>NC_056661.1:18148585-19527335 GCF_018350195.1 Panthera tigris | reverse complement strand
CACACAGCAACTTTTTGTGACTCATCTCAGTTGGAACACCCCCTCTGGTCCAGCTGCATGCACATACCTCTCTCAGTGAAAGCCTGGTCGCCACGCTCCTGAATCCGGCTGAATAGCTCACCACCTTCCATGCTAGAAGAGAAAAGTGACTGTAAGCAGGGAGCGGGCTAATCAAGTGTCAGCCTGCCCCTGCTCTGAATCACAGGCCCAGACCTCAGGCCCTGCCGCTCTGCCCCTGGAAACAGTCAGCATCAGCCTCCTCGTGCCTTGAAGAACTTGGTGCGTAGTGGGCCATCAGCTTGGGTGGGTTTAACTGGACTCTTAGAAATAGAGTGGGCTCCCCAGGGATCCTCACCAGGATCACTGCCCCCATCTGGTTGAGGCTTGGGCAGCCCAACCCTCCATCCAAGCCTCAGCTTCTTCATATAAGGGAGGAGATGTCAATTGTCATCATCATGACAACAGCTTTCTGAACACCTACAGGGTGTTGTACCCTGGGCAAACCCTTCACGTGCACTGCTATGTGACCCAGGGCTGGTCCCTTTACCTCTCTGTGCCTCAGCTTCCTCTTTTGTAAAATGGGATTTATAGCACCAGTGTCACAGAGTTGCACAGATTGAATAAGCAATACACATGGAGCATTTAGAATGGAGTCAGGTACAGGGTGAATACTACATTTAGATCTTCCTCCACATTTTACATGGCAGTTACAAAAATTCAGAGAGGTTAAGGGCTATCTAAAATCACACAGCCAGTGGGTGGTAGAGCCAGGATCTGAACCCCAAATCTGACTCAAGAGCTGCTAACCTATAGGATAAGGGAGGACTTAAAGGTAGGTGGGGAGGAGCTTGAGGTGTAGACACGAGGCCCAGGGTCTGAGGAAGGCTAGGGTTGAGCCACAGTGCTATTGGGAGAAGCTCAAGGTAGAAGAGGCCACTGGCTCCCAGTATCTGGAGGGACCACAGGAGTACAAATCGAGGAGGTGACTGTGTGTGTCCTGCTTCCCCCACAAATCTCCCCTGACCCACAATCAGGACTTGGCAGCTTTCTCTGACAACTCTTCCAGCCCCTCTTCCCAAAGTGAAATCACACTCAGGGAAGCCAAATTGGAGCCCCCATGGTTCCCTTCCCATCCTTGTGGGAACGGCCTTGTGGCTAGCAGCTGCACAGCTCTATGGGCAATGCCTGAAGCTGCACCTCCATTACTCCTCAAGGGCTGGAGTGCCTCCCATAGCTGCTATCTGAAGAGCAGAGAGGGCCCCTAGAAGAATGGTGGGAGCCTGGGGGCCACAGGACTACCAATGAGGCCAGCATACCATTCCATGATGATGAGCAGACAGCGCTTGCTGTGATGCATGTTCTCATACACGTCCAGGATGCGCACGATGTGGGGGCCTCCTGAGGCCTGCCAGTGGTGGTCCACCTCCTGCCGGGCCTTGGGGCTGTCATACAGGAGCTGAGGGCAGGTAGGCACAGAAAGTGTCAGGCTCACAGCCCACTTCTCCAGCAGCCACCCAGATAGTGCCACTGCCCTCACTTTGCAGACAAGAATACATAAGCTCAGAGAGGCATGTGACCTGCCCAAAGTCACCCATCTTATAAAGGGCAGAATGAGGATTTGAATCTAGGTTTCTCTGATTTGTGGTCCAATGGCCACAGGAAGCCCCTGGGGGTAGCTGACAGCTTAGAAAGACTCAGAGGCTAGAGAAGCCCTGCATGCCTTCTCCAGGGCAGCCAGGGAAGTGGGAGTTGAGTGGGCTTTGTAAGCAAATCACACATCAGGTATGAGACCCCAGGTCAGGGGCCACACATCCCTCGAGCTGCACTTTTGCAATGTTATGGCATAAGAGTTGTAGACCCATAGGTAGTGTCTGGGGGCAGGGGGCACCCTAGTTGAGGGAGGTAACATCCTGGTCAGGTGAGGCCTGAGTTTGGGGCTGAATTCTCCCAGTGACTCAGTGTGACCTCAGGCAAACATTCACAGCTCCAAGCCAAAGCCCACAACTCAGTAAAATGGAGTAATAACAGAGTCATCCCTACAGGATGCATCACAGCAAGGCAGGTGGCGGGTGGGCGGGCATCAGGATCCTCATTCAGGTTAACTCAGCCCTAGGCTATGGCTGCCAACCATAATGCCAGTTGCTGGAAATGAGCAAGGCCCCCCGGAGTGGTCCTGCTCAGAGGAGGTATAGGGGAGGAGGAGAAGTCAGCATGCGGGGTGAGGTGGTCCAGAATGTGGAGAACAGGGACAAACCATCTCCCCACAGGGCTGCTCACCTGAGACCCAGCCCCATTTGTTTCCTAGTTGATCAGGGTTGAGGACCAGGGTCAGAATTCAAGCCTACAGCTCAGAGCAGTTTCATCTTGCTCAGTACCTGCAGGACACTGTACCATCCCTGGCCTTGCCTTCTCCTCTGCAGGGCACTGTGAAGAACAGCTCTGGGACCAAGCTCTCTAGGCTAAGGTTGACAGGAACACAGAGGAAGGCAGTAGGCTCTCATGCCTGCTGCCCCATAGCTGTTCCCCCATTTCTGCAGCAGCTAACCACGACCTAGCCTGGGGGTGCAGGGAGCTGGGCAAGCCCCTCCACCAGTTTTGGGGTCCTTGCTCCATTAACCAGTCCAGGGTGGGGGTGTGCATGGAGGCTGCTGTAGGCAGACTCCCAGCCTGGAAACCATGGGTCCTTTGCTCACGCTGCCTTTGCCTCCCAGAACATCCCTCAGTTCTCTGCCCACACAGCTCCTGAGTACCAGACTCTTGCTTGCAGTGCTGAAGGCAGGGGCTCAGTCACTCCCACTCACCACACTAGCTGAGGTGGCTGTAGCCAGGGGTACCCCAGTTTTAGCCACAGGACCCAAGATGTACCATCCTCCATCCCTGCTCTGTTCCCTCTACACCTCTTTTCTGTGTGGCCTCCTTACACTTCTCCCTGCCCCTTGCTATCTCTTGCCCAGTCTGCTCTGACTTGATTGTGTCCTGGAGGGGTCTTCAGACTGGCTCCAGGACCCCCTCTTCACACTGCCCTGCTACTAGCATCTCACTCCTACACCAGAGTCCTCTCTCTTCTCTCATAAAATCCCAAGTGCACAGCTGGAACACTCCTAGTGAGGTCCTCGGCCCTACCTATCCTTGCCCCCACCCCTTAAATCCCCTCCCCCATGGCTCCAAATAATAGCCACCACCTCCCCTGCCATTCAGGGCTTGTCTTCCTCTCATTGCCTGCTACCTTTGGCTCCCAACCCTTCCTGTTCTGGTCAGAATAATGTACTTACCAGGCCCAAACAGCCTTACTCTATGCCTATGCCACATGCACCATTGCCCCTCTCCTTCCCCATTGGGCCAACTCCCTCTTTTTGAGGAAACTTCTGGGCTCAGCTCAAATGTCTCCTTGTCTGCAAAGACCTCCCAGCACCTCCCCCTGTGGTTTTTGCCTCTGTACCTCCAATCAGGCTGAAAGCAGTTTTAGAGAAGAGGCAGGGCAGGTCCAGCTGCAGGTCCCTGGCTGGGGCCAACAGAAAACACTGAGCTCCTGAACAAACAAAAGACGGGCGGGTGCGCACAGTGCTAGAAGGGAGGTGTGGGAGAGAGAGGGGGGAAGGGAGTGGATGGCCAAGGAGGGCCAGAGGGCCTGATGGCCTAAGACTGTACCCTGTGCTTTGCTGAGGTGGAGGAGCAGGTGGAGCTGCCCTGAGTTGGAGCCTCTGAATGGCTCCCACCCTACTCAGTCCATATTTAGGAACCCATTTCCCACACAGATTAAAATAGTCCTTTTCTGAGTGCCAAGGCCCTGAGAACAGGCACAGGGGTGGAGATATGGCTGCCCCCAGAAGACACAATAAATGCCTCCACTGACTTCTCTGCAGGGAAGATCACAGGGGCCAGAGCCGTGGACCTGGTCCCACCCAGGCCCAGCTACCAAGAAATCTCCTGGGCTGTCACTCTTAATCCCTTGGGTTGGCTTTGAGTGTGGCCCCAAACCTCTTAGAGCCTCAGTTTCCTCATCTTTCTTCTCCATAGCCAGAGCCTTCTCCTCTTCCAGGAGTCCCCCCAATGTCACCTCTTCTCAGAAGCCCTCCCTGACCACCCCGACTAAAGAGGACCTCAAGAGTTCCGCATTCTCCCTTCACCCTTTTTCTTTTTTTATACATGTGTTTTGCTCATTAAGGTATACTTCACATACAGTAAAATGCACAGGCCTCAAGAGCCCAGCTCAATGAGTTTTGACAGCTGCACACCCCCGTGACCCACACCCCCATCAAGATAGAAACACTTCCAGCTCCCCAGCAAGCTCCCACGTCATCACCCTTTTTACCTCCCTCCTGTGCAGCACTGGCTCACAACCTACAATTAGCTTGTTCCTTTGATAACTCTTTAAACAAACACACACATATAGATATTGCACTTTCAATGTGGCTGGCTCTGTTCTGAGCACTTTATAAATGTTAGGAGCAAGGGGTTTTGTTATCACCATTCTTTAGCTGAGAAATGGAGGCACAGAGAGGGAAAGTAACTGGTCCCAGGCCACACGGCTGATTCCCCAGCCAGGCTGCACCATGCTGCCTCCCTCATGAGACTGTGGGCCCACAAGAGCATGGCCAATCTGCCTGGTCACCTGTGGGTCCCTGTTTCTGGGCCTGGCACAGAGCACTGGCTCAGATAATACTTGTATATTTATTGAACAAGTAAACCTAGAAAGTAGAGCTAAGAGGATGAAACCCTCACAACTCACCATGAGGACAGAATAAGATTAAATTGAGGAGGACCCAGGAAAGCTCAACAAATGGTGAACCAGATTTTACCACCTCTTCCAAGGAGCCCATCCTGACTGCTCCAGCCCACAGGCTATTGCTATAAACTGGCTTCAGTCATGCAGGTACATGAGTCCATACAATCATAAAAGATGTCTCCAAGCAAGAGCCCCTTTTTCCCAGGCATAGAAATGAGCACAGGGGTAAGATATAGGAGGCTCAGGTTCTACTCTTACTCTCAGTGTGACCTTGGGTGGTTCCTTTGCGTCTCTGGGCCTCAGTTTCTCACAGAGGGAAACTATGGGGTTTGGGCTAGATTGGGAGAAGGGAACCTCTCAGAGGTTCAGAGATGCAAAGGTCAGAAGCTCCTTGCAAAGTAACTACCATAGCCCCACTCCTACATCACTGCCTTCATGGAGCGGCCCCTGAGTCTCCACGGACACCTATCCAAATACCTGAACCTCATGGGGGCCACCTGGTCCCTAGTCACAACCAGGAAGAAAAGAAGGGGGGTAGTCACCTCAGCAGATCCCCCACCCTTGCCTCACTCCCATACCATGTCCCCTGGACCTCCCAGCGGTCCACCAAAACTAAGTGTCAGTGATGGTTCCTGGGCAGCTCCAGCTATGCCCAGCAGGCACCCACATACCTGTGAGACGGAACCCTGGCTTTCTCCTAAGGGTGGGCTCCTGGCTGTACTTGAGGTGAGGGCCCCCACCACAGGTAGATGAGCATCAAATCTGAGATGACATATCCTTGAACAAATGACACTGCTCTAGACTCAGGCTTTGATGAAGCTGTTTCCACCTCTCCCTTCTCCCTCACTCTCCATTGCCAAATTGTCCCCAGACCCTACAGCCAAATGGCCAAGATCCCTGCCAACCCCAGCAGACAGTAGACCCTGACAAAGGTTGAGGCAGCGGGGCCCATGCCCCTCCAGCGGCACCAGGTGGAATGGGGGCCTTGGGACTGGCCAGGCTCCCTCTCTCCCTCCCTGCTGTGTTCCGTCCCAGCCAAGGACAGGCTTCACATGTAGATGGAGGAGGTCCTGAGTTCAGGAGCTGGGAAAGCAATAGCAACATTTGACTGTTTGGAAAACAATTTGTAGTTGACAAAACGCTCTCTTTTCCCTTATCTCATGGGAATGCTGGTGCCGCCCTATGAGGCAAGCAGGGCGGGACCAGCAACCCCAATTTATAGACTGAGGAAAGAGAGGTTCAGGAAGATGAAGTCACTGCCCTGGGGCCACCAAGCTGGAGTGTGGCAAGGCTGAACAGGGAGGAGAAGGGACTTTTGAGAGAGTGTCCAGACAACCCCTCCCCTAGGGGAAATGGGAGGAGGGGGTGACACCAAGTTGAAGAGGCACTAGCCAAAACTACTGCTTACAAGACTCAGGAAACTTGTTCTGAAATAAACGTGTGCATAGGTGTGTGCGAGAGCAGGGGTGTGTGTAGGGATGTGCACGGGAACATGGGTACATGCATGTATAGGGGTGTGTCCCTGAGGGTGTATGGGTATAGGGAGCATGGGGGGTGGGGGAAGTGTGCAAGTGAGGGGCTGTGGGTATGCATGTGTCTCCATTCCCTGCAATAGTGACTCTGAACCCCCAGAGATGGGAACCACCCATCTGTCCATCTATTCATCCAACATTTTCTATCTCTCTGAAGTGCCTACCAGAGTACTGGACACAGAGAGGTGCCCAAGAAAAACTGGAGGTCTTGCTACCACAACTCAACCTGTGACAGCCTTGCCCAAGCAGGTGACCAAGCCCAGACCCCTCTGCTCAGACCTCCTCTCTCACTGAGGCCCCATCTTCTGCATCACCTCACGTTGCCCAGAGCTGTAAAAGCACTTTGTCTGCTTTCCTAGGGCATCAAACAGAGCTGGGATGTCTGCAGTGGCTCTGTGAAGACGCAGTTTTGTTTTGGGACAAGCCCCAACACCCTACTACCGCCACCTCCCAGCCCCAGAAAGTCCATCCACCCAGGCCCACATGCTCACCCACATATCTAGTGTCCACATCCAGCTAACCCCAGGGCTGGGCTCTTCTCAGGTAAAAGTGTTCACACTATCTCCATCTGTCTCACACACAGGAAGTCCCAAGGCCACCAGCCTGGACAGGCAGCCTCCCCCACCCCACCCCACCCCAACCCCCACACTCCCAGCCAGTTAACCTGAAGCCTGGGCCAACCTGCTGTGTGGCCTCTAGGGGAACACCCACTCCTTCCGGGGAAAGAGAGCTGGCTTGCAATCTCTCCCATCAGTGAGGCACTAACAAATTTAGAAATATTAACTCTGGAGTTCTTGACAACCCACGGCTTGAGAGACATCATTCTTACAGCAAAGGGAATCTCCTGGAAGCCAGGTATCCAGTTGTTCTCACTGTCCAGTGAGCCACTAGAAGTCTATTATTTCCACTCCTCTATTCATTGACAACATGATTTCAGGCATTTTATAATCCTAAAGCATGACAAATAAAACAAAAAACATCAGATTCTCTTTAGAATGAAGAGAAAAATTAAATATACCAGACACCCATGTAACTAACTCATAACTACAACTGAACATACAATTTAATTCTGAGCTTCCTGGGAGTTTTGGCAAAGAAGAAAACCAGATAGGTTCTGCTGCTTTTATCACCCCATGAAGAGAAGCACAGACATTCTTTGAACTTTTTTCAAGACGAAATTCTTTTTCTTTTTTAAGATCTTTATTTTTTATTTTTTCAATGTTTACTTTTTTGAGAGAGACAGAGACAGAGCAAGAGCAGTGGAGGGGCAAAGAGAGAGGGAGACACAGAATCCAAAGCAAGCTCCAGGCTCTGAGCTGTCAGCACAGAGCCCAATGTGGGGCTTGAACTCACAAATAGTGAGATCATGACCTGAGCCAAAGTCAGATGCATAACCAACTGAGTCACCCAGGCACCCCTCCAAGACCAAATTCTTAAAGGGATTCTGCATCAGACCTTACATGAGGGAAAAGTGTGACATTCTGAAAACGCCTTTGACAATAATTTTCCAAGATACAGAAAGATTCGCATGAAACTATCTGATAATAAACTCCCTCCTAAAGACTAAGGCCAGCACATGGCATTGTAGCCTGGCACATCCACCAGGAGGCTGAGATAACATCACCAGACCCTTTATTTTCTGGGGAATCTCAGCTTTGTTCTGTGCCAGAGTATGGAAAAGAGAGAGGTAGAAGGACTGGTATGTCCCTAACCCCTATCACATCTTCTCCCACTTGGGGGTCTAGTCCCAGCCTCAGGCAAGGGCAGACCAGAATGCTGAAGAGCTGCATTCCTGGGCTATTGATTACATCATGTTCAACACCCAACACTCGGGCAGCAGAACTGGACAGAATGTTATAGGAAAATACAGGTTGTAAAATCACATTTTGTTCACTGTGGGGAAACCTCTATTCTCTACAGAGAGAGGCTATGGATAAGAAAAAGCACTTTGAAGCAGCACCAGAATCCAAGATGGCGGCCAGCAGGAGGCTGATGAAAGAGCTTGAAGAAATCCGCAAATGTGGAATGAAAAGCTTCCGGAACATCCAGGTTGATGAAGCTAATTTATTGACTTGGCAAGGGCTTATTGTTCCTGACAACCCTCCATATGATGAGGGGGTCTTTGGAATCAAAATAAACTTTCCAGCAGAGTACCCATTCAAACCGCCGAAGATCATATTTAAAACAAAGATCTATCACCCAAACATCAATGAAAAGGGACAGGTCTGTCTGCTGGTAATTAGTGCTGAAAACTGGAAGCCAGCAACCAAAACCGACCAAGTAATCCAGTCCCTCAGAGCACTGGTGAATGACCCCCAGCCCATGTACCACTTCGGGCTGATCTAGCTGAAGAATACTCTAAGGACCGTAAAAAATTCTGTAAGAACACTGAAGAGTTTACAAATAAATACGGGGAGAAGCGACCTGTGGACTTAACTCTGCCGCAACTGACTCCAGCGAATGTGAGTGGAGACCCTGAGCAGCACATTCAGACACCCCGCAAAGCAGGACTCTGTGGAAAATTGACACGTGCCACAGCCTGGCATTTGCTTGTGGCACTTACTAACTTTCTACAGTTTTCTTAATCAAAAATGGTCTAGGTAACCTGTAAAGAAAGGATTAAAAATTTAAGACATTCATAAATAAATAAATAAATAAATAAATAAATAAATAAATAAATAAAAACACTTTGAACTTAACCACATTCCCTTTGACAAGAATGTTCAACTCAGCCATATCTAAGATCCCTTCTGGCTCCCAGTCTGATTATTTGGTATTATTTTTTTCCCATGGTGACAGATCTCTAATTTTATGAGAAACACATGCCACTGGAATGGCAAGATTCATTTTATAGCCAGCTGTTGAGACCACTCCTGCCTTGTGCTGCTAATACCAATGAGGGCCACCCCTGGCTAGCCCCTGACCCTTGCAAGCTGCTCTGTCCACTCAGAATGGTAGCCATAGCCTCAGAGATGGGATGGTATGGATTGACCTCAAGTTCAGGATTCAGAAGCAGGAATTTCCTTCTTAAGACCTCAGTATCTTCTTATAAAGCCAGAGCCATGCCCCTCTTCCCCTCACTCACTGCCTCCACTCCCCCACTCCCATCCCCATCCAAGGATACTAGTGCTGTTTGGAGAGGTGCCGGCAGTGTCAAATCTAACTTTTTAGCCACAGCTTCAAATTAGAGCATCAGACGTGTGCCATTATTCTCTCACACACTAATTTCCCCAGCTTTTGTAGCTCATTAAAGGAGCTAATGGAACCAATTCTGCAGCTATGCATTAGTTGGCTTCATGTCAGATCAGACCTCGCTTCATTAAGTTCTGACCATATCTTGTCCTCCACTTGCCCTGTCCATTTACCTCTCCTCCTCAGAGGCTAAGTTCCAGGGAGGTCAGCTTGCACGACACCACAGACCCCAAATGCCCAGGCCCCAGCTGGATGCTCGGGGACTGATAGAATCAGATCAGTTTTAGCAACCCCTTCATGACAACTGTCTCCCTGGTGCTCGGCCAACAGTGTGTTGGCCACAGCATTTGGTCATAGACATCACCTCATTCGGTGCTCACCATATCATGAGAAGAACCAGTATCATCCTTTTAACTGTGGGGAAACGGTGATTCTGAGAGGTTAGGTGACTTGCCCAAAGTCACACAGCTGGGCAGTGACAGTCAGAACTTGAACCTGCCTGTTGGTATCTAGGCAGTGGGGACCATGCAGATAGCTGTTTTGCTCCTTTCATATGTGGGGTTTGGCCCCATACCCTGGGGTCTAGACTAGGCTCTGCCGCTTGGTGGTTATTGTAACAGCGGCTGAGGAGACTCAGGCTCAGGGAGGTTTTGGGGCTTCTCGGGGTCTCATGGCTTACATATGTAAGCCACCTCTGGCATCCAGGAGTCTTTTGGGAACCAAGATTCAACCCTCATGCTCAGGGAGGCCTGCCTATTTTACAAATCCCTTCCCTACTTCTGCAAATATTTACTGGCCCTGCCTGAGGGCTAGGCCCAGAGCTAGGGCTGAGAATGCATCCACAGGCAGTCTGTCCTCAAGGATTTTGGGGTTTATTGATGAGTTTGCAAATTAGGGTACTTGGTGAGGATATAAGCCCTAGAGAACTAGTCCTGGCTCCTTCTCTCCCGTTTCTTTTCTTTCTAGATCCAGAACCTGGCAGAGCAGGCAAGGTGGGGAAGTCTAGCCAAGGGAGCCTAGGAATAAGGGGAGCCCCCAAATAACCCCCTTCTAGGCCAAGGCCAGAGCACCTGATCACAGGGAGTGAAGTGAGGGGACGAGGGTAGGACAGCTGATAAGCTGGGAGCTTCCCTGACCATCTCCCTAGGATGGGAGAGGGTGGCTGAGGCTCCAATCTGGATGTCTTCCCAGGAACCTCTGTGGACAGGAGATCCGACACACATTTGGAAATTGTCGAGTCAGGAACGCAAGACTCCTTCAATTTGCTAAATTTTGATGGCCTCAGTTTATCTGTTTCCCACCAGCTACAGACAACCTGGAAACAAAGGCAGAAGTGCCAGCTCTGGGGAGAGGTGGAGATGGGTGGGAGAGGGGAAGAATGCTTCCAGAAAGAGAGAACTGAGCTGGGCTCCACGGCAGGGAGGGACAGAGACAGCAGTAACATAAGTGTGGGCTGGGCAAGCCCAGAGATCCCAGTACCCTAGGCTGGGAGCCATGTAGTATGAAAGACTAGCTATGGGCATGGGACTCCAGGTCAGACAGACCCGGATGCCAGAAGCAGAGGTCGCTTCCATCCTCCACTTGCCTATAAGCTTTGGGCAGGCCATTCAACCTCTCTGAACCTCACTGGTCCAATCTGGAAAATGGGAACAGTGACAGTATGCAAGTTCCCAGATGGCCATGAAGATGGAATGAGAATACACAGAGGGCTTAGATTAGCACAGTACCAAGTGCATACTGAGTGGATATGGGCTTCAAGGTTTGCTTGGCTTCAGGATTCCCCTGGGTCTGCCCTCAGGTGGCCCCACACTCTTCATGTCCCTGTTCTTCAAAACTTGGGGAAATCCAGATACAGCCTCTGGCACCCAGAGGGATCCCAGCCTCTGGAATCCAGCAGGTCACAGAAAATGGTCTCAAATCCTGAGAGGGGCAGGATTAGACCTGGCTTTGCAAAAATTAATGAAAAATCAAGAGTCTATGGATTCTGTTTTGCTGTGAAAAGCTCAGTGAGGAGGGGAAAGACCCTTCCTGGTGGTGAGAGGATGAGAAGGCTAATCTCAGGGGAGAGACCCTGGGGGCAGGTGGGGAAGCAAGGTGGAGAGCTGGGGACCCAAGTCAGGGAACTCACCCAGCTCTCAGCTTGGCAGACTAGAGGAGAGGCATATCTTCACTCCCTCAAGTGGAAGCCACCTTTATACCCTCAAGTCCTCCATGCATCCTTTTTAGCAAAGTCCCCTTCTGCAAAATGTGCAGTGACCTTGGGGCTTATTCCTTAATTTCTCTGAGCCCCAGTTCCCCATCTGTGGTGTGCAGGCTCCTCACACGTGGCAATGGGGACAGGAGGACAGGCTGGTCTGGGACTACCAACATCTACTTCACAGGTGGAAATAGGGGCCCAGAGAGAGCTACAACCTTCACACAAACACACCCCGCTCAGAGATCACACATGAAGTGGCAGGACAAGAACTCCCTTTGCCCCAGGCAGGTATCAGATCCCAGCATTCTGCCCACAGCCTTCTGACAGTGGGGGGTTTGGGGGGAGGAGCTGAGGTGCCTTGTGAGGTCCCTGAGTACATACTCAGAGGGTACAGGTTCTATTATCCTCCTTTAACTTCTTAGAGGAAAAAAGCATTTTTCTGTCAAAATCAGCTACATAATTAGTGAAACATTACCCTGGTTCTATTTCTCCTATGACAGTGTAAAAATGAGACATTTTCACCCTAAGACTGGAAGATTTCAGCAAATACAAATGTTTTATTCTAACCTCAGAAGCAATGTTCCTTCAATGGTCCCTCCTCACGAAGACTCCCACCTCAGCCAGTGTGTGTCCCACATTGTGCCACAGTGATGCCTACATAGCTGCTGGGGCTACAAAGGGCAGTGGCCACCTTCCCTAAGCAAAGGTGACCAAGGCAAGTGAGGATATGACCAGGGCACCCAGCAGGCCATGCCCCTGGCCAGCCCTAGAGATAGGAGATTCAGCACCCCTGAGATTCTGTCCCCCTGGAGATGTCACAAAGATAACAAAGGAATAAATGTGTGTGGGAGACAGGAGAGGGGACATATTGGACTACTCCAAGAGGCACAGTGCAAAGACCCTAGGGAAACTTCTAACTCCATCCCCCAGACCTGCTCTTCCTGAAGCCAACAGCCAACACTGTATCTGCTGGCATTGCTCTCAATTCACTTGGCTTCATCCATGTCCCTGCAGCTCCCCACACAGGCTTGGGTGAGCACAGGCATCCATTACCTTACTCAGTCTTCTCCCAGGAGAGGCAGGGGCAAGTGGCTTCCAATCTCCATTGGTGCCCCCCAGCACCACCCCCACCCCCCACCCCCGACCCCTCTCTCTCTTCTGCTCCTGTTCAGCTAGAGGGCTCTGAGGGTTCCCACACCCAGCCAGCTTCTGGGAAATTTTCCTGGTCTCTGATCATGCCATGGAGCCATAGCCATGAGGAAGGGGAAGTCCTCTGAGAGACCAGGGTAGTAACCTGGCAGCACTGAGGGACACTCCTGTCATAGGAATGGGCAAACAGTGACTCATCCCCATTCTCTCAGGCCTCCCTAGGGTAAAGATGCACCCTGGTACAGGCTCAGCCTGACTAAAGGCTTGAACTGGGCAATGGAGTACAGTGGAAAAAGGTCTTCAAAGCTGAGTCATAACCCCAGAGCTCCTGTCCCTGTCACACAGCTGACTGTTCCCCTGGCAAACTTACTAGCTAGCTCAGGAGTGGCATCTTGGGGCCCCCTCTAGCCAGTCTCCATGCTGCCTGTCTACTTGTGCCACTACCTGCCTGTCTGCTTCCCCAGCACTGCCCACGATCACTGCCCACCAAAAAAGTCTTCACTGCTAGAAGCGGGGGACCTTGTCAAGCAGAGCAGCCAGCTCCTCATCTTATAGATGGATAGACTGTGACCTAGGAGAGAGGTCTGGCTCCTGATCCCCAGGGATAGCTGCGAGCCACAACTTGGCTGCCCACAGGCCAGGGTTCCAGCCCAGCCAGGGCATGCCCCTGCTCTGTGACTCTGAGTGAGTTACTTTGCCTTTCTGAGTCTCGGTCTCTGCATCCATGACACTGGAGTGATACAACCCATTCTTAGATTCTTCTGTTTGTGGTTAGTGTGTAGGAAGCACTCAAGGGATAAGTGGGTGTTCTTATCCCATCCCCCACCCCCAACTCCTACTCTGTGTGCCACTGCCTGCCAGAGAGCATGGAGAGTACTTGCCAGCCCCTCTGTCACAGCCTGAGAAGGGGGATTAAACTTTATGTTGGGGGAACACCTACAGAACAAGTTGTGAGCCCCTTGTTGGAGGCTGAACCCTTAGGAATGGGGTGATGAGTGTGGCAGCTCCAGGCCCTGGCCCATTACACCCCTGAAAATAGCCTCTGAGGGTCAGTGAGGTGAGGGGGTCAGGTTCAGGGTGCAGGCTAGAGAGTCAGATGTTCTGGGGTCCTCATCCCAGCTAGTATGGGGCAGCCCATAGACAGTATTGGCTTCTAGAGTAGAGGTAGGTTGCATCTAACATTCAAGCCCTCCCAGCCTCTCCACAAGTTCCTCCCACTGGCTCTGAGGCCCTGGCTCAGACCCCAGCTCCTCTCCTCAGTCTTAGCCAGAGAATCTTTGGGAGTCACAGTGCTCCTGGTCTCACACTGTTGTCCTGAGCAAAAGTCTCAAACCATTGAGCCATAAAAGAAGACCCAAAGGTGGAGGCCACAGTTGAAACTAACTTCCCACACTCCACAGGAGACACCTCGGGTTACAAGCTTGGCCTAAATGTTCCTGACTCCACTGTTCTGGCTGCCAAGGCCACCAGCAACTGGTCAAGGCCAGCAGCAGGAGGGGACATTGTGAGTGGCATGGGCACAGCCAGATGCTCCTCTTTCCTGCCCTACACCTACCCTACCCTGTTGGGGGAGACTTTCAGAGTGACTAGGATGAATTCCCAGCACCTGGCCAGCCCCATCTGTCCTATGCCTGCCGTCAGCCTGCGGGCTGCAGAGAAGAGGCCCAGCTAAGCCTGAAACTCCTCAGACAGAAAGTGGCAAGGTGAGAGAGGGGAAGGACTAAGTGATAGCAGGAGAAACAGAGAGGGGAAAGAAGAAATGGACGAGACAGAACAGAAAGTGCCATAAAGAGAAAGCAGCAAGGACAAAGCCCTAGCCTTAAAAAAAAAAAAGGCAACCCTAATACCAAACCCACAAAAAAACCCAAAATCAATATTCTCAGCATCTCTGGCCTGTCCAGTGCTAAAAAGGCCTCCTGAGGCTCCTTATTCCCCCAAGCAGCAGCCTCCTCTCATACTCCTGCTCTAAGCAAAACCCCCATGGTTCCCAGCAGCAGGACTTTATTCACAATCACATAGGGCCTAATCCACTTAATTCCAAAAGGGTGGGAGGGTAGGGGGTGGGGGAGTCCAGGATACAAAGTTCCTTTCACACTATTCTTTCTCACCCCACAAAGGGCTGGCTTCCCCAGGTGCAAGATGAGCCCAAGGGAGTCCTCATAAAGACTGATAACACGCCACCAAAAAATGCACTCAAGCAGCCCCAAATGAGAGCTCTGCCCTCTAAGAGTGTCTACTGGCCTGTGCTGTATCATAGCAGGAACACAGGGATAGGTACAGCCACCAAGACTGAATCTTCCTTCCGGCCACATGTTCAAACCCAGGGTTCAAGTACACCACAGAGATGATGATTTTGCAAAAGATTCCAAAAGTGCCTTTTTGTCCAGGGTCACTCAGGGAGAAGGTGGCAGGAAGGATTTCAAGCCCAGAGCCTTGCTCTCTCTCAACCCCAGGCAGCCTCTCATGTGGGAACACATAAGATCTTGAACAGACAGGAGCAGGCCAGCAGAACCAAAATTCTCCTAGAGAATCACGGGAGCCAGTGAAAGCCATGTTCTTATTGTCCTAAGAGCAGGAGACCTACCCATGCAGGAGGGCTTGGTGCACACTCTTACCACACCTACGGCTGACTGCAGTCTTCAGCTCTTGCCTGGTGACCATCACCTTTGGACACATGGCAGCCAGTCACGAGGCTGGAACCAAAGGAGGTGGGGGGACTGCAAAGCCAGATGCTCCACCTGCTGCCCACTCACAGGGGTATCCCATGATGATATCCCAAGGAGGCCCTTGGAGAGAAAGATGAGGGATCCATGCAGGGAAATCACTTCCCCAAGTACAAACCTCAGCAGAGACATGACAGACCTCTGTCGTTACAGAGACCGGGCGCTTCCCACACAGCCTGAACTGAATGACAGCCCAGGTGACCCAGAAGCTCCTCGAGCACCCTGAGCAACAGTGCTCTACAATGGTTCTGATGATGTCACGAAAGAAAGCTCTGGGGGAATGAGGGAGGATTTTTGCCCACTTTGTGAGGAAGGATACCAAAGATAGACAGAGGCCCCTAGGGGTGAGGTATGAATCTGAGTTGTGGGCAAATGGAGAGGGAAAGTGGCTGCCCTTTCTCAAGGCCCTTCTTCCACAGAGCCCTCATAGTCCCTCTATGGCTCCCCAGGGTTTATTGGGGTCTGGACACCTGCCCTGCTGAGATCAGCCATGTCCTGCCAGGACACACGACTGTGAGTAGTGTGTTGAGCTGGTAGGTGTTGAGCTGTCCAAACCAGCATGCTGTCACACACACCCGGTGCCCTCCTCTGTCATCCACATCCTTCTCAGATCAGAGGCCTGGATTAAAGCTGGCGGTCTCTTCCAGGAAGTCTACCCTGGCTGGCCCAGCCCTGACACAGTTTCCTCTCGCCCACTCACCAACCTGACTTCCTGCCTGTGGCAGCCTGGACTCTGCTGGGCTGGGCTTGTCTGAGACTCAAAAGGCTTGAGACAAACCACACAACCTTTCTGAGGCAGTCCCACAGCCGTCATGGCCCTTGTGTGCTGGCCTGCAGGACTACTTGTCTGCTCACAAGCAGACAGTCTTACACAGTGAGGAGAGCTGGGCAGATAGAAACAAATACCAGCAGCATCACTTGGGGCCCAGCTGGGGCTATCAGGGCTCCCAGTGGAACCACAGAAGATGATGACAGCACCCTTCCAGGGGCCAAGTCTTAGAAACCATCCCCTGTCCCCATAAACTAGCATGAGGCACAGGGTGACTTAAATGCTAAGACTCTGGCATCAAACTGCCTGGGCTCACGTCGCAGTCCTGCCACTCGTCAGCTGTGCATCTTGGGCAAGTCATTCGCCTTGCTGAATAGCAACAACTTTGTCCATAAAATGGGAATGACAAGAATTAGGTAACATAACACATCTCATGAATTGGGGATAGGACCCATCAGAACAGTCTGGGAAATTGTTGGCCATTTTTGAGAATATTAGAATCTGCAGCACCAAGGCCTGAAGACTGTGTCAGCTCCTGGATAGGGTGGGAAGACCCTGGCAGTCCCAGCAGCAGTTTAGGCTTTGAGCACAGCTTGCAAATGCATGAGCAGGTACGAAGCAGCTCAAACAATCTCTGCCAAAAACTCCACTATTTGCAGGTTTTAGGGTTTGATGCCTTTTCTAGAATCTTTGTTTAAATAGCAAATTGCCCACCCCTGGCAGTTCAGAACTTTCTACCAGCATGGTAGCACATGAGCTCCTCAAATTCTTTCCTTCCAGGAGAGGGACGGCATGGGGTGGGGGTGGGGGAGGTGGTTGGGTACAGTGAAAGCCCTACTGGGGACTCCTTTGCACAGGACTGCCGGCCCCTCCACATGCTTCCTGACTTGTTGACTCGGTAACAAATGGCCCCGCCAAGGCTGATCTGACCGGTCTGGAGTTGGTAGGTAAGGGGGTGGCTGCTGCCAAATGAGAAAGTACCGGCCTGCCTGGTAGCCCCACCCAGCCTCAAATCCAGCTCCACAGCACCAGCTTCAACAGGCCAGCCCCACCCATGGAGCAATGTGGGGAACTCCCCGGCATGGGGACCCAGCACCCCACCACTCCATTCTATTTGAAGAAGAAGGGAAGAGGAGGGCACTGGGAGCCCTGGGGCCTCCAACATACTCATTGGTCAAAGAGGAGGGCCCCTAGCCCCAGAGCCCAGAGAGCAGTGGTAGGAAAGAAGAATCCACTTCTTCCGCATGCAGAACCCCTCTGTCTCCTCAAAGCTTTTTAGGTTTTTATTTATCTAAGTGCCATGGCTACTTCTGCCTGCCCTGAGGCAGAGGACCACAAGTGGGCTGGGCAGGAAATCAGGAGGGGAAGAGATTCTGGCCTCTGCTATAATCTTAATCAAGCTACATGATTTCCGACCACAGGCTCCAGGTCACAATTTTCACATATGTGATGAGGATTGAGGGGTTGTGTCTCAAATGTGGTGGGGTGACTAATGGGGGACAGATATGCAGGGCTGTGCCCAGTTAGGAGTGAAACTGAGGCATACTGTTTCATTAGGTAGGCCTAGAAGGAGGCATAGGCAGGAGGTCAGTAGGAGGCAGTCCCCTGCCCCCCATGCTTGGCGGACAGTCCTCTAGGTCCTGCCAACGGGACTGCAGCAAGTGCTTAGGGGGGACTGAAGAGTGGAAGGACCTGCCAGCAGCAGAAACTGGCCTCAAGAGGGAACCGCTGAGTGTGAGTGAAGCCAAGATAAACCACAGCAGTGTCAGGAGCTGAGGGAAAGGGGAAGAGGCCCAGCTCCCCGGGGAGGAGCCTGCTCCTCCAGGGCCCCCAGAGAATAGCAACGGCTACAGGACATTGACCACAACTCTTCCTGTTTGATGAGGGCCTGCTACATTCCAGGCTTCAGGGTAAGCACTATCTGCCATCTTGGACAACAGGGCCAAGAGCACAGGCATGGAGAGAGGCCAGGGCACTTGGCCTGGACCACCAAGAAGGGCAGAGATGGCAGGGGGTAGAGGCTAAGCAGAAAAATGCCACCCTCTTCCTCAAAGTTAGAGCCACCACTCACAGTACACGTACGATGTGCCAGAGGTTGTACTAGTGCCATCTTGGAAGATGGTAAAGACCTGCCAGATGGTAGAAACTTCCAGACTTGGTCACTGGAAGGGGGCTGGGGGCAAGAAAAGCAAAGTGTTGGAGTGGGGCCCACATCTAATCCATGTACCCCTTGAGGGCCAACTTAGGGCCAGGTCCTGAAGGTTCCAAGGCAGTAGCCCTGGCCATATTCACCCATAAAGCCTAAAGGGGTACAGCAGGAGAATTTATTCTAGGCCTGTCCTAGTTCGCAGTCCAGAACAGAGAAAGCATTGAAGCCCTAGATTCAAGAGGAAGTGCTTTGGAAACTGTTGTAGTCAGAAGTTCCCCCCCAAGTCACTTGTCAAACACAGCATCTATGGGGAAGGGCCTAGACCCAGCTCTGCTTAAAGCTGGTGCTGCCTGGGCCCACAATCTCTGGCCTCCCCCTCTATCCCTGCCTCGCTCACAGCATCTGGAACACCATAGGGGCTGGTCAGAACTCAGCCTTGGCACACAGGGCCAAAGGCTTGGTATTAAGAAGAGGTTCTCTGGCCTCATTTGGCCCCTTGCCTACCCAAACTGCCCCTGACCTCCTAAGAGGTGAGAGAGCTATGATGGTGCTGAGGGAAGAGGTGGAAACTCCCCACTGAGAACAGCCACTTCCCCCTCGAAGGACTCAGAGGAGGACCCCAAACCCCACTTCACTACTGGGTTAGTAGGTGAAGAAGCTGTGCCTGAGACTCAGCCTTGCCAGCCCAGACCAGCCACCTCCAGACCCATCCTATCAGCCCCAGTGCCCCTAAGAAAGACACAGGAGCTGGGCCCAGGTCCCTGCTCAGTTACTTGCAGACACTGTACCCTAAATAAGTCCCGTAGCCTCTCCAGACCTGCACCAGACCCAGTACCAATTACTCTACAGGCACCATCACATTCCAAGCTCACATAAACCCCTTATCTTTCCCCCTGAACAGAGGCAGAAACCTGGTTTCCAGAGTCCAGGACCTAGTCCAAGGTCACAGAGCTGGCAAATGCAGGCCAGAGATTAGAGCCACGTCTGCAGAACCCTGCACTCAAGCTCATAATTGCAATGTCTGTAAAATGAGAAGATCCTTTGCTGTATTCTAACCTCCAAAGCTGCTCTCCATGCCATGATCTACCCATCCAGGTGGCCACTGGCACAAACCACAATGGAGTGAACTTCCCAGTGATGACAGATTCAAGGCATTCTGGGTATGAGGCAGGGTCCTGGGCCAAGAACTAAGTGACTTAAGCCAGAACTATGTGGCTAGATCAGCCACCTCCAGAACTCCCTGGATTCCATCTGTATCAGTGAGTTCTTAGCCAGGCCTCCAGGGGAGGCTGTGGTGTGACATGAATAGATGGCTGGCCCACCCTCTGCCCAGGAACCAGGGTGGGTCAGGCTTGAAGCAGGGCCTGCCCCTTTCAACATGGGGCCAGTGACTCAGCTGGAGCCCATCAGCAGCTTCCTGCTCACAGACGTGATGGGCACCATCCTTACCCACCAGCCAGCCCTGGGAGTTTCCCACCCCTCCAGCCCAGGCAGGCAGGGGCCATAGGAGAAAGCAGCCCCACCCCAAGCCTTGGTGGGGACTCAGCCTCAGGCAGAAGGAAACTCAGATTCATTCCAGTCAGAAGAGTTTCTCATGAAAAATAAGAAGAGGAGAGGGGAGTAGGAAGGGTGGGGGGAGAAGAAAGAGAAGAGTTTCTCATGGAAGGAACAACCAAGCTGAGTAAGCCCCCACCCCCCACCCCCACTCCCTGCTGGAACACAGAAGCCCAGCCAGCCATAACCCCAGAGTCAGGAACCGCTCCTTCCCTGCTTCCGGGTAGAGCAGACTCTACTCACACTGACTCCACCCCTTGCTCTCAGGGACATCCTGAGTTTAGCTAAGCTGAGCCTCGACTTCCCCACCTGTAAAGCAAGGAGGACCAGGAGCCTGACCTTACAGGGTAGTGTAAGGATGAAAGGAGATACTGATCATAAGAAGCTTAGCAGGGGTCCTGGGCATATGTGCACCCACAAGCCTCTGCTGTTGGGCCCTCCGGGTCACCCAGGAGGGGTCACTGACCTTCAGGGCACACTTCTGCCCAGTACGCCTGTGGAAGCACTCCAGCACCTTGCCGTTCACACCCAGGCCCAGCACCTGCTTGGACAACTGGTAGTCATCGGTCACTGCGTACTTCTTGGGCTCCCTCCGCCCCCCGAGGGCAGGAGCGCCAGTTGAGCCGGGTCCGCAGGGTGCACCCTGCGGTGGCGCGGGGCCCCCCTGCTCCTCTGCTGTCTCGTCATCCATGGCCCCCGCGGGGCGCTCAGAGGCGCCCCCAGCCTGGCGCGTCCAGGGCCACCTGAGGGAGAAGGGAAGAATGAGTTCCTCTCAGACTCCTCCAATACACCCCAGTATTGGAGCCCTAGAGCCTGTCTGGGCTGCGGGTCGTGGACGGGGCCGGGAGTTCGGGACGAACTGCGGGAGAGTACAGAGCCGAGGCAGGAGGGGCGGTCGCACAACCAAGCACTAGGGAGTCCGGCCTGACACCTGTCTAGAGGGTAAAGGGTCGGGCGCCAAGTGACCGTGAGGTTCTGGGAGAGGGAGGTGGAGGGGGCCCTATGAGGGCGTACCTGGCAAGGGCGTATCTGACAGCAGAGTACCTGGCTGCGGCGCCGGCGAGGGGCAGGGACCGCGGTCCCGGGAGCCAGCGGCCGCGAGCGCCTAGAGCCGAGTCGCGCCGCCGGCGGCCCACGTGACCGCCCCCCTCCTTTCCTCCACCCCCCCCCCTCCCGCCCCGCGCGTCCCCGACTTGAGGCCGGGCTTGGTCAGCCTTAAAGGGCCAGGCGGGCCCTGGCAGGACCGGGCGTGGAGGGAGCCTCCGGCGGGCCCCGCCCCGGAGCCCCGACGGAAATAGGGGGCGTGGCTTCCCGAAGGAGAGCGGAAACCTCCTAGGCTCCCGGGCCCCGGGACCGCGAGGGCAGTGAGAGTCCCGGAGCTTACCAGCAACCTACGAAGTGACAGCGCAGTTTCTCTTGGAGCCACAGGAAGCCACTTGAGTTGGGCGTTTTCTCTACACGCTGCCAGACGGCCCTCTAGCAAGGCTTGTAAGGCTTGCGACTTCCTTAGTGGTGGCCCACCGCCAGCGTACCTAGTCTTAATTTTTGCCATCGAGCCACGTGAAATGGCATTTCGTTGTGATTCGCGTTTTTCCCATCCCTGCGGGCTCTGGGTGTCTCTCGCCTTCTGTGCATCTCCTGCTCATATCCGTGGCTTTTTTTTTTTTTTTTTTTTTTTCCCTTTGGGATGAAGCGTCCTTAGACCAGATATCCTAAATTCCCATTTGTCAGATCCATCAACTTTTCACCTTCTGGTTTGAGCTTTTGGTATCATGTTTACAAAATCGCCTCCTCCCACCCCAGATACTCTTTGGCTATGTGGCGCTCCCTTCCACATTTAGGTCTCTATTCTGAGCCCATTTTATACCTTAGGTATTTTGATACAGTTTCACCATCACAGGCTGTTAAACACCTCATTTCACAGATGAGGAAACTGAGGACCCCTGAGAGGAAACAACTTGTCTAGAGTCGCAGTGGGTGTTGTTCTCTCCTGGGACAAATCTGCACTACACCAGCACACCCCTCTCACTCCCCAACCCTCAGACTGAGGGACTGGAACAAGGTGGTTCACTTGGTACTGGGAAAGGGAGACTTGGGTCATGATCTCTGCGCGGGCCTCTGCTGCCATCTACAGGCCACTGGTATAACTGCAGGCACAGCCTAGGTCCCACCCGTAGGTGTCTCTTGAGTCCTTCTGGCTTTGGGATTGGGCCGGACTAGCGCTCTCACCCACCTCCCATGCATGCCCCAGCACAAATACGCACGTAGGTGCACGTGGATTCCTGGGGTCCTGTAGGTCCAAGGCTCTTCAGAGCAGTTCCTGGAGAGCTGGAACCTGCTGTGCTGGAGGAAAGTGCCCAGGGCTCTGCCCTGTCTCCTTGAAACACTCTTCAAGCTAGCAGAGTTCAGTGAAGCAGAGGCCCTGATGATGACCTCAACTGACCGTACTGAACCCTTCTTTTGGACTAGACACTGTGTGGGTGTTCTACCTGGGCACTCCATGACCTCACTGGAACCAGAGTAGGCAGGGCTAAACACATCCCACACAGCCTACAAGACAGACAAGCACTAGAGATCAAGCAACCTGCCTAACATCAGTAGCTGTCATGGCAGAGTCTCCATCCCAACCCCTGAAGAACAACTCCAGGGCCCAGCTCTTACCCTCAAATGATGCTCTCCTCCCCTGTGCCTCCCTGCCCCATTCCTACATCCACATGTACAAATATGCTCTCACACATGTTCAGATATGCACACAAATGCACAAATATGTACACATGTGTACAGACACATGGGTATTCACATGCACATGCACACCACACACATACACACATTTATGCCTAGCTGGACCCAGAATCTCTCTCCCTGAGTCCCACTTAAGAATCTGATCCAAGATCTCAGAGCCTTGGAGGAAGCCCTGTGATCTGGAAACTTCTGCAGCTTGGAGACTGGAGAAGGATCCTCCCTCTGGAGGTAATTGGTTTGGGCCAGGTGAGCCCAAAGCTGAGCAAGATCTCATTCTGGACAAGCAGGGTCCCACTCAAAAGCAGAGTGCTGGGCAGCTGAGGGTGGCTCCTTGTCCCAGCCAAAGTTATCTCAGTGTATGCTATAGTTGCTGAGATATCTTATTTTCTAAAAATGGAATTAGATTACAATTATTCTAAACATTTTATAATTGTATTTTTTAACTTATCTCTTTTTAATTAAAATTTAATTGCATAAGTAAAACTTGGTTGTTATAATAAATTCAAACCATAGGGAAATGTAAAAAGTAAGCACTGGTGATGCCTGTCCTCTTGCAGTCTCCATAACCAATGCCAGTGCTTACAAAAGCACACACATTTCCCATGTAGGTCCATCATAGACAAATGTTTTGCAACTGCTCATTTAATCCAAGAGAGTCAGAAGGTGTGGTTTCCCTTAGCTGCTCATTTTCCAGCAACCACCTGCACACTGATGGGAGAATTCAGCATTTGGGATGGCTGGGCAGGGGTGGGTTCATGGTGGCAGACTTTGCCATACAGTCCTCCATGATAGCTGTATGTCCAAGAAGTCTAGGGCTGAGGCCTTTGGAATAGCTTACAGTGGCAAAGAGGTCCAGTGAGTGTGGGGAGAGGGGGAGAGGGCTAAATATATCCCCTACACACATACACATGTGAACTGTCCAGGGGGAGGAGAGGCTGCAAATGATGAGAGTAGAGAGACCAAATAAGCCAGACTTTGAGGAAGGCACTGCTGTGTATTATTGTGACTGACCCATCTTGTGACTGTTTTGGGTAGGAAGAAGCAGGGAGATCCTGTGACAAAGCCAATCCCTGGAGTGGGAGGAGGGGTTATCCTGGAATATGGAAATTTGTTGAGTGAAACCATGAGAGGACTCGCCACTGGGTGGCGATGTGGGCCTAGCAGTTAGAGCAAGAGTGTGTAGGGAGCAGACAGCAGGAAAGGTGATAAAGAGTTGGCCAAGGGGACCCACAACACCTGGGGCAAAACGGGGGCAGGCCACATACTGTGCACACAGGTGAGGTGCGTAACTGTCAAATTCACGAAAGGTGGCTGGAGGGCAAAACCCTTGGGGCCCTTCTAATTTAACATACAGAACTGCATAATCACTGACATCTGTAAGGGAGCTTTCAAGGGGACACCATTGGGGTACTCTGACATGGACTGGCCTGGAGGCAGGAAGCTTCACTGAGGACCTTAAAGCTGGATCTTGAAGGATGCCCAGGAGTTGTTAGGTCAAGGCACTTAGAGACGATGGGGCGTTGGGGGGAACTGGTCTACAAGCCCCAACTAACCACTTGTCAGCTGTGAGATCTAGGGTGCATTTTAACTTCTCTGTGCATCAATCTCCTCACCTGTAAAGAGGACACAATATATAATGGTTAGACAATGAAATGAGGCTGGAAATCGCTAAGAGAACCTGGCACATACTAAGTGTTCTGTAAAATACTCACAGTTAGAGGGAAGACAGAGTCTTGAGGTAGAGAACTTGGGATTTGACCCCATAGAGACTCAGGTACCCAGGTTCAAATCCTAGTTGTTGCTTGGCAGCTTGAAGCCCCTTTGTCTTCATAATAATGGAGCGGTAGACAGTTTCTACTGAAGAGACTGCACCCTACATAGGTGCCCCATGCTGTGGTCTCCCAGTGCCCAAGCCATCAAGTGAGTAATGAAGTCTCCACACTTGCCCCCATCCCAAGATTGGGATGTGCCTTCTCCCCCAAGTCTTTCAGAGAAAACATTCTCGCCTGGATCCTTTTGGCTGTGACCCCTGCGGACCTGCTCGGATCTGAGGCCCCCCTCTGTGCCCCTCCCCTCCTCCCATGTCCTTCTCCAAACCCCACCCCATGCCACCAGTTTCCCCACCACCGCACACAGAGTCCGGAGATCCAAGTGCGGCCCACAGGGGGCGCTTGCACACCAGACAGACCGCCTTGAGGGAGCCGCTAGCTGGGAGAACAGACCCAAGACCCTGCCTCGTGCTGCCACCAGTTCTACAGAGAGATACAGGGGCCTGTCCCCAGTGAAGCGGAATGCCCGAAAGAAGTCTGCGCTCGGGTGGGGAGAAACCCTGTCCCGGAGAACCCCTGCCCCGCCCTGGCCTTCTTCAACCCGGTTTTTCCCTGGTGGTCCCTAGGTCACGCTCAACCCGACTAGTTTGTCTGCCTCGCATCTCAAAACTGCAATTGGCCCGCCCCCCCGAGCTGCGATTGGTCGGCGCGTGGGGCCCCGCCCCATTTTCCTGGAAAGTTCTTGGAAATCTGTCAAAGGTGTTTCCTTTAGCTGCCCTGAGCCTACTCTGGGAGCCGGCGCCCCCGCCAGCGCCCCTCCCCGGCCCGGCAGCACTGCCGGCGGTTCTAGGAAGACGTCGCTTCCGGGAAGGGCTGGGACACAGAGGACAAAAGATTAGGCGGCTCGCCCCGCCCCACCCTCCCGGCCCGCCCCCCGCGCCCTCCCGGCCCGCCAGCGCCTTGGCCTCTCAGTCCCATCCCGTCGCCGGTGCGCCCTGGGAGCCTGCCTTACGAGCGAGACCTGCGCTCACGGGCTCCCTCCAGCCTCCACCGTCCGGCTGAGCCTCAGCTCCGGAGCTGCCGCTGCCGCTGCCGGGACATGGTCCTCTGCGTTCAGGGGTAAGCGCGGCTCGCCGTCCCAGCCGGGCGACGGCGCCCGGCGTTCGGGAGAGTACCGCCTCGTGCTAGCTGCCGGCTATTGAGAGGGCTTGACGGGTCGGAAATGACCGAGTGCGGAAGGACCTCAGGGTGACAACAGGGAATGGTGACAACACCGTCACCACCCTATTCGCACTGTGGGTAGTGAAACTGGGGGTCGGCTGGCGACGGGAGGAGCACCGGGTAGCCTAAGCCTGGGTTCTGGCTGGAGCAGCTGAACGCCAGCGGAGTTTATCCTCCAAGACGTGGCTCACCTGCCCAGACCCCCTTCTGGGCCCAGAGCGCTCTACCCTAGCCTGCAGGCCGCAGGGCCTACTGCTGACATTAGGTTAGCCCCTGCCCCTCTCCGATTTCACTGTTCTGCCATGGGCTAGCAATTAGGCTTTTCTTGGGAAGCCAGTCTGAGATCCTCGCCTCCCCCCAGGTTGGCGGAGCAGCAGGTCTTGGAAGAGCCTGAATTTTGCCCGTGGCACCCCCACAACTGCCTTGCCCCTCCTCAGTCCAGTCTGGGATCCCAGTGAGGACTTGACTGCTGCCTCCCTTCTCCAACTTTCCTCAAAGACTAGGATGGTGTGGAGGCTGGTAAGACAGAGTCCTGGCCTCAACTGAGCATTCTTCTTCAGCATTCCTTCCACCTCAGCATCCCCTTCAACAATGGGTCTGATACTCTCCAGACTGATCTGACAGGAGCTCAGAAAGCTCCAGGGAGTGAGAAAGAAGATATGAGTGAGCACTCCACACCCAGGAAGAGCTGGGTGGCCCAGTGGCTGTTGTTATCAAAACTGGCATAGTACCAAGTGAAGAAGGTTGGAAGGTGGGGCAAGGCTGAAGTGCCCCTTGCTCTGAGCAGGTCTGCTTCCAGGGAGGAAACCCAGAGGTGCCAGGAAAACTATACTACTATACTTCTCCCTGGCCGTCTCCAGCATACCCCTCCTCTGAATTTTGGGACTCCTGAATACCCCCACACCCTGTCCTCCAGATCCCCCCAGTTCTGAAGTCCCACATTCTCTTTTTACTTTGTTCCAGCTAAAAGTCCCTTGGAACCTCGGGACCAGTGTTGGGTGTCAGGGAGCAAGATTTTTAAGACCTCCACACACACAGCCACAAACCAGCTGGTTCCCTCCCAAGGTAGGGGGCAGAGATTCCCAAATATAAGTTTGGGCTCCCAGCTTTGCTTGAGGGGGTCCACCCTCAGGGTTGAGTTTGCCCCACTGGCATGCATCCCCAGGCAGGACTCACAGGCTGGGTTCCACAACAGGCACACACAGGTACAGGCCACCCACACCTGGAACACACAAGCCATCGCCCCCGTCATGACGACAGCTGTGGACACACCCCTCCTAAGATACACAGTCACTCACCAGGAACTGTGGGGACCAATACAGCTCCTTACACACCCAGATACCTTGTTGACCCTAGAGGTGCCCATGCCCACAAGTGCCCTGCTAAGCTATCTGGACATGGCCACCCCCAGGCACTCTGGCCTGACTGGCTAGCCTGAGCTGAGCTTTGGGCCCCAGCAGGCAGGCCACCAGCTAGTTCCTTGGAACATGGCTCCCCCACTAGGATTCCAGAGCTCCCACAGTGCACCCAGAGTGGGTATGGAAAAGTATTAAACAAACTGTGGTGTGCCAGGGTCTTGTGGCCTCTTCTCCCAATTTGTTAACATCTTCTAATGCTCACCTATAACCTACACTGTCAGATCTGGCTCCTCTGCCTGCGTCCTGCCAAGGCTTCTGCCTACCTCATCCTGCCTCATAAGCAATCTCTGGCATAGTTTACCCATGCTCTCATCTCTGCCTGGAGTGCCTTTCCCCTACACCTTCCTTTGGCCTGGCAGACTCAGCTCAGGAACAGGCAGACCTTGACTCCCCCATGACACCCTTTGTGTTTGTGACTTTGGGTTATAAGTTCTCCTTGAAGGCAAGGCCCATGGTTTTATTATCTTGGTGTCCTGTGGCCCAGTAGGGGACCAGACCCAGAACTGAGGCCTGAGGATGTATTTTCTGAGGAGTGAGGAAGGATCAGCAGTCTCTTCCTGGGAGCCAATCCTTGCCCCTCACTCCCTGGAAGTCCCAGGATCACCATGCTGGGTGGCCTTCCCCTAGAGAAAAGCTACTGCTCAGATTGGGGCTGGCTCAGCAACCCAACTCTAGTCACCTGACAAGATGGTGTTGCCAACCCCCTCAGGATCTGGGCTGGTAGCATCCCTTATGAGGGGGTAGAGAAGCTGAACAGTCCTAGTGAACAGCAAGGTTTACATAAGATCATAGAGCCTCGTAGGACTGGCTTGCCAGAGTGGGCCTGGAATGTAGAATGAGTACCCTGTTCTTTGGTGGGAGGTCCTGTTTATGGGAAGTGGGATTTGCCAGTGCCTTTAAAGCCACTGTCCACCCCAGACCCTCAGCTGGGAGGAGCAGAAAACAGGATGGGAGTCTGACCTGTTTAGGAAGATTGTTCCAGCCTCTAAGCCCTGGCCAGTGTGGACCGCGGTCCCTCCTACAGATACTCCTATCCATGGGGAAGTAGCATATGACCTTAGGCATCCTATCATAATTTTGGGACCTCTCTGGAGCACCCCATGAAGGCCCAGGCCATGGCTCAAGCAGAACCAGAGCCATTTAATCTAATCAGCCCACCTCAACCAACAGGGCACCCATGTGAGTCTTCTTTGCACTGGATCCTACCATTGTCAGGGACATCAGTTGTCCATTGTGAGCTAGAAATCCTATAGGGCATGATCTGTGTTGTCAGCTGGTGCAAAATAGACTAATTAATGTTCAATAAATGCAGGAGGGTGGAGAAGTCTCTTTCAAAAGAGAATCAACATGTAGGGGAAGCTATCAAGGAGTCTTTTGTGACGACAGCTGGGAGGCGGGGTACTGATCTCATTGAGCCCATGAGTGGGCAAAGGGGAAACTGAGGCTCATAGTGAGATGGACTGGCCAGAGGTCATATAGCCGGTCTGGGGTATAGAGGGTCTCTGGTAACAGGAGGGCATAGGGCCTCCACTCACTGCCCATCCACCCCCTTCTAGACCCTGTTCTTTGCTGGCTGTGGAGCAGATCGGGCAGCGGCCCCTGTGGACCCAGTCCCTGGAGCTGCCCGAACCAGCTATGCAGCCTTTGCCTGCCGGGTCCTTCCTGGAGGAGGTGGCAGAGGAGACCCCAGCCCAACCAGAGAGTGAACCCAAGGTGCTGGACCCTGAGGAGGATCTGCTATGCATAGCCAAGACTTTCTCTTACCTCCGGGAATCTGGTGAGTTTGAGGAGGGAAGCAGGCCTTGTCCTGGGAAGTCCAATGGGGAAAGCTTAGTTCTGTCTGTTGAGTCTGGTTTGAGAGACATGGCCCTGCCCAGGAGAGTCTGATGGGGGGGGGGGGGTACAGTCCTCCCCATGGAAGTGTAAAGGGGGAGGCAGAGTCCTGCCCTGCCCTGTGTTGGTTCCCCCAACTAAATTCCACTGTGACTAGTCTCTTGGCCCCATCTCCACTTGCCTAGGCTGGTACTGGGGTTCCATTACGGCCAGCGAGGCCCGACAACACCTGCAGAAGATGCCAGAGGGCACGTTCCTGGTACGTGACAGCACCCACCCCAGCTATCTATTCACTCTGTCTGTCAAAACCACTCGAGGCCCCACCAACGTACGCATTGAGTACGCTGACTCCAGCTTCCGCCTGGACTCCAACTGCCTGTCCAGGCCACGCATCCTGGCCTTCCCAGACGTGGTCAGCCTCGTGCAGCACTATGTGGCCTCCTGTACTGCTGACACCCGAAGTGACAGCCCTGAACCTGCACCCACCCCAGCCCTGCCTACCCCTAAGGAAGATGCGCCTGGTGACCCAGGACTGCCTGCCCCTGCAGTCACTGCCGTGCACCTAAAACTGGTGCAGCCCTTTGTGCGCAGAAGCAGTGCCCGCAGCCTGCAGCACCTGTGCCGCCTTGTCATCAACCGTCTGGTGGCTGATGTTGACTGCCTGCCACTGCCCCGGCGCATGGCTGACTACCTCCGACAGTACCCCTTCCAGCTCTGACCCACCTGAGCATCCGCCTAGCCTCACCCAAACATACCCTGGAAGGGACACAGGCCCCAGCTGGACTTGGGCTCCCATCGTCCCTCCTCCAGTTATCCTAGTGACTGCAAGCACCTGACAGCTGGACCAGGAAGAGTTAGCAGGAGCAAGGCTGGGGGTGAGGGGTAGAGAAAAGTGTCACACAACTTGAAGGTCAACACCCCCAGCTCCCATGTGGCTCCGTTGTGGTGAGCCATGTGTCAGAAGAGAGGGAGACAGGCGGGACCTTGTCTCACCTTGTGGGTGAGGCCCAAGCCCCCACTTGCCTGTTGTGGGCTCCTGAGCTGTATAGACTTTGCCAGCCCTGGTGTCTCAGTCCACAGGGTGGGGCAGGCCCCCTCCTTCTAGCCAGCCTGTCTCAGGAAGGATGGCTGCCAGAGGAACTGAGGTTGACAGTGACAGTCCCTTGATGGGGGAACAGGCCAGGCTGAGGGACTACAAAGTTATACAATATTTATTTATTTATTCTCCTTGGGTTTGTCTCAAGGTGAGGCAATCCTACCTCTCTGCCCTGAGTCCTGAGTGCTCTGGAGACCCCAGCTCTGCCCCAACTTCTCTGGTTCCTCCTGGTGGAGAGCCCCATCCTGAGACATGTTGCTGGATCCAAGGCAGTTCTGGATATCCTGACACTGACCCATCCACCTGTGAATGTGTGCACCCTCTTCTGCCCCCAGCCCTGTTTTGGGAGGGTGGGAAAGTGGACAAGAAAATGAAGCCAAAGTGTCAGTGCCCAGCAGAGCCTGCCACTCACCCCCTCGCAGGACAGAGCCCTGTCTGCACAGAGCTGGTCTCGGTGGGGCACCAGCCTGCGGGAGCGTGTGTGCGGTGTCAGGAAGCAGCATGTTGGCTCCACAGCTGCTGCTCCAGCTCTGCTGGGTCGGCTTCCTGCCCAGGAAGGTGCCTGCACACGAGAGGGAAAGAAATACCTATCTGATAAGACTTTATAAAATAAGTATTATAACAAGCAAAACCCAGTTTGGTAGTCTTTTTTCTTCCACTGATTTTTCTGTATTGACAATAAAATTGTACTTTTCATTTAAGGAGACCTCAGTGAGACCTCTTTTGAGTTCTTACACAATTTGTCCCCTTTTATATTATTTTCCCCCACTTTACATCTGGGTCAGCTGGGGCCCAGTGACCTGTGGCTGAGCAGGTCCTGCTAGGGGACCCTTTGAAGAGTCGGGAGGTACAGGGAGCAGCCTTCCTCTCTCATTACCTCTTGCTCCCCTTGGAGGATGGGAGGCAGGAGGTGAAGGCCAGCTGGACTGCCTGCAGGGTCATTGACCAGGTGACTGCCAGGGCGGGGGATGGTGGCAGAGGAGCACCAACTGGAGAGATGTGTAAACAGGAGATATCAATTAAAGACTGGAAGTAGATAATGCTGGGGGATGGGTGCTGTGGGGGCACCCACTCCTGGAGGCAGTGTCTTTTGAGAGGAGGAAGCCAACAGAGAAGTCATGGCCAGTCATTCCAGTGAGAAAGTACAGGGAGTACAAAAGCACCAGGGCATGACTGGGAAGCTCATATTCCCTACCAACCACAAGGAGGCCTGGGGAAGTAGTCATGCTGTGCAGTGGGACAGAACAATGGAGTTGGGGATGGCAGCCAGTAAGCTGGCAGGGTCTGGCCTGAGGTGGGACCTGGTGAGGTTCTGGCACAGGCCAGTTGGGGTTGGGGACCCTCTCCTTTCAGGGCCCTACACACCAGAAGTAGATGGAAGAGCAATTAAAATGAAAACTCTCCATTATCTGATGGTCTGACTTTGTAATGTAAATTCCACTGTGTCCTGAAATTTTCTGCACCTTCACTTGAATAACTCATAGGAAAGATCCTCTGAAGCTCATTCATAACCTTCTAACCCTTATTTTAGAAATAGTCCTAACCTTCCTGTTTTCTTGGGACTTAGATGATTAGAAGAGACAAATGCTGGAAGATTGAGAGCAGGAAGGTGTAAGGACTGGTATGTTGATGACACGGAGGAGGCAGGAAGGGATGGATAAAAAGCCAAACGTTATGGGCATGCAGATAGTTATGGCAAAGAATAGAGCTGATACTGGATGTGAGTGAATAAGAGGTGAGCGAAGGCTGACTTTACTGGGACTAGTGCCCAGGCCCAGGTGCCCAGCCTGGCACCTTCTCTGTTGCTGGCTGCAGGGCCCGACGGCACACCTCCTCCAGGTCACCATGACCTGCCAGGGATGTCTGCTGTTCCTCATTGCTTCAGCCTGGATCTCAGCCCCTTTGTGACTCCCAAAGTGCCTGAGGTGACCCCGCTGTCTGCTCCACCTACAAATCTGAGTCACCCAATGGGTGAGTAGTAGACACAGAGGGGCTGAAGGCAGGGTGTTCCCCACTTGGTGCCATGACCTGGACAGAAAACTGCCATAGCAAGAGGAAACCCACAAACTCTTCGGAGGGGGAGGTGTCTCAGGGTGCCTGCCAGGTGCTGGCAATGGACAAGGGCTTTGCACCTCCTGTAGTGCTCACCACAACCATGGGAGTGGGCCTGAATATGACCCATACTCCACAGATGAGGAAACTGAGGCCCAGAGTGGGCAAGGCAGTGGCTGAGGAAGTAAGGTACAGAGCAGAGCTTACCTTGAGGCGTCCCGCCTGCCTGTCTGTCCCCGCGCTGCTATGTGAGATGGCAAGGACAGGCATCTGGGGTTGGCAGCTTGCAGGCAAGTTGATCTTAGATGCTGGTTTTATACCCCTATGTCCTTGCCTGCTAAGGTCTCTGGACCAGACATTGGTCTGATCAACAGGATCCTGTCCCCCTCACCTTTGCCTCAGCTCAAGCCAGGGTCCAGGTCTTGCCTGGGACTGAGATACTTCCTCACCTTGCCTGGAGCTGCCAGATACTTCCAACACCTGATATTTTTCTGCTTCAATCTTGTCTCCCTGTCAGGGGAGTGAGTGGTGCCTGCCCAGAACAGGGACAGTAGAGGGCAGGTCATCAGGCCCAAACCCAAGTCAGAGACCCAGCCTAACAGATGCTGAAAACCCTCTGGTCAGTACATTCACTGCCGGGTGGTTCCGGGCTAGTAATGGGAGCCCTGACAGCACTGGCCAGGGAGAAATAGAGGAGCCATCTGGTTGGGTGTGGAGGACCCTGCACAATATACAAACAATAACTGATGGTAACCCCCATTGGTTAAGTCCTTTACAAGCACACATGCTCCTCAGGCACCAGCTGGGCCAGAATCCATCTGGGCCTTGGGGACACAGGAGGGACACAGCCCCCCTCCTCATGGGACTCCTGGGCTGGTGAGCAGGAAACAATAAACAAATGAGCAAATAGATACTCAGGACAAGTTTTAAGAGTGTAAAGAAAGCAAAGCAGGGACAGGGCAGAGAGTGGCTTTGGGTGTGGGGACACTGCTGCAGATGAGAGGGTCAGGGAAAGCTCTGGGGCCACTGAGCTGGGACACCTGAGCAAAGAGCAGCAGCTTGCTATGCAGACAACATAGGAAAAAGACATCCAGGGAGAAGGAACCACCAATACCAAGGCCCTGAGGCAACAACAAACTTGGTATGATCAGGAGAAAGAAGTCCAGAATGGCTGTCCAGGGGAGCTGAGGAGACAGGAAGGGTGGAGAGAGCAGAGGGGGCACATGAATTTTATTCTACTGTGGTGGAGGGCCTCCTCAGAGTTTAACAGGGAAATGCTATATTCTAATGTTCATTTCTCAGGGGCAAACCTGTCAGCTGGGTGGGGGATGGCCTCCAACAGGGCCTGGGGACAGGAAGCTGGAAAGGAGGCTGAGAGGTACAGGCTATGGCAGGGGTGGTTGTGGTGGGGAGCAGGAGGCAAGGACTGCAGCCTGGGGATCCTGGGTGGAGTTTGTGCCCCAGGACTTCGTGCTGCAGCCTTGAATACTGGCAGAGGTTGTCCCCCTTTACAGCAGAAGAAGTAAGGCTCAGAAAGAGGTGGTGTTTTTTCTCAGGGTCACACAGTTTGTGAGTGGCAGAGCCAGGGTTCAAACCTTTATTTGAGAGCTTGTTGGGATGACCTCTGTTCTGCTCTGCCACCCAGGGGCTGACATACTAAAGCCTTGGCAACTGCAGGGTGCTGAGGGTACACAGAAAGGAAGTAAGGGGTCAGGAACACTTTCTGAAGGAGGTGTCAGAGGCAGGGCGTGGAGGCTGCACCCCCAGAGGATTCTACCAGGTCATGAGGAGGTGGGTTTGGAGATGATTCTGTATGGTGCCCCTCGCTAGACTCAGCCTTCTGGAATGACTTTGGAACAGAGTTACCACTAGGTTATCCAGGTTCCTCTTGTCAGTGAGGTCTTGCTGGGATGTTTCTCTCATGATCACCAAGTATCCTAACACCACCTGGGTCATCAGTGCCCCTGTACCTGGGCTCAGCTTTTAATCTGCAACTGAGCAAATCTCGCTGGGCCAAAGCTGAATGCCAGTCTGAAGAGGGCTGAGGGCAGGGCCGGGCTGCTTGCTATCTGAGAGGGGCTGCTTGCTCTCTCCCACCCCGCAGAGCTGCCCACGGTCAAGTGGGGGACAGGTGCTTGAAAGAGGTCCCAACCAAGAAAGCAGGAGAGGATTCTAGGGACCTCGCTGAGGCTCTCTTACTCCAGGATAAGTAGAGCCTGTGCAGGCCTGGGCAGTCCCCTCATACCAACCTGTTAGACCAGTTTTAATATAAAGCAGGCTCAAGCTTTGCCAGAAACTCTACAACCTCTCATGGTGAGTTCTCACCATCCTGACTACACGGTGTAGGCCTTCCTCCCCAGCTTAGGCCACGCAGCCAGCTGCCCGAGGGGTCATTGCAATGGTCACCGTTGGGTGGCAGGCTGAGCCTCCCACATCTGAGACCCAAGAAGAAGAGACCCCTGGAGGCTTAATCCTGGCTAACACAACCCCTACATCCTGGTTTTACCCCAGACTCCCCTCCAGTCTGGATTGTGCTGTCCACTTGGTTCTTGGGAATTTCCCTCAACCTCACAGAACCTGAGAGGGTTCCTGGCTGTGAAGTGAGGAGAGTGACAGCACTTCCCTCAGAGGGGACATGAGGAGCCCAGGAGGATTAATGAGGCAATGCTGAGGAGAGTCTGATAGGGTTCAATCTGGCACCTGCTTCAGCTGTCATTGTAACTGTTTCTGTCCATTGTTTTCATCTTTTTTGAGAGGTGGTCTGGGCAGGTGTTGATGTCTGCTGAGGTCCCCATCTGGGCTGCAGGGGAGCTGGGCTGGAACCACCTGGAGCTGTAAGTGGCCCCTCTCCCCATCAGCTCTGTCCTCCAAGCCCAGCCCTCCACTCTCATGCATCATTTGCCAATGATCTTGGGTTCTGGTCCTAGTGAACAGACCCTTGGCCTGGTCTCTGCATAGGCTAGGATGGAGGTGAAGCCAGCCCAACCTTCTAGCAACTTCTCTCGCAGTGACAATAAAGATTAGGCCATCTGCCACCCTTGCCCCACACCTAGGGGGTGGTCTCCCTCAGGCCTGTTCCTCTCCCAGCCCTCAGTGGTCTGTGACCTCATAGGTGAGCTACAGGTGATGGAAGTGAGTGGGGCAGGTGCCTCTGGGTCTACCTCATTTCAAAGATGCAAGCCTGAAACCTAGAGAGGCAAAGTAGCTTGTCCATAGTCACCAAGAGAGGAAGTGGACATATGGGGTTAGAGCCCAGGACTTTGAGTCCCAGGCCAGGGCTTGTCCCTCTCCCCCTAGAACTCTTGAACTAGAATCAGCTGCCTGCTAGCTGGCAACTCAAAGAGCCGGGTTCATGGCCTTTCAGACTCCCCATGTCCAGACCTGGACTCTTCACTAGCCCCTAGACACATCTCCACTGTCCCCCCATCTTGGAGACAACCCCCACATTCACATCCCCATGTCCATCCATCTTGCCCCTTGTCCCTCTCAAGCTGCCCTCCTGCTGCTCCCCATGGCTGCTTTGCCCAGATATAGCCTCATTCACTCACCCAGCTGGACCATCCTGATGGCCTCCTCAGCCCTACCACCATCTTGAGTGAGGTGCTCACAAACCAGACCTTGCCCTGCCTTCCCCACTTAGTGATATTCACAGGCTCCCCCTCCCCCACCATATCTTGCCTGTGCCTTACCCCAGGTTCCAGGATATGGCTTCCAAAACTGGCAATCCATTCCATTCTCTTCCCTCTTAATAGCCCATCACACTGTATCATTCATACGGGAATGTCCAGGGCAAACTCTTACTCACCCTTCAAAGCCCAACTCAAATGCCCCTTTTCTGAGAAGTCTTCCCTAACTTCCCCAGCATTTATTCCTGTCTACTTTAGATACCTACTGCATCCTGGGGAATCTCCCTGGAGCCTGAGTTTTCCCAACTGTCTCCAGCCTGGAGAGGAGAAAACACTTTCAATAATAGATTCAAAACAGCCATTCTTTGTCTTCTTATGAAATATCTCACACGCACATACACACACACACACACACACACACACACACACACACCATACTTCCCATGAAAGTCCCCTAGGGATATCTTTGAAATGGCAAACCAGCCAAATTGAAAACAATAGATAGGCAGGGTTCAAATCTCAGTTCCAAAATCACTCTGGGACTCCAAGCAAGTAGTTTAACTTCTAGGAACCTCAGTTTCTCCCTCTAATAGAAATACTGGTAGTGCCCGTGCCCCAGGGGGTTGGAGAGTGACTGGATCTGACTTTGGGGTAACAAGGAGTAAGTGGGATGATGCTCACCTATGAGCGGGAGATGAGGCAGGCCTGGAGCAGGAGGAGCATTTTTGGTGTGGCCAAAGCTTTATGCTTAATGGAAAGATAGTTTCTTCCATGACCCTGGCCTGGCTGAAGCAGGCAGGGCTCAGAGCACTAGAAGTGGTCTCTGAGGCCTGAGGGAACTCAGGACTGCCATGACTCCTCCAGGCAGTCCGCTAGGACAGTTCCACGTATAGTCCCCACTAGCAAGACCCACACTGGGATGGTATTGCTGGAAGGGGAATGATGCCCAGCAAATGCTCCCCAGGCGGATCCCTGTTCCAAGGATTCTCCCTTCATCCAACATCAGATGAGCCAGATGGGGCTTTTCATGTCACCAGAGCTGGGGTCTTCCTCCATCAGAGGTGAAAATTTTACTTGTAGTCTGGGTTGGGCCAAAGCTTTGTTCTCGAAAGTGCCTCTAGGCCCTCAGCCTCTTTCCAAAGAGTACTTCACTGCTCCCTACCCCCACCAGTCCCACTTCTGAGCAACATCATTATGAGTGTGTGTGTGTGTGTGTGTGTGTGTGTGTGTGTGTGTGTGCATGTGCGTGCGCATGCGCGTGTGTTGACCTTTCCACTTGGCCAACATTCCTTTATTTTCCTCAGCTCTTTTGGGTAGATGGCCGTGGCAGGAGGTGCTGTTAGAAGAGCAGGTTCTCAAAAAACCTTTTTTCCAAAGCGCCAGAGACATGGAGCTCAAGGAGACACTGGAAGACGAAGGCCTATCGAGAAGAAAATGGGTTCCCAGGTCAGTTAGAGGAGTGTGGGTGAGAGACAACAGTCTCCTCTCAGAGAGCACTCTAACCCCAATGTAGGTGCTTGTGGGGCCTGCCCCTAGGCATTATTGCCATTGCCTGGTCAGTGTTGTCAGCCTGGCCAGTAAAGCTGGGTGACCCTGTGCAGGTTGCTTTATCTCTCTGATCCATATACGTCTCAAAGAAGCAAAAGTCCTGAGTTCACTGCCAGCGTGCATGATCTCCTTACCCCAGAGGTGCCCAGACTGTGTCTCTATAGCCCTTTACCTCTTTGCTGAGAGCTAGCACAGCGTGTCCCTGATTGGGGGCTGTGGGCTCTGGGGACAGTAGCACCCTATCAGCACCTTGACAATCACCCCCTTTCTCCTCTGGGTCTCAGTGGGCAAACTGGGGCATGCTAGACTCCAGGAGGATCCCTGGGTCTTTCAGAGTGCAGAGAAGGCGTGGTGTGGGCACTCCCCCACCCCCACCCTGAGTGAGGTGTTTTCACTAGAATCGCAGCATAGCTGCGGCTGGAGGCCTCTTCCCAGGAAGAAAGAGCAGAGCGCCTCTTCCAAGAACTCAGAGGAGGCCCACAGGCAGGGGAGGGAGGAGCGGGGGAGTTAATTTTAAACCAAACAGCCTTCAACGCTTCTCAGGAACTGGTTGCTCAACGTGATCTGGCAGGTCCCAGGCGGGCAGGCAGGCCTACTGCCAGCTCAGAGGTGGTGGGGGTGGAGGACTCGCCCCAGAGGAGAGGCCCAGTGACCTTGAGGGAAGTTGGGCCCTGTCCTTGTCCATGAATCCGGGGCTGTCACCCCAGATCCCCACCTACCTGACCTGATTTGCCGGGGTATGGGGTGGGGTGACTTCCTCTGTCCTAACCACACTAGGTGAAATTATAACAGGATTAATAATATAGATGTCATGTCCTTCCAAGGGCCCTAAGACTGTCCCATCCCTCACTCTTTGCTTAGAACCTGATGCTTCTGTCCCCTGGCCTGTCCCTCTGGAGGTTATCTGATGAAGGCCTGCTATGGGGCCAGAGTAAGGCCTGTGCCATTCGCTCATGGAATGGAACCCTAGAATGCCAGGCTGGTGGCAGAAAATCGGATATGGAGGGTGAAGTTGCAGCAGCCAGCAGAATTTCTGGATCCAAGGAGCAAGGCTCCTGTGTGCGCAGGGAGGCTCTGAGCTGAATTCACTGGGCTCGCCCACCCCCTCAGCCCGCCCCCCACAGCCAACAAATGAAAGCGGGGGAGAGTCAGAGCGTCTTCACACTCATTGACCTCCTGGCCCCCTCTGGGCTGACAGTCTGGGCCCCCCTCCCAGTGTCTGGTTCCTACAGAGGCTCCTCCCAGGGCACCCCCTCCTCCATTATCTCCACCAGCTGCCCAATGAGACTCCAGCAGCCGGGCGGGGCGAGGCCTGTGTTCTAGGAAAGGATCCTGAGCTAGCGCTGCCAGGAGCTGCAGTTCTTGGAATCAGCACTGCAGGGTGAGGGGACGCTTCCTGGAACCTGCTGGCCACTCCAGGGAGAGAGGCTCAGAGGGCAGGCAGTGACCTCGGTGAGGGGGAGAGAGTGCTGAGGCCTCAGCTCTGGTCCTTGCCTCCAGGAAGCCCTACCTGACTGCAGGGGTCTCCTGGGACTCCCCCCATTTCAGCATTAAGTCTGCTGGGCCTCAGGAGATGCCCAAGTCTGGCACAGCCTCTGCAATACTCAACATCTAGCCCAGGAATAGGCACAGAGTGGACAACCAGAAACAGTAGGGAAGTGGGGGGCATTGTGCAGGTGTGGGCACACAGGTGAAGGTGGGTTATTGGGCACGAGTATATTGCCCAGACCAGTGAGCAGCCAGGGTGTGAAGGGCTCAGGAGATTAGGAGGGAGAGCAAGGTGGGGTCAGCAATGCCAGGCCTGACTCACAGAGTCCCCCTTCCTGATGGACAGACAGCTTCTGGCCAGATCTCCTATCACTCCTATAGGCCAGTCTTTTCCTACAGGGCCTTTCCCTCAGATCCTTGTCCCACGGTTGGGGTACAGGCCCCGGCTTCAGAGTCAGGCCATGTAGAGTAGTCCCAGCCCAATGCCCAGCTGTGCAGCCTGAAGCACACATCTGGCCAGTTGGAGTTTCAGCTTCCCTGCCTGGATAATGGGGGGGGGGGGGGAGATGCTACAGGGCCCCCAGGAAGGCTGTGGGGGCTATGACCTGGGTCTGGGACAGGGTTAGGGTCCAGCTACACTGCGAGGGTGTAGCTCAGTGTCCCCATTACAGGGTTGCGGGGTCAGCATCATCAGAGCAGGAGCCTGGAAGTTTGGCTGAGGGGGCTGGAGGGCAGGTCAGGATGGGCACAGAGGGCAAGTAAGGACCTCCCTCTCTGGCTAGGTGGCCTTGGGGCAGCCTTCTAACCACTCAGGGCATGTTTGCCTTCAGAAAAACGGAGAACCCTCCCTAACCAAGCCTGGATAGCAGTGTGGGCAGAGATTTGCCTCTCCCCTCATGCCCTCAGGTCACTCTTTGCCTCTCACTGAGCACAGCCCCAAGCCTGCTACCACCCAACCCTAACACGTCCCAGAGAACGGGGCCCCCAACCCATCCTGCAGGGCCAGTCCTGAGATTGAGAAGGGCTGAGGTTCAGTGCCCTGATGGAGCCGTGAGGCAGGCCTGTGACAGAGGTCCTTTGACCCCTGTAGGAGGATGGTGGGGCAGCCTAGGGACACGGTTCATCACTGTGCCTGTGCTTGGGAGTGCCGGTTCTCAGAAGTGCCGGTTCTCAGAGGCTACTTGAGGCAGCTGGCAGTGCGTGGGCAGGCTGAGTTTTCCACCACCTAGAGGCCTGGGCACCTGCACCCAGGTCAAGCTGGCTGGAAAGAACCCACCATGGGAGAACTGGACCCGGAGCCCACCCAACCGGAATGGGAAGAGCTGCCGGTGTCATCTACTGGGTTTTCAGGGGATACTGGAGCCCTGCTGCAGATGGTTTCAGAGCCAGGCCACCTGCGTGACTTGAGCTAGTCACAAATCGTCTGTGAGCCATCATCTGTAAAACAGAGACAATGTTATCACTTACCTTTATCGTGGCAAGGAGTATATGTGTAGCTTTCTTTCTCTTTGGGGTTTTTCCTCCCTAATCCCACCCCACCCCTCCGCTTCCCCGTAACATGAGCCCATGTAGACATGAGCCCCAGCAGTGTTCTTTCTCTGGCCCTTGTTGCAGCAAGAGGGACCCGAGGACACATTTGCTTTTCCCACTGGAGCACAGGCCCTGATGCTTGCAGTGCTCTAGGCAAAAGGACAAATGGAAGCCCATGTTACAGAATCTAAATACTTAAAAATCCTAAATCAAGCTATAAACTGCTAATAAAATGTGTTCTATCCTCCTACTCAACAAAGAAACTTTCATAACAATACAAAATCTGAAAACCTGTAGTTTTTCTATGTCTGGAAGTCACATAAAAATATCAGAAAGTCAGAGGCACCTGGGTGGCTCAGTCGGTTGAGCGTCCGACTTCGGCTCAGGTCACATAATTTCACGGTTCATGAGTTTGAGCACTGCATTGAGCTCTGTGCTGACAGCTCAGAGCCTGGAAACTGCTTCAGACTTTGTGTCTCCCTCTCTCTCTGCCCCTCCCCCACTCACACTCTCTCTCTTTCTCAAAAATAAACATTATAAAAAGATTTTTTTTAATATCAGAAAGTCAGATATCAAAGATGATTGAGTTTCACAATTATCGCTCACGTCCAGGTGTTCAGTGGTGTTAGACGAAATAAATAAAGACATGCTTAATTCATAGAGTATTACATATTTATTGTGTAACATTCACTGTTCTTGTTAAAACTATTGTTTTAAACTTGTCACTGTTCCATTAAAACTATTGGTTGTGTTATTATAATCAAGATTTTTCATATAATTTCTATCCAAGAGGATATGTAATGATTTAAAAGACTAAAGTGATATATTCAAAGAGCACAAAAATATAAATTAAACTAAATATATTAAAAAATTGAAAATTATTTAAAATATGTTCCAAAAAGCTATTTTAAAAATAATCAGAATTAGAAAAATGAAAAGGCAAAATATACATTATAAGTTATAACGAACTGATGTCAACATTTAAATAAAAAAAGATTTGAAACTAAAACTTTAGCTTTTTGAAACTTTTATTCACTGTTAAATATTTCTATATTTCTATAGAGATAAACCTTCCCAATTCACATTCAAATCCTCTGTGAACTCTGAGGCAGGGTCGCAACCTCCCTGCATTTCCCTGGGGCATGAGTGGGTGTTTGGGTCTGTCTCACACTATGGCAGCACTGAGTGTCAAATCCCCAGTGATGGTGATGCCCACGTGTTTTTTAATCCATTTATTGTGAATCGATTGTTTTCGTTTTTGTGATATGTTCTAAATAGCAGGCCCCAGGCAGATGAGAGGAGAGTGGTTACAGATCAGGCACAACTTCCAATAGATGGTATTGGAAAGCTTTGGGGGAAAAAAAGGAAGTCCAACGTCTCCCTCACACAGGCAGCCAACCACCATAAGTGTTAAATATTTAAACATGAAAGAGAAAACCCTATAAGCCCTTTAGAGCATCTCCCTAGGAGTTACAACAATATCGATTCTGGGTGAGGAAACTTCTTCTTCTTTCATGTGCTCCCCTGCATCATTTTCAGGACAGGTTAGTCTGGGGCAAGTAGAGTCACGTCAGAAATTCATTAATGCCCGTTTAGTGTCACCTCCCTGTCTCAGGCACAGGGGGTGGGGGTGGGGGTGGGGGGGCGCTTCCCCTAGAAATAGGCCCTAAGACAAGGATCCAAATACAAATAGCTTATTTGGGAGGTGATGCCAAGAATCACCAGTAGGGTGTTGGGAGACAATTCTCCATGGTTCTCTGAAAGTATATTTCTGTATACTTGCCCATAGGCTCAATGACTCCCTTGTTCCAAGCAATCCTTTCAAGGGTGATTATTATACCAAGCAGCCTTAGAAGACAGAGATAGTATCTCCCTCTAGGGGAAAAAGGAGGATTTGTTTATTGTCCAGTATAACAAAGATAGTATCTCCCTCTGAGGCAACGTTGGTAGGTTTGCTTGCAGCCTATTATAAAAGATTTGGGCCCCCTGACCCCAGGGTTCCTCTCCTGTAATGCAAACCACTGCATGTGCAGGCACCATCTGGTACTTACTGGGTCATCCTGTGGAAACTGGGCTTCATGGGAGTGGTGCAAGAAAAGGCTGATCCTGGGTCTACCACTGTTACTGTAACAAACTGATCTTTATTTCTGAACCACGAGTCTTGTGCCTTCTGCCAGCATCCTTGGGAATATAAGGGGCTAACTTGTTAGCTTGCAAGTGGGGCAAAATCACAGAGCCTTCCCAGTTTCTGACATAGAGGAGAGGGGAAGCAAGACAGGGAAAGAAAGGAAACTTAGGCAGGTGTGTTAATGAGCAGTTTCCCTCTGCAGGCAACCGAAGCTCAGTCCTCAGCTGAGAGATGAAATAGAACACACCTCATGGTTGTTCCACCCAAGGAGTGGGAAAGCTGGGATGCATATCCACCAACTCCTACCTTCACTGGTTTAGGGCTGCTCCGGGGGATGACCTTTCAGGCACTTACCAAGCTGGCCTGTGCATCAGAGAAAGCCTTAGGCTGAGCATTGCAACTGCCATGTGGGAACTTCAGTGGGAGAGGATGTGACCCCACCAGGGGTTCTGTGTGAGCAGGGTCTTATCCGAATACTGCCCATCCCCAGTGCCCTGCACAGTGCTGAGCAGACCGCCATCAAGTGCATGCCATGTGGTCCAAGGATAAAGGCCTGTTTATGTCCCTCTATCCTCCATTAGGCCATGAACTCCTTATGGGCAGCATCTGTGTCCATTTTTCCTTCATACTCTGGTACCAAGGGTAGGCCTGACAATCAGCAAACACTCACTGAAGGTTTATTACATGAATAATGCAAATAAATAAGCTTCTAAAATAAATGAACAAAACAGAGTCAGCCAGGATGAGACTGAGCCATCCTTAACTAGAGAAAGGCTGTCTATCCAAAATCAAAGCAAGTACACTTGATAGGGAGGCACCAGAGGTATCACTCCATGTGTGGGAAACAAGATACAAGTACTCTAGCCATCACCATTTTTCAGTATTATATTGAAGGCCTTAGCCAAGCTATGAGACAAGGAAAAAAAATAAGAGCTATAAATATTAGAAAGGAAAAAAACAAATTTATCATTATTTTCAGTGGTAAAATATCGGCATAGAAAATCCAAGGGAAGCAACGACCAACAGATCTAAGAGAAACCAAGAAGTGGCCAGTTATAGGATAAACCACATACATTAACAGCTTTCCAGTACACCAGCAAGAACCAGTTAGGCCATCTCCCTGTATAATAAACAACAACAAACACTGTATATAGCTGTATAGTAGATAAGCAGCAAAGCTGACTTTTCATTAGGGGCATGGGTCTGGGATAGCCAGGGGAGGAAATGAGGCACGCGCAACTGAAAACCACCTTCCCCTTGGCTGTGAGTTTTCCCCTCCTACCCCGCCCCCCATAACCCACAAAACTTTCTCCAGGGCCCTGAGCCAGGGGCACAGGTGAAATCCCGATGGCCTTCCCCAAGCTGGGCCCTCTGCACTAGAGGCTGGACACAAGCTGGCCATTCTAGAGGGCAGGTCAGTTGTGTCCATTCCCTGAGACACAGCAAGGCCAGCAGCTAAAGCCCTGGACAGAGTTCTTAGTTGTTAGGGGTGAGGGCATGGCCATGTAGCGACGGGGCTTAGAGCCTCGTGGGGAAAAGGCAGCCCCCAAGCCCCCTTCCCGAGACCAGGTGGAAGGGAAGAGCTCTGTGAAGGAGCAGAGAACTCAGTCTGGGGCCATTTTATGAAACAGCAGCACCCAACAAACCTGAGGGTTCTCTACACTTTGTCCAGCCCTCACCCTTCACCTGCCAAACACAGGCACAGACCTGGCACATAGTTGAGGGGTGCTCAGGGGTGTGGAGGAATAAACACAATCCAGAATGACAAACTCTGAGGGGCCAATCTTGCCTCGAGCGCAGTGCTCCAGGCCTTCTCTGTCAGCTGCAGTCTCCTCCGCCCTCAGAGGACACAGCAGGACTTTGCTGCCGCTTCAGAGAAGGGGCAGGACTGGGGGCAGGTGGTGGCACCCGGTAGTGCTGTCTCCTGTCTTAGCTCCAGGCCCACCCCAGTGACTGACAAAGTCTGAAAGGCTGAGCTGGCCTGGATGTGGCTCCCACCGTCTCTAACTCAAGGACCCTCCACTGTCAGCCTTGGCCTCTAAAGATCAATTTTATGTTTAGTAGGTGGGTGAGCAGTGGGTGGAAGGGGAAGAGATGCTCAGGGGAGGCCAGAGACAGGAAAAGTTCCACGGGGTCAGAAAAGATGGAGTAAGCATTTAAGTCGAATATGGAAGCTGGATTTCATTTGACTAATAGAGAGGGAGAGAGAGAGGAAGATTGAGAGCGAGAGCAAGAGACAGCATTCCAAGCATCTAGGATGGCCCAACCAAAGACGGCATGTGGGAAATCCCTGGGAATGGTCCATAAAGCTTGGGAAGACCCTGTGGTAGGTCCTCAGGTGAGTTTGCTGGGAGAATCACCAATCTTATCTCGCAGAGTTTAATGCAGTGTGGTCATCAGGGGGGTGTCAAGCCCCAAATGCCAGATCAAAGAGGTCAGGAATGTGGGCAAGGCACCCAGGTCAGGCTCACTCCCCTCTCAGATCTCCCCTAACTTGCTGTGTGAGCCTGGCTGAGATGGGGGGCCTCTCCGGACTTCAGCTTTTTTCCCCATGAAATGGGAGCACAGTACTCAAGTTCCCAGGGGCTCCCATGACTCAGAGACAGTGGTTGGGCCTCAGATGGGGTGATACCCCCCTAACATACACAAAGTCCTGACCTGGCTCCCGAAGCATAGAGCTTCTCCAACCATGGGAGCCCTGCACAGACACCTGTGATCATGGACATGGACCCAAGTGCTTAAGTCCCACACCTGTGCACATGCCTGTATACAGGGGCACCTGCGTAGGGGTGTGCAAGTCTCTATCAGGTGCGTGTGTGATGTGGCCTGGTTTCCCCAGAGCCTAGGGCCTCCTGTGGCTCCCCATTGCTGACTAGAGCAAACCTAAGGACACAGCCACTCACTGGGGGTCTGTCAGGAGAAGTCCCTGTCCAAGTCCACAAGTTCCTCAGTGACAGGACCTCCTGCCTGAACCACCCCAACGCTGGCTTGATTCACAGCTGGTGCTCAGTGCTTGTGGGTGAACAATGGGCCTGACAATGGGAGGAGAGACAGGACAGATAAGGACCTCAGCCACCCCTTCCCCAAGCTTGGGAAGTAGCCTCAGCCCTCAGTAACTTCACAGAGGATGTTGGCAGGAAAAGAAGACTTGTCCCAGATGCTGCATCCTCACATGACCCTGAATTCCACCCCACCCAAGTGGCCCCAAGAGGAGGCTGAGGTACTGAGCTCTTGGCTGTGACTCAGCGGAAGGAAGGCAGGAAGGCGGGGGGGGGGGGGGGGGCGGTGCTGGGCCCTAGGGTTTTGCTTCTCATTTCTTTCTTTCCAAAGCAAGTTCTCAGAAATGAAGGTACCCAGAACTACAGAAACCCCAGGCTTTCAGGGGCACTGGGTTCTCCAGTCCTCCCACCGGTGCAGGCACCACCATACACCCTGGGGGGAAGCCCCTAGTCCCTGTTCCTTGCTTGGTGTCTTCTTCCCTACCCCAGAACCAGGGATTGAATCGGTCCACATTGGAGCCGAGAGGGGATTGTGGACTCCTGAGACTTTTCAGGAGCATGTGGCCCAGATTCACCTGCTGAGACAGACACTAAATGAAAGGAGGCACTGGGAATCTCCAGGTTGTGGGGGTAAAGCAGCCCAGGGCGGGCTTCCCAGGAGAGGCGGAGGCAGAGGCTGCCGACACCAAGAACCCAAAGGAGCCACACATGAGTTTCCTCCCCCTTCCCTTCCCTTTCCTCATTCCCTTCTCTTCCCTTCCTCCTTTCCTTTCCTTCCTCTCGCTTTCCCTCTCTGTTCTTTTCATATTTTTAGCTATTGTAAGGAGCCCAATTTTAAAAACCACGCACAGACTCAAATGGGCACACCATCAAATTATGACACATTAGATTCCTCCCTATGTGTCCAGAGAACCGGATTTGTACTGAGCTTGAAATAAAGCTTCTCTTGCTGTCCCTGTGAATAAAAGAGACTGCAAGGTGGTCTTCAGAAACACTGCCACCACTTGTAACCACCTCTTTGTGGGAGTCAGGGGTCACTTGGTCCTGTGCCACTGAAATCAAACCCTGAAAGAAGCCAGACACCAAAGCTGACCTGAGACTGCAACTCCTATCCCAACCCCAGTTCAAATGTGTGTTCACTGCTGTCCTCCTGATGGACTTAACGCTGAGAAAATGTTGAGAATTTGAACTTTAAAAATACATTCATGTTTAAGGTATTGCTTTTATCTTTGTAAAACTACATGGTGGAGTTGCACCTGAAGCTTGCTTTGAAAGAACAAAATCCACGGCTCTAAAGGGCTGGGCAGAGTGAGGAAGAGATGGCGCACTTCTGTGCAGGCAGAGAGAGGGAGATGTAGTTAGTTTTTGAGCTGTGGAATGCCTTCAAGGAGGGCTTTAGGCACATCCACCCAGCGCCTCTTCCCAGGATCTCCCGGGCCTAGGGACCTAAAACGCCTCCGCCACCAGGCAGGCTTCATACCCCTTATGCTGAGATAGGACTCACCTTCCCACCCACTTGTCAGCTGAGAAGCAGAGTCTGATGTCTGTCAGTCCCACCCCACGTCCAGGGTACATCAGTCTCCTTTCGGTAGCAGCCACTCTCACTGCCCTCCCCCCCCCCCCCCCCCCCCCCGCACGCAGGGGCTCTGCATCTGGTTCCTCTGCTGCGGAGTGTGAAAGCTGGGCACCTGGGAAGGAAGGAAGCTTGCTCCACGTCTGGTGCTTCTGTTTGATTTGCCACTTTCCCCTTTGTCTGGAAACTCAGGTCAGCCCTGCCGCTCCCCCAACCCCCAGGCATCTGAGCCTCTCTGGGAACTGAGGCCCTGGGATGCAGTCAGCCTCCAGAGGGGGCCTGCTCAAAGTCCCCGCCCACTAGCTGGGACATCAGAGGACTGGTTCAAACCCCAGCATGGCCACTTCCTGGTTGTGTGATGTTGGGCAACTTAAGTCTTAGTCTCTTCACCTGTCTAGTGGCCAAGAAAGCCATTCCTGATGTGCAGACAGGATTTATGCCAGCATGTGCAGCACCTGGCACCTGGCATGTGGAGATGCCTGGTTACTGGGCCTGGGAGGGTGGTCTTCCCAATTTTACCTCAAGGGCTGTCTCTGACCTATGCCACCACTGGTCGCATCTGGATCTCCTGACGCCCTTGTCCATTGTCCAACACTGCTTCTGGCATGTCTGATGGCATCCCACACTCTCAAGCTGACTATCCTTAACATCCCACTCTCCAATTTAGGGTGGCCCCAGGCTCTAGTCAGAGTCATGGGCCCCATTGTTGTCCCGGATATGTCCTCCACCCAACCCCTCAGCAATGGTTGAAGTCAGTTCTGTTTAGGAGCTACCTGAAGAGCCATATGAAAGAGCCACACCATCCAAGAAAATGACCACAGGCCCTTGGCAGCAATGGAGGTGGAGAGCACTGCACAACAAGTCAGGAGGTAAGTGCTATGCGACCCCTAGTGAGCCCCTTCCTTGGAACTGTTTGGAAAGAGGGAGATCAAGGAGTAGACGTTAGTCTTGCTAAAATCCACCCCTCCCAATATGATCAGGCCCTCTTGGCTTCATCGAAAGCATATTAGGAGAATCCAGATTCCCAGACCTGCCGTGAGGCACATCAGCCCATGCCTGGACTCCCAGTAGCTCTTCTTGTGGCTCCTCAGGTGGGACCATGGCTTCAAGAGCCCCAGGACTTGGCCAGCCTGAACAGGGACAGGATCAAGGACTCTAGCTGGCCATTTCAGGTTTGGTTATCATAGGCTGAGAATCCCAGGAATGACTCAATTTTATCTGAGCCACAAAGCCCAGTCCAGACCTGAAGCAGGAGCTGGGCACTGGCTGATGACTGGAAGGAGACGAACCCTTCACAACTCACACAGAGGGTTCAGATCCATCAGCTTGAAGTCAGGCACTCTTGTGCCCATTTCACAGATGTGGTACTGGCAACCCAGAGTGCAAGGCCCCTGCTCATCTTCATATACTCAAGAGGTGCTGGATCCAGTCCCTGACATCCTCTCTGAAGGCCTGGGTGGCCCCCATGCCACAGAGATGGGCCATGGAAGCCAGCCTTGCCTCCTTTCCCCTGATCGCAGTCCTATTCCATAGCTGCCCCTGGTGCCAGGCCAGCCTCTCCAGGGCCCACCCCGAGCAGTCTTCCAGTCTTCTCTACCACGTTAGACCTGTGGATAGGGAGCCTGGGCAGCTCAGGTCTCCAGATGGAGGGGTGTTCCCCATCCCCACCTCAGCCACCCCCCTTCTCAGAGCAGAGGTATTCAAGGCAATCTATCATGCACCTCAAATTTCCTCCAGCTCCTGTCCATTTCCAAAGCCACTTCCATTTTTAGGTATTTGTGACAGCAACACTTCAAGTACCAAAATCTGTACTAGTTTCCTACTGCTGCTGTAACATATTACTACAAATCTGGTGGCTTAAAACCACACAAGTTTATCATTTTATAGCTCTGGAGGTCAGAAGTCCAAAATTAGTTTCACCAGGCGAAAATCAAGGCGCTGGCAGGATTCTATTCTTTCTTGAGGCTCTAGGGGAGAATCTATTTCCTCGCCCTTGCCAGTGTCTAGAGGCTGTCTGCATTCCTTGGCTCATGGCCCTTTTCTCCAGCACACTGCCTCCCTGTGACCTCTGCTTCCCTCGAATCTCCTTCCCCACCCCCATCTTATAAGGACGCTTGTTGATTACACTGAACTCATCTGAATAATCCAGGATAATCCTTCCATTTCAAGATCCTTAACTTAATCACACCTGCAGTTCCTTTTGCCATGTGAGGTAACACATTCACAGGTTTGGGGGATTAGAACACAGACATCTTAGGGGCCATTTTTCTGTCTGCCACAGGAGGGGTAGGGTTGCTTTGCCAATCCCAAGCCCCATCCAGAAGCCTGGTCCAGGACTGAGGAGTCCTGACAGGGGATCAGGCCGCTGTTCTGGCCAAGACTCTGGGTGGGGGCTGGCCAGGGCCCAGAGCTCCAGGAAACCTGGCACCTGCCCCCGTTGCCGCCAAGAACAGCCTGTACTCCTGGCGCAGCCACTGTGCACAGATCAGGTGCACTTGAGCCCATTAGTAGCCATGGCTTAACTCGGACAGCTGCCTAGCTTGGGTGGGAGGCTGGGCCCTCATAGTTCTTCTCTCCCTATTGACCAGAATATGCAAAAGCTGCTGTCAGATCAGACAAGAGCCACACAGGAAGTTCAAGCTCCATTCTAGAAAATACACACATCGTTGGTTTATGAGTGGACATTACTGACCTTAGGGTATGCCAGACCCACATGGGGCCCTAGAGAGATGAGGGAGACAGGAAGGTTTCCAAATGCATGGGGCAGAATGTCATCGGTGCTGGCAGAAGTTTGGGCTAGGAGCATGGTATGTAGGAGGGAGGGAGGACAGAGGGATCAGGGCGGGTGTTCTGGAGGAGGCAGCATCTATGTTGGAGCTTGAAGGGAGGGGAGGGATCATTTGGATGGCAGTGGTGGGCAAGGCATTCCTGATGGGAGACACTGCCTGGGCAAAGGGAAGGAGGTATGTTTAGGGAATAGAGAGTTCTGCGAGGAAGCTGCAGTCCAGGGCGGTGGACAAAAGAATCCGAAGGTGGACAGGGAAGGACATGCTGGCCTGAAAAGGTTAAAGCAGTTCTCAAAGCCTGTCAGCAGTGGAACACTTTGTTCTGATGGAAGCTTACTCAGAGCACTGATGGGGCTTTGAAAGGGGTCCACACAGGGCCTTTCCCACAGACATCACCAACCCCCTCCCACCTCTTCAGACCTGGACTCTGCAGGACACAGTGACCATACTTAAGTCATGAGGAGACAGCCAAGGGTTTAGGGCAGGGATTGGCAGCAGTCAATGGCCCAGGGTCCAGGTACAGGGTGGTGGCAGAAAAGGGTTTAGGGGCGAGGTACCTGGGTGTCTCAGTCAGTTGTGTCTGACTTCGACTCAGGTCATGATCTCACAGTCTGTGAGTTGAAGCCCCGTGTTGGCTCTGTGCTGACAGCTCAGATCCTGGAGCCTGCTTCAGATTCTGTCTCCCTCTCTCTCTGCCCCTCCCCCTCTTGTGCTCGTGCGCTCTCTCTCTCTCTCTCTCTCAAAAATAAACAAACATTGGGACACCTGGGCGGTTCAGTCAGTTAAGCATCCGACTTTGGCTCAGGTCATGATCTCACAGTTCATGGGTTTGAACCCCATGTCAGGGGGCTGTCATGTCAGCTGTGCTGACAGCTCAGAGCCTGAAGCCTGCTTCGGATTCTGTGTCTCCCTCTCCCTCTGCCCCTCCCTGATCATTCTGTCTCTCTCTGTCTCTCAAAAATAAATAAACATTAAGAAAAACATTTTTAAATAAACATTAAAAAAACTTTAAAAATTAAAAAGGCTTTACGAGTTTAGGGGTACATTTCAATAGGGCAGCTAGATGGGCCCCCATGGAGAAACCTAAGGGCAGTTAGGACAAGCACCCAACTGTGAGACAAAGCCTGTTTCCTCAACTGTCAGCAAACAGGATGGAATTGCTTTCCGAGTACATCAGTCAAGGACTCCTACACCCCCTGTCCATGCTTAGGGTTGGCTGAAGGAGCCTGGAAGGTCAGTAGGCACATCCCTCAAGATCTCAGGGGTCTGAAGAGCCTGGACTCTACCATCAGCTCCATAACACATGCTGGGGCAGGGGTGGGGGGTACTCATCTCTTGCTTTGGCCCCAGGAAGGAGGGAGGAGATAGGGCAGGTGAGCCTGGCTTTCCGGGGCAGAGCCACTGATTGTTGTGGCCTGGACCTCAGGGCATTCAAGTCCTAGTGCAGAGAGGAGGTGCTGAGGGAAATCTAGGCGGCCAGACTACCAGCCTCTTGGGGGCTCCATCTCCAGAGAGCAGGTAGACGTCAAGAGCCCAAGAGTGAAATCCCTGCCTTCCCTCCTTTCCAAACTGCCATGTCTCTGCCTGCTTTGTCTTGGTGTCAAGCACCAGACAGACGCATAAGGGTACAGGCCCTCCCTGTGTCTCCCCACATGTCTGCTCTCTGGAGCAAGCGGTGAAAACACAATGCCCCGTCAAAGGTGCATCCCGCGGACTCCTCAGAACCATCCTATGAGATAAAGCACAGGGTCCCATTTATCAGGTATGAAAGCCAAGGCTGAGGGAGGTGAAGTCATCTGGCCAAGGTCACATCCTGATGAGGGGCAGATGCCAAGATGTGAACTCAGGGTGGTGTGGCTCCAACATCAGAGCTCAATGTCCAAGGCCCAATCAAGCCAGTGCTGTATGTGGTCCCCACAGGGGTCTCTGGCCACCCCTCTAGCTGCAGGCTTGAGGCCCGGCCCGCCAGTCCACTTGGCCTGCATCTCTTTATCAGAGGAGTCAAGCCTCATGGTTTTCTAGGAAGGTTGTCTCCAAAGGTTGCTCCTGCTTCTGTGACCCCAGCTGCCGACACTGTAATTCCCATCATTATGGTCTCTTGGGGTGACATATCCACATGCTTGCCAAGACCTTTCCTCGGTGATAGGTCCAAGGCCAGGAGAGTGAAACCATCAGGGAAGCCAGTACTGGCTGAGGTGTGGCCCAGGCTGTGGAACAATGGGGCAGGTTGCCTTGAGATGCTGCTGAAGACAGCAGGAGCTGAAGGGCACAGGCAGAAGAGATGGGCGATACTGGTAAGGACCTATGTGGGCAAAGGTTGGAGAGCACAAGGGGGCTCAGAAAGCCAGGAACCTCTCTCTGGCTGTGCCCTACAGCACCCTCCCAGGTTCCTTCCAGGCAGCCATGATGGAGAGTCCCTGATCCTCCTCAAACGAAGTCAGGAGGAGCTTAGAGTCCATGTGGCTGGCATTGGGCAAGGAGCAGGTCACAGGAGCCTTAGGAGCTGCAGTGTGGCCCCTGCTAAGGCAGATGTGACCCTCAGCACAGTAGGGGAAGGAGTGGGTCACTCAAGCCAGGTATGAGCCCAGCAATACAGACTCCCCAAAGGCAGGGACCTAACTTCCCATCTCCACTTGGCTACTTCCCACCACGGGATGTCAGGCAGGCCACATCTTCTCTTGGGGAGTCCCTGCTGAAGGAGTGAGGATTCAGATGCCAGCTCACACCCCACCTGGCTGACTGAGGCTAAAATGAGGCTGCCACCTTACACTGGCCTTGGAGCCAGAAGAGCCAGCTTCTTGCAGGGAAAGGAGGTGCCCGAGGTCCCAGTGCAAGACACAGCCCTGGAGCCCAGCATCCTGGCTTTAGCAGAGAATACTGACCACCAGACCATACTGCCTCTGGCCACCATACCACCAGGTCAGGCCCTTGAAAGTGCCAGTGGGATGAGCCAGTCTGGTCTGGCATGTTCCTCAGGACCCACTCTGATGCAGATTCACACCAGCACCTGCCAACTGGGAGGCTTCCTGTCGATGTGGACAGAAGGGCTGGGCTTTCGGGCCTCCTGGTGGCCACAAGTCTGCACAGACCAGAGCTCGGGTGGAGGTCACAACCAGCTACCTGCGCTGTCTGGGTTTCTCACTCTCCCCAGCTCCAACCAGGGACAGATGGGTTACCTGAAACTGCAAGGTCAACTTGGAAGGAATGTTTTAGCCAAAAGCTATGAGAATAAAAAGTAAACATAAACGCTGCTTACTCCTTACTGGCTCAAGCCTTCAGTGAAATAAATGAGGATAGGTGACCCCAGAACTGTGCACCAAAGACCCTCAGCCCAATCCCCTCCAGGAAGCAGGCAGTCAGCTCTGAGCTGAAGTTCAGATGATACTCCTGTGCTCAGAGCCTAGACCCAGTCAGGGTGTGTGGGAGTGTACCTAGGGCAGTTGAGGGCTAGGTCGAACCCTAACAGTGAGTTGATTAGTCCCAAGCCCCTGGCATCCAAGGCCAAAAGGAGCAGCCATGTGCCTTTCTCCACACTGCACTCTCACACTCCCACCAGATGGGAGACTGATGGCTAGTCCTGCTGGAGCAAGAGGAAGCTCTTACTCCCAGCACTGCCTGGGGACAAGGGGACAGGGGACCCACAAATCACAGTAACAAAACATTAGACGACTATTTGTTGGTCTCTTGACACTTTATTGGCCATATCTCCCAACATCCCCAAGGCAATTCCACTCACAGAGACACTGAGCAACCTACCCTTGGCCACACTGGTGTGATGGGAAGCCAGAATGGGAACCTAGGTCTGCTCAGCTCTGAGCCAAACTATGGATGTCCTTGTTCTTTGCCACCCCAAGAAGGACATCCCCACCCTTGCTTCTATCCCCAAGTCTCCCAGAAATGTGGAGCTTGGGGAATCACAGAGCCATGGGAAATGTCATAAGCATCTGGGTTCTAGAAAGTGCCATCACCTCCCTCCAAGTAGCATTCCAGGAAGAAGGATCAGCCAGGCACTCTGGTAGGCTGGGGCCCTGGTCAGGCTTCCATAAGGCAGCCACACTGTGGCCCAGACCTCCGGATATGCAGGAACCTGGGCCTAAGGAGACAGGGACAAGAAGCCAATTATTGCCTGAATCCCAGGGGATGAGCAGAGTGTGGGAACAGCATACTCTCCCCACAGCCAGAGCTGTGGATGGCCTGAGTGGAAGAACCAGTGTGGCTATGACTATGGAGGTAGGGGTGGGGTAGGTAGAGCTCACCTCCCACAGAAATCCTTGCGCACAGCCACGAGATCAAGGGACAGGTCAGGCCGGCTCTGAAGCCAGCTGCCAACAAGCTCTGGATGTCTTGGATCCACTTCTAAGAAGATGCTCCTACATGGAGGAGAAATGGGTCAGCTCAACCAGGCAGGACTAGGACCTGCACTTCTGGGTTACCTGGACCGGGAGGCGTGGGGGCAGAATGACTGTCAGGGCAGGCCTAGTACACACTGGGACAGATCCAGGAGACCTGCCCTATCCATACCCAGAGTCCTTCAGAAGCCAAGGTGCCAGGGCCAAGATGTGGGTAATGATGTCCATGCCCTCCTCCCCACCATCCAGGGCTACTGGGTCTTCATAGCTGAAGGGAAAACAGTGGAAGGTGAGAGTCTGGGACAGGGGGTATCTTAAACTGAGCAGGGCCCTCCACAAAGGGGCCCCATGGAACTTACACTCTGGGCTGACAGGAAAATCTGAGGACACAGAGGGAGGAGACCCCAACAGCAGCTCTGATGCCCCTACCTCCTATAGGCAGCAGCCCACCAGGCAGTGCTGGGAGTGCTTAGCGAATCCCACTGACTGATAGCGAGGCAAGGCTGTTCCTATGCTTAGTCTGCAGGGGGGGGGGGGGGGGGGGGGGCGGGGCTTGGAACTAGCTAGACCATTTCTGAGAGCCTGGAAAGGGGGAGCCAGCACCTTGACCCACATTACCGCTGCCTCGTCCAAGGGATCCTGGGCTACCCCTAGTTCTCAGCCCTTGTTTGAGAACAGGATGACTCACAGTAAAGCCTGGAGTAGGGTCTTAGTCCCAGCCTTCTTGCTAAGCCCCTACATGACCTTGGACCAGGCACCTTCCCTCTCCGGGCCTCATTCTTCTGTAAAATGATGTACCCATTTGAGCACCTTCTATGTATTCTATACAATGTCTAATGTCATTCATTGTTAAGTCCTCCTCATGGCCCTACAAAGGTCTATCACTCCCCTTTCAAAGGCAGGAAATGAGGCTCAGAGAAGTTCAGTGGTCTTAAGTGGGAAGGCAGAAGCTAAACCGAGTAGGTCTGTGGGCTCTTAAGTGAACCTCTCTTTCAACATCACTGTCCCTTTCAGTCCCCTCTCCCTCCCTGGCCCTCCCAATGGTGTAGTTCCCCCAGGGCAGACACATCCCCCAAGGCCTTCTCAGGCCTGGCTCTCCCCTATCATACCCTGTACCTGCGGATCTCAGGGGCCAGCTGCTCCATGTCTTGGTGGAAGATGTAGGGAGGGTTGCTGACGACCAGGTCCATGGGGCCCCAGGGCAGGAGGTGTGACCAGCTCCCCTCTATGGTCAAAGGGAACACACAGCAGAGACTAGGTGGCAGCTCTACCTGCCACCATGTCCCTTGGGTAGTCTCCCTCCCCAAGCCACACCATGGGCCTATCTCTGGATCTGATAACCCAGACCTGCAAATTAGTGCCCAGGGTCCCCGGCCAGCAGCCTGGCCAGGAGCATGTATACTCTGAGATGGCAACTTTTCACATGGAATATCCTTGCCCTCTCTCCCTCCTCTCAAATCTCAGCTCAAGTGCCACCTTTAGGAAGACCTCTCTGCTTGGTCAATGCAAGAGCCTCTGTTCTCTGTAACCCTACTGGCCCTGCCATATGCTGCCCCATAGCCAACATGGACTCAGTGTGTGGAGGGCATGCCTGGCTTTAGTCAGTCAATTCCTGGCAACTCTGCTTGTCCGTTCCATCCAGGTGCCAGGTGCCACACCAGGTGTATCACTCTATGGAGGGTGCATATGAGGCTCAAAGATCTTATGGATATGTAATGAAGCCAGAACTGCAGCCAGAACCCAAGAACACTCTGCAAAGGTGTGGCTGAGCTGTGCTGTGCCTGGGCCAGGCAGGAGCAGCATGGGTAGGCACTAAAGTATTAAAGTATTCTGGTCCTAAAGCTTTTCTCCTGAGCTTCTGCTCATCTCTTGACAACAAGCAAGCAAGCCCTAGTTAATCTCACTAGTTACAGGGGTTCAGAAAATAACAAAGACCCTGTGGCTGGTCCCTGCATGGGTCAAATCAGCCCAGGAGGCAGCAGGGATTTGCAGGATTGGTCTAAGATACTGTGTGTGTGTGTGTGTGTGTGTGTGTGTGTGTGTGTGTGTGTGTGTGTGTGTATGTTGGGGAAGCCCTCCATCCATCTCTCCACCATTCAGCACCTGTGCTGAGGATCCCCACCCCAAGGAAGATGGGTAGGGAAGATACCTAAAGTCACATCCAGGGGAACGATCTGAATTCTGTCCAGCAACCGAAGCCTGAAGAGATGGGAAGTGAGGGTGAGCACAGGGGAGGCTCCTACTTGTGGCTACCAGGACTGTGAGAATAAACTCTTCTTGGACTGGCAGTTATCTGGTGCCCACTGTCCTTCATAACCCTGTGGGACCCATGCCAGGCAACAACCCCCCCCCCACCTCCCCTTTCTTAGGAGTAGAAAACAGACATCAGTGAGTTTAATACCTGAACAGGGATTGAGACCAGGTCCCAAAGTCAGACTTCCCCAACCCTGACCTTCTGTCTCCGCAGCCCGCCTACCTCTGAGCATTCTCCTGGGTCAGGCAGATGGCAGCTTCTCCTTTATCCACAGCAATGACTCGGCTCTGCCCCAAGAATAAATGATGGGTATGTAGGGGGCAGGGTGCCTGGAGAGGCCAGGGCTGGGGACCAGAGCTCTCCTCCAACCCCTACCAGAGAGGAGGGAAATACCCAACAGCCATTCCCCTCTCTGTAGCCAGGGTCTGGCCAGAGAAAAGGGGAAAAGAGTTAGAGGCTATGACCATGATAGGCTGAGGGCAGCCCTGTCTTCCCATATCTGGCCACCTCCTCTCAAGTGCTTCTAGCAGAAATGGGTGGGGAAAGGATCTGTGGGACAGTGAGTGGTAATCCCAGTCTACTCAGGGTGGGGCACAGGGACGCAGAGGGGGCTCACCTGGGGAAGCTGAGTCAGCAGGCTGAGGGAGATGGCTCCCGATCCGCAGCCCACTTCCAGGATGAGGGGGCCACCTTGGGCTCCCATTGGACAGGAACTCTGGGTCACTTCTTTCAGCACCCATTCAACCAGCTCCTGTGAGGCAAAGGGGTCTGGATCAGAGTTAGTGACAACCCAGCCCTCCAGGGGGTACTGGCACAGAGGCCCAAGCATGGTTAGAGGGGTCAATGTAGGGGGTGTCTAAAGCTAGACTGAACTTTATGTCAGGCCATGGGCAGGTCACTCTGCCTCTCTAGGCCTCAGATTCCCCACCTGTGAAACTGAGTGCATGATAACCCACCTCATCAGGATGCTGGGGACATTAAACAGAAACACATTCGTGAGACATGGGTCCCATTCCTGGTACATGTTAAGTGTTCAATAAACCTCAGCTAGGCCTTTTATAGACAGCCTCTGTTTTGTGCACATGGCAATGCTAGAACCATGCCTGATGTTCCTCGACCACTTCCTCTTTGACTGGCCCTGATTCCAGAACTTTCCCTCCATTAATCTGTTGGATCCTCACAAATGGTCCATGAGGAAGCTAAGGCCCAGGGGTCAAGGCCCCTCCTGGAGCCTAGTTCACAGCTCATTATGGCCAATTATCAGGGGCCAGAGTGGCCCCAGCTTCTTCATAGAGCTGAACTTAGAAGTCTCCCAGGGAGGGACAGGGAATTGCCTCCATGGAGGTGGGGCATAGTAGGGAGAACACAGTCCCACCTAAGCCCCATATCTGAAGAGGGCTGTGGCATGCATACACAAGGCATGGGAATAAGTGGGCATAGTGTGGTGGGAGGTGCCTGATTGCACCTGCCTTGGGGGCCTGGGGACACTTATAGACACTGTCACTTTGGAAACAACAGGCTTTCAAGTCTTGTCCACCCATCTGCTACCTGCAGGGACTGTGCATGAAAACCAATACAGGGTGGAGGTGAGAGTGGAGGGCTGCTGCTGCCCAGTAGCCAACTGTTTCTAATGAGCAGTGGAGTGAGGGCCCAAGCAGCCAGGCATGGAACTGGGAAAGGGCAGTGTGCTTCCTTCTCAAAGACAACCCTTAGGAGAATTTCCCTACTTGGGACTCCTGGAATCCTAGGCAGGGCTGGCTCAGGAATGGGCAAAGGGGTCTGCAAGTGGGTGCTCCCTTCATCTACAAACAGGTCCACCTCTCCAGAAAGGCTTCCTCACCCCCACCGCCCCACCAGGCTCTCTCTACCATGGCTCCTCACCATGAGTCTAAAGTCCAGGATGCAGTTTGCCTTTCCTACCAGACTGAAGGCTCCATGATGGGAAGACCAGGAATCTAACCCATCACAGTGTGTCCCACAGGCAAAGCCTGACCCTCAGAGGGGCCTCCTGGCCACTTTCCAAGTGCTGGGCAAGCTCTCAGTGGTCGTGGGAAGCTACCCTCTAAGTCTCAGACTCCCCTAGGTCCTCCCAAACTCCCAATATCAACAGTCAAGCTCAACAGCTCCAGATCACTCAGACCCATTTGCCATATAAGCTCCTCAGTCCTGAGTCCCAAAAGGCATTTTATCCTTCCAGGCCCCCCAATCCCAGGAGCAAAGCTCACCTGTGCCCAGGGTAGTAAGTTCAAGGCAGGTAGGACTTGGCCTATGGGTTGAACCCTTCCTGTTTCCCTCACTTGCTCCCACTAGTCCTGTACCAGGCACTACTGGAGATTGCAGGGGTGCTTGCAGCAACCTGGGCCCATAGCACTGGGACTACCATAGCGCGAGAAGTCTAGAGCTGTGGTGGAGAGATTGCGGGCTCAGCACTGAAGCCACATACTGAGCATCTGGTAGGACAGCTGAGGCTTGTCAGGGGTGTGAACTTCTCTTGGTTTCCCGGCCACAGACAGACCTACTCTGGTTGGAGAATGACCCCTTGGACAGCCACACTGGCCAGCCACCTCAGAGAGACACCCCTGACCTCAGAGAGACATACAACATACATGAACGGCCATCCCAGGGAGCGCATGAAGCTGAGTGTCCCCTGGACCCTCTATTACACTCCAGACCACTTGAGGATCAACTTGGCTATGGGACAATTATAGGGGTAGAGACCACCTGCAAGAAGTCCACAAACTTTCCTCCTCACCAAGTGAAGAGCCTCCAGCCTCCATCAGCCTGAAATTGGTGGCTCGTTAGAGGAGGCTGAAAGCTGAGCTGGCCTCAGACTCAGGGCACCTCTTCTAGGTGAGTAAGGGAAGAATCCAAAACCATGATGGGGTGGGGGTAGAAGGGAATGTGGGGAACAGACAGCTTCCGTCAAGAAGTCAGCCCAAGGCCTCAGCAGGACCTGACTGCTGTGAGTACCCTCCATTCGGATGTTCTGAGACAGCAGCCCCATGAAGGTGGCACTGCCTCTTTCAAGCTAATCACAGATAAGGCACTGAGCCTCCCATACCCCGCAGAGCCTCATCTTGCCCAATTGGATACGAATGGCTCACACTCTCAGCCTTGGGTTTCCCACTGTACACACCGCCAGCCTGGGGACTGAGCCACCTTCCCACCCACAGGGAAAGCCCAACTCATCGAGCCACATGCCACCTACAGCTTCACATTTCTGACTTCTGCCCCCATCATCAGAAACTGTCCTCCAGTGATAGAAAGATCACAGGCACCATGAACTGTTCCCTGCACCCATTCTCCCTACTCCCTGCCACAGGCCACGTCCTCTCAAGTTCTTGGTAAAGCACCCCCAATGTGGCTTCACATTGGGGCAAACCTGGCAAGTTCTCAGAAATGTCTGCACAGTGAGGTGAGGACCTGACCTCCCAACCACAGCCTCCCCCTCCGTTCTCCCCTCCCCCTGCTCCTTGCAACAGAGCTGCTCTCTGGCCCAGACCCACACAGGAATGGGGGGCCCACATGTGAGCCAGAAGTCCACATTCCACATTCAGAACCCTGGAGCACATGGCTGGTGTCAGATCAGCTCTGAGGGGACTGAAAGGTCATCATGGTAGCTTCCCTCCCATGTCCTGACCCTTGGCAGCCTCAGGAGACAGTAAGTGAGCTCCCAGCCAGAGGTCACATGCTTGGGAAAGACACAGGGTAGCCTCCCAAAAACCTACAGGTGGCAGACCACCACTTCCTGCTCTGGATCTCCGCATTCCATCCCAGCTCATCCAATCCCAGATGGGACAGCCCTATGGGAGATGTGGGGCCCTGACCCAGAGTCAGAAAGTCCGAGTGCTGCCCCCACGCTCCTTCCCCTGGCAGCCCTGTGACTTTAGGTGGTTCTCAGATCCCCTACTGTCCCTCCCAGTGCTGGGCTGTAAAGTGAGGACCTGGCCTCTGAACCACATGATGTGGAAGTGAATGGGGTCAGAAGGTTTCTTGGCCAGGGGAGAGAGTCTAGGAAAATGAGGTGGGACTCTGGGTACCTGTCTGGGCAGGTGAATGAGGTATGATCTTTCCTAGGAATGTTTGTATGCCTGGGTACCTTTTGAGAAACACTCCTTCTCAGAGCCTAGTGCCCTCTAGCTTGCCCATCAGCCCCCACACAGCCCCATCCACCTGCTCTGTTCTCTCTGGCTCCCTATAAGGTCAAGGGGAAGCCCAAGAAGGGCTACAGAAAGCATCTCTCCCACAGTAAGGGTGCCTTACCAACAGACAGTATCTAGGGCCACCCAATCCCTAGTCCTAGTAATATGAGGGACACGGGTGATTACCTGACCAGACAGTGGATCTAAGAGAACCACCAAGTCACAGATTCCCTGGCCCAATCCTTTCATCATCTGGGCCCAGAGGGGTCAATGACTTTCCTGAGGTCACATAGCTGTACCAGGCCTCCAGGTGTCCAGCTGGAGCCCTATCCACTCCACCCACACCTCCTGAGATAGGAGGAAGGCACTTTCCCCCCATGGATTGGATAGGCCATGTCTGGGAGCTAGGACATTGGTCTGGGATGTGAGGACACTCAAGGAGGCCAGAAGGAGACCTCTACACTCTTGGCCCCACCTACCAAGCCTTCCAGGAGACACCAGTATGGAAAAGGAAGGCTTCTGAGGACAATAATCACAGGGCCCCAGCGCCCCCTGGAGGAAATCTGGAGCAAGACAGGTACCCTAAACCCCACCCTCATCCCCATCCTGCCCTGTCCTGGTGCCACACCTACCTCAGTTTCCGGGCGAGGGATGAACACTGGGGGGGCCATCTTCAGACTGAGCCCTTGAAAGTCCCACTCCCCGAGGATGTACTGCAAAGGCATCCTGCAGAGGAGGCAGCTGGGTGACATCAGTGCTAGAGCCTGGACCAATAGGACCATGACTGATTTGAGAGAACTTGTGGGATACCAAAAGCGTCAGGGTCGTCCTCCTTGCCCCAGGACTCTGAGCCAAGGCCTTCCCTCCCTCCCTTCTCCCTTTCTACTTGCCTGACTCCCCTCTCATCAATCCTTCAGACCAACACCTTCCTAGTCCTTGGATACTTTCCTCCTCCCTGACCACAAACTAGTTGGGCTGGAGGAAATCAGACATCTGTTCCCCACACAGAGCCCTCAGGTCTGGCGCATGGATGCTCACCTTTGCAATCGGCAGCTACTCAGCTTCTGCACGTGCTGTAGCTGCCAAGGACTCAGGGGCTGGGTCCGAAGTACTGGTCTCAGGCTCTGAAACTGCCCCACAGAGAATGTGAGTGGCTGCCTCCCCTGATCCAAGGGCCTGACCCAGGTTTAGATGGACAATGTTTGTGGGCCCAACACTGACCACCTTGGTCATCCCTGGATCCCTACTGCCTGGCACACACTGTAAACGTTAGCTGGATGAATGAATAAGTATCCATCTAAGACATGCCTTCAGAAAAACCCCATCACTCTTAGCTTAGCATTCTCAGTGGGGCAGAAAAGCCTGGATGTTCTTCCCTAAGGTTCTCCCTCCCCCATTTTCTGCCCTCTTAACAACACTGCACTTAACTGTTTTGGCTCCAAGGACATGAGCCACGATGTACTCACTGGATGCCTGGGCCTCAGGGATGCCCCTCTTCTCAAAGACTGCAGTCCAGTGGCTGACCACCTCTGTGGCACTCAACAACCCAGCCAGGGGCAGATAGGGTTGCCATGAGCTGAAGGCCCAGCCCCTGGTGCCTCCCTTCCTTCCCAGGCCAGACAGGAGGGCCCGGAGCATTCGGTCCCCAAGCTCCATGTCTCAGGGAAAGGCTCTCCTGAGTGCTCCCAGGTCCCTAAGTCTTCCAAGTGATGTCAGCTGCTGAAGATGGGTCACTGGCTCCAACCAGGTAGAGATGGTCACAGGCTCTGGCTCCTCAAGGTGGCTCTGCTCCAGATGTGACTGCCAACCTGCAAGAGAGAAGAACCAGGAGAGCAGCTGAGTCTTGTGTGACCCACTCTTCCCTGACCTGCTGCCTGAGAGAGGGCACGCTCTTGCTCTGCTACCTCCTTAACTCCATTTTAGACCCTCACCCACTTATTTGATTCTTCTTGTCTTGGCCAATTATGTTTTCATCATGTTTTTAGCTGAAGTGGGCTGAACCCAGAGCTCAGTCCCTGGTGATGGGTCGGGGCTCAGGCTTGAGGGCTGAACAGATCTGTATCATCTAGTGTGTGCGACTTGGGAAAGTCATTATTTCTGAGTTCCAGTGTCCTCCATAAAACAAGGAGAATAATATCAACTCCACGTGAGCAGTGCAGCAGACAATGAAAGTTGGCCTGAGAGTCAGCTCAACACATGGGAGGGACTCAATGTTACATGCTCTTAACTAATATTGCAAGAAGAGAGGAGATTGCCTTTGCTTGGGAGCTTTGCTTTTGACATTTTGCATGTACTTGACTGATTTGTATGCTAAAATTCTCCCCCTGCCCCGTTTAACCCATAATCCTAAACATCAGCATAAATCCCCAGCCAAAAAGAAATTGACGATTATTTGTTAACTTTATACGTAAGTTATCACAAACAAGATTTAACAGAAGATTTAAAATTAGTGGTCCCCTTTCCCGTCGCACGGACTAAGGTCCAAACTCGCATACTGAGCACCTGCTAAGTGTCACACCTTCAGAGACCAGCTGGGAGGGAAAGCGACTTGCCTAAAATCACCTCGCTAGCACTGTCCCAGGCAGGACACAAACCCACGTCCTCCGGTCTCCAGAGCAGCTCGGTCCACCCGAGCGTTGCCCCAGGAGGAGCCAAGGCCTGAAGTCCGGGACGCAGCTTCCCTCTCAGCTCTGCAAAGCATCGTTAATGACCCAGGCAAGGTCGCCTCTCCCCAAGCCTGTTTCCTCATCTATATAACGCGGAGTGGGGGTCTCGAGAGTGCTGCAGTCCAGGGGCACCCGTCCCGGTTCCCATTTCTAGCACATACCGGCCTGAAGAATTACCGCGCCCGCCCGCCCGGATGCAGAAACTGCCGGGGCATGGCCCCCGGATATGCAAGACCCAACGTGAGCACCCTCGGACGCCCTGCTTCCGGGGTCGGTGCTTCTGAGAAAGGACTCGGGCGGACCCGGTTGCCCAGCTCCAGAGTTCCTAGTGCTACTGGGTTCCACCCGGGAAGCCGCTGCGGGCTGTTGAGGAGGCTGTGAAAGCCACGCGGGGTGCACCGGTAGTCCACCCGCGCCAGGGTGCGTGGATGTGTGGGAGGTTGCGCCCTAGGAGCCAGGTCTCCCCATTCTTCCTGAAGGTCACGGAGGGGACATGGCCCCAGCCCGCGGGGACTACTACGAGCTGGCATTTGGGTACCCAGCCGCGGTGGTGCGTGGTCAGCCCCAACGGGGCTGTAAGCAGCCAGCCCAAGGTTTGAGAATTGGAGTGCGATGTCCAGGGGCGTGGTCTAGCGTAGCCTCTGCACAGGCCTAGCAGCACTTGGATGGATTCCAGTGTTGGGGACGGTAGCAATCTAAGGGCGGGACCCAGTGTTCAAGACCTGGCCGAGAGTGGTCCGAGCCGCGCTGGGGGCCAGGGGTCACCAGACCCCAGGGCCGCTTCTGACCCTCTTGTTCCCAGGTTTTAGGGTTTGGATGCTGGAGACCTGGGTTCGAACTCTGGCTGTTGCCAGCTCACTCGGCCTCAGTTGCTCCTTCTATAAAACTCACGGCAGTGTCCCACAAAAGTGTGACCTGCTGACACCCTCCTACCACCAGGATCTATTGTTAACTAGATCACTGTTAACTACTATTAAACATGCAGTTTCCTGGGCTCGGTCCAAGACCCTTAATCCTCGTAAACTCCCTTGAAAACCCGAAGATTAGAAGGTATCCGAGGGTCCCTCCCCTGAGATGATCGCGCTGTGGATGGAGGCTATTGTGAGGAATATATGTAGGATTGTGTCAGGCTGCCCAATAATAATACCAATCCAATAATAATAATACGATCCTGCTCCCAACTTCTCTGAACTAAGCACCCCATTTCTAGCCTGGGGTGGGCGTTTACCCAAGAGGCCTCTCAGTAGAGCCCATCTGAGCAGGAAGCGAGCCCCAGGGAGGGGAAGCATCTTGCTCTAGGTCACAAAACCATAGAGGGGCGAGCCAGAGTTCAATGGAGGTCCAAGGACTCCCAGTCCAGTGCTCTCCCCGAGCCTTCAGCGTCCGCCTGCGTTTCGGACGCACGCGTCTATCTCGGCGGAGGTAGAGCTCCGCCCGAGTTCTAGTGCAAGAAGGGCTTAGCCATCCAAGGTCCTCTACCCTACTTCAGCAAAGGCCACGGGGAGCGAGGGGTGATCTGCAAGAACCGACACCCAGTGTCCGGCTCCTGGTGGGGGCGGAGCCAGATCAGAGCGACAGGCAATCGGGCCAGTGCCGGGCAGGCTCTGGGCCTGACAGCCAATCGGGAGCCAAGAGCGCGGAGCGGGCAGAGAGGCTAGGCACTGGAGCATGGGGGACCCTTGGGGCTACTCGCCTCTGCCCCACCCCCGCGGTGGGTCCAGGCCCCGCTTGTCCCGGCCCAAGCCGACTGAGCCGGCACTCACGGCTGCCGGCGGTGCGCTGTAGCTGGCCCCGCCCCGGCTCGGAGCGCACTGGGAGGGCGGACCTGGGGTCGGACCCGCAGTCCCCGGCTCTGGCCTCCTGCCGATCACCACCACCCCTAGCCTCTCCGGCTGAGCTCGGCGTCCCAGAGAGGATTAAGTAAGTGCTGAGGTCGCAGCTTCTGTGCAAGAATGGAGGAATCACAGAGTCGCAGAGCGGGGATGGGGATTGGAGCAGGGAGGACTGAGGAACCTGGTAGAGAACGGTATGCGGGTTCTCGGAGGTCGCGGTGCCAACCCATTTCACCCGTTTCATTCTCTTGCCCTTTGGACCCTCAGGCAGTCCCAGACAGTGATGGGCAGGGCCTTTTCTCTGCTTTGGATCGAGGAATAAAGAGAGCCCAGAGCAAGAGTTAAGGGTCTGGCCCAAGGTCATGTCTGGGGTCAGAGGCAGAGCCAAGAAAGAACCCGGGGCTGCTGACGCGTTCAGCCTAGCTGGAGGGAGAGGGCAGAGAGGGATGAACCCCCATATCCCTCTGCCAACCTTACCCCTTCCTAAGGAGTCGTCATTGGTGTGTACACTCCTCACACACACACACCCATGCACCTGCACAGGGAGGCACCCCACATACACCCATGAGCTAGGACAGGGAGGTATGTGTGCAGCCATGAGCTGTGTATCTCCCCCTTCTCCCTAGACCTGCCCTTAGGCAGCTTGAATGGGCCCCCTTCCCACCTTGCCTTACCCTGCGCCCTCTGGCCTGGGAAGACCTAAGCCACACCCTCTTGCCACATCTCCCACCCTCTCATCCCAAGGGAGGAGGGAGGGGAGAAGAATCATCTCAGAGTGGGTGCTCCATCCCTGCATATGAAGACACACTCCCTGCTCACCTGGTTTTTCCTTGTCTCTGGCAGCCCCTAGCTCCCCTATGGAGGTCCAGTGACCCTAAGAGCCTGCAGAGAAGTCGTGCCAGAGGAGCTGACCTTAGCCTCTCTCCCCTTCCTGCCTCCTGGGCTCTCCACACCTGCCCTGCCCCACTGCAAACACAGCCTGGATCACAAAATTGGCTGGGTCCAGGGGCTTCTGTGGCTCCCCTTTCCCAAGTGGGCTGCCCAGTGGGGAAGGTCTATACGTTGGGTGCTTACTGTGGGCAAGGGTTGCGCTGAGCTAAGTCTTTTCTAGGAACCAGTTCATTCTGCCATTTTAACGATCCTGTGAGGGAGGTGGGGTTTTGTTTTTGTTTTTGTTTTTGTTTTATCTCAGACTCAGGAGAACTGAGACACAGAAGTGGAGTGACATGCCTAAGGTCATCTGACTCTTGGGCAAGTGTTTCCCTCCAGGAAAGGAAAAAGCAGTATTTTTTTCTCCAAGCAGGAGGTGAGGCATATGGGGGGCAGGGAGTGAGGAGATGGGAAATGCAGGGAGTAGGGGTGGGAAGGTGGCTATTACACAGGGGAGAGACTTTTTCTTTCAAACCTCCCCACCACCTTTCACATCTTCCAAGTATAATCACTATGGTTATCATACCCTCAGAGAAGGGGAAGGGCTTCATTTTCACCTTCCTAAATCCACATGGGAACTGTACATAAGTAAAGCACATGTCCTGATGTCCCTTGAACTTGCCTTTGCCCTCAAACTTTTATTTCCCCAGTGCCTTCAGAACTTAGGGGTACTTGATGTTACCACTGAGTCCTGTTCTAAGCCTCATGGTTTTTTATTCTTTCTTTTCCAGCACCCAAGGAGCCAGGGAGCTCCCTTTATCCAAGGAGTTGGCAACCTGCAAGTATAGTGGGGGGCCACAGTCTGGGACACTACTGATGTCAGAATCAAGTTGGCAGGTTGGCTGACCACAGGCAGTCTCTCAGCCAGGGCCCTCCCAGCATCAGCATGAACTCCAGGATCCCATCTGCCAGGGGCTGGTTCAGCAGCCGCCCACCCACCTCTGAGCCTGACCTGGAGCCTGCCACAGATGGGCCAGCTTCCGAGACCACTACCCTCAGCACAGAAGCTACCAGCTTTAATGACACCAGAATCCCTGATGTGGCTGGTGGCACAGCTGGTGTGGGCACAATGCTTCTGTCCTTTGGGATCATCACAGTGATTGGCCTGGCTGTGGCCATGGTAAGAGCTGGCAGGCTGGGGCTGACCCAGATGGCCGTCAGTTGGAGGAGGGTGGTCAGTGTTTAGATCTTAGAAACTCTAATCAGAAGATAATTGTCTGTTAATGATAGCACGATCTTCCCCTTCTCCAGGTATTTTTCCACTAGGGACCCAGAGACCAGAGAGGCTGCCTCCAACTGGAAGAACCAGAGAAGGTTCTCAGGATACATGGTGTCTTGAGCTGGGCCATGGGGGCCATGTAGGAGTTGGAGAGGGGGTTGTTCCAGGTGGAGGGTCCTGATGGGCAAAAGTTGGGAGGCAGGCAGGGGTTTCTGTGAGCAGCAAGCAGGACAGTGAGGCAAGTGGGGGGAGGGGTGCCATAGGAGTAGAGGCCAGAAGGCGATGGGAATAGAACCTGGGCTGCAGAGTAGGGGTGGGATGCTCTGGGCATGGCAGCCTGCTGGCAATGTTCATTCACTTGGCAGTTATTTACTGGGCATCTGCCCTGGACCAAGCCTTCAGGTCCCCAGGGACTAGGGAGACAAGGTCCTGCCCTGTGTTTCTTTGGGGAAATAGGAGACAGATAAACCAAGGATGCCAAGGGCAGCCTAGAGGGACTGAGTTGGGGTGCACCTGTGGTCCCCTGGGTGGGCTGACAATGGTGGCATCCTGGCCACTGCCCCTCGCAGACTCTGATGGCTAGCCCTAGGCTCAGGACCAGGTTGCTCTGGCAAATAAGGCTGTGGATGGTCCATCCATGACCTGGCTGGAGCTACTGTTAAACCAAGGTTGCCATATGGGCCCTGTAGGCTCCGGATCACTGCCAGGGAACAACTCCTGGCCAGCAAGCAGGGCCAGGATGCAACACACAGAGTGAGCGGGCTCCCTGGGCAGGAGCAAGGCAGAGCGCCAATGTTTCCCCATGGCACCAATGTGGCAGTTAAGTAAACTGAAACAATCTTACCTCAGGGAAAATGTGGGGTCTGGAATCTGCCCTTATGACTCTAGGCAAAAGATTTTGTCCCAGGAATTTGGGAGCACTCCCTTACGTTTCATTCTGGAGGAACATTCAGAGGGCCAGGATAGAGGAACTTCTTGCCCAAACCAGAGAGGTAGGAAGATTGTGGGACAAAGGCAATGGAGGGCAGAAAATAGCTCTTGGGCACTAGGGAACAGGTTCAGAGATGCTCCCTGAATGCTGCTTCCTCTCCTCTCATGCCAGCCCCCAGCAGGGCCATGTTGGGTATGAGGAGAGGCAAATCAGTGCCAGGTTGTGTGTCTCACACAGATGGAGTCGTATGGGAGGGCTTCCTGGAGAAGGCAGCACTGCAGCTGGATGGTGAGGGGTGGGAAGATTTGGAAGGAAGGTATGTGGGAGGGTGGTGTCAGTAGGTGGCGCAGAGGGAACAGCAGGACCATGGCATGGAGATTGGTTAAAGGTTTTGGACTCTCGTGAAGACCCGTCTGTAGGACAGGACCACAGGGCAGTAAGGAGGGTTTGGAGAAGGGCCAGAGTAGAGGGAGTAGAGGGAGTCCAGGTGCTTGGGCTGAAGCTGCTGGTTCAGGGCAGATAGGGGGCTGGGTCTGAGACCTGGAGCTCCCCCAGCATCCTTTCCACAGGACAGCAAGGGTATCATCCATATGTGACCCCTGGAGGGGATGGAAAGCAAGGGGCAAGTCAGTTTCTTTTCAGGCCTTTGGGGTTTCCGAGGAAACAAGCAGCAAGAGGAACTCTGGGCCAGGCTGGAAACCAAACCAGATTCAAGCTGTGAATGAGGCACAAAGGATATGAGAGCCACAGAGGACAGACTCTAGGGACATGGCTTTTCCCCAGGCAGAAGTGGTCATTCTCCTGGCAGCCAGAAACCACCAGTTTAGGGAAGAGCCAGGTGGTGGCAGAGGTCCCTGGAGTCCCTGCCCTGGTGGCCAGCCCTTCTTTCCTTCTCAGTGCTTTGTATCAGGATGTTCTGCTCCCACCTGGAGTTCTTAGGTCTTGCACGTTTCCTCAAGCTGCCTAGGCCTTTATCTTCCAGTCTGTACCATGGGGATTAGGACCCAAGGCCTTTCTACGTTCCTCCAGCATCCGAGCTCCGGTGTTCAGTCTGGGCTGCTATTCAGGGGCTCATGCTCTCCTTCCCAGGCCCCGTCCACTGAAGCCCATCAGCCTCCCATGGAAACCTCAGAAGCCCAGCCCAGAGCCTTGCCTAGAGCCACTGCCCTGCAGAGTTTGGCCACTACCTCTCCCCTGTTCTTTTTGCCCATCCATGGCTCTGGGGAAGCCATGTACTCCCTGGGGAGAGTTGAGAGGAGAGGGCGTGCTGAAATCTTCCCTCCCCCCTCAGCCCTGAGGAGTCTGAGGCAGGTGCTGAGTGGCTGAAACCACAGTCTATATTGGCAGAGATAGGGTCCTCCTGTCTGCAGGCCAGGCCTGACTGCGTGGTCTTCCCAGGCTGGGCTCCTCAAGCACGGGCCTGCTCCCCACCTCGAAGCCCAGGCACTGTCAGCAGCTGATAAATGTCAAAAGGAGGCACAAATGCAGATGTGTGTGTCCCTGGGAGGGAATCCCCTGAGGACATGGGGACCCACACTTCTCCCCATCGTCAGCTTCAGGATGTCCCCTGTCCCAAGGGACTGCTGACTAGTCAGGGACTTCATTCCCAGCCATTTGACACTGCTCCTTCTCTTGCAGGTTTTATACATCAGGAAGAAGAAGAGGTAACTCCCCAGTTGCCACCCAAAACTCCAGCCTGTTGGCAGTGTTGGGCTGGACTCCAGGAGACATGGGTGGGAAAAGAGAGTCCCACCAACATTGGGGCCCCTCTCCCTGGTCAGGGAGTCAGGTCCTCTTCTGCCCACTCATGGCTGGGGATGAATACTTTCCCTCCAGGAGTGCTGAGCCACCCTTACCCCAATACCCTGAGTTCCAGGTTACTGACTCCCCTACACTGCCTGGCCCGCAGAGGCTGTGGATCACACACGGCCCTGGCCTATGCAGTCTTCATGGACCCCACAGATGATGCCTCCATGGGCCATGGCCCCATCTGGTCCCAGGAGTGGGTAACTAACAGAGGGGTGGAGGTGGTACTGCAGGTACAAAAATAGCTTTCATTTAATCCCAGAGGAAACCTCAGGCCCCCTAAGCATAGCTGTGTGCTATGGCTCAGCTGGGCATCAGGCAGGGCCCGGAAGGCTGGAGGGAGGGCAAGGACCTGCCATGCCCCCAGCAGCCTCCCCCCACCCCCAGGCTGGAGAAGCTCCGCCACCAGCTCATGCCCATGTACAACTTCGACCCTACGGAGGAACAAGATGAACTGGAGCAGGAGCTGCTGGAGCACGGGCGGGATGCTGCCTCCATGCAGGCTGCTGCCTCTATGCAGGCCATGCAGGGCAAGGTGGGCACTAACCAGGCTCCCCACCCAGGCTGCAGGCTGCTCATGAGTCCTCTGCCCCCATCCCTCCCTCCTTTCTCATGCAGCTTTCCAGCACCTGCCATACGGTCAAGTGGGTATATGGGTTTTGTCAGGTTTGTTTAGAAACAGGTAGAGTTTCCCTGTGGCCACCTATAAACTGACTACATGAGGCCAGGGCAGCCCTGGAATCCAGCCCAGCTCTACCCCTGCTAACGTAGTGATCTTGGCAGCCCCTTGGCCTCTCTGAGCCTCTGCTTGTCTGCAAATGAAAGTCCTAATTCTTGCCCTCTGTGCCCCCACGCCTTGGCTAGGAAAGCAGGAGAGGACTGATGGGAGAGATTGTTGGAACTGGGAGGCTGGTGCCTCTGCCCCCTGAGGGCCCTGGTCCTGAGCACATCATGATTGGGGTCAGATTCTGGAACAGGGGCACCCCTGACTACACTAGGGGGTTCCTAGCAACTGACAAACCCTGGGTGTGTGGATACCCCAGCCAAATTCACCTCCTACATCCAAAGGGTTAGGTACCTGTGTGGTCACCCTGTCAGAGCCACTGGGCTGCATGGCCATTTGCCACCAGTCCCTAAAATTCCCAAGGGCCAGAGCAACATGAGGAGGCCTGGTCTCCCCCTGACCCATGAAACCCCTTTGCATTTCTCCTTGCCTTGACCCCACAGGTTGTGGGGGGAGGGGGGGGGGAGGCGCTGGCCCTGCCAGGGCAGAATTAGGAGACTGGATTCAGGAAGAGTCCAGACTGGGAGTCCAGAGACCTCCTGATTTTGCCACCAGTTCTGTGGCAACTGATCAGGACCCATTCCCCACTTGTGATATTTGGGAAATCAGGCTGAGAACCTTGGTCCACCCAGCCCATGGGACTACTGACAATTTGACAGTTGTTTCCTGTGTGCCTCCCTGCCTCCTCTGGTCCAGCCCCTGTGCTAGAGCTAGGGGATACAGAGGTGAGCCCCCTTCTGCTGGGAGAGAGTGGTGCATGCGTAATTAATCCAGCCTCTAGGCCCGCAGGGCAAGTGCATGCTGGCAAACTGGTGGTGGCTGGGGGGGGGGGGGGGGGGTCATCAGAGCCAGTTGGTATATCCAGGCTGAACTTGCAAGGAGAGCATTCCAAATGGAAGGCATAGCTGGTGCCAAGTGAAAACAGACAAACCCGGAAGCAAGGGTGGAGGTGAATGGCCTTGGTCAAGGTCCCTGATGCCCCTGTCTCTCTGCAGACCACTCTCCCCTCTCAGGGCCCACTGCAGAGGCCCAGCCGGCTGGTGTTCACCGACGTAGCCAATGCCATCCATGCATGAGTGCCCCGGGGACAGGCCTGGACTTCTGATGAAGACACCTGCCAGAGTGCCCATTGAGCTGCTCACTCCGTGATTGTTAAGACCTACTCTCAGGACCTGCCCTGCCAAGGCCCAGCTATTCCCAGGACCCACCTGCTGACTCTCCAGGCTCTAAGAGAGGCCCTGGCCAGGCTGGACATCTGGCTGCTGATGTCCCCTGATCTGAGGGCCCTGGCATGGAGGGCATCCCTCATGTCAGGAAGTTGAGAGCTATGCTAGCTTCCTTGTGTCCTCCCCAGACTCCTTACATCATGGTCTGCTCCTCTAATGTGGAGGAAATGGGGGGGAGACATGGGATGGGAGGGGAAAGGAGAGAGGAGTAGGGAGGGTTTCCCCTTTGTCAGGGAGAGACCTGTCTTCAGAATCTGGAGCCTCCTCTACAGTGTGGAGAGGCAACCAACTGGGTCGCCCCAGGAGAAGCCCAGGGATGAAGCAAGAACTGCCAAGTGGGCAAGGATGCCAGGAAGAGGGCTGCTCCTACCCAAGGCCCATCTGTATTTTGGAGGGTCCACGAGGCCTCCCAGCCACCCTCCCTGGCAGCCAGCTGTTGGCTGGGAAAGAGCAAAGGAAGTAGGGGACCGGGTGTAGAGGGACACAATGCCTGGACCTGCTGAAAGGCCTCAGACATGTGTGTGAATGTGCCCATGTGCAGGGTAGGATGTGCGTATCCCAGCACAGGGTAGGATGAAGACCTTCTGCATGGGCCCCAGCCTCCAAGTCCACCCCACCCCTTGATGTGTGTGGGAGCACCAGGATAGGCCACCTTCTCTGCCTTCAGTGTTTGGGACTGAAGGGAAAGGAAAGCCAAGGTGAAGGTCCTGCTGCCCATCTCATCTCTTCACTGGGCTCTACAAGCCAGGTAATCTGCTTCTGAAAATGGTTCCCTGTCCTGGTGTATATTGGGGATCTAGGGTTGTGGGAGAGGCTACTGGTCTGAGGGCAGTGGTCACAGGCTGTGGGCTATCTGGGGACTTCTGACTGCCTGAAACGGGACAGGGGTAGCCCCATGGGAAGCAGACCTATTTGATAGCATTTGATAGCATAGCCCACCCACCCATTGTCTACCCACCCCACATCCCTCAGGAATTCTTCTACCAGTCTGGGGCATGTGAGCAAGGCATGGGGCTAAGCCAGACCCCAGGAGCTGAGCAATTTTCTACTCTGAGCATGCATGCGCACGTGAGCATGCACAGAAGCATGCCCCCATGCCCAGCCTCGCCACCATTGCTGTCCTCCGCTTTCTGGAGGGGATGCGGGGGCAGCAGCAGAGACCTTCTGTTGGGCAAATACCACGTGTCAGGATGTGAGGGCCAAGGAGGCCCGTGTAGGGAAGATTTGGGATGTATTCCCTCCTCTAGATGCTATAAATACATTAGCACTTGAACCAACTGGAGGGCTGTGGGTAATTTAGGATGCACAGACGCTGTAATTTAACTCACAGCATCTCCATGTGAGAGCATTAAAGATGTAATTAAGATGTTTACACAAAAAGAGTGTGAGTCTGTGACACTTGGGGTGTGAAACACCAGGAGGGACAAGATGGGTGAAGGGCTGTGTGGGGGCCTGGCATAGTCACTTGGAGCCCAGCTATGAGCTGGCAGCTCCATTGGCTTTCCTTGAACTATCTGATGAAATGCCTCTGGCCCTGAGTTCAGGCTGCTGTGGGGCCTCGTGTCTCAACTGTGGGATGGAGTCACAATGCCTACCATCCCCTTGGGTGGAGAGGCAAAGTGCACCTTGTGGGACCTGAGGAAGGAGAGGGCTTGAGCCCCAAGGACTAGGGGGAGGTGTGGTGCCTGAGGATCCATAGGAACTGGGTCTGAAACACAAAAGGGAACACAATAATGTGGTCTTTCCCAGATCACAGGGTGCAGGGAGTGGGTAGAGTTGGGAAGCCTTGAGGTCATCTGTGTGGAAACCACCTACAGGGTTCAGAAGGGTTTGGGGAGAATGACACCAGGGTGACCAACTCTCCTGGTTTTCTCAGGACTGCCCAATTTTAGCATTGAAAATCCCACAAACCAGGACTCTAAGTGGTATTCAGATCCTCCCCTAAAGACCTGAGCCTTCAGGCCAGCATAGGAAACAAGGACAGGGTGAGCAGCAGTTCCATGGCGGAGGGCTAGGCTGGGAGCCGGGGTTGCAGGCCAGGGCCCTGGGTAAAGGTGATTCCCCAAGAATTCCATAGGCCACCCTCATTGGGGTCACACAGATGGGCCTGTCAGTGATGACCCTGGTCTCGCAGACTAGCAGAAGGATTCTTAAGGGTCATGGGGTGAGAGGAGAGGGATGGATGGGCTGTGTGCCCCCCATCCTGCTGGATAACCCCTCAATCCAAAAATGTGGGAGCTACAGAAGACTCAGTGTCTAAGGGACCCTAAAAGAGTGAGGCCTATGGAGTAAGGCTAGCACCTAGGGACTAGGGCCAGGATGGAGGCTCCAGGAGGACCCTGTCGCCATTCTCTCCTGCTGCCTGCTCCATGCCCTTTCCGAAGGGTGGGCCCAGGTAGGTGGACAGTACAACTTTTTGTGAGTGACAGGGCCACTGCCTCATCCCTATCCCTTTGCAGATACCTCCTACCCACCTTCTATTTGCTAGCTCTCTCTCCCAATCGTGGAGGAGACCCAAACTCCCTGCACATTCCTAGGTCTTCCACAGAGCATGGGATCAATAAATATCATGGTGGAAGGATTCAGTTGATGTGTCCTTGTGACCATGGGCCTGGCGGGCTGACCAGAACTCTCTTCACCAGAGAAGGAGACCAATGGGGGGAGAAAGTCACCTGCCTGCCCTATCGCTCCTGAACTTGTCTGTTAAAGGAGGCCCTTGTGAAATGCCGCTGCCACACACACTCATACATCGCTAAGCGAATCCTCTATAAATGAATAGCAACCAGGGCTTCAGGGTAAAAGCTGCAGCACTTTGCAGTGGGTGCTATCAGCGTGGACGTGGATGGGCACCTTCAGCGGAAGCCACCTTGTTTAGTGAAGTGAAGTGTCAACTTCCAGCCAAAGTGTATACAGTAACCCCACTGCCTGGCTGCAGGCAGACATCAGGGACACCTTCAGAATGTAAAGGTCGTTCTTGTGGAGGTGAGCTCAGAAACCAGTAGCAGTTTAACCTTGCTATTGATTCCTTCCAGAAACATTACCGAGCCCAGCACTATGATCCTATCAGTGAACCAGCTCCATTGGTTGGTGTCTGCACCTCCATTTGAGATGGGAGGAAGCAGGTGTCAAATAGGAAAAAAGGATGACTGTGTGTGTGTATGATGTGTATACATATATACCCTATGTCTATATATCTTTATATCTACATCTATATGCAAAAGAATGCAGGGATAAGGGCCAGGTGTGCCTGGGGGGGCATTCAGAGGCTGAGGGCAGATAACCCACCCTATCCTGTCCAACTGCACCCCTCAGCAGTCCTCAGTGTGGAGCGTCTTGGCTGAGGGTATCCGAGGGAACCCCAGGAGCTGCTGGTCTGGCACCCCATCCAGCCTGGCCTCTGTGGGCTCAGGACAAGGGGAACTGCAGGCAGAGGTATCTATGGTTGTACGGAGGCCTCTTTTGAAAGGCCAGTGAAGCTGAGAAATGAACAAGAACTGTGTAAGCAGAAAGTACAGGGAGAGGAGGAGGGGGAGGAGGAGGAGGTGGGGGAGGAAGAGGAGAGTGTGGAGAACTTCAGGTACAGTGGAGAGGGGTGAGGCTGGGATGCTGTCCCATCTGCGCCTGGGTCTGCCCTCTCTCACCCCTACCTCAGAGCCCCTTGGCAGTGGTGCTCACCCCCACTCATCACTCTGGCCTCTTGGATTCTGCAAGTAGAAGATCAGGGTAGGTGTCTGTTCTCCCCAGGGGGAGACCACCTCCACACACCTGTGGGACCTAGAGGAAAGTCAGCAGGCATAGGGGGCTGGGGAGGAGCAAAAAATAGGGATGGTCTCCTCCACCACAGAGGAAACCCTGGGTCTAGAGGCTCAGCCCAGGAGGGCATTTGTGTGGGGAGCAGAGGGCTAGGTGGGGCTGAGACCTGTCTGGGGAGGGGGTTCCTTTTCCCAGCCTCTGGCTGGAGGTACGCAATCTGGCGTACCTGCCACCCTAAGCAGGATTTCCCCTCAGCTTTGGAGGGTCCCTTTCTTTCTCACAGCTCAGCTTGAAAGGTAACTCTCTGGGTGCCTGGATGGACTATGAATTCCTGTGTGGGCTGGAGGTCTGGGGAGGGGGGGAGGACCAGAGTATCTCTCACTGGGGACCAACATCCATCATGTCTGATGCCCACAAATGGCTGGAGAAGGAGGGTTTTCTCACTCCCATTTCATATGTGAGGACCTTGCAACTGAGCAGTCAGAGGCAAGCATCCCAGGGCCCTGTGTACAGCCAGTGGGCACATCAGAGCCTAGATTCGAACTTGGTACAGCCTGGGCCCAGGGCCCACAACCCATGTGGCCCAGCAGGCCTTTGCATGGAGTCTCTCAGGGCACAAATCTGCCTGCACCCACCAGGATGGCCCAAAATGCTCTAAGCCCCCACCTTCCTGGTCTCTTTAGCCTGGCAGATCCGGTCTCCAGACCTCTTACACATAGGTAGCTCAGGAGAAATGGCCACAGATTCAGCCCAGCTTTCATAGGTGAGGGCTAGGACTAGGTCACTTCTGAGGCTTCATGGCAGCCTGGATTCTAGCCCCATATCATCCAGGAGTACATGTGTGGTATTGCATGGGAGGATCCATGGCCTTGTCTGCTAGCCCTCTGTTCTGAAACATTGTCGCTAGGTGCCAGCTCTCCTACCTGGGGCTGCCCAGCCCCACAGGTGACTGTCAAGAAGCGCCCAGTCTCCCAGTCTCACACTTATCCAGCTCCTGCCTTCCTGGATGTCAGCTTCCTGGATGAAAGTGCCCACTTGCTGGGGCTTCCCAGGGTCTTCTGGCTGAGGTCCAGCCAGTCCCCTCAGCTTCTCCTATACCTGACTGCAACCTGCGGTCTGGCCTGGGAGAATGTAGGGAGGGGAAAATGGCAGACGTACCAGCCATTGGGGCTGGTGGGCCCCCTGTCCTCTACCCACTGGTTGAACAGGAGAGAAAGGTGTTCACCCTGGCCATTCCCATTCGCCCAGCTCTTAGTACACTTCCTTTGGAGGTCTGGAGGCCTGGAGGCCTGGGTTAGGAGGGGCAGTCAGCTCTACTTCCTGGGGTGTGACAAGAGATAAAAGACTTCAGGGTAATAACAATGCCAATAATAGTAATAGCAATAATAAATCATAATGATGCATGATTTATTGAGCTCATGCCATGTGCCAGACCCAGTGGATCACTCACGGAGGGAGGAGGGTCAGGTCAGTCTTCCCCACTGCCAGCAGGAGTGCCATTCAGCTCAAAGGTATGCATGGCTGAACAATGGCCAGAATCTGGTCCTAGTAACAATTACCCTTGATTAGTACATCCTGCACAATCTCACTTTATTCCCAGTGTCCATTGTGAGGGCCTACCGTCATTCATCTTACAGGGGAAGACATCAGCACCCAGAGACTGAGGTCATCAGGCTCAGAGCCAGGCACTTGGCTTTTCTTCTACACCATTCCAGAAAGGAGTCTCAGACAAACCCTAGAAACAGTAATGGGGCCTGAGAGGGCACCCAGAAGGCACTGCCTCCTTGGGTTCCCAATCTGCCTCTCAGACTCCAACGCCAGCCTGTGCTGCTACCTGCTGGTAGCTTCAGGCACTGCAAGGGGCCTTCCTGCCCCCAGCCTCAGCCAGGTCACTTGTCTGGAGCTCCCCGCACCCTGCACCCCCACCCCCACCCCGCACTGCCAGTTCTCCTCAGGCCCCATCCTTGAATCCCTCCCTGCACTCAGCCTCTCCCTCATTTGGTGTGGAGAGCAGCCCTCACGCTGCAAGCCCCACGTCAAGGGTTCATCTGGCGACGCCAAGACTAGAGTGAAGTGAATAGGGGCCTAGGGTTCCAAATGTAAGGAACCACTCACTCAGATGGCACGTGCACCAACCTGAGCATGAGTGCCTCCTTAAATTTGTGCCCTGGGTGCCTCATGTGCCTCATCCTAGTCCTGGCCCTGCTGCTGAGGTCCCTCTTGGTCAGCGCCCAGCAGGCAGACACTAACCCCCCATCTCACCCCCACTCCCATGCCAGCAGGTTGGAGGCCCCAGGAGTCCATGCAGTGAGAGGGAGGGCCCCTGCCCTGGCTGGAGCTCGTGGAGATGCTCTTCACCGGCAGAAGGCTGAGAACACCAGATTATGAGAGACTTAAGGGACTTAGCAGGAGCTCAATAACGGGTCAGTAAGGTGACACTCAATAAGATGAAGTCTGAAGCGAAGGAGGAGGGCAGGGCTCCTGCTGTGAGTCCCTGCAGGTGGGTCAGACCCAGAATCTGTGTGTGGGAACCTCCTGGGACACTTGCAGGCAGAATCAGAACCAATATAATCCCCCAGCAGCCCCAAAGTGTGTGCTCATATTACAGATGGGGAAACTGAGACACAGAACAGTAGGGTTGCTCAGCATGAGGCAGGGCCTGGATCTGACCCCAGAGGGCAAACCCCAGAGCTCACACCCAACACTCCAAAAGAAGGAAAGAATGTTTTCTGAAGACAGAGCTGCCCCCTCCTCTTGCCCCTCACTCGTTCCCTTCAAATGGTCCCAGCTCCCACACCAGGCCCTCTGCTGGATTCCAGAGCTGAGGGGGCATCCAGAAGGGGCTGGCTGTGGGAGAGTCCCACCTGGTGTGCAAGCCAGAACAGTGATACTGACAGCAACAACATGCCCCTCCCCAGGAAGTGACAAAGATGCAGGTCAGGTGACAGGAGAATTCGAAAGAGGTCAATCACTTCTGGCTGGGGGCAAGGCAAGGCTTTCACTGTGTTGGACCTTGCACAGAGTGGACACAAGGTGGTGGGAGATGTTTCAGGCTGAGCAAGGTATAAGGAATGATGGGGTTTCTCACAGCCAGGGCACTGGGGATGGGGATCTCACCTGGCAACCCCGCACACGTGGAAGGCCTACATTGTGCCAGACCAGCCCTACATGACTTGACCACACTGCCTCTCTCTACAAAGTAACCGCTTGTCTTCTACACTGGTGCAGGTAGGAGCAGGGATGCATCAGACGCTTCTCTGCAAGAATCGCCAGGAGAGTGGTGCTGCTGCAAGGCTCCCCTAGACAGACCACACCCATCTCCGCTACCCCCAGAGGCCCCCAGGAGGCCCAAGTGCTGACCTTCCCGGGCTTGAGTGGGTAGAGCCAGCACCGTTTCCCTCCTGGAGACAAGAGCACTCAGTTCTAAGCCCTTTCCCAATGTGACCACCAGGTGGCGGTGCACGCCCAGATTAGGGGGTTGGTCGGTGGGGCAGGGTGGCGGGGGAGGCAGGTGGAGGCCGGCTGAGCGACGGGGGCAAGGGCGGTACTCCGGGTGAAATTTAGCTTTGAGGCGTTTTTCAGGACTCTTGGATGGCTGGTGCAATGAAGCTGTTCGCTTCCTCCCCGCCAGGAGCAAGTCTGGACTGGAGCTGGGTCAGGGCAACTGTTCTTGGCTGTGGCCTGAGCCGCCAGAACGGAGCCCTGTGCATACTAGGTACTCAGGGCTATTTACTAAATAGAGGATTGATAAATGGGTCTTGCATCACGGAAATTAAATGAGTTAATGTATAAAAAGCACATGGAGAGTCTTCAATAAATGTATGTAGTTATTTGTACTTCTACTATGAAAGATGGCTCTTCCCAGAGCACAGGCCCTAGAAACCCCACCCATCTTGGGCCTAGGGGGTCTAAGCAGGCCCCACCCCAGGATCTAATTAGCCTTGCCCAGCAGGGGATAAAAACTGAACCCCAAGGTGCCTCACCTTTCAGCAGCAGCCCTGTGGATATTTGGGGCCAGCAGGGGATTGTGCCAAGCACTGAGGGTGGCAGAGGGCCTGGGCCCCCCTCACCTTCACCAGGGGTCTTCCATAGGGAGGAGAGACAGCCAGCCTTCTCCTGCCCCTGACAGGGCTGGCCCACTGGAAGGTTCAGCTGGCTGGAGGTTGGGCAGGGGTGAAGCTGGGGGACATGCCCTTTGGTGGTCATGGCCCAAGCTCACAAATCAGCAGATCACTCCTTCCTGGAACTTTCTCACTGCCACCTGTGTCTATCCTGACCTCCACTGTAAATGCCTGTCCCATCTTTACCTCAAATCCTTGCAGTGCCCACACAGGCATCACACAGAAAGGCAATAAATGTTTCTCCCCTCCCCCAGCCATGAAGCCTTCCCCCCCACCCCCCGCCACTGAACTCTTCTGAAATTAATCAGCTATCCCACCTGCACCCGAGTTTCAGTAAGATTGTGACTTAGATCACACAGCGTTTGAACCCAATTCTGTGGCCAGCCTCTGAATGGATCTGGTTCATTCCTGCATCCCTCATGGCAGGCCCCATTCTGGTCCTGGGCTGAGGCTGGTTCCTGGGTATATCACCGAGATGCTCCCTCCTTTTAGCTCCGGTATCCCCATGAGTGAACACATGAGATGGAGCGTTCGCTGTCTGCAGCAGCCAAACTATGTGGCTGGGGAGGGCGGGCGCTGCCCATCTCCTCCCCATATATCATCTCCAACAAGGCAGATAGCAGGAAACACGCAGCTCCTGCAATGTGATTACTGGTGGTCAAGTGCAGCAGGCAGACTGACTCCGAGGAGGAAGTGGTGGTACAACTGGCCTGGAACCCTCTTCCAGCTGTCAGGAGGAGGTATGACTCCTGGTAAGTTGGCTCTGCCTTCTACCATGGGCATCGGTGACAGGGGTCCCAGAGACCCCCGCCCAGGGACCCTGGGACAGCTGGACTCACCTGTATGCCCCTTGCTGCATGAACAGCTGGTCTGAATCCCAGCTTAACCACTCTGCAACCCCAGACAAGCCTCTGCACCTCTTGCCTCAATTTCTTCACCTGTAAACTGGGACAGGTCCTCTCTACTTGATACAATTAAGAGTTCATATTTGTAGAGGGCCTCAAACAGTGCCTGACACATGGTACACACCAAGTAAATAAATAACACACTAAAGATCTAAGGGGTGGCCCAAAGGAGTATAGGGCCTTTGCAGGAGTGGAAGGAGTCACCTATAGGCCCAGCCCTCCAGCAGCCCTGGGGTCCACGGGGGCTGCAGGTCCACCTGGCCCAGGCCACACCTCCTAAGTAAGGTCTTGCCCTCCAACCCCCTGTTAGCAGCTCAAGTCCTAACATTGCCTCTGCCTGCAGTACAAATGGCCCCACCAGGTCCCCCACTGATAAATGGGGACAGGAGTATGGGGCAGTTTCCTCCTCTAAACCTGACCTGACTCGGGGTCTCCTAGGAACACAGTTCAGCCTCTAGGATCTGGCCTGGGTGGGACAAGTGGTAGCAGGTACGGCAAGCAAGAAGGATAAGGTGGAACCTGAGCTCTGGGGCCAGAGAGCCCTCTGCCTGGTTCCAAGTGGCCACCTTGAGTATTTTTCCACTGGGACAGATGGGGTCCCTCTGGTTCCTGACAGTTCCTGAAAACCAGAGGATGGCAGAGGCTGCTTTGCCACTCCCTGGTCACTCCTAATACAAGAGCCACAGAGGGGCTCAGAGCCCAGGAGGCCTGGGGGTCCACAGGCTGCAGGGGAGGGGCTGGCCCCTTGCCCACCATGTTCTCTGTCCAGCTCAGAGGACCAAGTACCTCTGCCCAAGTCTTACAGTATGCTCACACAGGCCACCCGGTCATCTTCCCTGAGCCTCCCAGTCACCTTAACCAGGCTCCCAGCCATGCTTACTTGCCACACTGCCCCATGTCCCCTCCATCCTCCACTCACAGGCCAGCAAGGCTTTCACTGAACTCTGGAGCCCTCTAGTCTGGCCCCCAAGGCCTTCAACCTGCTGCCTCCCCTGCAGCCAGCCCTCAACCCTCCAGCCCCATGCGTGGGCTAGGGTCACTACCCACCCTGCCCCTGGCTGGACCTTGCCCCTGGTGGGCAGCAGCCTCCCTCCCTGCCCTCCTCCCAGCTCTCTGGCAATTACCCGAGTGATTAATTTGGTAATTAATTTGGTAATTAATCATGCTCTGGCTGCTCAAGATGCTTCTCTTCCGCTGGCCTGGCCTGGAATATAGATCTGCTTGGCTTTATTTTCCTGGGAAGGGGGGCTGATCCCTGAAGGCAGGAGGGATGGAATCCACTCTGAGTCCATTGACTGCCCTTCCCTGGGCATTGCCAGACACACAGGGGCTACTTGTAAAGGTAACCAAGATGATATTTAGCTGAGAGAGGGAAAGAGAAAGAGAGACCCAGATTCTGCCCCTCAGAGGCCCTTAGGGTGCCCTAGGATGCTCTTTAGCACTGCTTCTCAGCCTGTCTCCAGCCACAGAGAGGTCCCTACCCCGGTGGCAGCTCCTCCCCCAGCTCAGCCTTCTCTCAGCCTCCTCCTGTGGGCTCCTGGGGGAGCTGATTAAGGGACACAGAGGTTCTGTGAGCTGGGCACTGGTGGACAGCCACTAATCCTCACTGAGCTCCCAGCCTCTCGAAGCCTCCAAACAGACCAAATCTCCCCCTACCCCCATCTGGCTGAAGGAACAAGGTGGCCTCCTGACAAAGGCACCAGTTCAGGTGGGCTTTAATCAGTAGCAGGATTTGGTGGTTGGGAAGAAACTGAGTCTTGATGCTTGGTGGGGTTTAGGACAGGTCCAATCCCGGTGGCCCTGACATTGCTGTGGGCTCCAGTGGGGTTAGCCACCAGATGCGTGGCCCTGCAGGTAGGGCTACCAGATGCACCACCAGGACGGGGTCCCTATGAAACCAGCCCTGTGGCATTGATTGAAATGGCCCCCTGCCAATTACGATTTTTTAAAGAAATGTATAATGATTCCTAATTGGCACCCTCATTAGGTGCCAATTAAACACTTAAGCATTTCTTACAAGTTTAACACATTAATAAGGCAGCTCATTACATGTTAACGAGATTTATTTCTCATATTTATTACATTGTTTCACCGCTGCTGACAGCAAAGTTATTTTAAAAAACATAGCTTCTGGGCGCCTGGGTGGCTCAGTCGGTTAAGCGTCCGACTTTGGCTCAGGTCACGATCCCGCGGTCCGTGAGTTCGAGCCCCGCTTCAGGCTCTGGGCTGATGGCTCAGAGCCTGGAGCCTGTTTCCGATTCTGTGTCTCCCTCTCTCTCTGCCCCTCCCCCGTTCGTGCTCTGTCTCTCTCTGTCTCAAATATAAATTAAAAAAAAGTTAAAAAAATTAAAAAAAAAAAAAACATAGCTTCTGGCTGCACACAGCCCCTTTCCTACCCGGTCTTGACAGGCAGCCTGTTCTACCAGGGTTCTTGCCTGAGTCTTGGTCTCCAGTCTCCTGGGTCCAGTCTTTTGGTCCAGTCGCCTCTTTTGGTCCAGTCTCCCATAGGTGAGTCAAGCAGGGCACCTTCTCTCCAACGTCTGGAAGGAACAGAGCTGGGCCCTGCAGCAGAACTCAGACTCAGAAGGGATTCAGAGGCCAAGAGCCTCGTGGAACCTCTGTTCACTTGGCTAGACTCTGCATTCCAGGAGCACTGGTGGGGCTCAGGGAAGAGCGCCCCTGCTTTCAGCCTCCTGGCAGAGCCCAGCCCAGCAGCAGGCACTACAATGGGGGCTTACACTGTGAGGGCAGGAGCCCAGCATCCAGGAGAGGACAAGGAGTTCCTTTGAGGCTGTCCCCTCAGGTAAGAGGAGTGTTGCAGGTAGCAGGAAGAGGCCACAGAGCAGGTAGCTGGGAGAGATTTGGAGACACAGAGAACAGGCAGCCAGGAAGCTGGCAGGAGCAGACCCTCAAAAGCCATGGTGGGGCCCCATGGTCAGAGGTGGGGATTGGCTTCTATCCAGAGAGAAATGGGGAGCCACAGAGTGTGAACAGGGAGGGATGTGACCAGATATCTGTTTAGAAAAACCAAAAGGAGGATGGACTTGGAGGGACCAAGGGAATAAACATGGCCTCCTCCTCTCACCTGCTAAATTTCTGGTGGGGTCCCAGTGGTCATAACCAACACCAGTGGGCAGAGCCAGGGAGATGCCCCCCATACAACTCAACTTTGCTGGACAGAGCAGGGAAGATAGGGGCTGAGAGATCTGGAGGGTACCACAGTGTTCCAGAGCACTTACCCTTCTTTTAAAAAAACACGAGGTTAACATCCTGAACATATACTACACCTCATTCTTACACCCCTATATGTGGCACTGCCCCGCCCTCCTCTGTTCTAAGAGCTGCATAGTCTGTACATAGTGAATATGGAGGCTGTTCTGTATTCACTCAGCCAGGCTCCTCTTCAGAGTGGGCTGTTTCCAACCGATTACTCTTAGAATCACACAGTGAATGTCCTGGGGTATAATTTCACATGCGTGTGAGTGTATCTATAGGATAAATTCCCAGAAGTGAGCAGTGCTAGATCAAAGAATCTGTGCATTTAAAAAAAATGTTTATTGATTTTTGAGAGAGAGAAAGGGAAGGGCAGAGAGAGAGGGAGAGGGAGGGTCTGAAGCAGACTCTGAGCTCTCAGGGCAGAGCCCAACTCGGGTCTCAAACTCACAAACCGTCAGATCATGACCTGAGCCGAAGTTGGATGCTTAACTAACTGAGCCACACAGGCGCCCAAGGATCTGTGCATTTTAATTTTTGATAGACATTGCCAAGTTGCTCTCATGGAGGTTATACAATTTCCACTCTACTAAGCAGCTACACGTTTCTGCTACTCCCTTGCTCTCTGAGAAATGTGCATTGACCTTTCACAAGTTTGCCTATTGAATTTGCATTTCTCTCAGAGGAATAAGGTTGAGCATGGTTTCTGTGGTTGAGTCTTCTGGATTCCCTTTTGTGTGAACTGTGTGTTCATCTCTTTTGCCCATTTTTCAGTGGGATTGCTGGTCTTTTCCTTCTAGAATATGGAAGCCCTTCATAGAGTATCAAAGTTCGTGACTCTTTTCCTCAATTTGTTGTTTATATTTAAATCTTATTTTTTTCACACGGAAATGTTTGCTTTATATGCAGTCAAATGTGTCTGTTTTTTTTTCTCTTGTGGCTTTTCTTGTTTTTGTTTTGTGTTGTTGTTGTTGTTGTTGTTGTTGTTGTTATAGTTAGAAAAGGTCATATGAGATTAAAACCACACAAAACCCCTTGTTTTTCCCTGGAAATGTGTTCTTCATTCTTTGGTCCCTCTAGCTTTGATCCAACTAAAATTGGTGTTTGTTTTAAGGTGTGAGGTAGGGATCCAAGTTAATTTTCCCCTCATATTATCATCTAGTCATTTCAGCATCATCTTTTCCTGGAGGTTATTCTCAATGAGTTATTGAGACTTGGGAAATGTGCCACTGGGGAAATAGCATGTCCTGTGGCCTGGTGAGTGGACAGGGACAAACAATGTCAGGAGACCAGCCCTGTTAGGATAGGGTGGCAAGGTGGGATATGTCCCTTGGAGGTTAAGAAAAAGGAGAGGGAAGCCCACATTAGGTGCTGCATTTGATTTTTGCTTGGACTCCAGAAACAGTCATTCCTGGTACCCAGTTTTAATTTTGCCTACCACACCATAATTCCTTCAGTCAATGTTGTGACCTTGACATAACCTTGATACAGGCAGAGTGGTGAGGAATTAAGGGATAGTGGGAAGGGAAATCTGTTCCTTCCTGAGGACACTTTGAGGGGCCAGTTGGCCAAGGCCTAACAGTCCTGAGCAAGCCTCCCCAATTCTGGAGCAGGGAGGGGGACTATCACAACACACGTGAGAAGCTGCAGGGTGCTGAGGAGAACTTCATGGGACTCACCTAACTCAGGTCCTGCAAAGAGAGAACCAGCTTCATTGAAGAGTAAGGCAAGGAAGAGCAGGGATTGGCTGGGCTACACCCACCTCTCTGCTCCCCCTTCTCCCTCCTCCCTCTAGGCTCCTATTCCTCCCCCTCTTCTCTGCCACCAAGACCCATTAGCTATCTTGGTTATCATTCTAGCCCCCAATCCTCCCTTAATACAGTAGAGGCCAGATGGGTCATCTCTGAAGACAGATCTGCTTTGAAGGCATTCTGGAAAGTTCTAGTGGTACATGTCTGATGGTACCTGGGGTTGCTCTGATCCAAGGCAAGTGAAGGCCCAGGTTCCAGGCCAGAATACTAGTGGAGGTGAGAGGAGTGCATATCCTACCTCCTTGTGCCTCTGCCCCCAACCCTGAGGAGTGTCTTCCCTCCACCTCCTTCTGGAAACTGGAATAGCAGGTGTTTTGCCTCTGTCAGCCACCAGGTGGCAGCAGTGGAAGCCACAGTGTGCCTTGTTCTGTCCTTTCTCTTTGGAGCTGTAAACTTGACCTCCAAAGGGACCCTGAGGTTATCTGGTGGCCCTGGACCTCCAAAGCTGAGGCAAGATGGGGCCATAGTTCCTCCAAGGTACAGGGCCTCCTTCCATCTCAGAGGAATGAGGGAACTTTGGCCTTGACTCCTCTCTGCACTTGTAGGGGCTGCTGGGACGGTAGCTGGGTGGGAAGAACAGAGACTGGGGGTTCCTGGGGTGGGTCTTAGGAGCTTGGAAACCTGAGACACCCACAGCCCTGACCATGCCCACTGATTCCCAGCCGGTAACCAGAGAGGACCCTTCCTGAAGACTGAGGACCCTGGGAAGGTAGAGGAAGAAGGAAGAGGGTGGGGGTAGATGGGGAGAGGAGCCAGGACTGTTGTGCAAGGTCCCATTGCCCTCTACTTGGTTCCCCATCCAGAACTCAGCACCAGGGTGGCATTAAAGACTCTGGCACTGTCCATCCATGGGTTGAGGTTGAATTGGGCCCAGGAGCCACTGCCTCCACCCCACTCCCCAGCACATTTCTCTTCTTCACCATGGAGGGATGGTGTCCTGGATTCTTCCAGCATCTCACCTCCCAATGTCTTGTTCCCCTCCCCAAGCCCTGCATCACTCAGGCTGCATCAGCCTCCTTGTCATCCACTCCAGCTCCAGATGCTTCTCGTTTATCTCTATCATACTGGATAAGGAGATGCCCAGACTTGGTGGCAATCTCGGCATGCACCCTTTCTGCACCCCAGCCTTGGGGCTTAACCACGGCAGGGCTTGGGGAACCTGCTTTCTGGGTGTGTCATGACCATTTGAGCCCCCTCTGACAGGCTGGATCAAAGCCTTAAGCCTTTATGTGAGACCCTCAGAGATGGGCAGCCAATTGCCCTGGCAACTACCCTCTTTTTACTCTTTTTACTGGTCCATGAACAAGGCCTATCTTACTCTGACCTGACTGCGTCCTCCCCCCCGGGGTCCTGGGCACTCGTGGACCAGTAGGGAAAGCAGCTGAAACCTTGTCTCCTAGGAAGGTCTTGGTGAGGTGATGGCTCCTTTGGGCTCCCCAACGCCTGGGAAAGACAGATGATAAACAAAGAACCAATAAACAAGGTATTTTTAGGCTCTGAAGGAGACAAAACAAGACTGGAAATAAAAAGTGGAGGGGGAGCTTCAGATGGGCACTCAGGGAGGGGGAGCTCCTGAAGCACCGGGCTGACACCCGAATGTCAAGAGTTGTTAGCCATGCGTGCATCAGGGGTAGGAGGGTTCCAGATGGGAACAAACAACAGCAGCAAAAGCAAAGGTCTAGAGGTTTCTTAGAGAAACAGCCAAGAAGCCAGTGAGGCAGAAGGAGAGTGGCACAGGCAAGGAGAGACCAGAGTGGGAAGGGCCTGGCCTCACTGGGTGGAGAAGGGTTTATAGCAGGCCAGAAAGGACACCAGGGGCAGACGTGGGAATAAATGAATAGATGAATGAACAAACAAACAAATAAGGCCTGGGAGTAGGCCCTCCAGCAGCTCGGCCCTCACACTGAGGTCTTTGTGAGGACAGTCTTGGTCTACTTGACAAATATACCCAGGAAAACCCACCATTTCCTGCCTGGACAGAAGTTTGGCCCACTGGGCAGTTGTGGGCCCAGCAGGGCCTCAACATCCACACCCGTGACAGGGTAGGGCAAGCCTCTCCCCTCCCCCAGACCCTCAGCCCTCCCATGGAGGTGGCCTGGGCAGGCTGCAGGCAGCTGGGTCCCTGCTACATGGACAGATCCCCTGCAGGAGGCTTCCCTGACTTCCTGGCCCACCCCTGACTCATCCATCAGGCCCAAGGCCACCTTAGCCAGCTCTGACCCCCACCCAGATAGGGAACATTTATCTCCATCAGCTGCTCTCAGCATCCAGGCTCTTGGCCAACAGGTCCTATCTCTATTCCATGGGGCTGATACTGGGTAGCCCTTCCCTAACTCCCAGTCTCATCAGCTGGACTCCCCCAGGGAGGAAGCTACCACAGGTAGGTCTCTGCACAGTTCTGCAGGGGACTGGAGAAGTGACCCCCTCCCACCAAGCCCCTGGGAAACTCAGCTTCTAAGAGCTCAAGATTCATCTGCTCCAGACATCTATGAGTGCCCACAACATGCCCACATGTGTTGGGTACTGGGCACAGCACAGTTAGCAAGGTGGGGGTCCCACCCTCACCCACACTGAGCCGTGTTCCTCTGGCCAGGAAAGACTTGGTTCCCAGGCTCAGCCTTATGATCAGTGCAAATTCAGGAAGCCTCAGGCCTGGGCTCCTCCAGCTTGGAGCCCAGGGGCCCCATAGGCCTCCCCAAGGAGCCTGCCTTATCCTGTTTCAGGAGGTGAAGAGGAATGTCCTCAGAATCTAGCCCTGAGAATGACAGCATGCTATGCAGGGCCCTTACCCCACCTGGTACTGGGGCCCAGCCCAATTGGCATGAGCATGTCTCCCCCTGCCCCAGGTGAGAGGCCACAGGCACCAAGCAGAGTATGGGAATCCAAGAGACTGTGCGTGGCCCTCAGTAAGAACACAGCTGCATAGGACACATGTGTGAAGGGTGGCCAATCTCCGCCAGGGCAGGGACAGTCCCTGTTGCCTCCATAGCTGGCATACATGCCTGCCAGGGTGTGAGCATGCTAAGTTGGCATGTGGTGGACTGCCATAGCCATGAGCTATCTCCTTTGATTGGAGGTGATAGGGCTCAGGGCAAGCCACCCCAAAACATGCCATTTTGGCATACTGATTTTTGGGAATTAAAGTTACTTAAGAAGCAGCTGGTGCAGGAAGGACACTTTGGCCCTTCTCTGTCCCCCTGAAAACAGGAAATACATCTCCCAGGTGAAAAGTAGCCTCCCTGTACCAGGAGGTGGAAAGATACCCTTATCACCAGAGATGGGAATTCAGGGCCGAGAACTTCACCCGTTTACTACCCCTGCCCCAAACTTTGCCTTGTCAGTTCTTCACAAATTTATAATTTCTTTGTCCAAAAGGTATAAAAGCTGCCGCTTTTGTCCAAAAGGTATAAAAGCTGGTCACTTATTTGAGTCTCAGATTTTTTGAGCTTCTGTACATATGAAATTAAATATTTTTCTCCTGTTAATCTGTCTTATGTCAATTTAACTATTAGGCTAGCCAAAAAACCCAGACTGGAAGAGGAGGAAGTTTTCCTCCCCTACAGGGGAGGGCCCTGAGCTCAGGGTGTCTTCCACACTGCCCTGTCCCTCTGACCGGCCCAGGTCCAGAGGCCCTAGCCTGCTTGGATAGCTCACTAGGCAGCAGAGATGAATGGGGGCAGGGCTTTTCTCATTGCTCCCCAAGGGCACAGGGGTCCCCTGGAGTGGGATCTCTCTTCTCTCTCATCCCTTCTGATAGGGCAGCCTCCCTTCTTCCTGAGTTTCCACCCACAGGCCCAGGACTGGCCCTTGGAGCCCCTAATCCCTCCACTCCCATCAGCCACGTCTTTCTCCCCAACCTTATCTGTCTCCTGCAGCCACCGCTGCCTCCCCTGCGGCCAGCCTTCCCCTCCCTCCAGCCTCACTGCAGGTCAGGTTGTGCTTCCTCCTCCCCTCCCCTCCCCTTCTTTTTCCTCTCCTCCTCTCCCTCTTCCTCTCATCCCTTCACCTTCCTCCTCCCTCCCTCCCTTTCCCCTCCCCCTCCCTCATAGTCAGTCTCTTCACCCTTCTCCTCCCTTCCTCCCCTCCCTTCTCCCCTTCTCTTCCTCCGCCACTTCCCCTCCTCCTCCTCTGCTCCCTCCCCCCACACCATGCCCTCTCCCTCGGGGAGAGAAAGGAGTTGAAGGGGGCTACTGACAGTGGTCACTGTACTCACTCATCCAAGGTCAGCCTTCCAGGGCTGGCGCTGGACAAAGACCCCTTTGACCACTTCCCTTCAAAGGGGAGGAACAGCTAATGGCACCCTACAAAGAGAGGCCCCTGGGGCTGTAGAGATAAGAGGGTCTAGTAATGGGCATAGGATGCAAATGTGTGCTGTGGCCTGGGACGGTTTGCATCCCATCCCCAAGCAGCCTAGATATGCTCCCTGTAATCTGGAATCCAATCCGCAGGAAATCCTCAGGAGGAAACTTTGTCCTCTGGAAAGAATACCATGCATTGAATATCAGCATGCTGCAGTGCATGGGACCACCATGCACATTTCTTTCTTGGCCTCAGAGCTTCAGTCTTCCCATCTGTCTGGAAGGTGTGCAAAGGAGTTGGGTATCAGCCAGCCCAATGATGACCCAGGGTCAGTTCCTTTCCTGCCTCTGCCACTTTCTACCGTGAGCTCCCCAGCAAGTCTCTTAAACTCTCAATGTCTCACTTTCCCCACCTATACAATGGGATCAAGAGGCACACCTCTGCCACAGGGCCGGTGAGGACCTCAGGGGTTGCCTGGCACATGGACATTGTGAGGAGGCAAGGAGGCGAGTATCATGGTGGAATGTGGCAAGATGGACCTAGGTTAGCAGTGAGCAGAAGGGGCAATCAAGCCCACCCCAGGGTTCCTGCTTGGCCCAGAGAGGAGATGCAACTGGGATTTATCCTTGGCCTTGCAAAAATAACCAAGGAATGCTGGAGAGGGTCAAGCAGGAGGGTGTGTGACTTGGGAAGGGCACTCCCTGAGGAGCTCATTGCTTGTTGGAAGGGGAGGGGGACATGGAGGGTGTGCAGGCAGGGGACAGGAAGGCCAGGATTGTGATAAGAACCAAACGCAACAACTACAGTGGTGTGAAAAGCTCCTCACATGGTAGGTGCTCAGTGAAGGCTCATCCTCTGACTTCTGCCTCCTCCAGGAGGTATCTTCCTTGCCACCCCTCCTCCTTTCCTAGTGCCTGGGGTCAACTCAGGGCTGGGCAGAATTCAGGAGCTTCCCAGTGCAAATTTGAGAGAGGAAGGCAGATGGCATGTGAGTGGGAAGCCTGGCCTACCCCTGCCCACCCTGGCAGGCTCAGAGAGAAGTGCCTATAGAGGGGAGTCCCAGAGTGACTGACACCTCCACAGACACACTGACAGACTGATGGACAAAGATAGAATGCCTCCTCCTCTGGTCAGCCCCCAGTGTGTCCAGGAATACCTTGAGGAGATGTGGCTGGCGTGGTCTATTACAGCTTGATCATGGAGGCCTTGAATGCCAGGCCCAGGAAAGGCAGTGATAACAGCTGTTGGCTGCAGCTAGAAGTAGAGTCTGCCAGTGTGTGTGTGTGTGTGTGTGTGTGTGTGTGTGTGTGTGTTTGTGTTGTGTTGTGTGTTGGTGAATGCATGTGTGAGTGGGTGTATGCAGTCCTCTCCTGCTGCCCTGGCCACTCTGGGAAGCACATCTGCACTGCTATGCTCCCAGGTGGGCAGGCAGGTGCCCACTTAGGCATTGAGACATCCCAGCTCTCTGCCTGCCCACCACCTCAGCTACCTCTGCCAATGGACCACATGGACAATGAACACATCAGGCAATTAAACAGCAGATCAGTTCAACTTAACTTCGTAGAGGAAAGCAGCTGCACTCAGCTGAGGGAGGGCAAGGCTTCAGGAAACAGAGGCTGCACAAGGAGGGGATGGGAGCTGGCAAGGCAAGGTGTGTGGGGGGGTGAGGCGGGAGGCTGCCAGAGACAGCTCCTGAACACACCCCAGGGAGGAAAGCAGAAGGCAAGGGGAAGGGAAAGGAACTATGACCAAGGTCACCGACCAAAGGGACCAGGACGGGACTCAGCGGTGGCAGAGAGAATAAGAAGGATGTAAAGGAGACCCAAGGTGGGCAGAGGATGAGCTTGTGCCATCTCAGCTTCCCAAGGGTCCTCTCCTGGTGGGGCAGGGGCCAGGGATGATAATACAGACATATTACCCACATTTCAGGATGCTTTAGGACCTGTTCAATTGGCAATGCTGGTCTTGGACTCTGCCAAACATGCCCTGGGAGGCCTTTTTGACTGACCTACATCCTGCATTGGAAGAACCGGTCCAATGTGTGAAAGTCCCTAGCACTGGAAAGTCATTCATTCATTCATTCATTCATTCAGTAATGTGCACCAGGCTCAGGGTTTGACACAGGCAGACACCGAGAGGAATCAGTGCACACATGGGTAAACATCCTACAGCAGGGGAGAAGACAGGGACAAGAGTCTGGCTCAGGATGGAGGGCACAGAAGTCTCCCTAGAGTGGGTGATCTCTGACCTAAGATGGAAGAATAGGAGCAGTTAACCAAGGAAAGGAATGGGTGTAGGGAGACGACAGGGAAAGCACTTAGGCATTGGGGACAGCAGGGGCATGGGAAGAAAGCCAATGAAAACACCCTCCAGAGATGGCACTTTGTCTATCTGTGGAGGGTCAGGACATGGGCGTGGGTTGGAGCAGTCAGTGTGGTAGGTGTGGGAGGGAGGAGCTTAGGCTGATCCTGAGGACAATAGGGGAGTTAGGGATGGTTTTGAGCAGAGGTGGGATGGGAAGGCCCATCTGGAGTTTGGATTGTCCAAACCAGAGTGTTGTAACCTGTGCTCTATAGGGCGTGCAGGGCTGGGAGAAGGGATGGATTGGTGGTGGGTGGGAGCAGCATGTCTGGGAATAGATCCTAAGTGCAGTGTGGGAGGTGTCTCATAAGGTGACTCGAGTCAGAGGTCAGGATCCAGGAGAACAGGGGCACCTGGGAGGCTCAGTCAGTTAAGCATCTGACTTCAGCTCAGGTCATGATCTCACGGTTTGTGGGTTCGAGCCCTACATCATGCTCTGTGCTGACAACTCGGAGCCTGAAGCCTGCTTCAGATTCTGTGTCTCCCTCTCTCTCTGACCCTCCCCTGCTTGCACTCTGTCTCTCTCTCTCTCAAAAATAAATAAACATTAAAAAAAAAATAAAAAAAGGATCCAGGAGAACAACATGCGTACTATGGCCCAAGGATGAGAATGAGGCCACAAGCAAGGATGGACTTGGAGAGAAGGTATGAGACCATCAGTGGGGACAGAGCCCTGGGACAGGCATGATCCAGGGACAGCTGGAAGAAGACATGTCCAAAGGGACTGAGACAGTGCAGCTAAGGGGCAGGAGGGGAGGCAGGTGTGTGGTGTGGAAAGCAGTTGCTAACAAGCCAACAAGCCACATGCTGGTGAGGGGCTGTTGTGTGCATGTCAGAATCAGTGGGGGGCCACCAAGGCCTTGGAGCTGCATATGGCAGCTTTGGGACTGAGGAAGTAGAGATCAGAGTGTGGATACCATGGGAGGAGTGTAGGAGAGATGAGCAGACAGGCAGACGGACGGAGGCATGTGTGGGAATGGGGGTGATTTGGGAGGGGGGAGATGGCTGTGGGAGCACTCGGAAGAGGGTTGGGAGGGGCTGGTGGGAGAGTAATGGAGATGTCATGAGGAGCAGAGCATAGGGCACCTTAGCATGAACATAGATGTGTGATCTTAGCCAAGACCCTGTCTCAGTTTCCCCATCTGTAACACGAGGGGGCTCCCCTTAACTCATTGGCACTGGGGATCCTGTGGTGAACAAGACAGCCTGGTCCCTGCCTCTGGGGCACAGCCTAGAGGGGACCAGACAAGAAAAGAATCACCCCCACCCACCACCCACCCCGCCCCAGGAATGAATCAAGGAAAGGGAATTAAAGCAGCATGAAGGCTCAGCAGTGGCCGGGCCTGCTCCCGTGCTCACTCCCAGTTGTCCCTGGGGAATCCATGACTCCATCATTCTCTCTCTATGGGTTGGAGACAAGCACACATCCTCCCCCTATCTCCCTGACTTGGTGCAAGCCTGGCTAATCAGCTTCCTCCAGCTTGAGGACCATAATGACTTTTTGGGATGGGCATGTGACCAATTCGATGCTGAGGCTTCTGCTGGGGGTACAGGAATGAGGTATTCTGAGGGGGAAGGACATGGAAGGTCTTGGAGAGGCATGGAGTTCACACTCAGAGAAGTATAAGATAGAGAGGTTGTGTTCTGGTAATAATGTTTGAGCACCTGTATCCAGCTATGCCTGAAGCTCATAGATCTGGACTTTTCAGTTACTTGTGCCAGTAAATTCCATTTTGTTACTGAAATAACATGAATCATGGTTTCTGCCTCCCAATTCACGACGTGAAGGATGAAAGTACCCCCTATGCCTGGGCAAGGCTAAGTGAAGAAGGGGGGAGTTTCTCAGCAAATAGAATAACATGAGCAAAGGCCCCAAAGGGGTTGAAAAAAGCTTGACACTACTGAAGAATTGAAAAAAGCTGTCAGGGCAGGGAGCCCAAGAGTGGAGGCAGGAGACCAAGGAGTTGCTGGAACTGCCATGTTGGTGAGAGCTGAGGGGGTCTGTGGAATAAATCGATCAGGGGTTGAACTGCACAAGAAGGGTTGGTGGGTCCAGTGAAGAGTGAAGAAGACTAGCCAGCAAGGCTTTCCATGTGAGGCTCAGGAGAGAATCTGGAAGATCCTAGGAAGACTGGAGCCTTGGAGATACCAATCCCAGAGACAGAAAAGGGAGTACCGGAGTAGGCCTAAGATGGAACCCCAAGTAACAGCCAGACATGGGGCAGAGGAGGGCACTGGGGTCTGGAGAGGCAGGCCACCTCGTCCACTGTGTGTGATCTGCCTGGTGGGGTCTTTGGTGGCCTTGGACTGAACCATTTCCAGGAAGTGGAAGGGTTCCAGCCAGAGGTGGGACGGGGAAGTGAATGGGGATAAGAATGGTGGATGCGGCTGTAGACACCCAGGCTTGGCAGAGGGCATCAGAGAGGCTCAACAAGCACTTTCTGGGCATCAGGTCCAAAGACTGAGGAATCCCTCCCCGCCCCACCCCACTCCCTCATGGATGAGTCCCTCAACAAGAGCAGGGGATGAGTCCCTCAACAAGAGCAGGGGACAGAAGACACAGGACCAGTCAGGAGGAGCCAGGAAATTAAAAGCGGGGCATCCAGAGACTCAGCCTAAAGAGGAGTCCTGGGGGAGGCCCCCAGCTCATCCCAGACTGTGTGGGCAAGAGCTGTGACAGAACGGGGGTGGGGGGGGGCGTTCCAACACAGGAGAAGGACAAGAGAGGTGGTGAAGCAACCAGCCTGATGCAGGACCCAAGACACCCCATGAGGCAAGGCACGATCCAGAAGGAGCCCTGGACGCCTTCCCATCTTGGGGAGATGGATGGACTGCCCCTGGGGCTCCTCGGAGGAGGGGCAGGAGAGCCCCGCCCCGAATCAAAGCTCTCCCAGGCCCCGCCCTACCCTACCGGGTGGCTAAAAATAAAAGCAACGATAATTTCCCTAAATGAAACCTCCACTTAAACACTTAAAAAGCAATAAAAACTCAATTTTCTTTCTCTCAATTATTTTACTTATTCCATTTTCCAAAAGGTTCACCCTGTTATGAAGATGTATTTTTCCCCATCAGCGGCGGCGTTCTCCGCCATTACTCAAACTGACTCAGCCTCCCTCTGCCGGGAGGGTCCCCCGGTCTCCGCGGCAACCGGGTGCGTGCTGGGGAGAACTGTGACTTCACCACCGCTGCCTTGTCGGCGTCGACACTGAGGGGGTGATATCTAGCCCCCTCGACTCGTGCCTTGGTTTCCCAGACTTAGGGTCCTGTCCTCCTCCACCCCCCCCCCCCGCCCCCCAGCACTGTCCCTAGGCCTCTCCGCCTCCAAGTTTCCCCACCAGCAGGTGCCCTCTGCCCCCAGGCCTCGTGTTCAGGCCCCTCTGCGGTGTGCGGAGGGAGACCAAGTGCCACTGACCTCAGACAGCATGAGACTGGTTCAGGGGAGCAGGCCCAGTGCTTCATCACGCAGTCCTGACACCGTAAAAATTAGGTTTCCCGATGTCATTAGTGCTTTGTGATCAGCTCCATTTGTATCATGCCTGCCCTGTTGCCTCATCTCTGCTAATTGTTTTACTCACTCCTTCCATTTTTAAACTGCTGTCTTGTTGGCTTTTAATTTTTAATTATTGCTGCCTCCCCTTCCTTCCTAATTGGTCCAGGCCCCTACTGAGGTTCCCTGTGCTGTGGCTGCAGCTGGCTCCCTCAGGGTATCTGTTGCTTGCCCACCACCTGCCCTAGCTGGCCCTGGGTGGTCACAGCCTTACTCTGGAGGTCAGCCTCACACCTGGCTCCTGGCGCAGTGAAGTCATCTCCATCTGAGCCCTTTCTCCAAATAGACATTGGGCACCAACTGTAAGGGGTTATGGGTACAGTGATCCTTAGAGGATGTGAATGACCCAACCCACCCTAGAATCACCTTTGTCCTGTCGTGGGCTTTTCTGGGGTTGGCAGGAGTCTGGAGGGGGACATAACTACCTCCTCTCCCACCTCCCAACCACTTGCCACCCCAGTCCTGCTTTCCTCATAGCCCTCGGCCTCTGAGGTTTACTGTAATGGATACCAGCCTCCTTCCCAACTGCCCAAAGCCCTGAGGTCATTCTCAGCCTCACCTCGGAGCCTTTGCTCACACAGGTACTCTTGCCTGGGATATGGGGATACCCTTCTTCCTCTTGGCTCTGCTGGATCCCGCTCAGTGCTCTCAGTGATTCTGTTCATTGGTCTGTCCATTTGTCCATCCATCTATCCATTGTTAACCCATCTATCTGTGCATCCCTCTATCTCTCCATCTCTCTGCCTGTATCCCTGTCTGATTTTTTGCCCTTCAGTCTCCCCAAACCCCTCTTTGCATCTGCCCTAGCCTTGTTCCCTTGGTATTTGTCCACTGAGACTTCTGGTTTTTGTCTCCATGAGGCACAACTCCATGAAGTCTCCTCCTACATTTCACTTAGTCACAAACAAGCCAGAGCCAAATTCCTGGGAAGTTTAAAAATTGACCTTGACCTTCATTTCCTCCAGCCTGCATCATACATATTCTTGCCTCTAGATCTTTGCTCCCAGCAGGATCCCTGCCAGATGTGCCCTCTCTTCTCTTGACACATCCAATGACTACAGACTGCCCCAACCTAGAGTCAGTAGGTCTGGGCCCTCTTCTGGGTCTGCCTTTCTCTTGCTGTGTGACTTCAGCAAGATCCTTCCCTTCTCTGAGTTCCCGTTGTTTTCATCTGTAAAATGGGAACAAACCACAGTTTCTAACAGGTCCCTCACAGAGCTGTTGGGAAGCTCATAGGGGTTCTGGATGGACATGTAACCACATAACTTGTTGGCAGAGAGGCCGGGGGCCCTGTTTTAACTTCTACTTTGGGGCATCTCACCCAGGCCCACCATTCCTTTCTCTGAGCCCCTCTACCCTCTCCACAAATGGAGTCTTTACTGCATTTCAGGAGCTGGACACTCTCATGCCATTTGATCCCCAGCACAACTCTATGAACTAGGGGCCATCCGCCGGCACAAAGACAGAAGGGATATGCCTAAGCTCCCACCGCGAATAACAGCAAAGTAAAATTTGGACCCAGAGCTGTGGCAGCTATTCTTGGGGTGGGTTAGTGGGTGCTGGTAAGCCTGGGTGCTCCTGAGGGTCAGGATGGGCAGCACCAGCCTCGGTCAGCAGTTCTAGCCCACCTGAGCACCAGACTCATGTTCCAGATAGCGACACCAGAGTCCAGAGAGGGAAAACGCTTGCCAAAGTCACATGTGAATCCTGGTCTAGCAGTGACTCCATCTGCCAAGCTCCTCCTGACAACCAGGGAGCTGAATCCCCACTCTGCAAGGGGAAGGCTTGCACAGCTGGCTGGTCTGGGGAACACCATGGCCACAGGTGGCTGAGGTCTTCTCATGCTCAGTTATCCTTCCTCCCTGCCCTGGTTTGTTTGCTTCTTCAGTGGGCTGAGGGGGACGGCAGGGCCAGGATGAAAAGGAACTTTTCTTGAGCAGCTACACCATGCCAGGCACAATGCTGGCAACACTTCATTCCTGAAGCCACTCTGTTCAGGGAACTATTATAGTCCGGGTTTTCAGATGCACAATCTGATGCTTAGAGGGAGCAGTGGCCTGCCCAGGGCCTACCCCTAGGAATCTGATGCTCCTCGCTCCCCTGCCAGAGCTGCCTCAGTCTAAGAATTCTCTCTACTCCAGCACCTCCTGAGGAGAAAGCAGTGTGGGACCCGTAGTTAGAGCCCCTAGAGCAGGGGCCTCATCCTCCTCCATGCCAAGCCAGCAACAGACCTGGCTCACAGCAAGTGTTCTGACATGTCTGGTGACTGAATGCAAGAAGAAAAGAATGTCCCAGCCTCACTTGGCCACTACTGAATGCAGCCCAGGCACTAAATGGACCCCTCATCCAGAAGTACCTTGACTTCAAAGAAGGATCTGGAGGTGAGGCACTGCTAATAAAATTGCCTGTAGGAAATTTAGGAAACGATTAAGAAAAGGTTGTCTTCCCGGTACCATTGCCACCACTCCCCGCGGCAGCCCAGAGGACTGGGTGTGCCGGCACCGTACTGGTGTCCCAGATGTGGGCCTGGGCAGCCCGGCCGGGGCTCGAGTGGTTCAGCGGAGGGCACTGCCACCTGAACCGATGCACATGCGCGCAGCCGCCGCCTGGCCCCGCCGCCCCCGCAGCGCCCCCCGCCGCCGCCCGAGTCCCAAACGCGCGAGAAAAGCAAACAAAGACGTATTGGTTTCTGCTCTATTAGAGGCGCAGGAGGGGGGAAATCAATGTTTAGTAAATGGGAAAAGAGAAAATCGTTCAGGAAAGACAGTCTATTTCCAAGCCAGAGAGGGGTTCGTAAACAGCACAGGCCATTGCGGAGGAAGCCCCGCGGGCCATCAAACTCCCCAAGCGGAGGAATGTGCACTTAGCGAGCTCTGGCGCCAGCGCTAACCGGGAGCCGAGCACTCCGACAGCCAACAACCCGCGCTGGGGCTCCTCAGCCAGGCTTACCGTCAGGAAAGGACCACACCCAGGAGCTTCAGTTGGCCACGCTGTTTCCCCTTAATCCCTTGCATGGATTCCCATTGCCTGGGTTGCATCTTAGCCCCCTCCTTGGCCTGCAGGGGCCTAAGTGGTGGGGCCCCAGACAGATGCTCTGTCCTCCCTCACCGTGTCCAGCTGCATGGCCGTAATCACCTTGACTGGCTGGGACTCGTTTGTTTCCAGGAGGGTCAGGGCTGGCTTCATGGGAGAAGGGCATTTGAACTGGGCCTTGAATGGTGCAGAGGAGCTCCTCAGGTTAAGAAGGGAAGGAATGGTGATCTAGGGTGTGGAACATCTTAGCAGAGGCCAGGGGTACTCAAGAAGTGGCCTCAGGCTCTAAGGGAGTGGAGTGCAGTCAGGGACAGGGGAACTTGTTTCAGAAGGGGTAGCTGAGAGGGGCACCTGGGTGGCTCAGTTGGTTAAGCATTTGACTTCGGCTCAGGTCATGATCTCACGGTCCATGGGTTCGAGCCCCACATCAGGCCCTGTGCTGACAGCTCAGGGCCTGGAGCCTGCCTCAGGTTCTGTGTCTCCCTCTCTCTCTGCCCCTCTCCTACTTGCACTCTGTCTCTTCTCTCTCTCTCAAAAATAAATAAACATTTTTAAAAAAAAAAAAGAAGAAGAAGGGGTAGCTGAGAGAGTGAAGAGGCTGGGGACAGAGAAATGGAATTGAGTGGGGACTGGCATCTAGGCAGTTGGAGAGGCTCAGCCCATCCCCTAGTCAGGATGCACAGGCCCAAAAGGCCCAGAAAAAATACAGCATCAGAGAGGAACCACCTGAACCTCTGGGAGGCTACAGATGGGAGACAGATGCAGAGGAGTTCCTGCTCTGGCCTTACCTGGGCTGCTAGACTGTTAGAAGACCCCTTTCAGGATGGCTGGACTGCTGCCCTGCCCCTCCAGCCCCACTTGGCCCCTCGTGGCTGGCGTTTAGATGTGCCAGAGAGCAGGGAGTGTGAGTCGGAGCCTTTGTCCTCTCCATTCATCAAGACCCGACTGGCTGCGCCGGGAAATATTGGATTTTAGCTTAAGATGGATGGCACGACTGAAGTCTCCTTTACAAATGAATTATATTCTGTTTACCATTTGTGTGTGTGTGTGAGCATGTGAGAGTACTAGATATGAATGTGAATTTGGGGGGCGCACCCCCATGGGTGGACACACACGTGTAGGGGTATGTGCGTAGAGAAGAAGTAGTGGCTGGGGTGCAGGCAACTCTTGCAAGAAGTTTGATACAGAAATTATCCTTAAGGGTGGGGCCAGGGATGGGGATGCAGGAAGGGCAGCAGCTTTATTATTACCATTGCTGTTACTATTATGCTGGTATAATGTAATATACCTGTTCCCTGTTCTAAGTCCTTTCCAGGTAAGTCTTTCAGCTTCATAAGATCTTGTGAGGTTGTGAGGTCAGCTCTGTTATCATCCCCATTTGTGAAGAAATGGAAACTCAGAGAGGTGAGATGACCTGCCTGAGGTCACATAGCAGGATCCTGGAGCTGGGACTCCAGACCATGGCTGGGGTCTGAGATGATTTTCCTGATGGGGAGGTGGCCAGGGATAGAAAGGAAGGGATAGAGAGGAAAGGGTGGATGGTAGGGGTGGAGGGACATGGGGGACTGAAACACCCTAGGGCAGAGCAATGCGATCTTGATTGCTCTGGGGAGGAATAAAGGCTGGAGAGAGAATGTGCCCAGGTGAAGAGCCCAGCAGAGAGGCCTGTCTTGAAGGCAGTAGGGAAACCAGGTGGGCTCCTAACCCTAACCTCTCCTTGGGACTTTGCAGCCCTACCTCCCACCCAGGATGCCCGCTTCCATTTCACCCTTGTGGGCCTCTGCATTCCCATTTGTACAATAGGGTGTCTTGACTGGGTCAAGAAAATGGAACCTTCTTGGGCTTCTCTGGGCTCTGATCTGGAGGTGTCTCTATTAGGTGTATGCACACACGTGGGTACATGTTTGGGCGGGGGGAGTATGTGCATGCCTAGGGGGAGCACAAGTGCAAAATGGGAGTCCAAAGAAATGTGAGCGTGTGCTTGTGTGCATCCTAACCCATGGGGTGGGGGAAGCATGTTCACACAGGGGAGAGGGCAATCCAAGTGTCTGCTAAGTCAGCTCAGCCCAGGATGAAAGGAGTGTGGGCATGAACAGCAAATTAGGGTGAGCCACACCTGTGCTTGGCCCAGGGGTTGGGGAATAGGGACAGGATCACATGCCGGAAGAGGGGGCAGAGGAGACCCTTGGATCTTAGGACTTGAATTTCCACCCACCATAGCCCAATCCCACCCCCACACTCACTCTGGCCCCACTGCTCAGGGTAAGCACAAAGAAAACAATTTTGCTCTAGCTAAGGCTGAGCAGGAGATGGAGACTGTGATAAGGGAGCTTCAAGGTGAAATCAGCCAGCATGGCCCCTAGGCTGGGCAGGGGAGGGGTTCAGAGTGGGGAGGAGGTAAACAGGAGGGGACTCAAAGAGGCACTGGAGTGAGGGAAGCTGAGGAAGGAGGGATGAGGGGAAAGGCTACCCTGGGGGCCAAACTATGGGGAGGGGAAGATAGGTTCAAAGACACTGGAGGTGGCTGGATGTGTCAAGGAGATTTAGGTACTGAGGAGAGGGCTTTTAGGTCAGATCCCTGTAGGGTCCTCAGAGAGTCACCCACCCCAGGTACTTCCTGAGTCCTGCAGTTGTCATCCATGTGGGCATCCAGGGCAGCTGTGCATGGGCTGCAGGGTCAGGGAGCCCAAGTGGCAAGAGGAAGCCATGGCCAGACTTTGGCCTTGAGTGCCAGTGGAGAATTAAACATGACCAGCCTCAGGGCTACTGAGCGGGAAGGTGAGTAGAGGTTCCTGGCACCAGAGGTTGCTCTGGCTCTGGCCCCACCCACCTCCCCACTTCAGGAAGGCAGGCATCTTTCATCCAGATGCCTGGCATCATGTGGGCACCTTCATCAGAGAGGGTGTTCCCAAGCAAGGACCCACTTGCTGATAAGGGCAGGCACTACACTGCAGGCCATGCCAGGACCTATCCAGCGACCTGTTCCAGTGCCCCTTCCTGCCACACTTTGAGAGCAGTAGGCTTGAAAAGTGGGAACAGCTAGGTGAGTGGGGCCAGAGCCTGTAGGTGAAGGAAAGGGGAGAGGTTCAGGCAGGTGCCCCTGGTGACAAGGTGTCTCACGCCCAAGAATTCCCTCCCCATCTCTGGCAAGAGACAGCTACACAGCCCTTGCTGTGCTCAGATCATTGTTCCTTCATGGCAAGCACCTTACAGATGTCCCTGCTGTGACCTCCTTCATTACAGGAAAGGGAGCCTGGCAGGGCTAACTTAGAGCTTCCCTCCGCCCATGGCTATGGGGAGTGAGTGAAGGACCCAGAGGCTATTGCTGGGAGTGGAGTGTCCTTTTAATGCATTTTGCTTATTGAAGAAATAAATGAGTCCCCCAATCTGAAGCCCAGGAGCCTCTAGAAAAATAGCTGCAGCCTCAGAATTCTCCTGGTCCCTTCAAAGGGGCCCGGTAGAGCTCTAGGCGACCTGCAGGCGGTGAGAGACACTTTCTATCACTTCAGCCCTTGTCAGTCAACACTTCTAAGGGCTCCTGTCTGTCTCTTTGGGCCTGACATTCTCCGTGCTCTGAGCATCCTCTCTGCCTCAGCCCAACCCCACAGGCCGAGGAATGCAAGGATGCTGAATACCTGGCCTTGGCCTCAAGATGCTGTAGTTCTGGTATCTATATCAGACCCCAATGGGAAATGCCACCTGTATGGAAACATCATTGTGGATATGGTCCATCTGTCCCAAGCAGTGAGGGCCATTGTCAGTCCTCCAGAATGTCTTTCCATTGTTTCTGCCCCCAATGAGTCAGACTTGGGAAATCTCCCCATCTTTCTCAGTGGGAGAGGAAAGGAAGAGGGACAAGAAGATGAGTGTTTGTGGAGCAGGAAATAGATGGGTGGGAAAACTGGGCTCTAATGTGGGCCCCCCTCCAGGTCCCAGACTCAGGCAGAGAAGGGGTGAGTGTGGAATTCTCCCTGGGCTGGGAGGGCAGGATCAGGGAGTCCTCTCACCTAGCATATGGCCATCAGCACCACGGAGAGCTCCCACAACCCACCCAGGCCCCAGCCAGAGCCAAACTGCAGCCTGTGAGTCCCTGTCTGGGGTCCCTCCTGGTGAGTCTCATGGGTCTGTTGTCTCCTCAGTGAGTGGTGTCACATCCTTCCTGTGTCTCCTCCACATTGGCCTGAACAGGCCAGGATTTCAAGACCAGTGTGTTTGTTGACCAACTGAATCATGGTCTGCCTGGCTACCTCCACCATGCCCCAGGCTGCTCTCCAGTCCTGGGGACCATCTTCCCACACTCGCTTTCCTCTCAAAGTTTTAATTTAACCAAGCCATCTTTTCTTCTCCCTGAAGAATCAATATTTTCTCTGTCTTTTGACACTTATTTTATTTTATTTTTACATGCGGCCTCCCAAAGGCTGTAATTTACGGCTAATACCATGCAATCAGAGACAATGGCTGGGTGCCTGTGAGCAAGAGCAGGCAGGCTCCCTGCCAGGTGCCCCCAGCCCCCCTCCTGTCCTCACCCACTCACAGAGGTGCCCATGGCTGTGGATGCAAGGTCCATGGAGAATCTGGGAGAGACATGAGCCATGGTCTCAGCCATTATCTGGAGGGAACAAAGAATGGATCTTCCACCTGGGGAGGGGCCCAGGAGCAGCCCAGAGGTGTGGAGGCTTCTGTGGGGGGCTAGTTTGAGTGGAAGGGCAGGCAGCCTCAGCTGCAGAGAGCCCCCCCACCACCACTGAAGTGCCAGAGCTATGCTTCTCTTGGCCTGTACCTCCTTACTCCCCTCTCACCCCTCCTCTGCCTCTGCCATGCTGCGCCCGCGTGGCTCACGTGCTGTAATCTACAGCGCTGTTACTCTGTGTCAGTGATTTAAATCCTCTGATGGAGCTAGTGACAGCTTAAATGGCTGCCATCCCCTCCCCATACTCGCCGGGCCCTGACAAGGCCCCATAGGTGGAAGGGGGGTTGCTGAGGTGGGATTCAGACAGTATTTTCCAAGCTTGAGGGTGGCCAGGCTGCTGTTCCTTGCCCCTCTGGAGAGGAGGGAGCCAAACGTGCCCTCTCCTTCCCCTCACCGGTGATCAAAGAGGGAAGATAAAATCCTCCATAAATTCCCAGGAAATGGAGTGTCTGGAACACGCTCAATTCCACCTGCCCGCAGGTGAGAGGTGTAGGGAGGGGGGCAGGGTGCCTGGCACCAGAGATCCTTCTCTGTGGCCTTGTGAGCTCTGACAGTAGGGAGCCAGGCAGGCCTGGAATCCAGCCCTGTGCCTCAGGTCCAGCCTCAATCTCACCGGTCACCCCCAATTATGCGAATGCTCAAACCCCAGTCCTTGCTCCCAGGTCCTTGCTATCCTGGAGTCTTCCCTCCATTCAGATATTTAATTCCCAGTTCCATTCCTGTTCAGCTAACATGGTAGGGGGAAACTGAAGCACATAGAGACGGAACAAATCAAGGTAACCCAGAAGTCGGTGGCAGTCTAAGTTCTGGTCCCAGCCCCTGCCTCACCCTGGGTTTCTTGGTGGGTATGGGGCATCCTGCGAGTGGGGTTGTGTCTTCCTTCCCTGGCAACACATCCAGGGTAGAGCACTGGGGTGGGGTAGGGCTGAAAGGTCTTGCTGCTGCATAGGGCCTCTCAGCACTGGATCAAGAGAGCATATGAGGGCCGAGCACTGTCTGATCCTCTGGCTCTGGGATCCTAGACCCTCCCAATACAGCCCCAGAAAGAATAGCCAGCTCAGTCCAGCAAAGTCTCAGGCCAGATTAGGGTCAGTCTCAGGTGGAGGAAGGGCATAAGGTCTTTGCTGGTGGAGGTCAGGAACAAGATTTGACTCTTTGGGGGTCCATGCTTAATGGGGCAGATAAGACTCTGGTCAGCACTGTGCGATAAAAGGGAATAGCCCAGAGGCCATGGGAACATCTAAAGGTCCCGTTCAGATTTAGAGAATATCTTTAAAGCAGAGGCTTGAAAGGGGAGTGGGTGGAATTCTCTAGAAGGAAGACCCATGGGAGAGGGCAGGGATTCTAGTCAGAGGGAACAACATGGGTAAAGTGGCCCCTGAGGGAGTAGCCAGGACTTTGCCTTGATGGCAGAGGGGCAGGGTGGTGACATGGCAGAATTCTAGGCCAGGAGGGACATACAGATCCTATGACCAGCCTTTCCCTGTGCGAGGAGACAGGCAGAAACACCTCCTTTCTCCATGAGTGGAAACTCAGGTGCAGCAAGATTAACTGACTTGTCCAAGGTTAACAGTTTGCAAGTGGCTGAGCCATGACTTGATCGTAGGTCCTACTGAGGCCCCTCAGCTCCCATCCCAGCCAGGACACAGGCTAAGCTGGGCTTGTAGCTTGCCAGCCTCTTAAACCCCTGCAAATCCCTCGTGGGAGTAGGAAGTGTCAGAGGAGTAATTAAATGATTGAGTGAGCAGGGCCAGTGACTGGAACAAGGCACCCGGCCACACCAGGTGTCCTTCCAAATAGCCACATGTCCTCAGCTGGGGGCTCTGAGAGCCTGAGCTGGGAGGAGGGGCTGGTCTCCCTGCCAGAGGTGGGGGAGTCAGGTGGACTCTCAGCTGTTTGTGCAGGACCACTGCAAAGTGGGCTCAGGCTCAGTATGTCAAATTGTCCCCTGAGGGACCTTTTACTCCCACTGCTCTGTCCTATAGAGCTCAGTCTGGATGGGGCAGACTCTGGACAGCTGGATAGGCATAGGGTGGGGTTGCTGGGGAGGGGGCAAGAACTGACTTTTAAGGTCTTGTTTCACCTTGAACAGGCCCCTTGGATACAGTTGGACTTAAGAGTGAGACAGACCTGGGGTCTCCTCCTGCTTGCAGAGGTCCCCTTGCCTACCGTCACTGCCAGATCCACAACCCTGACTCAGCGGCTTAGCCCAGCTCCCTGCACCTCCCACCTCAACTGCCTTAATGACTTTTTAATAAATTGAAAAATTGTTTCAATACCAAATGCGATCCTGGGACATTGTTCGTGACTGTATTGAGCTTAAGTCAAACGCTTTGCATCCTCAAATCCGACTGATTAATAATTACAAGGAGCAAGTCTGTCTTTACTGTAATGTGTTTAGGAAAACTGATGGATTTAATTTTTTTATCGGCCAAAGTAAGAAAATGTAATCTTTCTGAAAGTATCTAATACAACAATGCACCATAATTAGTTTCTCTGGAAACAGGCATAATGGAATAGAATAATAAATCACTTCTCCTTTCGTCCCTTCCCTCTGATGGAGAGAGATTTCCCCTCTGTGGGGCTGGAATAGGACAGGGAACAGAACTGAGGGGTTGAGGTGGCTGTGGCTCTGCAGCCCTGGCTGACTCAGCGGGCCTTGGGCTGGTCCCACCCTCCAAGGGGCTCAGAGAGCAGGTCCTCCGTTTCCAGGCCAGGAGCTGAGCAGCTCTCACTCTCCAGAACTGGGACCCAGGCTCCAGAGTGGCAGTTGCTCCCTACCCCCACCCACCTCCCCACAGCCAGACCTGTACCCACTGCCTTAGACACTCCCCTGCCTGGGAAACCAAGATGACATGCCCTCAGGGGCAACGGTGACAAGATTATTTTGCCTGAGTGTTTGGGGATCCCAAGATGTGGGAGGTGGGATAGGCAGGCAGAGGATGGGATTAATTTGTGGCTGGGATTGCTCATAATTACTACCTTCCCTGATGTATCCCTTTCCCCAAGCTTAGGCTGCTGGGGAGGGGAGAGACACCAGCAGGAGGGGAGTGGGTAAGAGGGTGGGGCCAGCTAGCCCATTCAGAGCTGCCTCCTCCCCCAGCTGGGTGGGGACTGGCCTGCCTCCCACCTCCTTCAGACAGAGCTTCGTCCTTCCTGCTTTGTTGGGCTCTGCTACCTATTCCTGGGCAGCCTTGCCTGGCAGTCTCCATTACTCTCATCTGCGGCAGCCCCCAACCTTGGCCAACACCCCAGGTGTGGGCTGTCCTCATCAGGAGCTCCCCCACACCCCAAGTGCTTCCCCCTCAGCTGCTGCTTCTGTCCCAGGCTCACAATCAGTAATGACAGGATAATTGTTGGTTTTATTGATCATAACCAGCCTTCTGTGGCCCAGCGATGGATGATGTGGGAAGAGCCACATTTGCCCTGGCACAGGCACCCTAGCACCAGGAGAACCAGATATGGCCTCACCTGGATGCAGACTTTCCCCATCCTGCCACCTCATCACTCACCTTGGACCCTGGTCCGTGGTGGTGGAGCAAAATGAACACTAAATTGGGAATGTGGGGCCCTGGGGCTGAATCCCAGAATTTCAGAGCCAGTACCCAGAGCCCCCAAGCAGCCCCTTTCCCCTCCAATCTTTAATCTCAGATTTTCTCCTGCGGCCTGGCCCCTTGGGAGGCCAGGAGGGACAGACAGATCCTATGACCAGCCTTTCCCTGTGCGAGGAGACAGGCAGAAACACCTCCTTTCTCCATGAGTGGAAACTCAGGTGCAGCAAGATTAACTGACTTGTCCAAGGTTAACAGTTTGCAAGTGGCTGAGGTTAGAGGTTTGGAGGAGCAGTGTGTATAACTGGGACGCCCCAGATGGTGCCTTATAAATGCCTGCATAGACCATGAGATTCACAGCCCAAAACTAGCCAGCTGGCTGGTCACCCAGAGTTGCTGGACACCTCTCTGCCACCTCATTCATCATTCTCCTCTGTCGTGGCCTCTATACGGAGAATCCCACCCATATCTGGCCCATCCTCTACCTTTCAGAATCCCCAAGAGACTTCTATTGGCTGATCTCTGCCTCAGCCTCTTGCATCCCAACCGTCACCACACCTATGGCCAGTCACGGCCGGAAGCCCAGCACAGACCCTCCCCACCTTTCCACAAGCCTCCACCAAGACAGGACAGGCTCCCAGGACCTCTGGGCTCACCCAGCCTCATCCCCTGGGGGGGGGGGGGGGGCTTCTTTTCCTGAAACAGGAAGCCCAATGTGTGATCCCAGAGGAACTGAGGAAACTGCATCTCAACCCTCGAAGTCCTGCTGGGCCAGCAGCTGGAGAATTTGGGCGCATGGGTCTGGGAGGTGAAGAGAGGGAGAAAAGGAAGGGGGAATCACATAGCCACTGTTGGCAGTTGGCAAATTCAAGTTTTCCCTGCTTCCAGGCTCAAGGTAGAGTTGCCCCTCCCTGCCCCCTGGTGGTCAAGTGGGGCTGCGTGTCTGGTTCTGGCTAATGAGTGATGATGAACAGAGGCCACGCTTCCAGGCCAGAGCAGTTAATTGCTGGTGTGAGACCTTTCAGGGCCCTGTTCCCCTTTTCTAGACTTTGGCTGTTTGGTCAGCCTGGTCTCAGTGTGAGGATGACATAGGGCAGAGCCTTGGTTACCTGTGAAGGACACATAGCCGCACAAAGAAAGAAACCTTCATCATTTGAAGCCACTAAGATTTTAGAGTTGTTACTGTAGCCTAACTGAGACTATCCTGACTAGTATGGGAAGAAGGGATGTGCTCTGAGAGCAGGTGGAACTGGGAGAGGGGAGGGGAGGGATGTCAGGGATGGTAGGCTGTATGCCAGGAGGCCAGGTTCACACCCTGGCCCTTCACTTCTCTATGCCTCAGTCTCCCCACTAACGAGCCACCTGTGTATCTTTTGGGACTGATGAGAAGCAAATGAAGGGGCAGTGTGAAAGCATCTTGAGTCCAGAGGCATAAGCACTGGTGAGTATGGATGGGGATGGGAACAGCAAGTCCCTGGCTGGCTGTTGATGCTATCATGAGGGTGAGAGCAACACTGAGCTGCTGGAGGCAGTGTTGGTGATGGTGTTTGTGCTGGCAATGGGGGTGCTGACAGCAACAGAGTCCAGCCCTGTCACCCTAGTCCAGGCCCTGACTTCCACCAGGGCACCGGCTTGGCAGAGATCACAGCAGACCCAGACGGAAGGCTTCGGACATTGATTAATTACCTCCTCTGGGGCTGGCTAATTGTCTGCTGATCTCTGCTCATCAAGTGCCCTGCCTGCCTGACCTGTGTGAGCCTTCCAGAGCAGTACTGCATGGTGTCAGGGCAGAGGTTTCCCAGATATGCCAGCCCCAAAGACCTCTTCATTTGCCTTAGCTGAGCACTCCCCCACTGGGCACAGCAGAGGCTCCTCCTGGGGAGCTGGGTGCTGGGCTGGGCAGCTGTACAAAGCATCAGATGGTGTTTTCCTGACTCTTGATGAGCACAATATGGAGTTGCCATGTGTCAATGAAATGCGCGGGGTACACAGCTGGGAGGGACTCTCGGGGACTTGGTTAAAGGAGTCTTCTCTTGGACACTTATTGCAGATGTCAGGGAAGTAGCCTTGGCTCTGGCAGCAAACATGTGTCCCTTCCATGCAGAGCCTTGTATTGGCCACTGGGGGCACCACTGACTCAGTGATAACTCCACCCTGGCCTGCCCTCTGGGAGTCCGTCTAATGGAATAGGCAGTTCTGGACCCAGACACACCCAGTGTGATGAATTTGACTTGGTTCCCTGGTCGAGGGCCAGGGGAGAGCAGCTCTTTGGCTGTAAGCGCCTCGGCTCCAGCCCACCTCTTTCCTGGTACCAGTGGGCAAACTGAGGTCAGGAATGGGTGAGGTAGGTCACACAGGGAACTTGGGGGGTGAGCTGGGCCAGAGCTATATTCCTGTCTCCAGGTCAGGGCTCCTCACACCCACCCCAGCTCCTCATTCTGAGCTTATTTTTGCTGGAAGGCACAGATGAAGATTAAAAAAAAAATTCCTCCATTTTGTTTTTGCTGAATCGGCACTTCTGTCATCCCAATCTAAGGGGCTTGGCTTGTCTGCTACGAGGGGGGAAAATGCCTCCATTTAAAAGCAGAACTAAAAGAAAAACATCCACAGGCCCCATTTCACTGCGGCAGACATGATGAGCAAACCATGGTCGTTAACATGATAAAAGTCACTTTGTCTGGGTGTAAAATTCATTTTTCCCCATTTAGCACATGGTGCATTTGCATCGTGCTGCAGTTCCTGGGCTGCGGTCTCCTCCCAAGGATGCCCTGAAATTGTTCCCATTCCCCAGGCAGTGTCCCTGAGACTTGCACCCGGTGAGGCCAAAGCCTCGGTGCTGGGAGGGGTCCATTGTTTGGGTAGTCCCTTGGCCATGGAGCTGCTCTCCCCAGTAGCCTCGAGGGGGACCTTGAGGTCCCACACTCTCTGGCCAGGCCTGGAGGGGACCTGATTCCTCAGAGCCGCCTCTGGCCCAGCCCTTGCCCTGGCTCTGCCAGAGTACCCACAGAAGGCCACCCTCCTTGGAAGCTTGCCCCAGTGTCTCATCACCCACCTCAGCCCCAGGAGTCCCGCCCTCAGAGGGCTCCTGACTCAGAGAGGGGAGGGAGTTACATCGGGTCACCTGAGCAACTGAGGCAGAACTCATTGTATCCCACCACACCAGGGCTGAGAGTTCAAATCCCACCACCTGTGCTCGCACCCACAAAGGTTAAATGCCAGAACTGGCACAGACAGCCTGGGTCCTGCCTCCCATCCTGTCTTAGAAATATAGCCTTGGAGCTTCCTCTCAGTTGGACTCAGTTATCCAACCATACAACCAGACTCTGTGGCCCATTCCAAGTCTATCCTTCCCTGAAGCGTGTTCAAATATTGTCTGCTGTTCAGCCTGAGTCTTGGGGGGACCCAGCACTATAGGGTGTCAGCACCGTGGGCTGAGGGGCAAGTGGACAGAGGGAGTGGGAAGGTAGATCTCTCTGCCCCTCTGCCAAGCATGCCAAACAGGACCTACAACCTTCCCAAAGTCCCTGACCCCCAGCTTCTCCTCACAGAGGCTGAGGTGGCTCCAGGGAGGAGGCATGGGACTACTGCCCAAAGTGGCCCAGGTGAAGCTGGCTGCCAATGGAGGGGCTATAGATGAAATACAGCCCGAGTTTTGGGAGGTGGGAGCTGAGAACCCTTCTGCAGAGCTTTACCTGCTGGTATGGGAAGAGGGAGAAAGGACAGGGCCCCCAGGACCTTGACTTTGGATACAGTTGCAATAAAGCTGCTAACTGTGGTGGGCGCAACATGGAGAAGATTGCTTCTGGACAGAAGGAATGCAGGGGCCTATGGGTGGGAATAGAGGAGGCTCCAAAGAGGGGTTGGCCATTGGCCCCAAGAAAGAGGAGGTGGGGGAGCTGAGGTAAAATGCTCACCAGGCTCTGGGGCAGGTGTAGGCAGAGTGGACTCAGAACATGCACAGTAACCATAACGAAGTTCCTGGGTAACCCTGCTCTGCACCCTTGATTGGATAGATAGAAAGGCCAGGGAGGCCTGTGACAGGATAGGAGTCCTTTCACAGTGGAAGATATGTCCAGGTCACAGGGCAATAGGGTGGGCTGGAGGCCCTTTAGAGATGATGTTGGCGTGCCTACATAGGCTTTCCTTGAGAAGGCAGGACTCTTAAAAGGCCATGGTTCACCTCACGGGGGAGGTCCAAACTACCCCTCTCTTCCAGCCCAGGACAAGGGGGCGTCATGCCCCACACCCCACAGCTTACACCCTTCTGCTGGGTGTAAGGGGTAGAGGGGTCCCTGACTGTCAACCAGAGTAGAGTTCTTGGGGACTCTGGGCTGCCTGGAGAAGGGAGAGAGGCCCCCCGCCCGGTGAGAGGGTGTGGGAAGAGCATTGTGCATGGCGGGCGGGGCCCAGCAACAGCTGTTCACTTACTGAAGCTATTTTATAATATTGCTGGAGCTTTTAAAATAATCCCATTTCTGCAGAATATTCCCAGCTAATTGGAGCTGTCTCTTTCTTATTAAACAGAAAGGTTATAAAAATGTGTGTTGAGGGTTTAAGAGCAATACCTCTCGGCTGTTCTGATTGTTATGACAAGGATAACGTACCGGAAGCCCGTGCTTGGTGGGCTAGGCGGAGCAGGCTCCGGTGGCTGGGCAGGGGTGGAGCAGGGGCTGGGGCCTGGGCAGGGCCAGGCTGGCTCTCCCCGAAGAGCCTTGCACAGCACAGGCTTGAGGAATGGCAGCCTTCCCCAGAACAATTGCTCTCTAAACACTTAGGCTGCTGTGACAGGGCTGTCCATCACCCAGGCCTCTGACTGGGGGAATTCACATAATTTACTGAGAGGTAGGGGCGAGGGGGGAAGCAATTCCAATTAGCTGAGCCAGGAGGCAGATGAGTTCCCCAAGACCTCAGTGCTTCAGGAAGATGAGTAAATAACCCCTCTCCGTGATGGGGGGGTGGGGGAGGGGGGAGTCTCTGCCCCTATTCTAGCAACTGAGGACAAAGGTACTAAGAAGGTACCCATTCTGCAGATGGGAACATGAGGCCCATGGCTGTAAAAGGCTTTTCCCAAGGTCATCCAAAGAGGGTTGAAACAAGTCCAGACCTGTTTGGAGCCAAGGCCTCTGCCCAGCACCCATCCCTCCTTGTGCCCACCTTTGGTGTGGGGTGTACCCCCTAACTCTGTTCTGAAAGCCTCTGGAACCCCCCTCCCCTCTGCCATCCTCCATCAGAGCAGCCCCACTTTGAAAAAAAATTTTTTTAACATTTATTTATTTTTAAGACAGAGAGAGACAGAATATGAATGGGGGAGGGACAGAGAGAGAGGGAGACACAGAATGGGAAGCAGTCTCCAGGCTCTGAGCCATCAGCCCAGAGCCCGACGCGGGGCTCGAACTCATGGACCGCGAGATCGTGACCTGAGCTGAAGTCGGAGGCTTAACCGACTGAGCCACCCAGGCGCCCCGAGCAGCCCCACTTTAATCTGTCATATGGGGGATCTGCATCAAATTTAGTTTAAAATGAATTCCGTTTTTCTTAAAAAGACAGTTGTAAATCCAGTGTCCTGGGAGAGGTTGACAAGATTTCCAGACCCCATCCTGCTTAACAGCTGCCCCCATCTGACCCATTTAATGGACAAATCTGTTTATTCCCTGGGATCCTTCCCCGGCCGTCTCTAACAAAAGCAAGCTTCCAGGCTGACCTGGGCCACCCATCTTCTGTTCCTGTTTATCACATTTCTCTACAGGCCATTCTACTCTCCCTGTGTACCTCAGTGGCTGCAGGAAAAGTCTCTGCATGTTGCCTCAACCTCACTGACCCATCACTCTGAAATGTGCTCCCAGTCCTGCCCCTGGCTTGTGCCTCAGTTCCAAGCTGTCTGGAGCAGTCTCAGGGTGTGCTGGGCCTGGAGGGCACCCTGGGTACATCCCTTCCATGCATGCTTATGATTCAGCAATGGATCAAGCCCCCAAGTGCTTCCCAGAAGCTCTAAGATAAAGATGAGGGGGGTTATTAAACCCATTCTACCTTCAAGGAGACTGAGGCATGGTGACATTAGGTAATGAGCTCAGGGTCACCTGGGCCCAGTGAATGTCTGCTGCCTCCCCAGCCATGAATCAGGCCAAGCAGGGGGATGATTGTCCTTTCCACCCTGTGCTCATGGGACATTTCTCCTATGATTTGCAGCCACAGCTGATATCCAGCTCTGCCACCCGCCTCCTGGCCTCCTGGCTTGCCTGCTCCAGCGCAATGGGCTCTTTCATCATGGAGAGCTCACTTCTCGAAACAGAGCAGACCTTAAACGCTTCACTGGCTTTCCCTGGAGCAGATTCTACCTTTACACCTTTTACTAGTTCTCCAATGTTCCCTTCACCTGGAATGCCCTCTCCTCTATTTCCAGAAAGCCTTCCCATATTCCCCACCAGAAAGCAGTCACTGTCTTCACACAACCCAAAGTTCAGGTATTCAATTCCGCTGGGCCAGGGGCTCCATGGATGGTAAGGGGAGGAGGTGGGGCAGAGGCACTAGCCTCACCAGTGGAATCCGAGGTCTGCTCACTGGCCTTGTGGGAACAGATCCCCAACTGCTTCCTGAAAAGCCCTGCCTGGAGGTGACTTGGATGGGGCAAACAGAGAAGTTCAGCCCAAGCAAGTGAGAGGAGGCCTGGTAGACGTTGGTCAAACCTGAAGGCTACACTGCCACCCTGGGAGTGGGCAGGAAGTGCTAATTTGCATTCCATGTGCATAGCTTTGCATATTGAGATAAGATGGGCTTATTAAAAAAATTTTGTTTTAAAGATCACAATGAACTCCTCATGACTCAACCCAGGATGAACTGGATTGGGAGTCAATCCCATCTCTACCATTTCCGGACCAGATCGAACAACTCACTCTGGACCACTGGAGCCTCAGTTTCCTCCTCCACTCAGTGGGGCTAATGCTATCAACTTGGAAAGTTATTACAGGAATGAGGCATCCTTCTAGCCTGGTATGTAGTAGGGAAGGAGGGACAGAAAGGGAGGAGAATGATCATGGGGGTTATGGTCCTCATTCACTTTCAAGTGGAAATGTCAAGAATTCTCCCTTAGAAATCACAGGAAAGCCAGAGTGATCCAGGGCAAGCCCTCTTCCTCTGTACGGGGAGCATAAGGTTCTCAGTCCCCAGGGAAATTTGGGAGTAGGGGTACTGCAATTGTAGGTTGAGTTCCCTCAGTGCCTCTTTACCAGGAAGATGCAACAAGTGTTAGTGAGGTCCAAGTACGTTCCCCAGGCTCTGCCAAGAGCAGGTCTGGAGGGTGAGGGAGTCAGAAGAGCCTGGGGTGAGGAGATTCCAGACTTGCCCAGTTTTCTATAAGAACAGCTAGGCCAGTGTTCTGAGACCAGCCTGAATGGGCAACACCTGCCCTGGAGTGTCCAGCAGAATTGCTGCAGTGTGAGTATGGGGGTGGGGGGGCACTGAGCGGCTGGAGCCTATGGGGAGCCCTCAGTCCAATCAGAGACATGTAGCTGGTAGAGAACAACACAGGAAACTGGGAGGAGGTTATATGGGGTTCTGAAGTCAGGGTCCACCTCACTCCCAAAGGACTGGCAGGAGTCACATGGCAAGCCTGACTCCAGACCCCAGCACAATGGAGGTGATGTATTATTATATAGGTATTTAGTCATTCGTCAACACTTGATCATTCCCTTCCCTTTAAGGGGCCCAAGCATGCCCAGCATACCTACTACCCCTAGGTTTGAGCACCCTCCCCCACTCCTGCCCCATGCCTGACTCATCTTCAGTCTTTCCTGTCCATGGCCTGCTCCCAGCCACCCGAAGGCAGCTGGCTTAGCTCTTCAGGCAAGTCCTGAGTGGCTTGTTGCAAAATGCTGAGTCCACATCCTGATCCTCCCCGAGGTCTCTCTGTCTCTCTCAGCATGTCTCTCCATCCGCCTCTGCCTCTCCAAAACTCCTCCTCGCTCATTTAGAAATTAAGACCTCAGCAAGATGGTGCTCTGGAGCTGCCAGACTGGGCTCAGGGAGGCCGTGGCGGTAGGTATGGGGGTGGGGAGCAGGCGAGAGTCCTTCCAGCTGGGGGGATACAAACAGGCAGAAGCCTCCTTGCCCTCCCACCGACTCTCACTGGCCTACCTGGGTGCAGCCTCCCAAGCATCCCCTCCTGCCTGCCTGGAGTCCAGCGAAGATCTCTGACATCCTTATTCTGCAGAGACAGGGCTCCGCTCTGCCTTGGGGGTTCCCAGACCTCCAGGATCTGTCTCTAGGCCACTGAGGAACCCTCTGCTTGTCTGCATTTGCCCTGGCACCTGTCTTGCTCTGATGTCTGGCACCCTAATCAGCAAGTGGAAAACAGACACCCAAGATGGGAACATGGGCCAGCTCTGACTACAAGAGAGTACCATGGATGGCCCCAAATAAGGACCCAGAGGGCTGGGTTCTGATCTCAGAGGTGCCATTGTTCAGTAGGTGACTTTGGTCCCAGTCCATGGCATCTCTGAGATTTGATTCTCCCATTTATGAAATAGAGTAAAGGGTCCACAGAGGTCCTACTATCCTTTGAAATAGATTCTGGGGCTCAGTCATCTCCAGAACAGCCAGGTTGTTTCCTACCTGCCTAGACCCCGGGCCCAGCTGGGAAGGGATCCAGAATCCTTGCAAGCCATGTACAGCTGTGGCATTTGTGCCCTGGGCAACCTCCCCTTCCCCACCCCACACCTTCTGGACTGTGATGCCCCTCCCTCAGCTAGTCTACCTGGGGTACAATGATCCCAAGGCAGCCTCTGCCCTGCCTGTCCAGTCAACTCCCATCCCTGCCCCTGTTTTCCTGCCACATGGCACGAGCTGTGCCTTCCATCAAGACCAGGTGCCCCCTTCATTTGCCTAACCCAGTACTACTTCATGCAGAGGAAAGAGAGGAGAGTGTTTCCATCCAGTCTAGGGAGAGGGACACCCCTGCCTGTTTGCCCCTTTGTGTGGCCTGAGAAGCTGGAGCTTCTGGCCCTGCTGCCTTCCCAGCCTGGGCCCATCTGTCTTCAGTGCCACCAGCTTCCACTGCACCCCCCAGACAGCAGAGTAGCCTCCAGTCCACACAACATTCCTCAGAAGATCCTAATGGCTCACCCATTCCCCCTGGGGTCAGTGCCACTGAAGATTTCATAGGGGACTGGGTTGGAAAATACCCTCCTCCAAGGGCCTAGGTAGTTACTGAATCCTAAGTGCATCTGACTTATGCTTGAGGCTAATTCCAGATCCAGGCTGAGAATGGCTCCTCTGCGATCTATGTCCCCAGGCTGTTCCCACCTGCGAGGGAGAGAAGTCCATGCCTTCCTCCTCTCTGCTCTCTGCTCCACCTCACCTCAGACCCTGGAACAGGCAGTGGTCCTGAAGGATCTAGCCCAGAGAGACTGGCGAGGGCTGCAGATGGCACCATGCTTCTGAGAGTGGAGAGATCCATACCCAGTGCTAATGGAAAAGCTAGACTAGTTCTTGGCAGAAAGCCTCCCTTCTCCCCCCTGCCTGGTGTCCAAGGAACTCACGGGGAGGGTCCTGAGTGCCAGCACCAGCTCCGGAAAGCAGGGGCCTCATGAAATTGGACAAGGCAGCCTCTCTGGGCCTTCCAGCCTCTCACAACACACTGCTCCTATGGGCCATGTTGCCACCTGCCCCAGCGTCAACCTCTTTCAGTAAACCTAGCCTCATCCATCTTCCAGGCTCAACAAATGAAGTGCTAAGTGCCCCTTGCAGGAACAGCAGCCATCAGTTAAATTAAGTGATGGTGGAGCTGTGTCCTGCCCTCCCGTCAACCACCTAGCAGAAGCTAATCCACTAAAGGGTTGAAGGGCAAAAGCCAAGGGATGCTTTTAACAGAAGAAGCAAAAGGACTTTCCTTGGGGAGTTTCCATAGCCCATTGCTCCAAGAGTTACTTCCTGGGGTCTAGCCTTGATCTCTCCTGCCACTTCATGTACCATCAGTACTTATTGCCCTCATTCAAGTGCCTTCTGCTGTTGGGAAGGGGCAGGTGGGTGGCATGAGGTGTGGACCTGCCCTCAGAGAGACCCCAGTTAGGAAATGGGCTTCCCACTGTGCTCACATTGAGCAGAGCTAACTCGTTCAGGAGACACATCCCGGGCCTGCTGGTTTCATTCATCAAGTTGCCAAAGCCCTTTGTGCCTCAGTTCCCTCATTTGCAAAATGAGCAAGTTAGAGACAGGTTGTTTCTCTTTCCCAGTCTTGGTGGGGGAGGCCAGCACCCGCTTGTCTCCACTCTCCGAGGGCCTGGAGGGGCGGCTATCAGAGGAAGCAATTTGCCGTGGCCATTCTGCTGATGGGGCGTTAGGCGGTGATGGAAGGCAGCCTCCGTCAGAGCCTGACTTAGCCCACCGCTGACACTCTTCACTTCCACCTGGAGGCAGAAAAACATGTCTCGTGGAGAGTTAGAGCCACTGTCAGTGCTGGCCAGGGGCTCTGAGGAGACTTTTATTTATTTGGAAGCCATTCAGACACCTAACGCTCTTCCGAGGAGAGAATTTCTCTCTTTTATTTGTCCTCGTTTTCTCTTGCCACCGTGGGATGAAGGCCCCAGCGCCAGGGGGCGAACCCAGCATCTGGGCCTACGTGCCACACACACCACTGCATGTGGGGCACAGGGGCGGCGCCAGGGGCCTTCCACTCCCCCGGGGTAGATGTTCTGGTCAGGGTCCTCCCAAGAGGGGTTCTGAGAAGGCCCCAGGGCCTGGGAGGGGCGCGGAGGACAGAACCTAGGCCTTAGCCTGCAGCCCGAGTCTTTTTGCCCACCACAACCCTAAGACAAGTCCTGCCCCTTCCTGGGACTCAACTTCCTCATCTGTAAAAGGAGCAGGTTGGACCAGATCTCTCTGAGGAAAACTGCAGACTGCCCAGAACAGCTGCTGGTGGGAATGGGAACCACCAAGACAGGGACTCCTGGTGGTAGCAGGCCCTCTGGCTGGGCAGTCATGTCCATCACCATCCTGCCTAAGTGGGGAGGACTCGAGCTTTGTAAGGGGAGTTGGGCAGTGAAGGTGACACTGCTTCTCTGTACTCACACAACCAAAGATCCTTCTCTAAGGATGAGGCCACCTTGGCTGCTGGAATCTCAGTGCAGTGGCGAACAGGCTGTTCTGACATCCTGGCTCATCGTCACCTCTGAGCCGAGGCTTGTTCCACGCCGCCTGTGAGGGCGTGCCATCCTGCCATCCGCCTCACTGCCTCTGCCAGGAGCTCCCTCTGGGGCTGTGGTCCCACCTCCCCCTGGTGAAGAGGGCCAGGGAGAAAGAAGCTGGAGCTTGGGCAGATAGTCTCCTCATGGCAACATGTAAAAGTCTGGCTCCATCCTGCCTCAGCCCTTTGCTCAGATGCTCTGCCAGGGACACTCTTCCCTCCACCTCCAGCTACTCATCCATCCAACCCTCCCAGTTCTTCTATGCCAGTTTCACGACCCCTTCCTCCAGCAAGCCTTCCCTGACTACCCAAGCCTTACATTGCTGAGTGACCACATGCTCTGTTTCACCCACAGGACATAATTCATGGTTTGAGGTATTCTTTGTGTTTTTCCTGTGTCATATTTCCCCACTAAGTGGGGAGCTCCCATGGGCCAAGGATCAAGCCTCTACACCTGCCAGAACCTATCCAATTAACTAGTGTCCTCTTTCAGTCAAATAATCTGAGTTCAGTGTCCCTCGTGATGATGGAGGTCTTTCCACTGCAGTACCATGAGGCCTGGGTTCCCCAGGAGAACTGTGCTGGGTTCTTGATACCAGAGGCCATGATGGGGACACCAAGGCCCAGGTGACTAGCGTCACTCTTGGTCTTGGGGAGACAAATATGGGATGACAACCTAGGTTTCCAGACTTGAAGCTCCATGCCTGATCTGCACTGATCATTGACTGGCCTCTGGCAAATCTCCTCCCAACTCTGGGTCTCTGTTTCCCCTTCTGTCTAACAAGGGGGCCCTACAGGTTCCAATAGCCTGTAACCTAGGACTTGGCCCTGACTTTGATGTGCAGGAAGTGATAGCTTACTCTGCCTGAAAGGATTAAACCCCAGCCCCTTCCATTTATTACAATAAATGACACTAAGCAGACTGAGGGTCATAACTGTGCAGAGGATCCTTGAAGGATTCTTAATGCCTTTGGAAATGGGATCCTTTCCCGATTGCATCTGGAGGCCATGCTGCATCTGCACCATGTTCAGGGAGAGGCATGTGTAGGACCATCACATCCTTAGATGTCCCCAAGGAGCTAGTGAGTGAGCCAAAGTAGCCACTGGCAGGTGTGAGCACTGGCAGTCAGCCCATACATGGAGGGTGTCCTGGCTGGGGGCCCTTAGGGACCTTTGACTCCAGCCTAAAGGGGGCAAAGAATAGGCACATCAGAGTGGGCTAAAAGGGGGCTAGCAGCCTCCTGTTATGGAAGGCCACTTGCCAGGACAAGCAGAGGAAGAGCTGGGTCAATGGGGCTCGGAAGGGTGGGTCCTGGTTCAGGTCATGCTCAGCTCTGGGAAATCTCCCTTCCTTCCCTCTCTAATATGCCCAATCCATTCTTGCTCATCTTGAGAGGCCAAGCTGGAATCCCTCCTCCTTTTTTAGGAAATCTTCCCTGCCTGCCAGCAAGGAAGACCTGTTCTTCCTGGGAATGCCTGAGTCTCTTTGTGTTTTCCCTTCATTAAGCCTTTGCTGAGTACCAAGTCCTGCCATCGGGGTGCTACATGCTTTGGGTCTTCAGACTGCTCCTGCTAGGTGGGTATCATGTCTCCCATTATATGGACAAAGAAACAGAAGAGGCAAAGTGACTTACCTACATCTCCTGTTATATCTGATGCCAAAGCTTTCACTTCTCATGCCCAGACTAGACCGCTCTACCTCATGCTCCTGGACATGCCACCCAGAGGTCCTTATGTCAACAATGCTTGTGTTCTCCCAATGGCCAGGCTCTGTGTGGGGCCCTGGAAGTGTGGAGGAAGTGACAGGGACAAGGGAGACTCAGGTTCCAGTGTGACAAGAGTCTGGGATGCAAGTATTTTCCTGAATCCAAGGTGGAGGCTGAGGGCTGTGTGTGTGTGTGTGTGTGTGTGTGTGTGTGTGTATGTTTGTATGTTTGTGTGTGTATTGGGAAGTAGTGAAAGGAGAGCCCTGGGGACTGGAATGGGGAGGACTGTCCAGTTGAGGTGAGGCCCAGGAGAGCTTCCTAGCATAAATGGCATTTATGGGCCCATAAATATCCTGGGTTCAAGGGGTAGGGATGAGGGAATGTGCTCCTAGTAGAAGGAACCATAGGAGGAAAGCCCTAAGAAAACAGAGAGTCGTCTAGCCCATTGGCTAATGGAGTGAAAAAGGGTGATGAGACGGAGGCTGGAGGTGAGCATGCTGGAGTGAGGATCTTACGGCCCCAGGTGTCCTGGACAGACATTCCTGATGGGCTTCCTCCTACCTTATGTGGCATAACCAAGCCTAGACTTGCTTGGCACATAGGAGAGTTTCCATAAAGACCTCTCAGTTTCTTCTGGTCTGCTGAGGTGACCTCCCCTCAGCCCACATGCAGAACTGGCACCTGCCAGGTCCCTTGCCATGGCTGGCCCCTCTCTACAGGCTACAGGCAGGTGCCCCTGCCACCCTATGTCTTTCAATACAGGCACCTCTGGCCAGGTGGGTAGCCCCACGCCTTTACTGCCAAACATACCAGTGTGCCTGCCATGGAAGCCCCCCTATTCCTGGGAAGGCTTGATTTTTCCTCCCATGATTTTAACCTGAGGCTGGAGCCAGCCACCAGGAGACCGAGGATGTTGTGAGCCTCAGAAGTTGGAATGTGTAAACTCTTACTACCCGTGTACTCTTAATTACCTCCCCTCCTTATTTGTCTTCCTTTAACGGCCTGTCAACCAAAATCTCCCGCCTTTCCCTCTGCGCCAGCAGCCTCAATTAGGTGCACATCTGTGGCGGCTAGAACTGAAATGCCAACTACCAATGCCCACTCACAGCACCCAGCCTGGGTACAGGTGCCTGATGGCTTGGACACTCTTCAGGTACAGTCCTGCCATGCTGGTGTTGAAGGACAGAGAGGCTGCCCCTGAAATTTCCTATCCTGCCACTGCAGAATCTGCCCTGGGAATGTTCCCACCTAACCCCAGAGGGCACCCAGGAGGCTAATGCCCTTTGTACTGGTTCCCTGGAGCCCCGCACAGACATTTATCCATCAGATAGATGGGGAAAGACACCATGGGCCCATCCTGCCCTGGACATGGGGGAAACAGAGATGCTGGAGACAGGTATCAGCAGGAGGGGCTGGACGGGGGTTGGTTAGCTCAGGGCTTGTTGACTTTTCTGTGTGGAACTCCCCCCCCCCCATTCTGTCTAGCCTAGCGGGACTGCCCTATCCAGAGGTGGGGGTGGTGACATCTGGCAAAATCAGGCATCTTGTTTGGTGAGAGCCCCGCTTGTCCCTGTAGAGCTGGTCTAGCTTGGCTTCCCAGAGTCCACCATGCCCCTCCTGTTCACCAGGCCCCAGGCCTGTCAGGGCCTTGGGGCCTACCATACTGCCTTCCCCTGATAATATTTTCGGGGCCTCAGAGTTTGGAGCCTGTTGGCAAACCTCACTCAGGTCAGGGGAGGGGAAAACTTCAAAGTTGTCCTCTTGTCAAGCCCTGGCTTGTGAGGGTGGGGCAGGTGTGGGACAACCCAGGCAGGACTGGGGAGCTAGTAAGTGTTATCCTGAGCCTTATTTCCAGCCCCTGACTTCTGCTCTCCTTAGTCCAGGGGCCACTATTCTTCCCTCCTCAACATTAAGTCCTCCTCAGGCTGACTTGTGAGTGGGTGATGGGAGGCTCACCCAGATATCATGAAATGGGGGCTCTTGCCCAGGTGGCTACTGTTCCCCATTCCTCATCTTAGGCACAGAATCTGTGGGCAGTGACTGCTATAGAGGCCTGCCCCAAAGCCTGGCTGGCAGGAAGCATTCTCCCATCCTATCTTTGCAGGGGGAGGGGCAGGGTTCCAGGGGCAACTTCAGGGGAATCTCTCAGATGTTCTTTCCCAACCAAGAGTGTTTCAATCTACCAAGCAATTCACTCCCATTCTCACTTCATTCTAGAAATGGGGTTAAGCATCTACATAAGCATTCACAAGGGAGGAAACTGAGGCTCTGAGAGGCCCACAAGCTGCAGAGTCAGAAGCCACACCAGCCCCAACCTTCTCCCTGCAGCAGGGAGGAGCCAGGCACCTAAGGACAAGAAATGATTGGATTGAGCAGGAGTGAGCTTCCCAGCACTGGAGGAATCTAAATACAGGCTCTGGAAGCCTTGGGGCCTGGGGTTTGGGGCTGGTCTGCACACTGGGCCTGCTTAGGCCAGGGAAGTAAATGAGTGGCTTTAGAGGGCTGCACCCTGACATTCTCGGTCCCTCACAACTGTGCAACTGGACCTGGGTTCCAGCTCAGGGAGCCAGGAGACGCAGGCCCTTTCTTCCTCTCAGGGCGTGGGGATCCAAGTCCCCTGAGACAGGACTCTTGCAGGTAGCAGGAGCCACTGGGAGTGTGCTTTTAGCACCGCTGCCCTCTTCTCTAGACTGGCTGAAGTCTGCCATTCCACCATTAAACCTGTGACTCCAGGCCTTCAGCCTGTTGAAGGTCGCGAGCCCCCAGAAGGGTCACAAACGCGCCTGCCAGGGGCCGCGGGACCAGGAACTCTTCCGCGGGTGCCGCAGAGAGGGGCACGGAGTCCAAGGCTGGGGGCACAGAGGTGCGCACTGGGAGGTCTGCCAGAGGCTGGGGCGCAGGACGCGCGCGCACGGGCTCCGCTCGGCCGCGCGGGCCAGCACAGCCGGCTCGGGGCCGCGCGGGGACTAGGGGCGCGCGGGCACGGGCGGGAGCGTGGCCGCGGCGGGGGCGCGCGGGGGCGGGCCGGCCGGGGAGGGAGGAGGGGGAGGGCGGCGCCGGCAGGTTGGCGGCGGCCGCTATTTGAGCGCCGGTCCCGGACCGGGCGCTCAGAGCGCTTCGAGTCAGCGCCGCGGAGAGATCGCGGCGCGCAGCCCGCAGAGGCGCTGCGGCCGGTGCAGCCCCGGAAGCCCCGCGCGACGAAGGCGGAGGAGGCGGAGAGGCCGGATTGCCGCCCGCCGCCCGCGCCCCCCCACCCCGCCGCCGCCGCCGCCCCCCCTCCCCGCGGCGCCGCATCTTGAATGGAAACATGGCGGTGCCGGCTCGGACCTGCGGCGCCTCTCGGCCCGGCCCGGCGCGGACTGCGCTCCCCTGGCCCGGCCGCGGCCCCCGGCCCGGCCCCGGCGCCCGGCGCCCGCCGTCCGGGCCCCCGCGTCCGCTGTTGCTGCTATTGCCGCCGCTGCTGCTGCTACCGCTGCTCGCCGCCCCCGGCGCCTCTGCCTACAGCTTCCCCCAGCAGCACACGTAAGTGGCCTCCTTGGCCCGCCGCGGGACCCCGGCCGAGCCCTGCGCGCCCCTCCGCCCCCCGGCACGCACCAGTCCCTCCCCGCGCCCCGCGCGGGGGCGGGGGCGCTGGGGTCCAGCTGCCGGCTGCACTGGGGGGCGGCGGCCCCAAAACCACAGGGCGGGCAGCCGTGGTCCCGGTGTTTCTGTCTGCGTCGCGAAACTTCCCCCGCCGTGCCCTTTCTCCCCCCAACCCCCAAAAGGGGCAAAGCAAGATCTGCAAGCCTTGGGATATGGTGAGGGGTTCCGAGTTTGCCAGCGGATTCCCCTGCGCTGTCCCGGTGAGAGGGATACCTGAGGTTCGGTGAGGGGGCGGCCAGCGACCCCTGCCCGGCAGAGTTGGAGCCGCGCGTCTGCCCCACGTTTCCTCCCCAGTGGGAACCTGGCGCTTTTGAACCAGAGGTGGGGGGCACCTCCACACCTGTCTTCACTGCCCTTTTCCTTTGATGGGAAGGGCTGGATGCAGAGGATGCAGGCACCTTGTTGTGACCGGTGCCACAGAGGGGGTCGGTGTCCCTTGTTCTCCACCTGAGGAGAGGGTCCCCGGGAGAGCCCAACTGGGAGGTGAAGGTGCTAGGGTGGGGGCCGAAAGTGAATGGCAGGGAGAACCCTGCCCACCCCTGCTGCTGCTACCAACAAGGGAACAGCATCTCCTGGCCCTGCCAGCTTCTGCTGGTTCTCATGGTCCTTCTGAGCCTTTTCTCCGTCCCCAAGAGCCTGCAAACTTGGGCATCCTCCTCTGGTGAGCTTGGCCAGATGTATTTGGGGCTGGGGGGTGGGAGGCGGGTATTCAGTGCATGTGGCCTCTAGGACAACAGCTATCTCTGTGGGCACCATGCCCCAGACTTATGTCAGTGCCCAGACTCCTCTTGCCCCTGTGGCTTTGGGCCATGGTGACCACCTTGTTGTCTGTTATCTGTCTCCAGGAGTGTGGAGCCACCTGTCCCTGAACTCCTTCACCAGTAGCCAGGCCTGGGGTTTGGGAAATAAGTAGCTGGGCTGCTAGTGGCCAAGGGGAAGGTGCTGGCTTCAGGGAAGGGGAGAGGCTGACTCTGCGTCATTAGACCATTTCTGCCCAAGGATAGGAGCCCCTGGTTTTGCCGACTCCAGCTTGTAGGTTCTCCCAGTTGAGGGAAAAACAAACTCGGGAAAGGCACTGCTCTGAGTGTCTCTTCATCTCGTCATTTCTTTCCTCAAACAGCCTGGCTGTGCTCAGGCGGGTGATCAGTTGGCAAATTACAGGTGCCGCACGGACGTGTCCTCTGTCAACCGTCTGGATTGTGTGTGTGTGTGTGTGTGTGTGTGTGTTGGGGGTGTGCAGGGAGAGGAGAATCATATGGAAGTTCAGGGCTTTTGGGTGCATTATTGTCTTTGATTTGCCGTGATGAAAACGGACTTAAACCACAATGTTTAAAAAGAGCAGAAGCATTATTTTTTTGTTGTTCTTTTTTCCTTAAAGCCAAGCCACAATATTTTTCCCCTAGCCATTTCGTAGCTCCTTGAATGAAGGTTTAAATAGACGTCTCTTTTCACCTCTTTCCACCTTGCCCCATCTCCTTGCAACCTGCAGTGGGTCAGATGGCTGCTGGGCTTGCATGGGTCTCCGTTGGAAGGACAGTGTGAGACCCTGACCAGAGTGGACACCTGTCACTTTGTCCCCAGCAAGAAGACGATGAGGCGGGTGTGATGGCAGCAGCACATTTCCAGCTGGACACTCTTCTGTTGTCGATAGAGTTGGAGCTAATTTGAGGGTTTGGGACATGTCTTGCAAACCGTAATTAGAGAATGAGAGCGGGGGTGGGGTGGGGGCTGCGAGGCTCTGAGGGTCTAGAGGGAAGTGACTAATGTGACAACGACAGACAGGATTTACCGTGACAGCCAGCGCCCTTCAGCTGCCCTGGTCCCGCAGATGCGGATGCCCATTGATCCTTGGAGGGAGGAAGGGGAGGGAATGGAATGAGGGGCCCCGCATGACCATGGCTAGCTGGTGGGGGCTTTTGTTGAACTAACATGAAAGGCTAAGGCGGCTGCTGTGGGGCTGCTTGGGAGTGGATGGCCTCCCTGAACTCTTCTGGGTCAGTGTGGCCAGGCTAGAATGAGAGTTTGATACAGGTGGCTTTCTGAGATGGGAAGTGGGGGCCTCAGCGTCATGGCACCGAGGTGATGACCCCTCAGTGGAGGGGGCCCTAGGCAGGAAATCATTTCCTCATGAGCGTCTGGCAGAGTGATGGGGCTCGGGTCCTCAAGCCTCTGGGTTTTAAGCCAGTGTGGGTTTGGGGTTCGGTAGCCATTGTTTCTATAATTGCTGTGGCAGCGTGGCCCTCTCCCCATTAGGCGAAGTGGACCGAGGCTGCCGCTGGATCAAGGAGGACAGAGGAGTTGCCGCTGGAGTGGGGACAGGGCTTTGGTTTTGGTGGCTGAGGTGGGGGCGGGGGCCTCCCTCACCCCACCTGGAGGAGGCCACACGCGAGTACATGTGTGTGCACACGTGCACTCATGTGTTTGGAGGTGAAGTTGGTGGAGGAGGAGTCAGAGCACACTCTCTCTTTCACCTGCTTCCCTGTTTCCAATTCCGCTCACCCACGGCCAGGAATGGTGAGCTGTGAATGGCCACTGCTGCCGAGGGCAACTGCTTTGCCTCTCCCTGCGTCTCTCTCCCGCTGTCTCCTGGCCCCTCCCTGACCCCCTTCTTGGGTTCCCCCACCCCCATTCCTTCTCCACTTCCTTGTCCATCCCTCTCATTGCTCCGTGCCCACCCTGTCCTGCCCGCCTCTTTTGTGAGACCTCTGTCCCCTGTTCTCCAGCATCCCTGGGTTTCTCTGTCCCCTACTCTGTGGGGCCCTGGCTGAGTGCTGGGTGGAGCGCCAGGCTGAGCTGCTTGGCTGGCAGCACCCTCTTAGCCCCACTCTGCCCCCGTGATGATGCTGACCAGCACCTCCTTTCCTCTGGCAGCAGGTGGGTGGGGAACTGAGAGCCTGAGGGGTCTGGACCCACCCAGCAGATTAATGACAGCTGGAGTACGTGCTCCTTTTCCTGAGTGCCCACGACGGGGCATGCGTCAGTCTAGCTACGGTTAATGGTGGGTGACGTGTGTCTGTCTGGGCTTCTGAGCCCGCGCCTTCACCTCCCTGTGACTCTCTCTATTAGAGGGAGGCAACATCACACATCTGGGTCCCCCATTTCCCCAACGACCTGCCGCAGCTTTTGCAGGAGGGAGGGGGCGAGGCTTCACAGTCTGCTGCCACTACCACTGGCATGCAGGGCTGCCAAGTGCTCACATTCCTCCTGGTGCGGAGGCTTTGGGAAGAGAGAGACCCTTGGCTGCTGTCTCCCCTGTGCCCCACCTTTATTGGGCACCTCCTCCTAGCCAGCTGTGTCAGACTGACCCCTGATAAGATGGGGGGAGCCCTTTTAAGATGAGTCCCCTCATAATCTGTGGGTGAGTGTCACTCTGGATTCTCAGTCACACTGGTGTCCCCAAGGAGAGATTGACTCACAAGTGGAGTGAGCACTTCTACACTCAGTGCCTCCTTTTCCCTTCTGCCTGTGTGCAAGTGGGCACTGCCCGCTTTTGGCACCTCAGATGTGTATGGGTGGACCCTGCCAGCTCCTGGGGAGAAGGCAGTTTGGGGACTTGCTGGATGTTAGGTGTAGGCCCAGCAGACTCAAGCATTGGCCTCCAGAGCTGACCCTCTGATTGGGATGACCTTGCCTCAGTTTCCCTGAGATGAGAGAATCTGCTTAAGAGGCTGGTGGTGAGAATTCATGCAAGAGGCTGTAGCCTCTGGTGGGCAGGAAGGGTTCTGCGGGTGGGCACCGTGGCAGCTATTGTAAACATTAACATCAAGCCCTAATGCTACAGCCTGACGGACCCCTACCCACCCACCCCCATCTTTTCATATTGCTCCCATAGGCTGAGTGTCTTCCTATCTGCTTTGCTCATGTGTCCTCTCATCAGTGCATGCTTTCCTCAGGGGTTTCCACAGCTTCTGGAGGCCTCTGGGTTGTGCCACTAGCTTAGGCTGTACCCACCCACATGGGGTATCAGCTCCTTGAGGACAGACACTGGACTACCTCCCTCCCTCACTCCCTGAAGCCCAGCTTAACTGTGGTGGGGGACACCACCAGTCTAATGGTGGGCCTCCCCTCAATGAACCCAGGCCAGACCCTTATCCACATTACTACCTTGACCTCAGAAACTGTGCTCATGCCCATCCCACAGATGAGGAGACTGAGACTCAGAAAGATGAAGGTGCTGCCCAAAGCCCCACCACTTCTGGAGGCAGGACTGAGAGAGGACTAATCTGTTGGATGCTTAGCTGCCTTGCCAGGGGCCTGGGCACATCTGAACACTGGGCCCAGGAAATTGGGGGTAGGGAACCAAAACCTAGGTCTTTGGACAAAGCATGCCTAGGCTTTCCAGCTATAACCTTTCCCACACCATCCCTCTGCTCTTCTGGGTCTCAGGCATCCTTGAGGGGGCCTTCCTTGGCTCAAGCCTTCACTGCCATCCTACTTCCATCCCTTGCCACACATACACAAGTGATCATGGGGCCCCCCGACTCAGAGTTTCCTCTTCTCCAAAGCTTTGAGTCATAGGCCAGGACAGCCTGGAATGGAGGGGTGGGTAGGAGGGACTCCTATCTTGAGATGCCAAGATGCCATCACCCCCTCCAGATTCCAGTATGATTCCGGAGAGAAGGGGCATGAGGGTGTTAATGGAAACCTGAGGCTGGATCCTCTAGTCCCTTGGCAGTTTTGTGAGCACTGAGGGGACTTCAGAGGGCTCAGATCTTATAGATCTTACAAGTTTTCATGCTGTACAGACAGGTGGGATCTGGGGGGCTAGGGAGCTATTCAAAGGGCAGCTGGAGGTTTGGGAGAGTCAAAGTAGGCAGGCCTGTGGCATGGGTCCCATCTGGCAGGTTGTTGTCTGTGGGTAGGGGGCGGTCTCTTTCTCCTTCCTCTTCCCGCACACCGCTGCTGTCCTTGCAGGCTTCTAGATTTGAGATCTGCCCCGGGAACTGGTGACCTGTGTCTTTAAGTGAGTGGGCTCAGGGCCTCAGGCAGGAGGAGGGAACACCAGGGTCTAGGCTACCATAAAGGCAAGGGTGGGGGGCTTTCCCACTGCTGGCTACATTCCTTCAGCCAACTGGGGAGCTTCTGTTCATGTCAGGTTGGGTTTTTGTTTTTTTGTTTTTTTTTCCTCCGGTGCCTACTGTCTAAACAAGAAGCTACAGGATCAATATTCGTATTCCCAGAGGGAGGTGCATATGTGGTTTTTGCTTTTTTTTCTTTTCCCTTCCTCTCTTGTCCTATGTAACCTGAAGAGCCTTCCGAGCTGCCTGTGGCTAAGGTTGGTGGGGGGAGAGTTAGCCCTGCAGGTGACCACCAATGGATTGGGTTGCCCCTGGGGGGCTTGCAAACTCCCCAAGGGGATATCTTGGAGCTACTGAAAAGGAGTCAAAGATGCTGTCATTCAGGCCCACACAATCTGAGCCTGACCTTTTGTGGGCAGGACCTGGGGGCAGGGCTGCTCTGCCCTGCCCTGCCACTGTGGGACTTAGGCTGCAGGTTTGGTTTCCCTGGGCCTGATCCTGCTCATGGACCATCTAGTTCCTCTCTCACCTGAGCTAGGTCTTCTCCTTCTGAGGCTGGTATGGCCCACTTGGCTCCAGGCGGCTGCTAGTGCTGGTGCCTGAGCCTGTTGGGTGGGGGGGAGGGACCTCACAGAGTAGGAGACCCTGTCTAGCTGGGGTTAGGTGAAGGGAATCTTCACATGGGGGACTTGAGGGTCTGGTCCTGGGGGGACCTCTGTCAAAGGCAATTCCAGCCCAATCCTCTCAGCTGGGTAGCTTGCATGATGGTGACCTTGGACAAGGCCCTTCCTCCCCCTGGGCCTCAGTTTCCTCTCTTCCAGGGCTCTTCTGACTGTGACATTCGTGTCCTCAGAAGATAGGTTCAGGGTCTTCCCACTCCTCTTCACACTGTGCTCTAGCCACGGAGTGAGGCCTGACCCCCAGCCCAGCTAGACCTCATCTCCTCCAGTGTGAGGAGCCTGCACCTCCCACTGGCCTCTGGCCACACCTTGGGTGTCTTGAAGCTGCTTCTCCGACTGACTCACTTTGAGCTCTAATCAACCTAATTGTTTAGCAGAGAGGGAGGGGCACGGGAAGTCTTTCCTGCTGATCATTATCCAGCTCTCCCCACCTTGGTAAGGACTGCTTAATTGAAGGGGAAAGGAGTGGCAACGAGAGGGAGGAGCTGCCCCTCTGCCTCTCTTCCCTGCCCTCCTGAGATCATGGGTCCCTGGCTCCCACCTCCACGCCTTCCTTCCCTGCTGGCCACATCTTTCTGAATGAGTCCCCTGCTTGGTGCTACTGAGGCTCTGCCACACCTCTCACCAGCTGTGTGACCTTGGGAACTTCCTCAGGCTCTCTGGGTCTTGGGGCCTTGTCTGTAAAATAGAGTTCCCTTGGTTGTGGTGCCTCAAGGACTGGGATAGGAAAGGTCCTGAGGGATGGGCCTGACTCCAGAGAGTGCATGATGAGGGCATGTGGATCCTGACCTGTGAGGATTCTCAGTCCAGCTAGGTCTGCACTCCAACTACCAGGAACCTCTCCCATCATCCGTGACCCCCCCTGCACAGCCGGGCCCTGCGAACACCAGAGACTCACTTGTGGCTTTTGGGTCTTTCCTCCTGTGCTTGGCCTTTGCCTTGGCCTGTGTGCACATGTAATCTTGTGAACGGAAGTGTCTAAGAGTGTCCTCTTGTATGTGTTTGCACATGTGTGTTAGCTGTGTTCACTTGTGTAAACGTCCATTTGTATATGAAGACATGTGTTTGGGTGTGTGTGAACATGTGTGCCCCGGTGTGCACATGCTTGCATGTTGTTTGTGTGCATATGCTCAGGTGTGTGTGCATGCCCACGTTCACATTTGTATATAGGTGTTGGTGTGTGTGCATATGAATGCGAAGTTGAGGGTATGCTTGTGCATGTGTGCACATATGTACGTGCAGGCATATGCATGGTTTATCTCTCTGTACCCAGAATGTGCTCCCAATGGCCCCCTCCTGCACCTGCCTTTGAAGTTAATGCAAGAGCTGGGCAAATGCTGGCAGTAGGAAATAAAGCAGCCTGGTTGTTAGGACCAGTGTTTTGCAAACTTTTATGTCAGGAACAGCCTGAGTTAAGGCTGATCTGGAAAGTTTGATCATCTACCAACTGGCGCGATGACAGTCTGTGAAGGAAACACACAGGCTGCGTCCTTGTAATTCAAATTTTTGCAAATTGAATGGTATTTAGATGCACTGGAGGACTTGGGACTCAGAGAAGCTTGGTGAGTCCATTGTGAAGTGAAGCATATTTGCAAACAGCCCTCCACTTGTGGAGAATCTGGAGGTTGAGCATGGAGGTTGGGGTACAGGGAGAGTGGAAACCCTTGCTGTGTGACCTTGGGCTGGCATTTTTCCCCTCTTGGAGCGGGTGCCTCTCATCTGCACATGGAAGGGAGGGAGACTGGCATCCTTTGGAGCATCTGTTGTTGATCTGGGGTTCTTACCCCCAGGAAAATATTTGTGCAGTCAGTTGCGGGCATGATTTGGGGTACAATACCTTCAGCTTGATAATCTCCACATGTTCCTCTATTTGGGGCATCTGCAGCCAGATCTCTTCCTTTCAAAGATGAATTTTTGTCTACCGAGTCTTCATAAGCAAGCTGTCTGGGTGCCGTGTGCTGAGCTATGACCTTTGGGGTTGCTGTGTGCCCAGCTCAGCTCCGCCCCTGATCTGATGGGTTCTGATGTCCGAGAGAACTATTTAGTTTTGCTTTCCTGGCATTCTCAGGGCCTGTGTTGTCAGTGCTGGGACAGCCCAGTGTCCTCGGCATTTCAGGAGGAGGCTTCCGCAAAGGGCAGAAGCGACTGAGAAGGGGTCTGGAGCCTGCAGGGCTAGTGAGGGTTCCTGTGGGGTCAGGGTGCCTGGGTGGGACTATCTCCTTGGGCAGTATGGGCCTTGCATGGTTCCCTTTCTTGGGAAGGACATATCCCAGCCACAGAAGTCCCTGGGGACCCAGACACCTCCATTGTAAGACCAGGAAGCTGCTGTCTGAGGCTGCAGAGAGGAGCCTCGCCCCGACCCCACCCCCCTGCCCCTGCTCTGTCTTCTGGCTGCACACACCCTGTGGGCAGGACCCAGTCCCCAGTGCTCAATACAGGCTGCTCAAAGAATGATCCCCACTTAGCTGTCCTTGCACTATGACATACAACTGGTTCTCATAATAAGAACATCCCTGACATGGGATGCAGGAGCAATTTGAGGCCTCTTTTGGCAAGTCCTACAGAGCAAGGCGCCTGTGTGGTGTGAGGCCCCAGCTCCTGATCTTCCTCTGGGACACACCTTGGTGCCCCCATGCCACTTTAGAGTCAGCAGGGCTTTCTGGGTACCCTCAGGAAGGACAGCTTTGTTGCCAGATGGGCAAAAATGGGCCACCCATCCTGAGATGGGCAGAGGTCCCTGCTGCTACGAGTTTCCAGCCTGACGTGGCATTTTAGCCTCGATAACTTTCCTCTGCAGCCCGTGTTCTTTGCCTGCCGGCGCTGCCTGAAATGCTGCATTTGAAGCCTTAAAGGTCAGGCCTGGTGCTGCCACTGGTTCCTACAAACAAACAACAAAACAACCTACCTCAGCCCTGCCCCCAACTTCATTTATTAGAAAAGAGAAATGAGCTGGCAAAATAGGCTTCTGTGCTGAGGACTCTCACAAATGGACATTTCTCCTTCTCCCTGTGAGCTGTGGCCCGGGTGGGCATGGTGAGAACCTGGGAGTCTTCCCTTCCTTTCCTGGACCCCCTAGGCATGCTGCAGTACCTCCTACTGAGGGTTAACTATGACCTTGCACCCAGAAGCCTGCCATGGGCAGAGCCCTCCTTCCCAACTTTGCATTTGAGGAACTGCCTGGGCTGGCTCCTGTCTCTGGCCACTAGCCCTGTGAATATCCAGGCTCCAGCCAGGCAGAGCCACTTGCAGGTCCTAGTAGGAGCTCTGGTCTTTGCTCACTATATCCCTCAATCGGACTGGTCTGCTCATCCCAAGTACTGAGACCAAGAGCCCTTCTGACTGATGCCCTCTTCTGGCTCCCTACCCCTGTGGGCCTCTCTGACAACCCTGTGTTGGTATGGAGTAGGTGTGGAGCTGACCACTATGCCTTCAAAAGGCAAGTCTGAAGAGTGTATTTGGCTGCAAGGAAAAGAGGCAGCTTTTGTATCCACCGTGGCAACCACAGCATGATGACTTTTTCCATCATGATTAGTCCCTTTATCTTCTGCCAGGGAGCCCAGAGGTGGGTCTTTAGCCTGTCATTGAGGACCAAGTCTTCACCTGCAGTCTGCCTGGCTGGCCTCATTTTTAGTGGGGCTGTTCTTGGCTGAAGCCCCTCATGACAACAAGATGGCTGCCATAGCTCCAGGCATTAGAGGTATCAGACAATTGGAGTAAAGGGGTTATTGGGTTCCTCCCAAGAGGCTAGAAAACCTGGCCCAGAAGCCCCTAGCCAACTTCCCCTCGCACCTCATTGGTTAGTGCTGGGTCACATGTCTACTGTAAACCAATCACTGGCAATAAGGAAGGTGCATTGTGATTGGCTCCAGCTAATCAGGATTTACCCTTGAGCAAAGGATGGGGTCACCTTGGGGCTGGAGGTGGGGAGAGGTTCTTACAGACTTGGGTTTTGTTAGCAAGAAGCGGGGAGTAATGGAAAATAGGAAGGCAATTTCTGCTGCAGGACCAGACCAGAGGCCTCAACGTGGAGTAGGGGTGAGGAAGAAGGTGGGAGGGAAAGGGGGGGGGGCTGTCCATGCTCAAGGAAACATTTATTAAGGAAGTAGTTATTTTAACTACATCATCAGTCACTATGAGCTGTGCCTTGGGTGATATATTTCATGGATCCTATCCAATGAGATTAATCCATTTTGATTCCCATTTCATAGACAAAAAAAATTGAGGCTCAGCAGGGCTGAGTAATGCTGAAGTCACACAGGTAGTGAGTGATGGAAGCAGGATTCACACCCCAGTACTCAGAACACCCAGCTACAGCCTCACACAGCCCTTCTGTAGCTCACCTCCTCCAGGCAGTCCCCTGACCACAGGACCCTTGGGGTGCCCCCACGCTCCTGCACTCTTCACAACTGTTCCTCTCCAAGGGCTGCCTCTTTTTATCAGACTGAGTTCCTTGGGGCATGGTTTCACAGGTGCCTGCTGTCTCACTGGGTCTGTAGTACCCCCGAGTCCTTGGAGGCTGTGGGTGTACTGAGAAGATGCAGACAGAGGGCATGTCCTACTGCTGCAGAGTTGAGGAAGTGACCCATGGATGTGGCCAAGGGGAGGGCCTGAACTTGGCTGGGTGCTGCCTGTGAGACTTGATTCCCGTTTGGGGAGGGGGAAGCTGTGGAGTAGGTATACTTGTGCCTGCTAACTACAGAGGGGACTGGGTGTCCATTGGTTGGCTCCCTTGATGGATATGATAAGATCCATGCTCCAACGAGACTGCATTCTCATGACCTTGCCCCTGGCCCTTTCTGCTACTCTCTGGGCTCTGTTGTCTGCATCAGTCTTGGGTCCAGGCTGGGCACAGTGTCCAGGAGTCAGTCAGCCAAGGGCACAAATCTTGGGAGAAGCCCTGGGTTCTGTCTTGCTCCTAGATTGGGTGCCCTTCTGGTCACTGTTCCCCACCTGTCAGTGAGAGAAAAGGATTCTCTGGGGCTGGCCTTTACTGGCACAGCTGTGAGTCCTCCAGACCAAGAAAGGCTTCCTCTGATCTGAATCTCCTTTTGAGGCCTTCTCCCACTCACCAGCTGGGAGCTGATGATGGTACTGTGATCCCCTGTGCATACATGGAATGGGGGAGCAGGGCAGTCTAGGTTCACTCTCCATTCCCCCATCACTCCACTCCCTACCCTCCATCCTCCTACCTGCTCCATCCCCCACTCCCACCCTGGTGGTGCCTAGATTTACCTATGGAAGACTCAGAGGGAGGGAGACAGACAGGCAGCAAGGTCAAGTATTTAAGCCAGACCTTGGCTGCTGCAGGCCCACAAATTCAGGGGCTTGTGCTGTAGGGTATGGGCCTCCTTTCCTCCTTCTGCAAGTGCCTTCCTACCCTGCCCTAGCCTTGGCCTGTGTCCAGTTCACTGTGGGAGGCTAGGCAAGCCACCTGCCCTCCCTCCTTCTCTGAGCCTCAGTATCATCGTCATTCCTGGGACCCTCCAGATTGATGGATCCTTCCATAGCTGAGGATGATGCTCTCCTGTCACCCCATCTGTGTTGCTCTCATCTCTGTCCTACTCTGTAAGTAGCTACTATGGAGACCACAGCCAAGGGGGCTGCTTCTGATGGGCACAGGAATGGACACAGGAGGGGATCTCTGCCCTCAGGACTGAGTACCACTAGGACAGCGCCATCATCTTCCATGGGGGCTTAATAAGCACCTACTATGCACTGATCATGGAGTAAGCCAGGGAGCAGTCAGATGGGCTGCAAAGGGCCTTGCCAGCTCCAAGCAGGACCTGCCTGTTGTCTAGCTGACCTCTGCCCATCCCTTAGTGCTTGACTGGAAGTCACTGTTCCCTGAAGCCTCCCCTGACTTCCCTTGTGGGTCAGGGGCTTCCTAGGCTGCCTGAAGGCTCCCCCATTCTTGTCTTGCAATAGTCTTTGCTGCCTACCTTTCAAGGCTCTGTGCCTGGGAGAGTCAGGGGCGGTGGCCACCTGTCCTTGGCTGGAGCTCCAGGCTAGCACATACCAAGTGCCCAATAAATGTTTGCTGAACAGAGTCTACACAGAGTCTACATCTGTCTACACAGATGTCTGCAGGCAAATCTGGTTGTGTCTTTGGAAGCTGGAAAAGCTTTTACATTGTTTGGGACAGGACCTCCATATGGACCTAGCTTTGCTGGTGCCATGAGGCAAAGGCCACTCCACGCACCCTCCTGTGGCTCTTTCACAAGGAGATGCCCCAGCCCAGGGGCTGCCTCCAAGGTCTGTCCTGGGGGGAGAGGGGGAGGTAGGTCCAGGAGCCCATGGGGCTATGTTATTTAATTGGGTAGGGGCAGGGCCTAGGCATCAATATTTTTCCAGAGCCACGCAGGTAAGCCCAGGTAGAGAATTATAGCTGTTAGGGACAGGAAAGTAAACGCAGGATCACCCCTCCCCCTCGCCCCACCCAGCACAGGGTACTTCCCCAGGGAAGGCGGGGGTGGGGGCTGGCATACTGGTTCTGGGGAGTCTTCTGGTTGTGGTACCTGTGGAAGCCAGCTGTTCCTAGATGCCTATGCATGTGGCCAGTGGCCAGAGTCTATGGTCTGTCTCAGGGAGATCACTGGGCCTCCTCAGCTGGCTGCCACAGTCCTTCCTGACTGCTCCTCTGTGTTGACACTTGGTCCTGCCTCAACTACTCTGCTGACCACTCCACAGCCTGCCCGAATTTCAGGACCCACCTCCTGACTGCCCCTTCCTGCCCGAGTCCGCTTAGCTGTATGCTGGGCCTGTTCTCCGGGAGCTCACAGTCTATGGGAGACTGTCAGTGAAGAAGAAATGGAAGCAAGGCTGAGTAAATGATAACTATGCATGGCTGGCGCTCCAAGCAGCATCCAAGGGGTGAGGAGACACCACCTCTGGTAGTAGTGGGGGAGGTGGGGCAGGACTTATTCTCCAGATGGAGTTCTGACAGGCCTTCTCAGGGTTGCAGCCATTCCCATGGTCCTAGGCCTCCCCGACTCAGAGCTGTGGAGGCCCTGGGGAAAGCACTTGGACCCACTTTGCTCTGAGAGAAAGCCACTGGTGGGGGTGGGGAGGCAAGGACAAGGGACAGGGGCACGGTAAGGGAGGGGCTCATCCATATGATCCAACCCCAGTTCCCGAAGCTCCAGGTGGTGTCCATCCCTGTGCTGCTGATGTGTTCCCCAGGCTGCTGCACCCCTGGACAGTGCCTCCTAGCACCCAGGATGCCTTGGGCTGTGCACAGCTCCTGACTGGGGCCCCACAGCCCTAACTTTCCTGGCACAGAGCAGCTGGAGAGGGGTGGCAGGAAACAAGCCCAGAGGCCATTAAGTGGTGTGATTGCCATGGTTCCTGATCCAGTGCCGGGGGAAATAAATTTCATAGGGGATTTTCAGATTGGTGGCGTATGGAAGCCATTACTCTAACATGGAGAAGGGTGGGGACTTCATGGGGCCGTCCAGAGGGACGGAGCCAGAGCCATGGACTCTGCTGGCCTTGCTGCACTTACCTGCTGCCTGCTAGAAAGCCTGGTCCAGGGGACCGGAATCAAGGATGGGAGAAGCTGTGAGTCACAAAGAGAGCCCCCTTTACGACCTTGTTTGAGTCATTTTGTGCCTTAGTTTCCTAATCTCTAAAATGGGATCACGTTTCCTGTATTTTATAGTTGTGAGGATGGAGTGTCCAGTCTTTTAGCTGACACTGTTTGAGCACCTGCCCCCGTACTCAAGAGATGGTGTTTTAGTGACAGCATCTGTGTTAAAAAAACCAGGAAACTTGTGAGTGCTTTGCACTTGTGGGCGCCTCTGACTGGAGTGGCAGCAGGAGGGTCTCACTGGTAGAACCCCCATCTAGGCCATGGAAATAATAATACTATCCCCCACCTCTAATGTGTAATGGTGGAGGCTCACGGCTTCCTGCTGCCCCCAGCCAGGGGGCTCAGAGGGTGGGGGTGGAGGTCACAGGTTGCAAAGTACCTGGCAATGTTGGGATGCCCAGGGCAGGAGGCTCTGCACCAGGGCCAGGTTTTAATGGGCACTGGGTAGTCTGTGGAACAAATGAGTGCATGAAATTAGTTCCCAGGAGACCAAGCACTTCTCTGCCAGTTCCCCTTTCTCCCTTGCCCAGAGGGCCCACCTTCCCTGGGTCCTTCCACACCCAGGCAGCCCAGGGCCTACTCTTCCCAGATGGAGAACTTTCACAGGGCAGGGGCTGTGTGTTAAGCACCTCTCCCAGCAGGGCAAGTAGTAGGAAACCTCATGTTAAATAAAATTCACAAAGTTGATGGGTAGCCACTCTGAACCCTGCTTTCTCACAGATGGACCTTGGGGACATGTGGACTGGGCTGGTAAACATAGGTCAGATGCCGTGGCAGGGGTGGCCCACAAGTCAGCACAAGGGGGACACGAGGGCCTGCTCCCCTCATCTCCCTGCTGTCGGTAGCCCAGCACCCTCCACCCTCTGGCACGTGGAGGTGCTCCCTGCGTACCTGGGGTTGGAATTCTGCCGGACTCCGTGTGGGAGAGCAGCCTGCCTTGGTGCCTGTGGCTGGTCTGGGTGTGTTCACGGGACTTCGTTGTGGGCAGAGCTCACCTCGCTCCTGGGCTTTGTGCCTGCCGCACCCTCTGTCTGGACTGCCCACCAGCTCTGCAGTGCCACCTTCACCTGGCCAGCCCCCCAGGTTGGGTCAGGCCCTTGGCATGCATCACTAGAGTCCTCTTCCCTCCACTCATCGGGTCTGGATCAGATCTGGTGTCTGTTCTCCTTGAATTCCAAGCTCCTGAGGGCAAGGCTCACACCTGCCCTGATCACCACTGTTTCCCTTCCCAGTGCCCAGCCTGCAGCCTGGCCCAGTAACCATATGAATGAATGAATAGAGAGTACATGAGCTAGTGGGGAATTTGTGGAAGGCTGGAAACAACGTGCAGAATATTTTGTCAGGAATAAGCCCTGCTCTCCTTAAGCCAGCCCCAAGGACAACTCAGGCTCACCAGGCAGAGTGGCTTCTCTCCGCCTGGCCCCCTCCCTGGGGCTCCTCAGAAGGAGGGGCACTTGCCGAGGTGGCTGCTGAATCCCCCTCCTTGCTGCAGCTCTGGATGCCACGCAGCCCACAGGGGGGATTTGCATTGCTAAAGGATTCACCACAGAGCACCTGAGAGTAACCAGCCCAAAGCGTGTCAAGGCGGGTTGAGCACTCACATTCGATTTACATGCAGCTTCGAGGCTCTGAGAAGCTAGGTGCTAGCAAGAAGCAAATCCCAGAGGAAGTGGGCATCCCTCCTTCCAACCTAGTCCAGGCTCTCTAGGGGGGAATTGGAGGGGGCGTGGGCTTCACAGTGCTGAGACAACATGCCTATGGTAGGACAGCCCTGGAGGGGTATAAGGAATAATTTCACAATTATTGGGGAGACAGTAGGGGCTCGAATGTAAGGGCAGGCCCCTTCTCAAGCTGGAAAAGGTCGTAAATGAGGGGGTGGCCCTTATCTGCACCCTATTTTCTACTTTAAATCTTGGCCATTGGCATCCACCTTAAGATTAGGGAGACCCTAGAAGACACGCCCTGGTCTCTGGAGCCGTACTTTACTGGGTTCAAATTACAGTTCAGCATAGACTGGCTGTGTAGCCTTGAGTGTGTTGCTTCACCGCCTGGGCCTCAGAGTCTTCATCCATGAAGTGGGCCTGGACTGGTCTGCGCCTAGCCGTGGGTGCTGTGTGACATCTGTGGGAACCACACACAAAGCATCCAGCATACAGTGAGTGCTCCACATCACTGGTCTTTTCCTTGGTGTTATGCCACCTGCTGAAGTTGGGAGGCCCTTTCCCAGCCCTGCCCTGCAGCTTCTCTCCCACTGCTGAAGGAGGTGAACAGGGTAGGCATCAGTCTGGTGAGGGCAGGAAGTTTGGGTAAATATATCCTGAGGCATTTCCAGAAGACTCTTCTTTGCCATACTGCAAGCTAAGCTATGAAGGGAGCTTGGTGATGGGACCAGGCTACAGCCCCAACTTAAGGCAAGGGTCAGTAAAATGAGGTGAGGACTATAGGTTAGGGACGGGGTGGAGGAAATCCAGGAAGACTTCCTAGTGGAGGTGACTTGGTGAAGGGACACAAGGCCAGAGAACAAAGCTGGGCCTGATAGGTTTAGTTATGGTCTTTGCTCCACCTCATCTCTGTACCTGGATGTCCTCCGGGGCCCTGCCATTTTCCACAGGGAGATCTCTGTCCTGAGGAAGAACAGAGGATCCTGAGGGGGGGGGGGGTCTCTGTTCTCCTCAAGGCAGGAGGCTGTGTCAAGGATGCACACAGAGGACAGCTATTTGTGGCTCATCGAGGATTTGACTCACTTTGGGGGGTGGGGAGGATGTGCAGGAGGGGAGATGGGGACGAATGAATCACAGAATCTGACTGGAGTAGTTGGTGACACATGGATAGAGCCTGTGTTACCACTTCCAATCAGGCTTCAGCTATTGGTATGGGGCAGGGATTGGCAGCTGAAGCTGCTGGGTTCCTCCCTGACCCACCTGGTGACCTCTCCAGATGCTTCAACCCTACTGTGCACCTCTTGAGACCAGGCTTGGACATGGCTCCCCCGTGACAGCACAGGGATGGGCATACAGAGGCTGCAGCAATATATCCCCCTCCTAAGACTCAGCTTTGTTAACGTTGGTTTATCCATTTGCTAAATGGGCCTGAGTAGGGGTTACCTTCCCATTGTGCCCGACTCCCTGGGGAATATGCTGGAGAGAGAAGCAGGTACTGCAGACCTAAAAATGTCCACGATCTGTGCCAGTGACTAGGGCAGGTGGCTCCCAGCCTGGGGAGCAGACGGTGGATTCTGGGCAGAGTGGCTGGCAGATACCCTGTGTCCTTGGCTGGGACCCTTTGCTTTACTCTGGAGAGGCCTCAGCTGGTTCTTGAACTCTTCTTGTTCACTGCTGTGTCCCAGCTCTAAACTGCTGGGAAATTCACAAACAATGACACCTGGGTGTCGGTGCCCCGGAGATCCATGATCCTCACCCACCAGGGGAGCTGAGGTGGATGATCCAACTGCCACTGCAGTTTGAAAACCACAACTCCATCTGTCCACAGATGGGAAACTGAGGCACAGAGATGGATGAGCATGCACAAAGCCCATGGACTCAGGCGCTAGGAATCAGAATCCAAGCGTGCAGGAGAAGGCACCATGGGGCAGGGGTGGGTAGAGTCACTGGGGTGCCCCAGATGGGACAAGAAAACAAGAGATATGGAGAAGACAGCCCAGGTCTGGGCTACTCCTTCCCTGCACTTTCTTTTTGCTTCCTGGAAAAATTGGCTGCTCCAGCGCCCAGCCCTTCTGGGAGAGCCATGAATTATGCACAGAAGCCACAGGCCTGGGCAGGCCCATCATAAATGAACTTTAATAATTCATACGGAGAGGAGCCAGGGAAAGGGAGGGCCTCCTGGGCCAGCCCTGGAGCAGCCACTAGGCTTCCAGCCCCTCTGCAGCCTTCTGTCAGCCCACCTGCCTGCTCCTGTGGCGCGCAAGGTAGGGCAGGGTAGTGGGGAGGTCACCCGACTCTGGGGAGGTGCAGCCACTTAGCAAATGGCCTATTCTTCCCTGCTGAAGAACGAGAGCCTCCTCCCTCAGGGCTCATAGCCCCAGGCAGAGGCGGACTGTAGACAAAAGAGAGGATGTCTGGTGCAATGCTAGCTAACATAGTAGCCCCAGGAGGCATGTGGGGATCAGTTGCTGTTTGGGGGGCCCACTTAAAGTGGGGTGTGAAAGTGGACTTCACCAAGCAGTTGATGTGTGTTCAGAGACCTGAAGGCAGTGAGAGAGGGGCCCCCTGGACTTCTGAGGAAGGACCGATCGAGGCAGGGGGAACAGCATGTGCAAAGGCCTGTGCACAGAGTACAGGAGTCTATTCAAGCCCCAGCGAGGAGGCCAGTGTGCCCTGAGGAGCAAGGGCAAGGATACCACTGGGTGGATGGCCGCTGGACGGACTTTGCCCTTCCTGTGATGGCATAGAACTGCAGCATAGTGTTGAGAGAGGAAGGACATAATTCCAACAGGCTGTGCATGGAGGTGAACGGACCAGGAAAGGTGAGAGTGAGGGCAGAAGCTGAAGACCGGTGAGCTGACGACTGTATGTGTCCTAGAGAGAGATGGTGGCAACCCGGGGCAGGCTGTGGGCCAGGGAGGTGGTAGGCAGCGGGAAGATTTGGACTCTTTGTACAGGTGTGGTGAACAGGACTTGCTGATAGAGAGAAAGCAGATTCCAGATCACCCTGAGGCTTTGGGCCTGAACAGAGGGAGCTGCCATCAGCTGAGTCAAGGGAAGTAGGTGGTGAGGGAGAGAAGGGAGAGTGAGGATCCAGAGGGAGGTCGGGGAATCGGTTTTGGATCCATTCAGTTTGAAAGGCCTGTTAGACATCCAGGTAGCCGTGGGACACCAGCAGCTGGACATTTGAGAACTGGGGTCCTGAGGAGAGGTGTGTGTCATCCTGACTGGCATTCATTAGCTATGTGACCTTGGGCACATCACTCAGTTGCTCTATGCCTCAGTTTCCCCCTCTGGGGAGTGGGGTTGAACGACTGACTTGAAGATGAATTGAGGCAGTGCAGCGAGAGCCCTGGCCTATCACCGCTGTGATGCCTGACTCACAGGCACAGGCCCCAGGAAGGAAGACCCCAGTTAGAGCCCTTGGGAAATGAGTCTCCAGATGGCCTGTGGAGGCCTCAGACCGCTCCTCCTTGGGCAAAGAGACACAAACGGAGATCTGGAGAGACGAAGCACAGGGCTAGATGTGGGCCACAGAGCAGGGCTTGTTATACGACAGGGGCTGGGGGGAAGATGGCCTCAGAGCTCCTCCTTCCCACCCAGGCCATCACCAAGGCCCTCCAACATGAACTCTGGCCTGGGTCCCCATGCCTTCCCTGCCCCTTGGTGCCTTCCCCAGCCACTCTCCAGGTACTGCAAGGGCTGCTCTCATGGAGGCTGGAGCTGTCCCCCTTAGGCTCTTCTCCCTACTGCTGGAAAACTCCAGACCAGGTATGGTGAGCAGGGTCCTGCTCAGGAACCCCGTGACTGTGGGTATGACAACCACCTCACTCCCAGAGAGATGAAAGGATGTTACCAAGGTCACAGAGCTAACCATGGCAGAAACTGATGTCAGGCTCAGGTGACCCTCCATGCTTTCCTAACCACTGCTGGGGAACCTCTTTCCCCTTCTCAGCCAGAACAACTCTGGCTGAGGCCTACATCGTCTATGGGTCCTTCCTGACTGCTGCTGCCCCTGTATGCCTTAATCCTGCACTGATGGTGGGGAGTGAGGCTGAGGTCTGCGACCATTTGCTGTGTGAGTCTGGACACTCTCCATCCCTCTCTGGGCCAAGTGGGCTGCCTGGTGCTCCCAGCCCAGGGCCATGCTGCTCTCTGGCTCCAGGTCTTCTCCTGCCCTCCCCCCACTCAGGCTGTTAGGAGTAAATACTGGGCTGGACCCAGCGCCCTAATTAAAGCTGGCTGATTGTTCACTGTTAGTCTGAGGGAGGGAGGCACAGTCTCGCTGCCTTCTAGCTGAGAGCCAACTAGAAGGAAAAGCTTTTTCCCCAGGAAAGATAGGGAAGGGACAGCCCGTAATTAATAACCTCATTAAGGAGCAGTATTTGGGCAGGGTCCCAAGATACACATAGTCGAGGCCGATGGATTTGGACTAATTCGAGCTTTGGCAGCACCAGCCCCTCCCCAGCTCCCCCGGGTCTCTGAGAATCGCTTGTGATAAGTGGACTGCTTTTGTCCCTGTGTGCTTGGGGATGGTGGGATGGGGATGGCATAGGGGGTCAGGTGCTATGTTGCCCATACTATAGGGGTTTCTTTAGCTGAATCACAAATCAGTTGAAGATGGGCCAGTTTCTTTGAGTCCTTTGCCTCAGTTTACCTATTGAAGGGGGTGGTGGCTAGCTGGGGAGCCTCATTCCACCATGAATCAGCTGGTCCAGCATGCTCCCCACTCACCCCGTGCTGACTGGCCTCCACATCTGTAGGCGCTCTCATGTCCTTGGCCAGGAGTAGCTGGGCGCAGTTGTTCTCTCAGGAGCGAATGACCTTGGCTAGACTTTTCCCCTCTGCCATCCTTGGGAGGCTGCGATCGAATCAGGGTCAGGGGTTATACACTGGCTTTGAGCCCTGAAAAAGGCCTTTGAGGCTCAAGCATCTTCTCTCTTGAGCAGGCAAAGGGAAGTTTTCTCTGATCACGGGAGGCCCTGCCCTTCCCAGGGATTACACCTCTGTCAAGGTCTCTAGGGCAGTGCAGGGAGGGGCTGCAGCCCACCTGGAGGCCTCAGTCTAAGGAAGAGGCACAGCAATCCCATGCTTAGTGAGCTGCAGGTCTGCGGAAGAAGATTGGACTGTGGGTCTGTGCACATGAGTGTGTGGGGCAGTCATCATTGCTGACATTCCTTCCACGGGGCCCTGGTGTCCACCTGCCTCTTCTTTGGGTCCTGAGAGTAGACACGTGGTAAGTTTTATCTCCGTTTTCCAGATAGGAAAACTGAGGCCTAAAAGGACACATCTGGCTCAAGGCTTCAGAAGAGCCAGGGCTGGATCCTGGCACTCAGTCTAGGTGGAGAGGGACATTCACCCGAGTGGTCAGGGAGGACTCCCTGGTAGAGGTGGCTCTGGAGGTGCCACAATCCTGGGGTGCAGCCTTGAGTTTTCTGCTATTTACAGCAAGGCTGTAATCTAGGGGAGGGCTGGCCATGGCTGGTGCTCTGCTTCAGCAGAGGCTACAGCTGTTCTCTGAGCTTTGGGTGACTGTTGGGGGACCGACACAGGCCACCTAGGCCAGGGTGGGGAGTGGCCCCCTTGCCCACTCACCAGTTATCTTCCCCTGGGCTGGGGTCAGCCTGACACAGGCCCTCTAGCTCACCTCTCTTGGGCTTTGTTCATGTCTGTATCTCTCCGTCTGTTTCTTACTACCCTTCTCCTGCCCTATCTTTTCTTCCTTCTCCTTCAGAAGACTGCGAAGGCACCGAGGTGGGAGGTGGCAGGCCAGCTGAAATATAATCAGAATAATTAAATAGCAATTTATTTTAAATCATCGCCTCCCCCAGAGCTGGGAGAATAATTGGCCAGCCTGTCATGAGAGAAGCAGGAGACCTGTGGGCTGCCACCACTGCCAAGTTTGGTTCACATGCCCTTAGCAGCAAGTGGCCTCCACTGTGCCTGCTCCCCCACACCCCTCACCTGCCCCAGCCTAGTCCTCTGTTTTGCCATCTGCCCCTTCCGCTTCACCTACAATTCCACACTTGGCACACCTCCAACCCCAACATGATGGCTGCTCTGCTGAGCTAGTGGGGGGACAGTAGATTGCTCATAGGTATCCAGTGGAACCAGATTTATCCAGGCAGTCTGCCTGGTGGAGGCAGCCTACAGCTGGGCTTTGATGGCAAAATGCCTCCATAGCAGTGGTAAGAACAACACCACAGAGGCAGATATTGGGAGGCCCCTATTAGGCCTTGGCCTCCCCGGACCTGCTCCTGTCTGCTCTGGAACAAATCCTGCCTCCTTCCCTCCTTGCCCTTCTGCAGGGTCCAGCCGCCCACACCCACCCATGCCCTCCGAGGGTAAACCTGCAGTGTCACCTGTCTCTGGTTTTTTGATTTGTTTAATTATAGATGAGTTTTCTGCATAATTTATTCCAAAAGCCTGGATTATACTGTACAATTAAATCACATTCTGATCAACAACTTTGCGTATAAAATTAACAACTGGCAACAGTTTAATCTGTGCTGCTGCATCTGCACATAGGCTCTTTCCTTTTTTCCCCTCATCCCTCTCCCCCTCTCCCCTTCTCTGGGCTCTCCTACCCCCTCCCCCTGCCCTGCCCCTCCCCTCTGGGGGAGCCTGTGCAGCTCAGAGCTGGAGGCCCCCAGAGTGGGCTCTGTAGTTTGACCAGGGCCTCCCTCGGGTTCTAACTGGGGTCTCAGTGGTTCTGCCTGCCAAAGGGGGTCCTCATCCCCAGCTCCTCACCATACATGTGGATGACCTTGCTCCCTTGCCTGATAGTGACAAGGCCTCTTCTTTCACTTACTCTTCTCAGTTCTGAAGCGTGCCCTGGAGAGCAAGGCCTGGCGTCCTGCAGCACCTCGGTCTTCTTCCCGCTGGGCTGCCCTCAGCCTGCCCTCAGCCTGCCAGGCCTGGGACGAGTGTACCTCTGCCCTTTGCCCACTCCTGGCCTCTCTTAGCCATTAGGGGAATCCTTTCTACACTGCCTCCCTCCACATCCTTCTCCCCAAGTGCAGGCATTCCTAGGGGATTTTATAAACACCGAGGGCTGTATTGGATGGGCTTCTAGCCCCCCGGAGTGCCTGGTAAGTATGCCAGACATCAAGGCTGCCACGTAGATTTGGCCATTGACACTATTCAGCCAGTCATTTCCCCTATTTACAGACCAGAATGCTGAGATTTGAAGGGAGCTCAATCCAGGGGCACCTGGGTGGCTCAGTTGGTTGGGCAGCCGACTTCGGCTCAGGTCATGATCTCACAGTTTGTGAGTTCGAGCCCCGCGTTGGGGGGCACAGAGCCCGACAGCTCAGAGCCTAGAACCTACTTCAGATTCTATGTCTCCCCCTCTCTCTGCCCCTCCCCCTGCTCACGCTCTGTGTCTCTCTGTCTCTCAATAAATAAACGTTAAAAAAAAAATTGAACGGAGCTCAATCCTCCCCCTCCCCCAGGTCACACAGCCAGCCACTGGTGCAGGAGGCTGCCCAGAAGCTGCCTTGTCCTGGAAGGGTGGGGTCAGGGAGCTGATGGAGCCAGGAGGACAGGTCTGGCTTCTTTCTAAGTATGTGGCCCCGCACCCATCCTTGCCAAGGGCCTCAGTTTTTTAGCTTATGGAATGGGGGCCCAGTGCCTGCACCTCCCTGGGTTCAGGCACATGGAGGTTACAGGGATACAAGGCTCTGTCCTCAGCCTCTCCCTCTCCTGCCCATGCCAGTCATCCTGAGGGCTGCAGCCCCTGGCTGCACGTGCCTCCTCCCAGACACTCTCTCTCCTCCCTGTCTTGCTAATTTGGCACTTAGAGACACTTGGAGATAAGCAGTGTCATCTCGATGAAGAGCATGGAAAATCACAGGGATGTAGGGAGCCAGCAGGTGGGCCTACCCTGTTGGGAGGGTGACCCACGGGCAACACTGTCTGACCAGGGAAGCGTTGCAGAGCTAGGCACCTGGACCCAGGCTAAAGGGAGCCCAGACAAGATTTGGTCAGCTTGCCTTTGACCCAGCAGGTCCGTGGATCCTGATATATCCCCATACTTCCAAATCCCCCATGCCATTCTGCTAGAAAGAGTATGACTGTATCTGGCTAAGGTTAGCCTTGGCTTGGTGGGTGGTTTCTCCAGCCTTCAGACAGGAACTCTATAGGTGCATAGTTGACTCCTGGCCTCATTAGTCCCTTTTGTCACCCTTTGGAGCCAGCACTGGTACCCTAGCCAAACCCTGGAACCCACAGAATCTCTTCTCTGTGACAGTGAAATGATTTATCTGTCATGTTCTTTTTATTTTATTTCACTTATTTATTTTTTTTAACATTTATTTATTTTTGAGAGACAGAGCGTGAGTGGGGGAGGAACAGAGCAAGAGGAATACACAGAATCTGAAGCAAGCTCCAGGCTTTGAGCTGTCAGCACAGAGCCCAATGTGGGACTCGAACTCATGGACCATGAGATCATGACCTGAGCCAAAGTCAGACGCTTAACCGACTGAGCCACCCAGGTGCCCCTATCATGTTCTTTTTAATACTGAGACATACATATTGCCTTCCTAATTGGGTTTGGTTTAGGTGAATAATTAGAGTAACTTATTTTCCCTGGCATTATGTATCTGGGGCCTGGGGCCTGGGGTCTGTCCGTCGGGCCCAGGGTGCCAGACCAAGGGCTAGAGCCACCCCTAGATCCCAGGAGGATGTGTTGTGTCCTGATGTGTCATGGGTGGACCAGTCCCTGTGGCCTACAGCAGAGTCTAGAGCTGTTTAGTCTGGGAGTGGAAGTGGGAAGATCATATGTGCTTGTGAGCATGAGTGTGTGTGTGTGCGCGTGTATGAGTGTGAATGAGAGAGTGGGAGGGAGGAAGGGAAGGAAAGAGTGTGTGTGTCTTGGGAGGAATTCGACTTTATCCTGAGATTTGGCTCTTCTAAATTCTTTTAGTGTTGAAATAGTCTGTTTAGATGAAATGATGGTGATTGTAATAATAATGTGTTGTCTGAACAAAATAAAAACTTGGCATCCGTGTCTGTTCTTCCAATTAATTTTCTTTTACTTATCTGTGAGATCCTAGAATGAGAGACCTATAGATACAGTAGGAAAGAGTCAACAGCCTGGGGCTGAATCAGTGGTGTGCTAGTAAATGTTTACAAGTCACTTTCCAGGGGGAAAAAACTGTGATTTGTAGCATTTACTGATTTCTGCAGTATAAATATTCCCACTATGGCCAATTTCAAGTTCTCAAAGTGACAGTCCTGAATGCAGAGCAGGGAGGAAGTGCACACTCTTGGCCCTTGGTGACTCTAGCATATGCGTGCATCAACTTCTGTGTTCACTTCTTGGGTAGGTGATCTTGGGCTAGTCACAAAAAGCCCCTGTGTCTCAGTTTCCTCATCTGTAAATTGGGGATGATAACGTTTGCTTCTTTGTGAGGACTAAAGCGAGAGAGCAGGTGGCATGCCGGCACCATTCCATGTGCATAATGGGTGCCCTTGTACATATTAGTCCCAGGAAGGATTATGATTGGCATTCTTCTCCTAGACCAGTGAATGGCTGAGGTCAGGGCCAGGGCAGAGCTAATGGTTCCCTTTGGAGAGCAGCTCCTTGACCTCACCCATTTTTGTACCTAGCTGGACACAGGACTGTGCAGCAACCCATCTCAACATTAGCCCCCCCCGGGGCTCTGTCTCAGGAGCACAAAACAGCCACCTGCCCCACTGTCCATCCACAGCCAGGGCCAAGCAATCAGCACCTGGTACACAGGCGCAGGGGCCAAGCGAGCCCTCCATTCTCTGCTGGGCTTTGCCCTCCTCCTGGCTAGCAGCTGATGCCTGATTGCCCTTTGTGGCCTGGTCTGCAGCCTGGCCTCCTCCTGGGCGTGGGGTTAGTTTTTTCCCCATGGTGGGGAGTGGAGGTGGGCATCAGGCTGTGGCTCAGCCAGCAACAAGCTGAAGCTAATACCTATTTCTTTTGATGTTGATTTTTTTTTCCATCATGGTCCTGACATTCAGCTTGGCAAATTGCAATTAGTGATCCGCCTGCCTCCTGCTCCAAGTTCCCATGCCAACCGACCCGGGCACACACAATGGCACAGGCCCAGCCCCCCAGCCACAGGCCTGAAGATGGATGTGGGGCAGGGGGCTGGGATGGTGGCTTAAGCTCTTCTGACCCAGGGAGCTAGCAGAGTCCTGGCCCTGAGTGGCACTGGGGAGTGTAAGGGAGGTAGCAGGCCCAGGGCCAGACACAACCTCCTGGATCCTATGGCTTCTGGGTCCCTCCTCCAGAGGCTGGGGGGCTGGTATCACCCAACTTATATCTTGCCCTGTGGACTGTGCTTAACCCGTGGTGTATTTAAATCTCTGTGGTAACCCTCCTATGAGCCCTCCCTGGAACGGCCTTGTTCTGCATCTGGTGGGTTGAGGAAGTTGAGATGCCTTTTCAGATGCATTGGCGCAGAGGCCTGTGTCACAGCAGAGAACACCTTTGGAAGTGTGGAGAACATGTCTCTGGCTGGCTTTTGTCAAGGACCGCTATGATTTTGCTCACCTGATCTCGTACTGCCTGAAGGAAGGGTCACAGGTTAGAACCTGGGCCAAGCCTCTCCCCAGATGCCATTCCTGTTCATGCATGTGGGCTGAGAATACTGAGCTGTGTGGCCATCTGTCCATCCTGTCCACTCACAAATATTCCTGTGCAACACCCTTCACCACCTGCTTTCATGTCCTTCTCATACCCTGTGAGGTGGCCCTAAATTATACCCAATTTCTAGAGGAGGAAACTGAGACACAGATAGGGTAGTATGAGTTCACAGTAACACCAGTGTGAAGGAGACCTGCTCAGGCAGGTGGCTTAGGTGAAAGACTCATGAGGCTTGCCAGGCCTCCAGAAAGGGGTGGGACAGTCTGAACTGGACCTGTGGGTGGCCAGTTCATGCAGGGTGTGTACGTATGAGCTTCAGATAGCATCTGTTTGCCCGGGTGCTGGAAAGGTGAGGGCTGTCTCTGCCTCAGGTTCTCCAAATCCTTCTCAGTTGAGGCGTCCGGGGGGCTGGGAGGGGGGCAGGCAGGGATCTGCCCCCAGCTACACAATGACTTGGTGGTGACAGCAGTGACTCCTGTTCCCTCCCCTTCCTCAGGCCCCACCCAGCCTTGGGGACAGGAGACTCTGAGATCCTAGCCCCCGCGTGGCTCACTCATGTCCCCCTCTTCCCTGGTGTCCAAAGTCCCCATGTTCAGAGCATCCACATCAAGGGCTAGCTCTTCACAGTGAAAAATAGTCTCCCTGCAGGCTTCTTGGAGCTGCTGGACTCCCTCAGTGCATTTAAACTACAATCTGCTCTCCTCCCCGGCTGTCCAACAGTACGTGAGGAGAGCCTGGGCCACCAGGTCTAGTCTTCAAAAGGAATCATAGGCTCACTCTGCTTCCTAGCCTCTGTTTCTCCTCTAGTGAAAATTGAGTTCTGAAGGAGTGGCTGCTACTGGTCATGCCCCAGGTCACTCGGTGCTGGGCTGTCCCAGCACTGTGAGGGGGGGCCCTCCTGACACCTTTCTCCTCTATGCACACAGGATGCAGCACTGGGCCCGGCGCCTGGAGCAAGAGATCGATGGCGTGATGCGGATTTTTGGGGGCGTCCAGCAGCTCCGTGAGGTAAGCCCTGGTACCCTTTGCTTTCTGCTCAGAGACCCTTTTCTGAGTGGGAGTGGGAGAAGGACTTCAGAAATAAGGAGTGAGGAAGGTTTGGCATGGTGGGACACTGCTGGGCCCATGGGGGCAGGTAGGGAAGTAACTAGAAAATCAGTGGCTCCTCCAGGTCTTGGTCTGCTCTTCCCAGTACTGAGCAGTATCCAGTGAGCTCTGATGTCGGGGTGTTGGGCTTTCGGGTTTTCAGGTGGGTGAGGTCTGTGTTTGAGGCAGCACCTGAGGCAGGAGGGCAGGCCCTGGAGGGTGCAGGATGCAGTTGTGCATGGAGGCTGAGGACTGTCCATGCAATGAGTGGGGTGGCCAGGCCAAACAACAATGGAGAGCAGTGCTGGCTGCTCAAGGTGCTGTAGCAGGAGATGGGTTGAAAGCCTGTGCTTGGCAAGTTGAGGGATCAGGGCAGGAGGGGTGATTGATTAGGCGCCAGCGACCACATTCATCCTCGGAGATTATGTTAATGTTTGAAATAGTGATGTGAAGAGCAGGCCATCCGTCACCCCCAGAAGGCTGCAAAATGTGTCGCTGTCAGGTTCCTGAGCCGTCGCTCTTTGTGTGGAGATGCAGAAGCTCTGAGAGCTGAGCTCTTGGAGTGCTTGGGGGGACTCCCAGGGACCTGTGGGACTTTGGGAGCTCGTTGCTAGAGGCTTGGGCCAGGACGCCTGACAAGAACCGAGCAGGGAATTAACAGGGTTCTTCTGCCGATGGTTGTCCCGGGAACAGCAGAGTAAACAGAGTTACTGTAGGTGGTTTAGCCAAGAGTCCAGGTCTTGACCCAGTGATTAGATATGCCTCTGTTTGTGTCATCCCTCTTGGTCAGGACTGGGATCAGCAGGTGTCACCTCTATGGGGAAGCTACCATGGGGTTTTGTCCTTGGTCCTTTCCCCCTGCTTGGCTTATAGCAGGCACTCAGGAAATAGGGGTGGCAGTGAGTATGTTGACACTGGCTGTGGATGTAGGACCTCTGGCACAAATGGGCCGATCAGGGGTGGCTAACAAGGTGGTAGCATGACAAGGAGAGAGAGTCCAGGTCTGAAGATCTCAGCCCCCAATTTGCTGGGTGTGCTCCCCATAGTGGCCCAACCTCTCTGAACCTCCCAGCCCTGATTGCTGGGCTTGAATTGTAGTAACCCCCATCCCACTCTTCCTGTGAACTCTCAGTGACTCGGCCGTACTTGGAGGCCAGCAGAGCTTCCCAGAGAAGGCACTGTAGGAAAAGCTGTTCCAGAACAGAAGTGAATTTATGCTCAGGCATAGCACCCGGCACTAACTAGGTTCTAAGTGGGCACTGCCAAGTGTAGCCTTGTAGGTTAATGAAGAAATGTTAGTTCCCTAGAATGTGTGCAAAGTACCTTTCCAAGTTTTGTATTGTAACATAAGATGTACCCCACATAAGGAGTTAACTATGCACCTCCGGTCAAGAACCTTCCACGCTTCAAATTCTCAGTGTGAGGACATTATTTATTTTATAGTCATGGACAACTCAGACCCTGATAGTTTGCCAGCGAGAAAATAATGCACACGTTTCATGCATGCGATTTGGTTCTGTCTAAACAATTGAGCTCCCTGGCTGGTGAGAACCAGAGATAGAAGCCTAGCTCAGCACCCCTACTGTGTGCTCCTGGGAGAGTCCTGGACCCTCTCTGATTCTCATTCTTGGTCCATGGCATAGCTGGGAGGTCTGGCTAGAGGACAAGGTGGTGAGAATAGCAGTGGATAGGTTGACACAGATACACCCCCTTTTCTAGAAATATGAATTCCCCTTACTGATCATTTTCATTCCTAGGATGTGTTGATCATTTCCTTTCTGATGGGAATTGAGTGATTCCAGACACTTTGGTCAACGAGCACATTTTGCCCCACCCCCACCTGGCCAGCCATAACCAAAGTCAGGCAGCCAGCTGTGGCAGACCTGAGACTTGGGATGGGACTCCTGACTCCTGTTCCAGGGTGCTGCTCCCCCCTCTGGTTGCACCTCTTGGAAGAGTGGGCAGGATGAACCTGGGGAAGTGAGGAGCTGGGCTAGAGCAGGGGCCATGCTTGGTGTAGCTGTGGCCAGCCTGGCCGCAGGCAGAGGAGTGCTGACCTGGTATTCCTGGCTGGCTCCTCCTGGCATCCCTCTCCCTACCGACGGGTGCCAGCTCTCCAGCGGCTCTCTGTCCTGCTCCAGTTTTTTCTCACTGCTACCTCAGCCTCTTACTTCCCGCTGACAGCTCTGGGCCTGTTTCTTGGCACTGGACACTCTGGCGAGGTGGGCGGCAGGGAAGCAGGTGAAGAATTCTAGAGGAAAAGGACAATCCCACGGGAGCGGGAGGCAGCCAGCCTCCCCACCCCCTACAGCCCATCCCAAATCTGACTGAGTCACCATGGCTCTCCTTCAAATGCACGTGAGAGGGCCCATGTACCCAGCCTATGCCCAGCTCCGATGGGTCAGGAGGATGCTTGCAGCAGAGCCCTGACCCAACTGCAGACGCTCCCGGGGATCCTGGCACCAGCTCTGCCAAGCTGACAGCCTCATTCCCCAGTGGCCTCCCCAGGTCTCCCTGAGCTGATTCCGTGCCACCCCCAAACACCCTACAGCCAGGGTGTCCTGACATCTGGGCCCCCTTGGCCTTCTTCTGCTGCATGGCTGCCCTCTCCCCCTACCCTAGTCCTAGAGGCTGCCCCACTCCCAGAAGCTGGGCACTGCAAGAGCTGGCAGCTGCAAGAGTCCAGAAACTGCAGACAGTGGCATTTGGGAGCATTTTCCTTGACTTGGCACTTTCTTCCTCCTGACCTCATCACAACCTCGTGGGGGCATGGCTAGGTGCAGACTGGGGCCCACTTACAGGTTAGAAGCCATGGCACACCTAGGTGGGATGTGGGGGCTCTGTGAAGACCGCATCATGTTTCCTCATCTAAGCCCAGGTCCAGCACACAGTGGGAGCTCCTGCTGTGGCCTGGTTCTCACATGTCATTCCCACCCCCATGCTTAGCCGGACACTCCTAAGCCATGCCAGCCCTGGGTACCCCAGCCCCACCTCACCCCAAGCCCTGGTCTACTCCTGATGTGAACAGGCCACGAAAGTGTGGACTGTATACTCTGTGCCCTCCAGAACCCCTGGAGGCTGATGATGGTCTCCCAAGCTCCTACTCTGCCCTCCCCCATCACCACCATATTGTCCCCATCCTCTGGGGCGAGGTGGGGGGGGGGCGCAGGGAAGAGCAGAGAGCATATGCTTGGGCTCTGAACTCATTTACATAATGAGGCTGATCAGGATGAATAATTCATCAGGTGCCTGGGGGTGCATGGGGGAGGATGTGGAGATGGCTGGTCTCCCCACTTTGAAGACCAGGTCACTCTGACGGGTATAGCCAGAGACCTACTGACTTTTGACTGGGTGTCCAGGTAGAAGGGGAACAACTCTGGGGACCTTGTGGGAAAGCAAAGCTGGAGAGATTGTAGTCAGACATGAGGAAGCATCAGTGGCTCATCAGGTGTGTGTCATTCTGAGATGGGTTTCTGACCTGGGTGAGACACCTTCTTTGCAGAGTTTCTAAAGAAAGAAGTAAGAAGATCCTCTCTCTGGGGTGAGGGAGGGCTTCCTGACCAGAGCTGGGCTGGGAACTGAGACCTGGGATGATCATGCCTGGGGTCCACAGGCCATCCTCTGAGAAGTGTCAAGTCAAGTCTAGACCCATCGGGGCCTTTCTCATTCCACATCAACCCCTCCTGCCTCGCCTCCTGATTGGGGCAGAAATGGCTTAGAGCCCTGTCAACATCCCTGGCTGCTGCAGTTCCATGATGGCCTCAGCCTAGCTGCATGCTGCTAATTACTCCTGTAGTCCTTTCATATAAATGGGGAAACCAAGGTCCTGAGTGACAGTCTTCTCTAGCCAGTCCCATCCTGGAGCCCTGACAGGCCAATCTTAAGTAGTAGTGGGGATGGGGAGAAGCACCAAGCTAGAAGTGCAGGCCTGGGGCCTGCCTGGAGGAGCTACCCTGAGGCAACCCCTCCCCTAAGCCATGGAGCTACATCCACAAAAAATAGGACCCTGGGACTCAGATCCCTAACCAAATCTCCTGCTCCCCTCCCCACTGCTGTGCTTCTCTGGACTGTCATGGTGATTCAGACCAATGGCATCCATGTGTCCTCACTTCTCTGGGTAGCCAGGAATGGCATTTTTGAACCAGTGATGGTGCCACAGTCCCAGCCCATCTTGTCTGCCCCTGGCCATCCCTGTACCCCGTCTGCTCACTGCTCCCTGGGAATGTGTAATTAATATTTGCGGAGTGCCACATCTGGAGCTGGCTCCTGGCAAGGACCAAAGTCTGGCCACATCAAGAGTGCCTTTCCTGAGGGGCTCAGCAAAGTGGAAACAGGGCCCCTTCTTAGGTGCCTTTGAGACACGCCTCCTGCTGTTTCTCCAACTCTCCCCACTGACTGGTACCACCAATTCCTGAAACTCATGCATACTCACATACTGGTTTGGGGGCGCTGGCCAACGCTGTTGTTGGCCTCCACTGGGGAGGGTCCTCTCTGGGCTTCTGGGCATTCAGGTGGGGTTAGCACTGTCCAAAAGCGCCAGGGAAGCTCAGAGCCCTAGAGGGAGCTGAGGCAGAAGAGAAAGAAGGAAGCTGGGGTAGGGGGAGGTGCCAGGGAACAGAACAGCCCCTGGAGGGTCAGGAAAGGGGAACTCAAGTGATTGTGAATCCCAGACCCCGTAGTTGGTCTTTCTGTCAGAGCACCGTGGTTCACATGTGCCCCCAGAGTCAGGCCTGCAGCTCCTTGGCCAGGCAGACCCCTACCCCCAACCCCTTCCCTCATCTTGGGGACCAGCACAGGTCAGAGTCAAGTGAGGGGTGGTGAGGGAGCCCCACCCAGGCTCATCATAACCTCTCCTCAAGGCTTCCAGAAGCCTCAGTCCTAGGGGCTCTGCTCTTGCTCCTCACAAAGCTGCCACCCATCCTCCAGCCACCTCCTAGTGAGTCCCAATGGAGCCCTTCTCTCTCCTGGTGAAGATGATCAGGATGTGGGGTGCGTCCGGGTGGAGGTGGGGGGGGGGCCGCGAGTGTGAAATATGCCGCTGGGTAGGGATTGCTGCCGCTCGCCTCCCTAAAAACCCACATATATTATTCTTTAATGGAAAGTTAATTGTCTTATTATTCCCTCCATATGGTCCTCTTGCTCGGCACCCAGCGGGGATGCATGGGGCTGAGGAGGGGCTCCTGGGAGGGCGTCTGAAACATGGTGAGGCTGCCACTTGAGCATGATTGGATACACAGAGGCAGATGCATGGAAGCCTGGCCGAAGCCTGCCTGGACCCCCTCTCTGTCTCCCCAGCGCAGGCTCCCCACTTCTTTTCCTTCCAGGCCTGTCCTGGGGGGGTGGTGCCTCTTCTGCCCCTCCCCCCACTTAAGGTCTGGGATGCTCTCTTCTGAGTACTGTGTGGTGAGAGAGGGAGCCTGTGTATCCTCCTGCCTGCCCCCTCCCCCCACACACTCCTTTGTCGCCTACAGGAGAAAATTCCATTTTTGAAGCTTTTCAAAAGCCGTTTAATCTGTGGCAGGAACTCCTGCCTGAGGGCCAGCTGACTGGCTTGGGTCTCCGGCACCCCTTCCACACACCCTCCCATCAGAGAAGGGGTGCAGGGAGGTCAGTGTGGGGGAAGGGCTGCCCTGAGACACTTTGCCCAGGGGCCCTGGCTTATAGTTGGCCATCCCTTCCATGGGGACCAGCTGCTAGAGCCTCCCCGACCCCAAGGGCTCCTCCAGGACTGCTAAGGCTGGGCCAGTACCCTTCTCAGCCCCTGTCTTCTCCCAGGCCTCTCCTCTTCCTACTCCCCACAGAGTGTGAGGATGTTAGGTCAGAAAGACCTCATAGCAGGTGGAGGATGCCGTGACAGAAAGGCCCCCAGAAGGGCCTGAGTGGGTGTTTGCCTCCATGGCCAATTCAGAGCCTCTTGCTCCTGGAGTCTTAGAGGGGGAGGCTGGAGCAGGGAGCCCTGCTAGGAGGCTTCTGGAGTTCTGGCACAGTCTTAGTGAGGAGCTGCTGCCCAGGTGCCTGTGGAAGTCGTGGGTGTGGTGGGGACAGGTCTGTGGGAGAGGCCTCTCTGGGTGGGATCAGCACACCCATGGCTGGTGGTACAGGCATGGGAGAGTGACCATCAGCTTCCAGCTTGTGTCAGGAGGTCACTGTGGGGCCACATCCAAGGTCAGTTCCAGAGGATAGGGACCAGCTCAGATCTGGAGAAGAGAGTTATGCATTCCTAAGGTGAGATCTGCCTGAGGTCCTGCAGCTGGTAAGTGGCAGAACTGGAGTTTGAACCTGGAACCTGTGCCATGGGCAGCAACCCCGTGGTGGGTGGTGGTGGAAAGACTGGAGAGGGCAGGAATGGCGGGGCTGGGTCTTCCCACACTGAGGGACCCGAGGCCTGTTGTCCTGCCCCTCTAAATCTTGCTTCCCCCATTTGTGAAATAGGAACCCGAGTGCCTCTATTCTCATGGGAGATGAGAGGATCTTAAGGGACCAGGGACAAGGAAAGGCTGCAAACAGAGTCCTGCAAATGTGGGGGTACCTTTATGCGCCCCTCCCCCCATCTATCAGATGCTTCCCCTTCTAGGAATTGGTCACAATTTGGGGAAGTTCAGATGCCCAAGGTGTCCCCTTTGCTTGTCTCAGCCCAGGAATTTGGAAATCCGTTTTCTCCTCCCTGCTGCGAGTCTGTTCTAGCTGCTATAGCAGAATACCATAGACGGGTGGCTTATAAACAACAGAATGTATTTTTAATGGTTCTGGAGGCTAAAATTCCAATATCAAGGTGTCAACAGATTTGGTGTCTGGTGAAGGCCCACTTCATGGTTCGTAGACTTCATGGTTTGTAGATAGCTCTCTTCTTGCCATGTCCTCACATGGTGGGAGGGTGAAGGATCTTTCTGGGGTCTGGAATAAGGACACTAATCCCATTTACAAGGGCTCTGTCCTTATGACCTAATCACTTCCCATAGAGCCCACCTCCAGATACCATCATGTTGGGATTAGGTTGCAACATATGGATTTGGGGGCAACACAAATATTCAGTCTTTAGCACTGGCTGACCATGACATCTTTTGGGAACCTTACAGGGAGAGGCACAAAAGCCACCAGGGCTTGAAGAAACAGGGCCTATGGGCCAGGGAAAGGTGAGTGGTTTCTTGGGCCAGGAACCTAGGGAGGCAGCTGCAGAGGCATCCCTAGGGAGGAGGCCGGCAGAAGTGAAGGGAAGGTCCCCTATACCCCAGAAGAGGCCTGTGTGTCGGTTTCTCAAATCAGTCAGCCAGTTGGCAGCTTGTCTCCAGGCCTGGTGGATTGGGCATGGGGCTTGGCTGGCAGTAGAGTAGAGGTGGTAGGAAACCACTGATCTCTGGGCCAGCCCCAGGTACTGGCACTGGGGATAGGGTGGTGGGTCAGGAAATGGTGTGGCCAAGGCCAGGGCTGAGGATCATGGGTTCTTGATCCTCAGCTCCAGGGATGTGTGAAAGATTCTCTGATCAGGGCCCGTCAGTTTATTTTTTTATTTTTATTTTTTAAACTTAATTATTTAAGTCATCTCTACAGCCAGCGCTGGGCTCAAACCCACAACTCCAGTTGCATGCTCCTCCAGCTGAGCCAGCCAGGCATGAGGTCCCTCAGTTTAAAGAAGAGACGATCTCAGAGGCATGGTCAGAACCTCACCAGGCAGACAGAGTGCCTCTGTCTGGAAGTTTTGGTTGAGAACCTATGGCTTTACACAATACTCCTTTCCTGAAGTGGATGCCCCACAATCCTTCCATCTTGGGAGTCTAAGATGTTTGTCTGCTAGACTTTCCTAATGCAAGACACCCTCACTCCCCGCCCCACACACACAGTAAGACTGTTTTGGTGAATACCCTAGCTCTCTCCTGGGGTCCCCAGACATGCTGGCCTTGTAGCCAGGACAGCTGGGGGTCAGCTCCGATGGGGGCTGATATTTGCAGATTGTTGAGAAGAGGCCAGGATCTGCTTCCCTCCCCGCTGGCCTCTGCAGTCACCTCGGGAGAGCAATGGGGCTGCATGTCCAGAGCCAGGAGCTGGTGTGGATGATCAGGGGTGGGAGATGGGGGATGGGGGTAGAGGACCAAATGGGTTTCCATGCTGGGCCCCTGGGGATGGCTGACCCGATCTGCATTCCTCCCTGCTCCTCTACGCCCATGCATTGCTGGATCGGTGGCAGCCACGGGGACACTTGCCTGAGATTTGTGGAGCCCCAAGCATTTGGCAGAGGCAGAGAAGTAATTGGTTCTGACAAACCACAGCCGGCCCCAGGGGCAGCATGAGCAGCATTTACCATGACCAGGCAGGAGATGCAAGCTCAGCCTGGCCTCCCTCCACCTTCTCTGAGCATGGCTCTCCAGTCCTTGTGAGCAAAGATCTAGAGTTTGGAGAAGGTTATAGAGCCTTAAACCTCCTGTCTTTCACATACCTCTCTCCTGGCCCTGGGACCTGGTTCACATACCTCTCTCCGGGCTCTGCAGGGCAGCTAGCTGGCTGCTTGTATGTGTGGGTGGAGGCAGGGTGTAGATCCTGGACAGACTCCTCAGACCCCTCCTTGTCCATCCTTGGGTTCTTATGAATCAGGGAGCCCTAAGGCTCGAGCATCCTGGGGTCAGAGTGTGGGATCGGGGGCTGGGCCCCACCTAAGAGGATGTACAGTCTGGGTGGAGAAGCAGGCTGCACACGCATGGGATGCACATATACACACATGCCTGCAGTGTACAGATATGCATCTGTGTGCCCACAGGCTGGCATGGAGTAGGTGTTAGCTAGTAACTGCTCGATGGATAAACAAAGTGGCAGGCATCTGAGGACTGAGAAGGGGAAGTCCAGGGCTCTGACTGTCCCACAGGACCATGGGAACCATTCAGCCCCACATGGGGAAACAGACCCTGCATCAAGATAGACCTGCAGTGCCAGATGCCCCCAGACAGGTAGGCTGACATGGGGTCTGCCAGGCTTGGTCCCCCTATGTGAGGGAATGGAGGGTGTGGGGGCCGTGAAAAAGGGCTCAAGAGAAGAGCCAGCTGCAAGATGTGTTGGCACCCAGATATCAGGCTGGGGTGGGAGATGATGGGCTGTTCCCAGAGTGACTTAAAGGCCTGGTCAAGGTGTGTGGCCTGGGCAGGGGGAGCAGGGAGCCTTTGGGCCACCCAGCCATTGCTGTGCCTGCCCCATTCCCACTAGACATCCTAGCTTCTCTCTCTCGTCCACTTGCCACTCTCCTCACTTACCCCCATCCCCTCTGGGTCTGACCCCAGTTTTAAACCCAACCCACAGCTCCCTCCCTCAGGAAGCCCTCCAGGTTGGGGCTGAGGCCAGTGATGTCTGGTGTCCCCACTCCCTTCTACTTTTCCATCCTTTGGGTACACAGAGAAGACAGGAGCTGCCAGGAGCCTCTGATGGGCATTATATGGGGTAGGGAGATCATGACCAGAAAGCAGGGACATGCCCAGGCCTCCCCAGAGTCCACCGGCACAGGGCAGTCAGACCTAGAAGGCAGGCAGCCCCCTGTGATTGATTCTTGGTCCCTTGACTCACTGGGAGACACCTCTCTGACCTATAGAGGTTTGTGTAAGGTGGAGTGTGACCGACCACGTGTGGGAGAGGACAGGAGCATGATGCTGCATGTGGGATGTGAGTATGTGCACGCACAGAAGAGAACCCACAAACCTGCATGTGTGCTGTGTGTGGGGGCGTGAGCAGGTATGCACGTGCATGTGCTCAGGAAAGCATGTGTGCTTCATGGGGGGTGTGACCAGGCAAGTGTGCATATGCACGCATGTGTATGTGGCTGAGCTCTGTATGGAGGTGGGAGCAGGCATGCTTACAGAGCAGGGTGGGCCTGCGAGGAGGCAGGTGCCAGGAGCTCTGTGTCAGGCGAGAACTACTTAACTGGTTAATTAGTGAAGCTGAGAAATCTCATCTGTGGGTGAGGAGCTCACATTCATGCACACACCATGTTCCCATGTATGGGACACATCCCCCCAAGTTACTCTGCCTGCCGCTGTGCTCAGCAGCCCTACAGGGGGGACAAGGTGCTGGTCGGCTATGGATCTGTGTCCTCACACCCATGTGTGTCTGCATCCTGGGATGGGTGTTGAACCAAGTGGTCCCACTTTGGAGAGCACAGGCCTGTGCAGGCAGTCCTCATCGTCCCCAGTCCACTGCTCAGAGAGGCTGGGTGGTGAGGCCACCAGGACATTGTTCCCATTTCACAGATGACAGAGCTGTGGCCATGTGTAGGAGCTTCCTTCCTAGGTCTTGGGCATCCTGGTGAGGGAGAGTAGCCCTTCCTTCCCTGGACAGAAGCGTTACTTTCTGGAGATGGCCAAACAGTTTGGGTGTCTACAAGCTTTGAGCAGAGCTTGAGCTTCCTGGACAGGAAGCCCAGGACAGACCTCTCCCACTTACACCCACCAGGTATCTTGTCACCAGCCAGCTTCCTGCATATGCCCTGTAGGTAGACCCTGGCCTGATCCCCACCCCCCAGAAGCCTGCTGAACACCTCCCCTCTCCTGTCCCCCCCCCCCCCATGCATCCCAGCTCCTACAGCCACATATATCTCCCCTTGTGCGTGACGGTGGCTGCCCCTATTCTGAATGCTCCACTCAAGTGCAGCTCCTGAGGCGCTAATGCCATTTGTTGGGCTTGGCCTTAAGGCCCAGAGTTTCCTGGATGACAATTCCCCACTTTCCTGCTGCCCCCAGACTCCCAGGCTCTGCTGCTGCCTGCCTCATCTTCGTGGAGGAAGACCCGGAAGCTGGGTCAAGTGGCAGCCACTTGCCTCTTAATCAGGTGTTGACGGAGGAGCCTTCATTATGCTCCATCTACAGGCACAGAATAAATTGGTGTGCAGTGAATTTATTCTTTTTAAAGAGGGACTTTCACACTGGGGAAAACTTTTTAAAAGAACATTTATATAAAAAGCAATTACCATGCCAGTAATTTTTATGTATTCTCCCCCTTCCATCTCTGCCTTTGTGTTTGAACGTGACCGCCTCCTGGGCAGCTGCAGCCTAGCTCCCTGGCCTCCGGCTACAGCTTCCCGCCTGCTGGAGTACCTCCTCCTCCGGGAAGGCTCCGGATGCAGGGCCCAGGCCCAGCAGGAGTGCAGACTCCAGAGTACGGCTGGGTGGATTTATGTTCAAAACTCGGGTGCTTTGGAAATTTCCTCTTGCATGCATCTGTGTCCCAAGGTTGCTCTATGTCCAGGGCTGGGGAGGCCCTTCCCTCTTGGTGGCACTGAGCACTTAAAGGTACCTGCTTCCCAGCAGCCTCACGGCCAGTCCGTGATGGGGGAGGTGGTGGTGTGGGAACAGGTATTTTCCCTCCCGAGGAGCCACTAACGGGCATCCTGCTTCCCCAGCCATTATTGCTCTCACACTTGATGCATTATGTAAATTGTCTCCGTTGCTAAGTGGTGGAGGAACTACTCAGGGGGAACGGAGGTCTGGAGCCTTCTGGGGGGGGGGGCGGAGAAGGCAGGAGACTGGCCCTGAGAACTCACTGCTCCACATCAACGGGGGTCTGGTAGCCTCCCAGCTCAGACTAGGACCCCCAGGGCTTGAACACTGTCACCCCCTCAGATACAGCTTTTTGAGGGCTGTGGCTGTACCCATAGCAGATTGGAGCTTCCAGGAGGCCAGGGGGCTCTGTCATTGGACAGGACCGTCAGACTGGGTCTTTGCCTCTCACCTCAAACTGTCTCCCAGAGTAGGTACTTCTGCCACCTGCACGAGTCTCACCAACGCATATATACCCATAGAACCTCCTTACAAACCCTGGGCAGAGGGACGCCTGGGTGGGTCTGTCAGTTAAGCGTCCAACTTTGGCTCAGGACATGGTCTCATGGTTCATGAGTTCCAGCCCTACATTGAGCTTCATGTTGACAGTGCAGAACCTGCTTGGGATTCTCTCTCCTCTTTCTGCCGCTCCCCGCTCTCAAAATAAATAAATAAACTTAAAAAAAAAATAAAAAGATGGGGCACCTGGGTGGCTCAGTCAGTTAAACATCCGACTCTTGGTTTTAGCTCAGGTCATGATCTCATGGATTCGTGAGTTCAAGCCCCACATTGGGTTCTACACCGACAGTGCAGGGATTCTGTCTCTCTCCCTCTCTCTCTGCTCCTCCCCTGCTTGTTCTCTCTCTCTCTCAAAATAAATAAATAAACTTAAAAGAAAGGAAGGAAGGAACCCTTGGCAGAGCTGGGAAAGGTGTTGTCTATCCATGGGGCTGGGAGAGCCACCACCTGTCCCCTGGGGACCCTGGAGCTCCTTTTCCATGCAGTGACGCACAATGAGGCACATAAGGGTCTTGAAGGCTCCTGGGAAGGACAAGGCCTGAGTGACAAAGGGGCTCTCCCATGGTGCTTACCTGCCTTGCAATCTTCCTTTTTGAGGCCCAGACCAGGGGTCTGGGTCCAATGTCTGGTTCTCTGTTCCCTGAGGGCTCCGGATTTCCTCCAGCTGAGCCCAACTCTCATCTGAGCTTATGCTTTGTGTGAAGCTCCTCTTTGCAGGTCTCACACTCGTCCCCCCTCCCTCCCTGGGACCGAGGGGCCCCTGGGGTGGACATTCGTCTAGTGCAAGGAGGCCACTGTGTTGAAGGGCTGCAGGTTTTTGCATTTTCCAGGAAATTACATGAGGAGTTGGGATCCCGGGGAGTGGGTGAGAGTTTGCACAGACATTTGTGGCTTACCCAGCCCCACTTTTCAGGCAGTCCCTTCCCTCCTCAGCCCTCCCCAAGCAAGGCTGCCTGTGAGTCTGGCACAGGTTTAAGTAGAGGTCGGTGCAGAGGTAATGAGAACACCCATGGCTGCACCTTGTGGAAGATGTAGAGCTTCCTCTCCCCACCTGGTACCATCCCCCACTGTGGGCTGCTGTCCCTCAGCTTGCTTTCTGATTACCCCAACTTTGGGGAAAGGTAGAAGTGGGGGTGAGGGGTCACCCAGACCAGGGTCACTACTACTGAGTTGATGTTTTGGCCTAAGGAGCCAGGTCTGTGTACTCAGCTGATCAGGGAACTGAAACCTCGAACCCCCTTCATTTGCAGTAAGAGTAAACAGAGGTGGTGGTGATGTCAACAGAGCGCAACATCAGCTCTGCCCTTTGGAGGCTCCTGGCTGCGGGCCAGAGGTGGGAGTCAAAGCAGTCCATCTCCTGCCCCTGACTCCTCTGCCTACATTGTTCTTTTTCCTTTCTTCTTTCTCCCACATCCCCCTCCTTTCTCCCTTTATTAATATTTTTTTCTTATTCTTACATTTCTATATGGATTTTTAAAGTCAGGGTTTTAAAATCAATGTCATATATGCACATAGTATAAAGCCATGGTTTTAACAGGCATGTTGTGTTAGGAGCACAGCAGCCCCCTCCTCTCCATTTCCAACTCCCCAGAGGCTGTCACTTTCTAATCTCAGAACTCCGTATCTCTAAATGACATACTTATGTCACTACTTCACGATTGCTCAGTTTTAGGCATTATCCACGGACACGCACTAGGGAAGAGGAGGACGTAGCTCTCCGAGCTACGTCCTCCTCTCCCTTTCTTCCCCTCTTCCCCACGCACAGTCCTATCCTTCACCCTCCCACACCATCACACCGTGATGTGGGTGGGGTTGGACTCAGTGTTGACATTGTCCTGACTTGGGCAGATGCTATTCAGAACTGTAACTCATAGTACACACTTTTGGGTACAATTTTTACATTTTTTTTCTGCAGATAACAACTGTCTGGTGTCTGCTTAGTTTTCTGTGAACCTTTGCTCATGCTGCCCCAAACCCCCTGCTCTTCTCTCTGACCTCCTGTCATACATGCAGATCCACCTGGGATTCTGTCCAGTAAACTGCCCCAGGAAGTCTTACCTGGAGCCCCCTACTTGCTCCTGCGAACACAGCCTGTGGCTCAGACTGTGCCTGGGATCTCCCTCCCCTCTCATCTGGGTTGGGATCCCTGTTTCCTGGATACCATGGGCTCCACTTCCTTGGTTTCTGATTTTCTCCCTTGTTTGGGTAGAGGACATTTTCAGTTGACTTCTTGAGGGAAGGTACGCGGGAGCTAGACTTTTGAGACTTCCATGTCTCAGAAAGCCTGCCCTCTCCCCCACACTTGGCAGAGATTTTAGTTGGGTGTGTAAGTCCAGTGTGGAAACTGTTTGCCTCAGAATTCCTAAGGCAGTGCTCCATTCCTTCCAGCTTTTTGAGTTGCTCTGGAGAGGTCCAAAGTTCATTCAGATTCCCAGTCCTTTGTACATGGGCTGATCTTTATCCTCTAGAAACTTTCTCCCCTATGCCCAGCGTTCAGAAATTCCACACTGATATACCTTAGTGGGGTTTATTTTCACTCCTTACCATTCAGTGAACACTTCAAGCTGGACACTCATGTCCTTCAGTTCTGGGAAGTTTTCTTGAATGATTTCTTTGACTATGTCCCTCCTAATATTTTCTGTTCTCTTTCTAGAACCTTTAACTCAGACTTTTTCTTTTTTTTTCTCTTTTCTCTCCAATTTTCCATTGTGTTTTTTTTGTCAGGAGATTCTTAATTTTATCTTCCATCCTTTCTATCAAGTTTTACATTTTGTTACCCTGTTTTTAATTTCCAGGATCTCTCTTTGATCCTTTGAAAAAATAACATCTATCTCTTGTTTCATTGTTGCGACAATGCCTGTTTGCTCTCTGAGGATGATAGTATTATAGCTTAAAAAACAAAACCAAACAAACAAACAAACAAAAAACTCCTTTGGGGACCCTGGCTGGCTTAGTTGGTAGACTATGCAACGCTTGATCTCAGGGTCATGAGTTCAAGCCCCATATTGGGCATGGAGCCTACTTAAAAAACAAAACAAAAACCCAACTCCTTTGTTTTGAGGTAATTTTAGACTTACAGAGAGGTTGACAAAATAGCATAGAAATTTCCTGACCCTTCACCCAATTTCCCCATCTTGTATAACCATAATGCAAGTATCAAAGCTAAGGAGAAATTGACACTGGTACCTTATTACTAACCAAAGTGAAGACTGTATTTGAATTTCACCAGTTTTTTCTGAATTTTTTTTAACATTTTTATTCATTTTTTTGAGGGACAGAGAGAAACAGAGCATGAGCAGAGGAGGGGCAGAGAGAGGAGACACAGAATCTGAAGCAGGATCCAGGCTCCGAGCTGTCAGTACAGAGCCTGACGCGGGGCTTGAATCCATGGACCATGAGATCATGACCTGAGCCAAAATGGGCCACTTAACTGACTGAGGCACCCAGGTGCCCCTTTAATGTTTTTATTTTATTTATTTTTGGGAGAGAGAGAGCGCGCACACGAGGATGAGTCGGGGAGGGGCAGAGAGAGAGGGAGACACAGAATCTGAAGCAGGCTCCAGGCTCTGGGCTGTCAGCACAGAGCCCAACGCGGGGCTTGAACTCATAAACCGTGAGATCATGACCTGAGCTGAAGTTGGAGGCTGAGCCGGCTGAGCCGACTGAGCCACCCAGGTGCCCCGAATTTCACCAGTTTTTGTACTAATGTCATTTTTCTCTACCAGAGTTCCACATTGCATTTAGTTGCTCCTCCGGTCTGTGACAGTTTCTGTGTCTTGGTCTTTCATGATCTTGACACTTTTTAAAAAGTACTGGTCAGGGGCACCTGGGTGGCTCAGTCGGTTAAGTGTCTGACTTCGGCTCAGGCCGTGATCTCATGGTTTATGAGCTCGAGCACCATGTCGGGTTCCATGCGGACAGCTCAGAGCCTGGAGCCTGCTTCGGATTCTGTGTCTCCCTCTCTGTATCTCTGCCCCATCCCCCCTCATGCTCTGTCTCTCAAGAATGAATAAACATTTAAAAAAAATGTTTTTTAAATACTGGTCAGTTATTTTTGTTTAATATCCTTCAATTTGTGTTTGATGTTTTCCTGTGAGTAGATTGAGGTTATGCATTTTTAGGAACAACACCATAGAAATGATGTGTCCTTCTTAGCATATCACATTAGGGAGTACATGATGTCAGTATGCCTTATTATTGGTGATGTTAATTTTGATTACTTGGTTAAGATGGTGTCTGCTTGCTTCCTCCACTGCTTGTCTTACTTGTTTATTCAATTATTTATTTATATCAGTGTCAACTCATGACTCCTTATTCTGTAGGTTATAATTCATGATTGTCATTGTTTCTTTTCTTGGTCAAATCATTCCAGCTTTGGCCATTTGAGCTCTTCTAGGTTGGCTCCTTTGCCCCTCTGACATACTCTTATCCTTATTTGAATACTTCCTTACTTTCTGTTACCACAAAGATCCTCCAGGCTCATCTTGTATTTTCCCTGGAATCAGCCACTTCTCCAAGGAGTTCTGGTTCTGTTCATTGGCAAGCGGTATATAGAAATTAAGATCTGTGTGCCAAGTGTGCTCCTTGCTACTGGGGTGTCACTGCTTCCAGGCCCTCTCATGATCAGAACTGGGGAAATATATGTGCATCTGCTACCCATGTGTACACACATACCTATGATTACATCTTTATCTATCTGTGTGTATATTCAGAACTATGAATCTATACCAAAACTTCTGACTCCAATCCAGTGCAACGAGGTTCATTCGAGTCTTCCTCCTTTCCTCTTTGTGACTTCCATCTCCAACAGTGAGAAGCCAAGTTCTTGTTATCAATAATATATTTACTTATTTCTTCAACCCTAGCATACACAACTTATGGCTCCTTCTGTAGCCCAGGTTCCTTCAGGAGCTTTTTGTTTGTTTTGGTCCCTGCCTCCTATGTGCCTGTGTCCCCTCCGTGTTTTAGGGTTTTACCTGGTCTACTCATATTTAAGCTAACAGATGAGTTTATGTGATAGGAGCTGAGAAGTGGGGCTCACAATCCTCTGAGTTTCAAGTCAAACCACCACCAGAGAGTGGGGACACTGAATGTGGGGGTGACATCCAGGCACGGGGGGGTTGGATGGGGGGTTCATGGGATTTGATTTCATTGTGGGTGATCTGGCCAAATGGCCCTTCTGGGCCGTAGGTTCCCAGGGAAGTTTCATTCAGCCTCCCATTTGGGGTTTCAGGTCTTGTTCTTTGGGGTTCCCCAACATTAACCTACTGCCAGCACAGGAGAGCCTCCCAGGGCCTGCCGAGTCCATCACCACGGTCCATGGTCCATCTGCTTCCAGCTTCCAAATGTTGTTTCTAGCACCTCCTGCATGTTTTCTTTGACCCGTGGGTTTTTGCCATTTTGAATAACAATTTCCTGTGGTTTAAGGAAGTTTTGAGAAAGAATAAGTTCAGTCCCCTAGGCACCACTTGCTGTCATGCTCTTATAGCAGCTGAGACCGTAATTACCATTTAGTGAACTCCATGCAGGGCCCTGGCCAGTGAATGGATAAGCAGGAGGTTTTCTGTGGCTGAGGGAGGCGGCAGGCTGGCTGGCCTCTTGACCTCCCTCTCACTGCCCCTTATCCTCCACATGAGCCCTGTTTCCTGTCCTGGACTCCAGAGAACACAGTTTGAGAACCGCTGCCCTGTGCCTGGGAGTGCATCAGGCCCAGGGCTTGGCTCGGGGTTAGCATCAGGGAGCAGAGGAAGGGATTTAGGGAGAAGGCAGGGAGGCAGGGGGCTCAATAGGGAACCTAAGCAGCCTGGTTCTCTCCTTATGACCAGGTGCCCCTCATTCCAAGCCTCAGTTCCCCCATCTATGCAGTAGGAAGCCCCAGCTAGCCTGGCTTACATAGTCAGCAGTGGGGAAGGGCTTTGTGGATAAAGTTCTGCCTTGATTGACAGCGTGCCAGCTATTCCCTGGATAGCCCCCCCTCCCCCCACCCCAGCACCTTCTTTGTGCCCAGGTAGGGTTACCTAGGGCTTCCATGACCAGGGCAGGGCATTACCCTGACCTTGGCTGAGGGCTGAGGGCTCATCCCGTGGTGCAGCTCCCAAAGATTCAGGCTGTTCTAAGTGAGAGTCCTCTCTTGAGCTCAGCCCCACATCTCCAAGCTCCCCAGGGCCATGCCCTTGCCCTGCCTGTTCCATCTGCTTGTGGTGCCTTCCTCAGTCCCCACTGGCACCTGTTTAAATCGAGCTTCTCCTGAAGCTGGGTGAGTGATCCAGTTTGGGGGTGGTCAGATCCAAAGAAGCCCCTCGCAATCAGGTGACCTGAGCTCCAGCTTCCTATCTGTGAGAGTGTTGTCTCTGCCCTCGGGGTCATGTTGAGATGAGAAGATGTGGAGTTGCTGCAGGTGACAGAACCAAGCCCTATGTGCGCTGAGGTAGCAACAGAGGAACGTGGAGTTGTGGGGGCAAGAGCTGGACTAGGGACCAAAGGCTGGGCAGGGAGAGGCAAAGACTGGGCTGGAGGCAAGGGACTAGACCCAGGCCAATGGCTGGAACAGGAAGCAAGGACTGGATGTGAGGACAGCTGGCCAGTGTACCAGGGGGCCAAGGGGTGGACTGGGCAGCCAGGGCAGTGGGGAGATGGAGCTACCTTCCTCCGCCCTATGGATAGGGCTGGGCAGTGCAGCGTCTTCTAGAAGCAGGCCCGCAGGCTATTTTTGAAAAGCTCGGAGTGAGGTTATGGAGTAATTTTTTGCAGCTGCTGGTTACCAGGAAAGATATTTAATGAAAGGAGGTCTCAGTTCCAACTTCCCTGATGGCATTTCGGGAGGTTGGGCAAGCTGGACCACCCGCCAGAGCCCCATGTATTGCTTTATGTCCTGGCTTCAGTCTCTGAAGGGTGGGGGAAGGGGACAGAAGGCATTTCTGAACTCTGAAGAGACTGCAGCATTCTCGGGGAGCCCGTGAAGAGCATCACGAAGGGCATGGAACTGGATTGGAGATCAGGTCCTGGCAAGGGCAAGTGGACAAAGTGGAGACGTAGGGCTGAGTAAGGAGGGTCAAGAGAGTGTGCCAGGCAGGACCGGGGGGGCACAGAGTTGCTGCCGGGCTCTCAGTCCCTCAGATCGACTTGGCCCATCTCTGAAGAAACCGAGGCCCAGAGAGGACAGGGATAGGGTCTCCACCACACAGCAGGGTGGTCGCAGAGCTGGGGCCATAACACAGGTGTGCAGACCCCATCCTCGGCCAGTGGGTAAAAATGGTGAAATTACAATGTCACTCCAGCCACAATAGGCAAGACGCATCTGTGTGACAGACCCATACCAATAGACCTGTGCCCCCTGAATGTGTGAGACTCTCCCATTCCCCATCCTACCAGCCTTTGCCACTTCTTGCCCTGGAAAGCTTTTGTGTCTCAGGAACCATCAATGGAGACTCAGGCTTGATGCTAATTAAAAGCCACCAGCCTCCTTTCTGCAGAGGCTGAACCCCTCCTCCCTTAGCACACAGCCCAGGCTGTCTAGTGGCAAGACCTGAATTCTCCTCTATTATTTCCAGCCTTGGGCAAGTGACTCCACCTCTCTGTGCCTGTTTCCTCATCTGTAAAGCAGGGATCACTCCTTGTCCTGCCTCCTGGGGTGTCACAAGGCTTAAAGGACACATATCATATATGTAACTTGGTCCCAGCTGCAGACACTAGGAGCCTTGAATGATGGGCAAGAGCTGCCTCCCTCAGATTGGGGGAGGGGGATCAGAGGCTGCTGCCCAGGGGTTGGGCAGAAATTTATGATGGTTGGCAGTGGGGACAGGCCTGGACAGAGGGGGGCAGAGCATGGTGAGGATCGGCGGGGGGAGCACGCAGGCCCGAGTGTGTGTTTTGCTGATTGCTCCTTTTGCTTTCAAGGAGATTAAACTATTTTTAGTCTGCGCCACTGCTGGTGAGACGCCGGAGGAAGCCTTTCCATTGCCGAGATTTTCTAGAAGCTGCCAAGTGTGGTCTTCAATTCGATTCTGGGAGCCTCCTCAAGCAGGCGGGAGGGGATGTCACCATCTAGGGGTTGTGGGGACAGGCTGGTGTGTGGTTGCTTCCCGTGGTCCTTGCCGGGCTGGCCTCTGGAGCTGCGCAGCCCTGGACTGCGGAGAGGAGTAATCTGATGCGCCCGTTGTTTGTAACGCTGTGTTTAAAAAAAGTAATTTATTTTCTAATTATTCCTTGTCTTGCATAACCGTGCATCGCCAAAGTGTCGCTATTTAAAATATTTATCTCTCCACGCCGCAGGAGCAGCTCTGGAGCGTGGAGGGGGAAGAAATAAAAGTCCGCGTGCTGGTCGCAGGCATATTACTTTGACTCGTCCTGGCGGCTTTGACGTCTCCCTGTAAATACATTTATTTTTCATTAGGATGTTTCTGAGCTTGTGGCCCCCAGAGAGCCAGAGTGATTACACTCTTCATCTGTGAGAGATGCAATAGCGAGGTGCTCGTGGAATGAGCTCTGCCAAACGCGTCCTGCGCTTGCTTGTCTGTGCCAGGGCAAGGGTCCGAGCGTGTGTGGCCTGGGGTGTACGTGTGCAGTGGGCATGCAGCTCTGGGCTTCACTGAGCTGGGTGGGCCACATGGCCAGGGACTTTGGCTGTTTGGTTAGATGGGAAACTGAGGCCCAGAGAGAGTCTGCTTCAGAATGGAATCAGCCTTACTGGCAAAGTGGGTGGCACGCCTGTGGCCTGAAGCCTTCTCTACAGCTTTGAGGTTGGGATCGGGGAAATCCTGGGTAGCTTCAAGGGGTACACAGATCCCAGAGGGTCGAGCGGAGGGCCTACGCATTCCCAGCACACAGGATGGAGCCTAGCTGTTCCCCCTTCTCTGCTCCTCCCTAGGCTGCAGGTTCCAGCCATGTTGCAGAGGCTGTAGGCATCTGGGGGCTGGAAACAGAGCACCCCTTCTCTGGCCACCCGGTGGAGCAGGGACCAGACCTGGCTCCTCCTTCACTAACAGGCTCTTTTCCAATCAAAAAAAAATTTTTTTTAAGCTCACTGAATCTAAGAGAGGGTTTTATGCTGAATTTTAAAATACCTTATTTTTTCCAGTCTCTAAACTACTAATCTCCCGGGCTGAGGGATTCTGGGACAAAGGCAAGGCCTCGAAGTGGAAATCTATAAAATTAGCTTCGGCAGTATTAGTGTTTGCAGTTGGAGATTGAAAAATTGCTTTCCCAGGGTCTGATTGGAGGCTCCACTCTCCTCAGGGAAGAGGCAAGAACTCAGCACAGAGACACCCAGGAGGGCAGGCTGGGGGTGGCCAAGGGACAAATGCTGGGAGGCTGTTGTGGGGTTCAGAACAGCTTCTCGTAAGGAGGCCCCCTCCTGAGGCCTGTGAGCTGGGCCTGTTCTGCAGAGCATGTGCTGGGGTGAGTGTGTCCTCTACCTGAGTCTTTCTTATCAGGGCACAGCTTCTCCAGAGATCTGGGTACACAGCAGGTACCAAGTAAATGCTATGGAGCCCAGCTGGGTCCCTTCCCCTTTTCTTCCTGAGACCCCCCTCCTTGTTCCCCTGACCACTACTCCAGTTCTCTCACACAAGATAAGGGAGGGAGGGAGGCTTCCGGAACCTGACTGAGGGGCCAGCTCTGGTGCCTGTGGGTGCACCCGCCTGTGTGGCCCATCAGGCCTCTTGTGTGCTTGATTGCCTCTGATTGGCTGCAGCTGAATTCAGCAAAAGCTATTATTTGCCCTTGATGAGCCAATCAGATGGCCTCATTGGCCATTCAGAGCAGGCACCGGAACCTTGTGGAGGGGGGGGGGGGCGTGGGGGAGATGGGACACAGGGAGGTGGGGGCAGGGCAAAACAGATGCAGGACCTGAGCCTGATCTGTGTCCACCATCTGTGACCTTCACACAGATCACACCTCCCTTCCCTGACTCACCACCCCAAACCAGAGCTTCTTACCCTGCATTAGGGTTATCTCCTAGCCTTTGCCCTCACTGTTCCCTCTTCCTGCAACACCTTTCCTGGCACATCTACCTGCCTGAACCACACATCTGCTCCTTGGGGCTCCTTTCCACCTCTCCAGGCCAAGGTGAGCTGTCTCCTCCAAGCTCCCAGAGCCTGCTGCCTGCCCCTCTCTCTTGCAATGGCAGGAGTTATGAAAGTCATGGGGATGGTGGTCAAGGAGATTCAGATAGACAGGTGTTCAAACTCCAATTAGCCCCTTTCTAGCTCTGGGACCTTGGACAAGCTAGTTCCCCTCTAGAGCTTTGGTTTCACCCGTAAAAGGGCCTCATAATCATACCTCCCTGAAGGGGGTGGGACCTCAACGTGGGGTTGGGGCTGTGAAGACAGCTCTGGGGGTTGGAGGTCCAGTAGCTGCTGTGGCAGGGATTTCTTGAGCCTCTGCAGGCTGGCCCAGGATTTGACACTGATGGGGGCAGACAGCCTGGGCGCTCTGTTTTGGGTCATGTTCCTGGGAAACAGGCTCTGAGACACTAAGATTTACAAACAGAGGATTAATTTGGGGGGTGGGGGTGCTCTGAGGAATCATACTTGTAAGGGGATATATGGAGTCGAACTGGGCAGGTAGAGAAGCTGACCACATGCAGTTGAATGGAGGTCTCAACCTGCCCCATGGGGAGCTCTGGGGCTGGGATGGCTCTTTCGAGATGTCTTAAATTGAAGCCAGGGGTCCTAACCTTTGTACTCTGCATAACCCTACCCCTGGATGTAGGCTGCTACTGGGGAGGGTGCATGACCATGGATGAAGTGGCTCCCTTCAGCCAGAGGAGAGTCTCACATAGACTCAGCTGTGGGCCTTCATCATCTGGCAATTGGGGAATGAGAGCTCATCCTGATAGGGGACCTTCAGCAGTATCTACAACGGCCCACCTCTTGAGTCACTTGGACCCCTTGCTTCATATAATAAGTATTCCCCCTGTGGAAACTCAGTTGCTCCAGAATGCTGGTTGGTCCCTTTACCTGGGAAACTTAGAAGAGGAAGAATAGCAAGATGAGCTCTGCCTTCCAACATAAAAGCCACAGTTGGTATGCAGCCTCTTTCTCCCTCCCCACTCACCCTAGATTCCCCTCACCCTGGCCCAGACCCTCATTCCTGCTGCGTCTGAGCTCCACTATGCCCTTCTCAGGCCATGGCTTATGCACTTGTTCATCCTTCATTGCAGTGAGGCAGGAGTACAAAGAGGCCATAGCACTGGGTGTCAGACGTATTTTTCCCTGTCCCAGCATCTCCTGATAATAAGAATCAGTTACCTTTCCATGACTGCTGCTCTCCTGGCCTTAGGGGTCTGAAGTGACCGGCTAGCAGCTGAAACTCAAAACAAGATTCCCACCGTGTCACCTGTGAAAACATTCCCTGTCTGGGAACCAGGACTTGTAGAATCACAGAGCCTAAAATCCAAGTGAATGGAAGTCAGAATTCCCCCAAGAGGAGACTGGGTGCGAGGGAGGTGAAACCACTCTTACTTCTCTACCTCTTGGTCCCTAGACCTATGTATTCTTGCCTATTAGGGACTTGGCACTTACAATGCTCATAGATTTAGGGTGGGTACTGTGTCCTGGAGATGGTTCCTCATTCTTTTTTTTTTTTTTTTTTAATGTTTATTTGTATTTGAGGGAGTGAGAGAGAGACAGAGCATGAGCCGGGGAAGGGCAAAGAGAGATGGAGACAGATTCTGAAGCAGGCTCCAGGCTCTGAGCTGTCAGCACAGAGCCTGATGCAGGGCTCGAATTTACAAACAGTGAGATCATGACCCGAGCTGAAGTTGGATGCTTAACTGATTGAACCACCCAGGCGCCCCTCCTTGTTCTTGCTAGATATCATCTCCAACTTGGTGGCTTTGCCATGCTTCAAAAGGACATTCCACCCAAGAGAACTGTAAACATGTACACACAGAGGTTTTTTTTAAGTGGAAACAACCCAGATGTCCATCAATTGATGCATGAGTAAACAAAGTGTGGTATATAGCCATGTAATGGAATATTAGTCAGCAGTAAAAAGGGTGGAGTTCTGATATACTCTACACTGTGGACGAACCTTGAGAACAGTATGATAAGTGGAAGAAGCCAGTCACAAAAGGGCGTATATTGTATCACTCAGTTTATATGAAATGTCCAGAATAGACAAATCTGTAGAAACAGCAAATAGATTAGTGATTGCCAAAGACTTAAGGGAGGCAAGAAAGGGGTACGGGGTTTCTTTTGGAAATGATGAAAGAGTTCTAAAATTAAGAGTCTTGATGCTTGCACAATTTTGTGAATAGATGAAAAATCATTGAATTGTATACTTTGAAAAGGTGAATTTTATGGTACGTGAATTATATCTCAGTAAAGCTGTTATTAAGGGGAAAAATGTCAATTCCAACACCCTGTCAGGCTGGTGGCTTCTGGGTAGTCAGGTGTGTGATCGGACCAGTGGATCCTGTGTTCATGTGCCCACTGCAGCACTTCTTTTGCTGTAAAGTGGGTTCCTTGATCCCATAAGCCTGTGGGACCCCATGTCAGTGGATCAAGCACTTGGTGAGCTTTTGGATAGCCAGTGCCCTGTAGGAAAGGGAAACTGACCTGGTATGTAACAGCATTGTGCCAGTCTCAGTCAAGATGAATCACTGTGCCTTCTAAGGTTAGAGAAGTCCAGTGTAATCAATTTCCTACCAAATGGGGTGGTTGATCGCCTTGAGAAATAGTGCCGGGACACCTGGGTGACTCAGTTGGCTGAACGTCTGACTCTTGATTGTGGCTCAGGTCATGATCTCAGGGTTGTGCGATTGAGGCACACTTTGGGCTCCACACTGAGCATGGAGCCTGCTTGGGATTCTCTCTTTCTCTCTCTTTCCCTCTGCCCATGTCCCCCACTTGCTCTCTCTCTCTCTCTCTCTCTAAAATAAAATAAAAATTCATTTAAAAGAAATAGTTCCATCATAAAGGTTCAGGATTTGGTCTCTGTTTCTGTCAGGTTGGGCATTCAGCAGCAGCAGCAATAGCTAGATCAAGCTTGGTCTTGGGCCCATACATAGTCTTAACCCCTAACATCATGGCTACACTCTGGCTACTCTGTTCACGTACCCATCATACCAGCCCTGCAGTGGCTGATGACAGAGGCTGACCGATGGCAACCGGTGGAGTCATTTTGTCCAGTTATTTGGTGCCCCTTTCCTGGTAGTGCTATCTGGTAGTCATTGACACACACAGATCTTCACATCTTGTGCCCATGCCCATAGGTCTATCCCCATGCGTCTTTACCAGGCTTCCTTATCCCTGATCTTCCAGACTTTCTTTATCTTGACAATCAGCCAAGCCATTTGTCACTTTCCATGAATCTGTATATATTCTTCCCATCTTTCCTTTTTATACAAAGTGGATGACCAGGTGTGCTGCCATTGCACTATCAGAGCCATCCCTGAGTGGGGCTGTAATATAGCTGCTGTTTTCAGCTCACATAAGCATACCAAGCTGACCCATATGAGAATAACCTCAGTCTTCTTCTTTCTCCATCTATTGGTCATGAGGGACCTCCCCCCACAACCCACTCCAACCTCCATGCAGTTTTAGTTGAGAGAGGGGCACTCGTGCAATGGTAGTGAATGAATGGGGTCTAGACCACATGCTTATGCAGCTTTCCTGTGCCCTCTGACCAGGCTCATACTTGACCAAAAGTGCATCCCTTATTCTTAGGTGGGTTGCTCTTGGGCTCACAAGACCTCATGACTTCATGGGTCTGATAGAAGCCAGATGATTTATTTTTTTTTTTAATTTTTTTTTCAACGTTTTTTATTTATTTTTGGGACAGAGAGAGACAGAGCATGAACGGGGGAGGGACAGAGAGAGAGGGAGACACAGAATCGGAAACAGGCTCCAGGCTCCGAGCCATCAGCCCAGAGCCTGACGCGGGGCTCGAACTCACGGACCGCGAGATCGTGACCTGGCTGAAGTCGGACGCTTAACCGACTGCGCCACCCAGGCGCCCGAAAGCCAGATGATTTAATATGCTTTTGGCATTTAATCATGTGCCATGTGCAGTCTCTGCCAGGGCCCAGTAATAATCCAGGAGCTGCTTTTAGAATGGTACTTGTTTTCTGTTGAAAATGGTCTGAACCCTATGACTATAATGTGATTATCCTATTAGAATCTGACATAAACTCCACACAGCATCCTTTCCCCACACAGATACCTCTCGTTATCATGAGACCAGCTAGGTCACGTGGCCCAAGCTGCAGGGCCAAGTTCACCTCATCCTGAACCTGCCACAGAACTTTCTCACTCTGGGCCACACTCAGAGCTGAGATCCTTCCATATCACCTGGTATATAAGATGGAGCAGTATTCCCAGTCAGGCTGGTCTAAGAGGACAACCACATTGAGTTCCTCTCTATGATTGTGTCCTTCTCACATTGGTGAACAGCCTTCCCATGGAACATAGTCATGGTAGGTTTCCCAGCCTTTTATGGTAGAACCACTGTGGTACGTCCACTTGTCTGAGCCTTTGATCCCTCTGTCAATTGTTTTTTATGGGGGTTCTAGCATTTCTACTTCCCTTGGTGTAGGGCACTGCTTTTGCCAGGCTTCCCACATCTCCTGGGGTCCTTGCTGGGGTGTTAGATCCTGTATCATGGGAAAGTGCTCCCACATTAGTAACCTCTCCCGTATCCAACCTATCTTGTGCCATCCTTGATCTGGCAACCTCAGGATCCAGTCCCGACTACCAAGACAGATTGTAGAGTGCCTTCAGATATAGTCCTCTCTTCTCCCATACCAGGCCCAGCACTTCCTGGATTGGTCATGTTGTGACTTGACCCCAGTTTTTGGTCTGGTGGTTAGGAAGGAAGGGTGCAGATTCTGAGGGGAATGTGTTGTTTTGTAACATGGAGGCCTCTTAATCATCTTTAAGGAAGGGGGAGTGGGTCCTAGCATTTAACAAGGAGGAGTGGCCACTGCTATAGGCTCAGAGAGTTTAGGGGAGTCTGAGGTTTCAAGGTTCTCAAGTGCAGTGGCCCAGATGTCCCCATCCTGCAACTCAGGGACCCACTTCTTCCCAATCAGGGTCCTGACCTTGGGCAGCCAACCTGCTAGGATTGAGACTGTAACTCCCACTGGATCATTGCCACTCTTCTAATTAAGTCCTGTGCCTGACCCTCAGCTTTTTCTGCCTCTGGCTTCAGGAGATGAGAGTCTTTTTATATCCTGCCAAGGGGGCTTCTGACTTTCACACTTCACCTTAAATTCATGATTAATCACACTCAACCTTTCATTGTCTCTGTCCAAAGCATTGATAGCCCTCAGCAACCGCTATCCCATTCCATAGTCCTTATAATTACACTTCCCTGAAACTCTCAAGACGCCTGAAATATTGTACCCATCCCCAGTTATCCCACGTCAGTTCACAATGGGTGAACATTTGATCAATTGCACCTTATCACAGGCTCCACCTACCACTACAGTGAGGCCCTCCGTGCCAGCAGGACAGCGACAGCACGCACTTTAGAGTTGGCTTTTGGGGACCACTCCCAGCACTAGCTGTGGTAGGGTCAGTTCCCTGGAATCAGACTCTGAAATGGAGGCTGGTGTGCAGGTGTTTACTGGGGGAGTACTCTCAGGGGCCACACCTGTGAGGGGCAAAGGAAGCCGGATTGGGCAGCGGAAGTTTGGCTGCGACACACTTGTAACAGAAGCCTCAGCCAATTCTGCAGAGAGTGCTGGAGCTGGCCTCACCCTCGGAGTTGCCCCCCAGCTGGAGTCAGCCCTTTCTACTTCTCTGCCTCACCTGTGTGTCAACCAGAGCACAGATGAGGCTCTCCCTTCTACTCAGGCCATAGCCCAGGCAGGGACTCAGTGGAAAGCAAGCAGCATCTTACATCTGGGAGAATGAGGGCCTGTCCTGAAGGGAGAGTCTGGGCAGCAAACAGCATCCACATTGTGGTGCCACGTAACTCAGATCCAGGTTCTGGTTGTGCCTCTTCCAGCTGATACTTTGGGTAAGTCCCAAGAGCTCCCTGACCCCAGTGTCCCAACTGTAAAATGGGGCATTGCCAAGCCCCCACTTTCCCAGGCATGGGACCTGGGGGTGGCTCAGACTGGGGAGAGCTCAAGGCTGCACGTGTGTGGGGCAGGGCCAGGTTCTGGTCACCATCCAGGTGGGGGCCCGGGGAAACCAAGGTCTGGGGCAACCCTGGTTGGAAGAAATGTGAAACGTGAGCTAATTCTGCGTTGTCGACAAAACCCCATCATGTTTGGGTCCTAGTGATGAGCTAGATGACCCAGCACTTGGACAAGGGGTCAGGGGTGAAAACAGTTTTTCCTCTGGAGGAGCAAGCAGAGGGTGTTTTTACTTAGCCTGTCCCATGGGTTAATAACTTAGTGGCCATGGAGGCAGGCTGGGTTTCGAGGGCTGGACTCCAGGATGACTGGTGTCATGGTGTCATTTATTCAACAAAGTGACCAGAGTGGGGGCCATCGGGCATCTAGCTCCTAGTGGACGGGGCTAGTGATGATGGCTGTCCACGGTGGGGAGCATTGAGGGCCATCAGGAGGTGGATAAGAACCCCTTGTGGAGGCCATGGGCTGGTCACTTTTGTTGAGGCCTCTGTAGGCCACGTGGTTCTGGACATGCCACAAAGGACCCCTCATGGCAAGGGCTCCATGCAAGTGGGGAGGTAGCTCAGAGGCAGGTGCCATGTCCAGGACTGGCACAGGGTCAGACTCTGGGTCATACATCAAGAACACCTATGATGTCAATGCTGGTGACTGGTGTGGTGGGGCCTGACCGTGGGGGTAGGTGCCCTGTGGGTGTGGCTGTGGCAGGAAGGAGAGGGAGACAGCAAGCTGGGAGGAAGGGGAGGCTCTAAGATGGGCATGCGCGTGGCGGGCATGCCTTTTAAAACTATCATCAGCCTTAGTGTTCCAACAGCCTCTTTCACTTTGTAAAAGCCTTTTCTTTTGAAAAATAAAAGAAGATTGGAGGCAAGTACAATATTTGGCTGTGGCGGCTGCTAATTTGGCACTGAATGTCACCTCCGCCTTTCTCTTCCCTGATGCCAAGTGCTCCTTCCCTGGCTCTGGGTGGGCGGGCGGGGTGATGGGGGTGCAGGGCGGGCTTTCCGAGCCTCTTAAGATGCGAGATTCATTTCCTTAAACACACATTGTCTCACTGCAATTTCACGTCCGAGCAGTTCTGGCGAGGAATTAGCAGCCCCTGGGAGAGAGCGGGCGGGTTCTGTTTACACGGGGCGGGGGCGGGGTGGGGGCTGGGGGTGGCATTACAGGCAGGGGGCTTGGGGCTGTTTGGACAGAGAACCCACAGAAGACCTGGGTCAGGGACTGCCTTTGCCTGGCCAGACAGCTTTCTAAGCGAGTCAGGCCAACCTTTGTCAAAAGAATGTGTAAATCCTGCCCCATTTTAGATGTTCTGAGTACATGGAGGAGGGGGACCATGTAATGATTTGGGGAGCAAATCAAGGATATTGGGCTCTCAGGTCAGAAAGGACAATTAAGACCATTTTGGGGGCACCCGGGTGGCTCAGTTGGTTAAGCATCTGACTTCAGCTCAGGTCATGATCTCGTGGTCTGTGAGTTGGAGCTCTGTGACAGCTCAGACCTGGAGCCTGCTTCTGATTCTGTGTCTCCCTCTCTCTCTGCCCCTCCCCCACTCATGCTCTGTCTCTCACTCTCAAAAATCAATAAATGTTTAAAAAAATAAGTAAAATTTTAAAAATTAAAAAAAAAAAAAGAACATTTTGATCCAACCCCCGGCTAGAGAGGACTGGCTGAGGCTGACCCCCTTTCTGATGGGGGCTCACCAACTCTGGAGGCCACCCTTTGCTTTTGACTCAGGCTCCCTGGACCTCTCCCCACACGGCTTCTCACCTCTGCCTGCATGTCTCCTCCACAGCCCTTGTCAGCCTAGGAGGCGGCCCTCCTATAGCTATGTGGGAGACGCAGCTCCACTCCGCAGGTGGCTCAGGTCTCTCCCCATCCCCATCAGTCGTCAGGGCACAGGCTCCCACACTGCAGGCCTGCCCGTGGACCAGCCGCCTCTCTCTTCAAGGCACTCAGGCAGTGTGTGTGGTGACGGTGATCTTGAAGAGGAGGCTGAAAAAGGGCAGCACTTTAACCCCTTCCTCGGTAGTGCCCTTCACACAGCGTGACAGCAGCCCAGAAAATTCGGGCCTCCCTGGCTTGGGCACATTTGGAGACATCCTCCAAGGCTGCGGTTACCCTGTTGTACCCTCTCTACCTTCCCCCTGCCCAGCCCTTTCCCCCCGGCCCCCAACCCTCACCACTGAAGGGTCTTGGTTCTGCCCTGGGCACCCCATAGATGCCAAGTCAGGGCTGAGCCAGAGGAGTACCGTGGGGGAGGTGGCCCATCCTCCGGCTCTCCTGGGCAGCTGCTCATTCATCACCTCTTAGAGGGGAGACCTGCTAATTTGTCAGCCCATTAGCTGGGCACGAGCAGCATATGGACCCAGTTCCTGCTACCCTCTTCCTGCCTGCCTGGGATAGCAACATCTGGGCTCACTGCATGGCCGAGGTCCGGGCTTGGATCCCGGGGGGCACCATCTTGCCCCAAGGCTGAGCCCCTCAGTGAGGCAGCCAAGGGTTAGCACCCGGCTTCTGCAACAAATCCACGCTTGGAATTAGCAACAAAACCTCACTAAGCCCTGGGCTGAGGAGAGCCCTGTTTTTAGGAAACTGGATTTTATTTTTAGTGTTTAGAGAAAGGTAATTTTTTTCTCACCCACTATCAGCAAGGAGATCAATTGTTTTCATGGTGTTTCTAGATCCTCTTGTCTGGGAGTGGGGGTGGGCAGGAAGGCTCGCCCAGTCCCAGTCCCATGGCCCCATTGTGGCTCCCACACACACAGGAGGGAATTTGTGCCCTGGGGGCTCTCTCAGTGCAGCCTGGCATGTCAGACAGGGGGGGCTTCTGTATCTGTGGGGTCAGTGGCTGGAAGGAGGCACCAGCCCAGTGTGAATATGTAACCAGGGCTGGGCTCTACTCCCTTTGAGACGACAGGCAGAGAGACAAAAGACTGGGGGGCTCAAGGACTCCCTGGGTCTGTCGTAAGCACAGTATGCACACAGATGCTTCCTGAGGCCTACTGTGTGCGGTACTTGGGCAGAGGGATGGGGGATTTGGGGCTGCACTCAGGAAAGGGTGCACCCCTTTCATTCGCAGTGAGACTTCCCCCCACATGCACATGTGAGCCTGGAAGAATGCACGCCAGGATATGTGCTCCTAGACACACACTGTAACACATGCTTGGGCATGCATTGCACACTCACAGGAACACCATCCTCCTTTTGTGTACACACACTCTGCTGTGCACTACACATGATGCCTTCTAACATACACGTACAGACACACACTCAGGCACATACGCTGGCTCCCAGCTCTTGCGTTGCCTGCATTTATGGCAGGAGATAAATTTGCAGTTTAGCAACCTTAACCTGCTAGCACTGTAAACTCAGAGAGCCTGATACCCGGGCTTCATGGTATGTTGGCAGCCCAGCAAAGCATGGTGCTGTATAGGAGGGGTTTCCCAGACAACTTGGCCTGCCAGCCCTCCAGGCCAGAGCACGTCTGGTTCCCAGCTGCAAGAGGGGCCCGTGCAGACTACCTGTGCCCAGGTAGAGTTGAGAAGCAGGGCACTACCTCAGGGCCTTGGTCTGGGGCATCTCCAGTGCTTCCCAGGGTACTCTTCCAGGATGGAGAAAGAGACCGCAACTTAGAGGGGTCCAAGCCCCGGGGTTGGAGTGAAGGCTAGACTGTGTTCATGGCAGGGGCAGTCTGGAGGCCATGCTGAGGTCGCGGCTGTCTGGCACCTTAGCCCGGTTCTGGAGGCTGGAGGAAGGGGCTTCCTGCTTGGACCCCTGTGGAGCACTAAGAAGAACAGACCTGAACATGTCCCGGTAGGGGTATGGCAGGGCAGGAACTGTAGTCAGATTCTGGAAAGGCTCAGAGTTCCCCAGGGCTCCATGGTGGCCAGAGAAGGGGAGAGGCCTGGGGCATGGACTGCCCATCCCAGTGTACAGGCAAGGCAGTGTACAAGGCAAACCAGAGGGGCTAGGCTACACTCAGAGATACTCAAGGAACAGTGACTGAACAGGGCAGACCCATGCCTCTTGCCCTGATCCCATCCTGCAAGCCCCAGGAAAGGGCCCATGGAGTCCTTCCCCAGGATCCTTCCCCAGCACCCCCAGTGACCTGGGCTTATAGACTTTGCTAAGGGGACCTGTCAGTGCCCCCCCCCCCGAAGGGTCTCCCAGCAGGCCCAGTGGCATGGGTGGGAGTGGGTTAGAGGGGAACATGGCTTCCCTGGTCTCCTCTCCCTGCTAAGGAGGAAATAGGGCCGCCTTACATAATTGGGGCAATTTGTTCCGCTCTTGTCCTGCTGGCATCATTGCCCTCGTCGCCTCCTTGCTCAGGGAGCCCTTGACAGAGCTAGAAGCTCAGGCGTCCCTCCCTCCTCCTGGAGGTCGCCGAGCAGAGGACGCAGGAGCCCAGAGAATCGTCTCTGCTAAGACCTGGCAGGCACCTAGGCATGGCGTGGAGGGGCCAGAGACCCAGGCCTCCCATCCCCAGTCCTCCAGGTGACCCCACAGTTCTCAAAGAGTTTATGCTGGCAGACCGGCCCCCATGGCTGCAGTGAGGGGATGAAGCTGCCTCTGCCCTGGCACTAGACACTTCCGCCCAGCAGCTTCCTTCACAGCCTCATGGCTAGCTGCTCATTCTTCTCTACCTTTGTTTGCCATTCACCTGCCTGGTGGACACTCTCTCTTGCCTATCTATTCCCACTCCTCTCCTGGAAAGTCTTCCCCGACTTCCCTAGCACGGAAGGAGGTGCCAGCAGCTTGAACCTGGGTCCTCCTGGCCCTGCCCTGCTGCTCACCCCTCCCTCTTGGACCTCAGTTTGCCTATCTATATCCTGAGGTCCTAGACTTCCATACCGGCAAGGCCAGAATGGTTTCCTGCAGGTAGAAGCACCTCTTTGGGAGCGTGCCCACCACTGGGCCCAGTGCAGATCTTTGCTTGTCCTCCCCACAATCCCACTGGGCAGACAGGCTGGGCGAATGACAGGCCTCAGGGCCTGATGGTTTCTTTGGGTGCTGGTGGGGCCACTGAGGATTCAGTTGGCACCATGCATCGATCTGAGTGAATGATCCTGGGCAGATGAATTAGGGGCTTGTTTTGCTGAAGGGGCTGCATTTCCTGCGAGGGTTCACCTAGGTGCCCTTGAGATGAGCTCTCCAGGAACATTTAAAACAGAGTAAAGTTTGCAAACACCTTGGACTTAGCTGACCCCCACTGACTTTCATAGCCCCGAGGCAAGAGGCCCCATGGGCCTAGCTGAGGGGGAATTAAAAGTGGCTTCCCAGAGAGAGGAGCTGGGGGGCAGGGTTAGGGCTGTGGAGGATCACAGGTTCCCATGGAATGGAGACCACCTGCTGGGAGGTGGAGGGGGCAGTCTGGAACACAGTCTGTGCTCCAGTGTGTGGTTAGTCTGTGTAGTCACTGAATCCCAGCTCTAATTACTCTGTGCCTCAGTGGCCTTGCCTGTGAAATGGGGACAATGACTAGGGCTTGTGAGAGTTTGATACAGTGGACGGCCAGCATGGACACTCTCATGGGCCCCACTGGTGTTGGCACATTTCCCATGGCAATCTCTACCCCACTGAGGAGGTGGCCCACCTAGACTGCGAGCCTAGACACAGCATCTGCCTCCCCTGAGCAGAGTACGCTTAACTTCGAAGTTCATGGCTGTTCAGACCAAGGGCCCTCACGGTGCAAACAGTGTGTGCGGGCACAGTAAAGACAAATTTTGGCCCCAGTGGCCACTGGGGTTCTTATGGAGGGAGAACCCGGAACTCGGGGCATCAAAGATGGTCCCTCCCTCCCCACAGTGTGGTGAGGGGAAACTGAGGTACAGAGAGAGACCAGAGCCTGCTCAGGAGCACCCAGCTGGGAGTGGGTGTGGAGATCACTGACCCCCTAGCTCTGGGAAATCCTTGTGTGGTGGCCACTCTGAATTTTTCCTGTCCACATGTGGGAACTTTCCTATGAGGGCTCAGGAAAGCCTGTGAATGATGGGAGAGAATGGGTCCCCTGTGGCGTGTGTCCCCAGCATGTGCTTGTCCTTGTTGCACACACGTCCCTGAAGTGTTCCTGTCCTGAGTGTGGCTTCAGCATGTACAAGGCTTCCGTGTCTAAGTACTGTGTGTTTGTTTATGTATGTTTCCAATGAATTCTACAGAAGATTTAAGGGCACTTACAGGGATACATAAAATTCGAGAAGAGCCTATAAATTGGAAGTAGGAGAAAAATAAAAGAAAAATGAGGGAAAGGACAAAGATGGGGTTGGGAGGTGCTGGCGCAGGATGTGGACAAGATAGCTGGCATGGCTGTGCTCCCTGGTACACTCACTTGCACACTCACCATGGGCAGGAACCAGCTTGGCTCTGTACCCACTGATTTATCAGTGCCTGACACTTGAGCACTGTGACCCTCCTGGAGACCTGATCCAGAAGCCACTGTCAGTCAGGTGTGCCCTTGCCCTCACCAGGCCCAGCACCCTTGCTGTTAGGAGACTGTCCATTGCTGTGTCCAGCAGGAGGATTTAGGGCCATGACCTTCAGGTAGCCCCAACCATCCTGGGGCCAGAGAAGTTTCACTGCTTAAAACATTTCAAATGGCTACAGACCACCTTTTGACATATGGATGGAAACCCACGGAGCGTCACCCAGGTGACATTCGTGACAGTTGTTGGGTCTGTCCAGGCTGTGGTGCTTTCTCTGTGAGCCTAACTATGAGGTCTGGCAAGGTCCGAAGCAGCTTTCTAGCACTGGGCATGAATGTAGTGAGGTCAGCGTGTGCGAGCTGGTCTGCAAGATCTGGTGGATGTGCCTGGACCTACAGTGTGTGCCCAGGGATGGGGTAGGACCCTTCAGTGACCTTGCCCCTTTGATACTATGGGAGGCCACAGCCACCTCCCGGTCTCACCTCTGTCTCTGTCTTTCTCCCCCATACCTGATGCGTGAAGATCTCGTGTTTTCATAAGAGCAGTCAGCCTGAGGTCCTCTCTCTGTGATTGGTGCTGTCATTATTTGGCAACATCTTCAGCAGCGAGTTTCAGCAGCAAAGGGCAGACTTCCAGCCTGCAAGGCCTGGATAGGCTAGCCCTGCAGGACAGCATGGGGCAGGGAAAACTCTCAGGGCCTCGGGAGCAGCCCTGGAAGGAGGCCCCACAAGAAGCCGGCAGCACCTTGCATTTGACCTTTCATTGTTGAGGAACACCCCACAAAGCAGCTCAAAGGCTGTGTGGATGCTGAGGGTGAAGGCTTATGCGAAGGCACGCCACTCGTGAAGAGCAGAGCCAGGATTCGGGCCATGGCTTTTTAGCCATTCTTGGCTGTAAGTGGAGGGGACTCGGGGCCAGGAAGGGCTCCCCTTTGGACAGATTCTACCCTTCTGCCACTTCAGTTGCCTCGTCTTTGAGATAAGAAGCCATCCAGCTGCTGAGCACCTCCTCATGCCCTTGTCACAGGTCAGGGAGGGGGGTGGATAAAGGAAAATCAGGTGAACCCACATTCTCCCAGAAAGCTTGGGAGGGCAAGGTCGGTTTCTGGCCATTCTGGGGTTCCCTGAGAGACCTTTCCCAGCCCCTGAAGAGGGTTGCCCTCCCTGCTAGGAGGGGTGGAATGGAGGTGATGTGGGCAAAGGAAGCAGTCTTTGTCCTTCGCTCCCTGGCCCTCAGAACTGTGCCTCAGGCCCACCTTCAAACCCATCTCATGAGGGTGTTTATGGGGGTAAGTTCCCGCCACTCTGGGCCAAAGGACAGTCATTTAGATAAGACCTCCATGGCAGCTAGAGCTGTAAAAATGATTAGGAACCCTCCCGGGACCACCAAGGATTCACTGGAGCCTCTACCCACACTGACTCCTGTAACCCTTCACCCTGCCCTGCCAGGACTCTTGCCCAGAGAGGCAGGAGGGGGGCCCCATAGGAACCAAGACGGGCTCAGAGGGGGAAGGGATTTAAGAGGCCAGATGGCAGGCCAGTGACTAGGCCCTGGGGTCTTTCTCCTCAGGCTGTTGTGTGGGAGAGAGGGGCCGTGTGCCCTGCTCTTGAGGGCAGGGTCCACTTCCAAGGCCATGTTGGACCAGGGCTCCTCAAGGTGGTGAGCCAGGTAAAGGGCAGACCAGACTTGCCAGGGGATGGGGGACTCTGGCCCTGAGACCTGGAACTGATGGCTGGAACTTGAGAAGCCAGTGTCATGGGCCCCTCCACTTACTGCCTAGTTGCCAACCCATTTGTCCAGCTGCCAGAGCCTTGGTTTCTTTAGCTGTAAAATGGGGACAACAACCATACCTGCCTGTGGGGATTGTTCTGACTCAGTGGGTTAAGTGCAGAGCCCTGTCTCACCTCCTGGAGGGGAGGGCCTGTCCTCACTGTTGTCCCTCCAAAGCTCAGCGGCTAAGGAGTCCTAGGGGAAGGCAGGCAGGGCCCACTGGGTAGGGAGGCAGCAGGAGAGAGCTGAGCCAGGGTGGGTGGCAAAGGGGCCCAGACGCTGGCACAGATAACCTGTTTCCCATAAACACAGGCGCCTACACCAGCCACACGAGTTGGGAAGCGCGGGTGTGTTTACTCACACTCCCCCGTGCCGGCTGGTGTGCTGGGCACAGCTTCCCTCCCAGCTGCCTCAACAGCCGGTGGCTCCCTGCTCAGGGCGGGGAGCCAGCAGGGGCCCCAGATCTGCCTACAGTTCCATTCCCCTCGGGCTCAAGTCCCCCACTCCTGATGCTATCCTGGACCAAATCAGGAGGACAGGGGCCCTGAGAGTCTCCTCTGGTGTCCATGTGGTTGGGCTGTGATACGCTCCCTGGCTGTTTAAGAGCACCTGAGTAGACAAAGGCCTGGAGGAAGAGTAGACAAAGGCTGGAACTGTCTGGGACCCATGCCTTGAGTTTAGACCCACGCCCCCTCCATCCCCACAATCCAGCTGACTTCTCAGTGAGTGCTTCCCAGTGGGGTGTGGATGGCACCCAGAACTAGTGGGTGCACATTGCAAGTGGGTGCCGTTGCATGGGCCCTGGTGTCCCATGGACCCTAGGATGCTGGGACTCCATGTTTCTGGTTCTCTGCTCTGTGAGCACCTTATCTGAGCTCAGCTGGTCTGTGCATCATCTCCATGAAGTGAGGGCAGATTCTTGGCTGGGCAGGAGTCTCCATGGCACTGTATCGCCCTTTTGAGACACACAGGTGCCCAGTGCTGACATGGCAGTCAGGGACATTGGAGTGTGTCCTGCTAGCCCCCATGGACTTGGCCATTTGACATTGTCACCTCTGTGGTAGTGACACACCACCCTCCAGTCAGATTCCTTTCTCACTTCCCACCTGTCCACAGACTATCTGTTTGACCACCAAGGAAGCCAGAACCTAGGGAGAAAGGTCAGACTGCAAACTTCACGTAGGCACACAGCCATAGGGATGCTGCTGTCTGACGATAACAGCCTAGAGTCCAGCCCACTGTGCAGGGTGACCATGAGTGAATTCCTGCTCAGCACCCCTGATGGCTGGACTTGCATGCTTCCTGTGACAGGGAGCTCCCTATCTATCCAGGCAATGTTCCCAGGGTTTGGGAGCCTTGAGTGTGAGAAAGTTCCTCCAGTTTTCCCTGAGCTGGAATATGACCCTCTCCTCACAGGTGCCATTAGGGACCTCAGAGTTGTGCCCTCAGGAACTTTGGAGAAAGGACTTCTGCTTGGAGCCGGGTGGAGCCATGCCCACCCCCCTACCCGGGACTGCTCTCACCTGAAATACATAGGCCTTAACACTAGAGGCCTTGTTCCAAGTCAAGTCTGGAATAATGGTTGGATAATCAGGATTACCACGATTTTAAAGTCAGCTTAGAAATTCACATCTGTTTCAGAGGAGCAAAGATGGGCCACACCCAGGAATGGTCACGCAAACAGCTTGTGTTTGTGGCTGGCCATGTCTTGCCCTGGGGTGTGTGCGGGGCAGGCCTCGCAGAGGTGGGGGTCTACATGGAAGCAAGTGCAGGGAGGGCTGCACAGACTGGCCCTAGCTCAGTTGGGAGGATTTGGTTTATTGTTTTGTGTTGGGTTTGTGTCTTTTGAAAAACAAGAGATTGAGCCTTTTTATGACATGGATTTTACAGCGTAACGAGGCAGCGTAATTTCCCATTCTCAGCAGCAAGTGCACTTTTTACACTAATTGCATAATTAGACATAATGTACTAATTGCGGTAATGGATGACAGTCAACGAAACTTTAACTTTAAAAACAGGGAGGCGTTGCTGGGGGTGGTGGCGGGGGCTTTGTGCCCCTATGAGTTTTTCCAAGGGAAATCTGCTGGTGAGAGCTCCTACTGGCTGCCTCTTGGGGGCCCAGGGTCCGCTGAGCCACCAAGGCCTTCTCACCTTGTGATCTAGGCCCCAGCTCCCTCTCCTGAGCTGCCTGGCTTATGTAACCTCCCTGTCTGCTCACAGTCTGTCCCCCAGCCTCCCTTCTGCCCTCCACAAGCCCCTGTGCTCCTGCTACTGAACAGTCCACTGATGTTCCCTCCTCCCAGCCTCTGCACCTGCCATTACTCCTGCCCGGTTCACTGTTCCCCGGCCACCCCTGAGTCTGGCAGACTCCACCCAGCCTTTCAGACTCTCCCCTGTAAAGCCATCCCAATCCTTTCCTTGACAGTAACCCCCCCCCCCAGCTGGCTGTACTCAAGCAGGTGAGCCCCATTCCCAGTGTCTCTTGCATACCTCTTCCTGCTGCCACCCCTCTGTCCTTGGCAGTCCAAAGGGACACCTGTCCCCTCTGGATGGTGAGTCCTAGGAAGGCAAGGACAAGATCTGGTCCATCTCTGCTGCCCCGAGCTCAAGAAGGCCCTAGAACCGGTGGCGTGAATATGGCATGCCCCAGTGGAAATGTAAGGACATGGGGGTGGGGTGGGGAGTAAATGGAGCAAATAATGGGCCACCCAGGAGGGCCACATCCTGACCTCTTCCTCAAAGCCAGGCCAGGAGCCCTCCTCTCTGCTCCCACCCTGCCTTCATGTTCTCCATTGCAGCCCCCATAGGACCACATTGTAATGGCCTGGTGGTGTCCATGACTTCTTCTAAACAGACGGTTCATTCCAGGAAATCCCTATTCAGTATGAAGGTTGGTAATGTGGCAACCAGCATGATCATGTACAAACCCTGCTTGTGACATGACACCATATATGGCTAACTATGGAACCAACCCACCACAGGATGGTGGCAGTGTGGCATGGCCACATGAGAACTACTGTGGCAGCCGGTGAATGTCAGCAGCTGATGAACATGTGACCAAGTGGCACATAGTCCCCTGCCTGTGCACCAGCTGTGTGCTCTGAGGGTCCCTTGCCCTTGCTTTTACTGTAAGTCCCGCACTAGGTAGGCCAGGGAGGGGCTACACCCTGGCTGCAGAGAGCTGTCAGCCACACACATAGTCCAGGGCCTGGACTGTCTCCAGAGCAGCTGGGTTAGGGTTTTTATGCACCCACTATGGGGCAGCCCCCCTTGTCCCATCAGGACCTGAGCTGTGGCGCTCAGGGTTTGGGTAAAGGGAGAGCCCAGGAGCTGCCACCTGTCCTGCATCTGTCCTAGATCTCTCCTAAGTCCTGAGTGCTCTCAGTGGGAGGGGACCACAGGTACCTGGCTACTCCATTGATCCTATGGCCTTCAAGGATGATTAGCAGCCATGTCAATACCCTCAATTTTCCCTGCAAAGGCAGGAGATGGGCAACAGTCTGGCGGGAGTGAGGTTGGAGGCCTGAGATCCAGCTTTGCCCTGACTGGCTGGGGTCCCTGAGCTAATCACTACCAGTTTCCCCCACCTCTTGGCCCAGCTCAGGGTCCCTAAGCCACCAGGAGCTCCCTATCCTCCGACCCAAGGCTCTCCTGATCCTGGCACAAGTGTGACCCATTCCAATCCCTATGACCCTGTGGCCTTTCCAGTGCTTGCCCCTGTGGGCTGGCCTCAGGGGGCCCAGCCCACCATCTGTGGTCCCCTTGCTGTTCTCCGTGCAGGGGCCTGTTGGCATGAGGGCTAGGTGGTTAGGACCCTCACCAGCTGCTCCTTTCAAGACCGGGGACTGGATACTGAGACATGACTGGAGGGGGTTAGAGAATAGCAAATCACCTGGGAGGTCGTATTGTGGGGCTCCACTCCCTGTGCCCTGCCCATGCCCTGCCCAGTAACCTGAGTGGTGGGAGGGAGCCAGGATGCTGGAGCACCCGGGTAGCTGAACACCCAACTGAGCCTGGGCCTGTGAGGAGACAGCCAGCAGCAGGGCCCAGCCTGTGTCAAATCTTTCTCGTTCCATTTTCTTTCTGATTTAATTTTCCAGAGATTAGGGCCCGTTCACCTTCGCTGCGGAGAGGAGCCTCACATGCACCTGGTTTTACTCCCAGTGTTGGGTGGTTATATAGTCCATCAGGCTGGTTCTGCCAGTCCGCCCCTCCTTCTCTCCAGAATGGAGGCCTTCAGTGTGACCCTGGTTCCCTCACCTTGTGCCTCACCTTCAAGTACAGGAATAAGTGCAGGGAACCAAAGTGCACAGATTGTGACCTGAAGCAAGGGTTTTGGGTCAGACAGATCTGGTTTGAATCTGATCTCTACTGTATAACTTAAGCTCTCTGACCCTCAGTGCCCTGTCTGCTACATGGACATGATCAGAAGCGTACCTCCTCGGGTTGTCCAAGATCAGTGAGGCCAGGTGTGAAAACATCTGCCCCAGGGTGGCCAGAGCCAGCACTCCGTGAACAGCATCGTTCCCGGGGCCTCCATTGTCCCTCTTCCCCCTTTGCCCTCCTCTCCTTCCCCTCCTCGCCTTCCTTTTACTCTCCTTTCTCCCCACCTTCCTACTGTCTCTGGGCAGGTTAGGTGCTGGCTCAGGGCCAGGCCCCACTGCCGCCGGTTCTGGGACTTTGCAAAGAGCCTCTCCAGTATGACTGGGGGCGTCCAGGTCTCCAGTCCTGGGGTCTCTTGTCTCCTGTGATGGCTGTCTCTGTTTCCAGGTACCTCAGAACTTGACCCCACTCCGAGTCAGGACTGTTGGGAGCTGTGGGGACGAGGGTGGCTCTGTCTGCCCCTGTGTGCATCCAGGCTTCCTGCCCAAAGTTGTTGTATCTACAGGTGTCCTCTAGGCTCCTCTTTATGTGGAGGCCCCCCAGGGAAGCAGGGGGGCTGGGCAGAGGTTCTGGGGCCCCTGACCTTGGCCTCCACAAGCCCTTAAAATCTTAGGCTGAAAGGCTGGCCAGATATGCCACTTAACTAAAGAATCACTCGAGCTGAGAGAGGGTTGGGGTTGAGGCCAGTACTGGGCCGCACAGGGAGAGAGGTGAAGAGATGAGGGGAGAGATAGAGGGACAGGTCTCCATCACTGAGTGGGGGAGGTGCCCTCAGGGGAGGAAGCCATAGGTATCTGAGGGGAGCCAGGGACTCTTGTGAACAAAGGGCTGCAAGCTGCCTCTGAATTGTCATCCCTTGGCGTCTCAGCCACCCCTGCTCCCAGCCCTGTTCCCCCCACCCCACCTCCATATGCTCACCTGGCTCCAGCCAGCCTGTCTGCCAGTCTGCTGCCCTGACCCACTACCGTTCACCATCTCTGTGGGATAGAGCCCCTGCCTCTTCCTCCCCCATCATGGCCAGTGCCGAGCTGCAACAACCTGTAGACCTGTGAGCCCCCAAATCTTTCCTCAGTCCAGCCGCCTGTGCAGAAGTCGGGGCCTTGGAGGCTGTGCTGCTGTGGGAGCTGTTTGGTTTTTCCAATTAGCTTGCTGGGCCAAGGACACCAGCGGGCATGCAGTCCTGCTGTGGTTGTTGAGGCCCTGCACCCGGTGCACCCTGGCCTGTCTGTTGCTTCTAAGCTGACCCCAGGGACCAGGGCTAGAGGCTGGGGCTCAAGGGGAGCCAGCCCTGGCATACTTTCTGCCCTGGGGTCTCCCAGGCTTCCTGCTAGGCCTGTAGGTAGAAAGCACCTCCTCAGACAGCATCAATGGAGAGATGCCCTATCTCCCAGGGTGGGACCATCTGCTGAATGGTGTCACTCAGATCTCCCTGGGACACAGGGCTCAGCTCAGGTCCCACCCCCAGGAGCCAGGGGCACCTGGAACAGGTTCAGGGGAATGTTTAGAGGGATGAAGCACTCGGGATAGAAGGAACAAGGGCTACTATGTCTCAGGGGCTCTTTTGGGACTGGGGCACAGGCTTGGCTGGTAGTTTGACCAGGCCCTGAAGCTCTAGGATTCAGCCCTCATCTCTCCAGAAACTCCTTCTAGCCCATTTTACCACCCTTGCTCTAGAGAGGATTTAGAAAGGCAGGGAAGGCAGACGGGAAACAGGGACAGCATGAGCAAAGGTGTGGTAGTGGGCATCAGCATAGGCTGGGGACCCAGAAGCCTGCAGGGACACACCAAGTCAATGGGCTGGAGAGGCCACCAATGCTGACACCGGGGGCCAGCAGAAAGATGTCATAGAGGGTCCTTGGGACAGGAAGAAAGTGTGGCAGATGAAGCACCAGGTTCCAAGGGGTAGCACAACTGCAAGCAGGAATATGAGTCAGACTGAGGTCTAGCTGGTCGCAGAGCTCTGCTCTTGAGCAGGGAATTGGGCATATGCATTTGCCAAGGGTCCATTACACACAGGCCCAGTGCCTGGGGAGAGCTGGAAGGGAGCTGGCTTTGGCTGTATCAGTGGCATCTCTGTGTCTAGGCTCCCCTGTTGTCACCTCTCGAGCCCAGGCTGAGGTGTTGGAGACAAGAACAGTATGGCTGGAGAGGGGCTTCCCAGGAAGGCCTGGGAAGAGGGTGGGGCTGGGGGCGAGCCAACCCCAGGAGACCACGGCTGTCTGCCCAGGAATGGGAGCCAATGGCTTCAGATCCTTAGTGTACAGATATAGCAGAGAGAGTGGAGGCAGGGAGGGACTGTGATTCCTTCTGCAGAATTCTGGTGATCCTCAACAATAGCAGCAGCGACAATAGTGTAGGTTCTTTGCAGTCCTCCATCAGCCTGCAGAGAGGGGACTGCTGTTCTCTCCCTTAGTAAATCGGACACCAAGGTTCAGATGTGAGGTGACTCTTAGCAGGGTTCCTGCTTTCAAGCCCTTATGCCACCTTTCAGGGCCCTGGGGTGTGACCCTGCCACCTGGAGACCCACTCCCTCTATGGCTCCTGAGCCCTGTCTTAGTCACCATGCGATGCTGCAAGGGCTACCCTAGATCCTGTGGGGAGGAACTCCGGGGCTCCCAGAGGAGAGTTGTCAGGAGGCTGCTTGGTCCAGCCTCTGATCCAGGACTGCCGCGGCTATGGACAGCCCTGTTTGGGACACCTGGGAATGACCTTGACAGGAGAGTCAGGTGTCCGAACTTCATCCCCTACCCAGAGAAGCCAGGCAGCTGCGCCCCCTGCTGGCACAAGTGGGCCAGGGTGCACTCGGCCGAGGCTTTAGCCAGTATAGCTGGCCTCAACAAGCCCAGGGTGTCCCAGCTCCAGGCCAGCAGCTCATGCTTGGGAAAGGGTGTATTTTTAAAGCCCTGAAACCCGGGAAGGAGAGGTCCAGGAGGACCTGGCTTTGCCACTCAGAGTCGTGTGGACTTGACCTGTCCTTTCTTGTTTCTGAGCCTCAATTCCCCCCAACAGTGGGCACTGCACTCCAGGCTCTCCACATTTCCCAGTGACCCCAGACTCAGACTCCTCCTTGATCTCTGTCTCCATCACCATCTTGTCTGGGGGCCTCTGCCCTGAGGCCCAGCCCAGGGAACCCAGGGAACAGCCTGGCCTGATGCCCACTTGGGGCCTCCGTCCTCCCTGGCCCTGCGTCGAGGCCTCATGCCTCGCCCTCTAATCGGCACTGCTCTGTGGGAAGGAGCGAATTCTCCACAAATTATTTTGTTCTAAGAGAAGGACAAAAAGAAAAGAGAAGCCGGGAGGGATGGGGGGCGGCAGGAGGAGGAGACTGCCTGAGCCGGCTTTGTGTGGCACTTTAACCCTTGGACTGCTGGGTGCTGAGTGGGCAGCAGGGCAGGGGCTCTGGTGCCTGATCCCCCACCTCCTCCCCCATCAACTGCTGGAGGCCTTATCTCCCCCTCGTCTGGCTGTCACTCTCCGACCTTATCTTGCCTGCCTGTCTGTCTCTCATCAGCTGCCTCTCCCACCTCCTTATCTCCTCCTCATCACCTCTTCTCTCTCTGAATTCCTCTGGTTCTGCACTGCCCAATGGCGTGGCCCCATGGCAGCAGTTCAGTAGTGGCATATGACCTCTGTGAAGGAGTCAGCTTTGGGAGCAGACCTCCTGGGGTCATTTGGATGGACACACGTGAGTGTACAATGCACACACACATACGCACATGCACACATCCATGCATGTGCAGACACCCAAGACCCCAGCCTGGAACAAAGAGGCCGGCTGAATTCACTTCTGACTCACATATAAGCCCCAGGCTTCATCTAGAGGCCCTAACCCCATCCTACCCCCAACATGCAGGCACATGCACACAGATGGATGTGTGTTGAGCCATAACACACACACTCACGCATGCAGATGCAGACTGTCAGCTTTATACCCCCACGTGAGTGTGTGCACAGACCCAGTTCTCAAGGAGAGAGGGGCAGATTTATCCTCCCCACATGCCTCCTTTTCCCTGGTCCCTGCCCCCATATTCTGTGCGCTGAATGAGAGAGAAACCCCTAGGGGTGCCTAGAGTCCCCACTGCAGTTTCTGTAAATGCCCTGGGGCAACACCAGCAAAAAAGGGTATAGGGGTGGCTATATGTGATGCATATGTGGTGTAGTGAGTGTGACAGTGACCTCATATCAGCAGGCATGTGGTATGCCGTGTATGCTTATTGGTCCCATCTCCCCCCCTCCCCCCCAACACACACACCCTGCCTCCTATTGAACCCACCCTTCCGCCTCTGCTGCTCTCAGCCACTCTGAACTAGTCATGCGGTTGTTGCTCATGGCTCCTGGAGGAGGAACCCTGAGTCCCAGAGAAGGCAGTGACAACCCCATCCCACCAGCCACAACCAGGGCAAGCTGTGAAACCCATGACTGTAGTAGCCTTTCTTCAAGTTCAGGAGGGCAGTGGGCCCAACCCTCAGACATCCATGCTCTCCGAATGGCCAGAGCCAGAGTTGGGGCAGGGCCAAGGGCTGGATCATACTGTGCAGGGGGGATATGAAGGGGCTGTGACATGGAAATGTGGGACCACCCTGGCCTCACCCCTGGCTCCTGCTTCCTTCTAGATCTACAAGGACAACCGGAATCTGTTTGAGGTGCAGGAGAACGAGCCTCAGAAGTTGGTGGAGAAGGTGGCAGGAGACATCGAGAGCCTGCTGGACAGGAAGGTGCAGGCCCTGAAGGTAGGTGCAGTTATGTGGGTTGAGGGAGGGCCAGGCGAGTGGCTCTGCACTGTGTGGGCAGTGTGCCTACCCAGCGTGAACACGTGGCCCTCCTGGCCCTCTGTATTCAGGCTGAATTCACTGGCAGGGCTGTGCCCACCTGGACTGTGGGCAGCAATGGCAGGAACAGTTTTATCTGGAGGGTGACCTGGGGTCTTGGGGCTCTTGTGCGGGCATGAAGGTGGGGCCCAGGCAGGCTTGGAGTTCTCAGATTCCTCTCTTCTATGAGCGTGCCCTGGGTGAGCATCTGCTGATGGCTGGGAGGTTAGGCTGCAGCTCTGATGGGGGGGGGGGGGTGGGGGATGTGGAACGGCCCCAAATGCCCCACAGAGAATGTGGAAGCCATGCAATGCTAGGGATTGGAGCCCCTGCTCTGCCCATGACCTTGAATGTTTCTCTGCCTCCCTCTGAGCCTCACTCTCCCCCTCTAATCTTAGAGAGGTTGTGCCTGTCAGCTCCAAGGTGCTGCCATTCTGGGAGTTGACAGACCCTACTCAGCTGCACTGACCACTTGTACAAAGCCAGCAGGCCTGTCGAACTCCACCCACTCCAAGGGAGTGCAGGTGGGGAGGGGCTTCTAGAGCTACAAGGTTGTGCAGTAAATGAGGGAGAGTGTCTAAGCTGCCCGCAGATCAGAGGCACAGCTGCCACTGCCCCAGCCTCAGCCTGTGTCAAAAAGAGGAGTCCAATAAAAAGGAATGGAGTACTGATGATGCACATGACAACATGGATGAACTTGAAAACATTCTGCTAAGTGAAAGAAGCTTGCCACAAAAGACCACCTATTGTGTGATCCCATTTCTGTGAAATATCCAGAATAGGCAAATCCACAGAAATGGAAAGTACATTAGTGGTTGCCTAGGGCTGGAAGGGAGGGGGAATAAGGAGGGACTGCTAATGGGTACAGGGTTTCTTTTTGGGGTGATGAAAATACTCTAAAATTAGATTGTGGTGATGGTTGTACAACTCTGAATGTGCTAAAAAAAAAAAAAAACCAACACTGAATTATATACTTTATGTGAGTAAATTCTGTAGTATGTGAATTGTATCTCAGTAAAACTATTTTTTTTTAAAAGGATGAGCAAATCCATACAAGCCATACCCAAGCTCAGACCAGGGGCCTGACAGGGTTAAATCAGGTCAGTGACCTAGCTCAAGCCCCCACCACATCCAGGCCCCAAGGAGAGAACCCTCTTCCCCAGGAGCTGGACCCTGCCATCCCCCTGGGGTCCCCTGCCCATCCTGTGTGACCTGGAATCATAGAATAGGGGGAGGCTGGCATGCTGGGACCAGGGTCCCAGAGGAAGTGGAGCCTGAAGGCCTCCCAACCCAGGGTGGATCCAGACGACCCAGAGTGAGCCCAGCCCCAGTCCAGCCTGACCTTCAGGATCTCCTGGTCACAGGTGGGGAGACAAGTGGAGAAATGAACTGCCCCGGGGAGGAGGCAAAGCCCAGTCTTCAACTGGGACAGCAGTCCCAGGGTAGGGCAAGAGTGTCTCCCCTGACTGTGAGAAACATTCTGCTGCCCTATCCATCCAGCATATCATGTCCCCTCCTTGCTTTTCCTAGAACTGGGACTGACCTGGATCCTGTCCCCTCCTTTCTTGCCTCTCTTTCTCTCTCTCTTCCATTCATTCCAGACTCCTCATTTGCCCACTACTTCCTTACTTTCCTCCATTTTACAAAGTGCGGGCAACCAGCCCTGAACTTGTGTTGAAAGTTTCTGATAAATTTGAGAAGAGGCATCCTTTGGGCCTGCTGCCCACCTTGGCTTTAGGACCAGTTCCCTCAATGAGAGGTGCTGAGTGGTGGCAATGACAGATACCTGACTTGCCCTCCACAGATGGAGCCCAGGGCCCAGCCCCCTGCCCATCCTCCCCGGACACTGCAAATCTGAGGTCCCTCCCCAAGTTCTTCTCCCCAGTTCTAGACAAACTATCAACCTTGATAGCTTGGCAGGGAGGGTAGAGCCCAAGGCCTGGGTCCTGATCCCAACACTCTCTATACCCCACCCACATGCTGGACCCTGCCCCTCAAGGCAGGGCAGAGGTCTCTCTCCTTCCCACTGCATCTGCAGCCTAGCCCATGGCCTGGTACATAGTTGGTGCCAAATACAAATTATTTTCTTCTTATTTTTTTAAAATTTATTTAAGTAATCTCTACACCCAGTGTGGGGCTCAAACTCACAACTCCAACATCAAGAGTTGCATGCCCTTCCAACTGAGCCAGCCTGACATGCCACAAATTATTTTCAATAGAAGAATGATGGGGGAGAGCCTGAAGGGCTCAGTTGGTTGAGCATCCAACTCTTGATTTTGGCTCAGGTCATGATCCCAGGGTCCTGAAATCGAGCCCCACATCAGGCTCCACTCTGAGCATGGATCCTGCTGCTTGGGATTCTCTCTCTCTCTCTCTCTCTCTCTCTCTCTCCCTTTCTCTCCCTCTCTCTCCCTCTCTCTCTCCCTTTCTCTCCCTCTCTCTCTCCCTCTGCCCCTCTCCCCTGCTCTCACATGTGCTGTTTCTCTCTCTCCTTCTCCCTCTCTCTCTCTCTCTCTCTCTCTCTCTCAAAAGAAAAAAGAATGATGGAAAAGGGCATTCACTGTTTGGGCACTCACCATGTCTTGTCTGTCACAGGTTACTCTCACTGCAACCCCATGATGGAGGCCCACTTCACAGAGGGGACAGAGACTCAGACATGCCATGCATCAGGCCAGGATGTGAACCCAGGTCACTCTGATGCTAAGCCATGCCCTTGACTCCCACATGATTCCAAGGTGTGCACAGAGCCCACCACGCTTACCTTCCCAGCACTCTGCTGGGCCATGAACCCCCCTGCTGCAGTGCCTCTGGCTCTAGGCCCACACGATGCTTCTGTCCATATCCCCAGAGGATGCAGAGGACAACCATCCTTCCCCTGCCTTGGTCCTAATTGTTCAGGATGAGCTTTGGTCTTAATTGTGTTTTAAATTTGCTTTTAATCAAGTTCTGGCCCTTCTTTCCTTTCTCACATTTGTTTGCAGCCTGGGTGCATATGGAGGCAGGGATGTGGGGGCCTGGACCCCTTGCCCCCCCATCCATTGTTCCTCTCTCCCTGGACCCCATCCAGTAATCCAATTTAAATCCTCTTGCTCTGGTCTGGAATTTTAATTTGGGACTTGCAAAGAGAAATCTGAGCAACACAGGATGGAAGTTCATTGGCTCATCTAATCAGGGACAATCAGACATTTGTTACGAGTTTCTCCAAGCTGCACAAGGTGATTTATGCAGGCAAGAGTCAGGGAAGGAGCAGGGCCAGGTCAGGAGCCTTGCAACACAGGCAACCAGCATTCCCAAGTCCAGGAAACCTGCTAGGGCCTTAGCTTTGGAAACATGGAGGGGAGCTGTTTTATGAATTCTACTACCAGGGAGATGGGTCCTCTGAGCCAAGGCCCACTCTCTAAGGGTCTTGAGTGCCAGGAGAGGGAGGGAGGTACCTGAGTTCTTACAGCACATTGGAGGCAGAGTTGCCTTAGCAACTTACAGCACATTGGAGGCAGCCCAAATCTGGACTCTGTTGTCCTCCCTGCTGGGGCCTTGACACACAGCCCTTGTCAGAAAGGTCATTTCTTCCTGGTTGTATTTTTTTCCTCCAATGAGTCATCAACATTCTCTAGTGGACTACTGTGTGCCAGGCTGGTGCTGGTGGGCAGGGGGAGGGCAGGCCCTGCTCCTGCCCTCACAGAGCACTCAGTCTAGTCCCATCCCAAGCCTTAGCATCCCTCTCTGTAAAATAGGGACATGAGACCATCCCTGCCCAGTACTTCTGGTCTCAGTCTCATACCTCCAGGAACCATCATTTATAAAGGCCACAAAGAAAACAGTGTCCCCAAAGGTTGTGCCACCTTCAGCACCATCCCTGATACCTCTGTTCTGTGGCTTAGAGGAGAGGCTGTGAGAGGAGATACAGCCTTGATAAGATCAGGAGTGACCTGAATGCAAGGGGTTCCAGCCTCCTCTCAGTGGTGGGGCCATGGGCATTGTGGTTCAGTTGTCTCAGTTCCCAGAGAATGGGAAGCCCAAGGCCAGAGCACTGAGGGACATCAGTGTGGCTAGAGCCTGCTCTGGGGAGACCCTCTTACCTCAAACTTCAAACAAGCCAGAGGCAGTGGAAAGGCTTGACTGGGGATCCAGGACCTAGAGACCTCAGTCCTTAAGCTCTCCCCTTCTACCATGCCCATGTTCCCCATGCTCCACCTCAGGTACCTCCTGCTATTCCCAGGGCCAAGACCTTTCCAGACGTTGTGCCTTTGTACCTTTGTCTTCCTATGGTGTTTTTCAAACTTTTTTTCTTTAAGTGGGCTCCACGCCCAACTCAGGGCTTGAACTCATGACCCTGAGATCAAGACCTGAGCTGAGATCAAGAGTCAGACATTCAACCAGCTGAGCCACCCAGGTGCCCCTTGTCTTCCTGCAGTGTTTTGAAACCTGCTTGAACATTGAGGTCACTTGGAGAGATTTTAAATGGTGATGCCCAGGCCTCGCCCCAAACCAAGTACATCAGATTCTCCAGGGATGGGGCTGAGCTTCAATATTTCTCAGTGCCCCACAGATGATTTATGTAGATTCAGAAGTCAGAATGTTTCCCCTAAAATGGGCAGAAATAATTCCCTCCCATGATCATTGGCCTCTTTCTTAGTGCCTATCAGGTGCCCAGCCTACGATGAGCCAGAACACTCCAGATCTCTCCAAATCCTCTTTACAAGCCGAGAGTATCATATCCTCATTTTACATTTGAGGAAATTGAGCCCCAGAGAGTTTAAACCACTGGCCCTAAGCCCCACACCAAATTCAGGCTTTAGATCTGGGCAGCTGGGCTTCAGACCCCACAAACTGCCCCCCAACACTGGCCTCCTCTGGACTACCACCGGTAGCCACATGGCATTTGCTGACTGCAGGGTGTGGACAGGGCTGAGGGAAGAAGAGATGGGGCTCTGGCCTCCTCTGATAGTGGCTTGCCCTGGAATGACCTAGTGACCTTGGGCAAGTGCCTGCGCCCACAGGTTCTTCCTTGGGCAGTGGAGACAGACACGGTGCACCCGTGAGGCCCAGCCCAGCCTCGTGAGGCCCAGCCCAGCCTTGTGAGGCCCAGATGGATGGGACAGGGGGTGGCGCAGCTGCAGCCCTGGATCTGGGGGCTCCAGTGGGCAGTGTTCCCACCCTCAGTCACCTCTCTGGGGAGCGAGCATCATTTAAAGAGTAAAATTAAAAACCCTTCTGCACACAGCCGCCCTGCTTTTGCCGCTAATGGCCACTTAACCCAATTAAACTGATGCATTGTTGGCAGTGTGGCCAGGTCTGTTCAGGAACTGGGCCCTGGGTTGGGTGCTCAGAGGAATAGAAGGAATGAGCCAGGGAGGGGGCCGGGGAGCCCCCCCTCCCAAGCTGTAGAGCAGACCACTCCTGTCAGGAGGGAGCACACTCCACCTCGCTCCTGCTTACTTGCTGCTTTTCTTTCCAAGGCTTCATCCAAGGCAGGGTTTCTCAGTGTCAGCACTACTGACATTTCAAGCAGGATAATTCTTGGTTGTGGGGGCTGCTCTGTGCACCGTAGGATTGCTCAGCAGCGTCCTTGCCCTGCACCCACTAGATGCCAGTAGTACACCACTCCCCCAGCTGTAACAACCAGAGATGTCCCCAAATCTTGTCAAATGTCACCTGGGGGGAAAACTCCCTTACCCCCAAATCCTGGTTGAGAACCACTGGTGTAATGGGACAGAGAGATGCAGCCATGATGAATAAAAGCCGCATAAGCAGGGGACATTGGGACCTCAGAGAGGTGCAGATGGAATGGGGCAGCTGTAGCAGGAGGAAGATCACTTCAGTTTAAGAGGGTAAAACTGAGCTTGGGGCTGCCTGGAAGAGGCAGCAAGGATTTGGGGGGAAGAGTTTGGCACTGAGACAGCCAGAGGCTGGTTCAGAGCTGGGTCCTCAGCTGCACTGATTGATGGGGGTTGGACGGGCAGATCAGCCCTGAAAGGACAAGGCCTGGAGGAGGCCTGGCCCAGAGTAGGAGTCTCAGGAACATTTGTACAACAGGTGCAAGGGCTGTGACTCTGTGTTCTGGCTGGAGGTCACCCTCTGGGATCTGACTGCAGACTGGGAAGCTCTAAAAGCCACAGTAATGGGGGACAGACAGGCAAGGGATTCTGTAGCATGGGCTGCCCCCGCCCACCCTTCTCCGTGCAATTAAAAGGTGTTTACGTGGGGCCGGCAGTGGCTTCTGCCTCCCCTTCATTACAAACATTAAGAGATCTTGACCCTTCCACTTTCCCGCTCTTGAAAGGAGCCACAGACACGTAGAGCCAATTAGGCGCACGCGTGGGCGCCAGGGGCCTGAGCAGCCTGTTCTCCCTGATTGCGACGTTTAAGGCTGATTATTCTCCCCTCACCCAAACAGCGCTGCTGCTTCCTGGCAAGGTGCCAGTGCCACCCAGAGGAGCCACCTGGGGCCCCCAGGGATGGGGGGAGCACAGAATAAGTGAATGGACATCTGTTGAATACTTCTCATGTGGGAACTCTTGGGGACCCCCACCTAACAGAGGGAGGCAGCAAGAGAGCCGGCCAGCAAGGAAACAAGGACGGGGACCTGGGCCGTGGTGAGCACTCAGGAGAGACAAGGCAGCATGTGGTGGCAGAGTGACCACTCAGGAACAGGGCTCAGAGGGAGCTCCTCCTCCGAGGTGGCCTGAACGTGTAGGGGAGGAAAGGTAAGCTGCTGTGCACTCCCCATATACCCACAGGCCCTGGGAGTCAGCGTGAGCCTTGGGCAAAGACACGCCGCTCCCAGCAACTGGTGGAGGTGTACATGGGGATGGCCTCCTCGGAGGATACATGGTGTGGCCAGAGACCCCTAGGAGGCCGCAGCCTCAGCCAGCCTCCCTGGAAACGAAGAGGGAGGTCATGCAGGTGGGGTGTGTCCCCAGGATCCTTAGGGGAAACCTCATTCATCCAACCTCATCCATCCTACTCGCCCTAGCCAGTGGTGGTCAGATGAAGGCCTGGCTCGGCCTGTCAGGCTAAAGAAAGGCCGAGCTGTGTGTTTGGGCCAGTCTTCCCTAGTTCCTAGGATTTCCCCTGTAGAGCAGGCTCCTCTCGTGGCTCCTCCTCCATAGTACAGGGACCTCAAGAAGGGTCAGAAGAGCTGTGGTCATTCCCCAGCATCTTCTAGCCAAAGGATCCTGGGTGCAACACCCCTGAGTCCACAGAGCCTGGTGGATCAGCCTTATACCCCCCGCCCTGCTGCTGAACTCTCCCTAGTGGCTGAAGGTCAAAGGAAACTAAAGGGCCATGTGTCAGGCCAGGAAGCTCAACATCCTGTCTGCCCTGACCAGCATTGACCACTTCTTGTGGAGATACCTTAGCCAAGGCACCCCAGACCCAGAACTTGCTCCAAGAGGGGGTGTCAGCCTCACCTGCCCAGTGGCCTTGCTCCATGATGCCAGGTGCTTTCCCCATAGCACCGTTCAGTCTCCCTGTCATTTGCGTGTTCACTCAGTCATTCAGCAAACCTTCCCATTGCCCCCAGCCTGACCCCAGGTGTGGAGCCAGTCTCTGCTTTACTGTAGAGCAGAATTACCATTTTACAGATGAGGAAACAGAGGTGCAGAGACAGTGCCAGCCTTGGCTGTTGCCTGGCTAAAACAGGGTCACAATTCCCCCAGCTCACCCTGGCTCCTGAGCCTGTGTGCCTGCTCCTCACGGAGCTCCTGAGGATTGGGAGGAAGTAGAGCCATGCTGACTAGAGCAAAGAGGAAGCCCCAGGGTGGGGAAGGAAAAGTTGAGGGTCTGCAAGGCAGGGGGCAGAGCACAAACAAGGGCCTAGGGGCAAGACCTCAGTTGGGGGACACAGGATAGCTAGAGAGTGGATAGATAGCTAGAGAGTGGGTTCCTATTCAACCTGTATGTCCTGACTACCACAGGAAAGGGAATCTAGGGCATGAGGGTGGGGGGTCAGCCAAATGGATGAAACGGCCGTGGACCCCCAGGGAAGACACATTGGATTACACTCCCAGAGAAGCTGGCGCTGAGGTAGGATCCTCTCCTGCTTCTGCCCACCTCCTTGGGGGTCCTAGCTGGACACGTGGGGCAGATGCTGGGATGTGGAAGAACAGGGCCCGCAGGTGCCACAGGGACAAACCAGTCTAATTCAGGATCAGAGAAGTGAGAAATTTAATTGAGTTTTAATAGCTTCTGGCCCTTTGTTCTGAAACCTCATGTACAAGGGCTGGGGGAGGGAGGGTGCATCTAAGGCAGGGTGAGCCGGTGGCCCAGCTAGTCCCCATCCTCCAGGACCCCATACTTTGAGGAGACGGACAAACTCTGAGATCCTCGTGTATAGAACAGCTGATAATGGGAGGGGAAGTCTAAGGAGACAGCCTGGAGGTGGTGGCACTTGAGCTGGTAGAATTTCCAAAAGTGGAGGAAGGGAAGAAGGAAGGCACCAAGCCCTGGCCTGGCAGTGAGCATGAGCAGAAGTGAGTCAGGCTGCGTCTGTCCATACGGGTTTTGTGAGCTGGGAAGGGAGCCGAGCAGGTGTAGCCTGTGCATCATTTTGCACTGGAGGGGAGGGGGGTGAAGAGATGACAGAGGTAGGGGGCAGGGCTCACCACCTGAGGCCTGGGGTGGTAGCTGCACATTGGTAAGCATGGCCCCTTCAGGGTGTGGCAGCCTTGGGAGCAGCCAGTCACTTCTGTCATCCCCATTTTTCATGGCTTAACATACCTAGGGACCAATGCCTCTGCTTTGATAGTGGGTACCTATGGGAGAAGTGAGTCGGCTCACAGGGCTGCTGGCAGAGAGGGCCTGGTTCCTTGCACCCAGCACAGGCATGGTGAGAAGCCCCTCTGAGGTCCCTCATTAGTCTTTCCAAACCCACACCTGAAGGCCAGCCCAGCCCATGGTGTCATAGTGACCCTGGGTGGGGTCCCCCAAGGTTTTCCCGGAGATCAGTTGATCCTGGCTCACTGTGTCAAGGGATACCCGGTACTTTGGGTGCTGTTTGCTTCCTTCAACCTTTGTTTACTGAGTGCTGAGCAACCGGTGTGTATGAGCACCATACTAGGTTACCAGGTCCAGAGATGGGGGAATAGACCTATGGGGCTCCTCCCTCAAAGAGTGCAGTCTGTTCAAGGTGACAGTGATATGACCCATTCCACAAAGTGTGGGCCAGGGTGGTAAGCCTGTGGATTCTGATCAGGCCTAGGGGACCTGGGGTGGGGGCAGGGGGGTTGCTGAAGATGTAGCCAGGCAGAGGAAGAGGGTCCAAGGCGGAGGGCACAGCAAAGTACAGACCAGAGGTACAGAGAGCACGTACATTTCTTCATGGTGGGGCATCCACACGCATAAGGTGATGGAAGGTCTCGCCCAATGGCGTGGCCGTGCAGAGCACGTGCACAAACACACTGTGAGGTGGGCCTTCGGCAGAGGCATGCAGGGCTATGCCCAGTGGAGACATCATTCCTTGCAGTCTAGTGGAAACCTCACCTAGTGACCACAACCTGCATAGTCCTAACCTTGCACTGTTCCAAAAAGAACCTTTGGCCATGAGTCCCCCATAAAGATGTCGCATGGCTCATGATACACATGACCAGGCCCAGAGCGGAAGGTGGCCAAGCATCAGGGGCCTAAACCACTGCTGTGCTATAGCCCCCACTCTGCACTTGAGTAGCGCACTGAACCCTTGGCAGATCTCACTTTCTCTGGGCTTCAGTTTCCCTACCCGGACAGTAGGAGCAACAAGCATAGCCTCACAGATCTGTCATCAGAGTTTATGCCCAGACCTTGGTGACACCGATTCAAGAAGGAATGCACATGGGACAAGTCCCATGGATGAGACTGGTCTGTGCCTAGCACGGGACTGACCCCAGGCCATCAGTCTTCAGGCCGGCTCCCCCTACTCTGGATGCTTCATCAAGGGTCTGTCCCTAGCTTCCACTTCTGTGGGCCACACTGTCCAGGCTGCTTAATGCTTCCTGCCTCCTGGCACAGGGCTTGGGTCCCTTGTTTGAGAGGCTGGTCACGGTTGTCAAGCCCTTTGTTCCAGCCTTCCTGTGTTTGCCCACTTGGTGCCTCAGCGAATGGGAGTCGCGGCATGTTTGCTGTGTCAACACCAGCTGGAGCCGAGGGTGTGAGGCCCTATCTCCAGCTGCCCAGGTGCCTTGGGTCCAGCCCCTCCCTGGATAGTTGGGGTTGATGGGCAAGCAGGCAGCTCCCCACCTATGACCCACCGATTCACCCACTTGACTGCTGGGCCTGGACTGGGTAGGTACGGGGAACCAGCAAGGGCATCCCCAGGCCAGGAGCAGGATTAGGAGGGACCAGTGCAGTCTCCCCTTGGCACAACTCAGGAACTTCCTGGCAGAGACGGCCTTCAGGCCTCTCAAGGCCAAGTTTGGGGCTTCCCCACCCCCTATGCAGAGTCCCTCCCCAGGCCCAGCTCCACCCCTCGCCTCCCCTGTGTTCCTTGTCATCAGATCCAGCAGCATCCAATTTCAGGAGGCATGAGCATCCGGCAGATGGACAGATGGATGGACAGGCACTGAGACAGGGTCAGGGCAGGGGATCAGAGAAGAGTCCACCTGGCAGGATTGCCGAGGGTTTTGTCTGAGCTGAGACTTGACTGGCTCTTAGACCTGTGTGTGCTGTGTGGTTATCACTGTTACAAGGCAGGGGCTTGGGCCACGGGGAAGACTGCCATCACTTGACCTCACTTTGGGCTTTCATGAAAGAGTCCCAGTTACCTGGAAGCACAGAGAAGTAACACTGAGGCTGAGGCTGAGGCTGAGGCTGGGGCTGAAGCTGGAGGGAAGGAGGGGGTTTGCCTCCCAGAGGGTGGGAAAGAGCATTCTGTGAAAGAGAACAGCATGGAGGGGCCCTGCGGGTAGGAGTGTGGGGTCAGGCAGAGTTGAGTGTAGCTTAGGGGTTAGAATGGGAAGGGAAACAGGCTGAACCCTCCAGGTTCTGGGTGGGGTGGGGGGGTGGTGGAGAAGGTGGCACTTACGGGGACAGGGGGTCTTGGACGGTCAGGAGCAGGCTGTGGGGTGAGAAGGCCGAACCCCCAGGAACCGATGGGGATTGTCAGCAAGTAGGCAGCACTTCCTGCCCGCCCCCACCTTCCGTCCTCAGGTGTTTGCTGACCCCTCCCCAGAGGGAAGCGTGGTGAGACTGGTGTGCAGCAGTGGTGTGTGGTGCTCACGTCTCAGGGAGTGAGAGCTGTGGCCTTCCACCCAGAGCCACTCACATCTTCGTGTCCTTGTGCAAGTTTAGCACCACTACACATTCTTGCCCAGAGCTCTGAGGGGCTCGAAGCTCTTCTGAGCTTACATCTTGGACCTTTGGCTCTGGTCATTGGGGGCCTCAGGGTCCTGCTGGGTGCTGGGGCTTAGGGAGTTCAAGAGCATCTTCCCATACACCCATAGTATGAAGGGCTGAAGAGTTGGGGAGTAGGTACCGTGAGATGAGAGGAACAGCCTGGGCTGGTGTACCCCCACATCCCTCAGGTGGGAGGGCCCTGACCCCAGGGGCCAGCAGATGAGTAGGCATTTAAACGAGAAAATGCATCTATCCGTTCTCAGCCAGCAGTGGTGACAGCCCCATTAATGACAGCTACAGCTACACTGTCTTCTGTCTTGGATGTTCGTGCATAGGACCCCCACCACAAGCACAGCTCTAACTAACCCCAAGACACAAGGTTGCAGGGGAGCGAGTGTAGGGGAGGCATGGGAGAGTGTGGCTGTTCTTCCCTCTCCTGGGCTTATGTGTGTATGTATCCCATGGGGGGTGTCTAGACATGAGCGTGTGTGTTCTCATGTACATGCACACACTGACTTGTTTCCCTAAGGTTGCGGCTTTCACATGGCCCAGGATTAAGCTGTGTGACTGTGGCCTGAGTGACAGGGCTGCAGCCCCCACTCCGTATGGCCCTGGCAGAAGCACCAAGCCCCACAGTCTCCCAGGGATAACAGTGACCTTTCTCTACCTCCCACATGCATACCTGTGTCTCCTTTTATCAAATATGCTGCTAATCTCATCTCCTTGTATGACTGCTGTGTAATTAGCTCATTTTGCAAAATACTGCATCTGTCTTATTTTCCCTTCGCCTTTTCCTTTTCCCAGGAAGGGGTAGGCGGGGATGGGATTGAGGAAGATTACTGGGGATGAGTCCATCTTGCAGATCAGCTCTGGCCACCCCCTGTGCACAGGACCCCCCACCCCATGCACTGGCCCCCTTAACATACATGCTGGACCCAGGGCCTGGTGACCAGATGGAGGTCAGTGGGCTGAGGGTGTCTGTACCCTCCCTGTGGCAGGAGGAAGGGATGGAGTAGAGCTGACCAAGCCCTGCTCTGGGGGCACCTATGGGTACCTGCTCACACTCAGGGACTGATCAGGCCAAGCTAGGCTCAGACTGAGTCACTAAGTGGAGTTGCCCTGGTAGGCACGTGTATGGCAGGCAGGCTGGGAGTGAGGGGGCAGAATTCCGAATGCCAAATGCCTCTGCTCAGTATGCATGGCCATGAATGGATGAGCTGAGCCAGGTGTGCAGCCAATACTTGGTTTATAGGAATCCCAATGATCCTCATTAACATCTGTCTGCCACCCCCGCCTGTTGGACAAGATCCCACAGCAATCGGGCTGCCCTGAACCCCCCATACTCTCCACCCCACCCGTCCCGACCAGGATCTGGTCTAGCCATGAGGTGGGGGCTTCTTGAGACAATGAACTATAGACAGGGCACATATGGAGCCCCGCAGCAGGTGGCCCAGGCCTTGGCCCTGACCAAGCATGGCAGCTCCAGCCAGGGGGCACCAGGAACATCTGCCTCCAGTGGTAGGACTAGGCAGAAGGAGCAGTGCAGGAATTTAAGCTGTTTTAGCCTCAGCAATTGGTGCTGCTCTGGTCCAGCCATCACTGCTGAGCCCCCTGCCCCACCTCCCCCACCCATTCCCTAGATGGGAAACCAGAGGTAGCCGAGGCCTCATCTGCACAGAGAGCCCTCAGTGGCTCAGAACCTGCTGCAGTGGTGGGCCCTGGGCATTTGGAAGGATTGGGCTCCAGCCCTCAGCTGGTGTGGCCTACTTTCCCGCGACCCCCCCCCCACTGCCCCCACTGTCTCCCCGCCTTCTCTTGCTCCGACTCCCTCAGGACGTGAATTCTCTTAAACTTTTAATTAAAAACATTCTCCTTTCTCCCCCCAAGGTTTGCTTCCCTGTGATTTTCCTCTTAGAAGGAGAGATGGGGGGAGGGGACAGCGGACAAGGAGTGGAGGTCGGGCCTTCCTAAGTCTCCATAGAGGACCCAAGGGAGCCAGAGCCTGGCCTGGAGGAGGCTGCCGGCTGCCCCCTGCACCGTGTCACCCTCCCTGGCTTCCTGCCTGTCAAGAGCAGCATTTCTAAGGGCTCCAGCCCTGGGTGCACTGCCAAATTTGAGGAATGGTGCCAGCCCTGAGGGCCTGTGTGCACTCCCACCGCACCCCACATAATCGCTCAAGAGCCATAGCACGCGCCCATTTCCACCGAGCTTTCCCATGAGAGTGCTGTCTGCTCTAGCAGCTTCAGGGTCACTCCTGAGTCCGTTGATCACAAGTTGGAAAAATGTTCCCAGGGTTACTTGTCAGGCAAAATGCAGCCCAGGGTTGGTGTCATGGGCCTCGAGGTCACCAACTAGGTCACAGATGTTTCACATGTAAAATTACCAACGCAGCTCAGGGGGACAAGGTCAGGTCCTGGCTCACAAGATTGTGGTCCCAGGAATTCTGGGGACACAGGTCCTTGATGCCAGGAAACCAGAACAGCTTCTCTAATTAGGGGGCTGGAGGAGGGCTGGCCCACTCCCTGTCCCCAGGCAGCAGCATGTTAGCCTATCCCTGACTCAGGAGGGAAATGCCACCATGTCCTCAGGGTCCCATTCCAGAATTGGAGCCCACCAAATGTCTGGAATTTCTTCCTTATGTCAGATCATGATCCCTCTTGCTGAAGCCTAAGCCTTGATTCCACCTCTGGAGAATTTTGGCTTAGACTTCCTTGCCCATTAGCCCTCCTTGGCCCAGGAGACACGGACTGAGTTACCACATCCCCCACCCCCATGTTCCTGTCCCTTCTTCCATTCCTCTATAGGCAAGTGCCTCCATCTGAAGCTTCTAGGCAAAGCCCAGGAAGCCCCCCACAAATTCAGAAACATCCTCACATCACATTCTAAGATGTCCCCACCACAGGTTGTACCTCTCCCATCTCAAGGGCCACCCCCCTGCCCCACCAAGTCTCCAAAGGCTTAGGACTCAAGACTCCAGCCAGGCCTGAGCCCAGGGGAAGAGCAGAGACATTGCCGGCAGAGCCCACGCCCCCATGGGCCTAGCCCCTCACCCCTTGCTTTGTTCCTCCTGTCCAGCCTGCAGCAATCGACAGGGGACATTGGCCCTCATGGGAGCATCAGGATGCCCCAGAGAAGGGGCTGCAATGGGGACATTGGCCCTGAGGGGCTAGAACAAGAGTTCGTCTACCACTCACCTCTTGGGCTGCCCTTAGTACCCCTCCTGACACCTGCATGTGTGTCCGGGACTGGCCCTGGGAGCACTCAGGGAGACATCCCCACAGAGGCCGGTGAGCTGTGACAGGATCTGGCCGGGGAATTGGCCAGGAGGAGGGGCAGGCCAGATGGGACCACAGCATAAAAAAAGGGATGAAGGGGCCATGGGCAGGGGCGAGCTTGAGGAAGAAGCAGTGCACAACCAATAAGGTAGAAATGGCAGTGGGAGGCCTTGAACACCAGGCCTTGAAAGCCCTGGCAGCCTTTTGAGTAAGGCAGGGATATCATTCATTTTACAACATATATTGAGCACCTACTGCATGCCTGTGCCTGTGTTGTGACCTGGCCCAGCCCCCAGGCAGTGCCCACTTCTACTGCAGATGCTTTGCGGCTCTGGGGATACTTTGCGGCTCTGGGGAGTGGTGGTGATCTTAGGGGAGGAGCCTGTGTATTCCCCACAGGGCAGGTGGGGTGCAGCCTCTTCTGGCTAATAGGAACAGAAGTATGGTCCTGCCTCTCACGGCACTGCCCTGTCTTCCTGGCTCACTCTTCCATAGGGCCCATTGATTTCCAAAGCTGATATGGGCAGGGGTGGCAGGCTCTTCCTCCCACTGCAGCACTTCTCAGTGCCCCCTGAACCCCATCATGTCAGCTTCCACCTGTCTATTCATTTCCCAAGTCCACACCAAATGTCTTCTGTTTGTCAGGCCCTGTGCTGGTTGCTGGTTGCTGAGGACTCCACAGTGACAGAAGCAGACCTGGTCATGCCTTCTGGGACCTTGTGGTCCAGATGGGAGGCAGAGAGTTGACAAATAATGTGAGGATGTGTAATGGAGTATCAGAGGGGTGTCAGAAGACAATCACATCAGGGAGGCAAGGAGCGGGTGTCAGTAGCACACACACACATCCATAAGCGCAAACCCAGAGCCTGAGCAGGGCTGAAGGCAGTGAGAAGGAGGCAGCTCAGGGTCAAGCCCCATCTCCTGACCGGGACACAGCTTCCTGAGACTCTGTGGGGTCTCCCTCCCACAACCCACCCTTGCTCTTTCCAGGAACCTGACTAAACAGGAGCTTCCCCTAGACTGCAGACACCCACCTGTGCCCAGAGTGCTGCCTCTAAGCAGGCGGTGAGAGATGTAAGGTGGCCATAGCAGGCAGTGCTGGATCTTCCTGGGTTGCCCAGCGCCAGGCCACCCTGAGCAGCTGCCTGTGTCAGCAAAAGAAAACTCCCAAGTTCCCTTTAGAGTTCACAGCATTGGTGATGGGGCCCACCTAAGGCCAAAAACAAGCAGAGCATGTGTCTGCTCATGGGAAGCTGTCGGTATGGCTGGGATGTGCCCCCAAATGCATGTCAGGGATGGTGCTAAATGTATATGCATGCCCGTATGTATGTCTAAAGGCCAGTCAGGGCTTTCTGTGATAGGGCCCGCATGCATGGGTATATGTCTAAGATACGCGGAGCGTGTGTGCTGGAAGAGTCTGAAGAGCTGGGTTGGGAAGGCAGGAGAGAGCTCTACTATCTCAAGGTTCCTACTGCCCAACATGGCCCATCTCACTTACAGGCACTCATGTGGGCTTCAGGCACCTACAGACATGTATGTGTATAAAACCTGCGTGCTCCCATCCCATCTCCCACTCTGCAACCCCAGCAGCATATCTAAGCCGCATGCACCCATGTGAATGGCTACAGACAGACGTGCACACACACCTGCAGCTAATTCCTGTGCATGTGTGCATCCTGGCCTATGCATGCCCATATGTGTGCGTCTGTGTGTCCCAGGTCAACACCCCCTGCACATGCTCATTGCTGCCTGGAAACCCTTTGTCACAGATGTCTCATCGTCCCTCTCTCCACTCACTGCACCACTGCACCTGTAGGCAGGCAGGTCCAGGATGGATATCTTTGTTTTATAGATTGGCAAATTGAGGTGCAGCAAGGAAAAGGGTCAAGACCACTGGATAGCACCAGCTGGGGCCCAAGTTTCCCAGGGTCCCATCTAAGTCGATGCAGCCCCACAGCTGATGTCATGGTCTCCCCAATGCTCCTCTGCAGAGCCAATGGGGTCCAGGACAGAGGTATGGTGTTTTCAGAGCACCCCATTCCTGTCTTCTCTCCCCTTGGCAGGGGCTCCCTGAAGCCTATGATGAGGAACACTGAATCATCAGGCACATCAAGGGTCTCCTCACAGTGGAACATCTGAGCTAACAGTCAGAGTTGGAGGAGAAGAAACATTTCTCTGAGCCTCATGCAGGAAAATGGCCTGCAGGAGCAACCCCAGCTCTATTGCCACCTCAACACTCCTGGCTCTAGGAATCTGTCTTCCTGAGAATCTGTCCTCTCCTGCCCATCTCTTTGGCCCTATCTTTTGTCTTATTGCCCCTCCACAACCCCCTCCACTCTCCAAGGGTGTTTAAACTCTCCTCAGTTTATTGTAGCAGCCCCTGATGTTTCCAACTAGAAAGCTCTTAGGGGTAGGTAGGGCATGCCATCAGCCCCCACCTCAGATCAGCCCTGGCCCCAGAGGGGACACAGGAGGAATCAGGCCCCACTGTGACCTCAACAGAACCTGGCCCAGTGTGGCCAGCCTTGTAAACCAGCCTGGTGCCACAGCTGTTAGAGGCTAAGCAGGAGGAAGCCCAGCACAGAGTACAACTGAGCTGGACATTAAGAAGCAGGAAATAATTGTTCTGAAAAAACAGAGAGGAGAATGGCATTCCAGGCAGAGGAAATATTCTATGCAAAAGCAGGGAGGTATGAGATTGTGTCATGATAATCAGACACTGAATCGAGCCCCTGTCTCATGCATTTAAGTGTCTGCGCAGCCAGACATTCATTCGTTCGTTTATTCGGCAAATAGTTACCAAGAGCTGGGCACTAGCACCACTGGGATGGGAAAAAAAACAGCACTGTCCCTGCCTCAGAGAGTGCACTGTCTGCTGGGAAATTAAGTGACAGAGCAGTGAAGTCTTTGATGAGGGCACATAGGTCCTGGGGAAACTCTGAGGAGGGGTATGATGGAAGACATATGGGCATTTTGGGAACCCTAAAGAGGCGACCTTACGGAGGCACAGAGGGCACTGTCAGAACCCGAAGGAGAGGCCTGGCCAGGACTGGGGCTCATTTGTTAACTTTTTTTTTTCATTTATCAGTATTTTGTACCTGGTCTTCAGAGGCCTTCATAGCTGGGAAGACCCTTGGCAATCTAAGTCTACATTTTTCCTTGTATAGACAGTAAATCTGAGACCCTGGGCCCAGATTTCTAGGGCTCCTGTTTCAAGAATGTCATTGTAAAAAAAAAAAAGAAGAAAGAAAGAACATAGTTATATTGGATAAAGCCAAGTTTGCCCATAGCCAGACCCAACCCTGGACTCACACAGGACTCAGTCCTCTCTGCACAGCACCTCCAGCAGCCCAGAGGTGGAATTGCAGGCCCAGGAAGTCATCTTTTGGGCAGAGCAAGCCCTGCCTGAGCTCCCTGAAAGGGGGGCCTGTGTCCTTCTCAGGCCAACAGGAACAACTGGGGTCTTAGGCATTCCACCGAGCCTCAGTTTCCCACTACAGAACAGCAACATGATTCCTGGCCTGTCACCACACTGGGTGGTTGTGAAGATGGGGGAGCGCTGGCTCCCATGACTGGAGCTCTCAGGGAGGCCTTTCTGCCAGGGGCCAGAAGGGCACTGGGGACCATAGGGCTGCCCGCTGGTTTAGCAGTGGGGCCAACGGCTGGCTTTCCTCTCCTCCTCAGTGGCTCTCAAGCCATCCGTCACTTACAAATTCTCTTCATTTCTAAATAAAATGATTTGTTAATTTGAGTGAGTGATCACCACTCGTCTGAGCCTCTTTGCAGGCCCGGGAACAGCTTGTGGGCTCCCGGAGCCCCGTGCCGCCGGCCTGGCGCAGACTTGGAGGGGTTGTTTTCGATTTAAATGTGAATTGAATGAGGAGAAAAATGTTTCTCTTGGCAATTCCATAGGAGCTCGCTCTTCTGACAGATGTTGGAGTTTATTATCCCATCGGGCCAGCGTTTTGTCGAGCAGAATTGCTAATTATTTCAGAGGCCCGGCCACAGCCGAGGAGAGGAGGGAGGTGGCAGGCGCGGTTTTGGGCGGCATCTGTCGATGCTAGGCCCAGCCCGCTACCTCTCCACTTGTCTTCTAGAATCTGCGGATATTTGGGGCAGGAGGTGCCCTGGAGGAGGTGGCAGGGCCTGTTCTTGCCAGTGCTGTTTTGGCCTCCTAGTGAGCACTCTGGAAGGGTCTGGGATTGCTTGTGTGTGTAGTGGGCCCATGGGTGGCAGATGGAAAAAGGCTCCAGAGAGGCCAGTGTTTTTCTACTGTGTGAAGCCAAAGTCATTGACTGTAACAACCGCACCTAGGCAGAAGCCATGCTTGCAAGGGCATGTGGCTAGAGGTCTCCATAACCGTGGATTCTGTGCAGGCGCATGGGAGCATGTGGGGATTTGGTGTGCTGTGTGCTGTGTTTGCGGGTCACAAGCCGCCTGGGGTGACTGCACGTGTCTGCAAATGAGTTGCCCGCCACTGAGCAGCTCAGTCCTTCAAGGTATGGCTCTAATTCATTTCTGTCCCCACTCCTTGCACTGCAAGGTGAAGGAGGCCTTGGAGGACAGTTAGCCAGAGGGAACTCGACTTCAGGAAGGGTGGGCCAAGGCTGGCCAGGGTGCCACTCAGCTGCTCCAGGTGTGCCCCAGGCTTTCAGGGGCTCTGTGGTGAATGGGTGGGTTTCTTGGTGAAAATGGGGCTCTGGCAGCCAGACCCCTGGCCTCCCAGTCCATCCAGCCCAAGGATCTTAACCTCACCTGGGGCAACTTAGAGCAGCAGAGCAGGGTGTGTCCTCCTGAAAACCAGCCAGGGTCCCAAGATTCCTGCAGGACTGGGTCTGAAGGCCTGTTGCTCCTGCAGTGGTCTCGGGTCAGTGTCCCCAAGAAACTCCCAACCAGTGCCCCCTTCATCACCCCATCTCTCCCTCCTGAGCCCTGAGATAAGGGGCGGGATGCCTGATCCAAGTCCTGGCCAGCTGAGGATTCAGCACTTCACTCTCTTATCCTGGGGTGTCCTGTCCCTTCCCCTGTCAGCCTCCACCACCATTCTTCACCCTCACCGGCTCCAGGCCAACTGGAGCTCAGCTCCCTAGCTTTAACACAAAGGCAGCAGCAGCGGCTGGGCAGGATTTTATAACCCTAATTAACACTGGATTCCCTGGGGTCCCAGCTCTAGAATCCTGATGCAGGCAGAGACCAGCAGAGCACAAGGTGGGGAGGGTCCACCCTGGTGCAGGGTCGGGGGAGATGGAATCTCAGTCCATAGTAGCTGGGCCCCAGAAGGTGACGTGGAGCCCTGCAGGTTCAGTCTCTTACCTCCCCAAGTCCTGGGCCCTGGTAGACATACTAATGGGGGGCACTGGAAATCTGGGGAGGGGACGTCCAGCCATCCCCAGGGTGAGATCCTGCCAGGCATCTCTGATTGACCATGTGTCCCTAGGAACCAGGCCCTCTCTCTCCTCTGGATAAAACCATCGTGACATCCTTCCATTAAATAGGGCATGTTCAGAAGAGAAAATTGCTACTATTTTCCCCTTTTACTTCACTGTCATCAAAAATTGATCCCATATTGCATCCTTATTTCAAAGAATGAGCTAAAAAAATAAAATAAAAATTCTCACTCCTCAGAGCGGCAGCTGCATCAAGCTTCCCATTCCCCCTACTCCGACCCCACCCCCTGGAAAGAAAGAAAAGAAAATCATGGTCACAGTGTGGGGGAGGGTGTGACTGCTGGTCCCTCTGAGGCTGTTGAAAGGAACAAGGCCAGGCCATGGCTTTGAGAATGAGGAGGGGAGAGGCACAGGACTTTGCGGGCAGAAGGGGATTTCGATCTGGTGAAATGTGGTAGAAAATGGGGTAATTGGGGGGAGGTTAATTTGGATCTAAACGGAGCAATTCGTTATCTCAATAAGAAGTATCTCGTTTTCCAGGGAGACGGCTGTGCCAGCCAGATGCTGGCCTACACATTGGTGGGGCGTTGGCTCTGAGCAGGGCCCCCTGCCCACCCACAGTCAGCCTAGCCTCCCAGAGCAACCTGCCCTGCCCGACTTGGTGGTGGGGGATGTGAAGACAGGGGTACAGGAAGAGGGAAACTAAAACTGGGGAGAGCAACTGGCCTGACACCCCACAGAGCACTGGGGCCTCCTGACTGACTCCTGTCTACTTTTCCTTCCCATGGGTCTAGCTGCCTCTTAGAGAAGGGGAGCATGGGCAGGATGGGGAGCACAGTTTAATTTGGTTTATTCACTAGTTCATTCAGCAAAGTTTTGAGCATCTCTTCACAAAAGCATATGTAGTAAAACATAGGCTGTGAGTAACAAGGATGAGACAGAAGAGCCATGGTAAGCAGCCCTGTGGACCAGGCATTTGGTCTAGTCGAGTCTCTAGGTCGACTCTGAGAGTCTTGGGAGCCAAAGGAAAAAGGGAGACCCAGTGGTTTGTGTTCCAATCAGAGAAGATGAGACATTTAGATCAAATCCCCACGGAAGTTAAGTCCTGCTTCCTATGGAATGGTGTCTGGGGGGACTTCCACGGTGGTTCCCCTCAGCCTTTCCTGCCTTTACTAGAAGCAGAGTTTGGGACCTGGCGCCTGAACTGTGGTATGACCCTGAGGATGTCCCACCTCCCCAGCCTATAGGCGAGGGTTGCTGGCAGTGCTGGGATTGCTGGTCACACAGGTGTGGCCGATGCACGCTATAGCACTGCAGGCCTGGGCTCAGCAGCTAAACAGACTTAGGTTTGGGTCCCAGATCCTCCTCTTGTCTGCTTTTCTTCTGAAAAATGGACCAGTAACATCAGCCTTGCCCCCCATGGTTGTGTTGGTCACATGTTAACAGTGGGCCCCATGAATGATAACTGTAATCACAAAGGCACCTGGCGGGCAGTTGGTGTGAGACTGCACAAGCTCTCCATGGTCTGCATGTGTGTCTGGCCTGGTATTGGCTATATGTGACTGTGGGGTTGGGGGGTGAGCGTGGAGACAAGTGGAAGCCCCCTCCCTCCACTGGGCACTCCGTGATGGTGGGGCCGGGTCTGATTCATCCTGTGTCTCTAGCACCCAGTGCAGGTCACAAACATGCTTGTTGAAAGAAGTGAGGTCCTGGGGTCACCTTTTCATTTATTCTATACTATGGTGTTAGTTGGAATAAGATAACACAAAACAAAGTGATCATAGGCTGGAGTGAGTTCTAGGAGGAAGGTAAACCAATGAATAAAGTGAGGGTAGACTTAAGGAGGGACCACTAGGCAGAAACAAGGCAGGTGATAGCAAGAAGGGTCCATTTAGCCAGGCATGAGTGGGGCAGGAGCCACAGGTTCAGTGATTCACCCCACACCCAGCCACAGCAGGAAGCAGCCCAGCCTCACCTGTGCCTTGGGAAGGGAATCCAGAACAAGAACTCATTTGCCTTGTGTGAATGTGCCTGAGCACATGTTGGCATGCATGCATGTGTACACATGTTCCTATACTCACATGTGCATATGTTCACATACAGATGATTTCTTATGTCTGCACCTGTGTTCCCATACTCACATGCATGTACACGTGTGTGTGTGTGTATGTGTACATATATATATATATATATATATATATATATATATATATATATATATATTTGAATGAACTTGGACATACGTCCTCCTCCAACTCCAAACCTTCCACCCCCAGTTACAAAGCTGCTGACCATAAAATCAGCTGGAAGAGTCCTCATTGCCCACCCCTGCTAAAGACAGAAAGCCCCTACCATGCTCCTCCTTGGCAGACTTCCTTCAGTGAAGGCTTAAGAAGCCCTCGTCACAGGAGTCCCACTTACTCTCCTGTGAGGGAGTTCCATGGAGGGGGCCTCTGGAGGCAGGGGAGCAACATAAGACTCCAGAGTGTTTGGGGAGGGAAAGCCCTCATGGCCACGGCCCAACCCTTTGGATGAGCAGTGAGCTGGAAATCCTGCAGACGGAGTCCTTGAATACCTTGGTGGGCTGAGACTCTACTGGCACTAGGGCACAAAAACCCTCCCTGCTCCAAAGACACCCACCACTGTGAGTTTAGGAAAGGGAAGCAGATCCGAAGGCAGTGAGCAAGTTCTATGCTTATCACCCCTGGGGGAGGCCCACCTCTTAGTGAGCTTTGGTTTTTCCACCTATGAAATGGGGTGAGGATAGCTTATGGAGGGTTCTTCCTTGATGAGTGTGGAAGAATGACCCTGGGGCCTAGCTAGCCAGCCTAAGATTTGAAGTCTATCTCTCTAGGGGCTGGGCCTGGCCCTGGCCCTGACCTTCTGCCCCTTATCTCAGGCAACAGTCTCCAATCTAGGCAGAGCCGAGCACAGCTGCCCACAGAGGGTCACTAGGCTCAACGCTGATGAATACAAACCCATAGCAGCACCCCAGCCCCAGCTCTGATGCCATGAAGGTCCCAGGCTGAGGGTGGCAGCAGTGCTGGAGGCTGACCACAGGAGGAGGGCTCCTGGGGGTCAGAGCTCACGGGGTGACCTTGGGAAGGGCACACAACTCCCCACCTTTTTTTAAAAAAAAGTTTATTTTGAGAAACAGAGCAGAGGAGAGGGAGAGAGAGAGAGAGAGAGGGAGAAAGAGAATCCCAGGCAGGCTCCATGCTGTCAGCGCGGAGCCCAACACGGGGCTTGAACCCACGAACCATGAGATCATGACCCAAGCTGAAACCAAGAGTCGGACGCTCGACCAACTGAGCCACCCAAGCACCCCCACAACTCCTCACCTTCTTAAGGGACTCCTCTTGCCTCCTCCAGCTTTAACCAGGGTTGGGGTGGAGGGGTGGGGTAAGAACCTGGGGCTATCCAGGATGACAAGTGCAAGGGCATCCATTAAAGCTAGGCTGAGCTCAGGCCCATCCACATCTTCTCCTGAAGCCTGTATCCCTCTCCTAACACCCTGGTGTTCCTCCATCCCATGCTCTCTGATTCATAGCCAGCCAAAGACCCACTTCCTCATCAGAGGGGGCTCAGGGTGTCTCATGGATGAATCAGTGAGTGGAGGAAAGGGATTTAATTACCTGGCCTCAGGAACAAACCCCACCCTGCTCTCAGAGGGCTATGACTGCAGACAAACTGAGCAATCACATCTGAGCCTCAGTTTCCTCATCTGCAGAATGGGGTAGGAATGGGACCCGCTTTGTAGAGGCTGCTCTAGGGAATAAGGGACAGTGCTGGGACACAAGGAGTGATCAGTCTGTGTGAAGCACAGACAGTGCTTGAGCCAGGTCCTGCACATGCACTTCCAGGCACAGGAATTCCTTGCTGGACCTGTGTATTTCAGGAACATTTTTACTCAGAGCCCCACCTGATCGCCTGGCCATGGGTTTCTCCTCCCTGGAAAACCCCTGGCCATTCTCTGCAGTTGGCTCTGGCCCTTCCTCCAGGGGCTGTCCTCTTCTTCAGGCAGCCCTGGGGGCCACACTCCCCCACTCCCAGGTGACATCTGACTGGGAGATCAGCCCTTCCTAATACATCCAAGTGCCATTGGGTTCCATGTAACCAGCACTTCATCATTCCCCTGTTTTCTCACTAATGCAGGCTCCCTGGGTGGATGGTGCCATTTTCCCATTTCACAAGAAAGAGAACTGGGGCCAGGAGAGCTGAAATCACCCAGTCAGGATGGATCTGAGTCCACCGTGGGTCCATCACTAGAGGCATCCCTCCCACATAAAGTCCAACCTGAAGTGCTGAGGAGATCAGGGGCTGAGTGGCCTTAGCCAGCTGGGGTTGAGCGTCCCTTTGCTGGGAGAAGGCATGATAGAGAACAGACTCCCAGACCCTCATCCCAGGGGAGAGGGGCTAGAGCCTGAATGGAGGTGAGAAAGATAACCTCCCAAACATGCCAGCATGTGCTGCATGGCCGCAAATCCCACCCTCCCCAGCTGGTGCCGTGGCTCTCTGGCCGTTGCTAGGCATCTGGAAGGCCCAGGTGGGCCCTACCTGTCATGGAGCAGCCGCGTAGCATGAGGTGGGCATGGGGCCCGAGCAGGAGCAAGGCCGCCTCCGCCTGCCCGCCCTCATCTCGCTTGGCAGCAGCAAGCAGAAGCCATTAGCGCCTGGCAGCCCGTGTCCCATGGCTCTGACAAACGCCTTAAATGTTGTCGCCAAGGCTCCAGCTGTCCTGCCGGCCGCCTTTACTCCTCATAATAACCAAGTGTCGAGGCTGATTGCAGCAGCGGGATGCAGTCAGTATTCAGAGCAGCTTTTACCCTGGGCGTTTCCACCTGGCAGCCAGGCTGTGCCCACCACCCCACCCTCCACCTCCAGGCCTTTGTCTGACTGTCAGCTCTTCCCAAGCCCCCAGTATTGCCCCCAGGGCCTGCCAGGGCCCAGCTTTGTGTCCCAGGTAGTGCCCATGCTGCTGCCACCGAAGCTAGTAGGCAGTGATGAGGTCGGGTCTCAGGCATCCACGTCCAGCAGAATGATGGCCGGAATAGAAAGATCTGGCTCTGATTCCTACTCTTCTGGGTAGCCTCTGCAGGAACCCCCTATTTTGTCTTAGTTTAGGCTCATCTCTCCACCTTGGCACCCTTGTCAGTAGAATGGGAATAGTGATCGAGCTCCGTGGGGCTTAGAGGGATTATGTGTATGAAGCAAGGTGCAAATCATGGTGTCCTTGAGGAAAGAAGCTCAGCCACACTGTGACCACAAACACCCTTGGATGGAGGGAGGCTCAGGAGGAGCAAAGGCTTCATCAGCTGCCCTGGTCTTGACTGTCCTCTCCCCACAGAGAAGCCCACTCATTCCCACCTCCACAACTTGGCCCTGCTCAGGCTCCTCCCTTCTTCCATCCATCTGACCTTGTCTCAAGTTTGGTCAGCTGTTCCCTCTTCCCAGAAGCCCTCCCAACCTGATCTAACTACACTCCTTGCCCACAGGTTTTATGTGACCTTCCAGAATTCTCAGTATTCTTCTCTCATGGTCTACACTCATCTCACACAGCCTTATGAGGTCGAGACTATTAGAAGGCCCATTTTAGAGATGAGGCAACCAAGGTTCAGAGAAGGAGTCAGTCACCATGTCACACACACAGCTCCTGGCTCTGCCCTTTGGGATGTGGTGGCCACTGACCAGGGGAGTAAATGAGGCCCCAGTCTTCCAGGGGCTCTGTCAGAGAAGCAAGCATCTTTACCCTGCCCCCTGGCCTTGCAGGCTTCCTTTCTATGACACCCAGTTATAAGCACCAGAGTTCAAGTGGTTGATTTATGAGGTCTCTGATCACTGGATCATTTGTTTACAGGTTCTCTAACTTTCCCATGATGCTAGAGGGTGATGGGCAGAGAAAGGTAAAGAGTCAGTAGTCTCTGCCTGTTCACCAGACTTCCCTGAGGGATGTAGAGGTGGTGGGGCAGGTGGTGATCATGAGGCAATGTGAGGTGCTAGCAGAGGTGCTCCAGTGGGATGATGGTTACAGTAGTGAAGGTGGTGGTGGAGGTGGTGGTGATGGTGGTGGTGGTGGTGGTGGCGGCGATGGAGGTAATGGTGGAGGTGACAGTGATGGTGTTGGTGCCTATGATGATGGAGGTGAAGGTAGTGATGGTGGTGGTGATTGGTGATGGGAAGAACTTTGGCAGTCATGATGGGAGTGACATTGGTGGTGGTGCCAGCTGATGAGAACATTGGCAGTAGAGATGGGGTAACAGTGGTAGGAGTGATGAAACCATGTTGGCAGTGGTTAAGTGGGGATCAGTGGTGATGATGGAGGTAGCAGTGATGGTGGTGATGGGAGTAACACTCTGGTGGCAGCAGGGGTAATTGTGGTGGTGATGGGAGTGGTAGGGCTGGCAGGCTCCCTGTGGAGCAGACCTCATGGGGCAATCTTCCAGGCAGCCCTGTCCCACATGTAGACTGTGCCCTAGCTGGAGGCAGGATGCAGAGAGGCTTGATTCTCTTTTTCTTTTAACCTCTAGCGAACACAGCCTTCTGGGTAATGAGATGCAAATTGACAGAAAAGACAATGAGCCAGCCTGCGGCCGGTGGGGCAGCTTGTAGAGTCAGGCTGATTGCCTCCGTACCAATTTGCATGGCATTAGCTGTGCATGGCTCCTTCAGCAGGGCTCATGCATTTCATCAGAGGTCACCTGGATGGTTGTGTCCAACAAGAGGTGTTCCAGACCAGGGGCAAAGGCAGGACCACTCTGACTGTGACCTGACTGGGGCTCCAGGATGTGGCTCAGAAGAGTCTGGGCCTATGGGGAAGGCCAGTGGATGGTAGCAGGGTGGGAAGTGGGGAGACTTCATGGTCAGCCAAGACCAGGGACAGGCCAGAGGTCCGGTTCTATTCAGGTCTAGGACATCTGGTTTGGCCAGCACCATGGTTCCATCCAGTGACAAACAGATCTCAGGCAGAAGAAAGGGTTGGCTGACCAGGGATGCCTCAGTACACACCCAGGCTTGGTCCCTAACTGGCACCATCACCTAGGTGGTCCCTCCAGGCCTTGGCTTCCCCACTGTACAGTAAGACCCTCAGCCTCATTGTCTTTACATTGAAAGTGATGATCATCAAGCTTTACCTATGGTGTGCTCAGCACCAGTGGCCAGGGCCAGTTCTCCATGTGAAGGTCACACATTGCAGCCCTCTGAGCATGCCCATCCTGTCACTGTCACCATCACTCAAGGCAACTCCTGGGATCATTACTGGGATGTAACCCCAGGGGACCCTAGGCAGGATAGGACCCATATAGATCCCCAAATCTGGCCCTTTGGGCCACCCTGCCAAGCCCACCTGCCTCTGTCCATGGTTCTGAAAGTCCAGGCCCAACTTTCCCTGGGGTCCCTGCTGCAGGGTGGGCCAGGGGCCCCTTTCCTACTGCCCTGCTCTCTGATCCCTGCAACCTTTCTGACCCAGTGCAACCCAAGATTCCACCGTATACCCTTTTCCAGGACAAAGGACAGTAGGGCAAGAGGCTCTTTCCCTCTGCCCTCCACCCCTAGCCCAGCCAGTGCCCCCTCAGGCATATCCTGGTGCCCCACTGGCCCCACCTCCCTTCTCACTGTCCCACTCTCTCTCCCCCCAAGGTTGGGCCTAATCAGAGCTAATCAGAAAATTATGAGCTGCCTGATTACTGATTAGATTCCTAATGTTAATAGAGTCGAGAAGGGCCCGTTCAGACTGTGTTTTAGGAAAAAGTATAAAAATAACATCATGGGAAGGGAGCATGGTGGCTGGATGGGGGCTTGGGCTCTGCTGTCCTCACAGGCAGGGGCTCAGGCTCCTCTGTTCTTGTTGGTGGCGGGCGCTCAGGCTCAGTTTTTACATGGAAATACATTTCATAACAGAGAGGTCTCCTCGCACCCCTTAATTCTGCCAGTGAAGCTGCTAGCCCATGAAACTACCTCTACCATAGAGGCCTCTACCAAGTTCTGTGTTCAGGACAGTGGGACTGAATTACAGTGGAAAGATAGGTGGTATATAAAGAAGAACTTATGGACGGCACAATGCATGAGAGCAGGGCCACATCTGTACTGCCCGCTGACCTAGCCTAGCACAGGTAGGTGCTTAATAAACAATTATTGACATGAAAGAGAGAAGGTGCACAGTAGGTGCTTAATAAACATTTATTGACATGAAAGAGGGAAGGTCATACCAACCTCTTCCCACTGGAACCACTACCCTCCCATGTCCTGTCCCTGAGCCATGGTGGGGCATAAAGACATCTAAGAAGGCTTCCTGGAGGAGGGTGTTGGAACATGTCAGGAGAATGCACTGTTCTGGGGCCAGAGCAGGGGGACCAACTCCTGACTGATGTGGCCAGATGAGCGGCCCGTCACCACCACCACCCAGCCTCTCACTCTGGCCAGGCCTCAGTGGCTTTTGTTTCCAAACCATGCCATCACAGACTTGGGATGGGACTGGTGGATGACATTCTCACGAGTTCCAGAGTGAGGCCAGGGTCCCGGAAAGCAGACATCTTCAGTTCATACCCCTGAGGCAACCCCTTGACCCCTCTACACAGAGTGCCCAGTGGGGCTTGTACTCAGCCTCATTCTGCCCATGCCTTTACCTCTACCCCATCTGGAATCCCTGTGCTCTGTCATCAATGCTGCTTCTAGACCAGGCTAGACCTGGTCTCTGCTCCCCACCCCAGGGAAATCCATGGCCTCTAAGCCAGCAGGTCTCTTAAGGGCACCTCCTGATCTACCCCTAACCCCACTGACCTAGGTGGAAGCCTGCCCCCAGCACTGGGACCACACACATCCATGACTCATGTCCCTGCCCTTAAGAGACCACATATGGGGGGAGGGGTGGGCATCAGACAAAAGAGTGATGGCAGTACCACAGGGAATTCTGGAAACCAGCCTGTCAGGAGCACCAGGCTGCCTGGAGGAGGTGAATGAGCAGTGACCCCTAAAGGATGAGGAGCAGCAGGTGAAGGAGACAGGGAGGGAAGGGCAGTCCAGGCCTAGGGTACAACACAAACGAGGGTAGGGAACCTAAGTGTGGCAAGAGAGCAGAGCTCAAGGTCATTGTGGTGGGAGAGTGACAAGGTTGGCAAGGCCAGGCCACACAAGTCCCTGTAAAGGGTGACAACAGGAAGGGCAGGGGACAATGGGACTTTGTGGGAGGCCTGAAGTTGTGGGAGCCTGCGGAGGATTAGCTTATGCTAAGCAGCTTGGGTAAGAGTCTGAAATTGGATTGGAGGTGGTTCTGGAAAGGTCTGGTCAGAAGAAAAGGGAGGTGATGGGAGTAGGGGGCTTTGGAGAGGAGCAGCTTCCAACGGATGGCCTGGGGGAAGTGATGGCCCAGCTTGGGTAGAGTTGGTTGAGTAGGACATGCAAATGGGCCCTCGACTCCTCCCTGAGACGGAGTTGGGCTAGAGGCCAGGCAGGATGCAGGGGGGCCAGTGGACAAAGGCGATGCTGAGGGAAGGGAAAGTCCACTGGCATTAGCTTCAAATGAAGTCAGGTCAAGCCAAGGTCAGAAGGCCCAAGAGAGAATCCAAGTTGTGGTGGAGCAGTCGGGAGGTCCCTGTGATGAGCTGAGGGAAGAGGCAATGTCGGAATTGGGGCTGTATCTCTGATACCCAGAGTGAGTCTGCATCCTGCTCAGAGTCCTGCTCTCTGTCCATACCTCGTTCTCCATCCCCATCCCCAAGGCCCTGGGAGGGTCCAGGCAGGATTCTGGTCCCCATTATACAGGTGAGAAACAGGTCCTAAGAGATGAAGGTTATGATTCCCAAATAATGCACTGGGCCAGCCACCAAGCCTTAGGAGCTCCAGCCTCCCAGCTTCTGTAGCAGGGCCATTGTTACACCCAGGCATGCACACAACACCCATGCCCATACATGCTTGTCTCCAGAACATGGCCTGATGAGGGAAATGAGTCAGCGACATGTCCTGTGGTGCACATTGATAAATGACATGTCTCCCATCTCCTCTAACGGAGAGTAGCCAACAGCCCTGGGCCTGACATCCTCACCTGGTGCTCTCTGCAAGTGTTTTTAAAGGCATTAAAAAAAAAAAAACAAAAACAAATGTTGGCGAATTGCACTGGACCATCATTCAGAGGGAGGAAACCTGACAAAACTGGAAAATTTATGAGAAATTCTACCTGGCTCACCAGGGACTGATCCACCTGTGGAGATGTGCAGGTTTCATGCTGGAGGCTAAGGGGGTGCCAGCTAGGTTGGTGGATTCTCACCCATGTGAGCCCCGTGAGGTATTGTGCTGAGTGGGTCAGTACCTTGGAAGGAGCCCCTTCAGCTTTGGAGTCCACATGGCCCAGCCCTCAGCATGAGCTCCTCGGGGGCAAGGTGCTTGCCCATGACTAGGCTCTGGGGCCACAGCCCAAATTCTGACCTGTGCGTTGGGTCTCTCGGCTTATTCCTCATCAGGGAAACTCTCACAGGTGCCTGTCAGGGAACCCAAGAGCAGCAGCAGTGACTGGGCAGGGCAGGGCCCCAAGAGCCAGGCCCATCCGATTACCCTCAGCACAAGGCTGTCCAGGGTCACATTCGTCCCCTCCTGAAGCAGCCCACCACCAGAGCCGAAATTTCCTGAGGGTGGGCTTCATCCCCAGTTCCTGACAGCTGCTCTGTAAATTCAAGCTGGCCCCTGTTAGTGTTCTGTCCAGCCACAGAGGCCCCTTTCCCTGTTCACAGTGGACACATTTGGATCCTGCCGTGTGATCCATTGGACCCAACTCCTTCTATACTGACTATAGTTCCCTTAAAAGGCTAAAGCAGTGAAGCCAGCAGAATTTATGTCCTCACCAAAGTGCCACATCACCTCCTTTCCTTCCTACTCTTCCTACATGGCCTCTTACTCCTGATGTTAAAATGTCCAGTTTAGGGAGCACCTGGGTGGCTCAGTCAGTTAAGCATCCAACTCTTGATTTCAGCTCAGGTTGTGATCTCATGGTCGTGAGATTGAGCCCCGTGTCAGGCTCCACGCTGAGCATGGGGCCTGCTTGGGATTTTCTCTCTCCCTCTCTCTCTGCCCGTCTCCTGCCTCAAAATAAATAAGTAAACATTTTTTTAATGTCCGGTTTTTAAAAATCCTCCCAGGCAAAATGCAACACAGCAACCTTCCCTGGGTACCCAGGATGTCCCAGAAAATCTTATCTGGTCTGAAATTCAGGCCTCTGGGACACCAAGTTCCCCAACCCCATCTCCGTTTTTAGCACAAGCCACCCTCACTTCTTCCTGTTTTTCCTGGGAAATTAAAACACAAGCTGCCCTTGCAGGCAGGACCAAGGAGGCATGGGAATCGATAACCAAGCCCAAGATGCCCAGAGAGAGCAAGCAAGCCCAGGCCTGGGGGTGGAGAGGTGGGTGCCCCTCCACAGGGGAACCACACAACTTGAATGAGTTTTTTCCTGGTACATGTATTCTGACCTTTTTTTTTTTTTTTTTTTAAGAAAAAAAATCCATTTTACTAATTTTTTTATCAACTCATGGGGGACGTGTGCAGCTGGTGAGGGAAAAGGTCAGGGGGCCCGTTGGCTGCCAACAACAGCGCAGGCCTCACCTGACGGCTTTCCCCTGAGGCGCCCTTCGCTTGGAGGAGTGTTTGTCATTTTCCCTGCAGCTTTGGTTGCTGGAGTTTTGGTCTGAGGTTTGAGTGTTTGTTTGTTTTTCATTATTTTGGTGGTTGTTTTTTATCTTTCAGCTGTAAGTCTGGTTAATACAGAAAAGGTAGGTCAGATGTGTCATGGGAGAGGGGCCAGGTGTGTCCAGTGTGGACAGATGCAGGAGAGACAGAAGGAGGGACTTGGGAGGGAAGGGGTAGAGAGGATGGGAAGTCAAGGCCAAGTGTGGTCCTGCCCAGGGATCACTAGTGTCAGCGGTACACTTGACAGGAAGGCAACTGCTTCCAATCAACTGCTGTCTGTTAAGTCATGGACCCTGGGCAGCCTGCTCTGCCCAGGCTGGTGTGCTTCTCTCCACCCCTCAGAACCCAGAAAAATGGGGGATCAGAACAGAACCTGCCCTTGGAATGTCGTGGTGAGTGAGGCTGTGTCTATAAAGCCCTGAGCACATCACGTGCTGCATATGGTGGCAGTCAAAGAGTCATTGAGGCAGCCGTCACTCAGGCAGCAGGCACTGTCCGTCCACATGTGCGCCTCCCCTAAGCCACAAGTTGTGCAAGGATGGGGCCAGGTTGGGGTCTCCTGGTTCCTGACTGTGGATGTGCCCACTTGGAGCAGATGGTAGACAGAAGGACAAAGGCCCACTCAGGCCAAGGTAGCAGGAAGGAAGAGACCCACAGGGCCATGAACCCCAACCCCACCTGCACATCTACCCCTATTGTCAGCCCTGGGGCTCAGGCTCCTCCTTGCTAGGCTGCATCTTGCTTCATTATTATGCAGATATTTTAATTACGCAGATATGTTTTTAGACAGTTTTAAATATGTATATTATTTACTCATTAGACCATAACAGCTCTGGAAATTGGAAATCTGTATTTAGTATCTATCAGTGCACAATACAGAGCTAATACAGGGCCCACAGGCAGGGAGGGAAGCAGGGTGGCAGAGGTGGCAGTGCTGGGCTGAGCAGGGGCTGTTGGACACCCTGGTCCTTACGCCCTCCCGGGGTCTGGGTCCAGCGACTCCAAGGTTGGAGGGTGGGCTCAAAGCAGCATCTGGGAGGCCAGTTACTGATCCACTCTCCTGAAGAAAGGACAAAGGAATCACTCTTGGAGGCGAGGGGGCGGGGGGAACAGCCCAAGCAGCAGCCTTCATGTGGCCAGGCCTGGTCCTTCCCTGAGGTTCTCACTGTCCAATGCTGCTTATAGACGTGGGTTGATGCCCCCTCTACCACTTCCCCACCAGGGGTCTGGGGTAGTGGCACTAATGCTCTGAGCCTCAGTGCCCTCACCTGTAAAAGGCAGGGGAACAGAAGAATCCACCTCTCCGGTGTCTTGCCAGGGATGGAATGGGGAGGGTGAAGAAGAGGCCCAGTTTTCCACCTGTCATTGGATTAACTGCACAGTCAGTGAAGCCCTGGCCCAAGGTAGGTGCCAGGGGTCATGTCTAGTGTCATCTATCACCATTACCTTCTTTGCAACCCTCTGGCAGTGTTTCCAAGGCATCTACTTGGTGCTAGGACTTTGCTGCCCCCAGCCTCCATCTCAAAGCCCCCCCCACCCCCAACCATCACAGCTTCTGCCGGGCTCAGCCCTCAGTGGTCCAGATCTCAATATCCCACTCCCCATGGGTTCAGGGCCTTTTATCCTAAGCCTCTCGTATCCTCTTGGAAGAGGGAGTAGCTCTAACTAATTAAGACCAAACACCTCATACAACCTTTCCCTCTGGGCTGCATGAAACAAATCCTGTTTGATAGGCAGTGGCTCCCCAGACCCTTTCAGGCTAGGCCAACACTGGGGTGAGAGGAATGCCCTGGAGAAGCAGGGCGGGGGGGGGGGGGGGCACACCCAAATTGGGGGAGGAGTGGGCCCTCAAAGAGGAGAGAGAAGCCTGAGGCCCCAGCCCTGTCTCACCCAAGCCCCGCCCCTCCCAGCATGCAGTGAGGCTGGACCCTCCAGCTGTTGGCCTCAGAGGAGCACCCACCATGACTCCAGGCCCTTCATCTGTGGCCATTGGCTCTGCGGCAATGTAAAGATGTTTAACTTAGTGAAATTTGAAGGTGTCTCCTCAGGCGAGCTTTGTCCCCAGCCAGGCACGCCACCAGTCCTCCTCTTTTTTGCCTTTTCCTGTAAGAATAGTTTCCAGAGCTGAGAGAAATTGATTGTTAAGTGAAACTCTCTGCTAATTGCCTCTGAAATGCCTGCTGTTATTGTGATGGACTTGGCCGTGAGCAGCCCTGCTCAGCAGTCCCACCATGGTTCCATCCAACGCCTTGGCCATGATGGGGACATCTCGGGCCAGGCAAGCCACCATCAGCAACTTTGCAGCAGCATTACCCTGATAGGCAGCCCTAACCCTCCACAATGTGATGAGGAAAAGTGGCTCAGAGAGGTTGAATCACACATGTGGGGTCACACAGCTGTCTGGCAGAGCCAGGCTCAAGCCCAGGTCTCTAGCCAAGTTCAGAGATACTCTGGTCTTGAGTTAGCAGACGTTCATTGTGCACCTACTGTGTGCAAGGGGACAGGTTATTGTAAACTTAACAGCTGCCAGATGCAGCCCTCACCAAGCTCGGAACTCAAGGAAGAAAGCAGATGAGATGTGATGGGGACAGATGGGGGCTTGGCAGGGGTCAAGGAATGGTTAGGAGAATGAGGCCTAAACTAACACCTCAATGGTGAGGGTGTGAACCCCCTGAGGAGTCTGCGTGATGATGCACAAGGTGGAATTAGAATGTGCAAGGGCCTAATAGCAGAAGACCAAAGGCTGTGGGTGGCTGAGGGATGAGAATGGAGCATATCTCCCCCAGACAGGCAGTAGCCTGGACGTGGGACCAATCTGTGGGCCCACTTCTGCCCCTGCCCTGCAGGGATCTTGGTAGTTCTGTCTTTACCTCTGGGCCTCAGTTTCCTTCCCCACCCTGCCTACTCAGAGCCTTTTGTCATAAGGACCCAGGAGAGGTGGGAAGGATGCACTAGGAGAATGAACCTTAGGACAGGGTGGGGCTGGGCTGCAGGTACATCTCCCAGACAGCCTTGAGCTGGGCTGACTCCTGTGGGCTCTGTGGAGATGGGAGCACGAGGCTCTGAGTGACTGACAGGGGAGGGGAGTCCAGGGACTGGGTGAAGGCAAAAGGAGACTTCCAGGAGAGGTGACACAGTCTGATAGGGCTGATGGAGATGATGTAGAGCATGTCTCACACAATAAGAGTGGATAACAGAGGAAGATCCAGAGGTGGGCAAGAGCCTTGCGTGCTTGGAGCCAGCAAGAGAAACCTCCCAGGGGACTTGACCCTCTGGGCAGCTTCTAGGGGTTGGAGCAAGGGGGCTGCCAAGAACCTACCCACCCTCTGAGTGGGTACAGTTCCCGCCTCCAATTTACAGACAAGAAATCGAGGGCCAGCGGGGAAGCCACTTATGCAAGGAAGCCGGGATTTGAACCTCTGCCAGGGCTCCAAGGCTCTGGGAGTCAGGTTCTGATGGCTGCTTGGAGCCCCGCAGGCATGCCAGTGGGTGGGCCCAGCCCTCTTCCCTCTCCCCTCTCCCCTCTCCCCCCAGACCTGATGGGACCTCCAGCAGCCAGAGCTAGTCCAACACCCCCCCCCCGCCCCCATCCTCCCCCCATCCATCCTTCCCCCCCACTCCCCACCCCCCACCCCCCCCCCCCGCCCTCTGCTGCCTCAGCCCTTCCTACTGAGCCACCAGGCCTGTGTGTTTAGCAGTTTCCACACGTCCAGCGCCCGGGGATGGACTGATTGATCTGTAACACCGAAAAAATAATAATGGCTTGATCGTTACCAAGGATTAAAAGTAATCCTTTCGCCGTGGCTATTGCAACTCCGTTATTCACGAGTCAGCGGGCTGACCTGGGCCTTCGAGCCTATGGGACTCCATGGATTCAAGGAAGCTAGGGGCTAGGCAACCCCCCCACCCTGGGTCTCCCTCACCAGGCCCCCCTCACCTTGGCTGCTCAGCTAGGGAGCCAGAGGGCCTGCAGCCCCCATGTTCCTCTGGCCTGTGAAGCCCAGGGACAGAGCTGAGCCCTGAGAGGGTAAAGGAGCTGGCACCCCTGGCCAGCAGGGAAGGTGGCTGCAGGAGAGGACAGCCCCTCAAGGCTGTGGCCCAGTTGGAGACTTCAACTGGTGCAGTTTGGTGTTTGTAGCCCCGTCAACCCTGTGGCTTTTCTGAGGCAAGAGTCCTGATCCTGGTTATTCCCATACCCTGCGCTCGCTTCATCCCCCATGAAGGGCAGTGGCCTCAGTGGAGCCCTTCACTCTAAGAAAGGTCTGGGGTCCCTGGGAAGGTCACAGGCCACAGGGTAAGGAAAAGGGCCATGAAGTGATTGCCCAAGGCTCACCCCTCAAGGTGTGGCCCCAGGGGCCGTCCCTAGGCCTCATACCCTCTCGTCCAGGCCAGGTGCTAAGCTTACACCCTAGTAGATGCTCAGTTAACAGTAATAACAAGTGTTGTGTCATGTGTGTCACACAGTAATGTCCTCTACAAAAGAACATGGCAGGATTGTGAATCAGGGGCCTCACCCATCCTGGGAGTTGGGGTCAGGGTAGAGGCGTTTGTTGTTTAGGCTGAGAAGAGGCCCCAGGATGGAAGTGAGCGCAAGTGCACCCCTCAGGAAAGCAAGAAAGACTTGCCTTTTATATGCAGAGCCATGGGAAGCTGCTAAAGTGCTTCAGGGCAGGAGGTAGCCTCAGGATGAGATCCACATTTGGAGAATAGATGACAAAGGGCGAGAGAGGACACAAGAGCCTGAGGGAGGGACAGAGCCTGGGCTGGAGATGAACAGTAGGCGGTTTGAGTGATAGCACAGATGAGATATAGGCGGCAGGGATTCCAAGACGGATGGGCTCATTCCAAGAGGAGATGGTATGAGCTTAGTGGGCCTGAGGGTCACCCTAGGAAGGTGTCCAGGACCTTAGAGGGGGTCAGGATTGGAAGCAAGATATGGAAGGTATCTAGGAGTAGAGACCTGTGGTCCCTGAAGCTGGGTGAGGAGGGTAGGGGCCCCCCAAGCAGGCACCGCAAAGCAGGTGGGCAGAGGATGGAGCCTACAAAGAAGACAGGTTGGGTAGCAAGAAAGGGGATCAGAGTCCAGGAAGGGCTCAGCATTATAAAGTGAGGGGGTTTGACTTCAAGAGGGACTTCCCTACCCTGTCCCCAAGACCCCCAGCCTAATAGTCTTCCCAGCATCCAGTGCTCTTGGCTGGAGGAAGAGGGGGAGCTAGGCCCAGTGGGAGTAAGGATGGCGTTGGTCAGCCCAGCCTGCCAGAAGAGGCATCCTGCCCCAGACAACAGAGGCCACAGCTCTGCAGGCCATACCCCACCACCACAACTGTTACCTGCTGGGAGGGAGGAAAACTGGGCTCCCGGGTCCTGATCCCCATTTCCCCATCATGAGCAGCTGACAGGCTTTGTTAGAATCTCCCCCACTGAGGTCCACGTGCCACACCAGGCCTGGACCAATGGACAGGGGGTATGTGTCCTAAATACCAAGAGACCAGGGCCTTCTGAGTAAGCGCTGGAGGCCAGGAGGCAGGACCCCACTGCTCCACCCATAGGATGGAATGGGGCAGGGATGGAAAAGCACAGCCCCTACTCTACAAGAGTTGCCCTGCTCCTCACTGGGCATCGTGGAATGTACCTTCAGACGTTGGTCATGGGCTGGGTAACACAAACGTGGCTGAGGGGCGCCTGGGTGGTTCGGTTGGTTAACAGTCGACTTCAGCTCAGGTCACAAACTCATAGTTCGTGAGTTCAAGCCCCAGCATCAGGCTCTGTGCTGACAGCTCAGAGCCTGGAGCCTCTTCGGTTTCTGTGTCTTCCTCTCTCTCTGCCCCTCCCCCGCTCACACTCTCTCTGTCTCTCTCTCAAAAATAAACATTTTCAGGGGCACCTGAGTGGCTCAGTCAGTTAAGCATCGACTTTGGCTCAGGTCACGATCTCACTGTTTGTGAGTTTGAGCCCTGCATCAGGCTCTGTGCTGACAGATCAGAGCCTGGAACCTGCTTTGGATTCTGTGTCTCCCTCTCTCTCTGCCCCTCCCCCACTCATGCTCTATCTCTCTGTGTCTCAAAAATAAATTAACATTAAAAAATTTTTTTAATAAATAACAACCATTTTTTTAACTAAAAAGAAAAAACAAGACAAACGTGGTTGTGAAGGCCAAACTCAGAGCCCCAGCCTGACCCAGACTATGTGACCTTGGAAAGGTTTCTCATTGTCTCCCTGCCCAGGTATCCTCATCTGAGGAAGACATGAGCAGTGACAGGTACACATGCTGTGTCACCAGCCTGGTGGCAGGCTTGGTATGCAGTAAGTGACCAGTTCACTGTAAGTCGTCAGTATGATTAACAGGACTTCACTGCACTCAGCTCCGCAGGAGGCCCCAGAGGGCCATCTTCAGGAGCTCCAAGAGTTCCTGGAGGGACAGAATCCATGGAGGTGCAAAATAAGAATCTCTGGGCAGCCAGGGTTCAAGCCCTGAGGGTGGCAGAGTACCAATGCCTCTTTCAGGAAGCCCTCCATGACATCCCGAATTCCCACAGCACTAAGCTTCCTAGAAGCACTTCAGCTACTCCTGCTCTGGTTCTACCCAGTTTTGTGCCTGTTTCCTCCTCTAAATTGTGAGACGACAGGGCTGGCTGGCCTGCCACATCTCCACACATCAGCATGGTCTGGTGCCAGGCGTGGTTGGTAACAGGGTGTGGGATAGAAGGACACAGAGCTGTGCTCACAGGCACAGGGGCCATGATGGAGGAGAGTGCAGGAATCAGCCCCAAAGGGTGGGCCAGGCTTGTGTGGAGAGAAGGCTTGGAGAGCCTTGCTGGGAAGGGGCTCAAGAAACCAGGACAGGGACAGTGGTAGGGGGCCTGGGTGGGCAGAGGTGTGCTAGGGGTACCTCCTGTTGGGCCCTGAGCAAGCTGGGGACAATGACACATCGGCAAGGCACTCTGTCACTTGTGGCAGTTCACCCTTGACTAGGGAGGGCCTCCTCTTGGCACTGGAGTGACACTGGTTTGTTGGAGGTAGAGTGGCAGTGGGGCTTGACTCCAGGGCCTGAGGCCTACTACATCCCAGGGGTCCCCCTGCCATCGTGTGGGCAGGAGATGTGGCTGGGCTAAAGTACAGGGAGTCTCATGGAGATGTCACAGGGAGATACCACTCAGGTCACTGTGCAGGCTTCACCTGTCCTATGTGAACCCAGCTGTGGGTGGGGGAAGGGCCCCCTTCTCAGCAAGCTGAAGAAGGTCTGGGGCCAAGGAATCTCTGAGGGTCTGGAAGGATGGGACAAGGGAGTCCGTGAGCCAGCCTGGACCCAGGGAATACTAGGGATGGAGAAGGCTTGGGCTGGGCATGAGTCTTCCTCAGCCTCTGACCTCCCTGTGCTCTGTTCCTCAGAGATTGGCCGACGCTGCAGAGAACTTCCAGAAAGCCCACCGCTGGCAGGACAACATCAAGGTAAGAACTGCAGTGCCCTCCCCAGCCCCTATAACCTGCCCACCTCCAGCAAGGACAGATGTGAATATGGGGGAGGGGGCGCTGCCCAGAAACACTGGAGGGGCACTGAGAGCTCTGTGGAGTAGAGCCTGGAACCTTTGTCCAGCATTCAGCAAACATTTGAGGCTCCCCTTGGTGCTGGGAGAGAGGGTGCAGCTATGAACCTGTCACTCCACCCCAGAGGAGCTATGGAGTCCCCCGGCGGGCAGACATGCTGCTCTAAAGTGATGCTCCCCAAAGTTGGTGTTAACCTTGGTGGTTAAGGATGTGCCTAGACTCTGGAGAGACCCTAGGGCAAAGAAGTCCCTTGACTCCAGGACTTTTTAGACTTTAATACGCTGACTTGGAAGAGTCACTGTGGGAAGGGGACAGAGTTCCCTGTCTTCCAGGAGGCCATGAGCCTAGGTTAGGGGACTAGGCTGTCACAGCCACAAAAGCCCCTTCTTCCACCAGGAGAGCTCAGAAGGAGCCCAGGTGCCGAGGGAGTAGAGGGGTGAGAAGCTGGTGATAGGTCTCTTCTTGAGGGTGGAAGGGCCCAGAATGTGGAGGAGAGAAGGGAAGCCTCACTGCCCCCCAGTTTCAAACCCAGGTAACCCTCACAAATTCAGGCAGCTGTGTGTGATTTGGACTGAGGCTGGATATACCGGCACCATTACTGTGAAGCCAGCATCTCAGAGGGTCACAGTAAGCCAGAAGGTAGACTGAGGCAGGGTTCCTCCCAAACTCAGGGAACCTCCCATGCCAGGGATGATGGAACGCTCAGGGACCAAGCCAGTTGGTGGTGCTCATGTGTCCTCCACATCTGCTCAGGCCTCTGAGCCATGCCTCCTGATGGTCTCTGCTAAACACCGGAAGAGGCACCAAGAGCTGCCTGCTGGGACCCAGGGACCAATAAGGGGCAGGTAGGCCCTTGCCACTGCAGCTCTGGGCCTGGCACTTCTGGGGGACAGGTGGATTATTATCCCTACTTAAACTGATGAGACCACTGAGGCACAGGGTGGTTAGACCGGCCTGACATACCTGTTGATGGCAGAGATTCACAGCTGGGCTGCCAGATACCAGGGGGTTCATGCCTATGATCCAGGCCCCCTCAACCTGTCTGTCCTCCTCCCTGGTCCCCATCTCTCCAGGCCACCCTGAGCCCTGCCCTGCCTTGCCCACACCATGGCATTCTTCCTTTGCTGCCTGGTGGGTATTGGCTGCTACCCTTAGGGAGCTCATGTGGGGTTGGAAGTAACAGATGATTTTTTACAGTGAACACATAAATGAGCTGATGACTCCTTGGACTGATCCCACCACCCCAGGAGCTTAGGACTGGCCCTTCTCTCCCTCCCTTTCCAACACCACCACCCATCACCGGGTCCCCGTGCCACCTCAGCCCCTTGATCAGAAATATACATGGTGGTAGCCACTGGCACCTACCACTCAGACCATGCCCCCGCCTGCAAACAGCCCCCACTCTGGTAACTCCTCTGCAGGACCCAGCCCTAAGCCTGTGCTCAGGGTCCCAGGATCTGACTGTTCCTGTCCCCTTGTCATCCTCATTCATCACCCAACTCCTCCTATGCCCCAGCCACACTGAACACCTCACTCCAGACCCATTCCCAATCTCTCCCCAATGCCTTCTGTTCCTCCTAGAGGCCCGGCTTGTCTGTTCCTTCTTAGTGAGGCCTCCCCCATGCCCCGGCCATCAGCTCCTCCACTTTCTGGGTATCCAGGACCCTCGGCTCTTGCTCCGGCTCTTTGCTTCTGACATACCTGCATCCTCCCTCCCCACCCAGGACTATATGCAGAGCAGACAGGACTGGGAGTGAAGGAAGAGGGAATGATAGAATGAAAAGACCCACCCTCAGCCTGGTTTTCTCTCCCTCCCAGTCCAGGCCCCAAACAAGAAGACAAAGAGGCTGCCTCAGCCCCAAACCTATTTTTTTCCTGACTCTGCAAAAGACCCCAAATTTCCAAGGATCATCCTGCCAGACTCCTGACCTCTGATTTGCAGCTACTCCCAGAGGCAGGAACAGCTTATCCCAAGCCAGAGTGGGCACCACAGGGGCCTGCCAAGAAGGAAGGCCAAGGTCTCAGGGGCATCCAGAGGGTGCTGAGACCAGTGCTGCTTAAGACACTGAGTACCTGTGGGACCCAGCAAGGGTTTGCCCCTCTCTGGGCTCCAGTATCCCCGTCTGGCAAAGGACTAGCTGGTCTTTGGTGCTGCCTGCTGGCCCAGGCACGGTGTGTGAAAGGGGAGGTCCACACGTCAGGCCATAGAGATGCCAAGTTGGTGACAGTGTGGGTGCATCTCTGGCCCTGGGTGCTCTTGTCCTAGTATGAGGCAGAAGTGAGCTCTGGCCAGCCCCCTCCCCTCAGCTTGACCTGGAATGCCCCCAGCTGTGGGTGACCACAGGGCCAGCTGGTGTTTACCACCACCTCCCCCTCAGTCCGTCAGTCTGCCTGTCTGTCTATATCTTGAGCAGGGTGAAGCTGTAATCACCCCCTGCTTCCCAGCTGCTGGGTCAGGGCCCTGTTCTTCACCAGAAGCATTGCACTTGCCCCAGCTGCCAGGACGAAAGGCATAAGTGCTAATGGTGGGCCCATTAGCTGGCACACCAGCCATGCCTGCCTGGGCTGCCAGTGAGAGCTGGCAGCAGCTGCAGGTGGGGACTGTCCATGCCAGGGGGGCACAGGGACTTGAGGCTGGGAAAGGGATGGTGTTTTTGTCCCTTGCAGGCACACCACCCGCCCTTGAAACCATGTCCTTCCCAGTGACCTTCAGAAGGTACAGACAAAGAGCCATATTCCTCCCAGCACTCTAGGAGAGCCACAACCCCAGTGTCAAACCCAGGCCCTTTACATACGCCCGGCCGTCTCCCTGTAACACCCTCTCCTCCTCCTTCAAAAGAGCAATGCCTCTCCCTCTCCAGTTAACTCCCTTGGGCTCCTCTTTCTGGTCTCTAAGCCTAGGATTGGCACCCGCTGCCCCAGGCCAGTATCCCAGTGGGCTCATCTGTCTGCCCCACTCAAGGCTCCTCTAGGCCAGAAGCAGCTGGACCTGATTCAGTGTTGCCCACCAGCTGTCCATGTACCCAGTCGAGTGCCCTGTGGACAAGTTGGCCAAGAGCAGCTAGGCCTCAGTCTTCTTACCTCTGAGATGGGGAGAATGGCACCCGGCAGTTCTGGGCATAGAGAAGGTGCTTGGCACATGGAATCCACTTCACGATCAGTAGGACGTGGCCCTCCCTGTGTCAACAGCACACAGTAGGTCTATATGCAGACCTCTGAGAAATGGACAGTGGTATAGCCACATCTGTATACACACACCATCTACACCAGCCCAGGGACTTGGGGGATCCTGGGGTCTGCAAGGTCAGAGCTGGGGTAAGAGAGTGAGGGAGCCGTGTCTGGATGTGAAGGCCCCCAGTTCCCCTCTTAGTCTCAGGCCATGACCCCACATACTGGCTGCAGCAGAGGCAGGGAACCTGTAGCCACAGCCCTTGGACCCCAGGAAAACCATGGTCCTTGTTAGCAGGCAGCACCTCCCATGACCCTGCAGACAGACAGCAGGTGCTCTGGTGCCTATAACACTTAGGGTAGATGAAGATGGTCTGCCTGCTGGACACCATGCCTGGCACCACCACCACACTGTGCCAGCATTATCTGCCATCTAAACCGCCACCAGGGAGGAGCTGGGCCAGGGCATGGGTGGAAGAGGCAGGAGATGCCATTGGCCCCAATGCCAACATTGGGACCTGTGGGAGGACAGAGTCCTGCCCTGGGAGTCTAATGGAGGAAGCAGTCCTACCCTGGGGAGTCTGGGAGTGGCAGACACAGCTCTACCCTGGGGGGTCTGATGGGAGAGGTAGCTCTGTCTGGGAACCTAAAAGGAAGACTGTGAAGGCTGGGCCAGGCCAGAGGAGCCGGCTGGACAGGACAGGTGGCCTCCCCAGCCTGAAGTCTGCCCCAGCCATCAGGCCTGCTGCCTGCCTCTCTGCCAAGCCGGCGACAGACGGCTCTCTCAGAAAACAGTCCTTTTGGCTGAGCTGAGCTGGCAATGAGCCAGGGCAGGAAGGCCAAGCATCCTCACTGTATCCCATGGTACCAAACGACACCAACTGCTATTCCCCATGCTCGCTTCCTCACCCTGTTTCCCACCTGCCAGCACCCCTCGTGTTCTCTCTTGGGCTCAGCTCCAGCTAAGGAAAGTGTATGTGTCATCTATACAAGGGCCAGGTGGGCCCCTAGCCCCACCTTCATGTGTCATCTGTGTACAGAAATCCACACGGAAGAGAAATGTGAGTTCAGAAGGGGTGATTCCCTCCACCCCCTGCCCAGTTTGAGCAAAATGGCCCCTAAAATACCAGGTAATAGAAAGGGGTGTTGGGTATAAACCCCAGACATTAGGGATGCCCATTTCTCCACAAACAGAGGGTTTCTTCCACATTCAGGCCCCTCCCAGGGCTGTGGAGTTGCAAACCTAAGGGCCGCCCATGCACAGGGTTGGCCCTAATGCCCGGGGAGGCCCTGCTCCCTGTCCTAGTTCCCTCAGAGGGGGCATCATCATCATCCCGACTTTATATAGTGGGAAATCAAGACCCTGAAGCAAAGCCTCACTGAGGCTGCAGGATTTAACAGGCACCCGTGCCTCGCTGATGAGATGGCGGTGACTCCCGGGGGTAGTTATGGAGCTGCTGGGGATTTTGAGGCTTCAGGCTTAGTCTTTTTTTTTTTTTTTAATTTTTTTGTGTTTATTTATTTCTGAGACAGAGAGAGACAGAGCATGAGCAGGGGAGGGGCAGAGAGGGAGACACAGAATCAGAAGCAGGCTCCAGGCTCCGAGCTGTCAGCACAGAGCCTGACGCAGGGCTTGAACTCACGAACCGTGAGATCATGACCTGAGCCGAAGTCGGTCGCTCAACAGACTGAGCCACCCAGGTGCCCCAGGCTTAGTCTTCACTCACTGTTCTGGATCCCAGAGCTCACATGTTCAGGTCAGGATTTGAGGCCAGGACCCTTTGCCAAGGCCCCTGCGTGTAATCACTAGGTACCACCTCCTCGTGGTCTTACCAAGGCAGGGCAGTAATGGTGGACACCAGGGCATTGTGCAGGCCAAAGCAGACACAGAGGCCTTTCCAGGGACCCTCCCACCCCAACCCTGATGGCCACACCCCCAGCTCCACATCACATCAAGCATAGAGACCACAGCTGTGTCTACAATGTATTTTCACACATGTGACCTTGCCCGCCACCACCCCATGCCAATGCTACTCTCTCCCAAGGAAGGGGCATGGCCTGGCCTCTCAAGGTGGGAGACGTAGGGAGGGGTCCTGCCTCCTGGGGGACAAGGGCCACATACAGATTCCTGAGCCTTGCGCATGGTCCGCAGGGGACCGGAACCCTCCTGAATGACACGTTCCCCCTGTGTCACTGATGCCACCAACATCTGATTCTCTGCTGAGACCATGAAACAGCAGGACAAAAAGACAAAGGGAGCCATTGGAGCAACTGGAAGGGTGGCCCAGGGGTGGCCCAGGTGCAGGCAGGAGCCAGCCCGGCCTGTGAGAGGAGCACAGGTCTCCTGGGGGCCCCAGAGTTGCCGGCCCCTGCCCATGCCCTCTCCCGTCCTTGCTGGAGGTTTGCTTAAAAAGTTGGTGAGTGAAGCCCCATGTTCTAATCTGCAGTCCTCCCACCGCGCCCGCCTGTTTTCATTACGGAGGGAAAGAGCATCAGAGCCGTGTTTATAACCCCCTTTTAGATAACAAATCACATTTTCTTTTTGCCAGCGAGTGTGTTGAATTGATATTTTTTCCCCTCGGTTTAATGGGTTTGTGTGTTCAGGAATGATCTTCATCAACCGAAACTCCTTATTGTGTTTGATGTAATGTCAGCTTTCATTATGTGCTTCGGTCGGAGCCAGGCGCAAGGAAAGGCCGAGCACCCTGGAGCCTGGGCCCCGGCCCTCACCCCCACCCCGGGCCCACCTGGGCTCCGGTCTTCCTGGACTGGTGGGTGGGTGGGTGTGGGAAGGGCTGGAGATGCAACAGGAAGGCAGGTTGGAGCCTGGGTGCGAAGCCTTTCTTACCCCTGCCGTGTCCTCATCTGTATGTTGGGGGGTCACAAGCCCCACATTACCGTATGTGCAAAATGCTGGACACAGATGCCTCTGGTGATGGAAGCGATCAAGTCTCCTCTGGTCTTACGTTCATCGGCTGTTGTGGTCTTGCCCAAGCGTGGTGCCAGGCATGTAGTCAGTGTTGCAGAATGCTTGGATTATGCTTACGGGTATAGCCAGTGGCCTGTAGCCCCCAGACCTCTGGTGGGAGACAACTCACCACTGTTCCCACAACAGGCCCCCATACTGACCACCTCGAACCATGGCCTCAGACCCTGCACCTGGGCAGTCACCAAGGCCAAGCCCCACCCTGAAGCATGGGGAGCCTGAGCTAGGAGGGAACAGTGCAGCCCTGAGGTCACATGGCAAAGAAGCGGCCAAGGTGACTTCTGCCCACCAAAGAGTAATCGCTGGCTCTGTGCTTGCTGTATTACAGCCAGACCATTGGGAGCACCACTGGGACCAAACTTCTTGATCAACACCCCCATTTTCAGACCACAAAAAAGCAGACTGCCAGGGCCATGCACCAGGTTTTTGCTGAACAAAACAGCACTGAGGAGCACTGGAAGAGGGTGACTCGGACAGTGGCCTTATCCTGTGTCCTGACCCTAGAGCCCACAAGGGCAGGAGTGGAATGGCCCTTCCTAAGCCGGTGGCACTCGATGGCACCAGATTCACCTTCTGGCGGCCTCTGTCAGCCACGCTCAGTTCTGATTAAAGATCATTAAACATGAAATTAGCCCGTTTGTGTTACGGGTCCCCGGGGTGGCCGGTGATTATGACGCGCAGATGGCCAAGAACCCAGGCGTCGGGCAGGCGGGTGAGGCCGGGATGCGTGGGGCTAACACTGCAGGCGCAGGCGGCCGGGAGGCAGGCGCGGGGGCTGGGCTTTGTTTTCTCCCGCTCCTGTTGTGTAAACCCCCTTGCATTTCACAACAAATCACAGATAATTAATAAGTACATGCCCGTAATGAGCAGGCTTTTTAATAGAAGAAATTGGAAGATGCGGTGTCGAGTCATTATTTCACTCTGGCCCAGACTCGGCTCTATTTTCCCATCTTCCCCACTACACCCCCCCCACACACACACCCTCCAACCCCGGTAGTGCTTCAGTCAGAGTCTCTGCAGACAGGCTGGCTCTGACCCCACCCTCCAGCTGGGCTGCAGTGCTAAGACCCTGGTCCTGGAGTCCAGGAGCCCTGGGGAATCCCCACCCAACCTGGAGCACCACATCCCCCTGGAGCCTGTGAGGGCCCCTGAAGGGCTTTGTCTGGGGTGGGGGTGGGCATGCCAGGCCTGACTCCTGACAGCCCTCCCCCTGGCTCCTCTGGATGAGAGATGAGTGAGGGGACCGTTGCTGGCCTCAGGGCAGGCATCCTGGCTGCACCTCAGGTGACCTTGTAAGAAGCCGTGGGGGTCAAGGTGTCTGTCTCCCACCAGGAGGAAGACATCCTGTACTATGACGCCAAGGCCGATGCTGAGCTGGTGAGTGCCCTACCTACACTGGGGGAGGGAGAGCTGCCAGAGCCCCACACCCTCCCTGGACTAGTGGCCTCAGCTGTGAAATGTTAAGTCTCAGCTTCTTCCACATTCTGAGGTCACCCTGCAAAGTACTGGTGGCACAGGCCCCATGCCCAGCCCCAGAAAGGTAGTGAGACACTTGGACCTCATCTGGTGGGTCATTCAGGTGCCAGCATGGAGGGGACTGACTGCTATGGGAGCAGGGAAGAGGGAGCAGTTGGGAGGGCTTCCTGGAGATGTGCAGGCAGGGCCCGGCTGTGGCTGTGGCTGTGACTGTAGGCCATCGGGTGTGTTTCAGGTGGTGCAGGTACCTTCCTGAGGGTGAGGGGAGCAGCAGCTTCAGTTGTGCTGAGCACCCCACGGTCGTCCCCACTGTGCTCACCTGGAGCTCAGTCAGTCTTGCCCCAGCTGAAGAGGCAGCCCAGCCCTGTGCCTGTTCTCCAGACGAAGGACAGGACTCGGGCTCTGCTGGGGTCACTGCTTCAGAAGCGGCGGCACTCGGGATGACCAGAGGACCCAGACCTACACTGCTTTTCTGCCTCTGTGTCACTGATTAGCCCATGTCTGCTTGGGCTGCCCTGTCACCAGAGGCCTCACATGAAAGACATAGTACCATTTTGGTAGCAAGGGACCTACTGAGGAGGCAAGAGTGCCCAAGAGTGCAGGGCACTCAGAGTAGACAGTGTTTGGTGAACCTGGCAAGGCCCAAGTCCATCTGCCTGCCTTTGAGGCAAAAGCAGTTGAACCTGACTATCTCCTCTGTGAACAGAGGTGTCATAACAGCTCACTCTCTGGCGTCCCACCTGCACTGGCTGGGGCAGGAGCCCTCAAATCCGGTGTTCCTCTGCCAGGCTTATTGGCCAGGGGCATTTCCTGGGGTGAGCAGGAGGTAGACAATGACACCAGGAGGTGGGCAGGCAGGAAGCGATCCCTGCAGAGGGTCCGTGGTGCCAGGCTGGCCTGGGTAAGCCTTCAGGAGGGCAGGCGGGCAGGGGGCCCAAGAAGGAGGAGTGGGTGGGCTAAAGCAGGTGTGCTTCCCCCTTGGCTGAGCCTCCGTGGCTCCCAGAGAAGTTGCTAAAATTAAAGCTGGAATCTGAAATTCAAATGAAGAGCGAACCTTTAATTAGACCCTGAATCTAATTCCTTACCCCCCTCAGCAGCGGGCTGTAATTTTAGCAATCAGTGCATTAAATATAAACCAGGAGACGGCAGTTGCCCACCATACAAAACCCCTGGCATGGGGGTAGCACTGAGGGGGCTTCTTGGCCTTTCTGGTACCCAGGCCCCTACCAGGATCCCCTGAACTCCCTGTGTCCAGGACTCCCAACCCCTGGCCCTAAATCACCGATTCCCTGCCCCTGAAGGGAGAGTCATCCTCGGTGGGGCTGGGCTAAGGTCAGGCCAAAAGCTGGGCTCGCCTGGCCCTCCTATAAATATGCACATATTTGCCAACTCCCCTGCGTTGTGTTGTTTTGTTTTTTTAATCTTTGCCAGAGGTACAGTTAGAGATCTTTCTAGACCATTTACTTTTAAATTACCAACCAGAAGGTGGGGGTGGGGGAAAGAGAAGGAAGGAAAAAGTTCGCCAGCTGATAGCTTATCAGAACGGAATCCAAATGTCACATTAGTTGGGAAAGTTGGGAGATTAAATTTTCCAGCGCCCTTCATCTGCCGCTGACATTTCGGGGGCTTTCTTCTCCCGCACCTCCCCCTCCTCTAAGCAGAACGTGAGTGGCTCACGCCTCAGAGGCGGCAGGCTCCGCAGCTGCCTGCCCTGGCTTTACCCAGCATCCAGGAGCTTCTGAGGGTCCTCCAAGGGTGTGCCGAGGTGGGCAGAGGGTGGCACACGTGGTGAGGGATGAGGGGAGGGCAGCAGATGGCTTGGATTTTGCCGTACAAAATCCACCCTTGAAGAGATGCTGCAGACCCTTCCGAGCCATGCCAACCCCCACACGGCACCCCCCATCTAGGCAGTAATTCATTCCCCAGGCTGGAGGATGGACCCAGAGCCCTCCCGGGCTGGGGACATCGTAGGGAGACACGATCACCCTTTCCCCAGACAAGATACAGCGGGAGGAGGGAACACCGCGCTTGTGCCTAGGACCCAGTGAGTGGTCGGCAGAACCACGAGGGGGTGGAAGTGAGCTGAGCCAGAGGTTGAGGGGCACTGAGGGGGCATGTGGATAGTCCAGCTGCTTACACCCCTTCCTCCCAGGGCACAAGGCCCCCCCCAGCTCTGCCCCTGCCCTGCCTTGATCTCCGTCCCTCCTTGCCCCTCTGGCTCTTTCTTGCCTTCCTCTTCACTTTCTGCCACCATCTTCCCTTCCCTTCCCCCTTGCACACCTGCACCCGTGCCTGCCCCCACCCCCACTCGGCTGCAGCATCAACACTGTAGCTGCAGACCCATTCCTGCCAGCCTGTGGTGGTGGGCGGGGGTGCACGGCGCATGCCCAGCCTGCTCGGCCGAGAGATGCCGTAATTGGCACCTGTCAGGCGGCTGCAGCTCATTTTAGAAAGTCAACGGGGACCTTTGCAATCCTGCTGCTAGCGGGCGCTGAGGACCCTCCCTCCGGAAGTTACTGGGTCTCAATGCTAGCCTCCACCCCAGCCCAGCTCTCCCCCCAAACTCAGCCCCTACAGCCATCAGCTGTAGGGATGGTGCCCCTCCCCCAGATGGGGCAAGGGCCCTCTCCCTGGTGCCAAAGGAACTCCATGCAGGGGACGGGCGGGGCCCAGGGAGCGTGGGGGTGTGGGTTCCAAGGCTCCTGGGATGGGCTGCCTAGGCCTCCCTGTGATTGCATAAGCCTGTCCTTATAAGTAGAGGGCTGCAGCCCTCTCTTTCTCAGTGGCTCTAAGATTTGTCTCCTTCACTGATAATTGGTTTTCAAGAATGTGGGAAAGGGTCAATTTGGCATTTGGAATTTGGGTTTAGCAAATGTAGGGATGATGGGTAGGGTGGGCAGGGGCAGGTGGGAGTCACAGGCCTCCTGGGTGAGGGGTCCGTACCCCGTATCCATCTATTCCTGTGTCTCTCCATCTCTCTCCGTTTCTAACTGCAATAGTCTCTGATTCTGAGATGCTCCTAATCACCTAGGCTCTGGCCCTCTCCTGCCTGCAGAGCTGTCCGACCCCACTCCCCATTTCCCAGCCCTGACACTACTGTGGTGGGGGGTATCCCTTTCTGCAGGACGACCCTGAGAGTGAGGATGTGGAGAGGGGGTCCAAGGCCAGCACCCTAAGGCTGGACTTCGTTGAGGACTCAAACTTCAAGAACAAGGTCAACTACTCGTACACGGCCGTGCAGATCCCCACGGACATCTACAAAGGCTGTGAGTGTGCAGAGCAATCAGAAATAACCCTCCCCCACCACCATGGGGGCAAGGCCCACTGCCTGGGCACTGCCAGGTCCCAGGTGCTCAACCAGTGCCATCTGCCTTCAGCCCCTTATACCCAAGGTCACACATGCTCACCCACACACAGGCATCAAATCATTCTCAGGCACGGCCTGACACTAACTCTCAGCAAACTACAAAGCACTCAGACTCCCCACCCCGTGCATGTGCAGTCTCCTGCCCATGTGTAGACGTGTGCCCACATGAATGCTTGCACACAACTTGTTCCCCTACGTGCTGGACCAAGTCCCCACGGGCCCCCAAAGCAGCTCCTCCCCACCATCCCCCATTCCCTGGCCCCGTGCAAGCATGGGTTGAGGAGCTACCACATCAAGTGGCCTCAAGAGCTGGAGGAACAGGGACGTCCTCACTCACAGACAACAACCTGGAACATCTCCTTCCTTGTCCAGGGACAGGGCAGCTTTCATAATGAGGAAACGAAGTCACTGCAGCTGGAAGGATTTGAGTCAGACATGAGGAGGAACTTCCTGAAGATCTTGGGAGGTGTAGGGGAAGGAGACCAAGAGTCAAGCACTAGAGAGAGAGCTCTAGCAGCAGGCCTTAGGGCCCTGGGGTCTGTTGAGCATAATTCTGTGAGCACCTACAAGGCAGCCTCAGAATCCAAGGGTCCCACCAGGTGGAGGGTCTTGGAACACAAGTCCCACAGCTTCTGGATAGTGTCCAGAATGCAAGGAATCCTCCAGGGTCCTGAGGGAGGCCCCCCTCCACCCTTAGGGTCAGCCAGGCCTTCTAGGCAGCCTCAGGCGTGGGTGAGGACAGATGCTTCCCCCACACACACCATCCCATCCCTGCCACAGGCCGCCTGCAGGCCACCTGCCCAAGCCAGCCGAGGAGCACTATCACAGGCAGGCACACTAATTAAAACAGGAGCCATACCGCCCTCCCCAGTCACCCCTCGCTACCCACACAAATTACATTTTATATGTTTTTTATTTACTGTGTCACTTTTAATTAAATCTGTAATCGCCTGCCTGAGGGGGCATGGTCCCCGTTTCCCAACTCAGCGTGATCTGAGAGTGTGTGCACATGGGTGTGGGTGTGTGCACATAGGGCTGAGTAGCAGGCCCTTTCCAGGCAGGGAGGCTGGAGTGCTTGCACAAGTGTGTCTTACAGTGAATGCATGTGTGTGCATGTGGTCATGGATACCTGCAGGGACAGCCCAACTGAGGTGGGGGTCTCCTCTTGGCTCTTGACCTGAGTCAGTAACACCCCTATGGCAGCAGCTAGACAGGCTTCCAGGACAGTCTGCTCTAAGCCTCTCATTGGGAAGATGGGGAAACTGAGGCCCAGTGAAGGTTGGGACTTGCCAGGCAGACTCTCCCAGGACAGGCAGTACTATATGAAACATTTGAGAACCTGGCTTTATTTTTTGGTTAAAGAGAAAAATAGAAATTGTTCGACTCACTAAGTTTCTAAATTAGCAACAGGACCATAACATACTGTTCAATAGGCACAGCCAATGCTAGAAATGTGTTTTGTTTTCACATTATAGTCAGTTAAGGGAAGCTACAAGGACAGAGAGAAGGGAGAGGGAGCAGAGGGAGAAGAATTAGGCAGCACACAAGATGCAGCAGAGGCCACACACTGGAGGGAGAGAACAGAGGGACCATGCCCTGGAATGTGTCAGTGCCCCCTAGGCTGTGAGTGGAGCCTTGAGCATTTATATCTTTTTTTTTTTTAAGTTCATATATTTATTTTGAGAGGGCACGCAAGTTGGGGAGGGGCAGAGAGAGGGAGAGAGAATCGCAAGCAGGCTCCGCACAGTCAGTGCAGAGCCCCATGCGGGGCTTGAACCCATGAACCATGAGATCACTACCCGGCTGCTTAACCCACTGAGCCACCCAGGCAGCCCCAGCACTTGTATCTTTAAATCACAGCTCTTCATCTGCTTTAAAGATTTCAGTGTTCAGAGGCTCTGCTCTGAAGAGAAGAGCAGAGGCTTTGGAAGGCATTCTTGGGTTTTCACTTGGGGTGGATCTTTGATAAGGATCTCAGGGACAAGTGGGACAATGGTGTAAGAAAGGAAGTGGAAGAAACTGGAGAAAAAAAACAGCCCCTAGGGGAAGGGGTCAGGTATAGAGGCCTGGCAGTAGCAGGTATCCAGCTCCTGGTGGGGTTTTTTTTTTGAGTGTCCTACATGCAGGGACAGACACACTACACATGAGAACACGTGCCACACACATACATCGGCCGGATTTAGGCCTGTCCTGAGTTGGGGGTGGGGATGCTGCTCAAGCCATCCTGAGTCACTGCCCTGGCTGAGGGATCTATAAGACCGAGCCCATTCATCTGACAGGAGCCTTGATCTGTAAGGGCGCATAGGGGTGGGTCTGGCCAAAGAATCACCTGTGTGCAGCCACAGAGGTCAGGGGAAAGGGAGGGTGAGGGTAACTGGTCATGGGGAACTGTGAGAGCAAAACCCATTGGTGTCCTCCAATGGGTGCAGAGTGCTGTGCCCTTGTGCCCATGGAAGCAGTCGGGCTGCTGGGCAGGTAGGTTGAAGGGTGAGGGACTCACACACCTGACTGGAAACACAGAGGTTCAACACAGATATACCTGTTAGGGAGTGTAGGCTGTATGCATGTGTGTGTGTGTGTGTAAGTGTGCGTGCAAGTGTTGGAGCAAGATCATGGCATAGCCCCTGCCCCTCCAAGAGCCCCTGCCCCCGCCCCTGCCTGCTCCTGGCCCCAGTTGATTAATCATGGAGCTGAGTGGCTTCCAGCTTATCAGGTACCTTAATAGCTGAATAATTCCAGCCCCATCATCGGGCCCTTAATTGCTTTCTTGTGGCTGCAGCCTGGAGTGCATGCTGAGTGGGTGAGCTCCCAAGGGACCAGCTGCAAGCTTCAGGCAGCATGCTGGATGGGCATCCCAAGGTACAACTCCCTGCCACCTGGGCAGCCCCTCTCCAGGGGCCACAGGCCATAGCTGCCCTGCCTGATCATGTGGGGCCTGGCTGAAGGGTAGGCTAAGCTGACTCAGGATGGGGTGAGGACCTGGAAGTCTTCCTGAAGGAGCTGGTGCAGCCCCAGCCGAGCCCTGGGGAATGAGATCCTGGCTAGGCAGAGAGCAGGTGAGGCTTTCCAAGCAGGGCATGTCATTGTGGTGAGGTCCCACAGGGGGACTGCCCAGGTGCTTTTCACCTCAGCCCCCCCCCCATTTCCCCCGCAGCCACTGTCATCCTTAATGAACTCAACTGGACAGAAGCCCTGGAGAATGTGTTTATCGAGAACCGCAGGCAGGACCCCACACTGCTGTGGCAGGTCTTTGGCAGTGCCACAGGAGTCACTCGCTACTATCCAGGTAAGTGTCAGCCCGTCTCTCCTGTCCACTCAGCACCCAACCCTCCTCCATCACCCAGCCCACTTATCCTGAGGTGTGTGGGGTGGGTGGTCAACCCTGTGGGCTGTGGAGTAGCCACTCCTGCAAAGCCTGCCTACCCTTGCAGGGCCCTTCCCTGCTAGACCCCTCACCTCCTCTCCTCCCACAGCCACCCCATGGCGAGCCCCTAAGAAAATCGACCTGTACGATGTCCGAAGGAGACCCTGGTGAGTGAGCAAGGAGGAGCTGGGAAGGGACACCCCCTCAGTTCCCCCACCTCTGCTGCCTGCTCCCCTCCCTCCCGATATCCAGGCCTCGGAGCAGGGCGCAGCCAGCTCTATCCAATTTTCATTTCACACATCGTTGCCACTGGAAAATGGATCCCATCACCCAGGCAGGCCTCCCAGCTGCCTCTGCCCCCCATCCACTGCCCGGCACTCCACCCCCTTGGGACTGAGGGATTGGGCCAGTGGGGGTTCCCAAGAGTGGATGTCGGTTGGCCAGCCCCACACCACCCATCTGAACCCTGGACACCTCACCCTTTGCTCTGCCTCTCCTGCAGTACCCCATGACATACTCTTTCCCTGCCACCTGTTCATTCCTGCACACAGCTGGGACTCAGACCTTGGGGCCTCATCCTGGGCCAGGGGACATAACCTTCTACCCCCTCTCTGGATCACCTGCTCACCCCTCCTTTGGCTCAGGGTCACTCATGTCATGGGCAAGGACTGTTTTTTTAAGCGTGATATCCTTGGTGCCTAGGACCCTGTCCGGCCCATGCAGTGGATGCTCAGTAGAAACAATGTTGAATCAATATATGGGTGGAGGAAGAAAGGACCCACAAAGTCCCAGGGAGGCTGGCCCTAATTGAGGCTTCTCCCGGGCAGGTATATCCAGGGGGCCTCGTCGCCCAAGGACATGGTCATCATCGTGGATGTGTGAGTGAGCAGTGCTGGCAGAAGGGGTGGGGGGAAGCAAGGGGTAACCATCTGCTGCCTGGGAACACTCATCAGGGAACGGCAGGAAAATGCCTAAGGCCTACCTAGTGCCTCCATGACCTTACCAGGAGCGGCAGCGTGAGTGGCCTGACCCTGAAGCTGATGAAGACGTCCGTCTGTGAGATGCTGGACACGCTCTCTGATGATGACTATGTGAACGTGGCCTCGGTGAGTGCCAAGGTGGTAGGCGGGTGAGGAATGGGTCATACACACACCACCCCCTCACCGTGCAACAGCTGACTGCCCTGGCCAGCCTGAGGCCACTCACCACCCTCACTGTCCCTGCAGTTCAATGAAAAGGCACAGCCTGTGTCATGCTTCACACACCTGGTGCAGGCCAATGTGCGTAACAAGAAGGTGTTCAAGGAAGCTGTGCAGGGCATGGTGGCCAAGGGCACCACAGGCTACAAGGCCGGCTTTGAGTATGCCTTCGACCAGCTGCAGAACGTGAGCCCCGTGGGTGGGTGAGTGGGTGGCTGGGGACAGGCAAAGGCCCGGGCTTGGTGACACCGGGGAAATCAAGACGAATGGCCTTGTTAGCGCCCAACAGGCAACTCGGGCAGAAGCACCATCTGCTGTGGGGAGGAGGGTCTGAGGGCCAGGCCTTCCAGGGGGAGGGAGACCCACCCCTGGACCGGGGAGGGGCCGAGAGCTGCCTGACCCCAAACCTACTCCTGACCAGTCCAACATCACTCGTGCCAACTGCAATAAGATGATCATGATGTTCACGGATGGTGGTGAGGACCGCGTGCAGGATGTCTTTGAGAAATACAATTGGCCCAACCGGACGGTGAGGCTCAGCCCAGGCGGGGGCCACCCTGACCTGGGCCCGGTTCAGGGGAGGGCTGTCATCTGGTGGCCACAGCAGTAACCCCAAGCCCCAAACAGGTGCGTGTGTTCACTTTCTCCGTGGGGCAACACAACTACGACGTCACACCCCTGCAGTGGATGGCCTGCGCCAACAAAGGTACCACGTCCAGCGTCACTGCCTCAGGGCCTGCCTGCCATGCCCTGCTGTCCATTGGGTTGATTGTCCACATGTCCATCTGTACGTCCAGCTTTCCAGCTGCCTGTTTACCCACTGCCCATCCTCCTGTGCATGTGACTGTCCATCTTTCTGTCTGGCCATGTAACTTGTCCATGTGACTGAGCATCTTTCTGCCCATCTGTCTGTCCATTGTCCATCCATCTCCTGTCTGATCTGTTCTTGTGTCTGTTTGCTGGTCAGTCTGCCTCTCTATATATTTGGGCCTGACCTCTGGGTGGACTCTGAACGTCACTACCATCCTAGCAAGAGGGACCTCACCCTGCCTCTGCTTCCTTACACCCCTACACTCATGACCCCTTCCCCAGCATCAGTCCAATTGACAGGGCAGTGGAAGGGAGCACTAAAGGGATAGGAGTTTGGGGGGGAGTGACACCAGAAAGAGAGGAGTCCTGAGGGACAAGTCCAGGGCTGCTGACATCCCAGGGTACAGAAGCCCCTGTGCCATGGATCCCACGTACCACCCAGACCCACCTCTGCCTCCTCTTCCCTCACAGGTTACTATTTTGAGATCCCTTCCATTGGAGCCATCCGCATTAACACACAGGTGAGACTGTAGGGCACCTCCCGGCCTCCACCTCCCAGCACCTTGCCTCCTGGGCACTGCGTGAACAGTGGGCTGCTGTGATGTGAGAGCGCCCTCTGGTGACGTGCTGATATGCCGGGAGGCAGAACAGGGAAGGTGCAGTGGGCATGTGAACTCGTGACCCCTGTCACCTTCTCCCCAGGAATATCTGGATGTATTGGGCAGGCCCATGGTACTGGCAGGCAAGGAGGCCAAGCAGGTGCAGTGGACCAACGTGTATGAGGATGCACTGGTAAGGCCTCTGGACCCCCACAGATGTGTCCACAAGGTCATGTTCCTTAAGGGCCCCCATATGGGAATAAACCAAACAGAAGAAAAAATGGGACCTGTGCCTGAGCCCATCCTCTGAACACTCAGGGTAGGGCATGGCTGGCCACATCCTCTAACCCATCCTCTTCCTCTCCCTTCAGGGGCTGGGGTTAGTGGTGACAGGGACCCTCCCTGTTTTCAACCTGACACAGGATGGCCCTGGGGAAAAGAAGGTAAGGTTCCCCACTCGGGAACAACTAGGCATGCCCTAGCAGGTCTGGGATGGAGGAGGGACAGACAGGCCTTCAGCCTGGACAGGGGCAACTATTTGTGAACAGCTTGAGGCCTTGGGCGTGAGGTTTGGACAGTGGGGCTTCCCCGTGGAATTGAACCCATTTCAGACCCCATGCCTCTGCTCCCAGAACCAGCTGATCCTGGGTGTGATGGGCATCGATGTGGCTCTGAATGACATCAAGAGGCTCACTCCAAACTACACGGTAAGGATTCATCTGCCCATCCACCATGCTCTGCCTCCCCACAGGGACACAAGCCAGGCTCAGCAGAGGAGTCTAATGGGGATTACGGCACCTCCAGGGACACCTCTGAATTCAGGCAGTCAGGAGAGGCTTCCAGAGAAGGTGACCTTGGGCCTAGAGCTGGGGTTGGTAAACTTTCTGTGAAAGGCTAGACTATGAATATTATAGGCTCTGCCAGCGTAAATATTCATCCTCAGTTCTGCTGTTGAACTGCGAAAACAGCCACAGACAAAACAAATAAATAGGCATGACTGTGTTTGAATACAATTTTGTTTGTGGATCATGAAATTTAAATTTCACATAATTTTCACATGTCATGAAATAAAATTCCATTTTTGGTCTTTTCAACCACTTAAAAATGTAAAAAGAAACATTCCTAGCCATACGGTAACAGGTGGCGGGCCAGGTATAGCCCATGGGCCATAGTTTGCTGACCCCTGGACTGTCAAATAGATAGGAGGTGTACCTTGGAGTTACAGGAAACTCTGTGGGCAAAGGACTAAAGGTGAAAAACAAAATCATAAACCAGGGAGGGGGCAAGGTCAGTGTGGCTGGCCCACCGCCTGTGTTGAAGGCAGTTTCAGGTTTGGTTGTGAAAGGGGTAGGGGTGGGATGTGTGTGACAGCATGTCTACACCTGAGCCACATGAAGGCCCCATGTCATTGGCCCCCATGTGCAGTGAGAAAACAGTCTAGAGAGCTAAGGGTGAGTCCAGAGTCCCATTCACTCATCCTTCACTTCCACCTGGAAGGGGTACCCAGGAGTTCCAAGGGCACTCTCTTCCCTATGCACTCTACTGAGATGGCGACCAGGAGGAGACACTAGTGGGGAGGGGAGGAGAAGGTAACAGCAGCCTTGAGGGGCCAGTGGAGGCAGCAGTCTGGCTGACTGACAGCTCCATGACAAGCAGGGGTAGTTGGGGCAGAAGGCCAAATCAAATTGTGGTCCCATGATGCCGGTCAGCCTCAGCAAGAGCTGGTGCACACGGGATACCAGCCTGCTGGACTTGAGCTTGAGAAACAGCTTGAGAAACAGGCTCGAGGTCACATTGCATGTGGGGGCCCCTGGCCCAGGCAGGCAAACCTCAGTGGTATCGAAAGCAGGCTAAGGAAGAGCTCGAGAGTCTAGAGAATCCCTGCCTAGCCCTCCAGGCCCTGAGCTCCCAATCTACGCCCCCAGCTTGGAGCTAACGGCTATGTGTTTGCCATTGACCTGAACGGCTACGTGTTGCTGCACCCCAACCTCAAGCCCCAGGTGAGCCAGGGGGGTGGCCAGGAGGAGGGTAAACTCTACAGGATGGGGACCCCTGACTTCCTGCCCTGCCTCCCACAGACCACCAACTTCCGGGAGCCTGTGACTCTGGACTTCCTGGATGCTGAGCTGGAGGATGAGAACAAAGAGGAGGTAAGGAAAAGGAGAGGAGTAGAGATGGGGGTACCCAGAGCAGCAGAGAGTAGGGACCCCACCCCTCACATCTCTGGTCCTTCCAGATCCGTCGGAGCATGATCGATGGCAACAAGGGCCACAAGCAAATCAGAACGCTGGTCAAGTCCCTGGACGAGGTGAGAAGGTGGTATAGGGGCACAGAGTCAGGGTGGGCATCCTCCTGTACTCCACCCCACCCCGGCCTACTGGCCCAAGTACTTGACTCAGCCTCTTCTCCCAGAGGTACGTAGACGAGGTGATGCGGAACTACACCTGGGTACCTATAAGGAGCACCAACTACAGGTGAGTGGGTCAGGGCTGGGTAGGCAGGGAGGGGTAGGGGCAGCCCCAGAGCCCAGAGTCTGAGCCCTGTGCTTGCCCAGTCTGTGCGTTCTCAACGACTGCAGCCATGATCCCAGTGGGGCACCAGCAGCCAGAACTGCTCACTACTCACCCCAGGACTCTCGGTCCCCCAAGGGCCTTTTGCTGGCCCTTCAAGAACTGGACAGAGACAAGACAGTGCGTCTGATGTCTCCCCATGCCACACCACCCTCTCATGTCACCCCTGCTTGGATTGTATCCCTGGGTATCTGCACCCAGGATGTCACCCTCAGCACATCCCCAGGCCTGCTCTCAACAGGCACCACAGCCTCGGAGCAGGTACCCTTGTGGGTCAGGCCCAGGCAGTACAGGCTGTCTCCTTGTGCCCCCAAGAGCTGGTCTCATTCACACCCCAATCCCAGCTTGTGACTGCTCCTCATGGTGTTAGCACCAGCCCTGCTTTTTGACGGCTCTCACGTGGCCTAAGTCTCTAGGACTGAGGGACCCCACTCCCATGGCTGTGCACCCAACAGCCTAGCTCACAGACAGTGTTCTGTCCCTTTTGAGTTTGCTGCTGGCCAGATAGAGGAGGCTGGCTGGGCACATGGTGTGTTGGGGGAGGCCGCTGGGGATATGGGGGGTGTGGCGAGTTGCTTTGGAGCTGGGAGTTCTGAGGCCTCCAGAAGAGTTTAGGGAGTGAATCTCCCACAGCTAACAGGGAAAGGTGGCCCTGGTGGTCAGGAGAGGGGACTTCACAGCCTGGGTCTCTCTGCCCAGCTCCAAGGTGGGGGGGGCTGAATGCCAATGTGGCCCACCTCTCCCCAGCAGTGACATATGCTCCTCTCCTCCCCTCATCCCCAGCCTAGGGCTTGTGCTCCCGCCCTACAGCACCTTCTACCTCCAAGCCAACCTCAGTGACCAGATCCTGCAGGTCAAGTGTAAGTGGCCCGGCCCCTGCCTGTGCCCTGCACCCCTGCCTCTGCCCCGCACCTTGGCCGCCGGCCCCAGGCAGCATAGCCAGCCGCTGGCGGCAAGGCAGCCCCTCCTGCCCAGTCTGCCCACCCCCAGGCACCCGCAGGCTGGGGCACCAGCCATCGGAAAGTCTGTGGAAATCTGCATGCCTGCCTTTTCTCAGATTTGGTTCCAGACCATTCTCTCATGATTTCCGTTGAGGTTTTTGGTTTTAGTTTCCCCTACTGCGTGTCTTCCCTCCTTAGCTTGCCTCCCCCGCACACCTCTGGGGGCTGCATTCTTGGAAGACACCCCCTCTTCTCATCTCTCCTTCCCCCTGTGCCCTGCAGCTGTCTCCCCTGTGGTGCCACCCCCCCAGGGTCTCTCTCTCCCCCTCCTCTGACCTCCTCATTCATCCTCCCCCATTTTCCGCCCCCCTCATCAGCCCCTCTCACCTTCCTCCAACCCCCACTGCCTCACTCTCTCTGCCCTTCCATTTCTCTTGCTGCCTTCTCTCCCTCCTCCTCCTCTCCCCCTCTCCCTTCCCTCTCCCTCCCTCCCTCCTTCTCTTTCCCTTCCCTGCACCCCCACCTTCTCTGTCTCCCCACTTCCCTCTACCTTCTGCTCCTTCCGTTTCTCTCCTGCCCCAGCACCTTTACTTTCTCTCTCTTCCTCCCTCCTTCCCTCCCTCTGCTCTCTCCACCCCCCTTCATCCCTGCATCTCCCACCCTCCCTGCCTCTTCCTCCCCTTCACTCTCCCCCTCTCTTCTTCTCTGGACCTCTCTCCTTCCTTCCCTCCCTGGTCCACTCCTCTGCCTGTGGCTCATTCCTGCATGTTCTGCTCACCCTGGGCCTCCCCCAAGAGGCCTCTGGAGCCTGTGGCCCCGCCTGCCCACCGCCCGAGGTCACTGGGAGGGAGGCTGGGGCTCCGGCCCCACCGGGCGCCCCCCACCTGCCTGGCCGACTAGGGCTCATCTCCTTTGAGTTTTCTCGCTCTCTCTTTCTCTCTCATGTCGTTTTTTTGCAAGAAGTTTCCTTTCGGTATGATGATGAGACACAATATTTTCATTCAAACAGCCATTGAATAAAATATTGTTTGTGCCCCTCCCCTTCCCCTCCCCCTTTTCGTTTGTTTTTGTGTTTGTGTTGTTTTTGTTTTCCTCGCTTTCTCTCTTGGTGGACTGTCCCAGTGCCAATCAGCAAACTGAAGGGCAAGTATATTCAGAACCAGTGCACCCTCCTCTCCCCACCCCACCCACCCTCACACCCCTGCTTGCCCCCCTCCCTGCCCAGGACCAGCCAAACCCCTGCTCTCCAGGGCTCCCTCCCAGCATCCCCTTGGCTCCTCTAGTTCTTGCCTTTTCCCTCATCCCTAAACCCCTATTACAGCCAGGGCCCTTCTCCTGGCCCTGCCTGCAGGGTGGTCTCCGGCGTGTTCTGAGAGCTCAGGCCCCCTCCTCATCCTCCTCTCTCCCTCTGGGCAGGCCCCTGCCCGCCCCCACCTTCTCTGTCCCTCTAAGACAACTCAACAGTGGGGACAGGGCTGGATGCCTCTCCACCACCTCCCACCCAGGAGGACAGGGGGCCTGATAGGCAGGGCTAGACCAGTCTTCAGTGGGGCTTATGTGTGAGGCTTAGGGTAAAGGAAAGTGCCAGCCACATGAGGCTTCGTCTGGGATAGTTCTCCCTCCTGTGATCTCTGGCAGTTGGTCCAGAAGTTGGCAGCCCTCCAAGGGGTGACGGAAGGCTTTGGAGGCCCTACACCTTGATTCTGGGACGGGCAGGATAGGGCAGCAGCCATGCCACTGGGAGAGCCAGGCAGGCCCAGCCATCCTGGGCACCAGCCTAGGTGCTGCAGCCCCTGTGTCCTGGTGCCCCCCACTGCCTCCAGAGACTTTGCTAAGGTCCACTGGCCCAGCCCAACCCTGGTACTTGCTGCCCCTGGGGCAGAGGGTCAGGTGTGGAGAAGGTATTCCCCTGGGAAATAAAAGCAGACTCAGGGACAGTGAGCCTAGCCAGGAATGGAAGGAACCATGTCTGGACCCCAAGGGCCAGCAAAAGAGCTTAGAGGGAATCAGTCTGTGTATGAACAAAAAGATTCTGGCACTTAGGGGTACCCAAGCGAGACATTCCTGAAAAAGAAAGGCACTGAACTCACAGACTCTGGTGGAGAACAAGGAGGGTGAGAGAGGGCAGCATGTGAGGGTCTCTGCCACAGGGGCAGATACCCCTGCCTGGACAGATAGGCATGGAGAGCCACAAGGGGGGTTCCTGTCCCCAGTCCCCATGACCTGGAAGCCAGGGCTCTCCAAGAAGCCCTAGGGGCCCTGTCCAGCATAGTCCAGCAAAGGGGATACAGCTGGCACCACTGGCCTGGGTGGGGGTGGGGGACAGGCCCTACTCCCACTGGCTTGAGTTGTCTTTTCTCCCCCTCCCACATCCCTCCCACTGACCCCAGAAATGCAGGGCCATAGTAACAATGACAATTATAGCCTAATCTCCCTTCCTGCTCCCCTACCTACTTTTTCTTTCTCCTCCTTCCCCTCCCCCGCACCCGTTCCCTGTCGGCTTGTGTCCAAACCCTGCCTCACAGTCCCATCAGAAAGCAACAGTCCAACCAGTGACTGCCCAGCCCCTGCAGGCACCCCAAGCCCACCTCCCCGAATCTTGCAGTGCATTGTGGGAGTATCTGGGAACAGAGAAGACACCTCTTCTGCAAAAATAAGCCTTGGGGTGACAGAGAGATCATACCTTGGTGAAGACAGGATTGGAAGGTGGGCTGCCCAGAGTGCAACACGCCAAGGGGCAGGGGCATGGCTCCAAGATGCAGACCTGCCAGGTGGCTGATCCATCTGGGCTGGGAGAGGCCACAGAGAAGCCCAGATTCACTCACAAACCCACACAGAGACACTTGTACACCTGCACAGGTATGCAAACACACATGTTTTCCCATGTACATACGCACTCACTCTCACACCATGCACAGGTCTAATTGATAGGTCCTTAAGAGCACTCCTTCTCTGGAGCCACAGCATTCCTCTTTGGCTGCTCTGAACCCGGACAGGTCCTAGGAAGGGTAAAGACCCACCCTTCTTCCCCGCCTGGCCTCATGCTCCCAGCCCAAGAGGGCAGGTGTACAGGTTTGTGCAGCATTCCTGAGTCCTCCTGTCTCCCACACCTTCCTCCACAGCATGGGAACATTCTCAGGCATGAGTCTCCCCTCACCCAGCCTCCCAGCCCAAGAAAGAGCACTGGACCCCCACAATGCACTGCAGCCCAGCCCCAGCTGCCCACACTGTCTCTGGTTGGACTGTCTGTGCCCGTGAGAAACTCCCTCGGTTTGGCCATGTTGATGCCTGACACAGAACAAAAGCAAGACCTACCAAAATGCAAACAGCTGCAGCAAAGAAAGAGAGATAAAAATCCGCGGCCAAAAGCCAATTCCCTTCCTCAAAGTCTCTTTGGAGGCAAAGGAAGCTCAGCATGCGGTTTTTTCCATTACGGATGTGATAAGAGCGAGACCGGCGCCTCCCCCAGACCATGCATATATATAGCAGTGTGTGTATATATATGTGTGTGTGTGTGTCCGTGTATATGTGCTATACAGCTGTATGGAAGCATATACAGCCACGCCACGGGACTCACTGCCGACAGAGGACCAGGCCTGGGCAACATATTGGCTATAACTGCCCTCCTCCTGCGATGCTGTAGTCTCCACAGGCCCTCCACCCCTCCCCGCCCGCCCCTTCTCTCTGCCCGCCCCTTCTCTCTGGCTCGAACGTGGAAGTGGCGGGTTCCCTCTTTGCTGGTGTCTCCCCCTCCCTCAAGCCACCCTCTGCCCTGTCCCTCCAGCCCCGTCAGCTCTGAGCCCCCTGGCCTTCTGCCTCCCCAGCCCCCGCCGGATAACCCCCCGTTTCTGTTGCAGATTTTGAGTTCCTGCTCCCCAGCAGCTTTGAGTCTGAAGGACATGTTTTCATTGCTCCCAGGTAGCTTGCGTGTGGCCTTGCTGAGGTGTCCTCCCCAACCCCAACCGCCCCGGCCCCGCCTCCTGCACTGCTGCCTGGAGCTCTGTGTGTGTGTGTCCTGTGCAGTGTCGCCCCCCACCCCATGCATAGCCCCGTATGTGCGGCCATGTGCATACCCTGGGCCATGCAGCCGCACCAGGCAGCAGTGGCCAGCCGCCCACAGCTCCAGCCCCCACCAGGCCTGGGGCAGGAGGGCTCTGGACTCTGCTGATATTCCCTGCCCTCCCGGGCCACCAGGAAGGAGCCCTTTCTGCCCTGGGCGGGCTGTCCACAGCACACTCCTGACTGGGCAGCTGCTGCTCTGGTTTGTGGTACCCTCCCCAACTCCCACCCTGCACCTCGTCCTTGTCCTGTGTCACTCAGTGTTTGTGTGGGTCTGGGGATGAGCCAGCCAGAGCCCCTGTCAGCAGTGCTGAGTTTAGGTGTGATGGCTCACAGAGGACTGGGAGAGGTAGAGGGTACAAGGGCTTTAAAGAGGTGCTCTGGCAAGTGAAGGGTCAGGGCCCAGTGCAGGCCCGGGCCTGGACCATCCCTCAAGTGCACACTCAGCGTGCACACACACATCCTTGGGTATACACGCTCTGCCTGTTGGCCCAAAGTGAGGAGGCCAGCAGCTCCCCCAGTGGTGAAGCCCTTCCCTGTGACCTGGCTTTGGATGAGGGCAGGTGGGTGCAACTGACAGAGACCCATGGGCACTCTCAGGCACCACACGGGGGCTCTGGACATTCCTAACCTCCATGTGTATGCACGTGTGTGCATGCACCCACAAATTTCTCTCTCTGTAGATGTGTGTTTGTGTTTGTGAGTAATTGTGTATGTTTGTAAGAGTCTGAGTGTAAATACGGAGTGGGCTGTGTGCATTAGTGACTGTGGGAATGAGTGAAAAGGCCTGTGTGGCCTACATGACCCTGAGAGAGGGGACTGTGTTTGTTTTTGCCACTTCTGTATCTTTGGCTTGGGATAGCTCAATAAATACATGTTGGGTGAGTGAATGAAGTAACCCACAAATGTAAATGTACATACTCTTGGGGGGCACTGTGGGGGAACTGTATCTGAAGCACAACTGGGGCATCACTCTGGATGTATCAGCTGTGCCCCCCACCACAGAAGTACAGGTTGTGTGCTGTACAAAGGCCATAGGGGCCAGAGAGCAAGTGGGGGCTGAAACCCAGCTTGCCCCCAGCTTTGCCCTTACCAAACTGTGCGCCCTAGCACGGTGTAGGGAAGCAGTGCATTTTAATAATCCCCACAAAGTTGCTGCATTCAGGGCAGCAGGGAGGTCTCTAGTGGCAGCTGTGTGAAGGAAGGATTAGGCAGGAGAGATAGCTCCACCTACCAGGGTGGAAGGACTGCTCACCAAGACTTCCTGGGGGAACAGAGCCTGAAGCGGGCCTCCCATGCCCCAAAACTCCCACGTTATGTTCTCTGGAGCCGGAGCCAGAGCCTGAGCCCAGTGAGGGCCTTGAGGAGGTGAGGGATTTGGACTGTCCGCCTCTAGGAGAAGAGCATTCCGGGCAGAAGGAGCAGCCAGTCTGAGGACCCACGTGTTCCCACTGACTTCCTGACACCCTCTGTGGTATGGAAAAAACTGAGGCTTGGGGAGCTTAAGTGAGTCATCCAAAGGTGCAAAACTAGGAAGCGGCAGGTTGAAGTCATATTTAGGCTAAGTCAGCGCCGGTACCTCACCCACCGTGTGCCCACTGGAACCCCACAGCATACAGGTGGACGGGCCAGCCATGAGGCATCTCCTGGGGCCTCCCAGGTGTGCCGTCAGGGTCCAGGGCTATGCCCTGGAGGGAGAACCTGCCAGATTGGAGGAAGCAGACCATCACTCTTGTGTCAGCTCCGCCCCTATTCAGAGGTGGCAGCCTGTAAGAATACACACCCCCTGCCAAAGGCGCAGGCTTCTCAGCCAATGGCCAGGCAGGCCTGTTGAGAAACCTCAACCCTACTGCTCTGTCCAGCCCCCCAAGCCCACTCTTCTTGCCCCTCCCCACCCCCAGAGAGTATTGCAAGGACCTGAATGCCTCAGACAACAACACCGAGTTCCTGAAAAACTTCATTGAGCTCATGGAGAAAGTGACTCCAGACTCCAAGCAGTGTGAGTGCCTAGTGGGGCAGCCGGGTCTGGGCAGTGCCCAGGCCACAAGGGGGCAGCCCAAAAGAACCCAGAGACCGGGCAGGTGTGATGCAGACCCAAGCCCAGGGCAGGACCTGGGCCAGATAGTGGGAAAGGCTCCTATTGGAGCCTTGGGTATATGGGGGAGAGTGGGCAGGGAGCCACAAGAAGATGGCCCCTCCACCCCTAACCTCCTGTTCTAGGCAACAACTTCCTTCTGCACAACCTGATCTTGGACACAGGCATCACACAGCAGCTGGTGGAGCGTGTGTGGCGGGACCAGGATCTCAACACGTAGGCATCACCCAGCCTGTGGGAGCAGGAGGTTGGGATGGGCCCAGAGGCCCTGGCCCTGCCCTGCAGAAGGCAAGCCTGTGACTCACCTCCCTGCTGCCCCCCAGGTACAGCCTTCTGGCCGTGTTTGCTGCCACTGATGGTGGCATCACTCGCGTATTCCCCAACAAGTAAGTAACCAACCCTGCCGCCCAACACCCTGCCCCTGTCTGGGACCCTGCCTCTGTCCTGCTTCCCATAGGCCTCCTTGCACCTGGCTGAGACACTGTCCCCCATACACCACCCCTTCTACTGACCTCTGTCTTTGTCGGATAACCAGAGCAGCGGATGACTGGACGGAGAATCCAGAGCCCTTCAATGCCAGCTTCTACCGTCGTAGCCTGGACAACCATGGCTATGTCTTCAAGCCCCCGCACCAGGACGGTGAGTGTCCTCCAAGGTGCCCAGCAGCAGATGGGAAGTTGAGGCTTCCCTGTCTGCTCAGCCAGGACTAGGCTCTGCTCTCTGAGGCCCCTCTCAAACATGAGGCTGGCTGAGACTGGGGCAGATGAGGAGAGAGAGCTAGGCTGTGCCAAACACTACATTGGGTACTGGGTACTTGGCTTGGGCCCCTGGGTCCACAGGCCCAGCACAGAGTGGTCAGTGTAACCACCAGCCCCTACTCCTGACCATCCCACCCCACCGCCAGCCCTGTTAAGGCCACTGGAGCTGGAGAATGACACAGTGGGCATCCTCGTCAGCACAGCTGTGGAGCTCAGCCTGGGTGGACGCACACTGAGGCCAGCAGGTGAATGCCTGGGGTGGAGGTGGAGAAAGAGACGATGGGCAGGGTGCTGCCCAGGAAGGCAGGCATTCATGACCCCCTGCTCTCCCCTATAGTGGTAGGTGTTAAGCTGGACCTAGAGGCCTGGGCCGAGAAGTTCAAGGTGCTAGCCAGCAACCGTACCCACCAGGACCAGCCTCAGAAGGTACTTGGGCAGGTGTGGGGGCAGTAAGCCCAGCAAAACCCATTCTAGAGTCTCCCGGAAATCCTTACCACTCAGAGTGGTTCCTGTGTCTATGGGGAGGCAGTGGTTGTTGTAGATGGCCTGGGGATCTAGATGTACAAAGGGTGATGGGAGGGGGAAAACTGGCGGGCACCTTATGGTCCTTGCTCTCTGCCCAGCAGTGTGGTCCCAGCAGCCACTGTGAGATGGACTGCGAGGTTAACAATGAGGTGTGTGTGCCCCGAACCCTAGCTTACCCTGATCCCTGATTTCTTAATCCCAACTGCAACTCCTAGCCTATCGTTTGGCCTGGGGGTCTCAACATCCCACCCTCTACAGCTTTACCACAACTGGGGGAGTGGTGCCCCTTCTACCCAACCACCCGACTGCCAGGGTCTGGGGAGGAAGGTCTGGGCCTGAGCCCCTCTCCATCTTCCCCCTCCTTCTCCACCTTTCAGGACCTGCTCTGTGTCCTCCTTGATGATGGGGGATTCCTGGTGCTGTCAAACCAGAATCATCAGTGGGACCAGGTGAGGGTCAGGGAGAGGGTAGAAGGAGGAGGCCAAGGTTTGAGCTTTCAGGGGGTGTGGCACTGCCAACCCTGTGACTACCACTCCCTCCTGGCATTCCCAGGTGGGCAGGTTCTTCAGTGAGGTGGATGCCAACCTGATGCTGGCACTCTACAATAACTCCTTCTACACCCGCAAAGAGTCCTACGACTATCAGGCAGCCTGCGCCCCCCAACCCCCAGGCAACCTGGGTGCTGCACCCCGGGGGGTCTTTGTGGTGAGCCCCAGCAATGCCTGGTCTGGAGATGGTGGGCAACGGGGTGGGGGGGGGGGGAGGCTGGGAGACCTGCCCACAGATGACGCTCCACCTCTGACAAGAGAGCTGGGGGTGACCCGGGTTCCGGGACAGCAGTAGCAGCCCATGCCCCTCTCTCCACTGCAGCCCACTATTGCAGACTTCCTTAACTTGGCCTGGTGGACCTCGGCTGCAGCCTGGTGAGTCCGAAGGGGAAGGGAGTGGAGGAAGGGTGCTTCCTGACCAGAAGGGCTCAAGAGAAGTGGTGGGGCAGGGCACTGGCCTCTGCTGACCACTCCCACTCAGTGACCCCTGCCCTACAGGTCCTTGTTCCAGCAGCTTCTCTATGGCCTCATTTATCACAGCTGGTTCCAGGCAGGTAGGTGGGGCGTTAGAGGCCCCTCCTCGAACCCCCTCCCCAGACTAAGCCCGGACCCATCCCAAAGGGAGGTCGGGGCTTAAAGTTGAGCGAGGCTGAAACCCGAGACCTTGCCAGGGTGAATGGGTGGGGCTGAGGCGCTCTGGGCCCTCGCAGACCCCGCGGAGGCTGAGGGGAACCCCGAAGCGCGAGAGAGCAGCTGCGTCATGAAACAGACCCAGTACTACTTCGGGTCGGTGAACGCCTCCTACAACGCCATCATCGACTGCGGAAACTGCTCCAGGTACCCGCGGGGATCGGGACCGGAGGGCTGGCTGTAGCCTGGTGGGCCCATGGGCGGGGCCTGCCGGGTGGGCGCGGCCCGGGGCGGGACCGGGGCTACAGCGGGGAGGGGCGGGGCGAGTCTCAAAGCCCCGCCTTTCCGGACTGCCTCCAGGCTGTTCCACGCGCAAAGACTGACCAACACCAACCTTCTGTTCGTGGTGGCCGAGAAGCCTCTGTGCAGCCAGTGTGAGGGTGGCCGGCTTCTGCAGAAAGAGACACACTGTATCCTGCCCCCGCCGCTCCCCGCCGCCCGCGCCCCCTCCTGTCCCGCGTGCCCCCTCAGTGCCCTGCAGCCTCCTTGACTCCCCACCCATGCCCAGCGGACGGCCCGGAGCAGTGTGAACTGGTGCAGAGACCGCGATACCGGAGAGGCCCGCATATCTGCTTTGACTACAACGCGACGGTGAGGAGGGGGCGGCGCACTTTACATCCCGGCCCCCTCCCTTCCCTGGGCCGCCCGGCCGACCTGCACCTTGCCTCTTCCCGCAGGAAGATACCTCAGACTGTGGCCGCGGAGCTTCCTTCCCGCCGTCGCTGGGCGTCCTGGTCTCCCTGCAGCTGCTGCTCCTCCTGGGCTTGCCTCCTCGGCCGCAGCCCCAAGTCCACGCCCACGCCTCGCGCCGCGTCTGAGCGCCCCCTCCTGCCCCTCCCCAGGCCTCCCCGCCTCTCCCCTGCCTCCCACACCCCGCCTTAGAGCCTCGCTTCCTCCCTCACCGAAGGACCTGAGTAGCCAGGCCCAAGTCTGAGCCTTGGAAGGGGGGGGGGGGGGGTCCCAAAGGAGGGTGCCGCAGGTCTTTGGCCCCCAAGCCACATCTCGCCGCCGAACTGTCAAAGTGACCCCAGACCCCTTATTCCCACTGGACTCACCCGCCCCTGAGGGCTGGGACAGGGAAGCCACAGTACTGGTGCCAAACCAGGCCTCCACTGCCCACCCTGCCCCAAGGCTCCCTTTGTGTGGGAGACCTAGGCCCTGCCCCAGCTGGACTTCTCTAACCTGGCCCTTATGTCCCACCCAGGACCAAATCTGGATTCCCTGGGAATAATGAAGTTGAGATGGGCAGTTTGAGGCTTGTGCATCCCATCTTAAGTCCTGGCAGGAGGGAGGTCCTGAGGCAGCCCCTCGATGGCTCCTGCCCCTATCAGGCCTACAGCCACCTCCCACCTTCTTCCAGCCCTGCAGGTGACAGGCCAGTGACAGTGACACTGGCTCAGACACAACCCCATAAACACCTGGAGCCCTGAGGGCAGAAACTGGATTCACATTAGACTTACCTAGGAGGACGAACACACATACACACACACACACACACACACACACACACACACAAACACACCATGGGGTGGGTGGGGGTAGGGGCTCACAAAGCCTTACACAGGGCAGGGGGTTGGTGGGAGGGTTGGCACATGCACACTTCATCTGCTCACTGCCCACCTCTAATCTGACCTGCAGCCCAGCTGGTCCTCTGTCTCTAAAGCTGAATGTCAAACAGTGCCAAATGCTGGGACAGGGGGTTCACCTCTGTCCCACCCTAGCCACCAGTGTCCTGGAAATGTCCCTCACCCCACCAGGTGCTCATTGTAACCATTTCGCACTAGTGTCAGGCCCCCAGCGAGACCACATGCCACTGCCTGCACCTCTTGGCAGAGGAATCTTCACCAGACATTGCCCTTTGCCTTAGCCAGAGTGACATGATCACTCCTGGCTGGGCTATCCCACCCCCAATCTGGCCCTTACATACTCAGGCCTGTGCTCCACTCCCTGTTTCTTCACACTCACACAATGGGGGAGGGGGAGCAAACTGCTCTCCCCTGCTGAACACACACATGCACGCATACGCACACACATGCACACACTCTGTGCACACACAGAGGCTGGGCCCAGGCACATGTCTTCACACCATTCATTCTGATCATTTCCCCCATAGGCATCGCAGCCTGGGGGCAAGTGGGGGACAGGAGAGCAGGGGGAGGTGGCCAAGAGGCTCAGATGGACTGGGAGGAGGGGGGAGGGTGATGCATTAATTAATGGCTCCATTAATTAATGTCACGTTGCTTGTTGCTTTCTCAGTGTGTGTGTATGGTCCATGCCCGCTGCTGGTGCCAGGGTGGGCACCCATGCTGTACACCCAGCCTAGATGCCAGCCATGTCTTGCGGGGGGCGTGTGTGTAACTGTAGTGTAGTCAGGTGCTCAATGGAGAATATAAAAATAAAAAAGAAACATATACAAAAAAATAAATATATATTTTAAGTTTAAAAAACAGGAAAACAGACAAACAATCCCCATCAGGTAGTTGTCCAACCCCCAGCTGGGTCTAATCCTTCTCATCACCCACCCGACCTGGCTGCCCCCTCACCTCGGGCTCGGGGGATCTGTGGGGGACTGGGGGGCCATTTCCTCTTCTCTGCCCTTTTTTTTTTTGGTTGTTGTTCTATTTTGTACAGACAAGTCAGAAAAACAACAGTGACAAAAAAGTCAAGAAACTTTGTAAAATATCGTGTGTGTGATTCCTTGTAAAATATTTTCAAATGGTTTATTACAGAAGATCAGTTATTAAATAATGTTCATATTTTCACTTCAAATGGTTCCCATCCACTGTGTCTGCCTCAGGGTGGGGATTGGGTAGCTTGAAGACAGGTGGCCATGACCTCAAAGTCCCACCTAACACTCAACTGGGAATGAAGGCTATTGCAACCCAGGTACCCAGTAGGTGTAGGGCATGACGCTTCCTGGGCTTCCTAAATACCAGATCCTTGGTATCCTGCATCTCAGATAATCTCTGAGAAAAGCTGTCCTTAAAGGCCAGGATGACAGAAGAAAGAAGACAGATGAAATTTGAGTTTAGGTAGGCATCTAGCCATCAGGTCAGACCACCAGGGCCTAGTGGGCAGGTCATCCACTTGGAGCGATGAGTTAGTACCTGGCCCAAGTCCATGACCTGGTGTTTGAGGGCCCATCCTGCTATCCAGAGAAGGCCAGGGTCTGGTCCACCCATAAGCATGACCATGGCTCCTTTTCAGTTGAGGGGAGGCCCAAGGCCCAGTGTTCTCCCTGACTGCCACTGCTCATTCTGGAACCCAAAACTGAGTCAGTTTCTGTGAATCCTCTCAGACCTCCCTCTGGCCTGCCCTGTGCCCTTGTTCATTTTAATCCCAACTCTCTTAATAATCAACCCTACTTCCATGTGACCCTTCACATTGTTTTCAAGGAGAGAAACTAGTAACCACCAGCACAGAGGTTTCCTAATACTGCTGATGCTTACTCACTTACAACACACTTTACACTCACCTGGTAGGCAGTCAGCTTACACCTTAGACTTGGTACTAGTTTATCCCCATAGCACAGATAAACAAACAGACTAAGTCTCCTCTCTTGCTTGGTGAGAAAGGCAAGAAATCAGCAAAGGTTTCAGCTAGAAACCTGAGGTGACCTGGTTGGGGGGCATTGGATACTAAATAAATGCAGGAGGACATTCTGGGCCTTAGCAAAGACACTCTTCCTCACTCCTCCTGCAGTGGTTGGCCACAGAGCAATGCCTAACTAGTAACTCCTGAGAGAGCTCCCATGCCCTCCCATGCCTGCTCGGTCCCAGGATAGGGTTGCTAGATAAAATGTAGAACATCCAGTCAAATTTAAATTCAGATATAAGATGAATTTTTTTAGTATGTTTCCAATATTGTATGATACAACAATACTAAAAAAACTGGGGACATGCTTACACTAAAAATTATTCACCTATCTGAAATTCAAATTTGACTCAACACCCTGTATTTTGATTTGCTAAAGCTGGCAACCCTCCCTGGCATCAAATTAAAGCCCAGACCCTAGACAAAGAAAAGACTGTCAACACCTTTTGTAACCTAGAAGGCTATGCGCAGGTCGGAAGTTGTCCTGAGATCAGTGGCTGAAAGGAAGGGATTCTGCACTTTATACATGTGCTCTGTCATATATAATTGTTTTAACTATATGCACATTTTTAAGAAGTAAATACACCAAAAAATCAGTTTGCACAGGACACAAACTGCTGGAAGCTACCAATGCAGTGAAGTGAGGGCCCTGGGCCACCCTGGCCCAAGTCTGTGGGGGAGATCTCTCCTCATCAAGGCCAGAGATAAGAAATCTGTGATGGGGAAGAGAGTCACTAAAAGCAGTCCAGCCTTGCCATTTTTGGGACAGGAGACCTGAGTTCAAGTCGCAGTGCCACCACACTTGTAACAAGGGCAGCCTGGGCAACACACTCACTGAGCCCCCAGAGTGGACTGGCATTTTACACCACAGTCCCCTTGAACCCTCACCGTAAAATTATCTCCATTTTACGTCCATGAAATTGAGGAATCTTAGCCAGTGTCGCACAGCCGCCAAATGGAAGAGCAAGAATTCCAATCTGGGTCAGGTCTCATACACCCATACAACCTGGATCAGACACACACCACCAGACTGCGGAAGTTTCGGGAGTCCCTGCACACTGGTACGCACACCAAGACCATCAACATTCTTACCCACACACCTGTCCACAAAGACACACTCAGAAGTATTCAGATGTACATGCCCGGGGCTACTGTTCCCAGGAAATTCAGCAAGCGCGTGTCTGCAGTTTCGCTGCCGCGCAGGTACCCGCAGCTTTCCTCCAGGTTAGCGAAGCTATTGACTCCTCCCCACTTCCCGACAACAGGCGGAAACTGTCCTGAGAACTACAACTCCCAAGCACACCTTCCTCTTACCAACCGGAATGGCCCGGGAGCGCAGCTTCCTGGAACTTGTAGTTCTACCCAGAAAGTTGCTATCCGCTCGTCCCCGGCTTCGGCCGAGGACTCCATGTCCCAGCATGCCGCAGAGCCGGAAGGGCATCCCACCGCCGTCGGGAGCGCGCAAGCGCAGCACCCTGTTTGTCGGTGCCTGGGAAGGGAGGAGGTACGGTCGTAGCCAAGACCGAGGCCGAGCCGGAGCTGACGAGACTTGACTGGGGCCCAGAACTAGGCTCCAGTCCCACGCAGATCGTAGGGCCCCCGAGTGGATGGAATAGGCCGAGCCCTGAGATCAACGCCAGCCCGGTCAGCTCGGCGCGGGGCCCACAGGGCAGGCAGGCGAGCAGACGTGCAGAAGCCTCCCAGGGCCTTCCCTCAGGTCCCCGGCGAGGGGCCTAGGCCCCGGCCCCGCGACCAGGCCCAACTTGACCCTTTGGGACCGGAGCCAACCCGACCAGAAGTGGAGTCTTCACCGGGGCCATAGGCCAGTGACTAGGCCGGGCCCGGGCCTCCCGTCGGGGCCGGACTGGGGCGAGGCCCCGGGGAGGCCCCTAACACACTAGACCCTTCCCCCAGGCCGACGCCCTTCGGGAAGATGCAGCGCGCCCTACCGGGCGCCCGCCAGCACTTGGGGGCCATCCTGGCCAGCGCCAGCGTGGTGGTGAAGGCCCTGTGTGCGACAGTACTCTTCCTCTACCTGCTGTCCTTCGCCGTGGACACGGGCTGCCTGGCGGTTACCCCAGGCTACCTCTTTCCGCCCAACTTCTGGATCTGGACCCTGGCCACCCATGGGCTGATGGAACAGCACGTGTGGGATGTGGCCATCAGTCTTGCCACGGTGGTGGTGGCTGGACGTTTGCTGGAGCCCCTCTGGGGGGCCTTGGAGCTGCTCATCTTTTTCTCAGTGGTGAACGTGTCAGTGGGGTTGTTGGGGGCCTTCGCCTACCTCCTCACCTACATGGCTTCCTTCAACTTGGTCTACCTTTTCACTATCCGCATCCACGGAGCCCTGGGCTTCCTAGGTGGTGTCCTGGTGGCACTCAAGCAAACCATGGGGGACTGTGTGGTCTTGCGTGTGCCCCAGGTGCGTGTCAGCGTGGTGCCTATGCTGCTGTTGGGGCTGCTGCTGCTGTTGCGGCTGGCCACGCTGCTCCAGAGCCCAGCACTGGCCTCCTATGGCTTTGGGCTGCTCTCCAGTTGGGTTTATCTTCGCTTCTACCAGCGCCATAGCCGAGGGCGAGGGGACATGGCTGACCACTTCGCTTTTGCCACCTTCTTCCCTGAGATTCTGCAGCCCGTGGTGGGGCTGTTGGCGAACTTGGTGCACGGCCTCCTGGTGAAGGTAAAGATATGCCAGAAGACAGTGAAGCGCTATGATGTAGGTGCCCCGTCTTCCATCACCATCAGCCTCCCAGGGACAGACCCTCAAGATGCAGAACGGAGAAGGTACTGTGGAGTATTCCAAAACCTTGTTGAACTAGGAGAGTATTGATCAAGCCCCATATCGTCTGTTATACTTGCTGTATGTTGGCTGGCAGCCAAGGGTCAGGTGTTGGGGCAGACTCAGAGATAAAATCCAGTTTGTGGTTTTGAGAAACTCAGCATGTAGGAGTCTGGGCTCCAGTAGGTGTTTTCCAGTATTAAGGAATGAACGTTGCCTTTCTCACCACTCAGGCTACTTAACAAGTCCCAAGAAATGCCCAGTGTCCTTTTATACTATGTGAGGGGTTAATGGCCAGATACACATAATCCTAATCATGTCAGAAACTCGGAATCCTAGACACTGGTCCTATGGGAGCCAGAAACAACCTGCTGGTCCTTTTTCCCCTGTGAGGGAGGAACAGAGAAAGAGACCTGGGATTCTTATTAGGCAGTCTGGGCCACCCCAATTTCAAAATGCTGAGCCAGGTCCTCTTCCTGGATCTTAAAAATTCATATGCTGTGCTTCTCTGCCACTTATTGAGAGGGAAACTTGGGGTACTACACCCCATCCTTCTAGCATGTATGTGTCACCAAACCCAGGGGACAGGCCATGTGACCCACTGTGGAGTCTGCTGACCACACAGGGAGTGGAGACAACCTTTTTAATTATCTGTAAACCAAGCCATCTGCACCATCTGGAGTCCCAGATGAATTATTCACTGAATGCACCTTGGCCAGGGCAGGGCAGATCTTTTTTTAATCCAGCTTTCTGGCTCGTTCTCTCTCTCTCCCAGGTCTGTTGACTCACCAGAGTGGTAACAGCTCTATTTCCAACATTATTGTTGAGAGTTTGTTTTTTTGAGGCAGTTCTTTTAGTAGTGAAGCCTGGAGCAGGCTTTGTTTCTCCTGTCAGCTTCTGCTTTTGCTCACCTATGAAATGGATTCTTGGCAGACAGTTTTATGAATTCAGCTGAAAAGTTATCCCTGTGCTTACTCTCCACTGGGGCTGTGGATTTCAGTGTGGGACACACCCCTTTCATGAAGGGGTTTCCAGCAGGGGAAGGGCTGCAGATTACTATGGCCTAAGGTGGTGGATGTTGAAAAGTACACAAGGCATGCTGCAGGGCATAACTGTTGGCCCTACAGTTTGTGTCTATGGCTGATGAATTCTAAAGACAGGTCTGTCTTCATTTTATACAGTGGAGAAGATGGGACCAAGAGGGTTGGACCTGGTAGAAACTGAGCTGTCCTCAGCTCTACAGGTGGGGCCGAGACACGGTGGTGACTCCTCCTTTAGTGAGAAGTCTTGGACTGTTAGGGTTGGCTGACATTTCAAAACATCTCTGCTCAGGCCCAAGAAAATGGCAGGTTGGGGTAGGCGAGGTTGTCAGGATGTGGGTTCTTGATGTAGCCTTATGGTTGTTACTACTCCAAGCAGTTGGACATCTGGCAGCATGCCACTCCCAAACCCAAATGGCTACTAGTAGTGGGGAGACAGGGTTTCCTATCTTTGGCCCTTGTGAGGAAGTGACTAGCATGCCATTACCTCTCTACATTGGCAGACTTTAGACAGAACTGACGAGGCAGTCTACAGGATGGAAGCCTGGGTAGCACAGGGAAGGACTGTCCTGTTTATGCCAGTTCGCCATGTGTCAGGCCGGAGGAAAGGGTGGAATTGTGCTCGGGATTTCTGCGCCTGTGTTCTTGTTGCCTTTTCTGTCACGTTCCCTGGTATGGTGGAGGTTTTGGTTCTCTGCTGGAACTTGGAAGGCTATTACAGGCTGTTCCCCCATGCTTGTAGCACAAACAGGTTGAGGCATCAGGGTTTCATAGTGACCACTAGTGAAAGTTTTGCCTGGCAGCACGGGCATTCTACCTCCTGGTAGACTAGGGTCCCAAGTGCACGTGTATATCTTCTAGTCAACTTTCCCACCTCCCCCCAAGTGAGATCCAAAAGGATTTGTCCAGTGGAACCAGTAAGCTTTGGCCTGTGTCCCGTCCAAATGGGCTGTTCCTCCTCTTTCTGCAAGGACTTGGTGTTCACTGATCTAACACTGGTAGTGGTGGCTTTGGGGATTCTTCTGGGAAGGAGAACATTAGAGTCAGGAAGGGTGGGCTGACCCAAGTTGGACCTGCTTCCCAGGTTGAGATCCAGGGTAGGTGCCTGCATTCCAGCATTCCCCACAGACCCTTGCCAGGAGACTCAAAACACCCCTAATGAGGAGAGAGGAAGAAGTAATAACTCTCTCCTTGGATGTGATACCAGTGCCCAGGCAGAAACTCCCATGTTCAGGGACTCCTTCCACCCATCTTTCTTGGGGTACCAACTCTGCCCATGCTTAGGCACCACCCTCAGAATCATTCGTGGGACTGGCCTGGTGGACAGTATGGCAAACACCCTGATGGCCTTCTCAGCCTGAAGGTGCCCTGGCTATGAAGGGGAGGCTCTACAGCCTTTGGGTCCTTCTTCTGATGGCAGAGGTGGCCCTATCCAGTCCCTGGGAAGCCCTGGGCCCTGCATGGTGAAGGGGAATACATAGAATTCTGAGAGAAGTCTGGGTGGTAGGGGGAGTCAGCTTCATGGGGGAAGAGTACAGGGCATGAGCCAAGTGACTTGTCATCTTTCCTCTGGCTCCAGGCAACTGGCCCTGAAGGCCCTCAATGAGCGGCTGAAGAGAGTGGAGGACCAGTCCGTCTGGCCAAGCATGGATGACGATGAAGAGGAGGCAGGGGCCAAGGTGGATAGCCCCCTACCCTCAGACAAGGCCCCCATGCTCCCAGGGAAGGGGGCTGCCCCAGAATCCAGCCTGATCACCTTCGAGGCAGCTCCGCCGAAGCTGTAACTCCAGACCACCTTGAGTGTAGGCGCCTCCTCTCCCAAGCCCCCCTTTGACACCTCTCAGCTACTCCAGGGCACTGACTGCTCTGAGAAGGAAGAAGGGCTGCTGGGGGTTTCCACAGCCTTCTGCTATCTCTCGCCAACACTACCCAGGACTCTTGCTACCTGGTTCCAACTCCAGACAACCACTATGCCAGGCATGGGGCCTCTGAAGTGTCAGCCAGCCCGGGCCATCTGAGGTAAGACTGTACCTCAGCAGACAGCCCCAAGCAAGTGGCTGCAGGGACAGTGGTGCCACACCTCCTGGGCCAACCCTGATGCCTGATACTGGTTGCCAAGAGCCCTGAGCCAAGGCAAGGATTTGCCAAAACCGTTCTGGGGGTCCAGCCAGTGCAGGGCTGCACATTCCTGCCCACCCTCAGAAAGACTATGTTCATGTGAAAATTTCTGATTCCCTCTGCTGTGGCTATGGCTGCTTCTTGGCCAGAAGAGCCATGGCTCCCAAGTATTTTCTACAGGACCACTTGAGTGGGCAGTGAAGCCCAGCCTCGCAGTATCAATAAAGCAGTTCTTTGAGGTATGGCTCCTGGGCTCTATCAGACCACCTTGGGCAGCCCCCTCATCATGTTCAACTGCAAAGTTAGGGACTTTACTCTAGGTTCAAGGGCTTGGTCTCCCTGCCAGCTCCAGCTGAATAAGAAGCCTATTGCCCCCACTCCCCCTACCCCCACTGTTAAACACCCTTCCCAGAGCTGTCACTTCCAATACTTACGCATTTTCTCTCTCTGATTCCCAGTCAGGGAGGCTCTGCCCAGAAGATCGGATGGTTGAGGGCCTCTCTATCATAAAGAGTGTTCTTATCGATTGCTCACCCTCAAGACAGTGGTCAGTGCTTGAAACCTATGGAAACAGCCCATCCCCAGCTCCCACCGTGTCACTGTCCACATCTAACCACCAGTTTGGCGATGCCAGCACAGTATGCAGGTGGGCGAGTGAAAGGACACATAGCTGTACCATCTAGGGTCACTCATCTAGGGCCCTGGGTGGCACAGGAGGGCACAGGAGGCTCAGCAGCCAGATCTCAGAGCTCATGTGCTGGGAGAGCTTCAGCCCCTCAGTGAGCAGCCAGGGACGGGTCCCCATCTTGCCTAGCTGCCTGTTTCTTCATTCTGACAGCACTAGTGAGAACTATCCCCAGTTCTAAGCTATTCCTCCCATCCGGTCTTTTCAGTCATTCTTCTTTATTTTGCTTTTTTCTCTCCTGTAATTTCCAGACATACCAGTACAAGTATGAGTTGAGTTGCTGGGGAAGTAGGTTTGCAACCCCAGCTTCAGCCAGACATCATCCATAAGCTCCTCTGGGACAGTACAGAAGAAAAGGGGAAGCACTCCACCATGAGGAGCAAGCAAAAAATGTCACACACAAGACTCCTACTTTAGACTTCCCCAGTGCCTGAGATGTCCTCATGACTTAGCTGAGAAAATCCAGGAGGCCCCAGCCCCTGCTACTACACTGAGGGGCAAATCCAGGCTTCTAGGCTGGGAAGAGCTCATGGCTGGATCCTTTTGCGGTACAGGTAGGCGTTGCTCACCTGACTCATGATGACCAAACTGGTAATGACAGGGCATAGCACAGCAAGGTACCAGACCCCACCAGTGACTGTGGCGGTGAACCAGAGGGAGCACATGCCCAACAAGAGGCTGGCACTACCCAGAAGGTAGCCTACTAGCCCAGAAGTGGCATGGTATAGCTTGAGCTTAGCCAGGGGCCAGCGGGGCAGCAGTTTAGGGTAGAGCAGCCCCACCCCACCTGAGCACTGCAACCCGGCCCACAGCACAGCTATCAGCCCTGCCCGCCCATGCCACGTGGCCAGGTGGGCTTTGCCAAGCTGTTCCTTATGGAGGATGACAAGACCTAGGCCCAGCAGTGCACACAGCAGGGCCAGCAGCTGCAGTACCCAGTGGCAGCGTGCTCGGCCCTTCCGTGAGAGGGAGCGCAGCAGCGAACTCTCAGGAGAGAACACCAGCAGTGCCTCGGTCATCAGGAAAGAGAACTGGGGAAACAGGGATGGGAAACTAAGTCAGGAAAAAAAGCTTCAGATAACTTTCTAAGTTGCCAGTCACTGTGGGCAGATTCCCCCTCTCCATTCTCTATCCAATGACAAGAGTATCCATTTGGCGGGGCAAGAGTGGGGAGCTCTATCAGGGACAGGACATCTGCCCTTAGTAACTGGCAAGAGGTATATACCTCTCCACATTTCTTCCTAGGTGCTATTTTGAAATGTCATGTCTGCTATATTACCCAGCAAACACAAGGTTTGAGATGTGGCAGTTATAAATGATTCACAAGCTTTGTTTCCCTAACACAGGGCTGGATACAGCTTCTTGGCAAGAGCTGGCCACATGGGTGCACTATTTCAGGGAAAATTAGATGCATCACCATAAATTAAGGTAAAAAGAGACACAGGTACACTCAAAAATCATTTTCCAAGCGTCTTGCCTGGAGGTGGATAAAGCCTCATTTTGTGCTTAGGCAAATTTGCCCTGGGTTTTGAACACTCTGGTTCAAGTCTGGTTTATATACTACGGGCAGGTGTTGGAGCATGCGACTCCTCCAGTTCCACATTCCACCCCTCCAAAGAGATATTAAGCATCCATAAGGATTCAGAGGCTACCCGGGCTACCACCCGGAACTATGCTCCCTCCCACCCCTAAGAGCTGGCCAGGCCCACTACTTACAGCCAGAGACATAAGCATGGGGTGCCAGGAGAACAGACCTGGAATGAAGAGGAGGCTTTGTGAGGCTGAGGCAAGAAGAGCCCAGCCACACCGATCCCTACAGTCTGAGGAAAATGGGCAGCGCATCGCCCAAGGAAGTGCTGCCAAAATACTAAGGCCCCTGTTACTGCAACAAGCTCATCCCATACCTATCCTTGCTTCCTGGTCCCTCCCTGGAGCAGAGGCCATGCTTTGCCACTCCTCTGGCAGGCCTCCCTCCTTCTCCTAGCACTTCACACAAGGCAGCCAAGTGGAGCACCAAAATAAGGAAAGAAGAGCCAGGTACTCTGGCCAAACTGACAGAGCCCGCACACTCACTTCCTCCCCACTTATTCCTCCAGCATACGATGTCCCCCAGCCAACCAAGCCTTTCCCAGGAGTCAGGCCCAAGGCTTCCTATTGCTCCTGCTCCCCAGGAGAAGGGGCACTTTCCTTCCCAGAAGTCAACTATGAATTCTACTTACTGGAGCCAGGCCTGGCAAGCACAGCCACAAAGATCGTAAAGCCCAGGGCCACAAGGTGGGCAGCAGCCCCAGAGGCAGTGCGCAGAGCTCGGTAGATGTGCGACTCGGTCTCCACAGAAAGGGCCATGGTCAACCGGGCCAGTGGCTGGAGCCTGAAAGCATAGTAGAATGAGCAAGGGTCTCAAGTGCCTGCTGTCCACTCCTCACACTGGAGCAAGGGTTGCAGGGCAGGAATGCCACTCTCTTCCAAGAAGTTAAGGTAGGAAGGGACAGTACCAAAACAGGCACCAGTAACAGGCGAGGGCTGGCAGCCTGTCAGCGTGTGCCCAGTATCTAAACTGGCACTGATCACTGGCCCACCTTCCAGGTAGGATGCGCAAGGCCGAGTAATAGACTACAAATCCCAGCGTGCATCACGCCATCGCCGGACGGGAGCGCCAGCAGGAAGCGCGTGAAGCGCTACGGGTATTGTAGTTCCCATCTGCTCCCGACTTTACAGCCTGAATCCCTTCGCGCACAGTCTCCCCACGTGCCGCTGGCATGCTGACCCTACATGCTAGGGACTCGCCTGCCTCACCTGCAGCACTGACCCGACTTGGTGGTTTCTTCCCAAGAAAGCGGGATACTCAGGCCCCTGTCGCGCGCACTGCAGCTCCGTCGCGGAGCCGCTTCACTTCCGGGTGCGACGTCTACCTACCCGGGACTTCCTGGGACAAGCTTCCCCACCCCCGCGCCACACCTCTCCGTCATGCTGCGCAGGCGCCGTTGAGCAGACAGCTTGACGGGTGTGAGTGCGCAAGCGTGTTTGATCCATCATCCAGGCCTTCGGGCTGTTTCCGACGGGTGTTCGCAGGGGGTCCAGCCGTCAGAGACTACAGACCTGGGCTCTGCTGGCGCCATGGGCAGCGGCTGCCGTATCGAATGCATATTCTTCAGCGAGTTCCACCCCACGCTGGGACCCAAGATCACCTATCAGGTGCCATCCGGGCTCGCGGGGCTGGGGGCAGAGGGGGACGGGGAGAGGGACGCTCTCGCGAGCTCAAGCAGGGTGCCTGGAAGCAGTGGATTCCCGTGCCCCGTGCTGTACGCAGTCACACCACTCCTTCATTCACGGAGGATCATTAACCGAGAGAATACTCAGACCCAGGTCCCAGGCTCCCAGTGTTGGGGAGCAAACAAACATCCCATAGACAGTGACTGTGAGAAATCGGGCTGTGGGGACCCAGAGGAGGTATCAGTTCCCAAGAGACGCAGGGATGCGCGGTCCTACAGTATCCCTGGATGCTTAGGAATTTAGATGGAGGCGAGTGTGTGCCAGGTAGGGGAAACAGCATATGCAAAAGACGGGAGGCAGGTGAGAACCTGGAGTGTGTTTGGAAACACAAAGGAGTAGTAGGCCTGGGTGGATGGGAGAGAGGTGAAACGCTGGACAAGAAGGCTTAGTCCTTGGGGGTCCCCCAAGGTATTATGCCTAGTCCCAAGGTCCACTAAGGGGCCTCTTGCCACTCCGCTTCCCAGGTCCCTGAAGACTTCATCTCGCGGGAGCTGTTTGACACAGTCCAAGTGTACATCATCACCAAGCCAGAGCTGCAGAACAAGCTTATCACTGTGTGAGGCCCTAGTGGGGAAGGCGGGGGATGTCCCAGGAGGAGAGGACAAGTTTGGGAGCAGAAAGAACCTGACTCTGTTCCCACCTGTTCCCCCCATCCAGCACAGCCATGGAGAAGAAACTGATCGGCTGTCCTGTCTGCATCGAGCACAAGAAGTACAGCCGCAATGCCCTGCTCTTCAACCTAGGCTTCGTGTGTGATGCTCAGGCTAAGACCTGTGCCCTTGAGCCCATCGTCAAAAAGCTGGCTGGCTACCTGACCACACTGGAGGTCTGCAACACAATGGGCTTGAGTGGATGGGCAGGCAGACAAATGTTTCCAAAGCCCTCCAGACCTAGGAATCTGCCAGGGCAGGATGCTGGCCAGGGGTCCCAGGGTGTGCCCACCATGTTGTCCATGCTCCATTCAGCTAGAGAGCAGCTTCGTGTCAACAGAGGAGAGCAAGCAGAAGTTGGTGCCCATCATGACCATCTTGCTGGAGGAGCTAAATGCCTCAGGCCGGTGTACTCTGCCCATCGGTATGGCCCAGCCTTTGCAAGGACAGCAAAGGGGTAGAGGAAGAATAGGAACATAGCAGGGGAAGGCAAGCCCAGCCATGGACAAGACTAATGAACAAATTGGTGGCCAATAAATAGCCATGAGCTGGCTTGATGATGTCCAAGGTCCAGTGCATGTTAGGATTTAGGATTTGGAGGCCATGCTCCATGTTCCTTGCGCATATTCCTTTCCCTCTCTGGACCTATCTCTTCTTCCTTGAAAGGGGAAGATTTGGGGCACCTGCCTGCCTCAGTCAGTAGAGCATGTGAGTCTTGATCTGAGGGTCGTAAGTTCAGGCCCCACATTAGGCATAGAGTTTAAAGTAGAGGGGAAGGGGGAGACTGGCCCTACCCAGAGCTACCCATCTCCATCAAGGGCTTCTGGGAGGACCGGAGGGTAATTGAGGGCCTCTTAAAGGACATAACACTGAAGATATGGGTGGGTCCCCTGCAGATGAGTCCAACACCATCCACTTGAAGGTGATTGAGCAGCGGCCTGACCCTCCTGTGGCCCAGGAGTATGACGTGCCTGTCTTTACCAAAGACAAGGAGGATTTCTTCAACTCACAGTGGGACCTCACCACACAACAGGTGTGCTAGCCCTCCCTGGGTATCATCATATAGAGCTGGCCACAGTCCTGGCCTCATCCCATCCCCGCTGACCCTGCCCTGCCCTGCCCAGATCCTGCCCTACATTGACGGCTTCCGCCATGTCCAAAAGATCTCAGCAGAGGCAGATGTGGAGTTAAACCTGGTGCGCATTGCCATCCAGAACTTGCTGTAAGTGGGGCAACAGTCACAGTCAGGACAGGGTTGCTAGCCAGGAAAGAGCCCCGGGACCCTGAGTGTGGGGGCTGGGAAGGCATGGCCCTCAGAAGCTGAACACAACTATCTCCCCCAGGTATTATGGTGTTGTGACACTGGTGTCCATCCTCCAGGTAGGTGAGTCTGGGGTCTGGTTAAGCAGAGAGTGGATCATGTGGCTTGGCCAGACTGGGGCTGTGTCAGACTTCCAAGCCCCTCACTGAGCCCCCTGTGCCTCCTGCTACCTTCCAGTATTCCAATGTGTACTGCCCGACACCCAAGGTCCAGGACCTGGTAGATGACAAGTCCCTGCAGGAAGCGTGTTTATCCTATGTGACCAAGCAAGGTAGTGGCGGGCTCTCGGGGTGGCCATCTTGGGGAGGGCAGAGCTACAAGCAGATCTGACCCCTGGTGCCCACAGGGCACAAGAGGGCCAGTCTCCGGGATGTGTTCCAGCTGTACTGCAGCCTGAGCCCTGGCACTACTGTGAGAGACCTCATTGGCCGCCACCCCCAGCAGCTGCAACGCGTTGATGAACGGTCAGAAGGGGATTCCCAGGGACATGAGGGGTTTGCCTGAAGGCAGATACTCTATATCTCTCTGGAGCCCCGGGTTAGAGAGGAATCAGGAGATTCCCAGTGAGCAGAATAATGTGGCACTGCTAGTCCAGGCAGGCTTTCTGGAGATGATGTGTTTGGAGGCCAGTCTGGTCACTGAGACAAAATGGGAAGGGAGACTGCAGGAAAGAGTTGGCCTGGCTGGAGGAACTCCTGGCCAGGGCATCATCCCCCTCTCCCTCAACCCCACCCCAGGAAGCTTATCCAGTTTGGGCTTATGAAGAACCTCATCCGACGACTACAGAAGTATCCTGTGCGGGTGTCTCGGGAGGAGCGGAGCCATCCTGCCCGACTTTACACAGGCTGCCACAGCTACGATGAAATCTGTTGCAAAACAGGTGGGAGCAGGCAGCTCAGCTAAGGTTGGGGCAGGGCAGGGTGGTCAAGTCATGGTTACTCACCTCACCTGCACTGTCCCAAATAGGCATGAGCTACCATGAGCTTGATGAACGGCTGGAAAATGACCCCAACATCATCATCTGCTGGAAGTGAGACTGGGGTGGCCTGGTCTAGGCACATGGCTGTGGCTACTCTGTCCTGCTAAGCCTTGCCTGGTACATGAGGGCTAGACCAGTAGACTAGTCCATATTGTCTCAAGGTTGACCCTCACTTCTGTGAATAAAATCACCCATTTCAACCTGTCTTTATTGAGTACCGCCTCTAAACCAGCCATTGGAGGACTGCAGTGAAATAGCCGGGGTCCTGGCACCCTGGTGCGCCATCTGGTGGGCAAGACTGGCTATGGACAGTAAATGTGCAGGGTAATTATAAACTGAAATAACAGCCAGAAAGAAACAATCAGGAAGCTGTGATGAAGAATGACTTGGGGTGGGAGCTGGGGCTGTCCTGGATTAAATGGGCAAGGAAGGCCTCGCTGAGGTGACTTGAACTGAGGCCTGAAGGAGGAAGAGTATTCCAGGCAGAGGGAACAGGTGCAAAGTAAAAGCAACTTTAGGATGTATGAGGAACCTGGGGCATCTGGGTGGCTCAGGTGGTGGCGGCTCAGCCGGTTAAGCTTTCGACTTCAGGTCATGATCTCACGGTTGGTGGGTTGGAGCCCTGCATCACGCTTTCTGCTGTCAGCAGGAGCCTGCTTCAGATCCTCTGTATCCCTCTCTCTCTGCTTCTCCCCCGCCTCAAAAATAAATAAACATTAAAAAAAAAAAAAAAATGTGTAAGGAACCCAAGAGAGGCCCACGGGGCTGAAACATGGGAAGCAATGGGGAGAGGGACAACAGATGAAGTACTGAGGTAAGGAAGGGGCAAGACCTTAATACTACAGAATTGCTGATAAGCTGCTTTGGACATTATTTCGAGGACTAGAAGCGTCCACAGAGTCACCTAGAAAAAGACTACAGCAGTTACTTCATGACATGTGCTGGCAGCCTGCTAGGCTAGAATGGAGAGACGTGGGCACTGGGCAGTACTTGAGGGGATAGAGCCAACAGGTGGAGTCGGGCAGGAGACATACTGGAGCCAGGAAACCACGCAGAAGCGGTACAGCTGAGGTAGAGTTGCTGCAGGAAGAGCTGGTGGGGGCGAGGTGACCCCATCCCCGTGCGGGTCGATTTGATGTCCTAGGAGGAAGCCTAGGCCACCCGAGTCCGGTACTCAGGGCAGACCCGTGAGCCGCAGGCGGTGAAGGAGAAAGTTCTGGGAGTCCAAAGAGGGCTAACTGCAGCCGGAAAAGCGAGGTGGACGGGGGCGGGGCCGGAGCCTGCGCAGCGCGCGCAGGCGCTGGACTAACCGTTTCCATGGCGGCGCGGACCCACGCGCCCCAACCACTCCGCAACGGCTGTATCCAAGACGTCGACCCTGCGAGTCGCGGTCGTCCTCGAGAGTTTCAGCACCCTCACTTCAGCGTCGGCTGCTGCCCAGGGTCAGCTGAATCCTGCCTTCCCGCTCTCGGTCCCCGGCCACAACATGGGCGACCTGGAGCTGCTACTGCCGGGGGAGGCTGCCGTGCTGGTGCGGGGGTTGCGCAGCTTCCCGCTGCGCGAGATGGGATCCGGAGGGTGAGGCAGCTGGATCAGGGTCAGGAGGAGTTTTGGGGTCAGAATCCTTGAATGGGGGACTACAGGCCTGACACTGGGGGGGAAGGGTACCCGGTGTGGAAGAGCCTCCAGGTGAGAAGACAAAGCTCAAGTTAGGGGATGTATGGTCCTGAGCCCTCTCTGGCCCCTTGGGATCAGGTTAGGCTTCAATAGGACCCGGCCCTCACTCCACTCCTAATGCACATATGTGCACCCAAATGCACATACACCCCTGCTCTCTGGGACAGATGGAACCAGCAGCATGAGAACTTGGAGAAGCTGAACATGCAGGCCATCCTTGATGCTACAGCCAGCCAGGGCGAGCCCATCCAGGAGCTGCTGGTCACCCATGGGAAGGTATGCTGGGGCCACAAACAGGGTTCCTGCCTTCCTACCACCTTCCACACCACCACTCTACTGCTCAAGAGTACCCTGGGTGCCTGTGCTTCCCTCTGGCTGGTACACTTGTCTTCCCCAAGGGAAAAGAGAGGAGTGCGTTGCACATTTGACTTTGCACCCCTTTGGACAAGACCCTGGCACACCAGGCCAAGTGTGAGGTGTGGGTTGATTTGGAAGATAGTCATGGATCATACAACAACCTAGGCTGTGGGGGGAGGGCCTAAGTTCTAAAGACATCCTTGAATAGTCTGTCAGGCCAGAGGGGGCCCTCACTGAAAAGGGGGGGGGGCTTTGGCATGGAAGGAGGCACCCTTACTAACTTGAGAGAGGAGTTGGAAATCAGGGATCAACCTGGCTGGAACATGAGCCAGGAGGTGGCTGGAATAAGTGACCTGAGATATCACTTGACAAAAAGCTTCCTCTGTGAAGAAAAGGTGGACCCCCCCCCCAATGGGGGTGAGGGTAGAAGACTAGGAAACTGCAGGGCCCAGAGTAAGAGTGAGGTCAAGACACACCAGAACTTTGGAAGGCCAGAGGACAGAGACAAGAAGAGAGAGGGCATGAGCAGGAGAGCCAGCCTGAGGGAAGGTCTGGATAGAGGTAGAGGGGACAAGGGTGTAGGTGCAGGGTGGAGCAAGGCAGCCTAGGGATAAAACAAGAGCCAATAAGAAGCATGGAGGATGTCCCCAGAGAGATTTTGAGGGCAGCTAGAAATGAAGGTCTAAGGTGCCGGAGAGAGGTTGGGAAGGTGCCTACGAGGAGAATCTAGGAGCCCAGAAGAGTTTGAGGAGAGTTGGGCTGGGCTGAGCCAGGGATGGGAGCATTAACAGGCCAAGGTAGGCCTACTTCATCCGTCCTTCCCCTCCCCCTCAAAGATCCTGACGCTAGTTGAGGAGCTGATTGCAGTGGAGATGTGGAAGCAGAAGGTGTTTCCTGTGCTGTGCAGACTGGAGGACTTCAAGCCCCAGAACACTTTTCCCATATACATGGTGGTGAGCTGGGTTCCTGGGTCATATCCTGCCCATGCCTGTAGAGGGCCCTGGACTAGAGAAGAGAGATGGTAATAGCATCCTTCCTTCAGTATCCCCAGGCTCTGTCCTCTTTCTCTGACAGGTACACCATGAGGCCTCCATCATCAACCTTCTGGAGACAGTATTCTTCCACAAGGTGAGGCATCAGCCCTGCCCACTGGCTACTGCTCCCAGCAAGGGAGGAAGGTTGTGTCTATGTGGAAAGAGCATCAGAGACAGAATGTTTCCCATCTGCCTGCCTCTCAGGAGGTGTGTGAGTCAGCAGAGGACGCTGTCTTGGACTTGATAGACTACTGCCACCGAAAACTGACTCTACTCGTGGCCCGGAGTAGCCGTGGTGGCCCTCCTGAAGAGGAGGAGTGCCAGTCCAGCACCCCCATGCAGGTAGGCTGAGGTTCCCTAGGGGTGTCAATGGCTAGATCAGGCTCTTTTGAGGCCTGGGCAGCAGGGGGTGGCCCAGCTTGAGCACCATGTCGCCCCCCAGGAGCTGCAGAAGCAGGCAGAGCTGATGGAGTTTGAGATCGCATCGAAGGCCCTCTCAGTGCTGCGCTACATTACAGACTGTGTGGACAGGTGGGCAGCTCTGCCAGGCCTGGGACCTTCAGTGGAAGGCTGAGAGCCTGGGCCTTTAGCTTCTGTTCGCTTCTCTCCACCACCACTCCTAGCCTTTCCTTGAGCACCTTGAACCGCATGCTCAGTACCCACAACTTGCCCTGCCTCCTGGTTGAACTGCTGGAGCACAATCCGTGGAGCCGGCGGGAAGGAGGTAAACTCTCCCTGAACTGCCTAAGCCCCAGCTCACTGCTTCCAGAACATCCTCCAGGATTTATGGGTATGGGCAGATTGCACACACAGGCAGACAAACTCTGCCCATTAGCCCATAGAGGATACCAGGATGCCTCACCCAAGATGGGCTTCGACCTGGGCTCCGCAGCAGGCAAGGCCTGTGTGTCTACTACCAAGGACTCCCCTGCTCTGGAGCAAGCAGCACCCCCTCCTGGGCAAGTCGTGCACTTGGGCAGCACCCCAGCCCATGCAGCTGTCTGACTCAGAGTGTGCGACACCTGCTCCCAGTGCACTGGTTCTTCTCCCCAGGCAAGCTGCAGCAATTTGAGGGTGGCCGTTGGCAGACAGTGGCCCCCTCAGAGCAGCAAAAGCTGAGCAAGTTGGATGGGCAGGTGTGGATTGCCCTGTACAACCTGCTACTGAGCCACGAAGCCCGGGCCCGCTACTGCCTCACCAGCTTTGCCAAGGGACAGCTACTCAAGGTGGGGAACTCCTCCTGCATTGGTACCACACCATTCCACCCCATCCCACCCCTGCTGTTTATCACTGTCCACCTACATCAGCCCCAGTCCTCTTTCCAGACCTCGGACCTCAGGTGATGAAGCAGCTAGTGGCACAAGGTCCCCACACGCACCTCAACCCAGCACAGCCTAGGCCCTCTCTGGTCAGCACCACTTCACACTGGCCTCCCCCGGATTCCCTTGCAGCTTCAGGCCTTCCTCACAGACACACTGGTCGACCAGCTTCCCAACCTGGCAGGCCTGCAGGGCTTCCTGGCCCAGCTGGCCCTGACTGAAACCCAGCCCCCTAAGAAGGACCTGGTGTTGGAACAGGTAGGAACTAGAAAGTTAGTTGCTCAGGACCACTGTCCACTTTGCCAGCTCCTCCCTGACACTTTCCACTTCTCTCCCTCAGATCCCAGAAATCTGGGAGCGGCTAGAGAGAGAGAACAGAGGCAAGTGGCAGGCTATTGCCAAGTACCAGCTGCGGCATGTATTCAGCCCCTCAGAGCAAGACCTGCGGCTGCAGGCACGAAGGTGTGGCCTGCTGAGTGGGCAGAAGGGGTGGGAGACACAAAGAGGGCATGGACACAGGCAGCGGTGCTCTTGTGCCCCCAATGGCCAGGCCCAACCAGGCTTTCCTGACCTCTTTCCTAGATGGGCTGAGACCTACAGGCTGGACGTGCTAGAGGCAATAGCTCCAGAGCGGCCCCGCTGTGCCTACTGCAGTGCAGAGGCCTCCAAACGCTGCTCGCGATGCCAGAATGAATGGTATTGCTGCAGGTGAGGGTATTATAGGACCTTGGACTCCTAAGCCACACTTCCATACCCCCCACAAGCACTGCATGCTCACCGGCCCACCTGCCTGCAGGGAGTGCCAAGTCAAGCACTGGGAGAAGCATGGAAAGGCTTGTGTCTTGGCAGCCCAAGGTGACAGAGCCAAGTGAAGGCCACAGCCGCTAAGGGCCACCCACCCATGCGGTACAACCCACTCAGAATGTGCCCTGGACCTCAGGATCTCAGCCTAGCATCTGCCAGAGCCCCAGCTTCCCAGGTGGTGAGCACAGCGGGGAAGGGTACAGCTGCCGCCCCATCTCCCCCAGTAAAGCGCTCCCCACTTCCTGCCCTACCCAGCGGGTAGGCTGAGGGCGCTGCCTCAGCAAGCAGGAGGCCTGGGCGGGGGCAAAGGCAAGGGCCGGATGTGGGGACCCTGTTGGTCTAGCACAGTAAAGCTGGCCTCTAGAAAGTCTGTCTCCGAGTGGCCTTTTGCGGTGGTCGTCGTCGTCGTCGTCGTCAGCAGGAGGGAGGTTGCTCCCAGGATGCGTGGAGAAAAGGAAAAGGAGGGCGGGGACTCTGAGAGAGCATGCCCAACCCCGCGCCCTCGCCGCCCCATTCCGCCTGTGGGCCAACACGGCCGGAGCGCCCAGGTTTCCTTTGCACCGCTCGTCCCCGTTCTCTCCCGCCGCCCTGCCGGGATCCCGGGGGCGGCGCCGAATCCGGGTCCGCCCCGCGGCCCCGCCCGCCCCGCGCTCGCTCGCTCGCGCCGACAGCCGGCGGGAGTCCGGGCGCGACCCGGCCATGTCCACGAAACCTGAGCTCATTGAACTGAGGGAACTGGAACCCGCGCGGCGCGCGGGCCCCGGCCGCACCCGGCTGGAGCGTGCCAACGCGCTGCGCATCGCGCCGGGCACCGCGCGTAATCCGGCACGGCAGCTGGTCGCGGGCCGCGGCCACCACTTCCAGCCCGCGGGGCCTGCCACACACACGTGGTGCGACCTCTGCGGCGACTTCATCTTGGGCGTCGTGCGCAAGGGCCTGCAGTGCGCGCGTGAGTAGCAGCCCCGCGCGCTGGCAAGAGCGAAAAGGGCGGCCAATGGGCAGCGCCGTCGCTGCGTATCAAGTCGCAAAGGAGGGGGTCGGAAGGGTTGGTTCCGGCGAGCAAGGTCCGCGAGCAAGGTCCGTTACCTTTGCCCGGTCGTGTAAGAGTGCAGGCAGGTAGATGGTTTATATCCTTATCTTATTCCATCTGCATTAGGGGCACAGTTGGGCAGAGGCGGCTGCCTATGAATAACGGTGCCGATCTCAAGCTTTTTATCTAATTTTTAAAAATGTTTTAATATATTTTTGAGAGAGAGCGCGAGCGGGGGAGGTGCAGAGAGAGGGAGGGAGAGAGTTCCGAAGCAGGCTCTGCGCTAACAGCAGAGACCCAGTCGCTGGGCTGGAACTCACAAACTGTGAGATCATGACCAGAGCCAAAGTCGGAAGCTCAACCGACTGAGCAACCCGGACACCTTCAAACTCTTTTTCTGTAAAGTGACTTGGTTCTTCTTGAGAAAGGGTTTGTGCTGACCATTCTCTAAGTCCATGTTCCTAGGCCTGCCCTTTCCCAAAGATTCACTCACTAGGTCCCCCTCGAAAATCTCTGGAATGAGGGGAATTTACCTACCTATGGGATGGGGACAGGGAAAAAGTACCGTGGGTGGGCCCTCTGCAAGCAGGAATTTTGAGCAATACCTATTGCAGCCCCAGTCAACCAGGTGCTAAAACATGAAACACAACCACACACCAGCGGTCCTTCTGCCCTCCCAGGAATCACCAGCAAGCAGAGGTTGCTGCCCCGCTGGCTATACACCAGCTAGAATCGGTTGGGATTTTACAGCCCTCCAAGCCCCTGTGCCTGGACCTCAGACCTGTGGAATCTATCACGGGGAGTGTATCAGCAATTTAAAAACAAAACAAAACAGATCATTCCAGTTGGCAGCCTGGGTTGCGAATCACTGCTCTGGACCATTTAGGGACTTAGAGAAGGTGTCCCAAGCCTTTGTAGGCACGGAGACTCTCTCAGTTCAAGAGTCTGTCCTGAACACCAGAGTTGTGACAGAATACCAAGTGTGAGCAAGGGCTGAGATATTGCAATGTTCCCAAGGAGAAATGAAGTGGTCACAAAGATAAAATCCAGGACAATTTTGGGTGTGTGTCAGAAGCAAAAACAAGGGAGGAATCAAGGGTAAGTGGGATTTTTTTTTTTTTAACCTCAAACTGGGAGAGTAGCAATTTTTGCTGAGTTGAGGAGCTCTGGTGAGGGGAGAGAGGGAAGTGGAAGAAGAGTTGTTTTGGCCATGTTGGGTTGACACGGGGTTTGATCTGAGGAGGGAAGTCAGCAGTGGGAGCCTTGGATCTGGGGTAGGTGAGTGTATACAGAGCAGGACAGTGATCAGTACTGAACTGAATCTCAGACACGCTGCCCATTAGATCTGGGAGTTGAGACAGAACCAAAGGAGCTGAGCAGAAGCTGCAGAAAAATGGGAGGAAAACCTGAGTAGTGGGAAGCCCAAGGGGATCAAGCATCAAATGATGCTGAGGAGGTGAGGATGGAGAAGGGACCTGGCATTCGACTGTGCACAGGTTGCTGAGGACCCTAACCAGGGCCGTTTCCTGGAGGGAGGGGCAAGCCTCACTGGAATGGATACAGGAGAGAGTGAAGGTGAGGAATTAGAGTGTATGCAGACTAATGTTAGTTTTGGTGTGAGGGGTGTAGAGACAGGTGACAGGGGAACAAGAGTTAAGAGATTTTGGTTTTTTTCCCATCAGGTAAATGGGCGGAGGTAGGGTGTTGACAATGCGGAAGGGGGAAGTTCTACCCTAGGTGCTAGAGATAAAACTGTTTAACAGGCCTGGATCCGTAACCGCCTGAGGCCTTCTCACCAGTTTCCAGACACCCGGGGACCAATACTGGAATCTATATAGCAGCGGAGGGCAAAGGGACCTAAGATAAGGCCGGTCATGTAGGGCCTGGCGGGCAACGGCTTTCATCCCGGGGTTTCTCTTCCGTCCCCCGGAAAGTTTCTCTGAACTGGATCTGGGGCTCCGCCGCCTCACAGCCAGACCTCTCTGCAGATTGCAAGTTCACCTGCCACTACCGTTGCCGCGCGCTCATCAGCCTGGACTGCTGCGGGCCCCGGGACCTGGGCTGGGAACCTGCGCTGGAGCGGGACACCAACGTGGTGAGCGCGGGGCTGGGGGGAAAGGCGGGGCTTCACGGGAAAGGCGTGAAGACCAGCGGGCCAAATTACAGGAGTTGCCTAGGACCGCTCAATGAATGGTCTAACAGCGGGTGTCCCCGCGGTAGAGAGTGCTAATTCTGCGCGCGGGCTCGAAGGGGTTCCGGGGAAGCTGACTCCGAGCGAACTGCCGGGAATCGCCTTGTCTCCGCGCCCACTCAATTTCCGCACCTTCGCGCATCCGCATCCGGTCTTGAGGCCACGCTGGTGCACATGCGCACAGGCGCCGACTTGTTTCCCAAGAGAGGTGGGGTCTGCGAGGCGGAGTTAAGCTGAGCTGCCTGGGCTATGAGGTCATTCCTGGGGGCGTGGCGTGTATGACCCCGCCCTTCGATGTTCCTCCCCCAATGAGGCAAGAGCCAGATCCTAGCCGTCTACGTTTCAGTGTTAACGGTCGCGGCGCGAACCCATATCCCGGCGCACGCGCACACGCACCTGGGGCGGTGGTTGGAGGCTACCAGCGCACTGGGTTCAGGGAGCTGGCTGGCGGGCGCGGCGATGGGCGAGGCGGATGCGGGGACGCCTTCTTTCGAGATGACCTGGAGCAGCACGGCAAGCAGTGGCTACTGCAGCCAGGAGGATTCGGACTCGGAGCTTGAGCAGTACTTCACGGCGCGTACCTCGCTGGCACGCAGGCCGCGTCGGGACCAGGTGGGGGCCGGGGTTGCGGGCGGCGGGCTGGTGACGATCGCTGGGACCCTGCCCCTCCCCGCTAAATTGCCGGCTCGAGTTTTTGGGCGGGGATTCCAGACCGCCCGGGGCCAGCCCTCGGAACTTTGTGCGGGGCTCTCAGCGCCTTGATGCCGGGTGCCGAGGCCTTGTCTCTGTCACAGACCGGTTGAACCAGGGGAAGCAGCTACATGGCTTGGGGCAGACTCGGGGCGGGCATTATCCACCTATGACTAAAGCCGACTGCGCAGTCTGGACTAGAACCTCGATTTCAGCGTTGGGACGCCCCTACCTCCTCTCTGGGAGATGGGGGCGGGGATGGGAGGAAGTGGAAGGGGAGGTGTCCTCGCCTGGAACTGGGAAGTGTGTTTAGGAAAGAGAGGCAAAGGAAGTTTCGGGCCTCTCCATTTGCAATCCTGGACGGAGCCAACTGAGTCCCCACCTCTTACCAGTCTGTCCTGTCACCAGCTGCTGGAACGCGGAGAATTCTGGAGTGGACCTGGCTGGAGTGCTCATTTCAGCAGCACATAGACTAAAATTGGTGTGGATCTGGAAGAAAGGCATTTGGGAATGGATGGGAAAGAAGCCTAGTTCTGGACTGGACTATAAGCAAACGGGAGCATTTTATCCACACGAAGTGGGGCAGGCTAGATTGTAAAAGGCCCAGAGGAGGAGTTAAGAGAGGTAGGGGTTATTAATCCAGGACTGTAAGATGTGCTGGAGCTGCTGTTCCTCTCCAGGCCTCCAAGGTGTTCCCATTGTCAGAAACCTCTGTGCTGTGTGCCATAAGTGTGACTGCCAAACTCAGATAACTATTCTGGAGCGAGTACACCTCAGGGGAGCACCCTGGACAGAGTGTCAGGAAAGAGAGATGGGGACCGTAAAGCCCAGAATACCTAGCAACAATGGGGCACAATTCCTTACATGAGCCACAAAAAGAGACTTGTGGGTGATTTTTTAGATGAAAATTGTATACTCTTTAGATTAAATTTTACTCAAAAGTTCAGCCCAGAGCTTGGGTGCAAGGTTTGAGTGTGGATCCTGTCTGTCACTCAGGCTTGAGGCATTTTTCATTGTGAAATAGTGAGAAAACCACAAGACACCAATTGAAAAGGAGGCTGGGGAGTCCCAAATTATATGTAAAATAAAAACCATCAGTCACTATGGAGGCAGAGTGGAGGATGGGTCACTGTAGTGCAGGAGAAGGGAAATTCCATGGTCCTGTTGTGCACACCTCTGGGATGGCTGTTAGAATCGTCCAACGGGGGCCCCTGGGTGGCTCGGTTGAGCGTTGGGCTCTTGATTTCAGCTTAGGTTGTGATCATGATCCCAGGGTTGTGGGATCAAGCTCCACGTGGGACTCCATGTTGAGCATGAAGCCTGTTTAAGATTCTCTCTCTCTCCCTCTGCCCCTGTCCCCTACTCTCTCTCTCTCTCTCTCTCTCAAAAAAAAAAAAAAAAAAAAAAAGAATCCTCCAGTGGGAAGCTTTGGAAGTGGAAAAAGAAACTTTTCTTCCTCTAGAATCCTAGTAGGACAGTGCAGTGCATCCAGTCCAGGTCTCTTGTTTTATGAGTAGAGATATTAAGGGAGGTTCACTTGGAGAGGAGAAGGGGCTAGAACATAGGTCACTGCACCGCATTCCAGGGCTCCTGGCTAAACCAGGAAGGGAAGAGGAAGGAGCAAGTGTTCTTACCCTCAGGCTGGAGCTCAGAACTGTCACAAGCGAGGGAAATAAGTTGGTGCCATCTCTGTGCCCCCCCAGAATTCTCTTCCTTCTTGCCCTGGTACTGGAGTCTGCTCAGCTTTCCTCCTGCCCTTAACACCCTCCCATCCAGATACTCCTTCCTATTGGGTCACTCCTTCCTGTCCCAAGCCCTCTCTTCGGGCCTGAACAAACACATCCACCCTTTATTCCCGGGCTCTAGCCTTCATTTTGCCCCCCAGATCTCCTTTTCCCAAGGCCCACACCATTTGTTCTTTACCAGTCTTAGAGGGTTTCTCCTTGTCTCCAGTAAGATTTCTGCTACAGTTTTCCCTTCTTAGTGCTTTCCTCCATCCAGGAGATTTTTTGAAACTTGGGGGAGCAAATAGGCTTCAGTTCCCACCCCTCCCCCTATACCTTTTTCCTGTGAGACCCCAGCCTCAGTCCTCAGTGCCACATACATACTGGTAGGTTTTAGGTAGAGAGCATAGTGCTATAAAACTGTTCTAGGTGAAGAGCACCCTACCCTCTCATCTGTCCACCCTATTTGTCCCCATCAGATGGTTTAAGCTTAGGGGCTCCAAGGCAGCAGTCAGGGAGAAGCCTGCCTCTCCTGAGCTTAGAGCTGGGTACAAGGTTATTCTACAGGAGACCAGCTGTAAAAACTCCCCTGGGAGAAAGCATTGGTCAGCAGTGATCTCAGCTGTGTCTGTGACACTTCCATTCCAACCAAGACCTGACGTCAACAGGAAGTAAGGCTGATGCAATGGAACCAGGGAGTTTGGTAGAAAAAAGTTAATTCAGAGCTCTGGCTGCCCTGGTCCATACTCCACCCTTCTGACAAGAATGCAGCCCCTGGGGGTGCCTGGATGGCGCAGTTGGTTAAGCGTCCGACTTCAGCCAGGTCACGATCTCGCAGTCCGTGAGTTCGAGCCCCGCGTCAGGCTCTGGGCTGATGGCTTGGAGCCTGTTTCCGATTCTGTGTCTCCCTCTCTCTCTGCCCCTCCCCCGTTCATGCTCTGTCTCTCTCTGTCCCAAAAATAAAAAATAAAAAAAAAAAAAACGTTGAGGAAAAAAAAAAAAAAAGAATGCAGCCCCTGGAGGAGTGGGGGAAGGGCTGAGTGGTAGAGCTAAAAATCTTTGGGCTAAACCTCCAGATAGGAGGAAGGAGGTGCAGAAACCTACCTGCTTGGCACTTGTGGCTTTACCAGGAGGCAGATTGGAGCCTGGCCTGAAGCTGCCTTTTGTGCAGTTTGGGTCAAGATCAAATCACACTGAGGTTTCCTCACTGTGTGTGAGACCTGCAGGGCTGGCCCCAAGTCCTCCATCAGGGGGTGTTAACATTGTAGAAGTTGCCCTTATCCTTGTACTCACAGCTGGCTGGGCTCCTGGTATGTGCCAGTCCCCATACCTCTTGCCCTGCGGTCATGGCCCTTTGCCAGGGCAAAGTGGTCTCCTTTCTCCAGGACCCCACCTAACTAGGGTGCTGGAATCAGGCTGTGCAGTTGAAAGGTGGTTTTGCTGTCAACAAGAATCCCACATCTTTTCCTGGCCCCTGGCCTTTTATCTTCAGTTGTCTTGGTTTTAAGGTATCCTCAGGGCCTCACTCAGTGCTGAAGAGGCCCCATGTAGGCGGCATAAAGAAGCCACATGATTGCCTTTGCTGTGTCCATCCATAGCATGCAAAACCAGGAGCAGTGATGGGTTCTTCTCGTCAGGACTCAAGCTTTGTAGTCAATTTTCAAAGGCTGTCCCAGAGGCTGTTTTTCAAAGCAGCCAACCTGGATTCTCCTCCCTGTCTGTGACATGCATTGCAGTGGGATGGGTTCTTTTAGGGCCCTATGTCCACCCTGGCCCATCTTTCAGGACGAGCCTGTGGAGTGGGAGACACCTGACCTTTCTCAGGCTGAAACTGAGCAGAAGATCAAGGAGTACAATAGCCAGATCAACAGCAACCTCTTCATGAGCCTGGTGAGTTGATAGCCAGGGGAAGGTATGTGGGGAGAGGCAGGAACCCGACTATGTGCCTGATTCCCAAAAGGTCACAGCTAAGGTATCCTTGGCTGGGCTTAAGCAGTGATTTATTCTCACCCAGCCTAGCCCCAAGTGGACTGGTGGTGTCCATATCTGTTCCATCTCACCTGGAACCTAGCCATGGTTTGATTTCTCCTCTTCAGAACAAGGATGGCTCCTACACAGGCTTCATCAAGGTTCAACTGAAGCTGGTGCGCCCTGTCTCGGTGCCCTCCAGCAAGAAGCCACCCTCCTTGCAGGCTGCCCAGCGGGGCCCAGGACGGGGCACAGCTGTGAGGCGCCGCACCTCCTTCTACTTGCCCAAAGATGCCGTCAAGCACCTGCATGTGTTGTCACGCACACGGGCACGCGAGGTCATTGAGGCCCTACTGCGCAAGTTCTTAGTGGTGGATGACCCCCGCAAGTTTGCACTCTTTGAGCGGGCTGAACGCCATGGCCAAGGTGGGCTTCCCACTCCACCCTGCTGTATGAGAGTATATATTCATGCATCATGTGTGAGGGTGTGAGTGGGCTGGGCCTGACTAATCAAATACTCTTTTCTCCCTGCCTGGCCCTCAGTGTACCTCCGGAAGCTATCAGATGATGAGCAACCCCTGCGGCTGCGGCTCCTTGCAGGGCCCAGCGAGAAGGCCCTAAGCTTTGTCCTCAAAGAGAATGACTCTGGGGAGGTAAATGTGAGTACACAGCCCTCTTTAGTTTCTTGGTTGTCACTGGGTAGGGCTAGTAGGTTGCAGCAGCAACCTGGAAGGAGGAATAGGGCTGCAGAAAAAGCCCTACAAAGCCTCTCCAGGAGTATGTGAGCCTTGTAGCTAAACTGAAGACTTCCAGGCCACTCACAGGCCTCTCCCAAGAGGCCAGGAAGAATTGTCTTGGTGGTCTGCTCTTCTCTGTTGTGGAAAGTCCTCAGGAGATGGAGGAATCCATGGCAGTGTAGTGATCCCAAGTGAGATCAAAGCCACACAGATGGGCCCAGGATGTCATGGAGGCTCCCTATTCAGGCATTAGGACTTTTTACCTGGAAGCTTTCTGGCTCCAAAATATTGAGTCTGTGGAGTAGTATTAGAGTCAGAGTGTGGGAATGGGGGAACATCTAATTTGGTTGCCTGTCTTCGAGGTGTCTTCGACTGCCCTGCTTTGTGGGGCCCATCTTCTATACAGACTATTGTCAAGAACCCTAACACAGACCATTCAGGCAAGAACCTAACATTAGAAAGCCCCATCCTAGCTCTGTGATGTGATTGGTGCTCTTCTCTGGGGAGGGCCTGCTGATTTGGCCATGCCTGCTGCATCCTGTGTCCCCCTCTCCACCTGCAGTGGGATGCCTTTAGCATGCCTGAGCTACACAACTTCTTGCGCATCCTGCAGCGGGAGGAAGAGGAACACCTCCGCCAAATCCTGCAAAAGTACTCCTATTGCCGTCAGAAGATCCAGGAGGCCCTGCACGCCTGCCCCCTGGGGTGACCTCTTGTACCCCTGGGTGAAAGGAGGAGAGTAGGCAGCGCCGAGGGCGTGCCGTGTGAGTGTGACAGGGCCCGTGTGGCCTGAAGAATGAGTGTGCATGGAGGCCCTCTCTTACAGGGGGAATGAGCCCAGAGAACAGCAAAGGAGCTGGCCCCCTGTGTCCACCCACAAGTATAGCAGAACATGGCTCTGCATTCTTCTGCCCTTTGTGTAGTGGGCCATGGTGGGCCAGGGTTGCCCTGGGAAGCTGCTCTAGGCTTGCAGCAGGGATAGAGCAGACAGAAGTCTCCTTAATTCGTGTCTCAGATACTAGAATCTTGGAGACCCTACAAACAGAATAGGTCGTGTTTTCAGGGATGAGGGCCTTCATCTATGGGGAAAAGTCGTATGTTTTGGGTCTTGGATGGGGTGTCAGGACAGCCCTATTGGAGCCAAGGGCAGGTGTTCGAGGTAAGACAGGCATCGGGAAAGAGGCTAGGTTTTCCTCTGCAGTGGCCTCTGTCTCCTCACACACACTGGGGTCAGGAAATGCTGGCTCATGGTGCAGAAACAGTGCCTCAGTGCCTCCTCCAAGGAGGATGTCCCTAGGCCAGGGTCTGTGTGAGTGTGGGCACTGGTCCAGGTCCATGCCTTGTTTGCCAGTCAGAGCGAGGGTCTTTCCCTCAGTTATTTTTGATGATGTGTGAGAATGTATGTAATATTTTGTGGCCTCAGCTGCATGCCTCCTGTGGGGAAGGGGGTGGGGGTAACAGTCATCATCAGGGCCTGGGGCCTGAGAGAAGTGGCTGAATAAAGATTGAAGAATTCTGCTTTTAAACTCTTTATTATGGGCCCTCAACTGCAGTTGCTCCTCACGCCAGTGGCTTCCAAGGGTGATGGACAGGCTCACAGAGCACCTTCTCAAAGTCACCATGTAACCAATTTGTGAAGGGTATGGGGTATGAATATTTACTGTCATCACTCACCACCCTGGGGCTCAGGTTGTGGTAGGGGCAACAATATAAGCTAGAATTTAGGGAATCCACATGCCTCCCAACACACACACACACACACACACACACACACACACACACACAGAGCTGCTGGGGGCGTTTTCACTAAGTATTTACTGAGCTACTGCTGTAGACCAAACGCTGCTCATGGTACCCAAGGTCCAGCTGTTAATTCTTGCCTTCGTGGAGCATGCCTTCTAGTGGCTTTGGAAAGAACACTAAATTAGAAGTTCTTCAGACCTGAACGTAGCCATACATGTGGCCAATTATTTAATTTTCTTTAGGTATGGTTTCTTCTCCAAATGCCACAGTGGTGATAACAGAAATGGTGTGGGAATAAAATGAGACCAGATGGGCAATGCGCGGCCTGGCCTGGGACACTCCTAAAGCGCTGGTTGCGGGGAAGCCGGTGGTTGGGCAGGCCCGCTGGACCTGACCTCTGGGGTCGGGAACGTCGGAGCCGCCATACAAGCAAAAACCAGGAGGACCCAGCCTCCACATTACTGGGTGGGAGCTGTCCCTGCTGGAGAGAGCGTGGCCTGCTGGGACCTGACGTCTCGCGGTGCCTACTGGGATGCCTAGCTTCCGAGAGCGGCTATTGGTCCCGCCCCGCGGACCGACGAGAGAAGCAGCCAATCAGAGAAGGCAGCGTGCGGAAGCGGAAGTGAGGTTTCCGTGGAGACAGCGAGCCTGCGGAAGGCGGCGGCGGAAGCACCTGCGGGAGAAGGCTGAGGCAGGGTATGGTGCCTCCGACGGCCCTGTGAGAGCGAAGCTGCCGCGGGGCTCGCCATGCGCCGGCGGCCCTGACATGGGCGCCAGTGGCTCCAAAGCTCGGGGCCTGTGGCCCTTCGCCTCGGGGGCGGGGGGCGGCGGCCCGGAGTCAGCAGTCGCTGAGCAAGCTTTGGTGCGGCCGCGAGGCCGAGTCGTGCCCCCCTTCGTATTCACGCGCCGCGGGTAAGGGCGCGGGTTCCGCCTCGGGGAGACAGGCGGGCGGCTGGGCGCCCCGAGTCACAGGGAGCTCCAGCCGGAACCAGGAGAAGTCCCATGTTTTGGACCCCCGTGGGAGCAAGGGATGGGAAAAGCAGGGCAATAGGCTCCTGGCGACCTGGCTGCTCTGAAGGTCTCCCTAGGGGAAGAGGCTTGTCCGTGGGTAGGCCCTCTGTACTGTTAACTTGAGATAGGGTCTCCCTGAGACTTGAGGGTTTCTTTTCATCCCTTCCAGCCTAGCCTGCAAGTTGAAGGCTCCTAGGCTCCCTCTCCCCCAGTTCTGAGGGAAGACTAACCCTCTGATTTGGCTGTTTCCGTTACCTACCGTGGTGGCATTGGACCTCTGAGGGTAGGTAGTAGCTAGGAAAGTAGGACTGGGTCCTAGTGTTGAGAATGGAGCCTGGGAAAAAGACCCTCACTCAGGTATGTTCTTCAGATCTAGAGCACTGACCTTCCCTCTTTTTCCATGGGTCCAAACAGGAGCGCTAGATTGGCCTGGCCCTGGTGGGTCCGGGGAAATGGTACTTAGGTGATGCTGGAGATTTGGCTGTAGATACTAGGGAGACTGAACAGTGGTAGTTTGGCTAGACCAGCCATTTGGGGGTGGGTGGGGAGGATTCAGACTTTTTCCCTTTAGGTTCCCACCTAGCTCAGGTATCTGCCATCTCAGGTTGACCCAGGGCCAGTAGTATCTTCTGGAGTGAGACACATGCCCAGGCCATCATGCTTCGCCCACCTTGGGTGAAAGCAAGGGCCTGATGTTGGAATGGCCACTTTTGCTGAACAAACCAGTGATGAGAACTGGCCTTGGCTGCCTTGACAACGTGCTCTGATATGATGTCTCTTCCTGAGGCCTGACAGAGTAGCACTGGCTACCACCCCATTCGCTTCTAGTAGACCCCGTACCCTTCAGGCATATTATCCTCTCTTCCTCCCATCAAGGTTGTTCCTCCCCATTTGGAGGCGGGCATGCTTCCTTGTAGTCTGGTCATTTGCCATGACTGGGTGTGGGGCTCCAGCCCAGCCTGTTCCCTCTCTCTCTACACAGCTCCATGTTCTATGATGAGGATGGGGATCTGGCTCACGAGTTCTACGAGGAGACAATCGTCACTAAGAATGGGCAGAAGCGGGCCAAGCTGAGGCGGGTCCATAAGAACCTGATTCCTCAGGTGAGAGGCTGGGGCAGTGGTCATTGAGCCTATGCTGAGTGTGTGGAGGTAGACCCAGATGGGGTCTGCTGTCATGGTGGGAGCTCTTGAGGGAGGAGCTGGCCCTCACTAGCCTCTGTTTCCGTGGCAGGGCATCGTGAAGCTGGATCCTCCCCGCATCCACGTGGATTTTCCTGTGATCCTCTATGAGGTGTGAGCCTGGGGAGTGGCAGGCGTAAACACTCCCTACCCCAGCAAGAAACCCCCAGGCTCAAGGTGTGGCTTCCATTAAGGAACCTAAGCTGGGGCCACAACCCTGAATAAACTGCATTGGCCTGGAACCTTCAGCTGTGAGCGGGGCAGTCCTGCAGTGTTGGTCGGGTGTTGGTTTGTATGTGGACAAGAGGTGGCTGGCGGCTGGTGAGGGCTAATGGCAGAGTTACCAGCCCACCTTCCCCAGCAATCCCTACAAGGAGCATGGCAGGGCATATGCTGGTCAGGAATGCCTGGTTCTTGCACCCTTGCCTGGCCTGTTTTCTTCCAAGCTTGCCTAGGGCCCAGCCCTGCTAAGGGTTACAGCACTTTACAAGCAAGGTCTGCCTTCTTCCAGCCCCTGGGCTGCAGGAGCTGTACGCAAGCGGGAACTTCCCTTCCCTCATTTCCCTTACCCCCTTGTTGGAGCATTTCAGCCGTTTGCTACCTCGATTCCTCCTGTGTTGGACAGAGGCTGGGGGCAGTGCAAGCCTGATTCTTCCTGTCTACCTGCGCATCTATTCCCACTCCCAGACGGATGGACAGTTTGCCAGCTGTTAATAGATGGGACTGGTATAGGAGGATACTCCCTCCACCCAGGGCTGGGCTGATCCCTCCCCACTGCAACTACTTGTTGCCCCCACACACATCCCAGTTGAGAGGGCCTAAGATGGGATCACGAAGGGCTATGGATGCCTGTGCCTATGGGGAGTTGTACCAACCCATCTACTTTGTCTAATCCTCCATGCCTTTGTACCAGCCCCACACAAACCCCTGCCATTGGGTGACCATCCGCCACCCATTGGTGAGGAACAGCACCCTAGGGCTGGTGCCAATAGCTATAAGGAGCCCATCACCCCTTTCCCTAAGTATACCCATCCCTCAGGATCAGTCAAGGGAAGGTATTGGAGCCCCTGGGTAAGGACAGAAAGGAGAGATCAACCATAAAGGAATACTTAAAATGTGAAAGTTTGTAAATAGTTTAGTCCATGATGTTGGGGCAGAGTCTGATTTCTACATCGAAATGATTTTTTTTTTTAATTCCTTACTGTGCAAGCTCTGTGCTTTTAAGAGTGTGGGAAATGGCTTGGGAAGGGTGGCCCCTAATCTAAGAAGAAGACTGTTGTGTTATTTGTTTAGTTTCAATAAAATTATTTGTAGACCCTGCATACGAGTGGTATCCGCTGTGATATCCAGTGTCTAGACCACCACCTGGGTTCTGTGGGTAGGCCTGGGCCACTCTGGTGACCCATCTTTATCATCAAGGCTCAAGGTAAGCCTGAGCCCAGCCCGTGGTCATCCCAGCTGTAACCAGCAGGTGGCAGTGTATTCACATAGACCTCACTGCAGACCCCCTCAGAATGGAGGGACATTTTCACCTATTGTGTTTAATAGGTAGGGACCCCTGGAATTGGAAGGCTTTGGGGTGCTTCACTAGGGATTGGCCCTACCTGCTTGACCTGAGGTGAGAGCGTGACCCCAAGTAGTTCTGGAACAGCTGTCCTGCCCCCAGGAGTGTGAGCTGACCCCACATGAGGTCATAGCATGAGCCATCTTAGGTCCACCCATCCTAGGTGGACAGCAATCAGATGGGTGCCACCATGCCCTTGGCCTACCACCAGGCTCTGTAGCCCAAACCTACCTGCTTCCTCCCAGGACTAGTTGTGGATACCACCAGGAGAGTGGGCTTGGGGTTTCTGTTCCAGCAGGCAGAACTCTGCCACCTAGTACTTCCTCTGTTCCCTGCTGACCCTGTGTTCTCACCTGCAGCTGCCCCCTGTGGACATTCGGCTCGCACTTCTCAGGCCCTGAGAAGTGGTTCTCCGCTAGGTTTAGCCCTTGGCCGTCAGCCCAACTTCCAGCTAGGGAGGAGGGAGATCAGGGACACAGGCTTCTGGGTCTGGGGAGTTGGCCTGCCAGTCTTTTGGAGGCTTAAACTTGTCTGGAGCAGGATCATCCTGTGCAGCCTGGACTTTGTAGTCCTTCTTTGGGCACCTTCCCACTTTCTTGATAAGACGTCAGACTTTGTCCCCCTTACTGCCCCCAGGGCCAGGGTTCTGCCATGCCAGATGGCATCCCATCACCCATCACCACTGTCCTAGTGTGGGGGAACTCCCTGTGTTGGGCCTTCCCCAGCTGACCCCAATGCTAGAAACAATGGGGGTCAGGGCAGTGCTTCCCCACTCCCTTCCACTGGGCTGTGCTCACTTCCTTCCTGCTGGCTGCCTGAGGAAGTGTCCCTGCCCTGGGACAGTCTGGTTTGGCCTTTGTTTCCCCAGGGGCCCCCACCATTGCAGCTTCCAAGGCTTGTGTCCCTTGTGGAGCCAGCACAATGGTACAGGGACACACCCTCCCCTGCCCTGTCATGGACTCCTTGGTCCTCCGGCAGACTCCAGGGTGTGTACCCAATTCCCCCAGTTGCCCAGGCTTACACAGCCTTCTGTTAGAAGAGAGGCCCGGGCACTGGAGAGGTGGGCCAGTAGGGTGAGTGGGGGTAGGCTCAGGGTGATTTGAGGGTATGCAGACTTGTCCACCTCTCTGAACCAGGTCTGCTGGGACCTTGCTGCAGCCCTCCCTGGGGCTACAGCCCTGTAATGAGTACCCCCTTTCCCATGGAAACACAGCTCTTTTCTCACTCCAGGTATAAGAGTTCCCTACTCTGCAGTGTCTCAGTGAAGTCCATCCAGGAATGCCCTCCATCAGGAGACCACTCTGTAGACCCTTCCCAGTCCCTGTCCCTTCCCCCACCCTGCACAATCACACACATCAGCACATTGTCCACTCTGTCACACTTGGGATGCTTCTGCTCTTCAGCGGAAAAAAATTGACTCAGCTCCTGGAAGCTCCCCCAAGCCCCCTTATGACTGGTTCCCTTCTTCACCACCTGCTTTGGGGGACCATCAGCCAAGCATCTCCCAAATAGTTTGACTTCCCAAAGGACCTCCACTGGGGCCCCTCCATCCACAGGCTACTGGATTTGAGGATGGGCCTCAACCCCAAGAGAAGGTTGGGGAGAAGAGCTTTCAGGGTTAGGAAGCTGCCGGCAGGGTGGAGGCTGTCACCTGAGCCAGGTCCCACTGCCTTCCTGTCACCTAGTGCAGTTCACAGGGCCAGGGTATACTCGGGGGAGGAGGAAGGGGGGAAGGGGAGGAGGGCAGCCAGCCAGTGGGTCTTTGTCGTGGGAGGGAAACAGGGTCAAGCGGTCCCTTTCCCCCGCTCCCCCCCCCCTCCTGTTCCTGGCCCTTTCCTCTCAGAGGGGCAGCAGGAAGTGAGGAAAAAGGGCTGGGGTGGGAGGCGGGAGCGGGTGGGAGGGGATGGAGTTTATCAAGTCGCCGGCGGGTTGCCCGGCGGGCAGCAGCTGGTGCGTGTAGCTTAGCTGGAGAGGCTCACCGGGGGAAGGAGGGAGGCCGCCGACCTACTGGGCCCACGGGCTCCCACACAGGTGAGCCCAGTGCAGGCGACTGGTCTGCACCCCCATAGACCCGCTCACAGGAGCGCTCCCTCCCTCTCCTCCCCAGCGTTCGGAATGGGCTGGCGGTGCAGACCCGGGCCCTTTGAGGAGCTGAGTCCAGCACGGAAGAGAGGATCTAGGAAAAAGCAGGGAGGTCTCGCCCAGGTCCAGCTCCAAGCCTGCTCCCCACAGGGACGGGCTTGCGGGACGAAAGGGCTCAGGATACCGGTGGAGGCCCGGGGGAGCCCCCTAGCCAGGCCGGCTTTTCTCCGCAGTCGGGTCGGCTGTTTCTGCAAGAGTAGCAGACTCCTAGGAGTTTAAATAAAGGGGTGGGGGGGGTGGGGGGGTGTCCTACAAGCCTCCACAAAGACTGGGCAGGAGAGAACCGGAGGCCTTGACCTGTCCCTAATGCAAGTCGGGGGCAGGGGGCCCAACTCCCAGGGCCCGCTGGGCTTACCGGCCCCCAGTGGGGCCGACCAAGCTGCGACCCACAGCTCGTGTTGCCAAGACAACTACTACCTCGGCCCTGCCTACGAAGGGCCCAGAGGAGGGTGCTTGACCCCCTCCTTCAGTCTGGTAGGGGGCGGGGCTTCCCTTCAGACCTGGGACGGGGGTCGGGAAGCCCCCCGATCCACAGGGGACTGGGCGTTACTGTCCTGGGAAACCAGAGATCGGCTCTGGTCACCATACCTCTTTCCAAACTAAGGGCCCCACGGCTGGGAACTACACTCGCGGGTACAGATCCAGATCCTCTGCTGCCCCCAGCCAAGGCCCCGGGTCCCGCAGCACCACCTTATGGACAGGCGGAGGAACACCTTCTTCTTTATTCCCTGCGCGACTCCCGACTCTTACGCTGTCCCTTTAAGCGGCTGGTCGCGCGGCGGAGCGGGGAGGACTGTACCACCGACAGTGAGCTGGTGGGGGAGGAAACTTTGGGCTCACTGGCACTAGCACCTAAGATTCCAGAAGAAAGCCCTGTTCGGAGGGGCCTCACGGCCCCAGATGGATGGCCACGTTACTCGGGGAAGAATCTGGGGGCCTTGGAGCCTGAAACGTGGCACTGGCTGCGCGAAAGTCGGGAACACATTCCCGCCCCGGCCACAAGTCCTGCCCCAGGCCCACCTCCGCGCTGGATTCTTAAAGGGCCCGCGGGCCGGGGTGGGGAGGGGGCGGGGCGGAGCAGCAGAGGCGCGGAGCCTGGGCTGCGCCTGGGCTAGCGGCCGGAGCGGGCCGGGCTGGGCCGGGGATGGCAGTGGCCATGGCGTGGGTCCCGGCAGCGCCCCGCGCGAGGTGAGGGTGGGCAGTGCAAGCCTAGCGGCTTTCTTCCTTCAGGTTGGGTTCAGAAGTCCAGGGGATGCGCTCAGCCGGGCGGCCAAGGAACCCAACCCCCACCCGGCCGGGCACTGGCCCCACGTGCGGGGCGGGGGCGGGGTCCAGCACAAAGGCCAGGGGGAGTGAGCTCCTCCCGGGACCCGTCTGGCGGTGTGGGGCGCATTCACGGTGGCTGCGGAGCGAAGGGCCGGTCCGCCGGCGCCGCCGAGGGAGGTCCGCCACCCCTTTGTCCCGGTGGGGCCTCCACCAAACTTGGGAGAGTGCGTTCGAGACAAAGTCCTGACGTTCTCGCTCTTCTTCCTGGCGGGTGTTACACACATGATAGCTTCGCGGCTGTGTTCCAGCTTCCTTGTGGCTGTATGAGCTGTGCCCTTCCTTATACAAATGCTATCGGTTCCCTGGACCATGGAGTACAGAGTGGGCCGCGGGTTCGAGGCTCTCTGAAACCATGTTTTGGGTGGTATGCAGGCATCTGTATCTCTGGGCAGCTAGTCCGTAGTGCAGCCGGCCAATTCTTAGAGTCACACACCTACCAGAGGTCTCTGTCCAGCCGTAAGCCACCTGCTCCAGGAAGGAGTCCTATGCTCCTGGCAGGGAGTTCCCAGGGTGTCTTCCCTTCCCTCCTGTGGTCTTTCAGACCTGTTACAGTCGCCTAACAGGGTCTCAACAGCCTGGGGCACAGTGCCCCCCACAGCGTGGGCTTGGGGAGTGTGAATGGGTTTGGGGTGGGCACCTCGCTGATTCTCTAGACTGACTTGCTTTTTCCCATCTCTCCCCTAGTTCCTGAGCTGGTGCCAGGCAGGTGACACCGTTTTCCTGTAGCCCCCAGCATGTGGGCAGGCTTGGGCCCTGCCATCACACTGGCTGTGGTGTGGGCGGCGGCATGGGCCACCCAGCTCAAGCCCACAGCGCCACCCATCTTTACGGGCCGACCCTTTGTGGTAGCATGGGACGTGCCCACACAAGATTGTGGCCCTCGCCTCAAGGTGCCACTGGACCTAAAGGCCTTTGATGTACAGGCCTCACCTAATGAGGGTTTTGTGAACCAGAACATCACCATTTTCTACCATGACCGGCTGGGCCTGTATCCCCGCTTCAGTTCAGTGGGGAGGTCAGTGCACGGTGGCGTGCCACAGAATGGCAGCCTCTGGGCACATCTGAAGATGCTGCAGGAACACGTGGAGCACTACATTCGTACACAGGAGCCTGCAGGGCTGGCAGTTATCGACTGGGAGGACTGGCGGCCTGTGTGGGTGCGCAACTGGCAGGACAAGGACATATACCGTCAATCATCACGCCAGTTGGTGGCTGTTCGCCACCCTGACTGGCCATCAGATCGTGTAGTCAAACAGGCGCAATACGAGTTTGAATTCGCTGCACGGCAGTTCATGCTGGAGACACTGCGCTTTGTCAAGGCAGTTCGGCCTCGGCACCTCTGGGGCTTCTACCTCTTCCCAGACTGTTACAACCATGATTATGTGCAGAACTGGGAGACCTATACAGGCCGCTGCCCTGACGTTGAGGTCTCCCGAAATGACCAGCTGGCCTGGCTGTGGGCAGAGAGCACAGCCCTCTTCCCCTCTGTCTACCTGGACGAGACACTTGCGTCCTCCACCCACGGCCGCAACTTTGTCAGCTTCCGTGTTCAGGAGGCCCTTCGTGTGGCTCACACCCACCACCCCAACCACGCACTCCCGGTCTACGTCTTCACGCGACCCACCTATAGTCGCAAGCTCACGGGGCTTAGCGAGGTATGTGCCTCCCAGGACCCTGCCTTCTTCCCCAGGGAACCACTGCAGGTTTGGGTTACCAGGAGGCCTCCTGCCCCGCGGTTTTCTATCTACATTCCCTTGTGTCATTCTCTCTGTAACCTTGTGAAAGGGTAGCATCATTACCTCCATTTTGCAAATAAGAAGATTGAGGTCCAGAAATGCTGAGAAACTCACCCAAAGCTTCCCAGCACATCCAGGGCAAAGCAGGGTCTTGGAACTAGGCATTCTGACTTTGGGGTTTATCCTGATAGATACGTCTTCAGCTCAAGTGGGTCGTTAGCTTGGGAAACGGAGGCCAAAGTAGGCGTGCAAATGACTTGAACATCTAATGAGAAAGTGAAACAGCCTCTGCCTGGGGGTGGGAAGGGGTACTGGGCTGAGGGGATCAGCCAGTCAGAACAGGGTGAGGGCCTGTCCAGCCTGCCTGGTCCTCACCCTGTGGTCTCAGTCTTCCCCAGTGACCATCCCCCTCTCACACAGATGGATCTCATCTCCACCATTGGTGAGAGTGCAGCCCTGGGTGCGGCCGGTGTCATCCTCTGGGGCGATGCAGGCTACACCACCAGCACGGTAAGTAAGCGCCCCCACCCAGCCTACCAGAGTGGAGTGTGCAGGGGCCAGGCAGAAAGTTGGGGCTTTCAGCTGCTGACCCTCAAGGTGGACAAACCTAGTCTCCCACCCAAGGCATTCCTGGTCCCAGTAGAGAAGACAGAGTTCCTTCCCTACGTGCCCTTCTGGGTTCATCTCTGTCCCCACTTCCCTTCTCAGCAGGAATAGGAACAGTAAGGGTTCAAGCACTCATGTACAGATACACATGTGTGTGCTGTTGAAGGAAGGTTAATAGAGTTTCCATCTGGGCCTGTGGGCTGAGGCAGCTGACCCTGATCCCTGGCCTCTGCCCCTAGGAGACCTGCCAGTACCTCAAGGATTACCTGACGCGGCTGCTGGTCCCCTACGTAGTCAACGTGTCCTGGGCTGCCCAGTATTGCAGCCGGGCCCAGTGCCATGGCCACGGGCGCTGTGTGCGTCGCGACCCCAGCGCCAATACCTTCCTGCACCTCAGTGCCAGCAGCTTCCGCTTGGTGCCTAGCCATGTACCTGGTGAGCCGCAGCTGCGACCAGAGGGGGAGCTCAGCTGGGCTGATCTCAACCACCTGCAGACGCACTTTCGCTGCCAGTGCTACTTAGGTTGGGGCGGTGAGCAATGCCAGTGGGACCACACACGGGCAGTTGGGGGTGCCAGTGGGGCCTGGGCTGGGTCCCACCTCACTGGCCCACTAGCTGTGGCAGCCCTGGCCCTCACCTGGACTTTATAGGGGTCTCACCCGGCTGCCAAACAAGCTGGCCTCTGCCACAATGGCTCTGCCAGGCACATAGGAGCCTACAAGGGGTGGACAAACTGGAGTCTGGAGGGGGCAGAGCCCCTGGGATGCCCAGTAGAGCATCCATACCAGCTCTCACCCCCCTGTTCTAAGGGGGAGGGGCAGTTCCCCGAAAGGTCCCTTCTCTCCCTGCCAGAGAGGAAGAGGGGCACAGCCGGGCCAGAGAGGACCTGACCCTACTCTCCTGCCCCTGGATGGTTTATTATTATTATTTTGGGGTCTCTTTTGTAAATTAAATATAAAACAATTTCTTCTGTGCTTGGACTGTCTGCAACTAGGCCAGGACATGTGAAAGACAATCCAGGGTCTCTCAGACTCTCTGCTGGGGACTTCTTATCTGTCAAATGCCATCTGTGGGACCTGGAGGCCCAGAGCTGCCCATTCCGCTGATGGGGCAGGGGCCAGTGGGACTGGAGGGACTCACATTCCACCCCAACACCAAGGACCTTGCTTTCTCCATATTGATTGGAAAGTTGTTGGGCCCAACCTTCTGTGAGGGACTGGGCTCATTGTGTTTCTCCTACTTGTCCCTGGATCCCCAGCTGGGCCAGTGCCAGTCACCTCGCCTTGCCCACCCAGGGAGAAAGGGGAAGTGGATGTTTGATCTTCCCAGGCTGGGCAAGTAGCCAGACCACCCCTCCCTGCTGTTCCCACAGGCAAGGGCGTCTCCTCCACTCCCTGCTCCCAAGGGCAGTAGACTCCAGCCACACAGCCCTCTCTCCAGCTGGGTCGCAGTCCTCCACTGGGGTTTGGGATCTGAACGCCAAGGTCTCATCCCTGTCCCACTGCAAAGATGCATGATGGGGCGAGAGGGAGGTATCTTGAGCCTGGGAGCAGAGACAACCTCAAAGATCACTTCTGTCCCGGCCGTGGGAAGTATAGCCTGTCCTCAGCTGTCCCAAGGGAGACAAGTAGCAGCTGGAGCAGTCGGACTGGCTCTGGACTGCTTTACTACCCTGCTTCTGAAGGAAGTTACCTGGTGTGTCTCTGCCCCTCTCCTCAGCCATCAAACCCACACCTGAAGGTCCCCTTGTCCATATCGGTGATGACACAGCCCCTGTCCTCAGCAAACACTGGCTGTGGAGAGAAACAGCCAAGTGGTGAAGAGGGGGCGCGGGCAGCCCAGCCACAAGGGAGGTATCCGTGAGGTAGTCCTTCCTACACTGAGTTAAAAAGGGAAGAGGAAGCTTGATGCGAGAGACAAAGCATGGGCAAAATCTGGAGGAAGTCAGAACACAACTGGGACTCACAGTTTGAGGCTAGGGGCTACAGCAGGCAGGGCAGGAGGGGCAGCCCAAGAGCAGCACTAAGCCTGACTTTGCCTGACGGCGGTGACTCCCTTACCCATTCAGTAAATAATGCATACATGTGCAGGTGCTGGGCTGGGATGCATGTGTGAGGCACACCACAAAGAGCCCTGTCTCCATGGGGATGCACACTAGATGCAAAGGCTGAGTCAGAAATGGTCATGGGAGCAGAGCCTGGAGAAGCGAGCCCCACCAAATTGATGTCAACTCAGGTTGTAAAGTGATCCCTTATCCCTCTGGCTGGTGATGGCAGAGAATGAGGGAAAGGGGTTGGGTGGTAGTTCAGGGAAGGCAATGTCAGTTCACATGGCGGAGGAGGACGCTGGGGCGGAAGGGTGCCCAGATGTTCATGGCTATGGTGGGGAGAGGCCTGCTAGACAGAAGATGAAGGTATTGTCAATAAGGTCGTGAGATAATGGAGCCAATAAAAAGAGGGCAAAGAAGGAGAAGCTGTAACCTCTGACTTCCCGTACCCAGCTGGGACCCTCAAACACACCTGTGAGCTATCCCACCCGCATCTGTAACACCCACATCTGTGATCTCTCCCACCGAGCTTGGACCCCTACACGTACATGTGCAAAGCTGTGATTTCCTTCACATGTTGACCTTATACAACTGTTACCTTCCCCAAATAGCTGTGGCCTGTACCTACCCAGCTGTGACACCTCCGTGCAAACCTGTGATCACTTCACATCACTTTCCAGGAGGACCTGGAAAGACAGCTTTGTGGAAAGTGCAACTCAGGGACAGCCGGATCTGTGGGTGGGCAGGTGGGGGTAATGGGGAGTGAGGTGGCCTAGGCAGGGTATGAGAGCAGAGAGGGCAGGCAGGGCTGGACCACAAAGCTGGAGTGACCCCAGACACACAGAACTTGGGCCCATCTGGCCAGACCAACTCAGCAAGGGCAGGTCTATGGGCAGGGCCCTGGGGTCAGGGAGGGCTTTGGGTATTCCTTCCTGCCGTTCCACCATTAGAACTTCTCCCCTAGACTGAGGCCAGCTGGAGGATGCTGGCCTGATGGTTGGCTGGATTGTGCTAATTGCAGCCTAGGTTTCTAGGGGCACCAGAAGGTAGTACAAAGCCTTAGGGAGAGGGAGTCAGGGCTGCCTTGATGTTCTCCTGTCCCCTCAGCCCTGGGGAGTTGTGCCAGTCTCCCTGAGCCTGGTGGCCATCACTCTGGGACCCTGCTTCCACCAGGATCAGCAGCCACCATCTCTGTGATTAGATGCTGTACTTGGGTCCTGGCTGATGTACCCACAGCCCCCTGGCACCATGGGCCCACTGTCAGCTTCTCCATCCTTGCCTGCAGGACCAGGTCCAGAGGATAGCCAGCTGTGTCACTGCTTCATTGACCACCATCCAGGCAGGGGATCACCGGCTCAGGCTCAGACTGGGCTGCAGACTCACTCAGGTAGCACTTTCACCTGGGCCAGGGACATGATGTTCCCTTCACCCCACCCTGGCAGGCAAGCCTGGGCCTGGGGACCTAGCAAGTCTCAATAATCAGCTTCTGAATCAGCAAACAAGTGAAATCATAAAGGAATGAACAAACATGTGGTCACTGACACACCCGTGGTCAAACATGGGATCTCATAGTCACAGGACAGCAGAGTCTTCAACACCCAATCCAGTCACCGGGTCCCACACTTGCACATACACACTCTACTGGAGCTTGCACAGAGGCCTAGATAGTAGCTGACCTGGGCTTCACAAAGACACACTCACTGACCAGCCCTGACTTCACAGACACAGCGCCTTTCAGACTCAAGTCCCGAAAGCAGAAGTGACTTACCCCCCTAGGCATAGTCAGTATAGGGTCTGAGGCCACAATACTTCTAGGGACCCCCGAAATCTTAATTTTTTTAATCAGAAGAAGATACATATTAATAATGAATATATAATGACTTAGGTTGGGATTATATTTGTCTTTATACCAACATAGTTGTAAAATGTATTTTTTGACGTTTTGAGAAAGGGTCCCAAAAAAGCAAAAGTGCTTAGGGCCCACAAATGTCATAGTGCAGCTGTGCAGGAAAGTACACTCCCTTGGTATAGGTACTGAGGCACCCAGACTCCAGTACCACAAACAGGCCTGCCAGCTGGGTCTGCCAACCAAAGAGCAACCCCCTCCCCCGCACTGCCTCCACCCCCACCCCAACACAAATAAAGCCGCAAAGCCCTGCCCTAGTGCTGACCCAGTGGGCGGGGCCGCTTCCGGCCCAGCCCCACCTCCTACCAAGGGCACTTTGTTAGGGGTGCTGAGGTGGCTCAGCTGCCTGGCCCAGCCCTCCAACCCCGGGCCTGCCCCTCAGCCCGCCCCCAGACTGGGTGGGGTGACCCCCTACAAAAGCTCAGAGTTTCCAGCAGCAGCAGCTTCCTCCAAGAATCTGGTGCAGCTGAGGGCAGAGTTGAGGAACAGAATCTTGCTGAGCCCTGCCTAGGCCCTCAGCCTGGGGTCAGGAAGTTTGGAGGATGAGGCCCTTCAGCCCTGAGGTCAGCAGGGACAAGTGGGCAGACTGGCGGGGATACAAGGAGGGTTGGGCTGACCTGTCTTTGGTCACTGAGCATCTCCTCCTCCAATGGCTGGCCAGGATTCCTGCAGGGAGAGACAGGAAAGGACCCCCCCCCCCCCCCCATCACAGTCAGGTCAGCCTCGGGGCTGAGGGCCTGGCTCTTTTGAAAACACATATCATGGCTTCTCTGGCTCTTGGGGAAGGGGATTGGTTAGCTTAGGCCAGGGCAAAGTCTGTGGGAGACAGGGCAGAGGCCCCTCCAGTGGCAGTGCTACCCCTCCAAGCCTCTCCTTTGCCCTCTGACCTCCCTGAGCCCTGCAGGTCAGTGTTTACCTAAACCCAGAGCAGGGGTGGATTAATGAGCAAGGGGTTTGGCCAGCCTTCCCTGAGCAGGGGTCAGAGAGTTTAGGGCCTACTCTCAGCTTTGCCTCCCCTGGCTAGGTTTCACTAGAACCACCCTGTGCCATGGCAGTCCACCTGCTTCCCATCTACGCCCTCTTCCTGACCTTGCTGGACAAAACCCAAGGCTCCAGGAGCCCCATGGTACCCAACCAGCCCTTCACCACCATCTGGAACGCAAACACCCAGTGGTGCCTGGAGAAATACGGTGTGGACGTGGACGTCAGTGTCTTTGATGTGGTGGCCAACCCGGGGCAGACCTTCCGCGGCCCTGACATGACCATTTTCTACAGCTACCAGCTGGGCACCTACCCCTACTACACGTCTGCCGGGGAGCCTGTGTTTGGTGGGCTGCCCCAGAATGCCAGCCTGGATACCCACCTGGCCCACTCATTCCAGGACATCCTGGCTGCCATCCCTGCGTCTGACTTCTCAGGGCTGGCAGTCATCGATTGGGAGGCATGGCGCCCACGCTGGGCCTTCAACTGGGACGCCAAAGACATTTATCGGCAGCGCTCACGATCACTGGTGCAGGCGCAGCATCCTGACTGGCCAGCTCCTTGGGTGGAGGCCGCAGCTCGGGACCAGTTCCAGGAGGCTGCACAGGCCTGGATGGCAGGCACCCTCAAGCTGGGGCAAGCACTGAGGCCTCGTGGCCTCTGGGGCTTCTATGGCTTCCCTGACTGCTATAACTATGACTTTCTAAGCCCCAACTATACAGGCCAGTGCCCCCCGGGTATCTGTGCCCAGAATGACCAGCTGGGGTGGCTGTGGGGTCAGAGCCGTGCCCTCTACCCCAGCATCTACATGCCTACAGAGCTAGAGGGCACAGGGAAGGGACAGGTGTATGTGCGGCACCGTGTAGGTGAGGCATTCCGTGTGGCTGTGGGTGCTGGGGACCCTGATCTGCCAGTGCTGCCCTATGCCCAGATCTTCTACGACGGGACGAACCGCTCTCTGCCCTTGGTGAGTCTCCCTCTATAACCCCACCCATCGTATAGCCTACTTTGTCAGGCATCAGGTCCAGTAAGTGAGGCTGCATGGCCTTGGGGCACTTTCATCCATTCTCCATTCCTTGAGCTCTGTGTGCCATGCTCTGTGCTCAGCACAGATGATTCTGCATTCATCAGAAAGACGTAGTGCCTGGTGCATGGCACGCACAGGCCAGAGTGAGGATGGGCTTGCCTCTCACCACCAGGGCCAGAAAAGCCCAGGTGGGGGTTATGAATCATTTGTCCCATCCAGTGTTGTTACAGCAATCTGCTGTGGGGAGGGAGGAAGGCCCTTCAGAGCTATGTCCCTTTCCTCAGGATGAGCTGGAGCACAGCCTGGGGGAAAGTGCAGCCCAGGGGGCAGCAGGAGTAGTACTCTGGGTGAGCTGGGAGAACACAAGAACTAAGGTGAGCTCAGGCCCGGGGGGGGGGGGGGGGGGGGGGGGGGGGGTTAGGGTGGGGGCAGGGCAGGGGTGGAGCTGCCAGGCTGACTGGCAAGACCCTGGCCCACCCTTTCTATCCCTCTAGTCCTGACTGGCCAGCAGGTGAGTGCCTCAGTGCCCTAGGTAGGCCCATGCATGGCCATGGTGTCCCTGTTGCTCCCCTTCCTACTCAGGAATCATGCCAGGCCATCAAGGAGTATGTGGACACCACACTGGGGCCCTTTGTCCTCAACGTGACCAGCGGGGCTCTTCTGTGCAGTCAAGCCCTGTGCTCAGGCCATGGTCGCTGTGCCAGGCGCCCCAGCCACCCTGAGGCCCTCCTCATCCTCAACCCCACCAGTTTCTCCATCCAGCCCACACCTGGTGGTGGGCCCCTGACCGTACAAGGTGCCCTCTCACTTGAGGATCGGATGCAGATGGCTGTGGAGTTCAAATGTCGCTGCTACCGTGGCTGGAAGGGAGCATGGTGTGAGAAGCAAGGCACGTGGTAATTGGCTACAAACTAGGATACACGCATTGAACATCTTGTTGACATTAAAAATAAAAGTTATTTTACCAGAAAAAATGGGTTTAATCAGGAACAGTAGAAAATTGCAACTTGAGACATGTAAGCTGTTGCAAAACCAAAGAAGAGGAGCGATCTTTTACATAGGAAAGGGGGGAGTTTGAAGGGCCCATGATAAACAGAAAGTCCATTGGAGTAAACCTGGGGTTCAAAGTGTGGTGACTTTTCATTGACTGAGTTATGACAGTCTCTCATTGGCTGGGCTGTTGTCACACAATGAGAAAATCTTTCCTCCTGCTGGAATAGTAAAGTAGGCTTCTCCCTGTTGGGTCTGCAAAGAGCTGCAAGGAGTGGCATGGGTGAGTTCCCCCTTCCAGCCTCCCAACTCCATTTTATTTTATTTATTTATTTTTTTCCAACTCCATGTTAAATGAGGTTTCCTTTATTCAGTTTCACAACCTAATGCACTCTGAGCCTGGCCACAGCTTTCTCTCTTTTTTTTTTTATTTAAAAAAAATTTTTTTTTTAACGTTTTATTTATTTTTGAGACAGAGAGAAACAGAGCATGAACAGGGGAGGGTCAGCGAGAGGGAGACACAAAATCTGAAACAGGCTCCAGGCTCTGAGCTGTCAGCACAGAGCCGCACGCAGGGCTCGAACTCACAGACCGCGAGATCATGACCTGAGCCAAAGTCAGCCCCTTAACCGACTGAGCCACCCAGGCACCCCTGGCCAGAGCTTTCTCCAGTATAAGTAGTCACACACAAGTCATGGTGACAGCCAGGAGTACATTCAGCCACGGTCACGAGCATATACCTGCACATGCTTATAGACCAGGATAGCTGCCTAAGGGGTTAGAGCCTCCAGCACCCATCCAGCTGGGTCATAAACATCTCCAGAGATACTAAGCCAGTCTTTAAACTGTAGCAATCACAAGAACTGACATTCACTGAACACCTACGCTTCCTCAAGTCCTGTGTTAAGCATTTTAAGTAGACTTACTTGATCCTAACACGACGTTATGAGGAAACTGAGGCACACACTGGAAGGGCAAACATTTTGCCCAAGGCTGCACAGCCAGAAAATAGAGAAACTGGAATTCGAAACCCAGGCTGTCTAGCTATAGAGGTAAAGCACTTTGACTCCTACTGTGTTGACAGTAACCAGCCCTGCACGCAACCTGCTCAAAGGCACCAAGCTCGCAAATAAAGCAGACACGATTCTTGCTTCAGGAGCTATTAATGGAGTGCCTAAAACGTGCAGAAGCCGGGATCCAGAGGGCACAGGAAAGGCTCATCTCTCTCACTCAGACCTGACGTCTGTCCGAGGGCGGCTGCTTCCGAGGATGGGGCCCAAATTTCAGGAGGAAGCTCTACCTGATCGTTTCCACAATGGACCCCTTTCCAAACGGGGACCGACAGGAGCCGAGGCCTGCCTGAGCTTGGGGTGGGGCGAGGTGAGGCGAGGCGAGGCGGAAGTAGAGCCGTGTGGAGGAGGGACCTGTACCCGGCCAAGGCTTTGGCGCGACGGGCCCGGCTAGGGCCTCGGTAGAGTGGAACCCGGGAGGATCTAATAGGTGCTCAGAAGCCAGATACTGGGCCTGCAGGCGACGGGGAGGAGGTGGAGCCTGCGCTCGGTCCCAGCTGGGATACGTAGGGAGCGAGGTGCTGTGGCTCGGGCGGGGCCGGAGGGGCAGAGGCGGAGCCATGGCAGAGACCAGGTCTGCGTCGGGGGTGTTGTGACGCCCTGAACCGGGGGCGGAGCCTAAGCCGTGGCGCGCGGAGGCGGGGTGGGGCCTAGCTACCTAGAGAAAGTCGACCAGGTCCTGTGCTGCAGGAGACGACGGCTGCAGTGCGTCCGCCGCACCGCTAGGGGCCAGCGCGGGCGGTCAGAAGAGTCCAAACCACAGACAGCGAGAAACCGACCCACGCGGAGCGAGCACGCGAAGCGTCCCGGAGCTTGGCTTCAGCATGTCAGTACCTCCCCCTTCCCATGCGCCTTATGTTCGTCCTCACTGTCCCCCGTCTGTCCCATGCGTGCGGTCCTCGAGTAGCTATGCCGTCCCGCACGCCCTCCCTGCTTCTGTCGTTCTCTCCCCTAGCATGCCGAGCCACACCCACCCAGAGTCAAGCTGCTGAAGCACACCCTACCCCCCAAAATTCCACGGTTTGTCATCCACTAGGAGGGAGGGGGAAACCGAGGCACAGAAGACACTGCCGCCTCTCCCTGAGGACACAGGAGCCCCGCCCATAGTGGGTGGGGTCGGCCACGAAGGGGTTAAAACCGCGGGGAAGTCTGGGGCTCCAGACCTAGGGGTGGATTCTGGGGCTTCCTCCCTCTTGGTCCAGAGCTGTAGCTGCTGCGGAGGTGGCCGATGCAGGTGAGGTGCTTATAATCCTCTGAGTGGGGTGTGGGGTTGTGGGGGCTACCTGTGCCTGACCAGTGTGGAATTGGCCTCAGGCTCATGGGGCCTTTTGGGGGAGGTGGGGAAGGAGAGCCAGGACGTCCTCTCTGGAGCAAGTGAGTAGAAGAGTGAGGTCCAGTGGATCCCCCACTGCCAGGAATCCCCTCAGCATAGACCCTCCTGGCAGAAGGGCCTGGGGTAGGACTGGCAAACAATGGGGTTTAGGCACAGGAGGTCTGAGCCCCCAACCTGATGGCCGTTGGACACCCTTGTGGATTTAGGAAGGAAGCTGTGGTCCTTATCTAGGGCCACTACGAAACTCAGGCCAGTGGGGAACCAAGCCTGCAAGAGCCACATTGCTTTGTGACAGTGAGCCAGGCCCCTTGCTAGTGCTGTTGAAACCCCATGTGAGGGGACAGTTGGGTCCATGCCCAAGCAGAGTGTCCTGAGCTGCATGGGGATGGGGGGGGGTGGGGGGGGCATGGGCTCTGTGCTCCAGGCAGGAAAGGCAGTTCAGTGAGGGGAAAACTGATCCTAACGGGTGGGTGATGGGTACCCCAGGATTGGTCAGGTGACAGGCATGGCCCAAGTGGTCAGAAAGGCTGGGACCTAAAGTGTAAAGAGAAGGAAAGGGCAGGGGAGTTCCTGGGGACAGCCAGAGGGAGTTTTGGGTGGGTTTAAGTAGGGGGTCATGGTGTCTAGTCTGCATGTTCTGTCTGATGGCCAGCCAACCATGATGGTGTAGGCTAGGTCCCCTGTTCTGGGGAGGCCAGATTTGTAGCCAGAGAAAGTGGGGCCATGACTCTTGGATTCTGCCCCAGCCTTTAGCCTTCAGCTTTCCTCCAATGTGGGGCAGGACACCCTGGAACCATTACCTCTGCTGTCACCTGAGTGAGTCACCTGAGTCAGGTATAAGGGATGGTCTCCAGGTGACCTGTGCCATCAGGTGAGTATGGGACAGAGACAAGGTGTAGCTTACCAGTTCCAGGATGCATGGCTCCCCTAGCACTCTGTCAGCCCCTCCCTGCCCCAACACTGTCCTCCTTCCTGGCACAGCCTAGCATGGCTGTTGTCTACAGGAGGAGCATCCTTGTGGTCTGAGGAGATAACCATTGTCTGGAGACCATGCTCTTAATCCCCAGCCTGGCACTGAGCCACCTGCAACCCAGCAGGAAATGACCATGGCTCCCAGCCCGACTTAGCTGAGCCTGGATCCTACATGTAGGGAAGAGCTGACTCTGAGCCCTGGCTCATCAAAGCTGACCCCTACCCTAGACCCTACACACCAGATAGAGTTGATCCTGAGTACCAGCCCAGCCAAGCTGACTCTGGATCCTGCATGCCAGTCAGAGTTGACCCTGAGATCCAACCTGGCCACGCTGACCCTGGATCCTGCACACCAGCCAGAGCTGACCCTGAGCCCCAGGCTAGCTGAGCTGACCCTGGGTTCTGCATGCCATCCAGAGATGACCCTCAGTCCTGGCTTGACTGAGCTGACCCTGGATCCTGCACACCAGCCAGAGGAGACCTCAGCCCCCAACCTGGCTGAACTGACCCTGGAGCCTGTGCACTGCCGACCTGAGCTCCTGGATGCCTGTGCCGACCTCATCAATGAGCAGTGGCCCCGCAGCCGTGCCTCCCGCCTGCATTCCTTGGGCCAGTCCTCAGATGCCTTCCCCCTCTGCCTGATGCTGCTGAGCCCCAGCCCCACACCTGAGGCAGCCCCCATCGTGGTGGGCCATGCCCGCTTGTCACGGGTGCTGGACCGGCCCCAGAGCCTCCTAGTGGAGACAGTGGTGGTGGCCCGGGCTCTGAGGGGCCGTGGCTTTGGCCGCCGCCTCATGGAGGGCCTGGAGGTTTTTGCTCAGGCCCGGGGCTTCCGCCGACTACACCTCACTACCCATGACCAGCTGCAGTTCTATGCCCACCTGGGCTATCAGCTGGGTGAGCCTGTGCAGGGCCTAGTCTTCACCAGCCAACGGCTGCCTGCCACCCTGCTCAGGGCCTTCCCCAGAGCCCCCTTTCCCCGACAACTCTGCAAGGCTTCTAGTCTGACTGCCCAAACTGCCCCAAGAGCCCCCAAGGGGCCATCATTGCCGCCACCTCCTCCCCTGCCTGAGCCCTTGACCACCTCACCCCCACCTCCTGCAGGGCCCCCTCCACAAAGCCTGCTGGAGACACAATACCAAGACCTGAGAGGATGTCCCATATTCTGGATGGAAAAAGACATCTGAGGGCTACCCAGGACAAGGCACTGTCCTTCAGGGTTGATGGACTGCCTAGGACAGTCTGGGCCTCAGCCCATTGGCCATACCATAGTCCCTAGACCCTGGGAGCAGCTTTAGCCTGGCCATGTTTCCTGAGTACCAGTGGGGCCAGTAGATGGCTTCATGGCTGTGGCTCAGAGCTGTCAGTGTGGCTGAATAAAGGCTTCTGTTGGATGTGGCTGTGACAGTTTATTTGTTGACCTCACTCTCACCTCCCAGCTTCATCTTAGATCCCCTATCTCTGCAAGAGTCCCCAGATCAACCTTGGCCCTAGGGCCATGGATGAAGGGACACCTGCCCTTTGCCCCTCCCACTCTGCCAAGCCCAGGTGACAAGGTATCTATTCCCTTCTACATTCACTCATCACTATTCACTCAGGGGCTACTGTTTGTCAGGCTCTGGACTGGTCACAGGCAATGGGGAACGAGACAGACAGGGACAGGGGAGACAGGCAGGCATACAGTGTCAGGATCCGTGCTGGGACAGTGGGAGCCCAAGTGCCCTCAGTGCATTTAGAGACCCAGGAGGCCTCCCAGGGGAGGTGATGTCACAGCAGAGACCTGAGAGCTGAGTAGGAATTAAGCCAGGCAAAGGGGAGGATGTTGTGTTCTTGGGGCAAGGCCCAAGAAAGAGGTCAGAGGGGACTGGTGAGATGTGAGTGGGCTAGGTGTCAGAAGGCACAGTGGTACTGTGACAGAGATGGACAACACGGGAGCTACGTGGGCCAACTTAGGGTGTTACTGGTTTGAGAGGCCTAGAGGACCACATGGGGACCATCCTTCCCCAGCCTCCATCCTTGGGAGTAGCTGGGGGAGTGTTCCCAGCTTTCCCTGCTGTATAGAAGGTGTGGCCATGGCCATGAATTCTAAGCTCACACCCCCTCTCTCCTGCAGGTTTCTGTCCCTGGGTCATGATCATGCAGCTGGGCCTCGCCCTGGTACTAGGAATGGCCCTGTGCCTGGGGTGTGGCCAGCCCCTGCTGTGGGCTCCTGAACGTCCCTTCTCTGTGCTATGGAACATACCCTCAGCACACTGTAAGACTCGCTTTGGCGTGCACCTGCCACTAGAGGCTCTGGGCATCACAGCCAACCGTGGCCAGCGTTTCCATGGCCAGAACATCACCATCTTCTACAAGAACCAGCTTGGCTTCTATCCCTATCTTGGGCCCAGGGGCACAGCTCATAACGGGGGCATCCCCCAGGCTGTCCCTCTTGACCGCCACCTGGCACGGGCTGCCTACCAGATCCATCTCAGCCTAGAACGTGGCTTTGCTGGCCTGGCAGTGCTAGACTGGGAAGAGTGGTGTCCACTTTGGGCCGGGAACTGGGGCCGCCGCCGAGCCTACCAGGAAGCTTCATGGGCTTGGGCACAGCGGGTATTCCCCCACCTGAACCCCCAGGAGCAGCTCCACAAGGCCCGTGCTGGCTTTGAACAGGCAGCCCGTGCCCTGATGGAGGACACACTACGGCTAGGCCAGGCACTGAAGCCCCATGGGTTCTGGGGCTTCTATCGCTTCCCAGCCTGTGGCAATGGCTGGCGTGGTACAGCTTTCAATTACACAGGCCACTGCCACCCAGCCACTCTAGCCCGAAACACACAACTGCATTGGCTCTGGGCTGCCTCCAGCGCCCTCTTCCCCAGCATTTACCTCCCACCCAAGCTGCCACCTATTCACCACCAGGCATTTGTCCGATACCGCCTGGAAGAAGCCTTCCGTGTGGCCCTTGTTGGGCACCCACATCCCCTGCCTGTCCTGGCCTATGCCCGCCTCACATACCGGTATTCTGGGAGATTCCTGTCCCAGGTGAGCGAAAATTGAGATCTAGGGGTCTGAGTGGGGAGTCATGGTCCTGTCCTAGGAAGGTCTGAAGAGAAGACCTTGCCCAGGGGAATTTGATGGGGAGACCCTGATCTAGTTCTGAGTGGGGAGGTACTATCCTGGAGCATCTGAAAAGGAAGTATGGCTCTGCCTTGTAAAATCTTGAGGGGGAAGGCAAGGCCAACGTTTGGAGCCCTGGTCTGAGGGAAGACATTTTCTGAGTGGAGGACCCAAGAAGCCACTCAGAGGCTCAGTGCCAAGTAACCTTACTCTAGAAGTGGAATCAGATCATGGTAATGAGCCAGAAAAGTTTCTTGAAGGTAGAGGTAGGCCCAGATGGATCTGACCAGCCCAGCCCTGGCTTAGTAGTTCTTTGCTTCCAGGATGACCTCATGCAGACCATTGGTGTGACCGCAGCACTAGGGGCAGCCGGCGTGGTGCTCTGGGGGGACCTGAGCTTCTCCAGCTCTGAGGTGATCATTGCCCCTCCAGCCTGCTGTACAGCCCATCCTGGGATCCCAGGGTTCGGGGAAGAGACCATGTCAGAGCATGAAGCAGGAGCATTGATACATCCTTCCCCTCTCCACAGGAGAAGTGCTGGCATCTCCATGACTACCTAGTGGGCACCCTGGGTCCCTATGTAATCAATGTGACCAGGGCAGCCATAACCTGCAGTCACCAGCGGTGCCATGGCCATGGGCGTTGTGCCCGCCAAGATGGAGGACAGCTGGAAGCCTTTCTGCATCTGCAGCCAGATGGCAGCCCTGGAGCTTGGGAGTCCTTTAGCTGCCGTTGTTACCCGGGCTGGGCTGGCCCTACCTGCCAGGAGCCTAGACCTGAGCCTAGGCCTGAAGAAGCAACATAAAACCAGAGGTTACCTGCCCCTGACTCTCTTGTCCCTGCTGCCATTTTTCCAGTCTTGGAGGGACACCTCTGTCCCACTCTTGTTCTATTCAGTTTAGAGTCAGTCCTCCCATACACACCCTCCCTTCCCATGGGATACCTGGGGAGTGGAAGGGGCCAGGAAAAAAATGTTGACAAACAGACAAAAATGTTTATTTTGTTTACACTATTTTAAAACCAAAGGTCCTCTGAGGTCACTTGATCCCTCCTGATAAGCAGCCCCAGGGAAAGTCAGAGTTCCAGATGGTTAGAGTTGCCAGCTCAGGGCTCTGTTCCTACTACTCCTCACTGGGTCCATGGAAAGGTCACAGGAGACCCATCCAGAGACAGGTGGGCTCCAAGATCTTGGCTAAGGTCTGTAAGTGCTAAGCTGTTATTTGTCCTCTGCTTCAGCATAAAGTCACTTTTTCTTTCACCGCCTAAGGTTTGTTCACCAAGTACCACTAAACCCCAAGCTCTTCCTGTCGCGGAGTGTCCGTCCGCAAGTGCCCAGAAACGCTGGCCTTGCCTGACCTAGTAGGCTGCTCCAAAGAGGCAGCTTCAGTGTTAACAACTGTGCATGCATGCACGTGGGCGCGCGGGGGGCGGTGTACACAGGGCATTGTGGGTGCATAGTTCAGCTAGCGCGTCGTGGGTTTACGGGTCTCAGGAATAGACTACAATTCCCGAGGTGCTCTGCGCCTAGCCTGCTGGCGGTCATCTGGGCGCGCAGTCCCCTGGGACTAGTAGTTTCGGCCGCGCGCATGTGGTCCCGGAACCCAATGGCCAAGAACTCGCCTTCCCGGCCACCCGTTTAGCAGGGCGGGGCGCAGCGACTCGTTTGGCAGGGCGGGGCGCCTCGCGAAGATGGTGTCGCGTGCGGCGTGTGGCTCCCGTCGTCTGCCCAATTCTCAGCTTAGCCCACCGGCCGGTGTCTCGCCGGTCTGGAGCCCCCGCCCGCCGGGCCCCTGACCCTGAGCCTTCTGCGCGCCCGCGCTCCTGATTCCCGGCATGCCCCGCGCCCGTAAGGGCAGCGCACCCCGCAAGAGTGGCCAGCGCCGCGGAGCCGGTAAGTGGGGAGCTACTGATGAACGGCGAGCGGGGGTCCTGCGTGGCTTGCCCGTCGGTGTTCCCGATGGCTCCCGAACGGAGACTCCTGCGTCGACCAACCTGGCGCTGCCTCCCGCAACTCTCCCGCGGCCAGCACGTGCCCCAGGAGGCAGCGGCCACGTGTGCGCCCAACTCAATTTGGACGCTGCTTGCTGCTCAGGAACCCACGCTACCGGGCCTAAACTGGTCGGTGCCTCTCGGCCTCGGTTTCTCCATTGCGGATCCAGCCCAGTTACCTGCTATGATAGACAAGCTCTCCAGACAGCAGGAAGCCTGCCGCCTCGCTAATCCCTGCTCTTTTACTGGACTGGACTAGGAAGTTGGTGGGAGGGCTACTCTGACGGAGAGTACTGAGGTAGGGGGCGGACTGGCGGAGGGGTGGGGGGCGGTGGGGACGTTTCAGGATTCTGGCCTTGGTGGACCTGGCCCCAGAGGGTTAGGGAGTGCCCTTGAGCCTGCGGCAGTCCTGAGACTTATCAGCTTTGAACATGAGTGTGTCTTGCTTCAGTAAACACATATGTTTACTCTGCAGGAATGGGGTGCCTGCTAGGCACAGCTTAGACCTGGCCACCACCCTAATGGGACTTGGGTGTGGGGACATCTAAGAGGGTAGCAACATTACAGAAGGACTGGTGTTGGGGGACAAGTTCATTTAAATGGTGTCAGCCCCAGACTTAAGAACCAAGGAATCCTTGAGGGGCTTCTGGGTGAATCCTGAGGAGGTGAAGAAGAGAGCACTGTGCAGAGGAAATAATTTGTGCAAAGGCCTGGCATCTAGAGAGGGAACAAATGAGGGAGGCTAGGCTGCTTTGGCTGGTTAGGGTAGTAAGAGAGGTGGTGAGCAGAGGACTGCATGCGTGCTGCACTTTGTCCAGCAGGTACATGGCGTATGTCGTTCTGAGAAGTAGGACCAGTCTGGTGACCAGAACCCATCTGGGACTCTGCTGCAGGAGCTGCCCTTGCCAAAGTCAGCCCCTGGCCCTGGGCAGAAACCACACACAGGAGCATTCCAGCTCTGCTGACCCTGCCATTCTCCTGTGTTTACCTATTTTTAGGGACTCGTGTGGTCAGGGGTCACTCCACTCTCTGCATTTCCCGAGGTCAGGAGGAGCCTGTGTGTCCATCCACCGAGGGCTGAAGGCCTGGGATAGTCCAGGGGGAGCTCAGAAGACAGTATGCTTGAAGCCTGGGGCACCCAGCCATATCCACTAGCAGCTGGGCTTCTGCCCCAAGGCAGATGGGTGGTTGTGGGCCCAAAGAAGAGCCTTAACTAGTTGTTTGTTCAGTCATTGTCTTCATTTGCTGTACTAAATGAGGTGTTTTAGCATGTCTGTTTTGCAGATGAAAAAATTAAGGCATTGGGGGTGCCCGGGTGGCTCACCCATTTAGGGTTAAGCCTCTGACTTTTTGCTTGGGTCATGATCTCATGGTTCAGGAGTTCAAGCCCCACCTCAGGCTCTGTGGTGACAGCTTGGAGCCTGGACCCTGCTTCAGATTCTGTGCTTCCCTCTCTCTCTCTGCCCCTACCCTGCACGCTCGCTCGCTCTCTCTCTCTCTCTCTCTCTCTCTCTCTCTCTCTCTCTCAACAATAAGTAAACATTGAAAAAAAAAAAAAAATTAAGGCGTTGAAGTCTAGGCACTTGACCTGGTTACACTCTTTTCACGATATGGAGCTGGAATTTGAACCCTGTGTCTGTCTGTATATGTTCTGTATATACAGATTCAATAATCGAAGCCCATGACTTTTGCCCTGGCCATTTTTAGGCATAATCTGGGCTGGTGGCTGAGCTCCCCCAGGATTTGCCTAGATATGTCCCCACTCCAGGTGGGGCCTGTGCAGCCCCTTCTGCCTCTACCAGGACCTCAGTCTCCTTCTTAAAGCAGGCTCTAGTCTCAGGGAGGCTGTACTCACGAAGCCTGCCGGGTTTTCCTAGGCTGGGCCTGGGAATGTTCTCCAGTTGATAGACCTCACTCCCTTTCTCCTCTTTCCTGGCTCAGCGTCCCCTGCATCAGTCCGTGTGTGTACCACTTCAGCCTCCCATTTTCTCATCTCTGAGAGGGGGCAGGACTCTATTCTTGGGGGGTCATGAGGCCGGGTGAGGTACCCCCGGCCATCAGACATCAGTAAGGGCAGGCCAAGTGCTATGTTCCACCCTCCCCAGGTGCCCAGAGCAGAACCCAAGCTGACTCAGGTTCCAGTGAGGATGAGGCAGTCAGTGAGGCCCGCAGCACCACCAGTGAATGCCCCAGCCTTCTTAGCACTGCAGCAGAAGACAGCCTTGGTGAGAGTGGATGGGAGTTTGGCAGGGACTCTGGGGATTCCCTGGGGTAAAGCAAGACGCAGGGCTGACCAGCTGGCCTTGCAGGGGGGGATGCCGTGGATGAGCAGGGCCAGCAGGAAGACCTTGAGGAGAAGCTGAAGGAGTATGTGGACTGCCTCACAGACAAGAGGTACCCCTGACTGCCAGCCAACCCCTATACCCCTGTCCCTGCTCAGCCCATGCCAAGTATGACCCAGTAGGGCTGGTGCACAAGGTCCCCTTTCTTCATTCCTCAGTGCCAAGACCCGGCAGGGTGCTCTCGAGAGCCTTCGCCTGGCCCTGGCATCCCGCTTACTCCCTGACTTCTTGCTGGAGCGCCGCCTCACACTGGCTGATGCCTTGGAAAAGTGCCTCAAGAAAGGTTGGGCCCCGGGGGCTCACGGGAGACCTGAATTGGCTGGGTACTGACCCTTGCTGCATGGGCTGACTGGAAAGCCTTCCTACAGGGAAGGGGGAGGAACAGGCCCTGGCCGCTGCCGTGCTAGGCCTGCTCTGTGTGCAGCTGGGCCCTGGACCCAAGGGCGAGGAGCTATTTCACAGCCTACAGCCCCTCCTGGTCTCTGTGCTCAGTGATGGCACAGCTTGTCCTGCTGCTCGGCTTCACGTGAGTGTTCTCTGCTCTGTGACACCCTTCCCTCCCCTAATCCCTAAGGGGAGAGGTAGGTTCCACCTGCTTTCAGGCTCCTTTACTCTGAGGGTGAGCCCTGTGGCTGGGAACCCAGGCTCACTCTCTAACCACAGCGTGGCTTTGCCCTCCTTCCAACAGTGTGCTTCTGCTCTTGGCTTGGGGTGCTATGTGGCTGCTGCCGATGTCCAGGTAAGTGACCTTTGGGCATGGCTAATAGAGTACCTAGGCCCTGGCTCTGCCCCTGAGCCACTCCCACTGCCTCCCTGTGTCCCTAGGACCTGGTCTCTTGCCTCAACTGCTTGGAAGGTGTTTTCAGCCGGTCCTATGGAATGGGTGGCTCCACAGCCCCTGTGGTCCCTGCCAGCCTGCATGGCGTGCTCTGTGCTGCCCTGCAGGCCTGGGCATTGCTACTCACCGTCTGCCCTAGCACCCATATCAGCCACATCCTGGACAGGTAAGAGCAACTGCCTTCTGTGAGTGGAAGGGGAAAGGTGAGGCCCCCCCCAACCCACACGTAGCTCAGCCTGCCCCTTCCTCAGGCAGCTGCCCCGGCTGCCCCAGCTCTTGTCCAGCGAAAGTGTGAACCTGCGAATCGCTGCCGGCGAGACCATCGCACTGCTCTTTGAGCTGGCCCGGGACCTTGAGGTGTGAGAGAGGGGTGAGGGGAAGGGAGGGGGCCTGCTGACTCCACCTGCCCATCCTCGGCTGAATGCAGGGGACACCACAGAAAAAGCAGGACAGCCTTAGGTCCTTATGGAGGGGAGGTAGCCCTAACACAGACTGAGATGCTGAGTGCCATGGTGGTGGCAGGGGTGTCTGGCCCAGGCAGGGACCAGGAGGGAATTCAAAGGGGAGAGGCAGAGAAGAAAACCACTTCTTCCGAGATAGGAAGGGTTTGCGCAACCCCAAGTTGAGAGCCAGCAGAGCGCGGGCTTCTGCTCACACGCCCTCTATTGCTCCCACCGCAGGAGGATTTTATCTACGAGGACATGGAGGCCCTCTGCAATGCCCTGCGAACCCTGGCCACCGACAGCAACAAGTACCGTGCCAAGGCTGACCGCCGGCGTCAGCGCTCTACTTTCCGCGCTGTGCTGCACTTTGTTGAGGTGCGTGTGAGAACGTGTGTCCTAGTGAGAGTGCATCCCCAGGCACAGCCACCAAGCCCTGTTCTGCGGGTCCCTCTACTCTGCAGGGCGGTGAGTGTGAGGAAGAGTCGGTCCGCTTCGGGCTTGAGGTGCTCTATGTGGACAGCTGGGCTCGGCGCCGCATCTATGCTGCCTTCAAGGACGTGCTGGGATCAGGCATGCACCACCATCTCCAGGTGGGGAAGTAGACAGGGAGGGGACACCCAGCTTGGCTGTTTTGGACCAGCTTGAACTCACTGCTCTCTTTGCCCCCAGAACAACGAGCTACTCCGTGATATCTTTGGCCTGGGTCCTGTCCTGGTGCTGGATGCCACTGCCCTGAAGGCCTGCAAGATTTCACGTTTTGAGAAGGTTTGCACCCTTGGGCACGTTTATCTTCCCTCCATTCGCACGGCCTGGAGGCCTGGAGCTCTGCAGGGGCTAGAGGAAAAGCCCTGGGCCTCCCCTTCCCTAGCTCACCATATCATCACTCTCTGCCCCCACTCCAGCACCTATACAACGCTGCTGCCTTCAAAGCCCGGACCAAGGCACGCAGCCGTGTGCGAGACAAGCGGGCAGACATCCTGTGAGGTGGAGCCAGCTGAAGAGGAGACTGTCCACACTCGTGCCTGTGTTTTTAACAGAAGACACTGCAACAACTGGTTGTTCCTGCCAGGAATTGTGGCTTTATTTTTTTAATGACAAAACCAAAAACAGACAGGGGTGGTGGCTGGAGGCCAGGGCACTTGGTATCCTGGCCCCTTGCCTCATCACAGCCCTGTGCTTCTCTCTGCCCTGTCTCAGGCCAGGCCAGATGTGTGCTTGTCCCAGGGCTGTGGGGCAGGCAGGAGGAGGGATGTGCCTTTCTCTCCTTTCTTGGGCCCTGCTCCCCTGGGATGACCTACTTCCTTGAGGGGAATGGCATCTGGACAAATGCCACCAAAACCGATGGGGAGGCCAGGCTACCTGGAATGGATCTATATGCTGATTTTTAAAGATTATTAGAGGTAATTAAACTGAATGCTCAGCCATCTGTGGCCCTTAGCTCCTGGGTGTTTCTGCCTGCCCTGCCATTCACCACCACACTGGGTCTCCCCCATCTCCATCTCACCTTTGACCTCCAAGACCAGCTCCTCAGGTGGCCCTCCTCCCCATACTCAGCTCTGCCTGCTTGAGCACTGAGGCTGGACCCCCGCTGGGAGGCCTGGCAAGGTTTGGGCAGCTGGGGGTGGGGGGCAGCTATTTCTAGACTCTGAACCTATCTGGAAGCCAGAGGCTGCTGACAGGCCACAGAAGGAGCCAGGAGGCTGGTATCCCTTCCTCTGACCTTGGGCCACCCAAAGCAGGACCTTGGCACCAGAAAACTTGGCTAGGCCTGGCTTGAAGACAGGAGAGGCAGGTAGCTGTGGGGTCAGGTTAGACTCTTGTACAAAAACCTCACCGGGGAAGTAGGGTGGGACAATGGGTCAGGAGAAACCTGCCAATGGCGACTTTATTCCCCACCCACACACACACCCAAGCCCCAGGTCCAAGTGGTATCTCAGCTGGGTGCTTGGGCCTCACTGGAGTTGAGCCTCCGCAGCTGGCTGAGGCTGGCAAGCCGGAGTCTGAGCAGCGTCTCCTCCTGTGTGCGCAGTGTGTGCGCCAGCATGCGGAGGGATTCACTCTGCAGCACTGTGGACGGGCAGGCGGGAATGGGGGGGTATCAGACCACGTGCCACCCCACAACTCCCCACCTCACTGGCTCGGCCTCTGCAGCTGTTTCCAGCCACGCAGAAAAGCCTTGCAGTCCCAGTTACTCGCTCTCAGTTCCCACTGGCTTTCCGCACCGTCCAACCATACCGCTCAGGTAGACAGCCAGGATGGCAAGTGCCAGGCAGGTGAACACCAGCAATGCGAGCAGCAGGAAGCCTCCCCTGCTGTGCACAGGGCTGCAGCCAGCCTGGTCACACAGCGACGGTGGCAAGATGCCCAGCAGCTCGTCCCATGGCTGCACCTCCTCAGTCAGGTAGGGGCACAGCGAACCTGCAGGGCAAATGGGGCATCGGGAGGGTAGGGGTTGTGCCTGCTCTCCTCCCCTCTCCCAGCATATCAGTCCCCTGCCCTATGCCCCTCACCTCCACTGTGTAGGTCGCTGATGGACTCCACCTGGTGCAGGTGCACCTCCTGTATGTGGTTGGGGGCCAGTGGCGCCCTGCTCCTCGTGCTCGGTGTTAGTGCCAAGGTGTCTGCTGGGACAGTGCAGGGCTGGTTCAGCCAGCAGGTCACGCCTCCCTTTTAAGGTGGCCTCATGCGGCAGCCGCGGCTCAGAAAAGATGGGACAGGACAAAGGGACATTGGCTCCTAGTGCCCTAAAACCAGCTCAGGAACGACACTTGATTCGGAACCAGGATGACCCCAGAACTCCGTGGGCCTGTTAACACCTACAGTAGCAGGAGGTGCATTTGCCCTGCTCACTTTTGTTTCCTTACAAGCACCTCAACGACTTTCAGGCATTCCTCTGCCTGTTCATTTCTAGAGAAGAGTTTGTCAGCTTTGAAGGACTAACCCCACAGTGCGTGAAATTCATTCCTGCCTCTTCTGCTATCAGTTTTCCCTGCAGACCCTGTGGGTTGGCCATCAGGCCAGACCCAGTGCCTAGCACCTCCACATCTCCATCCTAGCTGGGTGGTGCTTGTGCTTTGTGGCCTTGGCTCTGCTTTAACATATTCAGCCTGATCCTGCTGTACTTCTGTGAACCCTGTTTTCACTCAACATGTGACATGCCTTTGTTATGAAGCTGTTCTACATGCTTCTGAGGTCCCCTTTGAGGCTGCCTGGGCATTTAGGTTGTTTCCAGTTCCCTTTGGAAGTGAGTAACTCCCAGGAAGGATATGCATCATTGAGTATGAAGGTTTTTCCCAATTTCCTAATTGTTAATAAGGACGGATTCCCAGAAGCAAAATCATTGGCTTAAAGAGCAGGGACTTTTTCTTTAAGCCATTATTAAACTGTCCTCCAGAATGACTATCCACAACCCCCAAAAGGGTACAACATCGCCACCATTAGGCATTTTCAATGAAAAATTTATATACACACGTGTACGCATGTTTGCCAGTTGGGAGATGAGGAAAGGCTTTTCTTGACCTATTTGGGTCTCTTTGTCTGGAGGGCCTGATGAATGTGTGTGGCTTCCTAGTTATCCATTCACAGCCTCTGCCCATTTAGTCACTGGGACCTCTGTACTTTTCTTGTGATCTTACTATTTTTGTACTCCTCAAAAGTATTTATTTTGTGATTTCTGAAAAGGTACTTTTTTTTTTTTACTTCTTTGACTTTTTATTTTATTTATTTATTTTTTAATCTTGGCTCCTTAAACCTCCATATACCCAGCTGGCTGGTAGGTAACAGTATGGGGCATTGATAGGGGCAAAGGTGATTGGACTATCACTTTCACAACAATAATTCCACCTTCATGATTTGCTTGAAACTGGCCCTTGAAATGCTCCAAAGTGAAACAAGATGCTGCCAGTCATTATGTTTGGGTGATAGGTCAGGGGTCATGTGAAACTCCTCTGCACTTGGCTCTGCTTTCCCAACACTTTTTTTTTTTTTTTAATGTTTATTTATTTTGAGAGAGAGCAAGCTTGCCCGCTTGGGAGTTGGGGAGGGGCAAAGAGAGAGAGAGAGAGAGAGAGAGAGAGAGAATCCCAAGCAGCCTCCACTAGTGCTGTCAGTGCAGAGTCCAGTGTGGGGCTTGAACTCACAAATGGTGAGATTACGACCTGAGCCAAAATCAAGAGTTGGCCACTTAATCGACTGAACCACCCAGGTGCCCCTCCCTACACTTTATAAATTGAACTCAGATTCTGTTCATCACCAGGAATATCGTGGTAAACATCATTGTTAGGGCCTCAAAAGGAGGCAAACATCCTCCACCACTAGTGGGGGCTGGGGCCCTCCCATCCAGTTGAAATGTTGAAAATGTGATAAGAGGGTTGACCAGCTAGACCTGCTGGAGCAGTGAAGCAGCTGGTCATCCCTGCTGTGGCCCCTGTGAACCTCTGTACTTCTTGCATACAGTGGGGTAGTTAGGTGATTGGCCACCAAAGTCTTAACTAGCTGTCAGTCTGGCCAGGCCAAAGGATCCCAACTGGCTAACAGTTGGGTCCAGTTAGGCCCAAGTTGGAGGTGACCAGAGATCTATCCACTCCCAGTCCCTGGGCTGCATGCCCAAATGCTTCCTGGAACCACTGCCCGCCCCCAATCCCAGCTTCCTCCCTGAATGAAGAGCCGAACTGGCCTGGCGGGCCACCTACTCAGCCCATACCCACTTGGGCACAGCCTATAGCTGACTACCCCCAAGCAAGTAGCTCCCCCCAATCCCTCCCTGCTGTCCCTAGCAGGGGAAACAGGCAGGGCCTAAGGGGAGGTGGGGTTCCAGACACAGCCCTTTCTCCATGCACAGGGGGCAGGTTCCCTTAATCTACGGCATGGTGATTGATGACTAGTTAAGGAAGTGAGGTCAGTGGGACAGAGTGGGTTTGCTCTGTGGTTCACAGGGTCACAGGACTGGGGCCTTGCCCTCCCCCACAGTCATCTCCTACCTTCTTGGGTGTCCTCAGGCATGGTGGGCGGTGGGCAGCTGGGGGGCTGATAATAGCACTCAGTATCAGGACAGGATGGAAGCAGCAGCGGCTCCTCAGAGCCTGGGGAAGGCAGGCCACCTCCCAGCCTGGGCCTAAAATAGGCCTGAGCTCAGCCCACTGGGCTATATTTAGAGGGGGCAGCTCTCCGCCATGGGAAGTTGTGGAGTGACCCACATGGGCCAGCTAGCTGGTGATGGAGCCCAGACAAGAGCACACCTCCACTAATACATGTGCCCAGGGTCTTCCCTGGGGAACTCTACCACTCCCATACATGCACAGGCCTTGGTGTCTGTATCCAGACAAGCTGCCTCATGCTCACCTCCAGCAATGCCCCACATGGCAGCCAAGGTATGTAAGGGAGCCCTGTGCCTCTATCCACAAAGACCCCGACCCAAAGTTGGGTCATCTCTTCTCCCAGCACACGGACAAGAACCTACCCCTGTGTGACCTGCTGGCACCAGGGATTGGGGTGATGCATTGCAATGAGGGCTCTGAGAATCCCCAAAGAGGGCAGAGACACACCTATAAAGGTAAACACTCACGTTGGTCAGTGGCCAAACTTAGGCTGAAGATTGGTATTTCTGTTAATAAGCCTACAACCTTGGTTAACGGATTGCCTGCTCTCTGACCTCCATTTTCTCATTTGTAAAACAGAGAGGACAATTATGGTTCCTCCCTGGTGCAGGACACGTGAAAATGGAATGCAGCTGCATGTCTGCAGTTTACCTCCTCCCTCCTCTCTCCATACAAGTCACACCATGTTGTGTGAGGAGGCATGGTACCACTCACCCCTGAAGGGAGGAAGTGGCCAGGCTGAGGGCCCACCCTTTGCTGTTGGACCCCTGTGGCCCTTCTCCCCAACTGGGAGGAAGTAAGACAGTAAGAATCCTCCCCCTAAAACATCCCAAATCCATCACTCCACTGTATCACACTGGCCTCCTTGATGTTCCTCACACACAGCAACCTTGTTTCCACCTCAGGACCTTTGCACTAGCTGTTGCCTCCTGGAACACTCCACCCCTTAGATACTCCCATGACTGGCTCCCTGTTGTTTAGCTCAAATGTCACCCCCTCAGTGATGCTTTCTCACATTATTTTCCATATGTCCAAATTTCATTTTCTTCATAGCACTCATCCAAGAAATCATATTCAGAACATACTGTGCAGGTCAGTAGGGCCCCAAAGGCCCCACAGAATCTACTCAGTCACATGGAAACTGCCTTTAATCCTCATCACAGCATCCTTTTCAGAAACTGAGGTCCTAAGACTGCTAGGAAGTTGCCCAAGGCCGCACAGCAAGACCTAGTACCAGCGGTTGTCAGCTGGGGGCATTCCAGCTTCGGCTCATAATGTGTTTATTGCATTAGTACAGTCGGCCTGTCCCACTCCCGCCCCACCAGTTCAGCCTGTTCACAGCTTTCTGCTCATTCTCCAAGGAGGAGGTCTTTATCCCGGGGTGGGCACTCCGGGCACCTCCTCTGCCCAGGTCGTTGCTCTGGAGCCTTGCTTATCTCCCTCCTCCCGACCAGCCGGCCCCTGTGCCCCGCCTGGGCCGTCCCTCCCAGGGCTACATTCAAGGGTTATCCTCTGTTAATAAATAAGCCGGGGAGGCTGCCCCTCAGCCAGGGCCTGTAGGTCGGTGTCTCCATCAACCAGGGACCAATGTGCCAGGCCCCCTAGCTGTGCGTCCTCCACGGTCTGTCCTCCCCCTGTCCTGCCTGTAGCCTCCTTCCCTGTACCCGGCGTGGACTGCCGAATCACCAGTGCGCTGCGCTGCGCGGCCCCCGCTCAGCACGCGGCTCTGGGGCGTGCCTTCGCCGGTTTCGGCCCTTCCTCCGTGACTCGGGAGGCGGTGGGCGCGACTCGGGCTGCAGACGACACATTCGCAGGGAACTCGCGCCACCGCCGCCCGGCTCCACCAGCTGCAGGAAGTCCCGGTACCAGAGCCTGGGGCCTGGAGGGGCTACGGGCACAGCCTCCTCGGTCCGGGCCAGCCTTTCGGCCTGCGCAGCACTCAGCACGTGTAGCACCAGGCGACGCAGCGACTGCGAAAAGCCCTGCTCCACAGCTGCGCACAGGTACACGCCAGAATCCCCGCGCCTCAGTCCGCGCAGCAGCAGTCCCCCCGTAAGGCGCTCCGCGCGCTCCTCCATAGCTACCTGCAGGCGGGGCCAGTGGGAGGCAAAGGCATCGGTGTCAGGAACAAGGAAACCCGGCTCCCAGGTCGGGCCAGGAGAGGTAGAGGGTCAACGGTGGCCAAGCATGAGCAGGTAAGGGACTCTCGCAGGTGTACCTTTGAAGGTTGAGTGCACTGGGACCAGTGGTCTAAAAGCGGAAACCCTTACGGGACCGGACGAGACCGGACGGGACTGGACTGGAGGGGGGGGGGGGGGGCGTTACCTGAACATGGGGGCGGGGCGGGGGCCTCAATGGGCGGGGCGAGGGCGGGGCTCCTCTCGGATTGGGGAGGGGGGTGTCAGGAGTCTAGTTAGATGGAATGGGGCCTCACCAGAATGTGGAGTTCAGGTAAGGGACCAAACTGGACGTAAGGGGTCTAGCTGGACGGAGTCTCACTGGTTGGGGTCGGACCTAGTCTAGAAGTGGGAACCACACTGGCTAGGGCGGGGCTCTCCTGGATGTAGGGGGCGGGACAAGGGCTTGTTTGGGAAGGGAGGGCGTGAGGCTCACCTGGGTGTGGGTCGCCTCCCCTGCGCGCTGGAAGGTCCATTCCACGCGCGCCTGCAGCGAGCGGGGCTCACACTCCAGGAAGGCGCTTCCGCCCTCCACACCGAACACCTTCCGCTCCAGCAGTGCGGGATGAGAGGAGTCTGGGGAGGGCAAAGGAATGTCAGATTCAGGCAGGGCAGGGTGGGGCGTCTTCAAAGGCCCAGAAGTGGGGCAGCTGGGGCACTCACCGCCGGAGCACAGCGTGCTGGGGTCGCCATTCCTCACGTCTTGCCGCCGGAACCGCCTGCAGGGTGGGGGTTGCATTGGTACATTAGAGCCTCCGTGAGTCCTTCTTCATTTAGCCAGGTGCTGCAAATGATTCCACGTGGCCCGCCCCCAACCCTGCCCACCTTTTAGCGCTGGGCTGAAAGCGCGTGCACGCGGCCCCGTCCCAGGCGCAGTAAGGGTCTCGCGCAAGGCAGCATTCCGCACAGGCGCGGCCGTGGGCAGCACAGAGGTGCAACGGGATCTGGGCGACCGCGCTCCGCGAAGCTATGTACAGCTGGTGCTAGGGGGCACGAGGGGCTCCGGGCTGACCGAAGGCAGCCCTGTGCCCGCCTCCCATTGGTCAGGGATCCCTCACCCCACTTGACACTGATCAGGGTCTCAGGTCACGCAGTCTAGCAAAGGCAGAACCTATACTCAAACCCAGTGCTTCAAACTACCAAGGGAGGCGTGGAGGTAGGGGTGCCCGGGGAACACACTGGGTCCCTTCTGCTCCCAAGCCTTTTGGTCACTTACCCTCTTGGAAGAGATTTGCATGCTGGTGATAGCAGATGAATCCTGAGAGGAGGAGGAGCGCTGGGATCAGAGATCAATGGGGTAGGGTTCCTCTAGGAGGAGGGGGCTAGGCCTCACCTCAAAAACGTGCAGCTCCTCCAAGAGCAGCCCCTCCCCGTTAGGCTGGCTGCCCTTGGGGACAGAGATCACCTTCAGCACTGTGCCAGCGTCTGCAGGGATGAGGAATGAGTGATTCCCTGTGTTTCCTGGCAGCTAGGGCTGGGGATCTCCTCACTTCTGAGGCCTTTACCCTTAGCATGGTTGGATAGGTGAAGAATGTGGGTTGGAACAATCAGACCAGCATCCAGAAGGAGATGAGAGCACAACCCAGGCAAAGATGTGAAGATGGGACTGGGCAGGGGCAGCTTCCGCTGACAGGTGGAAGAGAGTCTGGACAGAGTTTTATGGGCAGTCACGGCAGGACACTGACCTGTGCCAATGAAGAGGACGTCGTAGTGTCCGTCAGCAGCTGCTACACGGTCTGCAGTGATCTGGGTGAAGGTGTACCCGGCATCCACTTGTATGAAGAGAGGGCGACCACCCATGGGCAGGACTGAATTGTACATGAGGGGGTGGTTCCGGGCAAATTGAATGACGTCATCAGGAAAGTCCTTGGTAGAACTGAAGGTGCCAAAGGTCTTGCTGGGACACTGGGCAGGTGGGGAGGAGGCACGACAGGGATGTGGGTACGAGGGCCTGGTGAGTCCACAAGAGACCTCCAGGTACCCGAGTATAGGGGAGTGCTAATGGACAGAGGTCTGCCCTGCGAATCTGAAGAGAGAAGACCCAGCCTTGCCCTTGGGAGTCTTAGGGGGAAATATGCCCTTCCTCTGAGGAGCCCTGTCTGACGAAGGTGATGTTTTCCCACCCATAACGGAAGGAAAAAACCACATTCACCAAGAAGATCCCAGGCCAAGTTTTCCACCCCTGAGACTTTAAGTGGGTTGTGGTGGGACTCCTGGGGCTACGCACCATGCCAGGCCGAGGGTAGGGGACACGGCCCTGGTAGGACACCCACTGGTGCATGGGCCCTTCCTTGTGTGCAAAGGGCCCCAGGAAGGCCCGGCGCACGTCGTTCATGCTGTACACACACACTGCAGAGCCCTGGAAGATGGTGCTGCAGGCAAAGACATGAGCAGACTGAGGGGCCCAGCAGAGCCCGTTGGGCCCTGCCCTCTACCTCCTGCCCCTCACCTCGATGTGGAGAAGACAGCGTAGAGCAGTGGGCTCCAGCGGTCCCTCAAGGACAGCAGGAACATGTCCTCTGTGGGGAAGAAGCCTAGTTGGGGGAGGGCACACAGCCCTCTGGGCAGCCCGGCTCCTGGGTCTGGCCCCCTGCACTCCCTCTCTCCAACCCCATCCTCTGCTCCTGGCACTCACGGAGGTGGTCAAAGTGCGTGTCACCCTCGACACCTGGCACTGAGCACACCAGACGCGCCTTCAGGAACGTGGTCCACTTGTTGACAAGGCTTCGCTGGCCTCCCACGTCATTCTGCAGGGTCAATCAGCAGGGATGAGGGGGAGGCCCAGACAGGCAAAAGGGCAGGGATGTAGTCATCGGATGTGGCCCAAGGACTCCTCACCCGACAGATCTGGCCAACCCGGGACACAGTCTGGCGTCCCAGTGATGGCGAAGCCTCCACTGCCGACTCACGGAAGAAGAAGTAGATCTTGTCATCATCAGGATTCTCGCTCTCTGGGATCCAAAAGACCTTGACGAACTTGGGCTCTAGCAGCAGGAGGAATGGGGTCAGAAAGGTCTTGGCCCTGCCACTCATGAGACCCACATGCTCCCTCTCCTTTCTCTGGTGCCCCCAGAAGCCCACGGGGCAGCATCTGACCACCCGGTCTCCAGGTAGGATGGCACTCTAAGGGGACAACATCCAGAGGATCAGGGCCTGTGAGTCAAGAAGTAACCACAAGAGGGCAGCAGAGACCAAGACTACCTAGACACACAGGCCTCTCCCCTCGGCCCTTGACAGTTCTCCAGGCCCTTGGTCCAGAAAGGAGGGAGATGGGATATTGGGGTTTTACCTTCACTCATGAATCTTCCTCTTGAGCAGGAAGCAGATTCCCCCTGTTACTGCTGTGAATACTCTGCTGGGTCCCCTCACTCTTAAAACAAATGACCCTGACCTCTGACAATGCGGACAGACCCCTTATCCTTTCTCTTTTCATGAGTCTGTTCCTTGGCTTGTTCCTGCCCCGGAGCCTTTGCACTAGCTGTTCTCTTTACCTGGAATGCTCTTCCCTCAATCCTGCTGTGCTTTGGGAATTAGCTCTCCCCTGTCCTCAGCAGAGTAGCTTCCTGTCTCCAGTTCTCTTACCACCTGGTCTCCTTTTCCCTTTCTGTCTGTTCACTCACTGGTCTCATTTCCATTGGAACCATCTTATTATGTACCTGTTCTGAGGTCTGTGACCTCAACGAGGGCATGGGCCACACAGGTCTTGTCTGCCCTGCAGCCCCAGGCCCTAGCACAGGGCTTGATGCATGGTGGGTACTTGGCGAGACCTGGCTGCACCCACTGCTCACTTCCTTTATGGGTCTTACTAGGCACCCACCCTGTTGGGGATGAGAGCCCCCTCCCAATAGCTCCACCAGCCTTTCACCGTTGAGCCAGCGAGAATCGTGTGGTTCTGTTCGCAGACTTGGACGCTGGCCCAGGCTGCGGAAGATGGTGAAGTCCCGGCCCATGAGGTCTGCGGCCACCCCTGAGTACAGTTCTTTCCCTGCAGATAGGGCAAGGGCTGCTTAGCCAATCTGAAGACTCTCTGTGGGGAGTGCTTGTAGAGCTCCAAGAGCTCTTAAGGAGTCAGTGATGCCCTGGGGGCTCTCAGGGGCTCTCAGGAGGGTCTAGAGTCTCTGCAGGGCCCTAGCCATTGGACTCACCCACCAGCACGGAGGCAGCCCGATGCCTGGGGTCATAAGGACTCTTGCCCTTGCCGTCCTCCAGCCTTCGAAGGTCTAGCCGGAGCGTGGGCTCCTGGGAGGCAGGGGGCAGTTGTTACTTCCAGGCCCTTCTTTACCTCCCAACCTCCCTCTCTGCCTAGATCTGGCCTTACCTCCAGCCGGTGGCCCACCTCCACAAATGCACAGGTTGGGTGGAAGGCCCCTGTGCCACAGGCCAGCAAGTGGGTGCGGTTGTAGGCATGCAGCAGCTTCACGAAGTTCATGCACTCAGTCTAGTGGGCGGGCAGGGGCAGGGACGATGAGGCCTCCCCCAGGGAGGCAGCGTTAAGGGGTCCCAGCTCGCCAGTGGTACCTCACCCCTTCCTCTCTTCTGCATCAGTCCAGGCAAGTAGCAACATGGGCTTCAGGGGCCCGGACACCCTCGGTGACCAGCTCAGCCCACCTCTCACAGAAGGGGTGCATGGAGAAGCATAGGCCTGTACAGCCCCCTATGACTCAGAGGCCCCCAAGAAGAATCACATGAGCCTCCACCCTGACTCACTACCTCCAAACTTCAGCCACCTCGACCCCCTGCCCCCATCCCAGACAGAAGAGGCAGGCTTCTGCTGTCTGCGGAGCAAGGGGCCGGGCCTCCCCGCTCCCGCCCCGGGCGGCCAGCACTCACACCAATGTCCTTCCCTGCCCAGTTGCACTCCTCTCGCCATTCCACAGGGGCCGGCCAGGCCAGCTGCGAGGGGGCCAGGGAAGGGGGACACAGGTCAAGGGCCTTTGCCTGGTCTCTGTGAAGAGGGTGTCTGCTCAGGGGCCCACCCCCCTGGGCAGCACAGAGGCTGGGGATCCCTGGCACCTTCTTGGCCCGCTTGCTGATGTCGTCCAGGCTGAGGGAGGCCACGCGGTTCTCGGCACCCACAAACAGACGTCCTCTCTCCTCGTCCACCAGCAGAGCTTCATAGCAGCAGGTCCTCTCCAGCCTGAAGGTCCGGAGACCGTGCTGGGCCTGGAGCTCTGCAGGGTAGTGTTTGCCAGCCATGCTGGGAGCTTTCCCCAGACCCTACCTATCGTCTCTCTCACAGGTGATGGTTGTATATGTGACCTGGCCCACACATGTGAGTTTACCCATGTGTGAGTTTACATTCGCGAAGACAGATCCACCCATGTGAAAAGCTTCCAGAGTGGGCAATGCAGCACCGTCCCCCCCCCACCCCCCCCACCCAAAGGAAAAGCAGGTTGAACTCCTCAGGCGTGCCTGGACAAGCAGTGTCTGCAGGCGGGCGCACTGGGAGGCCGGGTGTTGGGGGAGGCTGCGTATGTAGGGAAAGCCAGGACCCCCACCCCAAAGTCAGGCTGAGGATTCTCTGCCACCCTGCTACTAGCCTAAGCTCAGTGCGATGCCTGGTGACCACCCTTCTGTGTCAGGGGTGTGGGGGTGGTGGATGGGACACAGGCAGGATCTGTTGCCACGGGAACAGAAGGGGTCTTCCTGGGAAAGTCAGAGGAGAATGTGTGCAGAAAGGCTGGGGGCTGAGGCCAGGACAGGGTTAACTGGAGATGGCCTGAAAGTGCCCCCACTCAAACCTGGGCCAGTGGCACAGGGCAGCAGCAAACTTAGTGCCCCCTACTCACACTGGGTCTCTCTCCTGCCCACCCTGAGCCAAGCCCTCTTGCCTGCCAGGTGCACCTACCTTGGAAGGAGAGCCGAAGGCGGGGAGGGCTGGGGGCAGCACCCCCCAGCACTGCTGCCCAGAGCAGGGCCAGGCCTGGGATCATGGCGGCGGCCGCAGCCTGCCCCATCCGGGCAGCTCAGGGTGCTCAGGGTTCAGCAGGCGTGTGTGGAGGAGCCTTGAGCCGCCCTGGACTCTGCCCCAGGATCTGGAAGAGAAGGAGCTGCAGCAAGGACGAGGGCGGGCTGGAGGCTAGGGGGGAGTCCCCAGGGATCAGATTACAGCCCCTAGGGAAAAGAGGCTGGGGGGTCGCATTCCACTTCCGAGCTCTCCCCTCCCTCCAAGTGTGCCCTGCCTGGCCACAATCACAGACACACCCACGCTGGGCACACCCTTGGGGTCACCCCCACGTGGGCAGGCGCCCGCCCCACCACGTCACCCTCCCTCGTAACCCCCCTCCCATAGACACACAGGCATTAATTCACAAACTCTGTGTGCCTACTTCATGCCAGCCTGGGACATTGGGGGACACAGACAAAGTCCCCATGCAGGAGGGGGCAGAGTGCCAACAAGGACTCAGATCAGTGCAGTCATTTCAGAGGGCGCCAAGTGTAATGAGCAAAACAAACCAGTCATGGGAGTGAGAGCAGCGACAGGAGGGGTGAGGCCTCTGGAGGTGGCTGTGCACCCACAGGCCTGCAGAGGAACTGAGGCACCCTTGGGGCTGGAGCCAATGGCGTGGGCGCCTGTGAGTGTGACTGTTTCTGAGGGTCCCTTTGTGTTATCTGTATCGCGCGCGCGCGTGTCATGTGTATGCAGGCAGATGTGTACATGTCTGTGACAGTGTGTGGCATGAGAGTTGTATTATACATGTAGATATATGGCACATGTGTGCACTTTAGACACGTGTATATGTGTGTCACAGATGCGTGCATGTGCGAATGTGTGTGCAGACACACAGACAAGTGTATGTGTGTTTCTCTGGACATGCAGGTGAGCAAATACAACTGCAGAGACAATCACAGCCTTCAACTCGGAAACATGCCTGAAACCCATTCCTCTGAGGAAGAAGTGCTGCCCAGGAGCCCCAGCGCCTGCACTGCTGGGGCTGGACAGAAGCCTCGGCTGCTGACTTGGAGATGGCTGCAGCCCCAGCTTCGTGCTTGACCTCTCTCTCCCCACACGAGGGTGGAAGGAGCTGGTTACACAGAAATTCTGTGAGCTCAGACTTCAGACCCAAGAGGAATCAAGTCCTCAGGCAGCCTCTCACCCCTGCTTCGGGTGAGCTGCCCTTCTCTCTCTGAGCTTCCGCTGCCTCTGTACCTCTCCCTCCCCCGCCTTCGCCCTCAGGTTTCACCGTCTTTGAGCCCCTCCACCTTTGAGCCAGAGCCCTTCCCTGGACCCCTTACAAGGGGCCAGCCTCTAGCCGCAATGCCCAATCATCCTCCCCAGAGCTGGCCCGGCAGGTGCCGGGCGCAGGAGCCCTGGTGTGGGGCAGGGTCCTGGGGTGCACAACTGCCGAGGGGCATTCCACATCGCTCCCCCCAAACCCCTGCCCAGTCCCGCAGCCCCCGAACCCCTCCCGTGCCAGGACCCCCACCTCCCGCCTTCCCTCCACTGACACTTGCCATCGCCTCTTCCGAGCCCAAGCCCGTGAGGTCTGCGATGCCACAGAACACCGGGCTGCCCTCCCTGGAGAAGGGAAGAAGCCACGGGGCCGCAGGGCACCCTCTGACGGCTCCTTTAAGGAGCAACCCCCGCCTCCACCAAGCCAGCCGCCGCCCTACACGCGCCGTCAAGTTTATGGGGCGGATCGGGTGACCGGGCAGGCAGCCGGGCCAGCCAGAGTTGGTGGCCAGGCCAGAGTGGAGTGGGCACAAGGGAGGAGTGGGGAGGAGCGACCCCTCCCCTGTAGGGCCTCAGGGCAATAGGGTGCACCCAAGAGCCATCCGGAAGTGGGGCAGCCAGTCCAGGCAAAAGAGGAAGAAGCAATAGGGCCCCCTCCCCAGCCCCAGAAGGCTCTGTGAAGCAGGCAGAGGGAACAGCAGGTCCAGGAGACTAGAGTTCCTCACCTGTCCCTACACAGCTGGGGAGGTGGAGGTGGGTAATGAGGGGCTCAGTTCCCAGGAGCCAGCTGGCATGGGAGGGTCGCAGGTCCGGGGATGGAGTTCTCAACTAGGGGTCCGATGGGCCCCCAGCCCAGCCCCAGCCCTTGCCCCTCCTCACCACTAGAGCCACTTAGTGCTTCTGCCACCTGGCTGGCAGAGGCTGTGAGGACAGCAGTTGGGGCAGGAAAGGAGGGGCCCAAGAGGGCCAGGCAGGGCAGTCAGAGGTGGCAGAGGCCCTCAAGTTTCACTTCTGCACTGTGGGATGTAGGCCCATCCAGAGACCCCTCCTGATTGGGTGGTTCTGCCTCTCTGCAGGGGGGTGAGGAGCATTCTGAGTGACCTCTGTGATTCAGGACACACGGTTCTGAAACCTCGGTGGCTCAGTTGGGAAGGGTCTGGGATCTTAGCCTGAAACTGACCCTGGTGGACAACCCTGTTTGTACTGCCGGGGGTCTGTCTGCTTTGGAAGAGCTGAATGTTGACAATGGCTGAATGGGGCCCTTGGGTCCACCTGGGTGAACGTGACAGGGCTTGAGGATGGGCTTTCACCCCTCAATCCCCATAAAAGGCATCTTCCCACAACCTCCCCAAGGCTGCTCAGCAGCTCTGCAGTTGATCAGTGAGGGAGGCTGTGTGAACTTCAAGTTCTGTGGCCCGTCCCCTGCCAGCTTCCCTGGAGTAGCGGTGTCTGTGTCTGTGTCTGTGTCTGTGCCCAGCCAGGGTGGGGCCGTGCCCTTCTTTCCTGAGCCTCGAGACCTAGTTTTCCTGAATTGGCCTGGCTGGCTGGCAGAGGAAGAGTGCGGGTCAGGGGCCTTCGGGAGGGGAGTGGAAGGATGCACCCCAGCTTGAGCTCTTGGGCTTCTGGGAAGCAGCCTCTTTCTCCTCCCTGCTTCTGCCTTGGACCTGGGCAGCCTCCCCTGGCCCCATGCAAGCAAACAAAATTCTTTGGCTGTTTACAATTTTCCACCCTACCAGCCAAGATCAGCAAGTGCCTTTGAGGTCCCCACCCACCCCTACTGTGCCCCCTACCTGCCCCCAGTGCTTTTAGTTCTTCAGGCTCAGGGTCATGGTCTCAGTTTCATTCCCTCCCAGCCCCGTGTCCATACTGAAAAGTAGAACCAGGACCCCCACCATCTTTCCAACATTTTGGGGCTGTCCCCGCCCACCTGAGCCCTCTGCATTGATTTCCTTGCTTCTTGGAGCAGGAAGGGAGATCTGCAGGGGTGGGAGCTCAACTTGTCCCTGTCCCCACAAAGTCTCCTTTCTGCTCCTCAGCCGCAGGTCCAAATGTATGCCAGACCCTGGACAGACACCTCGCGAAGGCAGCACTCTCGGAGCAGGGTCATTGTCTGTGAGCTACTCTGGACTCTGGGAGTCTCTAAGGATTCTGGAATCAGTCAGCCTGGGCCCAAGTCTTGACAGAATGGAACAAACTAGGAAGGTAGCTGTATGGCTACCTGCACCACTGCCCAAGGGCCACCTCAGCCTCCTGACCTCTACCCTTTGCCAGGGTACCCATGGGCAAAGGCCTGCCTGGATTCTTGCCCTGATGCTGCCTATTAGTGGCACAGCCCACCAAGGCCTTGGTTTTTCTTTCTGGAAATAACTGGATGGTCCTGCCAATCCTACCACCTGCCTCCTCACCCCACCCCCACCCCCATCACCAGCTGGAAACTGTGCCCTGCCTGGACTCTGGGTGGTGCGGCTAGGGTAGGATATTCATCTGAGGAAGGCTGGAGACAACGCTCCCAGTGCCCAGCCTGGGCTGGGTCAGGCCTTGGCTTCCCACTCACACCTGTTTTAGCCATTAAGGCTGGTGGCTCCAGCGTCACAACCTTCCCCAGTTCTGGCCACGTGGGTATTAGGACACGCTACCCTGAGGACTTAGGCATTGGGTCGGGGTGAGATAGGGGGTAGGAATGGGCCCGGGGAAGCCTGACTGAGAGGCCTGACTTCCCTGACAATCTACTACCCACCCGGGAGGAGATTTCCTGGGAGAAGGTGTTGGGGCCCTTCCCCCACCCGCCCCCAGCCTAGTATCCATGCTCCCAGGTACCCTGGCCCACCTTTTTGGAAAGATCAGCTCTTCCCCTCCTTGCCTGTTCCCCTTCCCTTCTGAGGGCCATGTCAGTGCTGAGGTGGAGGGGCCGAGGGAGGGGCTGCCAGGAACCCTGGGCCTCTGGTTGTGGCCCTGCCCCCACCCGCTCCGCCCCTGCCCTCCGCCTCCTGCACATTCCTCCTGGGCTGAGGTCAGCCCCTCAGGGATGGGGTAGCCCCCCCCACCAGCCACATCACAGCTCTCCTCTCCCTCCTGTTTTCTACATTGCCCAGCAGGAGGGGGGAGGGGCGAGGCAGGGGCGGGTGGAGCCTCCTTCTCCCCTCCTCCATAGTTTACGGGAGTGTGGGATGGGGTGCCGGGAATGCAGCCAAAGTAGACTAGGGTGGCACACCATGCTTATTAACATGTATTAACATAAATACTACCTTCCCTTAATCGGTTTGGGTATAGCTGCCCAGTAGTGCAGGCTGCGGGGCTCTGGATGCCGGGGTGGGGGTGAACCTGCCTCAGGAATCAACCCCCTTAAGTAGGCTGGAAGGGGCGTGGTTGAATCCTGACTGCCACTCGCCAGCTGTGTGTCCCTAGGGAGAGACTGCACCTCTCAGATCTCGCTCCTCACTCGCCCTGCGGTTGCAGCTGGCGGGCCAGGCAGGTCTGGCCACTGTGGCAGAACACAGGTGTGCGCTCTTGCTGCCACCTCAGCACTGGGCATCCAGGCCTGAGAGCCTCGAAGCAGACCCTTCACTGCTGCCTCTTTCAGCCCTGCTTCACTAGGGCCCCTTGTCGGGCTTGGCTCCTCTCCTGTCCCCAGCCCCCGCCAACCCTCCGGCCACAGCCAATGACTGCCTCCACCCTCCACCTAAACCTCCATCCCTCCCCAACCCCTGAGGACTCCTCAGTCTTCCTCCAGGTCTCCATCCCAGCCCTAGCAGGGCCAAGCCCACATCCCTTCTCCTAGAGCCCCTGTCTCAGGGAGACCTTTCTGCCTGGTTGACCTGAGAAGGTCCCGCCTCCTCCCCCAGCAGCATGCAGCCTGACCCCTTCAGCCTACCGCCCAGGCTGTGCCCCTGTGGTCTGCCACTCCTCCACCCCTCTGCAGTCCCCTGCCCCCCACCTCAGAGAGCTCCCTGGAGCTTGGGGGCTCCTAGGCTTAGCCTTAGGCAACCCTGCCAGTGCTCTGGCCACCCAACTTCTGGGAGGCAGCAGTACTTTCTTTGCCAGGACTCTGCTTGGCCGGTGCCCTCCGGGCTTTTAGGCCATCCTCTTTGCCACCTGCTGGACTCTTCTTCACCACTCAGTATCCAACTCTCTGGTGTCATTTCCTTTGTGAAGCCCCAGATGCCTGTAACACCCAGGTTCAAGCCTCTCTGTGGGGCTCCGGGTTCCCCAGGGGCTATCATCAGTGGGGGCCCCAGGACCCAGCAGAGGACAGACCCAGGGAGATAGGAGATAGAATGTTTGCAGAAAGCCCTTCCACCTTCCTGGGCCTGCTGAGCCTGTGGAGGAAGGGGATGGGAGACTGATGGACAAGGGACACCTTGGGTCCCTCCTTGACCCTGCACCAGCTCCACCAAGAGGACTTGATGCCCTCTACCCACAATGAAGTCAGAAAGCAGAATCAATAAGAAGGGATATCAAACTGATTTTTCTCCTAAATAAGATCACCTGTGTGGCTTATCTCATGCAAGGGAAAAACCAAGACAAGAAGGAGAAAGGGATCCATGGTGTTGAGCCCTGCCCGCTTGGACACTGGTGCCCACCGCTGTTATTAACCAAGGAGCTGAGTGGCCTGGTGAGTATGGACAAACTCACTGTCATACAGCTATAGCTGCACATATAACACAGCTGGCTTGACGCCCTCCTTGGATGTGTGATGGGGGCTGGCTTTCCCTCTGGGTGTCCAGGAGAGGTTAGGGGAATGCATAGCCCCATGGAAGAGATGCAGGCCTCCAGGACCTCTTATAGGGCAACAGACACAAAGATTGGGCTCAGTTGTTTGGGAGTGAGCCTGAACCCAGAACTCAGTCAAGAGAACCTACAGTCCTGTCCCTGCCCTCTCCCTGACACCCAGGGCAGCTAGGATCTGGCTGGCTAGGCCACAGGTCAGGTGGATGGAGTCAGGGCTTGTGTTCTCCAGCATGGTGGCTGGCTTGGCCCTCTGGGTCTGGGATGGGGGCTGTGGAGGGATGATTTGAGGGATTCTGGGTGGGTAGGGAGTAGGAAGTTTTCCTGACATCAGGAGCCATGGGGCTGCCCAGGAACGTGGTGAAGTGTTCTTCCAGGCCTTGGTAGGCCCTGCAGCCTCAGAGGTCCCAGATCTAACGGGGCCCCCTCCCCGTTCTGCACCTGGCATCTTGGCCTCCACCCACCTGTTGTGGGGGGCCTGGGCCTGAGCTGGGGAGTGGCTTCCAGCCTGGCTCCTCTCCACAGAGTCTCCCTCAATCCTCCCTTCTAAGTCTTCTGGCTCGCAGAGCTTGTCTCTTTCTCTCTTCCCCAGCTGTTTCCCCACCCTGCAAATGGGTTAAAAATACCAAGGCTGCCACACATCAGTAGTCTGAGCAACTATTTGGAGTGGGGTGGGCCCTCTGGGAGATGCATCAGCTTCATGGATGTCTCCACTGGCTGGAGACAGCCTACTTCATACTGGGACCCATGTCTGGAAGCAGGAGCCTGGGGCCCTTCCCTAGCTCTGCCTAAGGGTCCCAGGCCTCTTAGCTGCAGCTGCCCACGAGTGGAGCCAGAAAGATGCACCTTCTTAAGCTGGGGTGCTCTGGGGTGGGTATACAGGGCCAGGGAGCACTGAATCTCTGGCTATGCTGACCCAGCTGGTCCCAGGCATGAGGGAGGCTAAGGTTCAGCCCTGGAAACCTCCAGGCAGTAGGGGATCCGCAGGAGTCAACCTCAGGGAGGCCCTCCCTTAGGATGCAAGACACCTGGGATGAGCCATCCCCCTCCCCCCGGCTTCCCCCAGCGGCCCCCCATGGCTGGGAATTTCCCAACTGCCAAAGACAAGGAGGAATTGAAAGGCCGCCCCCACCAGTGCTGGGACAATGGAGCCTTATGCCCTCCAAATCAGAGCAGGGGTAGGAAGGCCAGCGGCAGGTGGGGGCCTAGTTGTCTGCACCCAGGGAACCTTTGCTTGCCAGGACCCCACCCAGACCCACGGCAAGCTGGGTACAAGGGGATCCTGGCCAGAATCCTGCAGGGCCCACCCAGGGTGAGAGGCACTGGGTGCATCTGGCAGACAATGCCGGCCCCTCAATGGTCCCTCTGTGCAGGGTTCCCATCAGGAGGGAAGGAAGGAACCATCTCCGGCGCGACTTCCTGCTGGGCGGGCATCACCGCACCGGAGCTCCCGCCCCGCCCGCGTATCTGGGGCACAGCGAGGTCCAGGCCTGGAAGGAAGGCAGGGATCCTGGGTTGGGTGCGGGATCCTGTTCTTGCCAGCCGGCCCTCAGCCCTAAGCCTCGGAGGCAGCGGTAGCAGGAAAAGGCCCGAGGAACTGGGGCGGGAACGGAGGCTGGGGGGCGTTGATCTCCTTCCGATCCGCCGGCCGCAGTCTCTCATCTCTTGCCAGCACTCTGGGCCCTGAGGCCGTGCGGGGACTGGCAGGTGTGCGGAGGCGGGGTCCTGGGTCCCCGGCCCCACCCTCCCACCCCCTGCCTTTCCCGCCTCCGCGGCGCCGACCCCGGCCCAGGCCGCTTTGTCCCGCCGCAGGCGCGGAGCCGCCGCGGCCCGACAAAGCTGCCTTTGTGCCCCGCGGCCTCCGCAGCACCCGCTGACGTCAGCCTCCGTGACAAGCCCGGCGGGCCCCGGCACGGACTACGGCGCCCCCTGGCGGCTGCGGAGGAGCTTGCCTCCGAGCCCCGCCCCGTCGAGCCCTTCCCTTAGGCTCAGCTGCCTGCTGTCCAGCGCCCCCGCGCGCGGAACAAAGTCCAGGCGCCTTGCCTGGCGCTCCGAGCTCACCCAACGGGCACCCTCCTACCCCCGCCGCCTTGTCATCTGCCTTGTCTTCTCCAGCGACGTGCGTGCACTTCCCATAGCCTCACAGAAGCTTCCGCATTTTTAGGGCCCTAGCCCATGGCTGCCTGTCCCTTCCCACCCCACCCCCAGGTTTGGAGGGGGAGCTGCGGGACAGAGACCTTTCTGAACATGCCTCAGGCCCCTACTGTACCTGGCCTTTCTGTTTAGTCAACCCCAAGAAGCCCAGCCCTGAGCAAGGGTCTAGGCAAACACCTCAGGTGGGGAGAAGGAAGGGTGTGCAAGGGACTCTGCAACTCATGGTCTCGGAGCCTTGGGCCTGGGAGGTCAGAAGTCACATCTTCCTTCTGCACTACTCACTGGACCCCTCTATTGCTCCCAATATAGAAGAATCCCTTAGAGGTGCAGCTCCGGAAGAAATCCGCCCTGCTGCACAGGGAAAGCTTGAAGACTGCCTCAAACCCAAGGCCACGGTGGGCCTGGGAGGAGAGGGGAGCGAGTACTGGTGCCAGTAGGTGAAATGACTACAGAGTGGGAACACTGAGGTGCTGTGTACTGGGCCTGAGGATGACCTGGAGGGCAGAGCACCTGGGGCCCTGCCACAAATGAGGTTTCAGGTTCAGGTCACTATCACCTCGGCACAGCTTAGTCTGGGTCTCCGTCCCTGGGATAGAAGAGTACTGAGCAGTACTTGGTATTTTTTCTTTCTACATTTTATTATTTCAAACCAGGTGAACAATTCCATAAAACATGTGAAAAAAGCAAGGAAGTGTTCAACGCTGAAGGACCCGGGCCTGGGGCAAGGGCACGAGGGGCATGGCCCTCAGCAGGCAGCGGCGGTTCCTAGGTTAGCGCTAAGGAGCTACATTTAGGTTAATGGAGCCAGGGCCCAGGGCCACTGGGACGGGGCCCTCAGTGATGTTGGCAGTTGTCTGGAACAGCCCTTGGAACCCAGTTCTGTGGAGGGCAGGGCAGATGTGCCGCCCGCACGGGGTAGGGGAGGGGCAGCCAGCAGAGGGATGGGTGTAAACACGCAGACACACTCAAGGCACGGAATCACTGGAAGGGGGCTGGGTGGGCGCTGGTTAGGATCTGACAGTTTTAAATAGTTTTTCTCTAAAAAGTTTTCTAGGTTTGCAGTTTTGTCTTTTTTTTTTTTTTTCCTTTACTTTCATTTTTTTTTTTTTAAAAAGCTACGAGAATGAGCAGGTGGACTGTAGTCTCCAGGAATGGTGGCGTCTCACGCTTCTTGTGCTTTTTCCTTTGGGGCCTCCGAGCGGCTAGAGGGGTGGGATGGGCAGGAGGCTCCCTGTAAACATTTGGACTTGGGCTGGGTCAGGGGCTGGTGTTGAGCGAAGCCAGGGGTCTCAGGCTGGAGAAGTGAGTGCCCCTCCAGACACAGGCCTTGGGAGATTCAGCATGTGCTCCCCTCCCCCATCACAGAACAAGACAATGGTTAACACCAGAAGAGATGCCCAGGAAGGGGGTACCGCGGCCATTCCCGGCAGCTAGGACAAGGGCCGGCTTCAAATAGGAGGGCCTGTGGCAGTTCCTCAACCCGAGTCTCTGGAGCTGAGGGAGGGAACAGGGGAGCCAAGAACAGAGAGAGGAAAGAGGGAAAAAGCAGCCGGGGAGAGGAGAGGAGCGGGCAGGCAGGGAGCGTGGTCCTCTTGCCCCCATCTTCCTCAGGAGCTGGAGGGAGCAGAGTCGGCGGTGGCCCTGGAGGTGGGGGACAGTCAGGGCATGGGTCGGGAGGAAGCCAGAGTGTGCCTCTCCTCCCACCTCCCTGGACAATGACCCTCTCTTTTTTCTCATCCACCTGTTACCAGGGACACAGTGGCTGCCCAGGAGCCAGTGTCTGTTGCTGGGTTATGTGAGGGAGGGGGGTCTGTAGCACTGGCAGAGTCCTCCCCATCTGCCCCAGGGCTAGTGGGGCCGGCGTCAGCCCAGGACCCTCAGCTAGGTCTGAAGGAAAGACCGCAGAGCCGAGTGCAGAGCTGGTCACGCTGAGTGGCAGGTGGCTGCACTCTCTGTCATCTAGCCTCCTTCCGGCCAGGCCAGTGGCTTGGTGGATGACTAAGTTTTCTCCAAGGGAGGTCAGAACAGCCCTCTAATTTTCTCCCGGCACATGGCCAGATGTTTCTGCTGTCTGGATCACTAGCCAGCCTACCTGTGTGCCCTGACCTCAGTAGCCCACCTGACTTGCCACCCTGTGCTCCCAGGCAACCCCCCACCCAACCCAGGCCCTCCCGAGGCCCAACCCTGTCCCTTATCTGGGCTCAATGGCTCCACTTTGTTCCACCCCAGCTCCCTGCCAGCCTACCCACCCCACTACCGTCCCAGCTCACCATCCTGCCAGGCCCCGCCCCCTCAGAAGAGGCCGCAGTCCTTCAGGTTGTTCTTGATGATGACGTCGGTGACGGCATCGAACACAAACTGCACGTTCTTGGTGTCGGTGGCACAAGTGAAGTGCGTATAGATCTCCTTGGTGTCCTTGCGCTTGTTCAGGTCCTCAAACTTACTCTGGATGTAGCTGGCTGCCTCGTCATACTTGTTGGCCCCTGTGGGAGACAAAATGGTGAGGACTTGTGCCACCTGTACGGCAGGCAGGCCTGTCCCACATGAACGACAAGGTCCTGTGCGTGTGAACAGACAAGCATATAACATGTGCACACATGTGCAAAGGGTGACAGTGTATGTGAATGTACATGCATGTTTGAGTGTGTAAAGAAGGGCTCCTGATTGTGCACATGTACGGGGTACAGGCCCTGTGTGCAGGCACAAGTACATAGGCCTAAGTGAGGCACCAGCTCCTGCCTGAGTGTCCCGCAGTTACCCTTCTGTCCAGCGGGGGGCGCCTGCGCACCACCTGGTCACCACCAGCTCCTCCCCAGAGGCCCAGTCCCCACACCTGTGTACTCAGGGAAGCAGATGGTCAGGGGGCTGTGTGTGATCTTCTCCTCAAACAGGTCCTTCTTGTTGAGGAAGAGGATGATGGACGTGTCTGTGAACCACTTGTTGTTGCAGATACTGTCAAACAGCTTCATGCTCTCGTGCATGCGGTTCTGGGGGCAGGACAGCGCGGTCAGCACCCGCCACTGCTCCCCACCCCCACGCCCCCCTCAGCGGCCTCTCGGCCTCTCACCATCTCCTCGTCCTCAGCTAGCACCAGGTCATAGGCGCTCAAGGCTACGCAGAAGATGATGGCTGTGACACCCTCAAAGCAGTGGATCCACTTCTTCCGCTCAGACCGCTGACCGCCCACATCAAACATCCTGCGGACACAGGGTCGCCTTAGCTCCAGAAAAGGCGGTCCCGAGAGACGGTCCCCATTTCACAAGTTGGCTGACTGAGGACAGAGGCCTGCTCAGAGTGGGGCAGTTGTCTTCATGGAATCATTCACACTTGTCCACCTTACTCAAGGTTCTGGGTCGGAGCATGTCTGCATAGGTGGGGTCAGGGCTGGTCAGCAGGGCAGGCTGCAGCCACATGGGGCAGGGGCAGCAGAGGATGTGGGCCACTGGCAACCACACAGCCTTGAGAAACCTCAGAGCAGGGAATCCTGGGGAATCCTGGACCAGCCCCTCCCTCCCAATACAGCCATTAGCAGGCCTTGGAGTAAGGGTCCCTCCGTCTGTCGCCCCAAAGGCTAGCAAGTCCTGCCCTTCCACCCTGCCCACATGCTGGCTCACTTGAAGTGTAGGTCCTTGAAGGTGAAGTGTGTCTCCACGATGCCCGTGGTTTTCACACGGGTCCGTAGCACGTCCTGCTGTGTGGGGATGTAGTCGCTCTGCGCGATGCGCTCCAGGTCATTCAGGTAGCTAGATGTGGGGGCAGGCAGGTCAGTAGTGGCCAGCAGGAGGCCTCCTAACCTGGACCCCGGGCCAGCTGACCCAGGCCCCTATTCCTCCCATCCCCTCATTTCTCAAAGCCCTTGCCTCTTCAACCCTTGCCTTTATGACATTCATTGCTCAGATGAGAAAAACTGGACCAGAAGCCCTTGCCGCCTCCTGCCTGTGGAACGGGCCCGGAGGAGGTGCGGCTGTGACCAGCCAGCCAAGCCCCAGCACCCAGGTCCTAGCCAGGCCTGCCTCAGACAGGATCCAGGCCTGGTAGAGCTGCAAACTGAGGAGGGTGGGAAGGGACAAATTAGTCTTTCAGTGAGGGATTCAGGATGCTAATTGGCACAATTATGGCACCCACTACAGAGCAGCCTGGCATGTCCCTCAATGCAGGGTTGGACAGGTTGGGGCCTGTCAGGCTCAATGGGCTCTTTGCCCAGCGTCCAATAAAATTTGGATTCCTCAAGGGAGAGCATGGGCACCTGTTTGGCAGGAGTCCCAGGGGCTCCTCATTACCAGCTCCCTTGATTAATATCAACACTGCTCCTGTCAGGCCCTGGGACCAGCTCTGTCTGCCTCAATATCCTTGAGGTGCCCTGGGGACTGGGTCCAGGCCTCTGAGCCGCTGCCCAGTGCCAATGTCTCACTTCACTCCTGGCGCAGGGCTGTTGGGGCCAGCAGGAAATGACCTCAGAGACGCAGGGACAGAACAGAAAAACAGGAAGGACCATGAGGGCCCATGACGCATGGGCTGTGACCTGCTTACGGCACCCCGCCACCTACTGAGAACCTCTTGCCCAGAGGTCTCCTGGTGGTTTCCACGCCAGCCTCCCCCTTCTCCACAACAGGGTTCACCCCAGGGTCCCACTGACCCACAGCAGCCTTGAAGGATTGCTGTGAAGAGGGGTTGGGGCACTCCTGTTCCCTGTAGTGTTCTAATCCACTCCCCACCCCTAGGTGATCTGGTCATGGCATAAACCTGCCTGGGAGAACAAGACCTGTGTCACTGCTGGATCCCCACCCCCAGAACAGTGCTGGGCACACAGCGGGTGCCTAATGTCTAGGGAACGAAGGAATGGGGAGTAGCCTGGAAGGGACCCATACCTACCCTCCTTGAGTATCCTGGACACTGAGGTGGTAATGGTTGATAGGACCCACCCCTGCCTGCCTCTAGGACCCATAAGATCTGCTGGTGCTGAGCCTCTGTGACCTCTGAGACGGGCATCGCTGAGGTCTGGAGACCCCCACTATGTTTGTTTGTTTGTTTGTTTAATTTTTTTTAAAGTTTATTTATCTTGAGAGACAGAGTAGAGGAGGGAGAGACAGAGAGAGGGAGGGAGAGAATCTCAGGCAGGCTCTGTCTGTCAGCACAGAGCCCGATGCGGGGCTCGAACTCATGAACTGTGAGATCATGACCTGAGCTGAAACCAAGAGTCGGACATTTAGCCAACTGAGCCACCCAGGAGCTCTGACCCCCACTATGTTTGGCTGCTATTCTGCAACTCCTCTGGGGGGCACTCACAAGGGCATTCAGGGCACTGCAAGGAGAGGGAGGCGCTTCATGTGACTGGGGCAGGGCTCAGGGCGCAGGACCAGGCAGGGCCAGCCTCCTATCCACCCTCACCCTGGTCCAGCCCCTCTCTGGGTGGGCTCAGGACTTGAAGGGCAGCACAGCGGGGGAGAAAGGTGCTGCGAACAGGGGCTGGCTTAAGCAGAGGTGGGAGAGGTGAGGTATGAGCACAGGGGCAACCGCCTATCTGCCTATTTGGCGCAGTCCAAAAAGCCTGGGCACGTCTCCCGCAGCCATCAGCACTGGCCACCAACCTGTCCTGTTCTCCGTGGGTGCTCAGCCCTCTGCACCAGGCCTGGCATACGGTAGGTAGTTCAGGGAAGGAGTTCAGACAATGACCCCATAGGCTGGGCCTCTGGAACTCCCAGAACCCCCTGTGATTCCCCAGCCAAGTCTTAGGCTCTAACTTAAACACATATCTGTCACCTCCTGGTCTCTTCCCCTTGTATCTTCCTCTCCAGCCAGTCTGAACATCTTCTGGGACCCCCGGCACAGCCAGCACTACTCACTTCCAGGCCTGTGCACATGTGCCCCTGCCTAGGAGATTTTCCTGTTCCTCCTCTGCCTGTCTCTTGTTCAGAACTCAGCTGAGGCAGTCCCTGCTCTAGACCTACCCCCACTCCCACCATAACACTGACACTGTAGGTGGTCGCTACTTGGGGATGTGTCTACTCCATCCTCGCTGGGTCCCTCAAGCTTTGCACAGGGCCTGGCACAGGAGGCAGCAAATGTTCTTTAGAATGATTGCATCTAGGGGCACCTGGGTGGCTCAGTCAGTTAAGTGTCAGACTCTTGATTTCGGCTCAGGTCATGACCTCACAGTTCATGAGTTCAAGTCCTGCATTGGGCTCCACACTGACAGTACGGAGCCTGCTTGGGATTCACTCTCTCTCCCTCTCCCTCTGCCCCTCCCCTGCTCATGCGTGTTCCCTCCAAATAAACAAACAAACAAATTTAAAAAAAAAATTTAAAAATACAATGATTGTGTCTAAGGACAGATCAGACTCCAGTTGGCCCTGGAGGGACAGCAGCCCTGCCTGTCCTTCCTCCTGACTTTCAATACCATGCCCCCCACCTCAAAGCAAAAATCACCAAGGCCTTGGTTGACAGTCACCAGCTTCATAAGCAGAGACTGGCAGTGTCTTTCTGAGAATGCTCAGGCCCTCCATTCTAGGCTGTGGTCCAGAGCCCCCCTCACCCCACCCGGCTCCTTGGAGTACTCACTAGGCAGCGGAGTCGTTGAGCTGGTACTCCCGAGAGCGGCCAAAGCAAGCCTGCACACCGTGGTCAGCCCAGAGCCTCCGGATGACACCAGACAGATCCTCAGGGAGCACGCCTTGCTCCTCAGCAGTACAGGAGAGTGCAAACAGCTGCCTGGCATCATCCTGGGCGCAGTGTCGAGGTGTCAGCCAGTCACAGGAGTTCACCCCCACCCCACCTGTCAGGGGCCTCCAGAATGGGGCCCAGGCTTGGGTATTTCTAGGTTCCCCAGGACAAGGCTTGCCCTGAAGCCTTTAGGGAAGCAGGCAGGGGTTGAGGAGAGGACATACCGCTCGGGAGGGGTCGGCAAAGTCAATCTGCAGATTGCCCATGGCTTTGACAATGGCCATGATGGACTGGATGGTGTTGCTGTAGACGACCGCCCGGTACTGCCGGCACTCCTCCTCAGAATAGCCATCCTCATGGATGATCCTGGCAGCCAGAGGTCAGGAGTTAGGGCCCCTAGGGCACGAGGACCATACATGGCCTCCTGGGGCTGCTGAAGCCTGCAGGGACCTATTACAGAGAGAAGGAAACTTCCCCGACCCTCTGGGACGTGAGGATGGGTGATTGCCTCCGACAAGGTCCTGGGCTTGGCTAAGACTGGCTGGGCCACTACTTGGCGGGGGGGGGGGGGGGGGGTGCAACACAGACCCAGAGAAAGAAGAGGGGAAATCAGGGTTTGGTGGCTGTCTCTCGCACATAGCACTTACTTCATCTGCTTGACAATGGTGCTCTTCCCTGACTCCCCAGCACCTGGAACAGAGGGCACAGGCTGTCAGGGAGCAGCCCCAGTGGGGCTACATGTGGCCCAGCCACTGGCAGCCCCAGAGGCAGAACCCACCCTCCCCCATCAACTGCACAGGGAGATGGAGGCAGTTGGGCCTGGGAGGCAGCAAAGCTACAAGGGTGCAGCTGGCAGGGCCACAGTGGTCAAGACCCCAGGCCTTTGCTTCCCCCAAGCTTCACTGCCCACCACATTACCCCCCTCAACAGCAGAATGAGCTCAGGGGCTTTGGTTGGAGACAAGCCCTCAGAAGTCTCCTTGTCATTCTCACGCAAGCAGGCTCGCCAACATGGTGCCAGGGCACAGCTGGCAGGAAGGAGCCCTGCACACTCTAGCAGGGGAGCATTCCCTCTTCTCCCCACACTCTGAGCCACCAAGGGGCCTGGGCTAGGACAGTGTCATAGTCCTGCCTCCTAGGCATGGCCCAAGTCTACCCTGAGCAGATGGAGACCAGGACTTGGGAGACACGCAGCATGACTGACACACACACGCTCATACACACATACCCTTGGACTGACTCAACATGCTTCCAAGCCTGGCAGAGGCCCATTCTATATTCTCCTTGGCCAATACTGAGGGATTTGCTGGTACTCTTTCCCATGGCTGCCACAGCAGCCCTACAAACATACTACTTCTGCTTCCATTTTATAGACAAGGACACCGAGGCTCACAAAGGTAGTCTTGGCCCAAGATTTTGCAGCCAGGGGGCCCCTGGGTGGCTCAGTTGGTTAAGTGTCTTCGTCTCAGGTCATGATCTCATGGTTTGGGGTTCGGGCCCTACATCGGGCTCTCTGCTGTCAGTGCAGAGCCCACTTCAGATCCTCTGTCTCCCTCTCTCTCTGACCCTCCCCCATTTGTTCTCTCTCAAAAATTAACAAACATTAAAAAAAAAGGGGAGGGGCGCCTGGGTGGCTCAGTCGGTTGAGCATCCGACTTCGGCTCAGGTCATGATCTCACGATTTGTGAGTTCGAGCCCCGCATTGGGCTCTGTGCTGACAGCTCAGAGCCTGGGGCCTGCTTCGGATTCTGTGTCCCCCCACCCCTCTCCGCCCCACCCGTGCTTGTGCTCTGTCTCTGTCTTTCAAAAACGAATAAACATTAAAAAAATTAAAAAAAAAAAAAAAAAGATTGTGCAGCCAGGATTCAGATAGGCAGGGAGACACACAGGACCAAGATTGCCTGGCCTGCCCAGCCTTTCTCAGATGTGGCTCAGATGCTGCAAGAGGCCCCAGAAGGTGTTTTTAAAAAGGAGGGAGGGGGAAAAAAAAAAAAAAAAAAAAAGCAGATTCCTAGGTCCTATCCTAGACACACAAACCCAGAGCCAGATCTTGAGGGGTGCAGCCCAGAAACCCACATTCCCCAGGGAGTCTGCAGGGAAGTGTGAAGACCAGGAGGGCTACACTACCTCCTGGCTGGGGGATGGTGGGAGTGGGGGCAGGACCTCATCTCCTCCTTTCACCGTCCCCTTTTTTTTTTTTTTAATAAAGTTGTTTTTTAACGTTTATTTATTTATTTTGAGAGAGAGAAAGAGAGCATGGGGGAGGGGCAGAGAGAGAGAGGGAGAGAGAGAATCCCAAGCAGGCTCCGAACTATCAGTGCAGAGCCCCATGTGGGGCTCAAGCTCAGGAACGGTGAGATCATGACCTGAACCAAATTAAGACTCAGACACTTAACTGACTGAGCCACCCAGGCGCCCCTCCTTTCACTGTCCCAAACTCCAAGTAGAAGACACCTCAGTTGGGCCCTGCTTCCCCTCCCAGCTCTCGCACAGACTGTTCCCTCTGCTCCTTCACTGCCATCACTGCCAGCCATACCTGCACCTGCCAGGCCCTTCCTCTTGCCAAAGCCAGGCATTTGCCCATGCAGTTTTCTTTGCGGGGCATACGTGTGCCATGGCCCATTGACATGTGTCCCAACCCTTTTGATCAATGTGGCAGGTCTACCCCTCTGAGCAGCTCAGGAGAGTAGATGGCGGGGTCTGTGGGGAGGTCACACTTGGGGACTCTGGCTCCACTATCCCTCAGGGCAGGTCAAGACAACCTCAGAGGGTAAAGGGGAAAACACACAGACTCACATGAGCAGCAAGAGTATCGACAATAATGATCATAGCAAAGCCATGAACAGCAACCTCTACGTGTCAGATGCTCTTCTCTGCCTGTCATGGCAACTAAGGAATTTAATCTCACAGCAATCCCACCTAACAAACGGAGAAAACTGAGACAGAGGTTACTGTCCCATGGTCCTAATCCCCTCTATGGGTGGCCCACCTTGCCAGCCATGTAGTGCCTCCTAGAGCTGCCCAGTGCAGCTGGGCCACACTGTCTTCAGGTCCAGGCTGCACGTGTCACTGGGTTCACTCCCTGCCTTCCTAGGCAGATAATAGTCTGAGTCTCTACAGTGCCCTCCCCATCCCCACCAAGGTCCCTGCCCACCTCCGTCCACCCTGCCCACCCATCTCACCCCAGATCCACATTTTACTAGGAGAAACTGAGGCACAGCTGTGGCCCTCACAGAGTTAGGCCTGGTATGTGCACAACCCAGTGGCCTCCCTGAGAAGGGTCTGGGGTCTCCTCTCAAATGCTACCAGCTGCTGGGTATTACTGGGCTTCTGACTATCCCAGGCCTGCTTCCCAGGATAGGTGAGGGAGTAATTGGGGCGGGGGAGGGGGACACACAACTGTGCAGGCCCTGGGGGGTGGCTCTGAAGCAGCGAGCCCCTCTACTATCGGTTCAGCCCCTGGGCCCTAGAAGCACCCGTTCCAGTGCACTCCCCTGGACATGGGCTTGGTCAGATGGCAGTACTCCTGCTTCCTCGTGCTATGCATGGCAGAGGAACAGCCAGGGTCCCCCACACTGACACTCCATACCTGCTGATGGAAAGATGGGGAGAGGGCCTAGGAAGGCCCGAGAGTGATGCCTGATCACCGAGGCCAATCCTCCAGAACCCAAATATCCAGGAGCAGGGAGGGCAGCACCGGGCTGGCTAACCACAAGGTCCAGGTGACCTCCTGGCTGTCCTGCCCACCTAGGCACTTGCTCCCACAGAGCAGGAGGCTGGTAGCACATCCTGGGGCAGAGGGAGACTCAGGAACCAGAGGCCTCAGCCAGGATTGGGGGTTCAGTGGAGGAGCAGAAGCCAAGGATGTGAAGTGATGGGTCAGATCAATCATGCAGGCCCCAGTCAGGCAAACCAAGACTCAGAGTGGGCAACTGTCCAGGGCACATGAGACCTGAGGTTTTGGTAAGGGTTCTGTCTCTTGTGTGACTTTGGGACCATGTCTGCCTGAGGTACCAGTTTCCCTGTCTGGCCTTTTGACCACTCTCCTAGTAAAGTGGTATGGCACCCTGTGACCCTGCCCAGAGACAGGGATGACAGCACAAATGAGCTTTGCATCTGATTTTCCTAGCAGTGGCAGACCTGGCAGACACAGAGATGGGCAGTACCTGGGTGACCAGGCTGGAGCCAGGACACTTGCTCCCTGTCCCAGCCAACTGAGGGTCCATTTCCCTGTCCCCTTTGAGCCTCAGCCTCCCTTCCTGTCACATTCTGAGGGTTAGGAGGACATTCTCTGCCCCCATTTGACAGGTGGACAAACCAAAATCATGGAGCCCCCATCCCTGGACTCAGGGCGGCCCCTTTGTCCTCCCAGCAGCTGTGACTCAAGCAGGAAGGAGTGAGTGGCAGGACAAGGGTGTGGTGCTGGTGGCTAGGCAGGAAGCAGGGGGGAACAGAGGGACAGAAGGAGAGGCATGGCCCAGGAGCAGCTACAACAAGCAGACCAGGAGGCAGAGGCAGAGTGGGTGGGATGGTGGAATAGGGGGGGGCAGGTACCCCCAGGAGCTGTGGGGCCTAGCCCCACTCTTCACCCCCTCCCCCGGGCCCTTTTCCATTAGGACTTGACAGTGCTCCCCTATCAGATAAGCTAGTACTTGGCTTGAAGTTTGCCTGTACCCTGCTGGTCCTGGGTGCCCAGTTCCTTCCACCCAGCCCTGCACCCTCCCTTCAGAGGAGGCTTCACTAGCTGGTTCTAGACTGAAGGTGGCAGGAGTCTCCTGCCCACAGAGGACCCCACCAGGCACTACTTCTCCAGCTGGGTGATATCAGAGGGGCCCACAGAGGCTCCCTAGGATGACTTCAGTGTTCCTATTGGGCCATACCTCTTCCCACCAAGAAGAAACCTCCACAGCCTTTGTCCCAGGGCACAGCTGCTGGGCCCCCAGCAGGCAGGCAGTAATTGCCATGATGTGCTGGCGACAGAGGCTGCTCTGCATTAGAACATCTGCTTCCACTCTGGGAGCGCTGGGCCCCAACAGAGGCGGGAACAGATGGGGGAAGGGAGACAGCACAACTCCACCTGCCCGAACAAGGCCAGCAGGGCCTCTGCAGCAGCAGAGACGGGGTCGCTGGTCCTGTTGCCTGATGCTGACTTCCAGCCCCAGCATCAGGTCACTGCTGTAGGTCTATCTTGACCCTCTGTGTCTCAGACAAGGCTTTGTCTTGCTGGAGGCCCTGAATGCTGCTGTCCTTTCTGGCCTCAGTTTCCCTTCTGCAGACGCCGCCAAGCCTCAAGTGGCCAACTGACCCATCGCTCACTGTCAGACCCTCTCTGAAAGAGAGGTCCAGACCTACCACAGCCCTGGTGCCCATTCTGATCCTTCCTGATGTTCTCAAGAGCCTCACCCCCTTCCTGCCCTTGCTCTGGTACCTCATCTGTGAAACAGGACACCACTATTATCTCCTCCAAGAGGGAGGGGAGGATTAAACACAAAGCTCTTCTCATAGTGCCCAGCACACAGTGAACACTCAGATAAAAGTTATCACTACGTTTCTCCTCTATGGAAGATCACAGATGTCCCCAAACCTTTCATTTCCTGCAGCCTTCAATGACCATACTGCATAGTTCACTGCAACCACGACCTGCAGAGTGGCCTGCTGTGGCCATCTCATCGGAAGGAGAGTTTCTGAGGCTTTCAGACAAGGTGCAGTGGAGGGCAATGACCAGCGGCTAACAGGCTGGCGCAGCACTGGCGGTTCCTGCTGGGACCTGTGTACTGTGGGACAGCAGTCAGAGCCACTCAGTTCTTTTCGGGCTTCTGGCTCTGAGTTTGTCACTTCGCTTCCACAACCCAGTACTGCTACATAGCTGGGGCCTTCTTCCCGTCCCGGGGCCTTGCCGCAGACACTGCTCACTGACTCCATGCGCTCAGAAGGCTGGGCAGAGGCTCCTGCACTGGTGGGCTCCCCTGGAACACATGGGCCTAGGGAGAGCAGCCAGCTGACGTGGCGGCCCGAGGGCAGAGATTCTCATAAGCAGCAGGGCTGGGACCACAGGGTAGACTTGGGCTGCAGCCCAGCTCAAACCCACAGTACCAGGCCCGCCCCCACTGCCACCCCGAGCCTGCCCCAGTGGGGCACAGGGGGGAAGGTGGGGGTGAACCTTGGGAAGCCTACCCCAAAGGCAGCCTGGGCGCCACCTCCCACTCTCATCCCAGGAAGGTGCCACGTCTCTGTCTCTGGCCCAGCCGGTGGTTCCAGGCCCCTTAGCTCTGGCCCCTCCCCTACAGCCTCAGGGACCCAGGTCCCGCCACCACTAGGGGGAGCCCGGCAGCCAGAGATGGTGGAGGAGGTGGGGGCTGGGCAGTACTGGGGAGCATTTGCTTCTAAAAAGCAGTCTAGGCTAGGCAGCTGGGGGAGGTGCCTGGACCCTCACCCAACGCCCTCTCCAGGGCCTGGGAGGCCCACAGCCTGCGGAGACCCCACACACAGGGTAACAATGGGAATGGGAGAGAGGAGGAGGGGGCCCACCAGACAAAGGCCCTCCAAGCCCCGCCCCTGGCTGTCTCTTCCTTCCTCCAGGTGCTCTCTTAGGCCTGACTCCCTCCTAGGTGGCTCTGTAAGGGTCTAACACTGGGGGACAGGGACATGGGTCTTGGATTCGGGCTGCAACACCCCCACCCACAAGTGTGGGCTTGCCTCCCCCAAGTGCCCTAACAAACCTGGAACTTCCCTCTTGCCAGTCTGCCACTTGGGTGGCCACCAATGGCTTCCAGGGGTTCATGATGCCCACCAGGAAGCACTAGCAAGCAGGGCCTGGCCTGCTACTGCCAAGTCAGAGCTTTCTGTGTAAGGGAGAGAGGCCTCGGCACCTGCCAGACATGGAAAGGACTTTCTGGGACAGGGCTGTGTCCCCTGGAATGGGGCTCTTTCTCACTGGACAGAGGGAAACTGAGCCACTGGGTAAGGAAAGACAGTTGGAGGAGAGGAGGCCCTGAGACCTGTTCATCGTTGGCCTTCAGGCTACAGGTCTCCCCCTATACAGGAGCCAGGAGGGGCTGGAAGGGCCCAGGCCATTTGACACACTCCTCCTTCTGGGATGCTTCTTCATTTAAGGAATCTCTTTGCTGTTTTCAAAGAGGCTGAATAATCCCCATCTCTTCTGATTCACTGTGATGGGCCCTGGGTGAGATACCCAACCCCCAGGCCTCAGTGTTCCCACCTATGAAATGTACCCTCAAGGGAGTGTGCCAAACTCAAGGCCTGCCCTGAGCAGCCTCCCTTGAATCCTCACACTCACCCCAAACTGTCCCAAGGTCCAGCCCAAGCATATAGCTTGTCTCTGAGCCCACAAGCCATGGGACCATGCTGAGAATCATGACATTACAGGTCCCAGCACTGGGCAGAGAGGGAAGAGGACAGCCTGAGGTCGCACAGTGAAGAAGGTGGGGGGAGTGGGCTTTCTGGGACCCAAGATCTTGAGTGGCCATCATAATGCATGTCCTCCGCTTTGTGCGTGGCCTCATGGCCGAGCGAGCCCTTGAAGCAGCTCCTATCGCTATCCTAAGTCTCTCTCAGGCTCCTCAGCCCCCTAGGGCCTGGCCCAATAACACAGAGCAGAACCCCAAGGAACTTCCATGGAGGAAGGCAAGGCCACAAAACTCAGATTCAGAGGCTAAGGAGCATGAGGACCGGCCTCCTCACCTATCATGCTGGTGCCAGCCCACACCACGGACACATTCAGCTGCCATACAGCACCGCAGGCAGCCCACCACAGCCTCTGCTCTTTGTGGGAGCCCCCTGTGGGAAAGCTCTTCCCTTCTCCTCATCTGGACAACTCCCAGGCTCAGGGGCCCGTACTCTGCTCTGGGCAGCCTCTGACCCTTCCTCAGGCCTAGTCTCCATCCTCCTGAGCCTGTGGGTTATGAGAGGAACAAGCACAATGTTAGGAGGCCAGTGAAGTACTCAATGGCCTAACTATGATCTGAATCTTTCTGTGAGAGAAACATGGGCTGGGAGGGAAGATGGGAGGCTGCACTGTGATGAAGTCACCCCGGGGCTACATGGCAGACTTCTGGCTTTGAACAGGAAAAAGATTCATGAACAGACTCTTGGGTCCCCAACCTCCAGGGCAGACAGCCCCCTTTCAATCTCCTAAAAGAGGAATTGAGGCCCCCCAGAGACAGGTCCCCAAGCATAAGTAGAAAACACGTGGACCCACAGCATCTGCCTCTCATCCTGACCAATTCTTGCCAATTGGGCACAGACTCCTGACAGACAAAGGTAGTTATGGACAGTGCTCAGTCACTACCTGATCACACCTTGGTGTCTCTACTTACTGGGTAAGTCATATAATATTTCTGAGCCTCAGTTTCCTCATCAGTGAAATGGATATAATGTCAGTCTCGGCCTCATAGGGTTAAATACGATGAGACCATGAAGAGTCCAGCCCTACATATTAGTCACGGCTGCTGACACCAAAGGGAAACTGGTGATAACACCAAAGGGAAACTGAGGCCCAGTGATGGTACCTCCAGGCCCAATGGGTAGTAGGAACAGAGGGGAATCCTTAGGCTGCACCAAGGGCCCCTCTGTCCACTCCCAGGCAGGGGAAACCCAGAGTGAGCTAATCCCAGGGCTGCTGCTCCATTTCCGGGCATTCATCTTGGCCTGTAGCCGGCCTTCCGGCTTTGCAGGGCAATGGCCACTCGGGAATATAAGAGCAGCCGTTTGCTTTCCTGCTAGCCACCCTCCGCCCCCCCCCCACCCCCCGCTGATGTCCCTCTCCCAGCCACCACTTCCTGTGGTCAAAGGAGGGGTCTGGAATCCTTCTCAAAGGCGCCACCTTTTCTGGGATCCTGGGCCCAGTGGTTGCTGAGGTGGGACAAGGCACAGAGCTGCCTGGAATGACGTCAACTCAGTGACTACCAGTGGCGGTTCTTAGGGGTATACAGATGAGCCTGTGCAGGTGGGGTTCACCTTCCAGATCCCCCCAAGTTGAGAGGGTTCACACCCCCACCGCAGCACAGAGCAGGAGCAGCTCTCTGGCCTCTTCCTCTTTTGGGCTCCTCCTCCTCCAGCTGCTTCCTCCTTTTCCTCCGGTGTGGACACCACTTCCCTGAGAGGCCCAGCCCTGCCATGCAGACTTCACTGCCCCTCCTCCCATCCAGGGCACCGTGGGTGCTGCCATTGACACCCCCCTGCATATTTTGAGGCTTACCAGCCTTGCACCCCAGGATCCTCTGAGTCACAAGGACACCTTCTCAATAAACTTTAGAAGATCCCACCCTCAGGCTTTGGTTCAAATGGACCAGGCACTCGCCAAACCTTGAAAACACGCACAGAAGGCCAACACTGAGACCCCGTCAGACCCAGCAACTGTTTGGTTGTTCCAGGGAGATTATTTCTCCCAAACCACCTAGATGGACACAGCTCCAGGAAGCAGCACGGTGGTGAGGGTGAGGATGGAGTTGGGGTTTTAGTAAGAACAAGAGCCCCAGGCTAGAGGGACTGCATGGAGCTAAGCAGAGGGGTCCCACCTTGCACTTGTGGCTGAAAGAGGATCTGCCTGAGAGTAGCAGGTCCCAGGGTCACCATCAAAGGGCCTAGTCCTCTAACCTCCTCAGGAACCCTGAAATGCATTCTTAGGCAGAGCCCATGAGCTGTGGCCTGGCCAGAACCTGTTGACCCCTTCCTCCTCAATGAACTCCTAGATTAGGACTCCTGTCCCAAGATGCTGAGAAGATGGGACAGATGGCCCTGCTCCCATCTGCCCAGTCCTGCCTCCCAAAGCACAAAGGGGTGTTGGGGGGGGGGGGGTGCAGCACTCAGCCTCCAGGTCAGAACGTCTCATCCTCTGCTGAGGATGTGATGGAGCAAGGCCCTGGTCCCTCAGTGGCTAAGAGCTAATGTGGACAAAGCTTCTTCCATCCTATTCCTGCCAAACGAATGGGTGGCTTTTAGAGACAGAGACCAAGAGAGACTGCTGTGCCCACCAACCTGTGGCCCAAGCCACCCCAAGTGCCAGCCCCTGCAGTGCTGCTGGCTTACTAGGGACCTCCCCAGGATCCAATCAGGCCCCAACCCTACCTGCTGTCACTTGCTGGGCAACGTCTGCAGGCCTAGGACACCAATAATGCTACCCAGTGACCGTGCAGCTCAGGCCAGCCCAGGGTTAACCCCTGACAGGCTGCCCAGGCCTGAAGGGGTCCCTGACCATGCCAACCCCCATCTGGCAGCCTAGCCTCCAACTCAGCACAGTGGGTGGCTCGATGCTGCCTCAGGGCCTGGCACAGAAGCCTGTGCTCCCCAGCTGGCATAACTTCCATCTCCAACTATGGTGGCAGCTCATTCCCTCTATCCTTGCCACCTGCTCTCTGCCCTGTCTGGGGTTCTCCACCCCACCCTCCTGGGATGCCTACAGCTGAGTTCCAGCATCAATTCCTTTGCAAAGCCATCAATTCCTTTTGCAAAGATTCACCCAGTCTCCTGGCTTGGGGTACCCCTGAAGGACCCAGTTCCACTCCTATCCTAGAAGTCTGATTTCTCCTGTTGTCTGCACCGACATTAGGGTCACGGGCAGGAGATGAGCCCAGTGGGACTGGGCAAGACACAAGCACAGGGGGTCAGAAATGGCTTAGACCCTCGCTCGCTTCCCAGCGTGGGAGCTCCAGGCCGGGCTCTGGAAGACAAAGCCTCGCCCAGCCTGGGGGAGGGGTGGGAAGAAGAGACTGGAGGCCCAAGCTACCCCACCCCCATTCAAGTGCTAATGAGCTCCAGCCGGGACCTCGAAAGCTGTGGGAAGAACAGGGAGGCTGGAGGCCCGCCTGGGTACCGGCCCACCTGGTGCCTAGAGCCCAGCCGCCTCCCCAACCTTAGGCAGCCAGGAAGGTAGCTCAGCCCTGAGAAGTTGGGCTTAAGGTCCCCAGGACAGTCTATCACTCCAGCTGGCACCAATTGTCTACACACCTCGGTCTCCCCACTTGCTGTGAACAGCTGCCTGAGGGCAAGGGAGGGGGTTCCCCAGGACCTCCATATGGGGGCCAGTCAGCCTGTAGGCTGGGGAGAATCCTCCCCACCAAACTCTCAACTCTGTAGGAGTCATTAGAGGCTCTCTCACTTGTTCTCACACCCCCAGGCTTTGGCCCATGGTCCCACAACACCTGTGGCTGCAGGCAGGCATCCTGTTCCCAGTTATGGATGGGGAACAGGACATCTACCAGGATTTCACCTGTCACTGGGTTTCTCAACAAGTGCACTAGGTGGAGCTGGGTATTGAACCTAAGTCTGTGTGACCCCAAGAGCTAGTCTAAAGAGGTGAACCGTCCTCCCCCAGGCCAGGCCTTCCTACTTCAGTGCCCTTGCTGAGTGGATCTTTCTGCCCCAATACCTGCCCCTGGCAAATGCCGCTCATTTTGCAAAGCCACCCGAGGAACCTCCCACCCTTCATTCACAGGCACCACTAGACTCTTCCCAACCAGGATCCCAGGCTACCCCTTCTCCAGTTAGACCAAGCCCCAGGCAACAGCCCTGGAATTATCCCTGTTCATGGATGTGTTCTATAGCCTCATTCTTTCCATACATGCTTAATAGGCACCTACTGTTTGCCAGGCCATTTGTTAGAAACACAGATGGGACAGACACCACAACACTCCTTTCCTTTTCTTTTGGTAAACCTAATCGAGCCTTTGTATGTGCAGTCCCTGCACTGGCCAGGCCAAGATCTCCTGCAGCAGTGCTCTGGCCTGAGCCCCAGGGCTGTGGGGCAGCCCAGCTCTGAGAGCTAAATAGGCTCTACTGGAACAGCAGAGACAGCAGGCCCGCAGCAGGCCCCAAACAGCCAGAGCTGAAAGGAAGCATGTAAAACCACTCTCATATGAACGGGTGGAATCCCCACTGCATGCTCTGCCCTATGACAGGCTACAGACTCATCAGCGAGAGTTCTGCACAGGGTGGGTTAAGGGCTGTCTCTGAGGAGCCAGTCAGGCAGGTGGGGAGTTCAGGAAGAAACAGCCTGAAGAATTTCTCTCTCGGTGTCTGCCAGCCCCCATCCCTGTCATCGGTCCCAACACTGAGCCCTTGCCACCCGCCCACAATGTATCAGGTTCAGTGACCTCCATCTTACTCCTCCATCTACCCATCTACCCCCAAGACTGAGTTCAGACTAGTAGTACTTCCTTCATTCAACAAACAGACAAGAAGCACTTGATACACGCCAGGCTCCATGCTTGGCACAGAAGGCACAGAAATGAACAGGACACAGCTCTGCCCCTGTAGTCTCAAGGAAGGACAGCTGTCACCCAGGCAAATACCACTCTCTGATGGGGGAAGGAAGCAGTAGCACCAGGAGCCACAGGAGGGGTTTCAGCAGCCTCCGTCAAGGAAGGGTCCTGGGAGGTGGTCCTGGAGCAGAGTCTTGAAGAACAGTCAAGCAGGAGTGAGTTAGATGGAAAGAAGGAAAATGCATGCCAAGCTAGGAGAGCAGATGCACAGTCCCAGGGGCAAGAGAGAAGGGCTGTATTTATACACTGAAGCCTTCATGGAGCCCATGAGGGGACAGTCTCTCCTTTCTCTGTAGGCTGCCCACACAAGCCCATCCTAAATCAGAGACACCCCCCAAACACACACTCTGGCTTCCTTTCCCTCAAGTGCCCAGCCCAAGGCCCCAAATTCCACCTGGGGATAGTGGGTCAGTCAAGTTGAACTGGGGGGCAGAGAGAGGTGTCCCTGAAATAGGGCTGGTATCAGCAGTTCTGCCCCCAGCGCCCCCTCATGACAAGCTGCTAGGAAAATCGCTCTCACTGGTGTGTACCACATCTGCCTCTGCCCCTGGTGCCCATCCGCTGGCAGGGCTACCCAGGAGGGCAAGGAGCCAGTATGCGGGTGGGGCAGCAGGCGTGGTTCTGGCTGAAAGGGAAGGCTGGCAATTGCCCAACCTAAGAGTCCCGTTGCCTGGACAGAGTTCTTCCCGCTACGTGGGACAGGCGCCCAGCACTCTGAAGCTGCTCCGCCTGGGCTCCCATCACTTCCTTGTACCTGGACGGGAAAGGGATGGCTGACCAGTTCCCCTACCTAGGCAGCCAATGCAGATTGGGTCCCCGGTTTCAGGCAGATCTAGATCTCCCAGCCCCTTGCAGTACACCCTCTGCAGGGTCTTAGATCCCATCCCCCACCCCCAACAGGAACCTCCATGAGGCCCCTATTCTCCCCATCCTGGGCCCAGCACTCCTCTGGCCCAAACCCAGGAAGCCCATTCAACAGAGGAAGCAAAGGCCAGAGGAGCAAGATGCTGAGATGAACTCCCCAGCCTAGAAAATGCTGAGCCAGACCCTGCACCCCTGGTTGCTGCCAGCCCAGTGTAGGAGGGGCTGCTAGGCCCAAAATCTGAGCCAAGCTCTACGGAGCAAGACTAGTGGAATGGGGTTGGGACACAGAGGGCCAGGAGCCGCATGTACCCCGATCCTATGGCCCAGTCGCACATCTCCTCAGCTGATCCGCCTGGGAAGGGGCTGCCCAGTGGTCCCTGGGTGGGCACCAGGAGACAGAAGTACCAAAAACACCCTACCCAGGCCCATCGGGCAGAAGCGACGTGCCCTCCACCGCGGCGACACCCACTCAACTGGTGCTGCCGCACTCGATGCGAAGACAGGAAGAGGCAAGCGCCCAACGCAAAACAGCCCAGGAGGCTGGGCCGCCGCCCCTTCCCGCCCCTTCTCTTCCTACCCGCAGCGGCGGCGGAGCGGATGCCATTTTGAAACCTCTGGGCTGTGCCCCTGAGGCCAGGCCCCCAGGGACAGTCAACAGATGGGCTCAGGATGAAGACACGCTGTCCGTCCCTCGGCCAGACACTCAGCCAGGAAAGCTCTGCTTTTCACAGCCTGAGGACCCCACAGCGGCTGTGAGGCTGAGGGGCCACACCCCCCCCACATACACTGTCCAGCCTCCAATGCTGCTACGAGGGCCTGTCTCCCCTGAGCCCTGAAACCCTCAAATCAGGCTGCCACCGGGCACCACACCTGCTCCCACAGGAAGGCCGGACAGGGACAACTATCAGGAGCACAGTCTTTGCAAAAGTCCACCTCAGATGCCCCCCAATTCCAGTTGGCCCCCAACTCCTCATCCAGCTGGCCCACCACTTCCCCCTCACAGGGCCTCAAGATGTGACAGGCCCACCCACTTCCAGAGGCCAAGTCCTTGGCCTTTCGGCGCAGAAAGGGTGCAGGAAGCCCAGTACCCGTCAGCACATCTCCTTGGCCCGCCCAGCAGGGCAGCAATATGTCGGCTGTCTCACCACTTCCACTTCCCCCCACCCCTCAAGCAGCCACCATCTTTCCTGGCCTTGGAGGCGCCACAACCCAAACTCCTCCACACTCACACTCCATCCTACTCCCCAGACGCCCCCCTCACTGGCCCAGATAGGGCTTAGAAACTGGGAAACAGCCAGCCCGCGGAATCTCCCTGGGAAGCTTGAGGCCTGGCTCCCTCCCTCAGTGAGACCAGTAGAACCTCAGTCCAGCCCCTTAGTCTGGGCCCCTCCTCCCAGCTCGACCCTGTCCACCTAGTGCAGGAGGGGTAGAGGTAGTGCAGAGGTAGACCCAAGTGTGGTAGAGAACTCAGGGAGGAGGAGCAGAGGGGTTTGAGGAGTAATGTGTGCAGAGTGGGACCTGGTGAGCCAGATGCAGGTCACAAAGATCTCTAAAGGTTTGGGGGTTCCAGCTAGAGAGAGGGCTCATGAGCAATCATGGTTTCCACTTGAGAGGTCCCTTGATGTCAGGGTGCACAGGTGGATACAGGGTTCAGAGTAGGGACAAGGCAAGAGGGGAAAGGAAGGAGTGGGTGGGGGCCTGGCAGGGGCCCCAGGGATGTTCATGCCCAATTCATGCCCAGGGGAGCAGGTGAGGGAAACAGGTGGTGCCTAAGGTGGGGGCCAAAGCAGGGGGTTCCGGGGATTTGAGTGAAGTCTAGGGAAGGATGAAAGACAAGGCAGGGACTCTGAGGGTCTGTGAGGTTGGTCAGCAAGGGTGGATGGTCAGGCAGGGTTCTGAGTCTGGGGGCTTGGGGTCTGCGAGGAGTTAAGGGTCTGACCTAGAGTCTGGGCTACGGATCAGAGGTCTAGGCCAACCTAAAGTTTTGAACCATTTGGGTATCCTGGCCAGGCCGGGTCTGGGAGTTCAAGGCCAGGTGTGGGGGTCCAGTCTGAGTCTGGGAGTTCAAGGCCCTAGTCTGGAGGTCAAAGTCTTTGTCTGGGGATTCGGACGGGGAATCGAGGGTCCCAGCGCAGGGCGCGGCCTCACCCAAAAGCAGCAACTTCACCTCCCTCGCCGCCTTCTCGCCGTCTTCCCGCAGATTCTTGTCGATCATCTTAGAGCGCTCGGCCGCCGCCTTGTCCTCGGCACTCACGGTGCAGCCCATCCCGCCGTCCGCCGGCCCGGCCGCCGCCCGGCCCCCACACGGCCCCCGGCCCGGCTCGGCCCCGTCCGACCCACTCCGCTCCCGCCGCCGACCCTCTACGGGTAGCTCTCGGGTCGGCAGTTCCGAGCGTCTGCGGGCGGTGCCTTCCCGGCCGCCGCGCACCGACGGCGGGGCGGGCCGAGGGTGGGGCCGGAGCAGGCCAGGCCCGGGACTGGGCCAGGGAGGGCCCGAAGGCGGGGCCATAGGAGATCCGGGGTCGGTGATTGGCTTGAGGGCAGAGCAAATTAGAAGTTAGGCTCAGCCCAGACTCGGGCCCGAGCTGGAGGCGGAGCTACGCCGAGGAATAGCTGCAAGAGTAGAGCCAAGCCCAGAGGGATTGGGCTCCAGGCGAGCTGCAGGCGGGGCTGGGCTCCGATTGGATGCGGAACTCCCGGAGCCCCGCTGCCCAACGGCGGAGGCGGGCGGATCTTGTACCCCGAGGGTGGGGATCCGGTGCACCTCTTAGGCGAGCAGAAATCAGCCCTGGAGCTTAAGCGAGACGGGCTAGCTGGGTGAAGGAGGCGTGTCTTCTCTCTTGTTAAAGTTATTGAACCCAATAAACTTCTTTCAGGATCTACGGAGCCCCGGAGCCTCTCTAAACTTCGGCTTTCTCTGTCTTAAGGCGAGTTTGGCCCCTTCTCTCTCGAGTTGCAGTTTAAAAAATGTCTACTGCCACCTCTACACCTTTGCCCAAGCTATCTCCCTCAGCCAGGGTGCCTCCTCTTGTCACACAAGGCTTTATCCATCCTTCTCTGATCTAGGAGGCCTTCTCCTGCATGTAGGCATCCTGTACTTCAGCCTGGGACATGGCAACCAGACCGAGAGAGAGGGAGAAAGAGAGAGGCAGCGGGCAGGAAGGACTTATGGAAAGATAAGTGGCCCTGACCCTATGACCTGTCCCTACTGGACAGTGGCTGCAACCCTATGGCTGGGCAAAGGTGGAGTGGAGGCAGCATCGTTTCTAGCAGAACATTGCAGTCTTTCTAATACTGTTCAAGAAGAGCCCACAGCCCTGACCTCCAATGGACTTCCAGTGAAAGAGTCTGCCAAGGGTTACCCACGAAGATTCTTGTGTGGCCCCAATGCTGTGAGTCGAGGAGGCCCCGCCCAAAGACAAGGTCCACAAAGCCAGGAAGGGAGCTGGCCACCCACAGACCCCCTGTTCAGCATAGACTCCTTCCTTACCACCCTGCCACACATCTTGTTTCAGCTCCAAATCCTCAGCTGTCTGCTCTCCGCGGACTGTCTGTGGATCCCTATCTGAATGGCTCCCTTGTTGAGGAGCAATCATTGGACTATAGGTCTTCCAATGGTTCTCCAAGGATCCTCTCCTGCCTAGAGCCAAAGCTCAGGCAGGCTCTGTCACAAACATGCAGCAAACATGGTGAAAACATATAATGGCCATCCAGGAACACAGACACTCAGAGATATGTACTATTCATTAGTCATAGGACCAACCTCCAACATGCCTCAAATCCATAGAACCCACTATAAAATGGGTGCACACAGTCAAAAACACAGCCTGTCCACACACAGGCTACAAACCCAGCTCCAAGGCAGGCCTCTTTCCCCCATCAGCCCCGCCCCACATTTGAGAGCTGATCCTACCTCCTTGGGCCTCCCCAGCTGGCTCCTAGCAACAGCCAACAGCTCTTGCAGTTGCTGAGCAACGGGGAGAACCTGTCAGCCCCTTGGAGGCCAGGCTCACCAGAGGTGGGCAGACACAGACCCCAATCGATGGAGGCAGGGCAGGACAGGGCCACAGGGAGGCATGTCCTCCTCCAGCCTCAGGCCAGGCTGTGTGGTCCTTGCACACTTCCACCTGATAGTCACTCCCTCTAATTATTCGTTCTTCCTAAAGTGTCCAGCAACCCTATTCCACCCCTCCCAGCTTCCCCCTCTCCATCTCCATGGGGGCCCCAAGGGTAGGGCTAGGCCTCTGCTTGCCACTCCATTCACATGCCTCCCTTCCATTCCTGGGGCTCTGAATCCTATTCTGTCATCTCCAGCCCAGCTTCTCCCCTAATCACCAGCCCCATGTCCATCACTGCTCTGAAACCTCCCCTAGACACTTTAGGCACCTCCAGTGGCCCCTGCTCCTAGTCTCTCCACTTTGTGGTCTCTCACCAGCCAGAGCAAGCCCCCCCCCCCTTCCACCCCTACACCCTGTCAGTTTCTTCCCCTCCTCAACCCCCACCTCACATGTGTGTCTCTGTTCTCTGTCTCTTCTCATGGGCCTCCAGCCTCCTCCCTGGCTCTCATCTTTCCTCTACAATCCATCCTCTACATGGCAGCCAAGGGATCCTGCTGAAAGAAATCACATCACTCTCTTGCTCATAAACCTTCTGTGGCTCCACAGTGCCCTGAGGATAAAACCCAGACATTCTGGTTTGGATTGTGTAGGAAGTAGACGTGGTAGAGGGGCAACTGACAGCAAGAACTCTGAGGAGCAGTCTACAAACTTACTAGCTGCATATTACTTTGGAGAAATACCAGAAACTCCCTCTGCCTCCATTTTCTTATCAGTAAATGAGCCTAACAGTAACATCAACCCACTGCAGTGGCTAAGGTCAGGACTAAGGGAGGAAATGAAAGTAAAATGTAAAATGTTTCCATGTGAGTGGCACATGGAAAACTCTAAGTAGGGGTGAGTCCTATGATAGTGATCTCTGCAAGGCCCTGTCCCCACCCAAGGTCCACCTGATCTCCCCCCACTTAACACATCCACGCTCAAGCCATGTGACTGACCTTGTTCACTCCATCCTCTTGCTCCTCCCCTTGATCCCTCTCCACTCATTCTTCCTCCCTATCTCTCATTCCATGGCTGTGAGCTGGGCCTCTAGGACTCCACTGTCCTGGAGCTTTCCCCACCCCAGGCCCAGATCCCACTGTCTTGCTGGTGAGTCTCTTCCATCTGGGTCTCTGTTTCCAGGCCCAGAATAATCCTTGAGGGTGCAGGTAAATATCTGTCAAATGAAATGAATGAATCACACAAACTCTCCCCTAACCTTTCCAGGGGTTCTCCCCCTTCCCCCCCCCCCCCACCTCCTGAAACTAGGAAAGCTGTAAACAACTAATCCTGCTGCCACTATAACAGTATTTGCCATTATTGTATGTGCAGAGAAGGCAGGAACTAATTGTGCCTGGGAAGGAGGCTTCTTAGTGGAAGTGATGTGGGGAGTGGTAGAGGGAGGAGAGAGCTGAGGAAGAATGTGGCAGGAACAGGGAATCTGGAGGTGAAACTGTGAGACCAGGTTTGGGGAGGGGCCAGGGAGAAAATCAAGGGTCAGAGCTGGAGAAACCCCATTGCTTTACAGCTGAGGCAATTGAGAATCAGAAGGGGCTGGGACCCATCCATGGTCATCCAGAGACAACACGGACAGCTTGCTTCCCTCCCGTTTGGGAACCCAGGAGTCTTTTTGAGAGATGTCATTTTGGGAGCAGAGGATAGCTGCCTAGCCAGGGCCTCATGGGCCCCAAAGGAAGCAGGACTTGTCTCTGTGCACACTGGTCCAGCACCACCTGGACTAGACCATAAAGACAGTGAAATGACAGCCAGCAGAACTGAGGACAGCACTCTGGCCAGAATGGAGAAGTGGCAGCTGCCGGCTCACTCAACTCCCTTGCTCACTCTGACAGCTAGAATAGCCCTGGGGCTCACCACACTCCACAGAGCAGGTGCAGCTTGTACTGAGTTCCTACCATGCACCAGGCTGAGCAGGGTGAGGAATGGAGACCCCCTCAGTGGGCCATGACACCCCAGCCCACAGGCTCCAGGAAGGGGAAGCTATGAGTACTTCCTCAAAGACAGTTTCGGGGTGGGTGTGTCTGCCCTCATTCAGAGTCCAGGAACAGGCAGGACCCTACAGGGATACCCAAAGTCCAGGGTCCTGACCACCCCACTTCCATAGCTCCCAGGTGGCAGTCCCCAGCAACTCTGATCACCAAATCACAGGCCTTGCAGATAGGGCTTCAGCAGCTTCTGCTTGTAGATCTCAGTGGCCAGAGCTGGCTCCCTCCCTGCAGCCCTGAGCCAGGCTCCACCTCCTGGGTACATCCCCTGCACTTCCCCCTTCCTGCTTCTTAGCCCAGAAGCAGTTTTGAGATTGGAGTCAGGTACCCTTCCCTCTCTGCTCCTTCCTTTCAAACCTCTCTTCCCAGGCTTCTCTTCCCTCCAGAGAAACAGTTCCAAGCCTGGGAGGTCTTGGAGTCCAGGGTCCCCCTTCCTGGTCATCTGCCTCCTTCAAAGATAATTGGCTTTGGCATGAAGAACCCAGGCCAGAAGTTTCTGGATGGGGTAGGGGGCTCCACCTGACATGGGGACAGGAGGGTCTGAGAAGATGAGTCATCTACTCAACCATTGTCTACTGTGCCACTGTGCTGAGAACCCTAGGGAGAGAGAGGCAGCTGGGACCCTGCCCTTCAGGAGCACATGCCAAACAAGTAAACAGGGAAACAGAAACAGTTTCAGAGGAAATCAACAGGGTGACAAGAGAGCCACTGGGAGTATACACAGGAGTAACAGTCTGAGAAGATCTTCAAATGATAAGAGACCAACAGTGTGATAAGCCAAAGAGTAATAGGTGGAGGTAATAGCAAGTGCAAAGACCCTGGGGTAGAAAGACACAGGGTGTTCCTAGAACAGAAAGGAGGTCAGCTTGGCCAGAATAGCAAGAGCAAGAGGTACATATTGTGATGTGAGAGAAGACTGCCATAGGGCTTCACTGAGTAGGGCAGTCAAGGAGTTCCCAAGTCCCTAAGAGATGCTGAGGTAAGGGTACATCTGAGCCTGCAGCAGGCATCAGCATCTCTAGGCCAGTGACCCATGCCTGGCCTTGCAAATACAACTGGTTCTGGCACTCAAGCTGCTACTGAGTAGGGGAGAACTGTCCAGGGAGCCCTTGGGGCTTGGTGGTCAAGTCTGAGCTCAGCCCCTCTCCTTCCCCTTGAAGAGCTCATGGTCCAACTCACTACTGTGTCTGCCACATACACAGCCTCTAAAGGCCAGCTCCCCAAGAAACCCAGGGTCCTCAGAGGGCCTGGGAAATGATAATCAGCCTATCCCCAGGAGCCACTCTTCTGTTCACCTTGTTGCAGCCCTCCGTGTCATGCTGTCCAAAGGCTGGGGCTGGTAGCCTCTCCCGCGACTTGTTAGGGCCTTCATTAGCAATGCTTCCTGGAATTTAATTTAATGAAGGAGCAAAAACAGCCTAATGAAGGTGATGCAAAAGCAAGCAGCCCATGAGGTGCCTCCAAGGCCCAGCCACCTGGGCTCAGGGGCTTCCTGCCGATGGTAACTGGGAGTAGAGGGGCAAGAGAAAGGGGACTTGTCCTGGGAGGGATGCTGGCCACTGAGTCCTGGGAGTAGGGGACATTGCTCTGCCACACTGCATGGAGCAGATGCTACTACTGAAGCTAACTACGCAGAGGAATGAGCCTGGCTGGGGCCTGCTTCAGGCTGCTGGAAAAAAGCTTTTAGGATGCTATCAGCCAGAGCAAAGGTTCTAGGCCACCATGGGATGTCAGATGTCCAGGCTGTGGGCTAGCACCAGGGGGTGGTAGCAGGGGCCAGATCATCAGGGCCGAGTTTAGATTTTATTCCAAATTTAATTGTGATGGAAACAACTAACGTTTTGTTTTGTTTAACAGCTAGGGTGTTGTTTTTTTTTTTTTTAATTAATTAATTTGAGAGAGAGATCACGCGAGCAGGGCAGGAGCAGAGAAAGAGGGAGAGAGAGGCAATCTCCCCACTGTCAGTGTAGAGCTTGATGTGGGGCTCAAACTCACAAACCATGAGATCACACCCTGAGCCTAAGTTAAATGCTTAACCGACTGAGCCACCCAGACACCCCACAACTAGCGGGTTTTTAAGGGAGGGTGACATGACCTGCTATTTTAAAGTTCCCTTTGGCAGTTATGAGGAGTAATGCCCCTGTGGAGAAGGGAGAAGGGAGGGAGACAGAGGGGGACCACTATATGGTGCAGAAGGTTAAGGTGATGGAGGAAAGCTGAAGGAGACACGGTTGTCCCTTGTCGCCTAGAAGGTAGCTCAGGGGACATGGAGTGGGGTGTATGTATACCTGGGCTGAACTGTTTCTTCTAGCAAGTTTGGGCTGGTTGGTCCCCTTTCAGCCTTCTCCACAGACTTGGCCTCTCCTCCAAATAGACATTTAAAGAATATTAGTTTAAAAGATTCTTCGCGCCCCACACCTGCTTTCCCACCTTTGTGGGGGAAAGCACTCCCCACTTCCCCTGCTGGAGTTCCCTTCGCATCTCTCCACGGCTCGAAGCACTCTATGCCCTGCCCCCAGGGCTTGCTCAGAGCTAAGGCTCCCCAAGAGCCCCATGACTGTATTTCACAACGGGAAAGGCCCAGAGCTCAGGCACAGGGCAGAGAGCTGCGAGGGTGCAGCCTCGCAGACCAGCGCCTGTCCCGCCCCCCGCGGCCTCCGGCCACCGTCCGCCACCCCGCGCAGCGCAGCCCCCTCACACCTCCCCATTTCTTAACCCGGCTCCTCAAGTTCTCGGGCCCACGCCCCGCCCCAGCGCCCTCCGCCCTCCAGGCCGGGCTAAAGCCGGAAGCGGCCTCTGAGCTCGCGCCCCGCCTCTTCCGGGTCCTCTCTAGGCGGGAGTGCTGGACTTCTGTGGCCGCCGGAGGCCCGGCAAGGTTTCGCGGGGCAGCGGCGCCCTCTGGCGTGCCTCAGGCGCAGCGCGGGAGCCGAGGCCGACCCAGCACTTCCTCCGCCTTCGCGCAGCCTTTGCCTCTCCTGCCGCTGCTGTCTTCCGGCTGCCACTCGAGGTTATCCCCACCAGGCTTGCTTTCTCGCCTTGTTTAGTCTCCGACCCTGGCCCCGGCCTCCGCCCATCTGCCTGCCACTTGGAGCGCCCGTGGCCCTCGCCTGATCCCCGCCTGCCTGGCCTTCCCAGCCATAGAGGAAGACCGTTCTCTCGGACCATCCCCAGGACGTGCCCTAACAGCCGCCTTCTACTCCCTCTGGTCGTGGCACCTTCCCACCCTCTGTTCCAGGATGCTCTCCCGCCTCCCCAAATTCACAGCGGAGATCAGGCGCCAATTTGGGAGACCATCCCGGGCAGCCACTTCCAGGCTTCCTCGGGGTCGGATGGCCCCGTGTCTTTCCCTCGTGCCCAGCCTGGGGACGGTTGTGTTTGACCCCAGGGTGGACTTGGTCAGGATAGGAGAGGGGTTCGGGCATGTGGGGAGGGGGTCTCAGAAGGCTAGGTCAAGAGTGGCTCTAGGAGTTCAGCCCCTTCCTTCCTTCCAGATCAGGCAACCCTGTAGAGGTCCCTGTCTGGCCTTCTGAGGACCTGGCCACGTGTGGGACTGGCAGCTCCTCGCTCACCTACCCAGGATGACAAACGTTGAGGTCCTGGCCCCTTTTTGACCACCTTTCCCTTCACGTCCGGCCTGGAGCCTTCCTGCCTGCCTTCCTCCCACACACCAGGCTGGAGGACTTTTTGGACTGCCTTGGAGCCTCAGGGCCTGGCTGCACTGCCATAGCTGACCATTCCAGCCACCCAGCCCTACAAGGTGTCTGGCGGGTCACAGCACAGCCCAGACTCCCGCCATTGGCCGCCAGGGGACAGCAGAGGCCGCCTTCTGCAGAACTCGGGTTGGGGCTGGGAGTATGGGGGATCAAGCTGCAGTCTAATACTGTCCAGGTCCTGCTGTGCGTGGCAGGGCAGGTTTGCAGCTTTATGTGGTTTTGAAAGCAGTTTTATTCTTTCAGATTTCTTCCAGGGCTGCACTTTCTAAGTAACTTCCAGTCAATTATTCCTGTTCCAAGTTGTTTGAAAATCAGTTGCTGGATGACTTTAAACTGAGATCAAGGCAGACATCTGGATGAGTCCTCTGGGTCCCTCCATGTGCTCCTTCATGTCCCTGGATACCAGGGCTTGGCCAGGCCAGGCAGTGTCCACCCTGTATACCCTGATGCCAACTGTCCAACCTCCAGCTACTGTCTTCTAGCCCACTATCTCTACAGCCCTGGCCTTCACCAACCTCCCACCCATGGTCCAATCTCTCCTCCTCAGTACCTTCTTCTCAGTCTTCCTAAAAGCCTCTGTTGGCCCTGCTCCCCTCACTTCACACAGATCTTACCAGTCTGTAGTCTTACCAGTCCTGGGGCGCCTGGGTGGTTCAGTCTAAGTGCCCAACTTCAGCTCAGGTCATGATCTCAGGGTTCATGAGTTGGAGCCCCACATCAGGCTTGCTGCTGTCAGCCTGTCAGCAGAGATCCCGCTTTGGATCCTTTGTCCCCCTCTCCCCGCCCCTCCCCCACTCATTCTCCCTCTCCCTCTCTCTCTCTCTCTCAAAAACAAAACAAAAACATTATAGTTTTACCAGTCCTACCTCTTCCTCCTCTACCCACTCCAGTCAGGCTTGCCCTTCCCTCCACAAAACAGCCGTGACCCACACATTGCCGAACCCAGCTGAAGCTCCATGCTCACCTCCTTGAGCATTTGACCCCCGTCTGGCTCCCACATGCCCTCTTCCCCCTTTGTTTCCTCCTGGCTCCCCTGCTTAGCTCTTTCTCTGATTCCACCTTGGCTCTCCTATCTCCTATTAGGAGTGTTCCAGGGCTCCATCCTGACTGCTGCCCTTCGGTCTTCACTCACCACCCTCATCTCATCCAGGCCCCTGACCTTAACTACTGTCCACTGGCTTTGCCTCCCAGACTCTGGGTCCAGTTCTGGCCACTCTACTGAACTTGAGTCACATACCCAGTGGCCGACTTGGCATCCCCACTTTGATATCTAGTCGATTTTTAAGACTTTTCATGGGCAAAACTGATCTCCCTCCCAAGAACTGCCTCCTTCAGTGGATGCAGTGGCAGTTTGGACCCTAGACAGCCTTGGAGTCACCCTAGACTTGTTTCTGCCCCACTCCACCCCCATGTCCAAATAATCAGGGAACTTTGCTGCCTTTACCTCCAGCACATGTCCAGCATCTCACCCCAACTGTGCCACTACCTGGGCTGAGCTACCTGACATGTCTGTCTGAAATTGCAATAGCCTGTGTGTCATTGTCACCCTTGGCTCCCCATCCCACACCCCAGAGTCTAAGCTCCATGTAGCAGCTGGAATAATCCAGAGTTGCTGCTGAATCAAATCCTGCCCCCTTCTCTGTTCAAGAATTGGCATTGGGTCTCACCTTTCCCAGAGAAAAATCCAAAGCCCTTATGGTGGCTGGCAAGGCCCCACATCTTCCCCCCTCAAAAGCCCCCACTTGTCCCTCCTTCCCTCTACTGCCTCACTCAACAGCAGCCACAACGACTTCCTGGTTGCTCCTCTCACAGGTATGTTCTGCTTCTGAACTTTGCACCAGCTGATCCCTCTGGCTGGAATGTTCCCTGCAGGCATCCACATGACTTCCTCCCTCTCCAAATCTCTGAAAAGCATATTTTTCTCAGTGAAGGCCACCTTGACCCACCTCCAGACCCCCTGTTCTCTATTGCTCCTACCTTGCCATTTTAGTACCTATGGTATGACCATCTTCTAACAAATAATGTAACTTACTAATTATGTTTCATGTTTCTGGTCTGAATTCAGTCCCACACCTAGAATGTAAGCTCAAGGAAGGCAAGGGCCTTCACTTTGTTTACTGCTGTGTGTACAGGTGCTGGAAGGATGCCTAGCACATGGGAAATCTTGATAAATATTCGTTGAATGAGTGAATTCCTCTTCCATCAATAGGTGAATGTACACATGTGCACACAGGTGAGGAGGGTGTGGGCAGGGGGAAGCTGCTGGTCAGAAGAGACCAAGGCTGACTTTGGCCCCTTTACCTGGTCTATATCATCTTGTCTTGCTGTTACAAGTGGTCATAAGAAAAGCAGTGAAAATAAATATAGAAGACCTTTGTGCTGGAGTTTCTGGCTGCTTTCACTCGTTCATTTCCAAACAGAGCAAATTTTAAAAAGCAAGAAAGAAGGAAAAAAAAGACCTAGGAAATTCTTCAAAACATACAAAAATGACTATGACCAAGGGCCTGCAGACCCATCCTTATGGAGGCTGAGTGACTGGACCTTGACAGCCAGGAACAAGAGATATTCATTTTCAAACAGTCATGTGGACACTTGGTATAGTCTAGCGGCCACATTGCCTGCCCCTTCCCCCCTAGAGAATGCTGCTCATGGTCCATGTTAGAGGAGACCTTGCTGAGCAGGCAGAGAAGACCTCTTGGGGGCCAGAGTCCTTCCTCCACCCCGTGTGTGTGTGCGCGCACATGCGTGAGTGTGTGTGTGTGTGTGTGTGTGTGTGTGTGTGAAGCAGGTGGACCTACTGTCAACACATCCTCTTGGTCTGAGAGGTCTAAAGCCAGGCCTGGGGTTTTTAGGGAATCCAGGCAGTCTTGCTGCTGCTCTGACCTGCAGCCTTCTTTGGACAGAGTATGAGAAAAGACCCCCAAGGTCTCTCAGCAGGATGGACCCTGTCCTCCACTGCCTCCCACTCTCTAGGAGCCAAAGGCTCCATGCAGGGCTATGACCTAATCTGATGAGGAGGAAGCCAGAGACCCCCAGAGGGCAGCCCCTCACATCAGGACACTCTGGGCTGCAGCCACCTCTCGGCCAGTGTCCGGCTCTTTTCTGGGGCTGCAGGGCTCCTGGGTAAGTCCCCAGGCTGGAGTCAGGCGCCTGGGGCTGAAGGGAACTAGACTCAGGAAGCCCCCCTCTGATCAGTTGGCACAGCCATGGGCCTACCAGCCACCAGCTTGAGGAAATTCTTTCTTGAGGGGTTTCCCAAGCTGGCAGCTGCCTCGCCAGTTCAAACTGGATTTTTCCTGTTGCCCTTTCCCTGGCGGCCTAGCCGGGTGCAGGGTCTCTCCTAATGAGGGTTTGGTGCCAAGGCCCAGGCGGCTCCGTCTTGCTGGGTACCAGCTGGTTGAGGCCTGCCCCAGGAAATGAGCAGCTTCCTAGTTTCATCGGGGCCAGGGCACTTGGGACTACCCTGCATCTTTTGGCCAGTCCTGCCCTGCCTTGGACCCCCTACTCAAAACTCAGGGCTCCAAACACGGGAACTCATTAACCCACCTTTATTCACAGTGGGTTTTACCATTAATAGAAGATCAGCCTGACAACTCACAGAATTCCTGGATTTTTGTCCTCAGACTCAAGGCATTAGCAGAGGATTGACATGGCAGCCAGGGAGGGCAGGGGGCCCTTCAGCAGGGTTTCTGCAGGGCTCAGCTGCCCCCTTGCTCAGACCCTCCCTGGAGCTACTGGGGATGCACCTCACGTTGCCTCCTTCCGGAGCCTCTCTCTGTCCCATTTCCTGGGGCCTCATTAATTCCTCCCCACCTCACCCCGTGAGAAAGCAGGTCTGTGCTGAGCCTGGCCCAGGTCCAGAGCTGGGCCTGAGCATGCCACTGGCTGGTTTGGAAGGGGCCCTATCCTCACCCTCATCCCAGGGAAGGGGGCAGGAGAGGCTCCCGTTTCCATCCATATCCCGACTTCTACCCACTTGCCAGGAGCTCAGGGACCATGGGGAACAAGAATACACAACATAGCTGGTATTATGTATAATATTTATAAAAGGGAGCTGACAGCCTCTCCACTCCTACCCCGGATCAGCCCCTGGGGTCTTTGGCTCCCAGGGGCAGAGACGCTCTGGGCCCCAGCCTCTTTCTTCTCCCAGAAATGGAATGTGAGCTATGGCCCAGACTTGGGGTGGGGGGAGTCCCAGCCTCCCCAGGACTGGTGAAGGGGCAGGTCCCTGGGGGTGCCCACACCAGCCTCACATTTAAAAGAACCTGATGGCTTCAGGTATGGGGGGTGGTCTGCTTCTGGTGGTGGGGATGGGAGAAGGAGACGAGAGTATCCAAGCGCTTGAGTCCAAGTGACTGAAAGGGGCCTCCGGGACAGAAGTGGGGGAAGGCAAGTGCTTTGAGGGAGGTGAGGCCCCAGAGTGCAGACCAAGGTCCAGCAGCAAGGTAGGGAGATGGCTGCAGGCTTGGGCTCCAACTCTGTGTGCCCTACAGACTGTGTAGGCAGCTGTTGGACCTCAGTGTTTGCATCTGTGCAAGGAGGGCAGGGGCCTGAGTGGGATCTGAGGCAACAGGACGGGAGCAAGGGCACAGCCCCACCCTGCTCCCAACTCCGGAAGCCCCTGTAGCCCGGGAGCCCAGCAAGGTAGTGGTCCAAGGGCCTTGGTCCTGGCTGTAACAAAAACCTTCCACAGAGAAGACGTGAGGCAGGGGACAAATGCCATAGTGTTAACCACGTCTTTCTTCTCCCCGCTGACTGGCCACTGGATGGGAGCAGGGGCTGAAGACTCTGGGCAGGGGTACTTGGACGAGTAGACAGAACAGGCCGGGGGTCTTCCTAGTGGCTTCCTCCATGCCGGCCGGTCCCTGACACCCAATCAATGATGATGAAGCTCAAGCTCATGGTCATCAGCAAGAGGCCAAGCACAGCGAAACAAAGGGCCTATGGGGTCAGGGAGTCAAGAGTCAGGTGTGAGGTCAGGGCAGCTCCCTCAGCCCCACACCAGCCCACCAACCTCCCGGATCCTCGCACCAAGATTTTGGGGGTAGACTTTGCAGGTTCCTTCTCGGTGGGTATGATGCGAAAGTAGAAGATGGCGGGGAAGATGAAGATGAGGCATGGGGCAGATGTGGCACCTGCAAAGAATGAGATATATCCAGCTATTGGCTAAGGTCCAGGGGTGAACCCTTCAGTGAGGTCAGAGATTCCTTGCTGGGGAAGTCTCATCTTGAGACTCTACTTGAGAGCTCTGCCTGATTCTGGAGAGCCCACCAGTCCCCCTGCCCCCCATTCTCTGTCCAACTGGATGGAAAGCTAGTACTGTTGGCAGTAGAAGAATCTGTCAGTGAATGAAGCTAGCAAAGAGGAAAGGTAAGCCAAAAGATAAAGACAAAGCCTTGAAGATATCGGGCTCCTAGATATAGCTATTCCTGAAGGCTTTTCCATTATTTAAGCCAATACCTTCCTCTTTGCTTAAATCATTTTGAGTCAGATTTTGGCCACAGAGAACCTATAGTCATGTCTATGATATCCATGACAATCAGCCCCCAGGTCTGTGTTTTGGTCCCTGCAGAGTTGGGCTGAGGAGTCAGTCTTGTGAGTTGGGTCACTCCAAAGATGTCTCAGAATTGTCTGATTTTCTACCTTAGAGCCACAACTGGGATGAGACAGTGGACAGAGCACTGAACCTATAGTTCCATGATCCTAGAGCTAAATCAAGGCCCCCCACTTACCAGCCGTATGGCTCTGCTACTCCCTTAATCACTACGGACTTCAGTTTCCTCATATGTGAAATGGGGACAAGACCCAATGAGACCCTTTGTGGAGGTCCCTGGCATCCGGGCTCCACCCCATCCCTCAGCAAGGGGGAACAGACTCTGGTTTTGAGCCCACAGAAGGGATTAGAATAGCCTTCAGGACAAAAATCTCAGACAGGAAGCCAAGTTGTGCACATGGCCAGCAGCTGTCACTAAAGGTCGGGTATGATCTCAGGAATCTGCCAGGATTTAGATAGGAAATTCTCTGGCCAATGTCCTGCCTCTATACACAGCTGGGCCAGACCCTCACCAATGACCCCGAAGATGCCCAGGATGTTGGGAGCGAAGATAACCAGCAAGTTGATACAAGTGAGCAGGCCGATGGCAATGAGTATGTGCCGCAGCCAGCTGAACTCCTGGTTCTTAAACAGCATCTGCTGGATGGCACGGCGCACCTGGGGGATGGGGGTGGGAAGAGTCACCAGTCTGTCAGCTCCATAAGTCCCACCCTACATCGGTCCACCTGCCCACCGGCTCACCGGAAACAGAACGATTGGCACTGTGAGTGTGACTGCCGTCAGCACGGCCACACGCACACAGAGGATCAGCACGTCAAATGGGTCCACCTTGCTGTAGGTGTGCAGTAGCTCCGACTCCACCCCGTCTGTGGCAGGCAGGGAGGATGGTCAGCAGGTGGCCCAGGGAGGGGGACGGGCTCTGAGCCTGGGTTGACCCTGACACTGTGGGAAGTGGCAACAGACTCACCTCCACAGCTGTAGGGCACAGTTAGGCATCACGCACCTAGTTAGCACCTCCAGTATGCAGGGTACCATGGCCACTGGCCAGCCCCTTGCCCCCCAGCCTGGCCTCTGCCTCTGCCCCCACGGTCCAGCCATACCGTAGAAGGTGAGGTAGCCGAAGAGGGCAGCCAGGAAGTACATGACATACATGACGGCGATGGACAGGTTGGAGATGTGCTGCATCTTCCTCTTGGAGGGGCTTTGGGGAAGCAGGGGAGGGGATGGGTGCCAAGCTGGGCCACACTGGAGATCCCCGTATGCCCTGGGGCCTCTCTGGCACCACACCCTCACCATTTGGCAGCTGAGGACGTCTCCTCCTTGCCCCCAGTCGCCCCTCATGGAAGCCATGGAGATCTTTGATAAAGTGACTTGGCTCCTGTCACTCCCCACCCCGACCTGCCCCCACCCTATCAGGACCACATTCCTTCTCCCCAAACCAGTTTAAGGCAGCCACCCCCCTTGCAACCATAGACACCTACTCCTTGAGCTCCGTATAGATGGGCAGCACCTCGGGATGGCAGACGAAGGCGAAGGCCATGATGGGGATGGTATATGCTGTCTAGATAGACATGGTGACTGCGTCAGGGCAGCCCTTGACTCTCACCCGGCCCATAGCCCCTGCCCTGGCCTGTTGGAACCTGTGAGTTGAGTGTGAAGTAACTCGGGGTGCAGAAGGCTGCAGCCTCTGTTTCAGCCTGCAGCTGAGCCTCCTCCTTGGTGACCTCCATGAGGCTGATGTTGCCCGTGATGTTGGCGAGGTTGAGAGGCAGAGGGCAGGGCACATGGAACTTTTTGTAGATGACCTGAGTTGCAGAGAAGATGGGGGTATCAGGGCCAGACAAGGCTTGCCTGGGAGTCACTATGAAAACACATCTAGATCAGGACAGAAGGAGCTGCCTTCTGACCCAGGCTTCCCAGAAAGACCTGCCCCCTGCCCCTGACAGAGGAGCCCCCCAAGAGACTTGTCCCCTCACTCCACCAGCACGGAAAGTGACTCACTGCAATTAGGAAGAACACCATGCAGCTGAGAGAGAAGCCGCTGGAGTAACCCAGGTAGCCTGCAACGTGGGGGAAGGGCCGTGAGACTGGGGTCCCTTCCCAGGCATTTCTCCAACATTCCCCTCCAAGGCCCTAGCCCTGCCACGCTCACCAAGCTGCCGCATCAGTGCCAGGGGCAGAATGACGATGACAGAAACAAGGATCACCAGGTAGTTCCCATTCATGTACCAGTCCCTGCAGGAATAGGAGTGGGGAGCCAACATCAGAGTCCACTCAGCCTTGGGTGAGGCCGTCTGCCTCCATACCTAATCGGGGCCACCTGAAAAATACTTGTTCATAGCTCGGAGTCTGCAAAATGGACATTCTCTCAGCACTGGCCTAGGCGAGGGGAGAACTAAGGAGCTCAGCTCCTGCTTGGTAGCCATTAGGGCTATAGTCACTGCTGCTGTTTTTCTCAAGACACACAGGTCTGGGTCCAGCTTCCCCAGGGGGTGGCCCCAAGGGGCCCAAGGAGGTGGGTGGATGAAAGACCCTGGCTCTGGGGAGGTGGAGCATTTTCCATGGGGGTGTCAGGGACTTTCCAACATCCTGTACCCCTTGTGGTCCCTCCTGGCATCTGCATCCTGCACCATCCTGCACCCCCCCCCCCAATGGCACAGAGAACTCAAGGGATAAGGAAGGAGACCCTCCTTCCCAGGGAAGCCCAAAGGCCAACTCCTTGGGAAAGGCACCCAGGACCCAGGGGGAAGAATCCTGGCTGTTTCCCTCCTCCCAGAGCTGCTCTCAACTTCAAACCCCCTCTGCTTGCCTGGGCTGTGTGGCCAAGGGCAGGGCATGGCTGTCTTCTCTGTCCCCACCCATAAAACATGGTTGATTCCATCAGTGCTGGCTAAACTGATGATGAGCAACTGGGACACCACGGGCTTAATTTCTTGGTTGGGCGGGGGGGGGGGGGGGGCGGGGAGGGGAGGAGGGGGGGGAGGGGGCGGCAGGCGCTAAAGCCCAAGCCCTGGTCAGGAATAGCAGGTGCTTAGAGCTAAGCCCGAAGCTCTCAGGTCCTCCTTTTCTCACAGGCTGTGTCCTGGCCCAGGTGGGGCCCAGGTTCCTCAGCCTCACCCCACCTCTCGCCCCATCTGGCCCTCCTAGGGGGTTCCCCTAGGTGCTAAAGGAGTGTAGACTGAATGTTAGCTCTGCTGGCAGCTCTCTGCCCCTCCACCAGTCACTTGCAGGCACTGTCTCATCTCTCCCACTAGCCCAGCCTGGGTTCCCAGGGCCAGTGGTGCATGTGGAGGGGTAGACCAAGGCCTCCCTCCTACCCTCACCCAGCCCCGCCCCACCCTGGGGCTCACGAAGTTTGCTCCTCCAGGTTCAGGAAGGTCTGTATGACAAGAGGCAGCTCGGACTTGATGATGTACAGGTAGCTGGACATGGCTAGGGGGAGAGAGGCGGGCAGGTGCTGGGGTCAGCCAAACCAGCCAGTCTTCAGCCCGCCCACCTGCCCACCACCTGTCTGGGTCTGCCTGCCAGGCCCACCTCCAATATTCTGCAGTGTGATGGCCAGGGCCGCTGCCAGCTTTCCTGGGGTCCCAAAGGCACGGTAGCCTAGCTGCTCATAGGCACGGATACCTGTGGGGACAGGAGTCAAAATAGTCAGGAGTGCTCTCCCCAGCCCAGCCCTCCCCTGCTCCAGGCTGGGTTGGGGGCTCACCCACGATCCCTGAGGACTTGAGTAGCAGGTGGATGGAGTAGCTGGAGAGCAGGGCGACGGCTGTCAACAGGAACCTGGGAAAGATGGGCGAAAAGGAGCCACTGAGGGCTTCGCTGGCTGGCAGGGGTGGTGAGCTCTGGGAGGCCTGGGCGTGTGGGTCTGTGACCCAGGTGTCTGGAGCCCCCAACAGGTGTGGATGCAAGCTCAACTGGCCCCGGCAGGGGCGAACACCGCTCAGTTTGACCCAGGGTAAGCCATGACCTAGAAGGGGCCCTCTGAGCACTACCTCCTTGAGTTCTTGGAACAAACATGCTTTCCATTTAGACTGCAGGGCAGAGCTCCCAAGTAAGGACACGTGTGTCCACACAAGGCCTGGCCATGGGGCTTCGTTCATCATGTGTAAACGGTGGTAGAAGTATAGATTCAGGTCTGTTAGGCTTGCCTGTGTCATAATCTCAGTGGGTTTACCAGGAAATGAGGGATATTTGTCTGGCCATGGCTGGTTTTTTTAGCCATGGTTTGGGTTGAGCCCACCCACAGCCTGGGTCCTGGGAGGTCATGGTTAGTGGACTGTTTAGAGCTCCTGTCTTTAGAAGGTTCACTGAGGGCACTCACAGGAAAAGGACGATGCCCGTGTTGGCCATGGCATAGGCGAGTCCCAGGATGCCACTGCCCATGATGGCGTTGCTGAGGTTGAACACTGACATCCCAAATGAAGTCTTCCCCACAAACTGCAGGCACCAGAGTGAGATGGGGGCGGGGGGAAGAGACAGCGACGCATGGAGGGTATCCCAATATTCCCCCTCACTGTCCCTTAACCCCCCGTCGCTGCCCCAGAGCTCTTTGTTACTGCATGAAATCTCCCAAGCCCCCCACCCCACTGTGCCCCCCGGCTCACGTCTGTGAAGTGTGGCTCCTTGCTGGGGTTTTTCTGTAGGAAGCCCTCGCCTTCAACACAGCTCCGTCTGGGGCCTTCGACCCTGTAGGCACAGGCCAGAGCAGTCAGCTCAGCTCCGGCCCTTGCTCTGCATCCTGCCCTGCCCTGACCACGACTGGGTCCCTCTGCTCACCTCTGGTTGACAGCCGTGGGGGTGGTGACTGGGAGCAGCCCCTCTGAGTGTTTGCCGTTGGGCACCAGCTCCACCATTTCCGTCTGCAGAGGTGCCTCCATGGTCAGGGTCTGCCACCCGGAGCACTGACTCTCACACCAACACAAGTCAAAGGTCTGCAGAGCAATGGTCCCTCTGGTTATCCCTTCTCTCAGGACCCATGGCCCAGCCTCCCATGGGGAGTCTACAGCCCATCACACCTCCCAGAAGCTCACTCAGGATTTATGTGCACATGCAGCTGTGCCTGCTGCCTCCCCGGGACCTTTTGGGGGAGTAGAGCTCAGATACCTGAGTTCTCCAAGACATCCTGATGGGACACCTTGGCCAGTACGTAGCACTCCCCCCACCACTCACATACCAGTCCAGGCAAGCCCCTGGGACCTCAGTTTCTCCATCTGCAAAGTGAGGATCAGCTGGATGACCTGAGTTCAGAGTCCAGTGGTGCCTGGACCCCAGGATGCTGAGTCCCAGGAATCCAGACCCTGCGCTGGTGGTGGGCCCTGGATTGACACCCCCTCCCTGACATTAACACCGGGAGATTGTTTCCTGTGCCGGCCCTGTGTGCCAGGGGCCTCCTAGCCAACCTAGAATGGCACTGCCCGACGGCTGGAGGCCTTGGGAGAGGGTGAGGGCTTGGGCCCTGTTCCCAGCCGCCCGGCGGGCACTGCTGGCAGCCAGAACAAAGGGCCTTCTGTGGTCTGAGAGCTGGCGCTGGGAACGGCAGGCGCAAAGGCTACCCCCCCGGAGCCAGGAGGCCTGAGGCGGTGCTGGGTGGCTGGACACCTGGGCCCTGCCCGCCTGGCTGCAAAGGGCCCTCAGGGGGCCATCCAGGAAACGAGCGTCCCAGGGCCGAATTCTCTGAGCCACACAGGCCTCACTCTCCACACAGCCATGACCTCAGGGCCATGTTCTCCTTCAAGCCTCTCTTCCCCTGCTAGGGGAATACCCCTACCCCTTAGGTGACCACCCTCCAGTAGTGGACCATTGGAGCAGATTCTCCATTTCCTAGAACCCCAGGCCAGGAACTCAGGGTCTTAGGCAGCTGTAGAGGAGTCTAGGCCACTGGATCAGTCCTCCCTTCCCTGTCCTCAGGGCATGGCTCTGCTGGGCCTCTAAGGAGCCAGCTCCCCCCCCACCCTTGCCCCCCACCCATCACTGGGGCTGGAAGCCACCTACCCCATGCCCAGAAGGTACCTGGCACAGTGCCCCAGGATCTATAAGGACATCCTGAAGGCCAGAGAGGCCAGAAGGAGAGCTAAGACCCTAGTCGAGATCAGGGACAGGGCAGCACTGCCATGCAGGTCAGCCACAGCCTAGCCTGTTTTTTGTTTTGTTTTTTTAAGATTTTAATTTTAAGTAATCACTACACTCAACATGGGGCTCAAACATACAACTCTGAGATCAAGAGTGACCTGCTCTACTGACTGAGCCAGCCAGGTGTCCCTATCGGAGCCTACGCTTGGTGCCATGACAAGCCCTCTGCTTGGGAATCCTGAATCCCGCCCTGAACCCCCCATCCCCACTCCGGATCCTGATGGTCTCAGGTGTGCTTAGAACCCAGAACACCAGGGTTCTTAGCACTTGGGGCTATGTGTGGGGACAGAAGGCTGGGTTCAGGCCTCAGGCCCCAGTGTCCTGGAGGCAGCAGCCACACAGAACTGACTAGATGACCAGCCCACCATTGCCCCAGGCAGCCCCAGACCAGAGTTCAGATCCCAGGAACCTCGGTCCTGGAGACTCCACACTTGGAACCCTCGGGCCCCCTCGGCCTGCCTCTCTTTCTTCTGATGCTGGCATCTGAACCCATCTCACCTCCAGCCCTGTCCATTCAGGTCCACGACAATGTGAACATCTCTCGTGCCCTCTTCCCCTGGATGAGTCTCTGCCCTAAGCCTCACTATCAGCACCTCTCCAAGGATCCCAGCTGGATGTGGAGATGCCAGCACCTCATCTCCAGAGTCACTCCAGAGTACCCCCTGGCTCTCAGCTAGGGTTGCCCTTTTCGGGCCTCCCACCCTGGGCAGGCTGGGACAGGCCCTCAGAGTGTGCTGAGTTGGCAGCTTGGACAAAGCACCCTTCTCTGCCTTAATATCCTTCCCTAGCAGCCAGCACTACCTCCAGGGAGACCACAGCCCATGGCATGGTCATGGCCAAAGTGCCCGAGTTTCTGTCTCCAGGTTCCCCATCCCCCCAGCAGGACCTACGCCTAGACCTTCACAGCCTGTCTGATACTCACAACCAGTCACTGCTGGATCTTGGGCTGGTTTGAGGTCCCAGAGAGGACATGGAATATCCTTCCCTAAATGGCTTCTGGTCTAGAAGGGACAAAATCCCCAAACATAGCCCCCACCTTATAGTTCCTGCAACAACTAAATATGAGCCACATAGTGCTGGGACTCAAAAAAGGGGGGAGAGAGGCATCAAGGAAGGCTTCCTGGCAGAGGAGGTGATGGAGCCATTTCTGAAATTCCAGGAGTCCCAAAAGTGTGGAATAGCAAAGAATGCCTTAAGCAGAGGGCACAGCATGGGCAAAGGCTCTAAGGTGTGGTATGAGGCAGAATGAAGGTTCCATGGCTATAGACAAACCTGACAAAGCCTTGAAGGCCAGGTCAATTAGTCTGTACTTCAGTGTAGGGCAGGGCTAAGGGCTAAGCAGCCAGAGTGGAGTGCTAGCCTGGCATGTGGACTCTCAGCCATTCCCTGAGGCTGGCAGCCCATTTCTGACAGCTCCCATCCCTCAGGCCTACCACCTCCCAGGCTCCTTTGTATCAGGGAGTCAGGGTGGACTCAGGGAAATCTGCCAGCAGAATCTGACCCACTGTTGAGAAAGTCCACAGTGGACATTCTGAGTCTGAGTCCTGGCCTGGCCCTGCCTTACTGTGTGACCACGGGTAGAGTATTCCCCACTCAGGACCTCAGTGTCCTCCTGCCCTGCAGAGGTCCCCAGAAGTTTGGCAAAGCTGGGGACAGAGTGAGGATCCTCTCCAAGGCCTTTGTCCCAGACCATGCCATGGGCTTCCAGAGAGGGGTCAGGTTCTAGTGTGGGGCTGTCACTGCGACCTTGGGCAGATCATCAGAATAGCATCGGTCATGGGTGCAGAATGGACTTGGGCAGGAAATCGATGGCCTGGGCCACTGCCCTGGGCCCTGTTTGCTCTGCTGGGAGATAAGGGCTAGGAGAGGCCAGGAGCCACAGGGATAGTGCAGTAGGTAACGCTCGCCCACGCGGGCATCACAGGGTGAGAACTTGTCAGGCACACCTTGGCAGGTGTTGAGTTTGGCTAATTAAAGATTTCGAGGTCCAGGAATCCAGGCCACCACAGGCCCACTGCTTGCATCAGCTGCTGTAGGACACATACCTCTCTGTCCCAGGATTGAGGTCCTTGGAACCACCAGGGACTTGAGCCCTGCTTTCCTCCCTAATGCTCAGGGACATAAATGGGTCTGCAGTGGCAGGCTGGCTACAGGGAGGCATCCACACTGTTCTTCCCTCAGTCCTTCCTGGCCGTCTGTGCTGATCGAGGCACAGACCCCATAGAACTTGTTGCCATGGTCCCCAGGCTTCTGATGCATGGGAAGTCCTAGCCTCAGCCCAGATCTCAGGGGAGAGGCAGCTGGTCTGGCCTGAGGGTCTGTTGTGGTTATCCCTGGAGGCTCAGGGATGAAGGCTGCTCTCAGTTCCAGCTCAGCCATCCTTAGTCCCCTCCTGGCTGAGACAAGGTGCCCCTCCTATCTTGGCACTCCCTGCCCACCTTCTTCTCCAGGCTTCAGAAGGAGAACATCATCTTAGGACAAGCTGTCAGTCAACAAGGAAACTAGATTCAATGGACATGTCTGAACTATATGTTCTCAAGGCACAGCCCCAGGGATTGGTGAGGAGATGATTGCTGAGGTCAGGGGGCTAGGGCTAGGGCATATGGAAGGGTGTTCTGAACAGAGGAGAATACTACAGCTCTGTGCACCCCCAGCCCTTCCTCCAGACGCACAACTCCAGATTTTGACCTCTGTAGATCCAGTACCCCTTCCACTACTCCTTCATCGTCAACAACACTGGGCAAATGGCCACTGCAAGGTCAACACCTGGCTGGTACTGAGGGGGGTGGTATGGAGGAGAGGGCACATCCAAGGAAAGGAAGATGGCCCAGAACATTGATGTGTTGGCAACACCGATCGCTCATAGTTTAGCTCCTTGGCCCTGGTGTGTGGGGTCTGTGCTTCTGTGTTCTGGGCATCCGGAAGTGTCTAGGAGGATCTGAGGGGCCCAGCTGGGGCCGGAAGTTGGACTTTCCTGTGACAGGGTACATTTGCTAGACACCCAACAGATGCTTGGAGTTGGACCTTGCCCCAGACCCCTAGGCCTCCCCTCCCACCCCGCCCAGGACCCTCCTTGCTCCCCCAGTGGAGGCTGCAGCTGGAACCTCTTGGTCAAGACTGGGCCAGAGCCAGCAGCAGCCCCCTCCCCCCATTGCCAGCCCGCTGAGAGGGACGTGCAGCTGGAGGCCCAGCCAAGGCAAAGGACAGGACATCACGTGCCTGTGGCCCCCCCAGGGGCAGGGGAGACCCCGAGCCAGCCAGCCCATCCTCCTCCCTGCTGACCCGGAATCCCCTGGAGGCGGCCAAATATTTGGACAGCCGGACTTCTGGCCCCAAGGAAAGCTGGAGCAGGGGCCTGGGGCAGCTCAGGACTCATTGGAGACCCCAGTGGAAGGGGGGAGGGGCTAAAGGCAAGGTTGGCCTGGAGGAGAGGCACCATTCAATGTCAGGCAGAAGCAGAGTGGCAGAGGGAGGGAAGAGAGGGACAAGGAAAGAGGAAGGACAGAAAACACATACATGCAGTGCATGAATACTGATCTGGACAGAAAAAGAGACAGAGAGGCACAGGGAGATAGAGAAATGCAGATGGATATAAAGGTACACCAACAGGAAAACACACACAGAGGAAGGTGGATACACATTCAGACAGGGAGACAGAGAGAGACAGACAACCAGAGAGCTGAGAGACAGCGATGGCCAACCAGCCAGAGATAGCTAAATGGAAAAAGAGACAGAGAGACAGGGAGACAGCCAACGAAAGACAGAGAGGACCCCAGAAGGAGTGAGAGGGAAGAGGGACCCAGAGGCCCAGGTGAGTGAGCTGCAGGCCCAGTGGGCACTTCAGGGATGGCCAGGCAGAACCCTGGAGGACCCCACAAGAAGGCTGCCCAGCATCTGCAGGTTCCTACAAGAGCAGGTTATGCCTCCGTTAGCTAGGTGCAGGGACATCCAGACAGTGGGTCTGAGCCCACTAGGGCTGCAGGTCCAGGCCCAGCTGGAAAGCTCACCACTCTCCAGTCCAGCACTGTCTACCCACACAATGGAAAAGATACACAGAGGTGATGGTGACCCCCATTCTCAGCAGTCATGCACGTGTGCAGACGTGCCGGCTGAGAGGCTGTGTACAGGACGTGGCCCGCAGAGCGGAAATTCAAAACCAAGCCACCCCAGGCCGCTGACCGGAAAGCCCCTCCTGCCCCAGCAGCTGGTCCTTCCCTTTGGCCCCCAGAAGCCCCGCCTGGTCTTCTAGAGTCCTCCCCACCCCCCCACTACCGCATCTGTCTTCTTATCCAGAGTCAAAGGCCAGCCCTCCACTCACCAGACTGAATGTTTGCAGGGCACATAGTAGGTGCTCAGTAAATGTTGTAAAAGGAATAGAATGGGTTCAAGGCCCTTGGCAAGCCCCCAACCCATCTCAACCCAGCTCCAAGTGGCCCCTGGACCCTGGTCATGTCTGAACTAGATCATGTGCCTGCAGAGCTCCTATCTTACTACAGCATAGTATACACATCCCACACAGGCTTTCTGTGCACACAGATACCAAACTGTACCTCCCTTGCAGCCAACCACTCCCCTAAAACATGCTTTCCCCTTAGAATGAGTGCCTGTTTTTTCCACACCCAGCCTGGACTTTCAGGGTACACTTAGTTTAGCTCAAAAACCTTCCCCGACACTACCCAGAGACCTGTTGTGCCTCATTTTCTCTATTTGCCCAAGGTTCCATGGCTACTTGCTAGGGCAGCAGGCACCAGGACAGGAGCAACTGATTCTCATGGTCTGGCCACCTGGAGCTCTGGACTGGGTGTGTGTGGTGAGGTTGTGATGAGGGCCAAAAGAACCAGTACTGAAGAAAGAGTGTTTTGAGAAGCCAGTGAGGACATGGCCTCTATGAGCTCAGGCAGAGTGAGGTTCTGAGACATATACCCCTCCCCTCCCCAGAGAACCAGTCCCCTGTCCCCAACCCCAAAGGGTCAGAGACTCTCATGGAATGATTCCAGTCATTCCAGTCCTCTTGGAGACGTGCCACACCTGGCCTCACCCACCTGATTCCTCCTACATCTAGTGCTTCCTGCAGGAAGACTTCCATGGTTGTGCAGAACTTCCCCATCTCAAAATGGAACTGTCCCCAGATCTCTTCAGCTTTCTAGGCTCCAGACTGAGAAGCTCTGAAGAGTTTTCTTCCTTTCTTGAAGGAACTGAACTCCCATGCAACTGTTTACTGAAGAGGAAGGGGTGGAAGGTCCAAAGGCCTCTTCCAGAACAGTGGCCCAAGGAAGTCATGGAAGAAAGGACAGGACTGGGCGACTGAAGGAAGGATGGGCCTGGGTCGAGGAGTCCCGCAGGGTGCAAGGTGCAAGGACCTTTGACTTAGTCCCTTTCAGACTTGTCCTAGAGCTTACACCTGAGCTCAGCGCTCAGGTCGCCCTGGGGGGAGAGGGCGGATTCCCACAGGCCCCTCCCCTGGCCTCCCCCTCCCCGGGTGTAAACAAACGCACGCATTCGCTGTGGCCAATCGAAGGGGCCAATGGAACGGGGGCGGGCTCCTGCAAACCCGGTTTTGGTCCTTTCCCTCCGCCCGCGTGCGCGGCGCCAGCTCTTATACCCCCACCGGGGAATGAGGCAGCAAGGAGAGCACACAGAGCCCCGCCCTCAGGCCAGGGAGCCACACGCGCCCTGTTCCTGCCGTGCCCGCTGGCCCGGCTGCAAATGGCACGGACTCTGGGACCAACATGTGCCCCACGGCCCCTCAGGCAGCCTGGCCCGATCTGCCCTCAAGCCCCTGCCCAACGCAGCCGGGATAAATATACCCAGACTCCCGGTGTGCCAGCCGGGCAGATTTGCCTGTCAGGCGCCCGTCGGGGCAGCGCTCCAGAGCCCGCTCCCGGGCCCTTTTAGGCCCCCCTCCGGGACCCTCTCTAGCTAGTCCCCGTGGGCCCTGCCTCGGGAAGCCCATCGTTCACCGCCCGAGCCCCCAACAAGGCGTCCTGTGGCCCCAGCCCCGAGTGCTGCTGACCTCCTGCTGTCCCTCCCGGCCCTGCCGACAGGCCCTGAGGCGGCGAAATGCCTTTCCCAGGATACCAGTTCAAGCTCAGAACTGACCCCTGATTGGCGAGTCCCCGGACCTGAGCCCAGAGCGCGCGGGGTTCTGGCTCGCGGGAGGCTGGGGTGTCTGCCCGGGACGGGACGGGTAACAGGCGCTGCCCAGAGCCCAGCTACGGACGGGAGGGTGCACAGTAGAGCTCTGCCCGCCCGGTGCCCTGGACTGGGGGTCGGCGCTCCCAGCGGTACCTGGCCCGGCGGGTGGGGACGCACGGTGCTCCGCTCAGGCTGGCGCTGTCCGCTCTGCTCCCGGCTGAGCACAGCGACGGGGGATGAAGGGCGCCCGGCCCCGCCCCTGGCCCGCCCCCGGCCCGCCAATCCCAGGCGGCGGGCAGGAGGAGGGGCTGGCCTGGGGAGAGGCGGGGGCCCCGGCCCGCCAGGAGCAAAGGGGCAGCCCGAACGCTAAAGAGCCCCTAGGTAGGAGAGCAGCGGCTCCTGGAGGGGCTCAGTTGAGTCCTGCGGGCGGAACGCTTCAGTCTAGAGCAGATTCTCTCTGAGGTCTCCGAGTGTTCCCTTAACCCTTGAAATGCTCTCCTCTCACCTTCCGGAGGCCAGAAGCGAACAGAGCAGTGCTTAACCTCGGTGAAGGGTGCTTTCAGTGGGGAACTTTCAGACATCAGCCAGACACAAAATGTCTTTTCTGCTTGCCTCACTCTTCCAAGCAGAGGTGGGATGGGGTGAGGACGGGGGCTTTTCCTGCATCAATTCTTCTGTCTTCATCCCAGATATTCAGAAGAGATTGAGACTGGAACAGACAGGGGTAGGGTCAGTGAGGACAGGAGGGGAGCAACGCTGGGCTTGCGCTTCGCCTTGTTGGGCTCTCCCTTGGCCATGCCTCCCATTTCCGTATTTCTAAGGAATAACTGACAGCTATGTCTGCCCGTGGGAAGTAGGGCCTGGGACTCAGTGCCCTGGGAGGAGGGGTTTTAGGGCGTGCTGTTATTGGCTAGGGGCTCCTATCCCACCCCTGCCTGCTTCCCACCCAAGACCTTGGTGCTCAGGGTGGTAGGTGTTAAGGGCCCCCAGGCCTACCCAGCAGGGAGCTGGGAGAGGCCTGACCTTGGGGGTGAGCTGGGGGGGGGGGGTTCCCAGAACAGCTGTGTCCCTTGCTTCTCAGCCACTGGCTCTGATCCGATTAATCCCATGGCCTCTGCTGTTCTTAGCCAAGCTGGACGTCTCTGTGTCATGTCTGCCCCCCTCCTGGTAGGGGGGAATGCCCTCAGGGGACAGGCCTAACCTCTCCCCTGTCCTGGGCTGGGAGTCAGGCAGGACTCCTGGATTCTCTTCCTACTGACTCACAGCACCATCACAGCCAAGCCCTAGCCTATCTCAGTTTCCCTCTGTGTTACAGGGAAATGGCTCTGGCCTGAGAGGAGTGAATGAAGGGGAAGATGTGAGTTAAGGGCAGGGGATTCAGCTTTGGCTGGGAGTGCCAGGGAGCTGGGAGGACTAAAGGGAAAGGCACCGGGATGGTGGCAATCCCTCAGAGCATCCAAGCCCCTGCACTTCTGATGGCTGAAAAATAAGAAGGCACTGGTTTTCCCTCCCGATCTGGGGCTGGTGTAATTCCCAGATGAGAGCTCACCTTGTCATGAGGGACCCTAAGTCTCTCATCCTCCAAAGGGGCTTGAGGACTGCCCATTGGACAGTCAGTAGGAGAGGTACTGACCAGGGTCTGCCTCCCCCACCTTCAGGCCACATACATCCTGGATGCTCACAGAAGTCATTTGCAAAGGGCTGAGTGCTCCCATTGGTAGTTCCTGAGGGGCCAGGCCTGGCATCAAGGTCACCCAGCATGTGGGTGTTGGGGTCCTCTATCCTGACTGGAGGGAGCAGGGGCCGGCTGGGCTGAGCTGCTGTGGGTGGCCCGAAGGCAGCATGATGTGGGGTCCCTGGACCAGACTAGTTGTGGCCAGGACGGGGGAGGGGCTGCCTGTTTGTTGATGCTAGGTCTGGGCCCCAGCCAGGGCAAACACAGCCCTGAGGCCTTTCCCGCCACCTGCCGAGTCTCCCAGCCCAGCCTGTGGTGACAGGACAGCTGGAAGCCAGGATGGGACTCTGAGAGCTGCCGGGGTGCCTTCTCCCAGAGATTGGAGGGAATGTCCATCCGTGAAGTACAGTGTGGGGGGGGGCAGCCACCTGGAGTGGAGGGTCGAGGGGAGCTTTAGCTCAGCTCTCAGCCCAGCCCCCACATCTACTCCCCCATCTCCAGAAACTGAGACACAGGCCCAAGAGACTGCCAGACACATGAAACAGAACTTAGGGTCCCAGGATGGCTCAGACTCTCCTTCCAGGGTACTGGCAGCCCTTTGCTCTCCTCCTCCCTCTTCAATCATGTCCTCTCAGCCTCCAGCCAGGTTGCCTCCTCTCACCATGTCACCACCTCCCCTGACGCATCATTCACACGGTGCTTCAAGACCCCTCTCCAAGAATGAGGCCTGTATTCACCTCCAACCCAGTCCTCCCCAGAGCCCAGCATCTGTACCCACTGACTCCTCAGATACTGTGCAGAGTCCTCCCTCACACACCCAGCTGGCCTCCCTGACATCCTCCCAACGTGATCCTTGTCCCAGTTGCCACGCCCCCCCACCCCCCCACCCCCAAAGCACATGGCTGGCCACATGTGTTCCTGTTGTTCTGAGAACACACCAGCCTTCCCCTCCCCGGCCCTCTGCCCTCCTAGTTCCTGACCCTGTCCCTCCTTCTCAGCAGTCTCTTACTTCTCCTTCAACACCCAAATAGAAGATGGTCTCTGAGGGGCGCCTGGGTGGCTCAATTGGTTAAGTGTCCGACTTCGACTCAGGTCATAATCTCAAGGTTCGTGAGTTCGAGCCCCGCGTCGGGCTCTGTGCTGACAGCTCAGAGCCTGGAGCCTGCTTCGGATTCTGTGTCTCCCTCTCTCTCCCTCCTCCACTTGAGCTCTCTCTTTCTCTCTTTCTCAAAAGTAAATGGATAAACATCAAAAAGAAGGAGGAGGAGAAGGCCTCTGAATACCCTGGCCAGCTCTTTCTGTACTTAATGTCGCCACTCTTGCCATCCTATCACACAGCCTCAATGTCTCTAAGTGCCCTCTCTGGGTTGTCTAGACAGGAAAGCTCCAGCCAGGTTGGAGGGCATGAGTCAGGAAAAGTCTGATGGAGAAGCAACCCGTGGGCTTGGCTCTGCCAAGAGGAAGGGCACATGCCAGGGTGGGGAAGAGAAAGGGCATCTGGATGGAGGAAACAGCCTGGCTACAGAGAAATGCAAGTATGAGTGTGGGATTATCACCAATGGGTGGAGGGTTGTGTACAGGGGCAGGACACTTGGCCTGGAGTCATGTGGGGGGCTTCAAGGCCTCATAGGAGAGGATGGTTCTCACCTCCACAACCCAGGATTGAGGGCCCACACCCATAGCTCCTCACTATGCCCTGCCCAGTTTGGTGTCTGGGAGGCTCCTCTTTGGGCACAAGCAGGGGTTTAGTTGGTGTAATACAGAGGGACCCATAGGCAGACAGTCCTGTCTAGCCCTCCCCCGGCCTGGGTCCTCAGAGCCGATGACCTCTTGGCTGAGGCCTGCTCCCACAGTCCTGCCGTGCCCTCCCCCTCTCCCTTGAGATCTGGCCCCCAGCTTCTCTGGCCACTGAAGCGGCTTAATGAGCCCAGGTCACATGGGCTATGCTACTGCTTGTGGGGAGGGCCCAAGCCCCCATGGCCACCCGACCAGGCCCTGACGTCAGCGGCATTAACCGTGCACTAGGCTTGTCTAATCTCTGGTCAGTGGACGGGCCAGGTTAGTCCCGCCAGAGCCAGAGTTGAAGACCGTGAAGGCCCTCAGGGGCACCTTGAGGTTGCAGGTCAAGCAGGGATGGTGATGACTGAAGGAGCCCAGGGTAAATGGCCCCTACCTACAAGACTAGGGAGTGGCCACTGTGCTGGCTTTGGGCCAGCTCTGATCCTCTGCCCTCAACTGTGAATCAGGCATGGGCTCCCATTGATCCTGCTCTGTAAGGTGTAATTATACTGGTGTGGTGAGTGGGGCCGAGGAGGCTTTGAGCTGAGAGACTCAGCTCCCCCTCCCCCAGCATACTTGTGGCCATGGGCAGGGCAACTTGAGGCCAGGCAGTGTCCCCAGTCCATGGGATCCAGGAATGCCAGTCCTGAATCCCAGACCCTGGGGTCAGAGTTACATGTGGAGGGGACCCCCTAGAAGGTGGGGTCCAGCCCCTGCCTGGTGTTTGGGCTTCTCTCTGCCCCTTGCCCAAAAAGGCTGGGAGCTCGTTGTTTTTCTTCCAAGACAAGGTGACTATGTGGAAGACCCCATTAGCCCACCTCTCCTGACAGCTTCTTCCCTCCCAAGCCTACCACTTCCACTTCCAGCTCCTCAAAGCCTCCTGTCTTCTCCCTTGCCTCTCCCCACTAAATCCCAGGGTTACTCCCCTGCTCCACCTCACTCCAGTAAACTGCTCAGTCAAAGGGTCCTTAGTGCAAATGAGCAGCCAGGGTTCATCCAGGCCTAAGACCACCCAGTGAGGGCCGTAAACCACTGGCCCAAGCCCCATCCTCCTCTCAAACTTCCAAACAGCACCAGCGTGGCTGAACTCCTTAATCCATCCAGTGTCCCCCCCCACCACCACCCTGTGCTCAGGCCTAGGCACCCTCACTTCCCCTGTCCCCAGCTCACTTCCGGATCACAACATCCTCCACCTGGACATTGAAGATGCCACCCACATCTTCTGCCCAGCCCCAGGTATGTCTGCCTCCTGGACATCTCCTCCCCCAGGTGGCCACAGGTCTGGAAAACTCAGTCCATTCAACACTCCTGCAGTCCCACCAGCTTGCTGGGGGCATCACATGCACTTGGTCAAATACCACAGATCCAGACCATTGTGGCTGAGCCCCATCTGCAGATCCTGGCCCTGTGGGGTGACGAGGACATGTCTCTTCCTCACAGATCCTCCAGCCCCACTGCCGTCCTCCCCACGTCCTCTCATACTGACCTCCAGGAAAAATGTGTGTCCCTACATACCTGCTTTCCCGAAAAATTTTAATGATTATTTTTTCCAGAAATAGAGTTGTAAAATATTATTGATGATTTATTTCCATTAAATCCAGGAAAATAAGATTATAAATTGTCTTAGATATAGATAAAATAGTTAAGCTTAAAATAATGTGGAGTTTTAATGTACCTACTTTCAATTTTTTTCAACTATTTTAATGTTCCATAAAAATTTTACCATTAAAAACACACAAAAACATACATAGGAGTGGACATTTTCCTTTTGCTTCAGGTTCCAATATGGCTCGGCAGAGGTCTCTTGAGTCTTGTCTTTATTTAAAATTTTGATATTTTGTTTATCATGAGGGTTTTTTTTTTGTTGTGATTTTGAATTTAAAACATATTGCATCAAAATATTACTTATCTTGATCACTGAACTTTTTGGCACCACCTTAAATTTTGCACCCAAAGGTGAGTGCCTCTTTTGCCTCACCCCAATCCCAGCCCTGCTATTATGTCCTAGCTTCAAGGGCTTCCAAGACCCATCATCTTCTGGAGGAAGCCTAGGCCCTCAGGCTGGCACTTGGCACCTGCCTATTGTCTCCCCACCCCGTGTCCCCTTTGCCTATTCCTGCCCTATTGAACTATGGCCCCCAAGCCCCTCTTTCTGGGCCTTATACACCCTACTCTCCCTGCCAGAATAAGCTTCTACCCCAGAACTTCTTGATCCAAGAATGTTCCTGTGAACATTTCCCAGGGCTCCTTTTTCCTTCAGCCCCTCTCAAGAGGCACAGGTTAGTCCCATGCCCCCAAGAGTGCTCCTGCCACGTCCGGCCAGGTGCTTCTCCCTGGAAGGGATGATCTTCCCATTCATGTCCAGCCCAACACTGGACACTTAATAAGTGCCCGTAACTCGTGATAATTAATGCTCTTCCCTTCCCCACAAGAAAGGACAGCTGGGGCCTGATGCAAAGGTTTATTGCTGAGTCTGTGCATCTATCTGAGGGGAGTGTGGATCGTGCTCTGGTCTTGCGAGACAGAAACCCCCCACCCCCCACTGCAGCATAGGTCCTGGCCCACAGGCATCAGCAAGGACTCGAGGCTTGATGAGGAAGTAGGGGGCAGGGATATAGGGACTTGGGCCTTTGTCCCTAACAAAATTCAGGCATGGCCCTCAGTTTTTCCTGCCAGCAAATGGGCCCTGAATGGAAAGGGTGAGAGGGACAAGAGGGTTACCTGGGTTTACTTATGACCCCACCTGAGGTAGACCCCTCTTGGGCCCAACCTGGGCCTCAGTCATGTCCCAGCCTGGGGCTGATCGATAGGAGCCGGACTCTGCCCCCAGCCACCCCTCAGGACAATTTGACCATTGGCCACAGCTGGTGTCAACAGTACCCTCCCTCAAAACACCGTCCCCTTGGCCGGCTGGCCTAGAGTACTGTGGGCGGGGTGGTGGTGAGGTAGGACATGGATCTGGTGTCCAAGGACAAGGACGGAGGGGGCAGAGCCTGTGGGTGGAGGGTCTAGGGGTTACTCTGAGCCTGCTGTATGGGGAAGGGTACAGCTTGAGTCTCTTCCTGGTGCCCATGGTCTCCCAGGCCTGCCTCCACTCATTAATTCATCTATGCAGGAGCTGCACAGGCCAGACTGACTTGGACTTTGGACTCATGAAGCTACTGAGAGGGACAGTCACTGGCCACCGGGTAGAGACAGGTGTCAGATTTGTCACATGGAGGTGGTAAGGCTGGAATGGGCTGATGGTCAGCAGCAGGCCTGCTTGGAGGAGGGATCTCTGCCTGCCCACCCTGCTCTTCAGGAAACTGGGAGGGAGGGCTGTTTGCCGAGCCCAGACCCACCAGGTGAGTCATGGGCCCCCTGCGGAGAGACCTGTAGGAGATTGGTCAGTTGGGCATGCTGAGTCACTGTGAGCTCTAGCTGCCCCAAGTCCTGCCTGCTCCTAGCTGGGGCTGGCTGGGGTGGGTCCTGGAGGCCAGCACAGCCAGGCCGTGAAGGACAGCAGTCGGGTTGGGGGTACCTGGCTCTGGGAGACCTGGGAACCACGGGGGAGGGCTGGGGCCTCAAGGCTGGTGGGGCTCAGGGCTTTGGGTCTGTGGCGTGGCTGGTGGGGCCTCACGCTGGGGCCCAGGAGTCCTGGGGGGCTGAGAGGCTCTTGTGTGCTAGGGCTACGAGGTGGCTAGGGCTACAGGGTGTCAGGGACACACGTGAGTTCAAGCACCTGTGAACAGAAAAAGGATGCCAGTCAACATCCCAGAGCTCCAAAATAATTGGTCTTAGGCTGAGAGGCACTGTGGAGGTGGGCTTGTAAGCAGTGACCCCTGGGGGATTGGGGTCAGGTCAAAAGAGATTAGGTGGGTGGAACTTATGCACCAGGGTCACGGGCTGTGGGCAGTGGGGTGGAACCTGAGGGGCCAGGATGGGGCCTGGGAATTGGGGGCCAGAAGCAGGCAGTGGAATGGGTCTGGAGAGATGGGGCAGGACCTGATGGCCTGCAGTGGGACCTGTTGTAGTGAGGTGGGGTGAGGAGCTGGGGAGGCCGTGTAATAAGGTATTGAGACCAAGGGGCAAGACAGGGGAGCATCCCAGACCGCCAGGAACCCACCTCAAAAGAGGCCGCAATCTTTGAGGTTCTCCTTGATGATGATATCGGTGACAGCATCGAAGACAAACTTGACGTTCTGTGTGTCGGTAGCGCAAGTCATGTGGGAATAGATCTCCTTCACGTCGCGTCGCATGTTGAGCTCCAGGAACTGCACCTTGATGTAGTTGCCCGCGTCCTCGTACGTGTTGGGCCCTGGAAGGGAAGGGGAATGTGCTCACTCCATGTCCGCAGTCCTTCCTGCGACGGCAGAAGCTCAGGCCCACATCATGGGGTTGGGGCGCTGCCTGGCGGCCAGGCGAGGGGGTGCGGCTCTCACCGTCGTAATCAGGGAAGCAGATGCTGAGATGCGCCTTTTTTATCTTCTCTGAGAAAACGTCTTTCTTGTTGAGGAAGAGCACAATGGACGTGGTAGCGAAATAGCGGTGATTGCAGATGCTGTTGAACAGGTGCAGGCTCTCGTGCATGCGGTTCTGAGGAGGGCAGAAGCTGTCGGGCACCGGTAGTGGGGCACAGGCAGCTGCCCTGCGCGGCCGCGGCCCACAGGCTCCGGGACACCCGGAGCCATCCAGCTCAGACAGCTCCAAGTCACCTCCCCTCCACTGCCCCCCTCAGCGGGGCTGCTAGCTGTCTTGAGTCCTCATTCAGACTGTTCTGGAACGAATGTCCCCTCTCAGACGCTCCCCGCTCCTGCAGCACCGTCTCTGGCTTTCTGTCTCAGGCCTTGCTTGGCACTCACCACTTCGTCGTCCTCCACCAGCACCATGTCGTAGGCGCTCAGTGCCGCGATGAAGATGATACAGGTTACACCCTCGAAGCAATGGATCCATTTCTTGCGCTCAGAGCGCTGCCCGCCCACATCGAACATCCTATGGGACAATTGGGACCTGAACCCGTGCGCATCGAGCCCCCTGAACGCGCCCACAGGCATCCCCTGGCCTCCTTATGCTGACTGGGCGGCATTCGGATGGGACTGGCATGTGGAGGGCCCGAGACTTTCTGCGGGCAGGGCATCATAGAAGGAACAGGGGCTCTCGTAGGGATGGGGTCTCCGGGACCTGTCGGGGCCTCGGGGCGCTGCACTCGGGGCCAGACCCCTAGAGCGAGAGCAAGGGTGAGGGCTCGCCGGGTCGTACCGGAAGTGGAGGTCCTTGAAGGAGAACTGAGTCTCAATGATACCCGTGGTCTTGACACGCGAGCGCAGCACGTCCTGCTCAGTGGGCACGTAGCCCGGGGTTACCAGGCGCTCCAGGTCGGAGAGGTAGCTGCAGGAGACCGCGGAGGGTGGGTGGGTTGGGTGAAGGGGTGTGGCAGGGCCCTGCCCGCACCCCCAGAGCCCCGCCTGCGCTCTCACTAGCCCGCCGAGTCGTTGAGCTGGTACTCAGAGGCGCGTTCGAAACAGGCCTGGATACCCGAGTCCTTCCACAGCCGCTGGATGATGTCTGACATCTCCTTGGGCATCATGCCCTCCTCGATGGTGTCCGCCATGTGCATCAGCTTCCGGGCGTCGTCCTGAGGGCAGGGTGGAAGTGGTTGGAGATGACCGTGGACTTGAGCCCAGTCTTGAGCCCCCGGAGGCCCCGCTCAGCCAGTCTCCCTGCACACCTGGCGCGCAGAGTCTCCATACTGGATGTTGAGCGTGGTCATGGCACGCACGATGGCGAGGATGGACTGCAGTGTGTTGCCGTAGATGATGGCAATGAACTCGAGGCACTCTTCCAGAGAGTACCCATCCTGGTGGATAATCCTATGGCCAGGGCAAGCCAAGTCAGGGCCAGGTGGATTGGTGGGAAAGGACAGGCCCCGTGGACACGCCCACCCCCAGAGGCCTCAGAAAGGGCAAGGGCACTCACTTCATCTGCTTGACAATGGTGCTCTTCCCGGACTCACCAGCACCTGGAAGGGAAGCCCCGCCTCAGAGCTGCACTGGCCACACCTCCCCACATCACTCCCCTGGCATCCAAGGGCAGAAGGTGGGACCAGACATACTCAAGGCACCAGTCCAACACCCCCCCCCCCAGTTCTACCTGTTTCTCCCCCACCCCCCAAAGTAAGGTCCTGACACCTTTGAGGAAAAACATTTGTAAATGTCAGGAGTGACAGACGGAGGCAAAGACCTCAGTTGTGCGTTGAAACCTCCAAGACCCCTGGTATTCACTTTCTTGAGGAGTCTGAGACCAAAATAAAGAAAACCTGGAGCGCCACTTTGTGGAGAGTTCTGGTACTGTATGCAGGGGATTATTTGAGCCAGGTCAACCCCTGCTTTTCACCTGGTGTGGGGAGGGGAGTGTCTCAGAGGCTCAGAGAGAATTAGCGCTTTTGAGTGGGGGAGAAGACAGAGATGACAGCCCCTCTGAGCCTGCTCTCGCCAGGGCTTTGGGCACAGTTAATGAGATTTCTGGCTTAGCCTTTATGTCTTCCCTAGGGTGCTCTGGCCTGGTCCTTTTGCCCACATCCAGCTGCCTGACAGGACCCTGGAGAGCCTGGGTGGAACGTACACTGCCTTTTCAAAGCAGCTCCTTCTTCCACATGTGAGGAGGTAGTGGCCTGGAGGCACCGCGTCTCCCCACCTCTCCTCACTATCCATGAAACCATGGACATGATTTTATCTATTCTTCACTGGGCCTTAGTACCTCTGCACCCTCTTTAGGTCTGCCAACAACAAAGCTCTGGAATCTGAGGACCATTGTCTGTGGACTTGGGCAGTCCTAGGGGATGCCCACTCCCAGGTGGACTGTTACTGTCTTCCCAAGCGAGCAGCCCTATTTCGGTGCTCCCAAGAAAGCCCCTGGTTTCTGATGCCTGCCTAACAGGACTTCTCCAGAGGGGAGGGAGCTGAGGGAGGGCCCTCTGGAGAGGGGTTCCAAGGGATACCCAGCCTTGGGGAGTTGGGGTATCACCTATTAGACCCAGCCTTGCCTGGCCAGGGCTCCCATTCTGTTTCCTGACCTGTCTCAAGGTCATTCTGCTTCCCAAGTCACCCCTATTTCACAGAAGGGCTATCTGCTGACCCCCCAGGCCTCTGACCTGGTGGCAGTGGCCCCACCTGGGCCCACACCCGTACCCAGAAGCAGCAGTTTCACGGTTCGAGCATCCTTCTCGGCATCTTCTTTTAGCTTCTTTTCCAGCTCCCTTGAGTGCTTCTCCTCGGCGCTGGCCCCAGCCCCCATGGTCCCGGCAGCGGGTGAACAGGGTGGTTAAGTTGGTTCCTCTAGATGGAAGGGATCCCCAGAGCCAGGCTCAGGCCAGCCTCAGGCCTCCGCAGACACCCTTCTGGCCCCAAGACTGGCAATCAACTGGCCCCCCCACAGACCTGTGCAGGCCCTGGTGGGGCTGCTTAGTGGGATTTAGGGGCCAGGGGTTCCCAAGAGCCAATGAGAGACAAGGACAGGTGAATCCAGCTCAGCCCCCAGCCCTTCTAATCAGGGTGGCATGGCCCCAATCTCTCAACTGCTGACTCTGCACCCCTCTCTTCCTGCCCCAACCCTCTAAGAGAGATCCTGGGGACAGTCCAGCCCGTGAGCCAGAGCAGGGAGTTGTGTTCCATAGGGTGCAAGCTTAGAAGGGGAGAATAGGACCTTGAGTCCCTAGGGTGGGGACAGTTGGGGTGGGGCTGGCAACAGGGAGTAGAGGGAGAAGCAAGCATGGAGCACCTGCCCCTGCCCAGCCCTGGACTCAGTGCTGCTCCTTATTTTGTAAGCTCACATGGTCCCAGGTGAATGGGTACCTACATCATCAGCCCCATTTTACTGATGACGAAGTAGAGGCTCAGACGGTCACATAGAAGGAAGTGGTTGAGAAGGGCTGGGTGACTCCAGACCAGGGTTCCATGCTCTGCAGAGAGTCAAGAAGGAAAGCAGGGAATTGCATTTGCCTGGTACTGAGGGCTGGATCTCACCTGGGCAGGGCCTCTACATAACTTCATGATTCCAACAGACTTGGGGTGGGGGCGTACATGTCCACTGTGTGTGCCTGGGTGTGTGTGCGGCTATCCTTTGCTGGCATCAACCAAAGCAATGACATGACACATTTGTCCGTATGTATACTTGTGTGTACACATGTGCCTGTTTGTGCCATTGAGTACATGTGTGCCTACGCATGCCTTTGTACACGTGTGCATGTGTGTAGGCATGGTTTTATTTGTTTTTCCTTATGTGCACATGTGCTTCTATGTGTACCTTGCTGTGCTTATGTGGATTAACATGTGCATTTGTGTATTTGTGTATGGATGTATGGATGCTTGTACATGAGCAGTGCATGCATTAGCATGCACATGCCTATTTTTGCCTGTGCTTATGTAAGCACGTGCCTGTGCGCATGTGCATTTCTACATGTGTATGTGTGCATACTTGCATGTGCCTGTGCCTATGTGTACATGTGTATCTGACCGCAACAAGATCCCTGACTTGCAGAGATGGCCGGGCTCTTCCAGAGAATGTTTTGCAGGCCTGTTGTCACATGTCTGCTAGTCCCAGAGCAGGTCTGGTGCTCCCAGGGGCAAGGAGGAGTGGAACTCATCTCCCATCCTTCTCCTGATCTGTTCCTTGTGTGTGTTCTAGGATTTGCCTAAGGGCATCTGTAGGGCATGCCAGCCTCAGCTTAGGGGGCCTAGATTCTGTATTCAGGTTCAGATGGCACAAGAAGTACTGCTAGGTGGAAGAGGTTCAACTGAGCCTAACGTGTTGAGTTCCCAGGCTCTGGAGATTTCCCACCTCCTATATAAAGACCCAAACCCTGGGCTCTCAAGGCTCCCTCCAGAGACCCTGACCCTCCTGGCTGGACTCCTCTGGGACACCTAGCTGCCTTTCAGTACTCAACTCTGCTGCAGACCCAAGAGACCACGAGGGGGTGCCAGGGCCTCAGATCCTGAGTGTTAGAGACTGTCCCTAAACATGTGGGAAATGGATACTGGCTCCTACCAGAGGCTGATGGCTTCACATCTACTCTATGGGGTGGGTGGGTGGGGTCTGTCCAGGAACAACCGATTATCTGTGCCATTTTCAGCTTCCAGCTTCTACCCATCCCCTACCCGCCACATTGTAAGTGGGCTCTGGCAGGGATTTGGGGCAGTGCAGGAGCCCAGGTTTGTTGAACCAGCACAAATCTGGTTTCTGCCTATTGGGTTTATTTAAAGTGGGGCCATTCGCTGCCTCCCAGTCCCCACCTGGCTCCCCTTGCCTGCCAGGTATGGCTGTAAGCCCTGCTGGACCCATGGGCCTTCCCAGCTCTTAGCTTCCTCGGCCAGGTCTTGACTCATTCAATTTGGCCCAGGGCCCCCGGCCCCACTTCCTCCTCTCCAGAGGCACCCCACCTGTCCTGGTCTTCACCACCTCTGGACATTTGCTCATGCCAGGCCCTCTGCTGAGAGCTGGCTGGAAGGAAGCAGGAAGGATGGGAATTTTGTCAATTCTCAGGGCAGGGGCAGCCAGACTGTGAGGGCTGTGGCTTTGTCTTGCCAATTCTTAGCCCTTAGAGCCTGGCACAAAGCCCACCTCAAAGGCAGGTAAGAAAGCAGTGTTGAACAAACAGTCAAACCTGTGAACAAACGAATGGAAGCTGAGCTTGCAAGAGAGGTGTGGGAATGATGGTCAGACCACATAAAGGGGGGCAGGAAGGACAGGATCTGGGCATGGGCTGAACCCCCATCCTCCCTCCCCTGCCAAGGAGAAAAGCCAAAGTCCAGTCCCAGAGCCAGTGTTTATTAGCAAGATGGAACGCAAGGCCGGCTGTGGCCTGGGCAGCCAAGGGCCACCAGGAGCCCCTACCCACCTACCCCGAAGCCCCCCAGAGCTATTTACACCCATCATCTGAAGTGGTGGGCAGAAGGGAGCCCTGGGGAGCCCCTGAAGGCCCCAGGCCTCCACCATAGCCCCCTCTCCCCTTGACCCTACCTGAACCTGCCCCTTTGCTATTCTCCCAGCCCCCAAGTCACAGTGGCCCAGAAAAAGGGAAGAGGAGGTAGAGTGGTCAGGCAGGGAGGGAAGGAGGGGCTGGAAGTGCACCCCACCCAGGCAGGGCTCCTCTGCTCCTGTCCCCAATAAATAGAGAATAAATACCCGGGAAGGGGCTGGCCTTGACTGAGTGCCCCCTCCCAGGCAGGGGCCGGCCTCCTGTGTCGGCCCCTTCTTCCCTTCTCTGAGTGCATCTGAGCCCCCCACCCCCGCTCCCAGTCTCCAAAGCAGTCCTCGAATCCACGTCTATGCCAGTGGCACAGGCTGATAGCACACACTGGCAAAGGTGTGCAGTCTGTTCCCTGTCCGGGTAGAGCTTGCTCCCTCCTTGTGTCCTGTAGATCCCGGCGATGGCTGTTGAGCATGTAGACTCCCAGCTGAGTCTGGGGACTGTGTGGTCCTGGCCTGGCCCTGCCAACTGGCTGGGCCTGGTTAAGTGGGCTCTGTTTCCTGCCGTCTCTGACCAGCATGGGTCTAAGTTTTGGACGGTGCTGCCGCTGAGGCAGGCTATATACAACCCACCAATAAATACTGTCTTTGCAGGGGCAGGGTGTGTATAGAATATAGATATTTTATATATATATATATATCTATATATATATATATATCTTTTATATTAAAAGGGACAAGGCCTAGGCTGGCCCATTTCAGGGCTCAGACAGCTGGCCTCATGTGTCTGGAGGGTGGTGACGGCGGTTCCGGGGCTTTTTCTGGTCCTGGGGTTCAGGAGGCCTGGGTGCCCCCGGGGCCTCCCTGGGGCTTGGGGGCACATGGCGCCAGTAGCCCTGGCAGTACTGGTGGATGAGGCCCACTTCCGGCTGGGCCAGCAGTTGGGCCAGCTCCTGGTAAGGGGGTGTTGGGGGGCCGGCGCCTGGCAGTGGTGGGGCGCTCACAGCTGGCGGTGGGAAGAGGGCAGCATGGACGGCATCCCGACCCAGGACGTGCAGCTGTACCCGTGTGACGACATGCTTGAAGTTGTTCTCGGTGGCAGTGCAGGAGTAGAGGCCGCGGTCACTGAGCTGCAGGGCGCGAAGCAGCAAGCCCTGCTCTGTGCGCAGGAAGCGGTCCTCCGCACGAATCTGCAGGGGCAGGGAATGGGGGCTCAGGGGTTGTGTGACCACTCGGCTGCCTAGCCAGCTCCCAGAGCAGACCCCTTCTGTGCCCATTCCATGGAGGGGCTCTCATGTGGAATTTCCATATACCAAGAAAATCCCACAGTAGTTTTCCACATAACATCTGAATAGGCATCCACACACATTTCCATTTCAGGATCATAAGGGGATTTCTGTACAACAAGAGAATTTTGGAGCAATCACAAAGAATTTCTTTTTAATGGGAACTGGCGTATCCATATAGAATTTCCACGTAAGGAGAGATGCATAGAAGGCATTTCCATAAAATGAGGGCTACCCCACAGAATTCCCATATACTAGAGTTCAACCACATGACATTTCCATATAATGAGGTATACCTCCAATGGAGCACACACATGGAATTTTCATGTAAATAGGCATTAAGCGGTTTCCATATAATGCGGAAATCCCAGAGTTTCCATATAACTAGATTCACCTGAATGATTCCCACATAGGGAAGGGAACTTGGAAGGGCTTTCTTAGAATGGGGGCTGCTCCAGGTCGGCTCCTATATCACATTTCACCCACAGGGAATTTCTACCGCACAGGGGACTCCCACATCTGTGGTGGGGGCTGTGGGGTACAAGAAATCACCTCACGGCGCCGGTCACTGGGATCTCGCTGGAACAGCCACTTAACTGTGGCCTGGGGCGAGCGAGGCTGGCATTCGAGGAAGGCTGCACTCCCAGCCACACCGTACTGCACGGACTCCACGGTATTCTTGTTGGCTGTGGAACAAGGGGGCTCTGCATGAAAGCAGCATTGCCTCTGGGCAGACTGTAGGGTGGCCAGAGGTAGGTGCCAAGGGGCATATACAGGGACATCCACCCTGTATAAAGACAGGGCTGCACTATCAGGCACCCACTTCTTGAGGGAGTGGCTAGGGACATCCCATCTCTAAAATCCCAAGCCCCCTTACGCCCATGGACCACGTGAGAATCCTTCCCTGGGAGCAGCTCCATGGGCCTCACAGGGTTCTACACTGTGAGGAGTGCCCAGTGGTGAGTCACAGCACACTCACCGTTGGAGTTGAACCCGCGACACTGCCTGATGGGGTTCCCATGCCGGACATCCTGCCGGCGGCTCCGCCTAGATGAGGATAGCGCCTCAGCAAGTATTCTCAAGCAAGTTTGCCACCCCCCCCAGGCCCCTGTACCCCCAAGACTCCAGGCAGGAATCCCATCCATAAACTCCCCTAGGGTAATATATCCACCACCAAACCCCCAGGACAGGGCCCTGGGTCCGGTGGCTAAAATTCCAAGGGCCTGGGGGTCCACACCTCTTGGAAGACGCTGTGTAGCGGGAACAGGCCTGGCCATCCCAGGCACAGTAGGGGTCCCGGGCGAGGCAGCAGTCGGCACAGGCAGCCCCATATGCCTGGCAGCGGTGCAGGCTCAGGTGTGTGACACCCACAGCTGAGGCCACGTACAGTTGTTGCTGAGAGCAGGGGGAGGGGCTTGTCAGTTGCCTTCCCACAGCCAGCCCCCATCACGTTCCATGCCTCAGTTTCCCCATCCCTATGCCAAGGGCAGGACCCCAAGGGAGAACAGGCTCTGTCCCTACCCCCAGCCCACCTCACCAAAACTCACCCTCTTGGAAGAGATGGTCATGGTCTTAACAGGTGCTGGGTCCTGAAAAAAGATAGGGATTAGTTTGGGGCCCTGGGGACGCCCTCCTTGCCCTGACCTAGAGGTCTGAAGTCTGAAGTCAGAAGCTGATACCAAGGAGGGCCAGGGTGAGACGAACAGTTCTGGGTGTCATACCCACCTTGAAGACCTCCACCTCCTCCAGCATTAGCTCCTCCATCTCCTGGTCATCCTTGGGCAACACGATGACCTTCTGCACTGTCCCGCGGTCTGGAACGGGCCGGGCAGGGCCTCAGTGGGGCTGAGGACACTGGGGAAGGGGTACCAGCCTCAGCCCCTTCCCCCACCAGGGCCCCAACCCCCCAAGGGCAGTGGAGCAGAAGCTCTGTGCCAAGGTTGAAGAAGTTCCCCTGGATGTCAGGGGCCCAAGATAATGGGGGAGGGGGTCACGGCCAGGGTCTGCCCCTCCCACCCCAGACCCTCAATTTGGGCACTGCTGAGCATAGGATGCTGGAGGCATTTCCGTGTTGAGGGACTGGAACTGTGATGGGCACACCTGCGCATGTGCACACGAGAGCATGTATGTCAGTATCTGGACCCACATATCCTAGAGGTGTCTGCCACCTGTCCCCTCTTTCCTGACCATTCACGGGTCCCCAGATGCCCAGTTTCCCTGCTCTCCCAGCCCCTGGGGGGTTGGGGATGGTGATGGGGTTTCTTTTCTCAGTTATCTAGGCTCCAAAGGATGAAGGTAGCAGAGTTGACCTTGGCAAGCTTGTGGCAACCCCTAGCAGGGTAGGTCCCAGCCCCATAGATCAGCACCCTCCACCCACTGGGCCCAGCGTGGGAGGGACCGGGAGCAGCAGTGGGTACCTGTGCCCAGGAAAAGCACCTCATAGCGCCCATCGGCTGCATCCACCTGGTCCACGGCGACAGTGGTGAGCCGATAGGGAGTGCCTGTGCGGACGACCAGGGGCCGCCGCTGCAGAGGGTACACAGCTTGGTACATGAGCGGGTGGCTGCGCATGAAGTTGATCACTTCATCAGGGTAGTCCTTGGTGGACTTCATGGATGGTGTGAAGGTTCCGCCAGGGCACTGCAGGCAGGTGATGAGTGTCAGGCCTGGGTGGGGCTTGCTGGAGCCCTTAACTTCAGGAGACGCCTCTCCTTTGTCTGTCCCCATCACATCCACCTGCTCTGCTCCTCAGAGGTCCCATCCAGGATTTTCCCCCTCACCCAGCCCCTCTGCAGATCCTGCTCTAGCAGAGGTCCCAAGGTCCCACACAACCAAATTCCACAGCCACCTCCCTGGCCTCATGCACCAGGACCTTGTGGTATTAGGCAGAGCTGACCACTCCTTTTCCACGTCTTCACTCCCCACCCTGCTGTCTCCTTCCTCCAGTCTGCTCCTCACCCCCACCCACCCCTCCTCAAGGGACTATAGCTCCCAGTTCCTTTAACACCCTACGCATGCTCTGCCCTTCGTTGGTACTTTTCCCTCAGCCTGCTCTGCACCCCTGCTCAACTCCAGCCCATCCTTCTGGCCTCCAAGTTCACCATTGGGGGAAGCCTTCCCTGGCCTCTGCTCAGACCAGCTCCCCCATCCCAGCCCTGCCCACACAGAGCCACAACAGATCATGCGGTTCTCCTGCTTAGACTCTTGCAGAGGCCCACATCACACCAAGATTAAGTGAGTCACCTCCCACCGCCTCAGAGGCCCTGCAGGCTGGACCTTGCCCACCCTCATCTCCCTGGCTACAATTAGTCACCTACGCCAACTCCAGCCTGCCCTCCAGCTTTGTCTTGGCTCCCAAACAGCACCCCCTCCAAGCAGCCTGCCACACCCGGCTGTCATCTTTGTTTCAGGGTCCTGGCTGGGTTCTTCACAGCCTGACACTGTGTAAGTGGTATTTCGTTTCATTTTATTTATTTTTTTAAGTAAGCTCTATGCCCAACATGAGGCTCAAACTCATGACCTCAAAATTAAGAGTCGCATGCTCTACTAACTGAGCCAGCCAGGCGCCTGTTTTGTTTTGTTTTAAATGTCAGCTTTATTTGAATGGATACATGGTAGATTGATTTGTTTGTATGCTCTGCCTCCCCCACCTGGCCAGGAGCTCCATGATAGTGGGGCCCATGTCTACAAAGGGGCTAACCCAAAGCAGGCCTCATAGAAAAGGGAAAGGTGGAATGACTGGGGTCCTCACCGTGCCAGGCCGTGGGTAGGGCATCTTCCCTGAGAATGGCATCCACTGGTAGTTGGGGCCCTCTTTGTGGGCAAAGGGCCCGTTGAAGACCATGCGGATATCAGCCATGGAGTAGACACACACAGCAGAGCCTCGGAACACGGAGCTGCGGGCAGGGCAGGCGGCTGCTGTGGGCAGGGCAGACCCTCGGCCCAGGGCCTCTTCCCAGCCTGCCCCCACCCCACAGCCTGCCACCAGGCAGAGGTCCTCCACAAGTCATATAATCCCCCAATCCAGCCACACCCTGCCACAGCCAGCCCCGGCCCCAGCCTCACCCCGAGGAGGTAAAGACAGCATAAATGACCGGGTTCCTCACATCCTGTGTCTGCTGGACAAACACATCCTCTGTGGGCAGAGGGAGAAGACACTGGGAGGGTGCATTAGCCAGGAGTCCCAGGGCCTTGCCAACTCCTGCCCAGGGGGCCCACCAAAGGTGCCCTGACCACCCATCCAGCCCCCACCCCTCCCACAGCAGCCACAGGACCCAGCCTGCCTGCTGGTTACTCACGGAGCTCATCGAAGTGAGTCTCAATGCCATCCTCGCCAGGCACAGAGCACACCAGTCGCGCCTTCAGGAACGTGCTCCACTTATTGACCAGGCAGCAATGGCCACCGTCATCATTCTGGGGACAGACAGGGAGCAGGGTCAGATCAGCTCTCACCCCCTGCTGGAGTAGGGCTGCTGGAGCTGGCACTGGGTTGGGAGGCGGGGAGATGGGGCCCTGCCAGCGCATACCAAGCAGATGCGCCCAATGCGGGCATACACGGCGGGGCTCTGCGGCGCCTCTGCCGATCGCTCGCGGAAGAAGAAGTAGAGCTTGTCGTCGTTGCGCTCGGCGCTGTCAGGGATGAGCTCAGCGTGGATGAATGAAGGGTCTGTAGGTAGGCAGTGGTCAGCTGGGCAAGTGCTCCTCCAACAAAGCCTCTTTCCCCAACAGAATCCCAGGACAAGTACAGGAACAGCCCCTGCTCTTCCCCATCCCAGGCAGTCACAGGGCCAGACCCCCCATGAGTGCCTCTTGAAGATCTTGCCCCATCCTAGATGTGCTGCCCACCCAGGGTCTTGTAAGCTGCCCTCACCATTCAGCCACCGAGAGTTGTACTGATCTGTGCGCATGGCCGTCTGCTTTCCCAGCGTGCGGAAGATGGCTGCATCGGTGCCCATGAAGTCGATGTACACACCAGCATAGAGCTCCTCATCTGTGGGCGGGCAGGTGGGTCAGTTAGGGGATCCCTTTGTTAGGACCAGGGTACAGCGCAAATGACCTTCAGAGCAGGGTCCGATCTTCCCCTCAGACTCCCCTGGGCATGACTGTCTCATCAGCGGGGTGCTGGTAAATGTTTAACAACTGGCTCTGAGGACTGCCTGGGTGGCTCAGTCAATTGAGTGGCTGAGCAATTAAGCATCCAACTTCAACTCAGGTAATGATCTCACTGTGAGTTCGAGCCCTGCTTCAGGCTCACTGCTGTCAGCGCAGAGCTGGCTTCAGGTCCTCTGTCCCCCTCTCTCTCAAAAAAAAAAATAAATAAATAAACATACATACATTTATTTATTTATTTTAAAAAATGTTTATTTATTTTTGAGAGAGAGAGAGAGAGTACGAGCTGGGAAGTGGCAGAGAAAGGGAGACAGAGGATCCAAAGCAGGTTCTGCACTGATAGCAGGGAGCCCAACGTGGGTCTTGAACTCATGAACCACGAGATCATGACTTGAGCCAAAGTTGGACGCTTAACCAGCTGAGCCACCCAAGTGCCTCCAAAATAAATAAACATTAAAAACAAAAAACAAAAAACAAAAAACCTGGCTCTGCGAGGGTTGGGATTAGCAGCAATTGGCTCTGATTAGTAGTGAGAGCCAATTTCTGTAGTGTAAATACTCCCACCATGGCTGATTTCAAGCTACTAACTTGGGGTCACTGACAGTGGAGCCGGGGAGAGCTGCCAACACTATGATATAGTATTTCTACCCCACAAATACAACAGATGCAAATAACCTCAAGAACAAAGATAATGATAAAATGTAGTAAAATAATTTGGAAGTAATGAGTTTTGAGTATTTTTACCTTTGTTTCAAGGTAATTTATTTGTAAATTATAGAATTTAATTTTTAGTAATAACTGTGTTTAGTAAGAGCTGGCTCACAAAATACCTGAAAATTTGCAGATTTAGTAACCATGCTGGCTCTAGACTTGCCCAGGGCAGGCCCTGCCTTCCCCCATCAGACTCCCTGGTCAGGGCTCTGCCATCAGGCTGACCTTTTCACTCACCAAGACGGGGAGGATAATGTCTCCCACCCCCACCCCAAGACCCTTCCCAAGCTTGGAGGTGGCACAGTGCTCAGCAGTTGCTCTGAGAGGCAGACTGGGTCGGGCTGCCAGAAAACAGGCAGAGTACAGGGACCAGGGGCCTGGTGGGCTCACCCAACCTGGCGGTAGGGGCAGCAGCTACTCATGAGGTCCCAGGCAGGACCCCTCCTCAGAGAACACTCTCCCAACTCTCCTGGACCAGACCTGACACAAACCTGCCCCCCCCCCCCCCCCCCCCCGCTGGTCAGAGGGCCACGACGACTCTCCATCCGTGCTTCCTTGTGGGGCTCTCCCAGCCTCCCAGACAAACCAAGAATGTATAGGGAACCACTCCCCTCATACCTCTCCCAGTACAGACCAAGCTTCTCTTCTCTCTTAGGTGGCCTGTGGCTGGGAGGGTTCTGGCCTTTGCATGGACACTATTTTAGGGTAGGATCTGGCCTCCCCTTGTACCCTCTTCTGGGGGTACCCACTCTGGAGAGAGGCTCACACCACTAGTCTCTACCCCTCAGCTCACACTGGGGTCTGGTCTATAACCCTCCCCCTGACAGGTGGGGCCCCATGGGAGGGTTCAGGGATGGCATGGTCATGGTCTCTGCCCTGAGGTAAGTGTTGGTGCCATGACCCCCATTCCAGAGGCAGAGGCCACGCACTTAGGCTGTAGAACCAGGGTGGGGTGGAGGCACTCACTGATGAGGGCTGAGGCCGTGTCCAGCTTGGGGTCGTACGGACACTTGCCCTTCCCTGACTCGAGTCTCTCGGGCTCCAGGTAGAAGATGTAATCCTGCAGGGCAGAGGGGAGCTCAGCATCGTCCAAGCTGGTCCCACAGCTGGGGAGGGCAAGGGTCATCAGGCTCCCAGGGTGAGAGCAGGCCCCGAGGGACACCCTGAAGCCACCCCTTCACTCCCCAGATATCCTTGTGTTTTAACTGTCCAGCCAGATCTCCCAGGGCAGGGCCACACTGCACGTTCCAAGGGAGCTACTTCCTGGTCTCAGATAAGACCTGGGAATCAGGGGCTGAAGCCCCTCCATGCCAACTGGTTCAGGATGACTCTGGTCAGGGCCCCCTTGGGCTTGACCTGAGCTGTGGCTGCCTGTCCTTGGCCAAGATGAGGCTGACCGCCTGACCAGGGCAGGAGGTACTGACCAAAGGCCTTTGGTCCTGACCTTTGTTGACAGGTCTCACCAGGCCAGAAGGCTTTGAGGGTACCGTGTCCCCAGGCTTTATGTCCTACCTGTAGTCCTCAGGACAGAATAATAGGCCATAGCCTTTCCTCTGCCCCTCAGCAGAGCCCCCAGTTCCCCATGTCTCCACAGTGGGCAAGGAGTTGAGGGGTCCAGCCCAGACCACATGGGATTCACAAAGCCCCCCATGCCTCCCAGCCCAGCCCTGAAGATGCTAGGAGAAAGGTTGTTGAAGGCACTGGGACCAGGATGAGCTCGTGGGACGAAGGGAGGGAAAAGAGAGGCACAGAGGCAGGAAGGAGGTGGCAGCAGGTGGCAGGGATGGTGATGGGAAGGTGTACACAGGCCCGCTTCCAGTTACACTCTGCACACATGACTTTCTGCACGCATGGGGCTGCACACACAGCTTGGCACGCATCACTGTCAGCACACGGAACCCACCGTTCACACCCTGGGCACACGTGCAGTCTGAACGGCCCCACTTTTCAGCACTCCCCGTCACAGACACATCTGCTCAAGTGACCACTTGCTCTATCATTCACTGGCAGCCCCTGCCCCCCTGCCCGCCCCTGCCCAGCCCCAGGCCCCCCAGCCCAGTCCTGAGTTGTGACTAGTGGACAGACAGTTCTGTCCCTTCCACCCCAAGGGAGCAGAATCCCAAGCATGGGAGTATGTGGGACACCTGTGTCAACCCACGACCCACGGAGGCATGGGGCATGGACACCTGAGAGTAATATGGCAGACTGCATACATGTGGCACGTTCTGACTCTGGATGCTACCTAAGGTGTGAGTTTGAGAATGCACAACACGTGCCCAAGCGTATGTTGGCAGATGCTCATGCACGTCTACACACATATGTTGAGGGCTGAGGCACTGCTGTCCTCAGGCTGTCTTCCCTACCTGGTCCTTCATGATCTCTTGCCTGTAGGGGCTCACTGAGGCTGACATGAATCCAGCTGGGAATGCCTTCAGAGCCTGAGGGCACTGCCAGGGAAGGAGTGGGATGGGGTTCCCAGAGTACAGGGAAGACACTGGGGAGACTGGCCTGGGGTGCAGGTTCCTGGCTGGAAGGCCAGGCCCAGGGTGAGTTCAGTTCAGAGGCAGTGCTGCCCGGCAAGGGCCTGGAGGGATGAGTCCCACCTGGCGTGGGGCTGTGGGCGTCGGGCGGAGGGCACCATCCGTGGCTCTGCTGCCTCGGCCTTTGACCACCTGCATCTGGGTCCAGGGCGTGGCCTGAGAAGATGAGGAACAGGGGTTAGAGCCAGGGGTGGCAGGGGCTGGGGGAGCGGGCCCGGGCTGCCAGCCTCTCATACCACACATGCCAGGAACACACGCGAGCACCCGGACCCCCAGAGTACACATATGTGCCTGTGCGTGCACACATACACACAGCTTGTCGAGCACCTGCACACACGTGTCCCTAAGTCCAATCACTCTCACAATTGTCCTACAAGGTCACACCAGCTTACATACATGCCCACATGGAAATGGAAAAAGGCAGAAGCGGGCAGGGTGGGGCAGAGCTGGGGAAGGGGCAGCTCTCCCCCGGGCCATGTGGCAGAAGCTGACCCAGGTGTCCAGCCTCCTGATGCCGAGGCCCTGCCAGGCCCTCTGGCTTGGCTGCAGGGGCACGGTCCACAGGCACAGCCAGGAGAACTGTTGCACGTATGGAGCGAGCGCTTACTACATGCCAGGCACAGTGCTAAGAGCCTTGGGAGCGTTAGCTCACTGCCTCCTCCTCACACCGACCTGTGAGAAAGGCAGCTATTAGCCCCATCTTCAGGTGAGGAAACCGAGGCTCTGAGAAGTGAAAGAAGTCACTCACCCAAGGTCACAGGGCTGGAAAGTAGTAGGGCTGGGGCTCAAGCTCATCCTCCCATCAGAACCCTGGCACGTGGCCACTAATGGGGCAGCACAGGGCCAGGGTGGGCACGGCTTACCTGGGCACGGCGGCCACGGTTTACATAGGTGCACATGGGGTTGTAGGCGCCGGTCCCACACACATACAGGTGTGTTCGGTTCCAGGGCTGGATGAGCCTGACGAAGTTCCCGCACTCACCCTGGGGCCAGAGGGAAAGCCAAGGAGGTGCCCAGATGCCTTTCTGGCCCCACTACCTCCCTGAGGTCACCTGCCCCCACGCCCCCCGATGCCACCTGTAGACCTCTCTGCACTCACATTGCCATCCTTGCCTGAGAGCACACACTCCTCAATGCGCTGTGGGGAAGCCGCCCAGTGGATCTGCCAGAGACAGGGATCAGAGGGTGCAGCCCTGGGGCCCCATGTTCCTCATCCCCCCAACCTGGCACCTGGGCTGGCCCTTACAATGAGGGGCTCGCGGTTGATGTCATGGAGGTCCAGGGACAGCACATAGTCTTTGCTGCCCACGTACATGCGGTCATGGTCCTCGTCTTTGAGCAGGATTCGGTAGTCGGTTGTGTTGAGCAGGAAGTTGAAGAAGTGGGCAGTGCCTGTGGCCTTAAGTTCTGTGGGTGGAGGTCAGGGCAGCAGTTAGGATCCTTGGGGACCAGCCAGACATGTCCCCTTTGACGGGGGGGGGGGAACCCCTACCACACAATTGTCTTAAACCCCTAGCTTCCCCTCTAGAGCTTACTGAGCTCCCTCTCTAGTCCCTGAGATGCTGAGAGGAGAAAGTGGGACAGGTGGGCAGGCCAGGGAAAGAGCCACACCCAGAGCTAAAGCCCTGACTCATGGGCAGCCCCAGCCAGTCTCTGGGTCCCAATGAAAGCCAGTGGGCGTGGACCAGGGCACGTGATAGCATCAAAGAGTCTTTGCTTAGCTGGGGGTTAATGCTCCCACACTCAGGGTGGGGCCTGCTTTCCACAGGGGCCTAAAAGGGTTAACGAGCTGGGGCGTTGGGGGTGGGGGGCAGGTGCATCCAGGACAGCCTGCAGACGCTGGCACAGATTGGGATGCCCTGTCCTCACCCCAGCTACCCACCAGACAGAAGGCCAAGCTGACACACACTATGGTCCCCACCTTGTCTGAAGCTGGTTAGCCAGGACACTGAAAAGCCCTGCTGGAGCTATACTGTCCAACAGAACTTGGGTTTCCCCCAGATCCCACTGGGCTGCTGCAGGTGGAATTTTCAGGCCACTTTGAACCAGCCAGGAATAGTCTTTCCTGGGAAAGAAGCCCTCCCCCTAGCACTAGTGTCCCAAGCCTGGGGGCAGGGTCCCGTTGAGTCCTTCATTTCTCTTCTGCATGAGTCTGGCAGCCCTGGCCCTCCCATCCCCAGACTGCTGGGGGAAAGTCCTCATTTCTAGGGATGAAGGACAGGAAGGAACTTGGCCAGTGACAGGCCAATGACAAACACAGGACTCTAGAAAACTTGGGAACCTTCCTCTGGGATGGGGAGAGCCAAGGGGTCTTCTTGTCAAGCCCCTCCTCCACCCACCCCCAGCTATTTTTAGCTCAGCAGGAGAGGAAAGATTATAGTGAAGGTGACGAATATTCACCAGCACAGGAGGCTTGAGATGGCGGCACACAGAAGAGCACATGCATGTGTGCATGTGGCTCAGGCACGCACGTGTGCACACACATGTCCTGCACCAGATGAGGCACTCATGAAGGCGATCATACATATACCATCTTCCCACATCACAGCTGGTAACCCATTTCCTAGGTGAGGCAATCAAGGGGGAGTTCTGGAAAGGGAGAACAGCTGAGATCCGAGGCCCTAGATGCCATCCGAAGATGGGACCAGCAGGTGGCCTCATCCCATCAGTCAAAGTTGACCTTGACTCAGGCAGCTGTCTCTGACTGGCCTGGCTGACCATGACCCCTGCTGTGTGCTAGGACCCTGAAGTGGAGCTGGAGGGGCTGTGCCTGAGAGCAGCTTCGGATGGGAGCTCCAGGATGTGCTGAGATGGGCCTGGGAAGTGGGCTGGGAGCCAGGGGACTCCCACAGCAGACCCAGAATTACATCTGAGGGGCTGGGTGGGGGGGGCAAGCAAAGGCCTTGCCCTGCCCGGCCCTGTGTGGCGATGAGAGAATACAGGTGATGACCTTGGCCAACCGCTGGGACGCAGGGACGCCAAGGGATCAAAGGGCCGATCCCTGCCTGGCTACGGCTTCACCCGCCTGTCCGGCGGTGCCTCTGAAGTCCTAGGCAGGGCAGCCTGGGCACCTGTCCTGCACCTGTTGTTGGGCCACTTGGAGTCCCCTGCCTGACCAGCCATAGTGACAACAGGAAAGTAAACACTCCCCCACCCCCAGGGCCAGGAAGCAGCCAGAGAGGAAGTGGGGCTGCCAGCGGAGCCCCCCCAGGCTGGGACAGCCCGCCAGGGGTTATTTATACCCCGGCTGGGGGCACGGTCTCTGTTGTACCCTTACCCGTTCTACTGGGTTAGGGGGCATTTGGGGGCCAATGGAGGAGAGGGAGGCAGGGGTTCAAGTGTGTACCTACTTTTCTCTACCTAGGGTAGAGTAAGCTCCAAATACCTAGCCCCAAGGACATCTACCCTCCATCCCTGCCCAGTCTTGGGTCTCTGTAATTTGGAACCCCCTTCTGTGATCCAGTACCCAAGCCCCAAGTCCAAGTAACCCTCCACAACTCAGAGCCCCAGCACTCCAGGCTCCATCCCCTTCTGTGAAAAAGGCAGTGGAGAGACCATTCATTCAGCAGACCTACATGGGGAGCAGGAGACTCCCTATGATCTGACATCCTTCCTCCTAAACCTACAGTCCCTGCTCCCTAACCCCTGGGTGGAGGTGGGGCTGGAGGGAGCCTCCCATTCACTCATCAAGCACCTATTATGTGCAAAACCTTGAGCTGACAACATCTGATTTACAGATGAGCACAGCAAGGCAAGAGAAGAGAAGTGACAGGACCAAGAGCATAGGGATAGGATTCCCACCCAGGTCCATGATCCTTGGGGCTAAAGGAGATGCAGGCCCAGGCAAAGCCAGTCCTGGTGGTGAGCACTACCCACTGGGAGGGCAAGGCCTGAAGGTAACTCTCCCTCCCTCAACAGGGCATGTGACTCAGGACCCCTCCCTGTGGCCATGGGATATGGCGTCAATGGCTCTGTTGTCACAGGACATGATGTTTTGGTCACTGTGGAAACTTTGAGGGGGAGCCCCCATGAGGCCATGTGGGGTGGGAAAGGGGTGGGACCAAAGTTCAGGAATCTTTGACTTTGGCGTGGGCTTTATGACCCCAGTCAGGGCACTCTGTCCTCATTTTCCTATCTAGACCATCTCTTGAGCCCTCCTAATACTGACACTCAAGGTGATCCCTGAAGGTAAGGGTCTTGCTTCGAACTCCGGGAAATGCTGACAGCAGAGTATTTCTTGGGACTTCCCCCCACCATCTTTCATGGGCTGTCTCTGCCTTGGTGGGGACAGGAGAATGGGATGTGGTCCCAAGTTCTTTCCCCATGCAAGCTGGCTCCCAGATGTCACCATCTCTTGGAGGACATCCTGGCTATACTATTTCCTAGTGCTGGGTGAGGAGCAGAGAAGGCCATGGGGCAGGAAGGGGCTTCCTGTTGACTCAGCCCCAGCCTTCCCCTAACTCTAGCCTGTCTCCACCCCACCCTCAACTCAGGAGCAGAGTTAAACCCTGAATCATCCATCTAAACCCAGCTTACAGAAAGGAAAACTGAGGTGGAGAAGGATGACTTTTCCAGGTCCCCGGAGTAAACTGGGTATAGGGCTGTGGACATAGCAGTCCATGGCTGCAGTGCTCATCTCACTCATGTCAGATTGTAGGAAAGAATTAAAACAAGAGTCCCCATGACAGCCCTGTACTCCAACTCCAGACGGGAAGACTGAGGCCCAGAGGAGAGTGGTGCTCACCTCAAGACATAGGGTGAGAAGTGAAACTAGTATCCTGTCCCCCTTCTCTAACCTGCCATAGGGCAAAGGAGCTGGAGGCCTTCATTCTTCCAAGAAGCCTGGCACAGAGCAGGAAGTGGGCCAGTAGTCCTGGGTTTCCTGCTCTGACACCTGTAGCATCAGCAGGGCTAGATCCTCCTGGCCCCCAGCCCCACTAAGGAGCAGAGACTTGGGCCAAGGGGAACTGGGGGTCCAAGGGGGCATCTGTTGTGGGGGTCGGTGTTGACCTGGCCTTGCCATGTCCTCAGGCCTGTCCTCTCCTCTGCTCCACTTATCCCAGGCCCAGCTCTGATAGCAGGAGTGTCACCTATCCCCCATCTCCATGGCACTACTGAGGGAGGGCTGGGGCACAATCAAAGGTTCTGTGGATGTCAGAACTCAAGTCTGGATAAGCTTTGACCTTGGGGAGAGAGTATGGTGTGCCCAGATAATGCCTCCTGGGAAGGGCACCCCACTCCCATACCCTCACCCAGGCTGGGCACAGGTTGGGTGGGGTGACATCCGGGAAGGCTTTTCCCGTCATTGGGAAGGAAGAGCCTTTTCTGGCATCAGACACCTCATTTCCGCAGCCGTTCCCAGCCTCTAGAACTTCCCTATGGCCATTAGACACTCAAGGTCCTGGCCCAGAATGGCCTGGCAAACGTCCAGAGGCAGGAACATTCTTAGTCCATAGGGGTTTAGCCTTGGGGGTCTCTGTTTCCTCCCCGCTGGAAGCAGCTGATGCCTCACTTTAAAGGATGTGGTGGGTGTGGACAGCACTAAGGAGGTGTGTGTGCAGCCCTCACCCGAAGACCCCAAGTGGGCGGCCCTGACCCCTGCTGCCGACCCCTGCTGCCCGTCTCTAGGACACGGGCTCTGTTGTCAGTGAGGCAGGGGCTGCTGTAAAAAGGGGGTCCTGGAGTGGAGGTGGTACCCCGCCCCCTTGGTTACAGCCTCACAAAGCAGCAGGTCCTGACTGACAGTGTCACCTCCCCTGGCTGTGCTTGAGTACTGGAGGTGATAGAGGGTCTCTGAAGCCCAGCCCTGACCTCCGACCTCATGTGGGCCAGAGCAGCCCTAATCCCTGAGCTAAAGAAAAATGAGGTTGGGGGTGAGAGGTGGCGGTGCTGGCCAGGGTCTCTGTCAGTGCTTTATCCTCCTGCCCTTCCAAGGAAGGAAACTGAGGTGGACGAGATGTCAGCACTGGCGGCAGAAGGAGTGGCAGGGTCTAGACAGTCTCTACTGGATGCCCCAGGGGGCTCTAGGGAGGGGTGGCCCCCAGCCCCTTATGACCCCCCCCCAAAGCTGTGAGGGGCCCCAGAGGAAGGCCTGGGGGCTGGGCTGGCCCCCTGGCTCCCAGCCTAATCCTCTTTTAATGAGCGGCCAGCCGGAAGGCCTCAGTCCCTGGCCGCAGCCTTACAACCCTGGGAGCCCCAGCCAGACTGAGCTGGGGGCAGGGCAGCCCCTGAAGCCTTTCCATGCACCTTCCCTCCCCCTCACTCCCTCCCCCCCCCCCTCCCCGCTTAGCACACCCACCTCATTCATACCCCAAAGCCAAAACCTAAACACTGGCTAGGCCAACCCAGGGCCCCAGCATCTGCAGGGATATATACCAGGGTGACATCTGTGTTGTGCTCCCATGGACTCTCTTGGGCATTTACCATTAGTTCAGGGTCAGGTCCCACATGGAGCTGGACAGGGGAGACTGTCACAGCTGATCCAGGGGCTTGCTGTCTCAGTCCCTTTTCTATCCGGGGAATGTTCTGAATGGGAATTCCTAGAAACCAGACCTAGGGTTTAAGCTGCCTCTTCCCTGGGGGGTAGGTTCCAGTTCCTCTGGCCCAAAACCCCTTAATATCTGTCCCCTCCAACCCATTCCTGAGCCAGGCTTTCCATATTGGACACCCAGAGGCCTCCCCAGGAGCCATCCACACTCGCCCCCCCCCTTCCCCCCAGGCAGGTGAGCCAGGTCGGTGCCAACAAAACCAATTACAGCCGCTCTCACCCAATTAGCAACTAATTATGGCCTTGTAGTCCATTCAACATAATTAACATGTAAATGACTCGGTGTGTTTATATTCAATAACTGCTCTGATTGAATTTAATTTAAAAGTCTGAACTAGGGACCCAGTTACCGTATTTCACCATCTAGAGCAGCCACTTCCTGGGAATGTCGGCTCCTCCAGGGGAAAGGGACACAAGACCAGGGTGGAGGGCAGAGGGACAGGTGCTGTGACACTGGCCCAGTCCTGGTGAGGGTAGGGATGGCTGCAGTCCCTATACTCTGAAATGCTACCCCAGGGGTGTGGGAAGGTAGTGAAGTCTGAAGAGCCCCAGTGGGACCCTCAAGTTGGGAAATCCTCTGGAACTAGGGGGCCCCTCTTAAGGGCTACTGTAAACATCCCAGCTCTTCAGTAAACACCAAGCCAGAGCCAAGCTGGAGCCACCCAGCTGGGCTAAAGCTCCACTGTAGGCTTCCCTCCCATTTTGGGGGCTGGGGGCTGGGGGCTGGGGGCTGGGGGCTGAGGGCTGGAGCCTGGGGCCAGCAGGCTCAGCCATGCTATTCCCACGCCCGTTCCGCCCCAGTGCCCGCCTACTCCGCCCAGGAGAGGACAGGCTGGGGGCACAGCTCAACCTGACCCAGGAAAAGCCAGGAGGGAAGACGCAGCAGGGTCATACCCTGGCACACACTCCAGCTGGAAACCCAGGGTTCTACACCTCTCTCCCACGAGGATGTCCAATAACTTTTGACTGTTTTGTCCCAGCAGGTAGGGAGCTCTCTAGCCTAGGTGCTCCAGTGATCCCTGCCCACCCCCATGGCACCTGATCATCTGGGTCTGGGCTGGTGACGGAGCCAGGAGGACCCTTGTAGGTCCATGTAGGACCCTTAACAGCGTGTGCAGATGCCTATGAGGACACCTTTGGGCATTTACCAGCCAGGCAGAGCTCAGAGCTCTACCCGTTTGGAAAGGACACAGCGCAGGGGCAAAGCTGGCTTGCAGGGACCAGGCAGCCCCTGTGCATGGGGTAGGAGACAGCAGCCTGGGCCAGGCAAGCAGCTCACACAGGAATGTGCCCCAAGAAGCATGAAGGGGGTTGGGAAGACAGTTGGCCCTGTGGGGAGGGGTCGCACTGATCCATTTCTCAGGTGGGGAGAGTGGATCAGGCCTCCAGTTCCACTGGCCTCAGGGGTCCACTCCGCCTCCCACATTCCAGACCTAGCCCGGAAACCCCTCACTCCTTCCCCCCCTCCCCCGCCACCTCCTCCCTGACTGCAAAAGACAACAAACTCTCCATGGCTCATTTATTCCGATAAATCAACCAGACGGACAGGCCAGGATGGGACTGACAGGCTAGTGGGTGTCAAGACCCTCCCCCTACCCTGCACCCAGCCCCCATCTCTGTTGCCCTCCTTGGACTCCTGGGGTCCCTACAAGCCCTTCATGTCACCCACCCAGAGAGTCCCAGGATGTCCGGACAGTCTCAGTCTCCTTCCCAGCATTCAGATGGGGAAACTGAGGCATTGAACAGACAGATGTGTACTTAGGGTCAGCCTTAGGGGATGCAACAGGACAGAATTGGGAGACCAAACAGGACTCAGCTGGTCACCAGTCCAGGAAGGCAGTGAGTTCTCCACACAAGCCTGGTGCTGGGACAGGAGGGTGTTAAACAAAACAAACGACAGCGACAGCGACAGCACAGGCTGCCCTGGGCAGAGGCCCCCTGGGTGTTGCAGGAGCCCACAGGGCCCCTGAGTTCTAGTTGTTCCTCAGCCAGTTGTAGCGTCTGACCCAAAGGGACCCACCATGCTGGCCGACCGGCAAGTACACAGGCAGTGGACGCTGCCCTTGGAGGGAAATGAGAGCATCAGCACCAAGCCCTAAGTGGAAAGAAACATGGCTCTTGGCTGGGTGCAGAGACCTCAGAGGAAAGAGCACGTCCGGGTAGGAAGCCAAGGAGGGGGTTAGGGTGGGGATGGGAGGGGTGGAGGCAAGGGGGGGGATGAGGGGGAGGGAGGAAGGAAGGAAGAAGAGTGGGGGAAGGGGGATCTGGAGCTGAGGCCTCACACCCCAAAGACTTCCTGGTCCCTGGAGGGGCCTGTTGCTTTGGGGCTGTCCCTGCCTTACAGAGATGCAGCAGATACCCGTACTTGCCAGCAGCCCCGGTGAGAACGCCACAAGTCAGCCTAGCTGAGGCCTCCCTCCCCCACAGGCAAGCCTCCTGGATCCTAGGCCAGCAGCCACCACCCAGGCCCATTCGTTGCTGGGTCAGGACCAGTGGTCAGGGTCTGGAACCCAGGAGGCCTCCACCCTCTCCCTGAGACTGCTAAACAGCCTGGGGTATGTTGAGGGGGGAGAGCAGTAGTGGGGGAGGGGTGGAGCGGTGGCAGGGTGGGAAGCGGTGGCTACAGGCCTGCCAAGCTCAGGCACCCACGTGAGCTGAGCTTTGGATTCAGACCGGAGCCTTCTGGCATCCAGGCCTCTGGCAAAGGCCCTCTTGCTATTTCTAAGAAAAATGCAGCAGGAATCTTCTCTGCTTCTCCAAAACTCCAAGGGCTCCCTTGAGACGGGGCTCAAATTCCCAGGACAGTACCAGGCCAGGCCAGGCAACCATGCTCTCAGCCCAGTGGTACAGATGCCCAAGTGAGCAAGGGGTCCAGTCACCCCTAACACAAGCTGTAGGAGCCATAACAGTGCTCAGAGAGGGGTCACTGTGGCTGCTCATGGGTCCCAAACAGAGTGGGGAGCTTATCTCAGTGTGGGGAGCTCCCTCCAAGGCATGGCCCTACCCAGTGCACCTCTCTCATTGGATTTTCCTCACCATATGTATTTGGTGCCTTTGCCATGAGGAACAAAGAGCTTAAAAACCACAAGGAACAAGTACAAACGCTATGTCAAAGCAGCAAGAGCAGGACTCCATCCAGTATCTTGCCCTTCCCCCAGGTATTATGGCACACACACCTCACCTCTGCTTCCTGCTCTTCCCTCCCACAGTCTCCCTGCCCCTGTTGAGATGCAGCCTCCTCCAGGAAGCCTGACCGGATGCCCATGATAGTGGCATCCTATTTCTGCCTGACCCCACTCCCAGAACAGGGCTCAGGGTACCTTCTGCAGTCCTTTCCAAACACCGTCACCTTCACCAAAGGTTAGAAATCTCAAGGGAGAGGTGAAGTAGTGCAGAATTCCTTGGGCCTCCCCCAGGACCAGCCCTCACCCCTCTGCCACCCTCAGCATAGCTCCTAGTTAGGAAGTCCCGAGACTTCCTTCACAGGAGCCATAACTGCATTCACAAAATTAATCCTCCCACGTGAGGCCTCCCAGTGAGGCCAAAACCATTCTTATCCCCACTTTACAGACAATGCAGCAGGGACACAGAGAGGCTCACTACTCAAGATCTATCCATGGCCAGGATGCAAGCAAAGCAGCCTAAGCCTTCAGGATGCTGCCTGCACTGAGCCACTGCGGTCCCCACCTTACACAGGGGGAGCCAGGTCCTGGAGAGGCTAAGCCACCTGCCCAAGGTCACACAGCTGACAAAGGTAGAAGGCAGGCTTGTCTGCCTTCAGGGACAGTCCTCTCAACCACCACCACCTTCGAATCCTACCAAATTTAAGTCCCATGGAAGGAGCTGGAGGTCTCCCAGGGGTCAGAGGCCAAGTACCCATGGCTCTGAAGACAACCTCTGGGCCCCCCGCCACCCCTGGAGGGGTCACAGGGTTGGAGGTGCATACATACAGGTGCAGACAGCCAGGAGCCCACTCTGAGGCCACTGCCTCCAAAGCCACAGAGTGAAAGATACCTTTATGGGCCAGAATGAGATTTTTATCTTGGCGGTTTCTCTTTAAATTCTTTATGATTACGAAGCAGCGGGGGCTGCCAAGGAACATGATTTACTCCTTGAGCATGCACCAGCTCCTCACTCGGTGCCAAGGGAAGCTGGAGCCAGAGAGGGAGGGGCGGGCGTCATGCCAGGGAACCAGAGACAAGGCCTGTGCTGCTGAGGCCCAGCTAGTGGCGGTCCCGTTTGAGGCTTGGCTGGACCTGGAAGGACCACAGCTGAAGGCCCCCAGCCCTGAACTGGCTGACTCAGGCTGGGCCTGAGACAGGTTCTCAGCAAGTACCAGGACCTGCTCCATTCTCTCCACGCGCCAATTGCTGGCCAGCTGAGAGGCAGCCAGCCTCCAGGACCTCCCAACTCCCGAAGTGGCCACTTCCAAGTCCCCTCTCAGGAGTAAGGCAGTTCCCATTTCCTGGAAAACTGAGATCCTAAATGCAGGAATCTGGGCTCAAGTTCACGCTTTGGGTCTTCCTACCTCCCTCCTCCTGGCTCATCTGGAATACCAGCCCCTCCCTAGTTTGCTAGCTCCAAATCCCACTGTAGCTATCAGAAACACCTGACCTCTACCCAGTTCCCTGGTGCCACCTCTGGCCTCTCCCCAACACCTCCTCTTCTGTGTTCTGAATCTCCTAGCCTCCTTTGGCTGGCCAGGGAGCCCCTGGGGAGGCAAGGGCACATCCCCCACTCCTCACTGTGCAGTCAGGCCTGGGGGTGGGGCAATGCTCCATCAGGGCTAAAGGCACTTCCACCTGAACCCATATTCACCCACTCTTCATCCCCCCCTTGGGTGAAGTAAACGGGCTATGACCTCTCCTAACCTCCAATCTCATCATTTCCTAACAAGGAGACCTGGCCACTCTGGTTCTCTGATGCCACATGCAGATGACGTAAGTAGTGGCACTATTCTGGGCCATTAGCCCCATGGGCTCAGAGGCTGGGCTGGGGTGGGTGCATAGGCAGTGACCAGCACCTACCCACTCACCCTCCACCTACAGAGTGTCCTTCCCCACAGAGCAAGCCAGTTATGCCTGGAATTAGAGAAGATCCAAACTCCAGGGCTACTCTGAACACAGGAGCCCTTTCCTCTCCTGGACCCTTGTTTTCCGTCTCCAAAAGGAGACAGCTTCCTAGGGGACTCTGATCAGTAGTGGACTGGGATGATGGAGGGCTGGATTTACAGGAAATAAGCAAACCCAAGTGCTGTTGCTTCTGTAAGCAGAGGGTATGAGAAGCCTGCCCAGTGCAACCTCAACCCTCTCCTTAGGAAATGAGGCTGGGAAGGCTAAGGCCAGCACTGCAGGATCCTGGAGCCCTGTCCCTAGCTCATGGAAGAGGGCTATACCTGCTTCCCCCAGTCCACCCTTCACTCTCTTGGTCCTGAGACAAGCTCAGACATCAGACAGAGCCAGGCTCTAGCTGTTGCTGAGTGACAGGAAACCTCACAGAAAACCCATGGAGACCCCTCTCAGGCCTCGGAGACACCACCATATGGTTATCATCATGGGTACCTACTGTTACTTCTATTATTTTTATCCTTCCTGACTCTTCTGCTCTATCTCCCTACTCCTGCCTTGGTTTCCCCAGTAGCCCAGCCACCTCATGTCATCACAGGAAGGACCCTTTTCCTCCACCAAACACCTCTTGGCCCCTGTGTCCTGGCCAAAGCCAGCCCAGGCAGCAGGCAGCTGCATATTGTGGGGGTGGCTTCCTGGGATAAAGTAAACATTCCCCAAGCTGAACAAAGGACCTGGCAGGGCACTCACACCTCCCTGCTGCAGAGGGAGGTGGTGCCCCCTGGCTTGGGTCATCTCAGGATGGGGGAAGGGAAAGCTTTTTCTCCTAGGCTTGGCCAGGGACTCTGGGGTTAAGGGGACTCCAGACAAGGATGGGTGGAGGAAAGGGTCCTGCTGTCCAGGCTCTCTGGTCCCAAGCATCCATGAGCTCTCAGAGGACACCTCATCTCTCCTGGAAATCTTCCCCACTTGACCCCTCACTTCTGCCTGACCTTGGCTGTGTTGCTAATGGAAGCTCAGGAGATGGGCCATAGGAGCCCCCCCCTACCTGGACTCTAACTGAACCTTGGGCCCCTTCTCCCTTACACTTTCTCAGCTTTTGGCCTGGCTGGGGTGCCCAGGCAAATGCACAGGCAGCAAGCCCAAGCCTGGTCCAGTTCCTGCCTTTGTTCCTTTAGCTGCCCTGGGCAGTGTGTGGCCCCTCATGCCAGCACCTCCGGCTCGGGAGGGTCTGGCCCAACCAGGCCGGAACTAGCACCTCCCAACTGCAGCAAGACCAAGGTGGGGGGTGGGGAGGGCCTAGGTTGAGTCCCTGGGGCCTGGTATGCCAACTGCTATATCCAGGCAAGGCACAGAAGGAGAAACTGAGGCATAGAGCCAAAGTGACCACCAGCGCTTCTGAGAGCAACCCTCTCTATGAACCTCAGGTATGCCTGGGAGAAGAAGCCCCCACCCCCCCACCCCTTTTCTAGTCCCTGGCCTGGCTGTGAGATCCCAGTTTCTATGGCTGATGGTATCCATTCTCTGTAAATGCTTAGTGAGGACCTACTCTTCACCAAGGGCCACTTTGTGTACATGACTGTGCTGAGACGGTCCAGCATGGGGGGTGGATACATAGGGCCTGGTTCACAGTAAGCGCTGGGTTCCCAGGTGGCACTGACCAACTGGATGTCCATTATCTTTTCAGACAGTCTGACTGAGACTTGTTCACTGCAGACCCCTTGGTACTCAGCATGGGGGCCTGGCACAGAGTAGGGACTCAAGTATCTGCTAAATTAAGTGATTTCTAAGCATACAACTAGAACATGAGGTAAGTGGGGAATGGGGAAAGTCATCCAGGGCCGGGAAGCCTGTGTGTGTGAGGGCACAGAGACCTGGGATAGGGTGGCCCCAGGCACCCTATGGCCCCACCCCAGGCTGCCACAGCAGTCAGCACCATAGGCTGGCTGCCAGCAAGCTGGGCTTTTAGTCACTGCGGGTGTCGGCTTCAGAGCTAATTGAGAAGGAATCGACCTGACCAATGTGGGCGTCAGCAAGGCCAGGACACCAGGGTTCTATTTCTGGCCTCGCCTCTGCCTCCTGCCCGACCTTGGCCCTGCCCTTGCCTGAGCCTCGGTTTCTCTCTCTGGAAAACAGGAACAAAAGTCTTTGGCCCTTTGTCTCTGGAGATCTAAGAAGGTTTAAAAGGAGCATATAGAGGAACTCCCTAAGTCTTATCTCTCTTGCTTCCCCTTATAGGTCTCCAGGGTGATGACAAAAATACTACCCACGGTGGATGTCTGGGTTCTAGGGTCCCAGAGGTATGAAGACAAGCCCCCACCCCCCTTGCCCTGGTGGGGGGAGGGGATGCTCTGCTCCCCCTGCCGGCACCCTGGGCTGGGAAGGGAGTGAGGGGGGGCCAGGCCCCTTCAAGATTTATTAATCTGCTCTAAGGAAATCCACCAGGGAAGCATGGAGGTAACGGCAGAATAAATCTCTCCCCTTCCCAGGCCTGGGGGCAAGGGGTACTCTTACAACCAAAAGCATCACCCTCAGCCCATTCCACAGGCCCCACACTGGACTTCTTCCAGGTGCATCTTCAGAAATGCACTCCTCATTCCCCCCATCGACTCACATGGTGGGATAAGGACAAGGGAGGGGCTCTGCTGGGGACATGGGGACGTGGGAACATGGTGAGGTGGAGGCTGGATCTCGGCCAAACCTGAGGAAGGAAAAGTCAGCCCAGCCTTTCACCCCAATATGTGTGCCCGGAAATCTGGCCAGCCAGGGCTGAGTGGGCCCCACCCAGGGCAGCCCACTGGACACAGTGACCTTGGGCCAGAGGAGAACTCAGCAGTGACCCCAGATCCCCCAGATCCCAGCATGGCTGCCACCCCTTTCCCCAGGCGGAGGGGAGAATCTTCTGATCACACAGACCTTTGAGGAAGTGGCTCGTGAGTGAGCCATTTGGACACCCTGAGTGTGTGCCATGTGTATTCACCTGCCAGTGGGTGAGGTACAAAGGCAATGAAGCTGGGGAACCTCTCACTCTGCGGACCCCAACCCATCATTAAAACCTTCCAGTGACTTCCAAAGCAATGTGTTCATTGGGGATCTCAGGAGCTCAGACCTGTCTCTTAGCATGTGTTCTCCTTCAACTAGCCAGGTAGCCTGCCCTCCCCTCACAGCCAACAGCACCCTCCCTGATTCCTGGGAACCTCTCCCATCTAGAGACCCACACCCCAGCAGAGTAGGTCCTGCCTCTCCAGCTTCCTGAGGCCTCAGTGTCTGCCTGACTATCTGCCCTTCCACCCCAGGGACCATCCAGGGCAGGACCAGACACAGAGCTGTGGCAAGGAAGGGCTTCCACAAGTTTGGAGGAAGTGGCATCTCTCTCTCCCCAATTATCTATCACACAGAGGAAGGCACTCCGCAGACCCTAGGCCACCCAGCCTGAGACCCCACATTCTGCCTCCAGAAGGGGCCCAGACTCGGGAGACTTCTCTGAAATGTCTACGTGGCCCGTTCTCCAGCCTTTCCTGGAAAGTTACCATTGTCCTTCTCCTCCCCACCCACACAACCAGGGTGACCCATGTGGCTGCACAATATGTCTTTTTTGCCTTGTCTTCCCTGTCTCCTCAGCATCGGGCCAAGCTCTGTGGACAGAGGATGAGGATGCCAGGGCAAGGCAGCCTCTTACCTTTGAATGAGAGCCGGACCCGGGGCGTGGCTGGGAGGTGGTCCTGGGTGGGGGTGGCTGGCCAGGCCCCAGTCAGTAGGGAAGCCCAAAGGAGAAGACCAGCAACAGGCATTGTGGGAGGGGCCTAGGGCCCAGGAAGCAGGCTCGGCTGTCTGGACACCTGGAAAGGGGGAACCAAGATCAAAATGTATAAGGCAGATAGGGGCGTCCTCCCCTACCAACTCTCCTTGCTCACACCCTCAGCCTGGGACCATGAAAGCCCCAGTGTGCAAACTTGATATACTTTTTTGTACCTGCCTTTGTCTGGGAAGGTGTAGCCAATGGGCCTGAAGACCAAACAACCAGGTGCAGCCTAGGGTCACCAGAGCTAACAGGGGCCACTGGAGACTCAAACAATGCCCCCCGCCCCAGCATCCTGAATTCCATTCACAGGGTCCTGCTGAAGCAAGCAATCTTACAGTCCCCTCCAGTTCCCAGCAGGCTCTCTCTTTTGTGCCCACCCCCAACCAAATGGGCTGCTCCTTCCCTCGCCCACCTCAAGGATTGGAGGAAGAGATGGATCCAGTCCTGCCTGCTCCAGCCAAACCTATCCTCCCAGTACAGGGAAATTGAACCTGATTACTGGGGTAGAGGCATGGGAGAGAGTGGAGGATAAGTGAGACACACGCAGACAGCCCAAAGTGGGAGAGACAGCAGCTAGAAAAGGGGAGGCAAAATCTGAAATCACAGCAGGAGGGATCCAGGTAAGATGTACAGAAGGACTTGCTGCCAGATGAGTTCCAGCTCTGCCTCTAGAGAGCAAAGAAAGTGGAGCTGGGATGGCCAACAGGCCTGGGGCGGGGTCTGAGCCAACCTCGGTGTCCTCAGAACCCCCATATCCCAGCAGGTCCAAGTTTTGATACTATGTTTTTCAAATATTGTCTCCCCAGGCAGGCTGGCTGTTGGGTAAACGCAGCCCAGCACCAGTTGTCAGAACATATTGCTCCCTCCCGGCAAAACCCAGCGCCAATTCCCAACCCCCCCCTACCCAGATACACTGGGGGTGGGGGCACCAAGAATGACAGTGTGAGCCCCATCCTCCAGGTCTGCCCTGTCTATTCTCTTTTCCCATGGGAGGCAAGACCCTAGGCCCATTTCTAGGACCCTGGAGTAGGGTGACAGGTATTGTGGCCTGTTAATCCCCTGCACTGGCTGCCATATGCTGAGGCAAGGCCCAGGATCCACATCTGTCAGGCTCCACGCAACAGACCCTGAGGCCTCCCTAGACCCACCTCCCCTGGAGCCCCGGAGCCCTTGCCTCTCCTACCAGGGCAAACCACTGGTGGTTCTTCAGACAGGAAGTGCAGCTTCAGGCCTCCTGGCCCATTCCCCAGGTGGTGCCCTCTGTGGGAACACCCTCTCCAGAGTGCCTGACACACCTCTCAAGTTGCTTCAAGATCCCCCACCCATCACGAAGCTCCCTCCTGGGGAGACTGGCTGGAGGAGGGGAGAACAGAACCAGCCCCTCCCCCAGTCTGTTGGGGCACAAAGCTGGTGCTGACTGAATAGCAGGCTCTGGTGAGAGGGGGCAGGTAGGAGAAAGGGCTGTAGAGCCACCGTCACCCTCCGATACACCTGGGAGGCCCCCACTAACAGTTGTGGATATACACACGTCCACACTTGCATGCCCACACACGTCCTCACAAGCATGTGTTTGCTCAAGAACTTGACCTGCTAGTGGGGTGGGGCTCAAGGAAGCTGGGGAACACTGTCCTGGCTTGGGGAGGGCAAGATACAGTCTGGGTCCCTCAGAAACCTTTGATCCTATGTATCAGGGGGCTCAGGTTAACTCACATCCCCCCCCACCCCAATAACCTCATTTCTTCTGCATCCGTTGTGGTGGTAACAAGCGCAGGGTCACCAAGGACAGCATTAGAGCCCCCAAGGTATCCAGGAAGGTGGAGGGGTTTGCCCCACTGGGCCCTTACAGGGACCTCTCACAATGCCCTGGCCCTTTAAAGGAGTGAATGGGGGGTGATCAAGTCTGCTGGGGCTTCAGACCCAAGTCCAGGCTCCCTCTTTGGCCGCATGAGGGATGGAAAAGAAGAGAAGAGGGAAGGAAGAAGAGGAAGACAGGGACAGAGAGAAGGAAGGGGAGGGCACTTCCACAGCTGCTTCCCCTCTGCCAGCCCCTAGATGTATTCCACTTAGCCTCGGCCTCAGAGAAGCCCCCAGTCAGGCGAACCAGGTGGGTGGACAGAGAAGGAACAGCCACCGCCACCTGGGAGCCCACCAGGAGGAGAGCCGAGAAAGAAGGAAAGAAGCCTGGCGGGAGGGAGCAAGGGAGGGAGGCAGGCGGGAGGGAGGAGGAGAGAGGGAGGAGAGAGGGAGGGACGGAGGAGAGACGTTCGAACAAAGAACCGAGGAGCTGGGGCTGGCAAGGGGTGCAGAGAAGGGGCGGCCAGACAAGGGGGTCTGGAGGCACCTGGGGGTAGCGCAGGGGGCTAGGTGGTCGCACCGTCTGGCCTGATCCAGACCTCTCAGGCTTAGAGTGAGGTGGGGGGTGGGGGGCGGTGAGCAGCTTGCCTCAGAGAAGGGAGGTTAGCTCCTCAGAGCTGAGAACTGCCTGGATGGAAGGGAGGCAGGAGCAGGGGCTGCGGGGGAACACGGGATGGAATTATTAACAGCACCCCAGCCCTAAAATATCCCCTCTACCCCCAAGCAGGCCACAGATCCTTTCTGGCTCCTTGGCTTCCCCCTCCCCCAACACCCATGGACCAGGAAGCAGAGCTACACCACCACAGCTGGGATTGAAACCCCCCTTTCATGGTCAGGGGTTTCCCAGTCAAGGTCACCTGGGCTCAGTTTCATCCTCCCCCTCAAGGTATGCCTGACAGAGCATGGGGGGCACTGAGGCTAGGCTGCTGGCCTTCTCTCCCCCAACCCTAGCACTTCCGGGCTTGGCTCCTTCAGAACTGAGGGGCAGCAGCAGGGGTAGGCTTGCCTGGTGCCCTTGCCTTCCAGCACACCTTACCCTATGGGTTTAGGCACACTTCCTGTGCAGCCTCAGAAAAGGCCCCAGCTCTATCCGACTCCCTGGGCTGGGATGAGCCTCCCAACCCCTGAATACAGTTTCCCCGGTCTCTGCAACTAGGACAGGGGCTTCTGGGAACCTGGGTGAATTCAGGAGAACTGTAACCCACAACCTGGCCCAGCTCCAGGGTGGACACACCAGTGCCTTCAGGTAATCCCCCTCCCCCAGGTGTTCATGGGCTGGTGTTCTCAACACAGTTATCTCAAGAATTGTAAGTTATTTAAGCAGCCAGCCCCTCAGCCTCAGCTCCAGCTGACCCATCCTGCCAGCCCTGCCTCACTCCTGGGCTACCTTGACACTCTCTGGTCCCACTTGCTCTAGGTGAGCCCACCAAGCTCCTAGTGTCCCCTGCCCATTTCACCACTGGGGCCCCAGCCTGCCCAAATGGGAGGGCTTAACAGGCTCTCCTACCTCACCTACAGCCCACAACCAGGTCCCTAATTCAAGCAAGATTCCCTGCTGGAAAAGCAAACCCAAGCTGGCAGCTGGGGGTCAAGGGGCTAGCACAGGGTTCGGAGAAAAGCTTCAGGGCTGGAGGTCCTCCTGCCTTGCTGATCTGGGGGACCCTCCACGTGGGATCTGCCAGTACAGCGCTTCCCTTACAGCAGATGATCTGGATCAGGACACTGAGGCAGAACAGGCGCACCTAAGGGGAAGAACGCTGCCTGAGGCGTTAGTGGGAAAGAGCTGACCCAGGAGAAGGGGTATCTGCTCCAGGAACGTGGGGGGTGCTTGGGAGCACCCACCCACTCAGAATCTTATGATTAAAAAGTTGCTTTGCACACTGGTGACCCCGCAGGACACACCAACCATACATCTCTATGTCCCACCGATGATAAGGGAACAGGCAGCCCGGACAAGTACGGCGCCCACTCCAGTCCTATCTCCCCTGCATCCTCGGGAAGCCCGCAGCCTCTCCGATCCCCGCGCCCCGGACACTTCCGCAGAGTTACAATGCCCCAGGTCCCAGAGGGATCGCGGGGTGGCCCGACACCCTGCCGGCTCCCTCCCGGTTCCCGCCGCACTCACCTCCTCCGCGGCGGCGGGGCCTGGGCTCCCGGGCGGCGGGGGCGGCGGCGGCAGAGCCGCTCCCGGTTGGGCCGGCCGGCGCTAGCGGCCCCCCGGGGCCATGGCCCTGCCCGCGCCCTCTCGCCGCTGTGCCTGAGCCGGGGTCGACGCCGCGGCCCGGGTTTTAACGGGTTCTGTGGGCTTCGGGCGCGTCAGCAGCCGAGGCCCCGGGCCCCAGCCCGGGCCATGGGAAGGCTCAGGGGCGCTCGGGGCCGCCTCCCCCCGGGTGGGCTACGGGCGCCCCCTGGCCGGCGCGCCGAGGGCGCATTCCCCGGCGCGGGGCGCGGGCGACGGCGCGCGCTCGGCTTAGGGGAGCTGCGCTTGGCTCGGCCCGGTGGTGCTCGCCTGCTTGCTGAACTGGGGCCGGGCGGCCGCGCTGGGCTGCGCCGCTCCTCGCGACGCGCCCTTGCCCTGTGCTGCACTCGGGGCTCGCCGGACCGCGGCCGTTCGCTCCCTCGCTCGCTCTGGTCTCGCGGCCGCCGGCGGGACGGGGCGCTCGGAGCCGCGCGGGGAGCGCAGGCAATTGGCCGCCCGTGGGCGACATTTGCATAGCGCGGCCCCGCCCCGCCCGCCCCGCCCGGCCCCACCCCCGGGGCGGGACCCGCCCGGCCGCCGCCCCGCCCCCGCTCCACCTGTCCGCGGGCTGGGCCCGGGGCTCCCGGGCTGTGGGGCAGTCCGCGCCAGGGGAGACTAATCTGCGCCCCGCGCCCCCGCCCTGGCTTCGCGGGCGGCGCCCCCGCCCCGCCCTGGCTTTGTCTCTCCGTGGATACACCGTGCACACCGCGTCTGGTGTTTACTCGGGCACTCAACTCCCTGGCGGGAAGGGCGGGCGCGCCGGGGAGCAAGGAGCCTGCGCTCACCTGCTCACCCCCTGCCGTGTCACTCCTTCCCACTTGCTGCGGGCCGCGCCTGGCCCCGCGCGTGAGTCCCGCAGCTTAGGACCCAGGACTGCCCCAGCCGCTCAGCAGGTGGCGGTGCAGCCCCTGGGACGACTGGCATCGCTGGACCTGCTCGCTGCCTCCAGCCCAGGCCAGGTCAGCAACCCAGCCTCACGGCTCTGTCTACTCACTCAAGGGCTCCCTGTGATTCCCCAACGTCCAGCCCTATTTCAAGCCAGCAGCCCGATGCATCCATCCCTTATAGTTCCATACTCCTAGAGAAGCCAGATAGGCTGGGTGGGCCTCCTCTCCTAAAAGGGACATTTGCTTTCAAATGGCCTCGTGATGACCCCAGGACCCAGCAACTGAGCCAGAGGCCTACCCTGATCCCAGGAAGGGACCAGACACCCAACCCAACCCCCAAGGCCATGGCCTCACCAGCCAGGGCCACAGTCTGAGCCCTACCCCATGCACTTTGCTGAGGTCCCAAGGGGCATGGGCCCTCTTTGTCCTCTCCTCCCTTCTTTCCCTTCTCCCTCTTCTATTCCCTCCTCTTCCTCTTCTCTCTCCTTTTCTCCCTCTTCCCTCTCCTGTCCTTTCTCTTGCCCCCCCTCCTTTCCCTTCCCCTTTCCTGTCTCTTGCTCTGCCTTCCCCTCCTCTTCACCCTCTTCCCTTTCCCCTATTTTTCCTTCTTTTCTTCCTCTTTTCTCTTCCCCTCCTTCTTCTTCCTCCCCTTCTCCCTCTTCCTCCTCCCCCCTTCTCTTCCTGGCTAATAAGACCCCTTGGAGAAGGCATCTCTCTCTCTGATCTACTGACTGGTTGACTGTGAATGTAGAGTGGAGTGGGATGGTAAGAACCCAAGTGAGGGTCTTCTGTCCCCAATTTGGAGTGCTGGCTCACATATTTCAGGCAGAGACCATTTGAAGCAAGGAAACACCAGCCTGGAGTTATGGTGGCTGCAGTGACAGTGTCTGCACCCCTACTGTCTGTTACGTCTCATTTAAAATACTGTGATAATTGTCCCTCCTCACCCCTACTCCTCGTACCAGGGTCATCCCAAGGCCACCACCATCACTGTGGTTTCCAACACCATCCCTTACACACTCCCCCACCCCCATGCCCAGCTTCCCTGGTGTTCTCATAGCCTGGCCATCGCTGTCACCACCCCCAGCATCCTCATCATCATGGTCACTAAAGCAGAACTGTTAGGACTTGCCAAAGATTCCAGGGTGCTGGGTTGGGAAGAAAAGAAACTCAATCGACTTGTCCATGGAGCTCCACTTAGACCCACAGAATGGACATAGTACATGGAGTCCTTCTGAGGGGGTGGGGGTGGGGCACACAGGGAGAGGGAAGAGACCTATAGCTGAGCCCACCTCACACAATGGAATGCCAGTTCTCTCCTAACAATCTGAGAAAGCTGAGTAATAGATATAAATAAAAGCAATCATTGCAGCAGTGAATCCACACAGCACCCCTGCCTGGTTCCATGCTGGGTTGGCCATCTTGTATCATGATATATATTATTATACATATAAAATATGCATTATTGGAAGGAATACAGTAGACCCTCCTACAATTTACCTTCAATTTAGGGGTCTAAAGACGCCTTGAGCCCAGCCCCAGATGCCACATTGGGAGGCCCTGCACGCTGCCAGCAGAGTTTATGATTATTTACACCCAGGCACTTCACAATCCCTCTGAGAAGCAGGTTCTACCATCAGTCCGTCCCCATTGTAGAGATGAGGAAGAGGACCCTGGGAGAAGCAGGATAAGGTGTGTAACCACTATGCTGTGGTGTCAGAAAAAGGTGGCCTTTTCAGGAGTTATTGGAAGGCTCCAAGACGGAAGGACCAGGCCACGGGGCCCACATGGAGCCAAGGGCCTGCAACCCAGACAGGCGCTCGGGGGCTGGCAATAAGTGCTGGAGCCCGGCGCAACACTAACGGAGCTTAATAAATCTTCACTGAATGAATAAGAGAGCAAATCCCTGCAACACCAGATCTAAGAGCGAACATGAGCCAAGAGCCAAGAGGCCAGGAGCCAACTCCTGGTCCTACCACCTAGCTCCTCTAGACTAGCTGCCCCCACCAAACACTTTCCCTGCCACCCAGAGTCCTTCTGTCTTCCTCTCCAAAAGCTACTCAGCTTCTAGCTCTACCTGAGAGCCACCTTGGATGCCCTGTGGGGTCACCTGAAGTGAGACAGCCAGGCCAGGCTGACTTCCCCCTGCTGGGCCTCCCTCCCTCTTCTGTGGGACACTCAGATCTCAGGTATGCTTCTTCTCCAGCTCCCCCATGGCCCATCCTGGTTCCAGTCTGGATACACGAGGTAAGGGCAGACATAGAGACATAGAGACCCCTCTAGGGTCCCCCTCCTGGAGTAGCCCCCTCTCCCTTTCAAATGGGCTCTGAGTACCTACAAGATAGACCCTTGGGGTGACATCCTGAATGTGTAGCCTTGGGCTCATGGCTCAGTCTCCCAGGGCTTCTGAGATGCTACAGAGCCCACCAACAGGGGTTACAACTGGGAAGGAACTGGCCCCCTTTGTCCCAGTCCCCACCCGGGGTGATGGTGCTGGCAGCAGGCAGGAGCACTTTGGAGTTTTTTCCCCCAAACACTCCCAGCTTTTCAACCTGGCCCAGCCTTTGTTTCTGCTCGCACTCATGCCTGTTTCTTTTCCTTCTGGCTCTTCCAGACTGTGCTATGGGGGACTGAAAGGCAGCCCTGGGCCTCCTGCTGCCTGTCCATCCTCTATCTGCCTATCCTGTCTGCCTTTGTCCAATCTACCTCAAGTGGGGTGAGAGAAGCCTGCTATACTGGGTAACCTTGAGAGATTTTCTGCCCTTCCAGCCTCAGCATCCGGAAGGGGAGATGTGAGAGGCCTGGGCCTCAGGGACCCACCATGCCCCCTGGATGAAGGTGGCAACTAACCCAGCGCCCCCTCCTCTGGCCCAGTCTCGGGGGAACCTGTTTCCCGGGCCTAGCAGGCTGAGCAAGCCCTGGCCCGCCCAGCCCCAGCGTTGCTGGCTCAGGTTTCCCCACTTTCTGGTTTTCTCATCTCTCCTGCCCCAGGCGCAGCCTGATCTCTGGCCCAGCCCTCACCGCCTCCCGGAACTGGATCTCAGAGACAGGGAGTGTTGGAAAGGGGGCCCCCAGGAGGGGGGTGCAGGGCGTTGCTTAGGCAGCACTGGGAGGGGGGCAGTGAGGAGTCCCTGCAGCCCAGGCTCAGGATGGGGTTCAGCTCAGCCTCCTCCTGCCCAGCCGGTCTCAGGGGCTGGCTCCGAGCCCATCAAAACCTGGAACAACCCACCTCCCTGGCTGCTTCCCAAACCCTCCTCTAGGCTTTTTCTGCTGCTGTCCCCTCTACCAGGAATGTTCTTCCCAGATTTCAGCACCACTGTCGACTGAGTTTCCTCTAGACCAGAGCCCTTGGCCACCTCCTTCACCCTCAAACACTGTCCCCTTCTGCACAAGGTGCCAGCTTACTTTCTGGAGGCTGCCTCATCCTCCCCTGCCCTGCAGGCAGAAGCTCTACACTATCACATCTCTAGGTCTTTGCACATGCTGTTCCCCTATACCTGGCATTGCTTTCTTATTTCCTTCTAGAGCCTTCAGGCCTCCCAGGAAGTCAATCCCCATGGCTGAGTCAGGAATTTCCTTGGGCCTCTGTGGGTCCTGCATCCCCAGTCAGCCCCTAGGAGATGCTGCCTGGGACCCAGGTCTCTCTGAGTTCAGAGTGAACAAGAGAGGGGGACACAGGGCTCCAAGATCCCCACATGTTACTTTACTACCTTCATCCAGTGTATGTATGTGTGTGTGTGTGTGTGTGTGTGTGTGTGTGTGTGTGGTGAGGGAGGTGGGGGTTGGGTGGGCCCAGGCTCGGCTGGCTGCCAAGTGACCCATGACCATCGGTCAGCCTGAGCATATCCTGTTTAGACAGAAGCCAGACAGTCATCCCTCACCCACTCAGGCCTGCCCAGCCCCTGCCGGAGAGTCCAGGTCTTGGGCCTAGAGCTCAATCCTTATCTGGCTCCAGAGAGGCCTCCTCTCTAAGAATTGCGTTGGGAATTCAGTGTTTCCTCTGCCCTCATAGCAGAGACCTTTACTGAGAGTGCTGAATGCTGAGTCAGTAACTGTCGGGTAGCCCCAGCCACTGGGTGGGGGTGGGGGGAGTGGAGCCTGGCTTAAGAGATAGGGTCTGTGTGGAAAAGACCTTGGATCTGAAGTCCACCTGTGAGCACCCACCAACCACTCCTTGGCTTTGCCCAACTCATTTGGGGCAGCTCCATCTTTCCAGCTACACAGGCCAAGAAGCTATAGAACCAGCCTGGACTCCCTGTCACATCCACATTCAAACCATCAGCAAATACTTGCAACATCATCTTAAAATATCAGATGAACACTGCCCACCTTCTCCCTGGTCACCAGCTCTGCAGCCATTGCCTATGCAGCCACCACCTCCATGGCCAAACTTGTCCCTTTCCTGACAAGTACACGTGTCTCCTTCCTGGGCTCCTATCTTCTGCTCTTGACTCCTACAATCTAGTCAACCAGGATCCACAGAGACCCTGTTAAAATGGAAGCCGGGCCAGGTCTCTCTTTTGCCTAAAGCTCTCAAAGGCTCCTACTTTGTCGCGAGTCAAAGCCACGTCCTTACAGTGGCCAGCCCCCTCAGCCCCTTCCCGACTTCTGACTCCTGTTCCCCTGCTCTTGGCCACAGTCTCTTCATGCCTCCTCTTACACCACTCCAGACTCAGGGCTCCAACAGTGACTTTTCCCTATGCCTGGGTGCCCTGCCAACAGACTTTCATGGCTTACCTCCTTCAGGTCTCTGCTCAGGTAATAGCTGACCGCCACCACCCCTGAATGGGAAAGAGCTGAGCCTAGGGCCCTCTGATCAGAGACTGGGAGCTGCTTTTTACCCTCATCTGGGGCCGTCTTCTCACACTCACCTGGAGCTGAGGATGGGGCAGGGATGGGTGCCCATTTGCTGTTTCCTCCTTTACTGAAGAGCTGAGCTGGGAAGAGAGTATCTCAAGCTGCAGCAGCAGGGACTCAGGGTAGACTCTGCCTTGACTTAAAAGTCAGTGAGGCTCCAGCTGTGAGACTCCAGAGGGTCAGGTATAGCCCCTTAGGCAGAGCTATGCCTCAGAGCTAGGGGGGACCCGGGCAGCCCCCGACAAAGATGATGGTGATGGGCTGTGATCCGTGGGGTTTCTGGCTGCCTCTCAGGCTCACATCTGCTGCACACACCCCATCCATGTGTCTGTGTGGCCACAGTCCTGGGGGAGGGAGGCCCAAGGAGGGTCCTGCAGCAAGGCCCGCAAGCTGGGATCTGGACTTACTTAGTTCCAAATGACTGGGGAATGTCCCTTCCGTGACAGTCATCGTGTGGCCTCCCCTAGTCCCTCATTCTCTGCAGGGAAGTGGGGCCCAGATGAAGGCAGCCCCCCCCTCAAAGGGGGAGGGGTTGGTGGGCAGACACTGGGCACCCTGCCATCCTGGCCTTCTTCCCTAAGCCTGGCTCCAAGTTTTCCCTGAGGAAGGGCTGCAATGTGAGGTCACTGTCCGGACCCTCAGACCAGAGATCTAAGGACAGAACACCAGGAAATGGAGGACCTTGACCAGCACTGTTCTGCACGGCAAGGCGTTGGGATTGGCCAAGAAGTTTACTACTTGTGGACTATTTCCCTTTCACAGCACATGGCCTCTGTGCCTTGGAGGAGGGTCAGGCAGCAGGGCTAATGTAAGTGGAGGGGAGCCTGGTCTTCCCTGGCCAGCCCAGTGCTTGCTAAGTACTCCATCCACAACGATGAGCTTCTCTGCTCTCTGTGTGTGGTTGGCAGGGTGACAAAGCTGAGCTCATGCTCCCTACCCCAGGATAGGGTGCTTTCCTGTCCCGTGAGGGTTTGATTTCCAAACATGATTAGACAGAGTGGACACCTTGGCTATACCTGACCTCTGGACCTGCACCTAAAAACTGGGGGCTCCACCTGTGCTACCCGCGGAGTCTTAGGAAGGATCAGGCCCCTGACTCACCTTGGCCAGAACATCATTGTGTACGCATTTAATAGAAGAGAATACCGAGACTTTGAGGAGCAGAGGGCGGGGGCAAGCTTGTCTGGGGATTCCAGACTAGCGCCCCCTTGAATGTTGAGGTGCAATCTCAGATTGAGGAAAGAGTAGGACTGGCCTGAGGGTTATGAGACATGGCATTTTAAAGGATTTACAATTTTAAAGGATTCCTTTGGCTCCTGGGAAGCCAAAAAAAAGCAAGCTGAGGGCATCTTGGAGGGAGGGCAGGAGCCTGGCTGGATCACTGGGAGTGCTGCTGGCTGTCCTCAAACTCAGCCAGAGTTCCCTCATCTTTCCCTTGGAGCTCATCCATAGGGTATGACCTGGGATTTTGAGGTGGGGAGAGAGGCCTCCTTCCCTGCCTGTATACTCTCCACGTGTGGCCTGGCTGGCCAGCCTCCCTGCACCCCTCTCCTGAGACAGTGGTTGAAGCTTTAACTCGAGGACAAGTTTCTGCAAAGCTCCTGTTTGCTGCCAGAAGGAAGGAGCAGGCACCAGCCTAGTTGGAGAGGTAAAGGGGGTGATATATGGAGGAAGGGAGGGAGCAGGGCCTGTGCGGGGAGAGATCAGAAATCCACACTCCACCCTCTGCCCTGCCTGTCTCTAGCTCCTCCAGACTAGCTTCAGGGACCTTGTTCTTGCCTCCTGATGCATTCTTGTGTCCACAGCCTATCTGAGGACCTATTGTGTGCCCCCTCTACTTCAGTCATGGCCCCAGGGCTCAGAGAGAAGCGTCTCTGGGGCTTAAGCCATATCTCCAGTCAGCCTAGCCCCCGGACAGGCTCTGACTCCTGAGGATGTTGGTCAGGAGCACAGAGGGACACCGCCTTCCCAAAAGGAGGCAATTGCCCTCCCCCTCCCTACCGATTTCTGGGTACCTTGCAATCCCTGAGAGGAAACTGAGGCCCACAGCATGCCCAGGCCCTTGTCCTCTCCTGAAGTGCCCCCATTCCTGTCTTCTAGCCTAAGGTACCCCAACTTCTTCCACCAACTCCTCACTGTGGTTTTCCCACACCACCCTCAGCCACAGGCTGCCTTCTCACTCTTCCCTCTGTGCATCCAACTCCTGCCTATAGGGGAGAGGAGGCACCTAGAGAGCTGGGTGGCTGGAGCCAAAAGGAAACTCCAAGTCTTTTCTGCTAGCTCCTTCTGCCTCAGGGCACTTATTCTGGGGGCAGAGCCAGGCACGTGGGGAGGGCTGATCTACAGCTCCCAGACCTAGCCTGCATCTGATTCCCCTGAGGGCCAAGTTCCACAGACCGTCCGTCTTCACTTCCCTCCCTGAACTGAGGGCCATCTCAGGTATCCCTCTACCCTCTCTGCAGCTGCCACAACACTTGAGTACCCCCCAAAATTGGTCTCTCCCAGCCAAGAACATCTGTACCCCAGCCTGAGAGGGGTCTTGTCGCTTGGGGTGGCCCAAAGATGGGATCTGAGGCAACAACCCAAAACCCTGGGTCAACGCAGAGCCTCAGGAAGCCCCTGTGTTCCAGTCAGGAGTCTGGTTGGGCCCAGGCTAGGCTATGAGGGGCCCTATTCCCCGGGCTGGGTCAAGCAAGGTTGGCTGGGGCCCATTCTCCGGATAACACTGGTGTTTCTTTTTCTTTTTTAAGTTTATTTATTCATTTTGAGAGAGAGAAAGAGAGTACAAGAGTGTGCACGTGAGTAGGGGAGGAGCAGAGAGAGGGGGAGAGAGATAATCCCAAGCAGGATCCACACTGTCAGCCCAGAGCCCAACACAGGGCTCAATCCCATGAACTGTGAGATCATGACCTGAGCGGAAATCAAGAGTCGCTTAACCAACTAAGCCACCCAGGCGCCCAACACCAGTGTTTCTTCCCGCTATTTTAGTCACCCAGAGAGGGGACCCAGTCCTGGATTCTTGGCTTACTCAGATGTCAAGTTCTGCAGCCTTGTGGACACAAGGTGGTCCAGGCTAGGTCCCCATCGTCCTGGGATCTTCAGTTGGGGAAGGGGCCCGGAGGAGGAGATAAGGGCTGAGCTGGTGGGGGCACAAGGCACGAGAGTCCCCCAACGAGATTTGGGAGAAATTCTGATTGCTGGGGTGCCTGGCTGGCTCAGTTGGTAGAGCATGCAACTCTGGGTCATGAGTTTGAGCCCCACATTGGGGTATAGTTTACTTAAAAATAAATAAATAAATAAATAAATAAGAAATTCTGATTGCTGAATGCTCCTGAGTACCATTCCCTCCTCATCTGCTCCCCTGGACCCAGTGTTTTCTCACGATGGGGTTTGTTGTGGGGGCTCCCAGCTCTCCTGGGAAGTACCAGTGCCTACTCCCTCTGTCATTTGTTAACCAAGGGCACTGCCTCCCATCCTGTAGGTCTTGGGTTCTAGAGAACACATCTGTACCCTTATATTCTCCCCACAGGGCTCCAGGATGGTGTCTTTATACCTTCCCATGTCAGGAACCCCTCACCCTCTACTAGGCCAGATCTCAGGCAAAGGCATCACTTGACAAATGGGAGAGAATGAGGGCCCTGAAAGGGTCCCACGGAAAGTCTGAGGCAGAACCAGCAGGGCCCAGTTTGCCTGTTGGTTAGAGGTGTCTCCTTCTTGGTGCCTGGAAGCCAGGTCCCCACGGGCCATACTGTTCCTCAGGTCACTGCAGGGTTCCTGGAGGGTCATCAGCTCATCACACATAGTACCATGTTGCTCCCGAGCCCTTGTCCAGGCTACATTCCCACGAGGAATGTCTTTTCTGTCTCCCTGAGGAGGCTCTCCTAGTCCTTCTGGCCTGGTTCAAATTCTGTCTCCCCAAAGAAGCCTCCCCTGTTTGCCCAGCTAGTCTGTCTTCTGAGCTTCTAGGAGAGAGCCTCTCACTCTGCTTGTGTCTCAGTCAAATGTTATTCATTCATCCATTCATTCATTCTGCAGACATCATGTGTGCCCAAGCCTGTGCCAACTACTAGGCCACAGAGGCTGACATCTCTACACATCTCATCCTTGTTCTGGGACATGAACTCCAGAGGGTCTGGTGTAGTCTTCACTGGCCTAAAGGTGCAGGGCTAGTTCTGAGAAGATGGCCAAATGGGCCAGATTGCCACTGAGTTCCTGCTCACTGGGTAAGGAAGCCACCAAATTCCCATCCCCTACTGCTAGTTCTCTACTCCGGTGTGACCTGAAATTTCAACAAAAGTGTCTCCAAGGCTCGTAGCCTAGGCTTATAGGCCTGGGACTGAGGGGTGGGGGCCACCTCGGGAGACCTTAATAGCACACTGTTGGGGGGGCTCAAGTCCCTGCAGGGCCCAGGCCTCACCCAGACCCTACATCTTGGAAAGGCCCCATAAGGTCTGGGAGATGGACTCCAGGAGGGAAAGGAGTCCTTGTCCTGTCATCTAGACAAGCTTGGGTCCCACAGAAGCGTGGAAACCAGGGTGCAGCCTGGGCTGTGGCAGAAGCCGTGCAGCTCCGGCCTTGCTGTCTGTGCAGCCCTGAGAGCTTCTGTGGAGGTGGGAACGTGGGCAGATGCAGTCAGGGCCACTGAGCTCTGATTTCACCGTGCCTCCTCCTACCTACTCAAACATTAGGGCAGCGAGACTGCGATGCGATATATATGCATACACATGCATGCATGGGAAGGTGCCCACTGGCCCCACCAAGGACCCCTTGAGTCCGAGCCTGGCTGCATGCATGCAGCTCTGACCTACCCGTGTGCATTTAGCCACCCATTCTCTGAGACCAAGTTTCCTCATCTGGGACATGAGAGCAAGTCCCTCCCCCTACCACCCTCTCAACCCTGCCTGGGTGCTGCTACCAAGAGCAGATTGCTGGGAGCAGTATCTAATATGTAGGACACACTCTGCTCGTGTCATCTTTGTTATGACTCATCGTCTCTCCCCAGTGGATGACAGAGAGACCCAGGCGCCATCACTGGGAGCACGAGGGCTCACCTGAACTGCTCTGCATGGGAGACAGTGGGTAGGTGTTTGCTCTCTCAGCCAGCATAAGGGTCTGCTCAGGATGGGGCACCTTGACCCCGTATCCTGCCGCTGCCCCTGCTCGTCAGACACCCAGAACCTACTGGAGCCTTCACCACAAAGATGGCCTCGATGTCCTCCCTGGAAGAGGACCTAAATGCAGGTTGCCGTGGGAATGCAGTGCTGGCAGAGCAGCCGCCTGGAACTCGTGGACCACACACCTGCCTTCTCCTTAAACAGGCCTGCTCCACCTCAGCCATGACCCCAGCAACCAGCCCACAATTCCTCCAAACATTTAAAAACTAGAAGTTGGCATGGTGATGAAGCCCCAGGTCAGCGGGGGTCTCCTGGTGGATATGTAGGGTACCCAGAGGGTTGGAGGGTGACTCAAGGAAGGCTGTGTAGAGGAGGTGACACTGCCACCGACCTTCAAAGGACCCGTTAGAAATCTCCCAGCTTGAAGGATGAGAGAACAACATGGGCAAGAGCCTGAAGGTGTGACCTTCCAGGCTGCGTCCTAGAGGCCAGATTGTGGAGCTGTCTGGAGTGGGACTCACACACTGTCAGAATCTACTAGAGATGGGCGTGGGGCAGGGGTGGGGGCAGGGGGAGGAGCAGTGGCCTAGGAGCTCCATTTTGACCAATGCTTACAAGAGCCAGGAGGGCCTGGGGCTGAGATCAACAAAGATGCAGAGGAAGGGGAGATGTGGGCCCTGGCATAGTCCTTGGGGAGGTCTCAGCCAGATGAAAAGTGGTGAGTGAAAGCTGGTCCCAGGGAACCGGCAGGCTAGTCAGAAGGGGAAGCAGGGGAGCAAGGAGCTAAGGCAACCCTACACAAGGGGCTGGGGCAGGGGGCTCCTGGAGACCCCCAGCCTGTGGGGCCTTCACTGGCTCTGAGCACAGTCTATTGGCAGATTATGAGTTATCTTCCCCAAAGGGACAGGACGCCTCCTCTGGAGAACATACTGCTGTCATGAGGGTTGGGGGGTTGGGAGGGCCTCGAGGCTTCCAGAAGGGCACAAGGCCACAGGATGTGTCCCTCACACGCCTCTACCCTCCCCAGCATCCTGGTGTCCTCTCCACCACCGGGCTGCCATTCAAGCACACCTGCAATGGAGGCTGGGGTGAGGCCCATCTGCTTCCAAGGAGCCATGGGCTACTCCTCAGAGACCCTATCCCAGCGCCCTTGTTCACAAATGGTGAAACTGAGGCCCAGAAGAAGAGGGCCTTGCCCACCTTCAGCCCTCCATTGTCTCCATGGGCCTTCCTCCCAGGCCCCCATAAATAAGAAATCCCAGCACAAACTGCAGGGTGGCTTAGAGGTGCCTCTGGCAGTCTTAGCCCTGCCTTCCGGAACCCTGAAACCTGCTCCATACTCCCTCCTTGGCTCCCCAAAGGCCCTCTGGGTGTCAGGCAGGCCTCTTGGCTGCCCTGCCCCCACCAGGTGTGGGGCTTCCGGCTGCTGAGAGGCCCCTTTGTGCCTTATCTTCTCTGCCTTGGTGGTGGCTGTATCCAGATAAGCATCCTATTGGGGACTGAAATTCCAGACTGGCTGCCCACTCCCCCACCTGGGGGTCTGGGACCTGCCAGCTGCACTTTCCACAGGACACAACCAGAGTGTACAATCCACTTAGAATTCCTCCCAGCTGCACATTTTCCCCGGGACACCCCTCCCATCTGCACACTTGGACCTGCACCCCCACCACCGTGTTGGCCAAGCAGATAGGTGCGCGCGCGCGCGCGCGCACACACACACACACACACACACACACCCGACCCTCCCCATTTTGATGACGGCGGGCCACTTTGAGGCCCCTCCCCTCCCCCCATTTCCACCCCACCTAGCTGGGGGTGGGGTGGTTTACGAAAAGGCCTCCAACCTATCAGTGGGAGCCTGAAGCTGAAGAGCTGACCTCTGTGTGATCCCAAAGACCCCCCCAGGCAACCCCCAGACACACACATCCCCAGGCTTCCTGGACCACCCCTCTCAGGGACTCTGTCTCCATCTCCTAGCCCGGCTCAGCCTCCTTCTTCCCCGTCTCCCCCCTCCCCCCTCATTAAGCCTCCTAAACCCGCCAGCTCCCTGAAGCAGGAAATTGCATTCTGCCAAGATTAAATGGACTTGAACGCCCTGCCTCTGCCCGCGAGGGAGGGGAGCTAAAAGGAGCCAAGTTTGCTGAGGGTGGGGGCCTGGGACACCGAATCCCAGGTTGGGGAGGAGGGAACAGAAGGGCGGGGTATTTCAGGATGGGGTGGGGGCTTCCTGAAGGGTGGAGGGGAGAGAGGGCAGAGACTGTGGGGAGGCAGGGGGCAGGGGTGGTGGCCTCCCCTTCTCGCTGCTGCGGTGGAAATGAGACGCAGTGAGGGAAGCCAATCTGTGGGGGTAGGGGCATTCTGATTAGGTAGGGGGGAGGGGGAAGGAATAGAAAGTGGGGAGAGGGGAGGGGAAGGGGCGGGAGGAGCAGTGATTGGGAGGTGAGAGGGGACGCCTGTCAGGTTGAGAGCCAACCTACAGGAAATGGGAAATGAACTTTGGGGGGAGGCACTTACTGCTTTTTTAGAGTCCCCAGAGGAAGGGGCTGGCACACCTCATACTCCCCATTGGCTCAAGGTCTCATCACAAGGGTATAGTATGGCCATTGGGAACTCCTGTGGGCCCTTGGGTCCTTGCAGAGCCCAGGACCCACAGCCCCACCCCTGCACTATCTGGAAGTCCCCATCAGGAGACAGCACGACAGTCCCTCTGGGGAGAAAGATGCATTAAGGGTCGATACAAACCAACCCCCCCCACCCTTACCCCGCCCCCAGCCCCAGCCCCAGCCCCAGGCAGCAGGCAAAGTGGAGGCTGAAGCCTTCTGAGGTGTGCCTGACAGGGTTCGCCCAGATCCTGTGTCCATAGCAGCCCCACACCCCACAACTGGGGGGATTATCATCTGCTGAGCTCTGCGACCCAGAGAGGCTGCTCTTTCTCCACAGGCCAGTGCCAGATGTGAGGGGGATGGGGAGTGGTCATAGCAGTTCCTCCTTTCCCCAGGTGAGCAGGGACAGGGACAGCTAGGCTGAGTGTGGATCTCAGAGGGGCAGTTGCTGCCCAGGGGCCCAGCTCTGAGTCCAGGTCAATCCTCCAGGGCCTGGTAAAGCCACATGGACTGGAGGAACAGGAAGAACAGTTAGTCCAAATTGGTCAGGGATCATCCCTGGAAGCACCCACCCCAGAGTCATGACTATGGGGCAACAATGCTTCCCAAGCACCCACTATGTGTCAGCTTGTCCTTGGCCTTGGGGCAGTGGTAGGGGCTGAGAAGGACAGCCCAGCTCTACTGGCCCGGTGGCCAGGAGTGGAGGGTTATGGGAGGAGTTCTCCAGGAGAGAAGCAGAGGCCACTCCTTTGCCAGGAAGAGAAGACAGGTTGTCTGGGGAGGGTCTGGGAGAGCTCAGCCTGGCAGGATATGGGCAAGCAGTGGGCAGCCATGGGGCTGAGGAGTTGGAGGTCCATGTGGCCATGGTCAGGCAAGCTTGGGGCAATGGACAGCGGTGGGAATTCATGTGAGCTCCAGAGCTGGGCTGGGTGGGCTGCCTGCCTCCCACCACCACCCCGCAACCTGCTTCCAGCGCTGTTTGTTCAGATGTTGATGCCCATTTCAGATGACTTGAGCTGGACAGATGGTTTCCCAGGAAGAAGGCTAGCTCTGTTTTGGAGGCTGATGAAAATCAGCTTCACCCGTCCAGATGTGGTAAACCTGACCCCTGTGTCTGTGGGAGAGGGGCAGATATATGCCTAGCTAGTGCATCAGGGGTCATCCTGGCAGGCCCTGGGGGAGGCAAACCCATCCCTGGGGAATGAGGTGCTGGCTACAATAGCTGTGCTGTGCCTCCTGGGAAGGAACACAGCTGATTCCAGACAAAGCCAAGGTTGCAAGTATCCCCACAGTGTGCTCCCCAGTGTTCCAGGCCTGAATGTTCCCTGGTCACTTCCGGGTTGGGTTATCAGTCTCCAGTCTGATCAGTGGAGCTGGCTGCCAGGAGATCCGAGTTGGCCTGTCCTTCAGGTAACTGACAGGCCGTGACTTGTCCTAGCTCCATGTCTCCCAGGCTCTCCATGTGGACAAGAGGTGCTCTCTGCACTCCCTTCTGACCTCCCCTCCCATATCCCTCCCCTGAGACCTATCTGAGGGAAGGCCTGTCAAGACAGCTCCAGCCATGAAGGGTTCTGCCTGGGTCCTGACATACCTCCCGCCTTGGGCTGTAGACTGGAGAGAGACGCTGGGCCTGACCAGCTCAGTTCAGATACTTCTCCTCCAAGAAGATACCCTAGTCCCTCTTCCTTGGCATCCCATGTCTCCTGTGGCCCTCATCACAGGCTGAACCACTCTGCTTTGTCCTCCTTACCCATGAGACTTTGAACTCTGGGAGGATGGGGACCACATTTGTCTCAGTCACACAGGGTCCCCAGTTCTTGTCAGCACTGGGTAACAGCTCAGTCAACTGACTGACCACAGGGTACAGTACATTTCTAAGACTTTAAGGCAAAATCATTTACTGCCTCGGGTCACCTGGGTGGCTCAGTCAGTTATGGGTCCAACTCTTGGTTTTGGCTCAGGTCATGATCTCAGGCTGATAGCACGGAGCCTTCCTGGGATTCTCTTTCTCCCTCTCTCTCTGCCCCTCCTGTGCTCTCAAAATAAATAAACTTAAAAAAAAAATTTTTTTTAAACCATTCATTGCCTTGAATATGGAATAGCCTGTGTACCCCTCTCTTTCTCAGCCCTAGTGGTGGGTGGACATTAGCCAGATATGGTTTCTGCCTGCCCAGAGCTCAGAATCTTCCTAAAAGAAGTCAGGCCCGGGATGAAGGAAGTAAGTGCCATGCCCCTGGGCCCCAGAGAAGCCAAGGATGGGTTGTCACAGCATCAGGAGAGGATGGTCTGTTGGGGTCAGGGGTCAAGGGTGCTTCCTGAAGGGACTCCATGGAGAGTACTGTCATCAGGTAGGTGGGTGGGAGGGCTTCTTTTTTTTCTAAATAATTTTTTTCTTATGTTTATTTTTGTGAGAGAGAGAGACAGAGTGCAAACAGGTGGTGGAGCAGAGAGGGAGACACAATCTGAAGCAGACTCCAGGCTCTGAGCTGTCAGCACAGAGCCTGATGCGGGGCTTGAACTCACAAACCGCAAGATCATGACCTGAGTTGAAGTTGGACACTCAACCAACTGAGTCACCCAGGCGCCCCGGGTGGGAGGGCTTCTTAAGCTTCCAATCTCCAGTCTGCTTAACCAGCTGTGGGGATGAGCCTCAATGATACCCAGTGCCCCCCGTACTCCAGGCTCTAATCTGCTCCCTGCCCTGTGGCTGAGTCGCCTACACAGCTGACAAGTCAATTTGTTTCCTCTACTCCTTAGCAACCACCCTTACACCCACCCCTACAGACCGTCAGACACCTTAGCTCCATGCAGGGGAACTGGACTCTTCATTGCCCTACCAGGAGGCCTGTTTAACCACCCTTTCCTGTTGACCAGGCCTGTCCACCCTTGTCCTGGGCTGAGAGCCCTGCTCTGGTGATCAAGTGTTCCCATCCCAGTGGCCCTGCCCCACCACGTTGTGCCCTGGGTTAGGAGGTATTGTCCCTTCCCCCACCATCTGGCTTCCAGGTCAATGCTACTCATGAGCTGTGGGACTTCAGACAAGTCTCCTGCTCTCTCTGGACCTTTGGGGTCTCCCAGCTCTAGAGCAGGATGCCTACCCTTTGGCTGGCAGGTGGCTGGCAAGAGAATAAGGGCATGCCTTCCGGGCTCGGCCTGGCATATCACACAGGCTATAAACAGTCGCTGGGATTTTCCCAACTTCTCTTTTAAATGCCCTCTGGGGAGGCAGGCTTCTGGGCCCTGATTCCTGGTCCTGGACCCCCAGGGATCCCCTCTCCACTGAGGCAGAACAACTTGGTGTTTCTTGATGTTCATGTATCAGGCTGGTCCAGGGATACCAGCAGCGCAATAGGAGGCCTGTTCACTGCATGACATGTGCACACAGGGTGTGAGAGACAGGGTGCTGGCTCTGGCCCTAGAGGAGAGAAGGTGCCAGGAGTCTCCATGGTGCCCAGAATCTAGGCTCTCAGGTGTCCCAGAATGAGGTGGTCTATGTTCCCATCCTGCTGACACTAGTCCTGCCCCTGCAGAAGGCTTGCATCAGCTTTGCATTGCCCTGCTGGTCCGCCTCTATCCTGCACCCTCCTCTGACTCCAGATGGGACCCCAGTGATATACAAGCTCACCAGAGCCAGCAGACACTCCTGGAGGGTCTACCCAGCTGGAAAGTGCCCAGATGCCAAGCCCCCATCAGTGAGGCCTGCCAGCCAGCCACCTGCTGCCCACATGAGAAACCTCTGGCAGCCCTGCTCCCCAGTAGTTCAGCCTTGGGGTCTTAAGTGTGGAGGCCCTGACGGAGCTGAAGTATGGTTCAGAGCCACAGATTGCTAGGGGGAGAGAAGAGGTCTGTCCTTCCCTGGGTTTCATAACCCTGGGAAGGGTCGTGCCAGTAGAGAAGAGGTGACTGGGAGATAAACAGGGATACTCACAGGTGCCTACCAGCTGAGCATGGGGAAGGCTCAGGGAACAGGGTGTTCCCACCTAGGACATCCCCGGTCTCACCTAGGGCTTGGTCTGGTCTCCCTCTTTCCCAGACTGGCCTGGGGCTTCCCTGGTCTGGGAGCCTAGGAGTAGTAGGGATTAAAGAAACTTTGGGCAGATGGGTGGGGGGTGGCCATAACCCCTTCCCAGAAGTCTCTGGTTTAACCTCTCCTCCCCCAGCCCTCCCACCAGCTGGCAGAACAGAAAAGAGGTAACCATACCTGCCATGGAGAACTCTGTGACTTTGTCTGGGCCAATGGAGCCTACAGGGCTGGTGGGAATAATAACTCATGAAAAGTTTCAAATACAGACTTTATTATCCTGCACATGAGGGGCCACAGACCCAGGTGTTCAGTACTTGAGGACTCTGTGAGCGTCTTATAGGTCCTTGGTGGGAAGGGCATCAGGAGCCCTTCCCTCAAGTGGAGTGGACTCAGGCTGGGATGGCTATTTTTTTTTTTTTTTAAATAATCTCTATGTTCAACGTGGGCCTCAAACTCACAACCCTGAGAACAAGAATCACAAGCTCTACAGACTGAGCCAGCCAGGCGCCCCTGGAACTGCTATTTAATAAAGGAAATTGCTGAGTGGGCGCCTGGGTGGCTCAGTTAAGCGTCCTACTCTTGGTTTTCGGCTCAAGTCATGATCGCACGGTTTGTGAGTTCAAGTGCCACATCGAGCTCAGTGCTGACAGCATGGGGCCTGCTTGGGATTCTCTCTTTCCCTCTCTCTTTGCCCATCCCCTGCTCGGTTGCTCTCTCTCAAAATAAATAAATAAACTTAAAAAAACTAAAAAAAAAAAAAAAAAAAGGAGTTTGGTGAGGGCAATCCTTACCCAAACAAACCTTCTTGTCTCTGGGAGTTTCCTGCCTTGAGTGAGGGAGGAGCAGGAGTGGGCAGGGCCTCAGACAGCCTGGGCCTCAATCTGGGGGTTCTTTGTAGCCCCCTAAGGTCAGTTTGCCCATTTGTGCCCCCAGGAGGGCTGCTGCTATGGGATCTTGGCCCTTGGGCCCAAGGGACTGGGAAACCAGAAGTGACTTCCCTTCTGCCTTAGCACCAACCTGATGGCCCTGGAAGTCCCTGGCTTTGAGAACCAAGCCCCAGGCTGATGGAGTTATGGTGTCACTTTGCATCAATCCTCGGGGGGGGGAGGGAGTCTCCCCCAAACTGACTGATGGGGTGGCAGAACAGGCCTATGGAGAGAACAGAGGAGGTGGGAGTACCCCTGTTGCAGGGCTCTCCCCAACTTCTTCCTCCTTGAAAACTCTTCTTTTGGGGGGCCCACCTGTGGGAGCACAAGCCTGCTGCAGACACAAGTCAAGGTGTGAAAGAGTTACATGAAAATGAGGCAAGGTCACACAGTGAATGGGACTTGGAGCCCCATTATCCCTTAGACCCAGTCTACTCTGCTCAGTCCATCCTGGAGCCCAGTAGGGCTTCTCTTCTCCCAGCCAGTAGGCAGGTGGAGACAGGAAGCGGATGTTGGGCCTCATGGATTTACAGTGACCAGACTAATGAAGCAGGTGCCTAGAGAGAGAGGACCCTAGTAGGGAGGGGGAGAGGCAGGTACTGGACAGTATCTGCATCCCCCTCGCTCCATCATTCTCAGATGCCCTCTGCCCAAATCCGGCCCAGGGTTCCACTAAGCTAAGCTCCTTAGCACCAGGATACAGTATAAACAACATCTGCCCCTATTGTCCTGGGGTCTGGGCCCTGGTGCCTTGAGATTCTCAGATGAGCCTTAGGGACACTAGGTCCAGGAGGGTCTCTGCTGACTCTCCCTGCTCCTGCATAGGCACATGGCCACACAGGCTGCATCCTCACCCAGGCTTTCCAGGTGAGCTGGCCTTTGCCCGTCCAATCATGCAAAACCCTGTTCTTCTCACCACAGACCTGGGCTTGGAGAGGGAAGGCGGAAGAGGCTGCCCTGTTCTCCGGGGTCCAGTCTGGGTGGGGTAGTCAGGGAGGAATGGGGCCTGAGTCTTCCCACCAGCCCCTCTAACCCTCCACCTCTGGCTGGTGGCTGTGTCCCCTCCCCACCCCCCCCACCCGCCTGCAACCTTCTAAGATTCAGAGAAGAAAAAAGAAGAATGAGGTGTCTGAGGATGAGGATTGAGGGGTGGAAATTACCTCAACTGAATTTTAAAAACCCCTGGCTGGTTGCCATGGTAACAGAAAGGTGCATCCCATTGTCATGGCAACAGGCAAACACCAAGGTCTGCTGCTGGGATTGGGGATTTGGGATGTGGCTGGAGGGGGTAGGCAAAGGAGGCTGGGCCTGAGTTAGAGCAGTTGGGGGTGATATCCAGCCTGGGATCACCCCCCACCCCCACCCCATTCCAGGGGCCAGAAAGCTAGTCATGGGATCAGAGAACAGATTGTTGGGAGAAATCTCCTAGCCCCCACCACCCACCCCCTATCTCACACGGCTCCAGCCTAGGAGCCCCCAGTGGGACCCTGAGCCTGCTTAACTGGGCACCAAACTGGGCAGGGCCTGGGGCTTGGAGATCATCCAAGTCAGCCCCTAACCTCAGGAAATGGAAGTCTGAGAGTCACCATTATAGTTACTGGTCCTGAGAAAGAGAAGCACACAGACAGGAATCAGCTCTGTGAGGCCTGAAGGACAACTGTGTGATACCCGGAGGACAGTTACACACACCTGGAATATGGCTGCACATAGCTGGATGATGACTCCTCAAGGTGGTAGTCCTGTCCTCCAGGAGCCTACAGCCTCTGGGCCTCTAGACTTATCACTGGGACCCTGGTTGAGTGTGAAGATCCAGGGAGGGACAGAAAGACTCCTGTTCAGTCACCACCGAGGACACTGTCGGGAGGCCCAGGAGAGCCTGGCAGCCAGAAGCCCAGTCGGTCATATGCAACAGGTCCTGGTAAAGACTCAGGACTGACTTGTGCAGCCACTGGGTCCCCTAACTGACCCTCTCACACTCACAGGCTCCATGCAAGGGCTGGACATTCAGGCTCATGGGCCCCATGGCCTGATATCCTACCATCAGAGTCAGTCTCTGGGGATCCCAGTGACGCCATAAGATGCATGTTAGACACACCTGGGAGCATCTCGGCTTTTCCATTAATGCATTAGTGTAGCCAAGAGATTATGCGAGCCGCCTGTGGCCTTGGAGATGTGGCTCTGTGAGCAGGTGTGTCTGTGTGTGTGCACATGCGAGGGACAGTCAGCAAAGGAGGTGGGGGTATCTACCTTTCCAGCCTGCTAGCCTCAAGCAGGCTTGTCACAATCTAGATTTCCAGGCCCTTCCTCAAGAGCATGGCCTGGGCACAAGAGTTCAGAGTCATTGGAGCACCAGGGAGGCTGTGGCACCCCTGGGACTCCCTGGGGTGGGTGGAGAATGGAGGAGAAAGCAGCCCTCAGGCAGGTAAGAGATGCCTCCTGACTCTGGAGAAGTAGGAAAGAACCCAGGGCACTCTGAGGCCTCCTGCCCTCCCTCAAGGCTGCCTTGGCCTGCTCTTCTGGGTGGCTGCTCAGCACTGGTGAAAGGGAAGCATTCTTTCGCCAGCTCTGCCAGGGCAAGGGCAAGTTAGTGCTTCAGACAGGGGCCCCAATCCAATTGCCCCTCTCACAGGTAGGAGGGCTGAGCCAGAGGGGCCTCCATGGAGCCCTGGGAGGGGAGATCCAGCCCAGGGCAGCCCCCTCAGGATCCTGCCTTCCCACTAGCGCAAGTTACTCTAGGTTAACAAATTTTGAGGTATGGCAATAGCAATCCTGCTAAACACAAAAAACCATCCTGGTGAAGGCCCTGTGCACCCCAACTTGGCCAGGCTGTGGGGAGGAAGCTCCTAATTTGGGTCAAATGGGGCATTCATCACAGGGGGCAAAGGTAGCTCTGACGCTTAGCTGGAGTGATGGCTAGGAGGGTGGGGGCACCGACCCTGATGGGGGGGGGGTGCCCCCAGGCCACGCCTCTCACTCACACACATGGGCACACACAGGGACTGATGGCACAGTGGAGCTGGCCCAGGGAGACTCAGGACCTCTGACTTCCTGGCACTTGCCCCAAAGTGGCTGAGCCCTCTTCAGAGCAGGGACCCTCAACTGCCTCCAGGCCAAGACTGCATCAGTCTCCATCCCCACCTTCACCCTGGGCCATGTGAAATAGGGCACAGTTGCCACTGCCCCAGGTATCTCAGGCCATGTGCAAGAGGCCAGTCCAGGAGCTGAGGACCCCAGCCTGGGCCAGTCCACCTCGGCCTCTGCCTCACAGTGAAAGAAGCCTGGTCTTTCTCCCAGAGGGCTCGGACGGTGGCAGCTAGGCTCTCAGCACCAGTGAGCCAGAAGGACAAAGATATAGGGCCCACTAGGCAGCACCTAAAGACTGAGAGGTGTGGGGACTGCTATCTCAGGTCCCCCACCCCTTCATCACCAGGGCTTAGCTCAGCTTGGCAGAACTGAATGGCTGGCCTTGTGGAACTGCACCCTGTGGGCACATTTAGAATCTATGGGTGACCCCGCTCCCTGGGTCAGAGTCTCACTGGATTCACCATTATTGACGTTCCCTTATTACTATTATTATTATTTATTTTTTGAGAGAGAGAGAGAACCAGCTGAGGAGGGCCAGAGAGAGAGACAGAGGATCCAAGAACCCAATGTGGGGCTCAAACTCATGAACAGTGAGATAATGACCTGAACCAAAGTTGGATGCTTAACTGACTGAGCCATCCAGGTGCCCCTGAAGTTTCCTTTTTTTTTTTTTTTTTTTTTTTTTTTTTAAGGGGTGCCTGGCTGGTTCAGTCGGTTGAGCATCTGACTTCAGTTCAGGTCATGATCTTAAGGTTTGTGAGTTTGAGCCCTGTGCTGACAGCTCAGAGCCTGGAGCCTGCTTTGGATTCTGTGTCTCCCTCCCTCTGTGCCCCTCTGCCACTCACTCTCTGTCTCTCTCTCAAAAATAAATAAACATTAAAAAAATTATTTAGAGAGAGAGTGCGCACGCGAAGGAAGGGCAGAGAGGGATGAGGAGAGAATTCCAAGCAGGTTCCGCACTGTGGATGTGGGGCTCCGACCCACGAAACGTGAGATCATGACCTGAGCTGAAATCAAGAATCAGACGCCCAACCGAGCCTCCCAGGTGTCCCTGATGTTTCTTTTTTAATTTCAGGGCTGTTGAATTTCAGGCTAAGGACTGACCCTAAATGTGGGTTCAACCCAGCCCTGGGTACAGTGCTGGACAGGGAACCATCCTGTCCACTCCAGATCAGGAATTCAATGTGTCTCAAGTATGTACCCATGCCCTCATACAAGACCTGCCAGGGTTGGGGGGACTGTCCTTGGCCAGTATGGCACCTTGGAAGAAACTTCCTCACTCACCTCTGAATTCTGAGCAAGGTCTTATCCCAGCCCCCTCACTGGTATAGAGTCTGGGAGCCTGTCCTTCAGACCTGCCCCTACCCAGAACCTGGAGACCCAGCTCTGCCCCGAGAAACTCAAGTTTTGACCCTGCCTCCCCTCTCTGGTTCCCAGGACAATGGTTTGGGCTGGGACCTGGCAGATCCTGCTTATCTTGTCATAAATATTTATCAGGCTCTAGGGGCCAGAGCCTGCAGCTGGCTTGGAGGGGAGGGGTGGGGGGGTGGGGGGGCAGATGCTTCAGAAGGATCTCCAAGCCCTTTCCTAATGAGGGTGCCATGAGGGGAGTGTGCCACCTGGGCCTTGGAATCCTTGGGGAGGGGAGGACAGATGGACAGCGGGACAGAGTCAGGGGGAGTCTGGGGGGACTTGGGCATGCTCCAGCAACCAGACCTCCTCATGCTCCCCAGGAATGTGGGGGAGGAGGAGTCAGAAGAGGCCAAGACCAGGGGAGACCTGGCAGCCTCCTCCCTAGACTGTAGTCTGAGTGTTCTTGAGAACTGTACTCCCCGCCCCCCACCCGGCCACATCAGCCCCCTGACTGTGCTCTTGCTCTCTGAATTCTCCCCACAATCCTCCAGATCCGTGCTTCTGAACCACATCCTTTGAAGTGGTGCTCCCACCATCATTCTCCCAGATTTGTGCTCCTACACATTCTCACACCTGCAGAGCTGTGCTCCCTGAATACTGTCCATCCACATGGAGCTGTGCCCCATACAGACCTCTCCCCCACCATCTCTCCTGACCCCACACCTGCCTCCTGGAACTGAGTTTTCCCAGAAGTGTGACCCCAAAAGGCTACTCCCGCCTCTCCATCCTCCAGAGCTGTGTTCTCCACACATTTGGGAGCCCCCCGTACCCCCATCACGTGCCCCTCTCCTTGCCAAGTGGGACAATGGCCACAGGGGCTCTGGTGAGCAGAGCGGACTCCCCATCCTAGGGGTGGAGCCCGCACTCAGTCCCGGATAGCCTGATAGCCTGTGTGCTGCGCAGCCACCCCCCTGCCTCCCTCATTGGCATGCTAGTGGGACCCACAGGTGGAATCAAAGCCCTCTGCTCGGAGCTGGAGCCGAGCTGCACAGCAGGGAGCTGGGAGCCTTTGTCTCCCCAGCCCTGGGGGTGTAGGGAGCCAGGGGCAGAGAGGGCATATTTTGGGGCCCGGAGTCTTCTCCTCGCTGCTGCAGGCAGACACAGCTGCAGATAAGGGGGGCAGACTGAACCAGTGAGCACCCCCAGTAGATAATGAGGGGCTGTGGGGGAAGGGACAGCCTCAGGCACAGCCTGGGGGGGGGAAGGCTGCCTCCCAAAGCCCAGAGCGCTCATTAGTGGAAGCCTGGGAGGGGAGGCAGCTAAGTGGGTCAGTCTCCCTCCCCCAGCCTGCCTGACAGGTGTGGGTGGGAGGGAGGATTGCCAGCCTATTGTCCCCCGTTGAAGCCGGTCCCACTCTGAATTCCCCCCCTTCCTGAGTCCCCACCCTTCCAATCCGCTCCCCCTTGGAGCCCCCATTCCCTCTCTGAGACCCCCTCTGTGGCCTCCTCCCCTTCCAGAAACCCCTCCTTAGCCCCTACCCCCCCATTACCACCCCCTCCCCCAGGTGCTGGCCCCTCAGCCAGCCTCCCCAAGGCATCCTCCAGACTGAGCCACACCTGGGAGAAATTGAAATCTTAGACTCTTCCCCTACCCCCGCCAATGAAACAGACATCCCTGTCCTGGCCACGAAAGGCAGTAAAACACAGCTCCACTGGGGACAGCTGAGGGCTGTGCCAGAACAAGCATCCAGATTTGGGGGCGGGAGCCGGGCAGGGCGCGTTGTGGGCTCCAGGCCAGGGCTTCTCTGTGCCCCCAACCTCACAACCGTCCCTGGGTGCCTGCTCTGAGTTCTCCAACTCCCCTTTGCCCCCTACCTCCAGTTGGGAAGATATCTAGCTCAGGACCAAGAAGCGGAGAAGGGATGGGGGGCAACAAAGAGGTGAAGTCTCCCTGCAGGGTGGGAAGGTTCAAAGAGAAGGGGTCTTGCTGCCTGGGTCCAAGCTCCCAACTCAGGAAGAGAGCCAGATGAGGGCAGGATGGGCTTTGGAAATGTCAGCCGCCCACCTTCTCAGCCTCCTTGTCCCTCCAGTCTCTTTGGCTGGACCCCTCCCTGATCAAAGACTCCCGTTTCCTGTCAAGGCCACCTTCCTCGGGCTCTGAGAAACCTCTGGACCAGCCCAGCTGTCCCAGGGCCAAGGGTAGAATACATAAGGTGCTCTGCCACCCTTGATGTTGTGGGGATGCAGTTCTGGGAGGAACTGAGTGACTATCCCAGTTCCCCCAAGCCCCACCCCAGCCTGAGGCCAGAGGGTCACTGCAGCCTCATGCGCTCATGCATCTCCCTCTGGCTGCACAAGAGTTAATCTCAGGGTGCACCCCCCCCCCCCCCCCCCCCCCCCCCCCCCCCCCGCCTCCACCACGTGTGCACAAATTCCAGGAACGCTTTCCATTAAGGACGCTTGCTCGGAGCAGATTTCATTTACATTAATAAGAACCAGAAAAATCTGGGTTGGGGGGGTGACAGAGGCGTGTGGTAGCTGCTCACGTTTTGCATCGGAGTCTGGTAGAGCCTGAGGGGCTCAAGCTGGGGCTCCTAGTTTTAGAGGAGAGGCCTCACCATGCTAGTGCTGGGGTGCCTAGTCCAAGGGGAGAAGGCAGTCTATCCAGTCCTTCAAGATCCTTGTCTGAGGGAGGAGGCAGGGCCCAGTGGATTCTGGGGACCCAAAGCCTGAAGGGGTGCTGGTGGGGAGTAGCAGAGCCAACCTGGTTCTAGGGTCTCCCGGTCTGAGAGGATAGCAGAGCCCAGTCTTCGGTGGGATAGGACACCAAATCATGGGAATGACTAGGGGCAGGGGCAGGAGCCCTGGGTTTCCACGAGCTGTTAATGAACTCTATTAGCCAGGGTTTGCTGCTGCCCATCTCTGAGCCCCAGTTAACCAGTTTGTTTGAGAAGGCTGCTTCCTCCCCTTCCCACTAGGTGTGGCTGCAGGTATTAGGAGGGAAGGTTCTGAGCTTTGAGCCAATCTATTTCAGGAGCACTATGCCACCTTCCTCAGCCTCTCCTTCCACTTCAGCTCTACCTCTCAACCTTAGAGCTGAGCAGTGGACTCTGCTAAGTGAACTCAAGAGCCTGTTCAGGGTGAAAACCCCCAAATCCTCCCACCTGGGGAGGAGGGAGCCAGAGTGAGTGCATGCATGCACAAGGGTGTGCCTGTGCTCTGACAGCCTGCTCCCACCTGGCTGCCACCCCAGGCATCCTTCCTTCAGGGGTAGGCAGTTTGATTTCCACCCCCTTGGACCAGAGCAGGCTGTAAGGGTGTGCAGGGATGAGTTTCCTGACTGGACCTGGCCTGCCCATGTACGGGTGGTCAGGGAGAGGTACGTGTGAGCTTGTACGCTTCATACATGTGTGTGGGGGTGTTGGGGTCTGCAGGCATCTGAGTGTCCTACCCCACACGCATCATCGAGGCTGCTGCTGAATGCCTGCTGCTGCTGGATGACTGTCTGGGCCTGTGCGAGCATGTGCATACACACTCTTGCTGAATGCTTGTGAGTACAGAGGCTGACTCTTGGCCCAAGGAGTCGAGCAGAAAGAAAAAGAGGAAGCCCCCCACCCTGGTGCCCCCAGGATTTGGGCCCAGCCTTGCCTTGCTCTAGGGTCCACAGATGGGCATCCTGGGGCGCTCTGCACTGAACACAACCCTTGCTCGGCAGGCTGGGCTCCCACATCTGTACCACCCCCATCAGGGCCTGAGCTGAGGGATTATGGGGGGACACTTAATTACATCCATGAATCATTCTCAAATAGCTCCTGTCCAGCCGGACTCAGGGGTGGTGCTGCCTGCTTGGAGCTGGGAGCCAGCCTGGGTGCGCCAGACTCTTGGGGGCCTTTCAGTCTGGCAAGAAAGTGGGGGTCTGGGCCAGGCCTCCAGGCCCCTCCTCTCTCTCTGCCTGCTGTGGCCTCACCTCCCCCATGCAGCGTGTAGAATTCACCACTGCTGCTCAGCTGTCTTATCTGGACTGCTGAGACCAGGGCGTGGAGCGGAACTGACTCCCCCAGACCCAGCCACCCCTACCCCACGTTATCTTGCCCCCGCAGGCTCCTCCCGCCCTTTGCAACAGCGCAGACCTTTCCTGCTCCTCTTCCCAGCATCCTCTAGGCCTCGCTTTGTCTGCAGTTGCTTTTTCTCTGTGTCTCCCTGTCTGTCTTCTCTCTCCCCAGGGTGTTGTGGTGGTGGGGGAGTCCCAAGGCCCAGCTCCTCCGATAATCCTGCCCAAACCTGAGCCTGACCCTGTGTCTGCAGCCAAGGACCCATCTTTGCTAAGTTCCTTCTGCCCTGGGGCTGGGGCACCTAGCTTGTAACCCAGGCTCAGCACTTGCCAGTTTGGTAACCTCCAGCAGCTGTTCTGCTTTGAGCCTGTTTTTTCTTTAAACCAGATGAAAGTAGTGCAGGGGACTAAGCGAGATGGGAGAGCCCTACCCTTGATTTGTGCCTCCTGCTGGAAAGCTCCCCCCTCCCATTCATCTTTGGGAGGCTGGGTGAGGGTGCGTGGGTACCCCCTGCCTTCAGCCAAGATCCCTGGGCAAGCTTGCCCCAATTTCCCCTGGCTGTGGTTCTGTTTTGGGCTCTGCCAAGAGAGTATTTCTGAGTCAATAATCAGGCTGATGGGTAAAGGGAGCGTGAGAGGCAGAAATGCATTTTATTGACCGCAGAAATTATTTACCTGGGTTGGAAAGAATTGCTGAGACCGAAGCACTCATTGTGCATGGGACCAGCCTGGCCCGTTTCCCACGTCTGGGCAACAATTCTAACTGGTGGGAACAGGGGGGGTAGGGGGACCTTCAAGAACCTGCAGGGTCTGAGAACTTGTTGCCTGCCTAACTCCACAGTTTCAAGGCCAGAGTTCTAGTCAGGTCTTCCCTGAATCTCAAAGACCTGGAAGAGGCCCTGGATCCTCTGACACCTCAGAACTTGGGGAGAACCCCCGCCAAACCAGCCTGGAATGATAGATGATGGAGTGCTGCCACCTGGTGGCCGCCAGCAGCAAAGTGCCCTCCTCCAGGGCCTTCTCCCCCTCACACCCCACCTGTCCCTGAGAACTCATCCCTCGGCATCAGGTTGGTAAGTGGCTGGGCTCTGGGTGCCCTTGAGACGCCCCGGGCAGACTGTGCATGCCTGGGGAGCTTAGCTCAGGCCTGGCTGCTCATCTGGGCTTTGAAACTTGTTTGATGCATGGCCATGACAGCTGCTCCTGGATGGCCCTCAAAGCCTGAATATTGTAGCAGTTGTCCCGGCCAAGGGCAGGCTAGACTTGGGATCCCTGGAGGATCCCTCCAGTTCAGTAAGAGACCCTGCCAAATTTGGAATTTGGGTTTCCCTGATTAGGATGTTTGCACTGCCCTCACAGCACCCCATCAGGAACGGGGAGGGGCAGCAACTCTGTGGGCAGGGCAGCACAGCACACAGATCCCTTGGCTTGGGGTTGGAGCAGACCATGATGGGCTGATGCAGGGGTGTGTGTGTGTGTGGGGGGGGGGGGGGATACCTAGGCCCTTGGGGTTTCAGTCTCAGGTCCTTGGGGATGAGAGCCATTCAGTCCCCAGGAGCTCTCAAATTTGGCCTTGCATGAGACCAGAGCCAAAGGTATGTACGGCCTGTCAAACTTCAAGAAATGGGCTCATGGGTTCAGAAGCAAGGTGACGGCTGTCATCACCTGGATGGGTATGCTGGTGACAGGTATGCCTGTATGGCAGGCTAGAAGTGGGAGAGGGGGCCTCCACCTTCTTTGAGGGGCTGCCTCCAGCTGTTAAGGACACAGACTTCACTTTTGTGGGAAAGTCCACACAAAGCTGAAAGATGCCATGGTCCAGAGCAGTCTTTGTGGGAACCCAGAGCAGCTGAAAATGGTATCTGCACCAAGTAGTATGCAGTAGTATGGGACAGTGCCCTTCTTGATGTGGGGCAGCCAATATGGGATCAAGATGGCTTACCCAGGATAGAGGCTTCCATTCAAACTTTGAGGAGTTGGTGTGTGTAATTAAGAGCTTCCCAATCTCAGGATGTGTGTGTTCACCTGGAAGAACCTTCCAGGCTGGCTGTCAGGATGTGCCTAACTAGGTGGCTTGTGACTGCTTCCCAGGTGCAAAGAGCAGCAGCAGCAGCACGTCCATGATGCATGAGGGCTCTAGAGGTGGGGCTGGTCTCGGCTCCCCAAGGCTGACCCTGGAAGGCAGGAATCTGTAGGCTGGACCCATTTTTGTGAGGTTCCCAAGCGCTACCCTGAAGCCCAAGTGTGCGGCTTCTGTATTTGCCTCAATTTCTTCCAAAGCATCCCTGGGGAGGCTAGGCTGAGGGCCCATATACCTTCAAGTGCCACCTGAGCACTTTTCATCCTTTTACAAGGGCCAGACCCGCCTGAAGAGAAAACGTGACCGCCCACAAAAGCAATGGTACTCTAGCTTTGCGAAGTCCTCCCCCAACAACATGCAAAACATGGAGCCCGTGTGCTCAGTTCAGCCAGCCTGGCAGCGTGGATCCCCCATCACCACATCGGGTCCTGGAGCAGCCTCTCAGACACAGGCATGCTTCCTGCCCTCATCAGGCGCGGTCTTTGCTGGGCAAGATGACAAGGATGGGATGACCCATTCAGATAATGGTAAACCCTGCAACACACTGAACACAGCTCCCCAGCACCTGACGTGAGGACAGAAGGCAAGTGGAGTGCAGTGGGAGGCGGGGGACAGGGCCTCCTCCTCAGCCCCTGTACCCCAGTAGAGCAGTAACAGCCCAATGCTGCATGCTGGAATACAATCTGTGGCAACTGGGGAAACACAAGTGCTCATACTCACTTTGGTCTTTAGAAACTGCAAGTGGAAAAGCTGACTCAGATATGACTGAGTTTCCATGAAGAATTTTAAAGCTTGTTAGCAAACTCTTGAACTTAAGAATCGGAGCAAGGTTGGGGAAAGGAAAACAGCATAAAATACTATTTATAAATAACTTTTAACACACTTACCTCACCAACAGGCTTGACTGGCTTAGACACGCTCTGCACACCTGGTCACCCAAGAATAAAGAGACGCAGACACTCATTTTTCAAGGTATTTCTTTTGTAAAGGAGCCAGATTTGGCAACTAGACTGAAAATCTTCCAAAATTCTGTACAAATGTGTAATATACAAATATACACAAGGCTTTTGCCAAGAAAAGACAGCACAACAAATGACAGAGGCGGCTTTGGTGTCACATACCACCTAGGGCATCTCAACACCCCCTAGCAATGAGAGGGGCTGACGGACCATGACATGGGCTACACATGTAAAACACACTACATTACACTATGTACACTGAAGTATAAAAGACTCACTGTCCCCTTGGCCAGCTCACAAGCCCTCTGGCAGGAAGGAAGGCCATTCACCAGACAGCCCATATAAGGGGAACTCCTTTAAGTGGGAGAACATTGTAGAATGGAGTGGTTCGCCCTAAAAACTATTAACAGCACAAGGCATGCCCTTAAAGAGACAGGCGCTAAGAGTGAGTTCAGGAGATGGACCACTCCTTGTGCTCCGAGGAGCTCATCTTTCCTGCCCTCCCTCTCTCTCTGAACCTCACTCCATCTCCGTGAACCGAGCAAACATGGCCTTCCGGACAGCATCTTTGTAGGAATCCGCACCCGACAGTCCGTATGCACTGCCTTTGGCTCCTAGGCCAGCTCCTTTTAGCCGGACTTGAGCCTAGAGGAACAGAATTTCTGTCAGCAGAGGGCAGGTAGGGTGTGGACCGCTTCAACCCCTGCTCATCCAGCAGACTCCCAACTGAAAAGGACCACCCACCAGGGGACAGAAGAGAGGAAGTTTTGGAGACCTGGAGTAGGGTTAAGGACTGAAGGAATAAAATGTGCTAAGGATGACAGACAGATGGAGACACATCCCCCAACCCTGTCCCCCAGTGCCTGCTCAGCAGGCTTCTGTACCTATTAAGGGCCCCAAAATACTCCACTGAAGCCTAGGAAGGTCTGGTAATCATGGGCAGATTGTAGCAGGACACCCCGATGGCAGAACTGGCTTGCACAAGATAAACATGGCCTGTAGGAGTCTGACCTAAGCTGGGCTGCCAGGTTAGAGAAGGAACAGTCCCTGGTGGTGCTCTTGTCTAGAAGGCCAGTGGGTGGGGGACTCCTGATCCTGAGATTACATCTCAATCTGAGCTCTGAGCAACTAAAAAAATTTCTTAGCATGGATAAAAATCCTACTAAATCGTAACTTGTTTTATACATAACCAAGATCACCTACATGGTGATTAAGAAATTAAAGCACAGTGTACCTTGAAAAAAACCTAATCTAAGCTATCTGGATGAATTAGTGTTCAGTAAGGGGCTGTTTCTAACAGGACATAGGAATATACAGTTCTCAAGACAGCTTTTACCCAAAAAAACCAAAGACCAGAAAAATCAAGTAGGGTACCACACCCATTCCTCTCAAATGACATCTTAAAAGAAGAGTGACATAAAGGAGGGCGGCCGGGAACCAGACTCCATTGGGCTTGCCAGAGGAGATGGCCCTTTATGGTAAAGGTAAAGCTGGCCCCTGGGTCCCAGGCTGTCTGGGTGCTTTGACCTCATCTCATCACCAAAATAAACCTGCAAACCACAGAAGCCCAATGTCACTGCTTACCTCGATGGGAGCTGTGATGCCTTGACACTTTCTTCCCAAACCTGAACCTTCCCGCCAACCCATGGCTTGCAGCATCTTGTTGCCAATGTTACTGTGGTCAATGCCATCTTTGGTGGGCTGCTCGTAATTCCTGCCAGTGGCAAACACACAGTTACTTAAGACAGCCACAGCCCCTGCTAATGAAGTGGAAAAGGTACACAACACATACACAGTGCCAGCATCAAATTGCTTCTTGCGCTTGGGCTCTGGAGGTTCTGGAATGCCGTATTTCTCCCGTCTTTCTGCGGCTCGATCTCGGTATTTCATCTACGTGCGAGAAAAAACGCTGCTAAAGACATTCAGACTTGAAGCTGCAACAACCTAATGCACCTAGACTTTGTGATTACCACCCTCAGACACTTCCTTAGTCTGGAGTTTGGCCTTTTTGAGTGGTCTGAAACACCTAACACTTTTGTTTTTTTCCCCTTACTGCACTCAATACCGAAAATGGTACATTTGGGGACCTCTGGGTGGCTCAGTTGGTTGAGCGTCTGATTCTTCATTTTGGCTCATGTCATGATCTCATGGGTTCATGGGATCAAGCCTGGCGTCGTGCTGTGTGCTGACAGCGTGGAGCCATGGACACTGCTTGGGATATATTCTCTCTCTCTCTCTCTCTCTCTCTCTCTCTCTCTCTCTCTCTCTCTCCCCCCCCCCCTCGTGTACGCACACCCTTTCTCAAAAAAATGAATAAACTTAAAAAAAACGTATTGAAAAAAGGGTCGGTTTGTAGGGATTAACTGTGTGTGGAACCTGGGGCCCACCTACATCTCCAACAAGGAATTTTATTTAATTAGCCGCCACCTGTCAAGCTCTTCAACAGACTGCTAGGCTGTGGGTACAGCCTCCCAGGGTCCTAGAGGAAGAGCAGGGCAGAGATGCCATTCCTCTTACCACTTGGGACAGGCCCATCTCCAGGGACAGATGGCACCACAAACAGTGGAAAATAACAGAAAAGCAAAAGCCCTAATTACAGATAGTCGAACTACAAAATTATCACGTGGTGAAAAATTTCAAGTAACTTGCCCACTGGTTGATTTCTAACCAACGGCCCTCAATTTCTTTTTTTTTTTTTTAATTTTTTTTTTTTAACTATTATTTATTTTTGAGACAGAGAGAGATAGAGCATGAACAGGGGAGGCGCAGAGAGAGAGGGAGACACAGAATCTGAAACAGGCTCCAGGCTCTGAGCTGTCAGCACAGAGCCCGACGCGGGGCTCGAACTCACAGACTGTGAGATCATGACCTGAGCCAAAGTCAGACGCTTAACCGACCGAGCCACCCAGGCGCCCCCTCAATTTCTTTTTAAAGCCTGGCTGGCCCTCAACTTGCCTCATGAACCATCAAATGCCTGTCCATTATTGGCCTCACCTGCTTTTGCTGCCTTCACCCCAAACCCAGTCCTGCCCACTACTTCCTTCTGTATCACTGCGTCTGTCTTATGCCCTGATATCCTCTGGGCCTAATTTGAAGCCTCCCTCGTTGCAGGCCAGAAGAGATCACCTTCTCTTTACTAAAATCCAGTATACTTCACCAGTAAGTATTTGGCATTCACAAGTTGTGAGCAACCTTGAGGATGTGCTTCTGTCCACCCTCATAAAGAGAGGGTGCAGAGTGCTCACAAAGCACCTATAACCTGACATGAGCCACAATGGCCAGGTGACATGTGGTATGACAAATCCTACCTTGCCCCTGGGACCTGGAATTAAGTGCTACAAATAAATGCTAAAAGCAAATACAAGATACTCCTTCTAGTGGCACAGTGACCCTCAATCACCTCTCTCTCCCTTAGCTCCAAGGCTTCCAGCTCCTGCTCACTCAGTCTGGATCGTCGGTAGATATCCATGTTTTGCTGTACAAGAGATTTGACAGACGTAGTAAGAATTCGGACCATCCTAATTTGAAATGACATTATCAACACCTATTTAGTCTAAGAGTCAAAGCCCAATCGACACACTACGGCATGAAAACCAGAGCCTGGTGTATATGGAGCTGCCATGCTCTTTGCCACTCTATGATGTAGAACAGACTACCATCAGAACAGTCTTCTCAAAGGCATTCACTCAACATCAGGGCACCCATATTGCCTCATTGCCTCCCCTCCCTGCCTCTTATCAGCTCAGAGAATCATGGCCACCTTGTGAAGGTCTGAGAGCTGCTGGTGCCTGACCAGGGCGTCTCTGTTAGGGAACTGGCGCCGGCAAAGCAGGCAGGCCATCTTCTTCCAGTCGGCCAGCTTTTCTTCCTCACTCTCAAGTCTCTCTACGAGCTCCTCTTCATTGTCACTGTCACCACTGTAAGCAGCAACCAGACCCCTCTGGGGACAAAAGGGTGGGTCATTGGAAATGTACAGCAGGAAGCAGTGATGACTATGTATCTGGATAAAGCAACGTGTAATACAAGATGTGTGAGAACTCCCAATGCCCCATGCCATACTTCAACAGTGAAATTGCATTTATCCGGCTGTACAGAACAGTCAGGTCCTCAAGTGCTGGGCCTGACAGCCTGCTGGCACCAAACTCCTGGGGCCCAGAAAAAGTTCCTGGATGGTTGTTTTCAAGCTACTCATTATAGATGAAAACCCCAAATACGACAGATCAGGGTAATGGCCCACCCAGACCATTATCTATCAAGTAAAACACTTTTTATTGTCTTAATTTTCTCTTTCCAAACTGTTAAAACCCTCTATTTACAAATGCAATAAAACTCAACTGAGCTTAGGAATTCAAATGCAGGCTTCATTCAATGCTCCATCTCACTGGCTTTCACCCAGAAAATAAAGCCCTAGACATGGATTCTATGTGCAGAAGCTTTTCAATACCCACCAACAGTGACCACATCCAGTTTTAAGTAGGAATCACATTAGCCAAGATGAAGCTGAGAATCACAGGAAGACACAAACCACAAAAATGGCCTTAAAACACTGGTGGTCCTTCCTTACTTTGAGGGGATTCTCCTCGTCTCCATTTCGCACCAATTCTGGAATGAGCTGCTGCCTTTCAGCTAAGGCTCCCTGGGAAACAGAGAAACAAGTCATAAGCCTCAAGTTTTACTTAAGTTCCCATGAAGAAGTATGGTCATTCCTGCTACTGTTACCTTTTTCTCAAAAAGAGCAAAGCCAGCATCTGCTGCAGCAGACTCTCTCCTCTCTTCTTCCCTCAAGGAATTAACAGGTTGAAAACTGTTTTTAAAATTTTCTTTCTGCTTGTTTAAACTCTTAGCCCAGCGTTCCATGTCTTTAGCGATCTAATGACAAATAACCATGAAAAAAAACATTTAGGTATGTGAGTTTAGACAATAGTCAGCCCCTGTGCCACAGTAAGAAGCCATTAAGGATCTCACCTCAATCACGTGCTCTGGAACAAAACCCCCTTTGCCCTTACTTCTACCTACAAATATCTTCATGACACACTATCGCATACAATCAAAATCATTAACGAATACTGCTTGAAAGCCTGTGCAGTGTTCCAGAATATACTTCCTTCTAAGTATGTATATGGGCAACTGACAAAAACTAAAAAATTAAAAATGCTTTATGAACTTAATGTAAATTAAACGTGTGGCCCAGCTTTTGAGAATCCAAATAAAGCTGACAGAGAGGCCACAACTCAAAAAAAAAAAAAAAAAAAAAAAAAAAGAAAAGAAAAGAAAAGAAAAGAAAAAAAAAACTAAGCCCAATACCCCAGAAAGACCTCGAAGTCCCCTGGCTGGGTCATTATTTCACCTGCTGGGCTGTTTTGCTCTTGGGTTTCTCCTTCTTCTCCTTCCCTTCTTTTGCAGGAGGTAGGCCCGTCTGCTGGTGGGAGGTGGACTCCGCAGCTGGCACGTACGTCTCTTTCTCTCCATCCCAGTAAAGGTACTGCTGGGTCAAGGAATTGTAGTAGTACTAGAAACAAAGCACAATTAATGCAGACTTTCTGCTTTGTCAAACCATTAAAGGATCATTTTGTCAAAAAGGCACACAAAATTGTTTTGTCAAAAAAAATTCAACATATAAACATAAAACATGTTGCAGAGCAGTAGTATCTCCTGCTCAGAGAGAAGCTGCTGTATGTGTTGGTGTGGTGAGGATGATGAACTGGCCAGTGAAGAGGTACGGAACTTCTTAGACAAAAGTAGAATATGGTTTCTCAGCAGTGTAATACCATTAATCTAATCCGTGGGCCTGGAGGGCACCCGAAGAGCAATGTGTCTCACTCCTTTCCATAAACTGTTTATACAAACCAGGAGGCCAGAACAAGTGGTTCAGCAGGAGGTTTTATTTATTTATTTATTTTTTCCCAAGATTTTATTTTTTAAGTAATCTCTATACTCAACGTGAGGCTCAAACTCACAACCCTGAGATCAAGAGTCACATGCTCTGGCGAATGAGCCAGCCAGACTCCCCTTGTTCAGAAGCAGTTTTTAAATCACACATCCTCTGTGACGACCAGTTAACAGCTCATTACTGGGTCCAACCATCAAAACCCTTTGGAAACCCAGGTAACCAAACACAGGTTTGTAAAAAGCCAGTTTGGGAGCCTGGAAGACCAGATCTGATCTATGTCGGATGAACTGCAATGGGAGATAGGTAGCACCTATCTCTCCACTTCTTTCTTCCTTAGTCATTCGCTCTACTCACTCAGCAGGGACCCAGGAGAGACATCTGTCATGTCTCTTCTAGGGAAGGTGGTATGCGTCAGACGCAGAAGTCACAACAAAAACATGGCCACTAAGAAGAACTGCTTGGATAATGGTCAGACTTCACCTCTTCACCAAGCAAGAGGAGCGGAAGAGCCACGCAAGGCTTGGCTTGCTCAGGTGGGTCCCTCATTGCTTCACACCTTTCTCAGAAACCACAAGCTCTCAATACCAAGTACCTGTTAAAAGCACTTATTTTCCTATTCTATATATACAGCTCCTGGTCATAAGTAATTATTTATTTATGGAGTGTTAGTGTTGCCTTCCCTCTTCAAAATAATCTACCACTACTAAAAATAAAACATCACCCCACAGATCTGTTAATTTCTACCCTCAAGAAAACATCAGGATGTTAAGTAAAAGAGGTTGGACACCAAGAGGTCACATGTCATCCGACTTCATTTATATGAAATGCTTAGAAGAGACAAATTTGTAGAGACAGAAAGCAAATAGTGGTCACTGGGGTAAGGAGGGACAAAGGAGTGATTGTTAATGGGTACACAGTTTCTTTTTGGGGCAATGAAAGTATTTTGGATTACCAAAATAAATACACAAACACACAAACAAATAAACTTTAAGGGGTGCCTGGCTCAGTCAGTAGCAGCATGCAACTCTTCATCTCAAGGTCATGAGTTTGAGCCCTATGTTGGGTACAGAGATTACTAAAAATAAATTTAAAAATTGTTTTGGAGTTAGTGGTGATGGGAGCACAACATTGCCAGTATATTCAAATTATACATTCTAAATGGTTAAAATGGGTAAATTTTAAGGGTATTTGGCTAGCTCAGTCAGTAGAGCATGAGACTCTTGATTTCATGGGTTGTGAATTTGAGCCCCATGCTGGGTTTATGCAAAAATAAATTTTTTTGAAAAAAATTATTTTTTAATGCTTATTTATTTTTGAGAGAGAGAGCACAAGCGAGGGAGGGGCAGAGAGGGAGGGAGACACAGAATCCCAAGCAGGCTCCAGGCTCCAAGCTGTCAGCACAGAGCCTTATGTGGGGCTCAAACTCACAAACTGCGAGATCATGACCTGAGCCAAAGTTGGATGCTTACCGACTGAGCCACCCAGGCGCCCCTATGCAAAAATAAAATCTTAAAAAAAAAAAAAGTGAAGGGGCACCTGGGTGGCTCAGTCGGTTAAGTGGCCGACTTCGGCTCAGGTCACGATCTCGCGGTCTGTGAGTTTGAGCTCCGCGTCGGGCTCTGTGCTGACCGCTCAGAGCCTGGAGCCTGTTTCAGATTCTGTGTCTCCCTGTCTCTCTGCCCCTCCCCTGTTCATGCTCTGTCTCTCTCTGTCTCAAAAATAAATAAATGTTAAAAAAAAAAAAAAAAAAAGTAAATTTTATGTCATGTGAATTTCATCTCAGTTTTAAAAAATACATAGGAAGAGAAACCACAATTTGAAACTTCAATCTAGGTCTTTACATAATGACTAACAGCCACCTATAATAACTTGACAACCTAATCCACGGTAGTACTAGAAGTCTGACTAGTGGTTACTGAAGGGGATGGGTACTGACTGACAAGGGGCATAAGGGAACCTTCAGCATGCCAGGAATGTTTTCTCCTCTCAGTGCTGATATATATGAATGTGTATACATATGAATATTCAAAGAAAAGTACACTTCAGCTCTGTATATTTTTCTTCTATTGTTTGAAGTTTATTTATTTTTGAGAGAGAGGGAGAGAGAGAGGGACAGAGAGAGCGAGTGCACATGAATGGGGGAGGGGCAGAGAGAGGGAGAGGATCCAAGAAGGCTGGGGCTCGAACTCACGAACTGTGAAATCATGAGCTGAAATCAAGAATTGGATGCTTAACTGAGCCACCCAGGCGCCCCTCGTGTATTTTTCTGTATGTACGTTGTACCTGAAAACATCTTTTTTTAACCTTTAAAAATTAAAATCCTAAAATAGAAATTACATCTTGGTGGTTCTGAAGAACTTAAAACTAATCTGGGTCACTTGCTCCTTTGCAAAAGGTATTTCGTTTCATGCCTCATAGACAGACTAAGTGAAACAAAGATATTTCTAGTGACGCTGGGGAGGAAAACTGCATTTACCTGCGAGTTGGGGTCATAGTACAGCCCTGTTGTCGGATCATAATAATATCCTGAAGATTCATCATACTGGTAAGTGGATGTGTCAGGCACTGCTGCAAAAACAAAATCCAGCACACGGTCATTCCAGATAAAGAAACTGGCTTTACTTCAAATTCTAAGCCACGGAGATGCAGCAGGCCTTAATGGTCGTCTTCTCTCATATCCCCAAGTGTCCCTCTGACACCCACAAAGGGAGAGGAACTCTTACTAGACACAGACAACAACTAGGACCTTCCAACTGTTAACAGCCCCATGAGGTTTGGCTTACCATATTTGGTACCAGGAACTACACCAGTGGGGGAAGCGGCTGGGGCCTGTGTACTTGTGCTAGTGCTAGGCTGTGCTTCCTCAGTCTGGAAAGAACAGCAGCTTCAATATAATTTCAACTGTAAAGCCTCTTAAGAGAACTAAATCACTGCAATCATCCATCCAGGAGGAAGGGCTCCCCTGACAGACACATTGTAGCAATGATCTAAGGCAATCCTTGAGCAAAACACATGCTGACAACTTTCTTCCTAAAGGTCAAGTCGAAGCATGCAGAATGTATAAATACCCCTTGTTTGGAATCTTATGTTTTAAATACACACTCCAAATTATTTCATTATCTAATACTACCAAACAGAGAGAAGTAAGGTCAGAATGTCTGTGTATTATTCAATCCTGGCTCATACAGCAGGAAAGGATAATACGTGTACAACAAAATAAAGTTTCCCCAACAGTCACCAGTTCTGTATTTAGGATAACAGGATTACCGGAGAGCCAGGCGGATTGGAGGTCTGATTATACAGCTGGGGACTCTGGGACACTACAGCCGCTGAGGTGGTGGTCACTGCTGTGCCTGATGATAAATGATGCACGCAGGGTTAGAAAGGGCCAAGGCAATGAACTCAAAGCCAAATATCTTTATCTGTAATACCCAAACTAGCCTTCTGTCGTTGTGAGGCCAGTTACTGATTTATCATCATTATTATTATATACCTTTTTGGAGAGATAAAGACAGAGAATGAGTGGGGGAGGGGCAAAGAGCGAGGGAGATACAGAATCCAAAGCAGTCTCCTGGCTCTGAGCTGTCAGCACAGAGCCCGATGTGGGGCTTGAACCCATGAACCACAAGATTATGCCCTGAGCCAAAGTCGGATGCTTAAGTGACCGAGACACCCAGGTGCCCCTATTTTGTGATTTTTAGAGAGAACAAGTGAGAATGTATGTGCACATATGAGCGGGGGTGGGGACAAAGGCAGAAAGAATCTTAAGCAGATTCCATGCTCAGTGCAGAGCCTGATGTAGAGCTTTATCTCATGACTGTGGGATCATGACCTGAACCAAAATGAAGAGTCCGACGGTCAACAACTGAGCCTCAGGTGCCCTGATGTATCAGTTCTTAATTCCTACTAAGCATCCTGGAACCTATGACATTTTCATTTTTATAATCCTACTAGAATGTCACAAAGTTAAATATTCTGTATGACAACTAAAAAAAAGGAAGAGGCTGGGGCGCCTGGGTGGCTCAGTCGGTTAAACGTCCGACTTCAGCTCAGGTCACAATCTCGCGGTCCGTATGAGTTCGAGCCCTGCGTCAGGCTCTGGGCTGATGACTCAGAGCCTGGAGCCTGCTTCAGATTCTGTGTCTCCCTCTCTCTCTGCCCCTCCCCCATTCATGCTCTGTCTCTCTCTGTCCCAAAAATAAATAAACGTTAAAAAAAAAATTTTTTTTTTAAATAAAAAAAAGGAAGAGGAATCCATATCTGGGGTTGAGAAAAGATTTAACCATAAAGCTTTTAGAATTCTACAACAAAAAGTAAAGCAAGGCCTTCTTATAATGACCCTTGTGATTGATTTCTGGTCACCAGAATCTAGGGCCACACCCTCCCTGCTCATTTGAACCTATGTGGGCACCCATGACTCCAAACAACACAGAGAGGGGAGATACAAAGCTGAATTCCAAGAACGAATACTCATCACAACATGGGTTTCACACTCTCAGCGACTCAAGTACTTCTAATCTTCCCCAGAACCTTACGCACATGGAGACAGCACTGAATGTGCACCGCCCCCCCCCCCCCCTTGCAGGGAAATGGACTCCTGGCTTGGGGTCTAGTTAAAACATCTAATTATTATTTTTTTTACATTTATTTGTTTTGAGAGAGAGAGAGAGAGAGAGAGAGAGAGCGAGCGAGCGTGAGCATGCGCGGGTGAGCAAGTACACACAGGGGAGGGGCAAAGAGAGAGAATCCCAAGTAGGATCTGTGCTAACAGCACAAAGCCCATTGCAGGACTCAATCTAACGACCGGAAAATCAAGAGTCAGACGCTTAAGCAACTGAGCCCTCCAAGCGCCAAGGACATCTAGTTCTATCTCCTCAACCACAGCTACTTAAACAAAAGGTAAAACAGATGAAGTTTACTACCTGATGCAGATGACGCATCAGATTCCAATCCTCCAGTTTGTTGTTGATAAAACTGTTGGTAATCCTGTGAGTACTGAAGAAAAGTGCACTGTTAAAAGCTGCTGTTCTCAGACATGCTCTGGAGAGAAGGTGGATGTTGGTCAAATCTACCTACCTGAGCATATTGGGCATAGCCATCTTGGCCTGGCTGCAGGTAACTGTAGTCAACACTGCCTCCTTCACCACTCTGAGACTATAGCATGTCAAAAGAAGAGGACACACAGGTGAGTTGAGTAGACACCAAGAGCCAGGAAGTACTCCCTAAAACTGTCCTTAGAGAGCTTCTAAGGCACTACTTCTGTGAATTTGGGCACCAACACACTACTTTGACAAAAAACACCTATCTTACCTGGGTGGATGACCACTGAGCTGCAGCAATGGCTGTACTAGCCACAGAGAAGGCGCTGACCCGGTTACCATCTGGGAGGACCAAGTCTCTGAAACCACAAAAATCCAAGCATGTGATTCTATCTCAGTATGCTTCCTATCCATGCTCCCATACTGTCAAGGAAACATCAATTCACTCTAGCCTTTGTTGGGAACTCTCAAATGCTAGCAAGGCCTCATTTCAGAGCAGAAAGGGGTCTCCATGGGCCAATTCCTCAGTGGGCAAATGTCTCTGTAGTGTCACCATTTTACTCTGTACCCTGCCATCTAGTAAGGTATCTGCTGGATGAGTAATGACACTTCAAATGGGACATTTATATCTCTAGACTAAAGCTTTCTCTATACGAAGCTTCTGGAAGGAAAAGATTATTTCCAGATGGGTTTGCACCACCTTGAAGCTGTTTGCATAGCACATATTCTCAACCCATCTGCCATGTCTGCCTCTGTCCTGCTTTGTAGTTTTCCAGCAACTGGTTCCTCAGGACAGGAAAGAATATGCTTTAAGAAAGACAGCTGACTCCCTCCTGACCTTGGCAACCAGGGAGGATTGTGTCTCAGGGAGAACATGGGCTTAGGGTACAGTCAGCAAAGCATCCCTGGGCAGCTGTGCAAGTACAGCAGTTTGAAATAAGGACAATGAAGTTACTCACTTTCTGGCACTTTTCGCAAAATCAACCCCAATAGTTTTGCCGTCAATTTTCAAAGGAGGATGGAGACTCTGTAATATCTGAAGAAGCTGAGAGGCATCCTGAAGGAGAAGATCAAGAAAGACCATTTTGTCCTATAATTTAAAATCTCTCCCTACCACCTACCCCATTCAAAGAAATACAGCTTTCTATTAAAAAAGAACAGTAATTCCTAATTGTTTGTACACACGAAACCTCAAGGAAAAAATACAGCCCTCTTTCCTCCAGCACATGAAGGCATTCCATATTATTAAAGGAGTAAATGCTAAATCAATCTAAAACAAAAGCAAGAAGGAAAAATTAAAGTGTGGCTCAAAACTTCAGTTCTGCGAATCATTCACAGGTATACGCATTATTTTTACCACTTATCAAAGTAACCGGTCCTCTAATTTAGCACTACAATAACTATCATTACGTAGTCTTGAACTTTGGGTTCCAGGAGCCTTACAGACAGTACTACTTTTAGATGAACCACATTTGTCTCTTAAAGCCCAGTTTATTTAATTTTATTCTAGAGAGAACATGAACAGAGGAGAGAGGCAGAGGGAGAGACAATCTTGAGCAGGCTCCATGCTCAGTGTCCGCTGCCTAACTGACTGAGCCACCCAGGTGCTCCAAGCCCAGTTTCTTTTAAAAGAGAAGATTCAGTGAGCTCACCATTGCAGAGGACAGCTGCACAAATGCGAAGCCTCTGTTCTGCTGGGTCTGTTTATCTTTTATGAGGCGAATGTTATTGACAGCTAAGGATGCATAGGGAGACAGCGCTGTCATGATGGAATCCACCACAGTGTGCGGGGCTATGTTTCGAAGTATGATTGCTGGAGGTGAAAGGGACAAATCACATGTATGTGCATTACCACCACCAATACTTTTGAAGGCAGGCTCAAGTACAAACACATAAATCCATTTGGGAGGTTCCTAGTATATCTTGCACTTTGACATGGAGAAGATTCTAAAAACCAATCTTTCATGGGATAAACTAAAGCTAATGTTGGTCATTAAAAAAGTGTAAGAGCACAATAACTCCCAACTGAGGTCAAGTAATACCATAAAGGCCAAGAATATACTGGAACTTACTATCACAGTAGTAATCCACAGACTGAACAGATTCTGTGGTTCCAGGGGGCACTTCCTGTTCAGAGTCTACAAGAAGGGGAGGAGACAGGGGGAGTCAGTTACTGAAGACAAACAAATAATAAACCAGTATTTTTTTTAGTAAAGAAATACATTCAAACCCCGAAGTTTTAATTGTAAGCAAATGTAGTAGCCATTTTTTTCTTTTTAAACCATCTGTGGCTATAATAAAACACCATTAATTTTGACACGATACATGTGGAATGCAGAAACTGGGCCGGAGAGGACTGACATTACCTCGGTACTACGGAAAAACAGATTCAAAATGCAAACCAGTGAGCAGACTTAATTTTGGAAAATAAAGGAACTCTCTGCACACACAGTCATCAGAAGCATCTCCCTAACACAAGGTAAGCAAGTTTACAGAAGATACACGAGTTACTTCCTGAAATGCTTTACAATCTATACCACAGACAACCTAATTAGTCAGGTTTTTGGTTTGTTTTTTTAAGTTTATTTTTGAGAAATAGTGTGCATGCAGCGGTGCGCTATCATCATGGAGCCTAACTTGGGGCTCAAACCCATGAACTATGAGATCATGACCTGAGCCCAAACCAACAGTTGGACACTCAACCAACTAAGCCACTCAGGTGCCCCCGTATTAGTCAGGTTTTCAATGCATATTCCAAATAGCTGAGTTTGGGCTTACCAAACTTGTCCGCTCCACACCGGAAGCATTTTAGTCTTTTCCTGAAATTGTTAAGGCAGCACTGGAAGAAAAAAAGTTTTCTCTGTAATTATTTCTCACAGTAGGCCAGGCTTACTAGTGATGAAGTGGGTTAGGGGCTACAGGGCCATGGACAAGTCCCAGTAAGCAAATAAAAAAGCAGAGTGATAACATATAACCAAGACAAAAGGGCATTCACCTAAAAATTTTAAATGTAAAATGTTTCAGTATGTGAATTCTAACAAGAAAAACAAATCTTGACATAGTTTGAAATAGAATTCCCTTTTTATCAAGTTGAGGGAAAGTTTAAGTTCACCCAAAAACCCTACAGCAAACAGTGGCAAAGTTTGTTCTTCAATCAGAAGAGCACTCACTATATGGACCACTCTATACACACAAGCAAGATGTGAATGGAATACTGTCAAGCCCCCTTCTGGAAACAGTAGACGTGAAGAACAATGAATCGGAATACTCTCAGAATGGCAAGCTCAAATGGTGCAATGCTGACAGGACTACAATACTTCTGCTTTTGAATTTCTTTTAATTATTATTATTTTTTCTTTAAGTAAGCTGTATGCCCAATGTGGGGCTTGAACTTACGACTCTGAGATCAGGAGGTGCATGCTCTATCGAATGAGCCAGCCAGGTGCCCTGACAGAACCATAACGGATCTTACATAACTTGAGCAGAGTCAGAAGGATTTTGTTAATGTAATTAAGGACTATGCCACAAGTTGAGAGCTCTAGAAATCAAGAAACAGTAAAGTGGAACAAACCTAAAATCCTAATTGAAACACTGAGCTTAGAACCTGGATCTCCCCCCAAATATTTATTTACTTATTTTGAAGTCAGAGCAAGCGAGCATGAGTGAAGGAGAGGCAGAGACAGAATCCCAACCAGGCTCCACGCTGTCAGCACAGAGGCTGATGCAGGGCTCGAACCCATGAACTGTGAGATCATGACCTGGGCTGAAATCAAGAGTCAGACGCTCAACCTACTGAGCCACCCAGGCAACCCAAACCTGGATCTTTTTTTTTTTTTTTTCAACGTTTATTTTTGAAAGAGAGAGACAGACAGTGTGAGCAGGGGAGGGGAAGAGAGAGAGAAGACACAGAATCTGAGCTGTCAGTACGAGCCCAATGTGGGGCTCAAACTTGCGAACCTTGAGATTATGATCTGAGCTGAAGCCGGAGGCTTAACTGACTGACCCACCCAGGTGTCCAAGAACCTGGATCTTAAAAAAATCTCTAATGTTCTAGGGATTCTAGTACTGGCACAGGAGGATGAAAAGAAAGTCATGAACCAGGAAAATCACCCTATGATAAAAGCTGGTGATTGTATACTTTCTAGCTTCCTTGTTCAGACAGACAAAGAGAAAACAAAACTTGAAGGAGTTTGGTCTATCTGGGAAGAACACATGCTTACCTTGTTACAAAGCCAATCTTCAAACTTAGGTCTGGGATTGCTATAATGCATCGCAATGTGCTTTCCTTGAATCACTAGCTTTTTCTGTAAAAAAAGAAGTAACTAGTTATTCCCATTGTGAGGAACATGTGTCCATTTTCCCAGGGCAGAGCACACTTCGGAAAAATCAGTGCTCTGGAATTAAATGGACAACATACGGGGAGGACCAACCACCGCCACCTATACTCTGCCCATCCAATCCTTCAGATAGGCAGTAAGAGAATGGGATGCGGAGTAAAGGTAAACGGAGTCAGGGAGTGCTGAGAAAGCTGCCAAACTCTAACCGCTGACATGCACCAGGCCGTGTCTCCAGCAGAGACAGAAGTCCTAACATTCAGCATTGCCAGGCTGCCCGAGAGTGACAGTCTATTTCAAAAAGCAGAAGACACAACTCTCCCAGTTCTGAGATTGCCTACTTTAGCCTCAGCATGGTGTCCTTGGGCTTCGCTTCACTTTTCCCCCAGTCCCCCGTCCTTATGTAAAGTAAAAGCCTTTCTATTTTCCCTTTCCCCAAACTCCTGCTTTAGCATGTGTCTGTCCTCTGGGGGACGAGGGGAGGGGAGCTCATTTTTAAAGGGAATCTGGTTACAACTTTTTCTTAGGAGGGCCTATTCTGAATGCCATCCACTCTAAAGCAGCTAAATGAGATTTCTTCCTGCCAACTGAAACCATGTCACGTCCTAAGTGATGGATGTGTTTTTCACTGAAATACATGGTACTCTCTTCAGGATGAGTAACCAGGAGGCCAATGAAGTTTCTTCAGGGGGGTCGGAAGAGTTTATAAATGCATACACCACCTTACCCTTCAGGTCAACCATGTGACTAAAAGGGAATCAACTTTGAAGGTCAAAACTCCAAGCTCAATCAGTCTAGCCAAGAGTATGTATATCCAGCACCTGCCCCCAAAGAGCCTTCATTTAACAGGAGCATCTTTTCTTCTTCTTCTTCTTCTTTTTTTTATGGGGGGGGGGCAGGAGGGAGGAGGGAATGGGATGTTCTGACAATATCAGAACAGAATTAGTAGGAGGTTAGATATCCAAATTTTTAAAAGGAGTCTAACCCCTCTAAATATACATACTGTTGAGCAATTTGGTTCTTGCAAATCCTGGAAGAGTTAAGACATGCTGTGAATGTTGTCTCTGCATTATCTAAAGGCAAGACTGCATGTCTGGCCAAGAAGGAAAAAGCTGAAGGGCCATCCACTCACTGTGTTGTACAGAAACAAAAATGAAGCTGGGAGATATGTCAATAGATCATCCCAGTAGGAGGGGTGTGTGCTGGGGGAGACTCCAAACTATCACTGAGTCCCTAATCCTATTAGCCTTTTATTTCTGGAGTGAATTTGAATTGTAATGAAATATTACATAGTAACTTAGCTTTGTATACATTAAAATTGTGGAGATTTTTTAAAATGTCTCGTGGGTTTTAATTTCTTTGGAGTTTTAAACTCCCAGGCAAGTCATTCTGATACCTCCACTGCATCAAAAGATGCTGTCACATCAAGAAAGCAGACTCACATGAAGCTTGTGTTTATATTCTATATTTACTAGGATGATGTCCATGGTATGAAATGAATGAAGCTTCACTTTTGTTAAGATCAGGCTGTCACCTCTGGGTTAAGAAAATGAGAGGCTTAAAAATCTACCAAATCAATCAAAATGATACCCCCATTAGTGAGTCTTGTTATATTACTAAAGAATGTAACTCTTATTTATGGGTGACAAATAAAATGCTGCAGAAAAGCAACATAATGAGTTAAGCAAACTTCTCAGAACGCATTTGGTTAAGGCATTCAATACTGTGCTATGGAGTTCTGGCAAAAAATGTTACTGAAGTGCCAAGTACTGAACGTTTTCTTGACAAACTGTAGAACATTTCAGTTAATGCTACATCAAAGAACCATCAATGATTTGCTTTCAATGGACTTTAAAAGGCATTCTCAGGGAGATTAGAACGTTAATGCCAGTTTAACTAGATTAGACAGCAGCAGGACACTAGTTCCCAGGCTAATCTCATCAGACTTATTGTTCATAAATTCCACGGAGGTCCTTAAATAGTCCTGAAGACCCATACGAACAGTTATGCCTCCAGGAGGCTTGTGGTCTCCAAGTAGAAATAAGGAATCACTTACAAAATGCCAGTAGCAGACTTCTACTATATTCTCTTTACTGTCGAATCGAGAGTTGGGTATTTTAAGATTACTCTCAATGGACATAATGAATAGGAACATAATCAGTAGGGGAAAAGGGAACATTAATATGTTTTGGTAATCACCAGACAGGTATTCAGTGATTAACAAAGTCCTGCCAGGCAGCCATGTTTAAAGGCAGAGCACATTCTGCAATGCAGTCCTTGCTGCTGTTATTTATTCTAATAACATCAATTTTAATATATACAAAGCTTTTCTTTAAAAAAAAAATCACTCCTTTGGAACAAACCACTCCTTCAACCTTTTTTTTTTTTTTTTTAAATTGTACAGACTTGTTCCATTTTCATGAATATCTAGACTTGGTGAGTGAAGCAACCTGATTGGCTTCCATCCAGCTGGTAGCATCTTGCAAGTGATAAAACTCCACGAAGGCGAAACCACGGCTTACACCTAGAGACAGCATTCAGATATAGACGGGATACTCGTGTTAGTCAGTTCCTTTATAACAGGTGAATCTCTCTCCCACTGCTTCAACACTGCGTGACAAAGCCAATTGGGAAGCAGCTTTACAAATGTGACTTGACTTGGGGATCTTCTTGATACTTTGCCATGGCAAGGAACCAAGCCGCCTGAACTAAGTGCCACTCGATTTGATTCCACGCTTAAAAAGTAACCATGCAACCGACTACAAACAGTCAAACAAGGAGTTTATAAATCACTACTTACCGAAGGAAAAAAAAAAGCCCCTAAAAACAAAGTTTTTAAAAAGGTCCTCAGGTGCTCTCTAATATCGTTTTCAAAGAGTCACATTCCTTAGCCATGGCAAACCTTTCATTCTGAATTCATGTGCTTGAAGACTGGGGGAATCAGGATGGTCTTTAGGGGCTGAGGTGGGAATGGGGAAGAGAGCCAGAACCGCCGGAACTAAGCAAGCTCTCACCTGTTTTCCTCTTCATCAGCCTCACATCCGCAGGCTGAGGGCCTTCAAAGGACTCCATCATTTCCCGAATCTGCAGAGTTTTACACGTTTATAGTTAAAGCTTCAGCCACAAACTATTCCACATCAAAGAAAATTCAAGGACCAAGAACTGCATTAACTGCTTTAATCAGCCAAGTTTTTAACTTCTATCACCAAAATGCAATTATTCTAAACACGGAAAAAAGGGAACGCTTCTCACAGAAATGAAATGCATTATAACAGCCTCAAACGCATTCTTTTTTTTTTTTTTTTCCTCAAATGCATTCTTTATATGCTGCCTGGGGATTTCCCTGAGGTACAAGTATTTATGTTATAAACAGTCTTGCCCACGGCATGCTGTCCTGCAAGCTTCTCTCCTCTAGTCTCACTTTGCTGTCCTTTGTTTAAAGGACCAGAAAGAAAATGAAATTTAGAAGAGGCAAAGGATGTGCTATTGTCCTCTGAAGTATATGATCAAGAATCAATAGCCAAAAACACAAGGAACTCTCTCAAACATTTTTTGCACAATACGAAAGAAATAATTTTTATATTTATATTAGTGGTGAAAACTAATAAAGCTCATAACATTCCTAGGCTCCTAATAGGTCAAGCAATAATTGGTCCTAGAAAAATGAATTTGGGCTAGAAGGTTTGTTACTGATGTCAGACCAAGCCCTTACTACAAAAGGCAATGAAATACCCTAATCTCTTTATCAATCATGCCAGGTAGCAATACCCCTAGGAAAAAAAAAACCAGGGCCAAATTTGTGAGACGAAGTCTCCAACTTTCCATAATTACGTGCAAAGGCTATGGGATTATACACTGTCGATCCTCATTATTTGTGCATTCTGTGTTTGCAAATTTGCCCATTCACTGAAATTTGTAACTCCAAATCAATACTTTTGGCACTTCCAAGTCATCTGTGGACATACACAGGAGAAAGAAAGGTTTGAGTCACTTGATGCACCTGTCCCAGGCCGGGGTGATGTTTTGCTTGGTTTCAGCTTTCATAATGTAAGCAAGTATCTTTTTCACTATCTATTTAGTGCCAAGTGTATCACATTTTTGTACCTTTGGTTGATTTCACTATCCATATATCTACCTAGTTGTTTTGTTTTGAAGTTATCTCTGTACCCAACCTGAGGCTTGAACTCACAATCCCTGATATTAAGAGTCACATGTTCTACCAACTGAGCCAGCCAGTTGAGCATCAACCCTTAATTTTGGGTCAGGTCATGATCTTAGGGTCATGGGACCAAGCGATGTGTTGGGCTCTGAGCTGAGAGTGAAGCCTGCTTAAAATTCTCCCTCTCTCTCTCTGCCATCTCCCCCACTTGTGCTTTAAAATAAAACAATAAAAAAATTTAAAATAAAAAATAAAATGGCTCTCCAAATGTAGTGCTGGAGTTTCTGTCTAGTGTTCCTGAATGCAAGAAGGCTATGATGTCCCTTACAGAAAAAATATGTATGTAAGACAAGCTTCATTCAGGCACAAGTTATAGTGTGGCTAGATGTGAGTTCAAGGTTTATGAATCAACAATATATATTAAATAAGGTATCTCTAAACCAAAATGCACCTGAAACAAGGTTATGTATTGATCTGTTGATGAAAATGTTGTGATCAGAGGCTCACAGGAACCTAACTTTGTATCTTCTCTAGGAGTGATAGTTCAGTATTCAGTATTCTATTTGCAATGACTTTATAAACTGACCATAACCACCCCAAAGAAAGAGAATCGACTATGTCTATTTTTTCCACAGAGCAGAAGTTCTACACAGAGCCAGACCCCACCATGTGACTCAGGTCCATGCTTAGTAATAACTAACTGGTCATCAGAATAACTAAAGATAGTTACTACAAAAGCAGTGGTAACAGTAACATACAGTAACATAGTAACTAAAGATAGTTATTGTAACAGTTCATGTCAGTCAGGGGGAGGGAGGGCTAAACAAAAAAAGATAAAACAATAATGAAAATGATAAACTCAAGTCCAGGAGATTAAATATTATAATTTTAAAATGTTTTAAAACCTCAACAAATGAATCTGCTAAGAATACTACATAATTTGGGGGCCTGAGAAATTCTACTTTGAAAACCAGCCTTCTTATGGTAGGCGATTCTATTTCCCTGAAGAAGCCTGAAATACAAAAGCATTACAATCTTGTTTGCCAACCTGCTGCCTCAACTGCCAGCAGGGAGGTTCCCCAAGTCAGCTAGAGCACTGCTTCTCCATGCTACTACTCACTTCCTCTGCAGACTCCCAGGATCACAGGTCAGCAGGCTACTCAAGGGAACAACCTGCTTAACAAGCAAACTTTCCTAAATGGACTCCTCCTGCATTTCCTGCATCTTACTCTACATGCCCACCGTTGCCCCTACCTGTGCTCATCTCTGCCTTCCCTGTCTACCCATTCTTTCCTCCAACATTCTAACTTGCATAGCTTTTGCTACTAGGAAAAGCCCTTAGTACCTTTTTTTTTTTTTTTTTTTAATTTTATTAGAGAGAGAGAGAGAGAGAGAGAGAGACTGTGCGTGCACAAGCGGGCAAGAGGAACAGAGGGAGAAAGAATCTCAAGCAGGCTCCATGCTGAGCATGAAATCATGACCTGAGCTGAAATCAAGAGTCAGAAGCTCTAGTGTTTACACCAACTGAGCTACCCAGGTGCCCCAGTAACTTCATACTTAGCTGGGCTTTTAAAGATTCCACAGCCTGGCCTCAACAGCACCTTCCCACATCCCTCACCCCTGCCAAAAGCCTTTAACATCAGCCAAATCAACCTGGTTCAAGGCCTTGACTAAATTCAGAATCTATTTCCAGGTGTGCTTATGTTACCCTACTGCCTAGAAGTACAGTCTACACCTTTCCCCCAGTTCTCCACCGAACCCAAACATTTCTTTCTATCCCTCAAAAATCAGTTCAACTAAGATCTCCCTGGAACCCTTCTTTACCCTCCACTAATAAAACCTCCCTTAAACCTCCAGAGACATTAAGAAAAAGGGGGGGGGCACCTGGGTGGCTCAGATCTGGTGGCTCAGATCTGTCCGACTTCAGATCAGGTCATGATCTCACGGTTCATGGGTTCGAGACCCACCTCGGGCTCAGTGCTGACAGATTGGAGCCTGGAGCCTGCTTTGGATTCTGTCTCCCTCTCTGTCCCTCCCTGGCTCGCACTCTGTCTCTGTCTCTTTCTCAAAAATTAACAAACATTAAAAAAAAAAAAAAAAATTTTCTACTCCAGGGACACCTGGGTGGCTCAGTTGGTTAAAAGTCTGACTCTTGGTTTCAGCTCATGTCATGATCTCAGGGTCAGGAGTTCCAGCCCCGAGTCAGGCTCCAAGCTGACAGTACAGAGTCTCCTTGGGATTCTCTCTCTCCTCTCTTTGCCCCTCCTCTGCTTATGCCTGCTCTCGCTCTCAAAATAAATAAGTAAACTTTAAGTAATAATAACCTCTACTCCCAACATGGGGCTTGAACTCACAACCCCAAGTTCAGTAGTAGCATACCCTACCAACTGAGCCAGCCAGGCAGCCCTTTTTCTTTCTTTCTTTTTCCTCCCACCGGGACATTCTGCAGAACCTCTTTCAACAGGACCTCTTCTAACACCAGTCTGCCTAGTAGATCAGGGAAGGCTTCACATAATGGAGACTTCAAGCAGAAAAAGGCACACTGGTAGAACAATGAACATATTTGAAGTGGCCTGTAGGGGAGGCAGGTGGTGGATGTGGCTAGAAGGAATGGGTGAGGGCCAGAGACGCCAGTGAAAATCAGATAGCGCCCAGTATACCAAGGCCCTTGTTGGCCAGTTCTAGGAGTGGGGAGCCAAGTAATGGCCTTCCTTTTCAACAGGGTTCTTAGGTCTCAAATGGATAGTATAATTTTCATCAAATCAAAGGTGGCCAGATCATGAAGAAAATGTTTTTGCTGATACATCCTCACTGAGTAAGTAACCAATTCAATAAAAATAAAACTAAAACTACCTTCTAAGGGCTATTGAAGGAACAAGACCTCCTCTACGTTGAGCTTCAAAGTCTAAATATAAATGGTAATTAACTTCTGAACCAAGTTGAAAGAACTCCATCCTAAAGACAGAAATATACTTCACTAGCTGAGATGTTAGCTTGAGATAAAACAATAGCACAAAAAGTGGCAGAAGTTCCAAATCGGTTGTGCCTACTGGACTGCTCATGATAACTGCTCTCTCCCCTTACATCGCTCTCTGTGATGGTGATGGGAAGCCCGCGCAGCATGATGGTCTTGCTCTCCCTCTCATCACTGATGTCATGCCTGTAGTCATGCTCGCCATAGTCACCATCTGAATGGTAGCCATCTTCGGATCGGTCACTGTTCCTTCTTTCGCGTTCTCTCTGATTTATAATAAATAAAATTACAATTAAAATCACACTGGGTTTATATTCTTTGATCCAGGCCCTAGGAATTTATTTTTAGGAACAACAGAGAGGATACTGGAACTCTATGATGATGTTCACTGTAGTGTTTCTAAAACAAACACAAAAAACAAAACAAACAAAAAAAAAACAACAACAAAAAAAGAAGGGCCATAACCATTAGTTCAGGAAGAACGGTTTAACAACTCACTGTACAGTACACTAACACACAGTGAAATACTACATGACCTGTCACAATATGAAGATTGTATGCATGAAAAAAAAAAAAAGCCCTGCATGATTATATGGGCAACACAATTACTTCTAAACAAAGCTCTATTTACATATAGAAAAGAAATGAGAAAAAAACTATGGTAACTGAAACTACAACTTTTAGAAGTAGCATCTGAGGCACAGTGTTGGCATATTATTACGCTCCAATTGCCTCATCTTTAAAATGGGAAGACATGTATCGTAAGTTGTAATGAGACCTACACGAGTTCATGTAAGTCAAGTGCTCAAAAGAGTGCCTGGTGCACGGTGAGCCCTATGTAAATCCTGGCCAGTAATTTCTATTACCAGAGGCTCAGCTGTCTTTGAGGGTTAGAGTCATCTCAACAGATTTCAGAATAATAGAATTTGAATATAATACTCAACAGAGAGTTCTACACTTGGTATACTTATTTCATTTCCAGAATCTTAAAGGCTTTGTGCATACAATTCATAATCTAACTATTTCATACCAATTGCTGACCACTCACCTCTGGGCTATCATAGTCTCGGTAGTCGTCGTATCTGTCGCCCCTCCGATCATCACTAGATCTTTTGTAATCTGAGTCCCTCCGCCTGCTTCTGGATTCACGCTCATCCCGGTCATCCCTGTCTATGATGGAACCGTACCTTCCACTACGCTCTGTTCTACTCACTCTGCCAGGGAAAATAATTTTCATTTACTCTAAAGTAAATCACATTTTATACCTTTAGAAAACATGGTAGAAAACACATACCCCTACAGCTCAGTTTATAAGATACCAAAATAGTTTAAAGTATCCCTCAAAATGTGATCACCAAATTCCAGTTTATTAAGACAACTACTAGGAAAAACATAACTTTCATAAAGGAAAAACATAAAGGAAAAAATAACTTTCAGGAGATAATGCTAAATCTGAAAATATGGGTATCAAATGTCTGGGTTTAATATTTTTTACAAAGGTCAGGTTGTCCAAGTTTATCCTGCGTATTCCCAAGCCTGTAGTCTACACACGTATCACCCCTTCCATCCCTGATTCAGATCTTAGTGATCAAAAATAGGAAGAAAGCAATTTTTAGCATTTCACCCAATTTCAAAGGAGAGAGTGTTCTGACTCATCCACTCTCCAGGGTATCACACTACTGGGAAATGGACCAACAACCTGGATGAATTAAATTAGTTTTTGTTTTTTGTTTTTTTTCCTTATCAGGCAGTTAACCAAGTTCATTTGTTACTAACTAGCACCAGCAGAAAACATCATTTCCTAGAACATCTGGTTTATTTTTGGTTACTCGGCAGCATTAGGTCTCACAGGAAAATCTAATAACAAGAGGCTTAATCCCATTTGACCAAAGATCTAGTTTTTTCATAAACTGTTTATCAGGTTCATAAAACCGTGTAAGGATAAGACAAAGGAAAGGCTTAGAAGTGCCTCATTTAGAGAATACAAATTTACTAAAAAGAAACCAACAGAACAAGTAATCTAGGGCTACTTCATGATGTGAACTATAGGGACTGGAAACCCTAAAAGGGTAAATGTTAGTTTAGTAAGTTATTTGGAATCACAGACTGCTAACACAGCATTAGAACAAGGACATCACGTGACAAGAACTTTTCCTGAGTCTCTTTGGGCCGTTAATTTGATTTGATCTACCACTGGGACCAGCCTGAATACTGAGGAGGAATGAATAAGTAAAAGTCGAGTATTCAAATCAAATGGTCTGGGTGGGAGAATCCCTAGATGACAGAGCAGCCAAATGCTGTCATCTTAATTTTCTACTAATTCTTTAGCAATTTTTCAATTCATTTATTTTTCATGTAATCCATAGTCCAGAGCTTCTATAAATCTGGATCATCTTGCTATGGAGTAGACACTAACAAGAACTGGCATTCACTGATTGCTTGCTACAGCCGGGTACTATGTAAAGTGGCAGACTGTATGATCTCTCCTGGCTTTTGCACAGGCTGTTTTCCACACTGGGAACTCTCAGTGAACCACTCCACCCTGCCCTCCTTTATTCTTACTTATCCTCAGGCTTCACCTTAAAGATTACTTTCTCCAGGAAGCTTTCCTAGATGAATCCAGGAAAACACATGCTTCCTATGTGTTCTAGCAGCACCCTCGACTTCTTTTATATAGCAGAGTTCACACAGTACTTCAATTCTTTCACTAAGCCACCTGCTTGTGAGAGCAAGGCTCATGAAGGGGCTAACAGCAATGCCTGGCACAAAATAGTCACTTACATTTGTTTGATAAACAATTTTTAACAAGTAGTTCAGTTTCCCAATGAAATGTTGTGAACAAAGACAGGTATGCTAGTAACTTACCGTTTGTCTGAACCCATTGTCCTACTGAAGATGTAGCACTCTGCTCCAAAAGGTTCAAATTTTGTTTTTTTCTAGGAAATAAGAGAGACTGATCACTGAAAATTTGAGAGATCACTTAACACCATCATTCCATAAGCTAGGACACTGCTGAGGTTGGAATTTCATCAAATTATTAACAGTGATTATACAAGGTGGTGGCGGGGAGGTGGGAGAGGAGGGAGGTGGGAATCAAGTGTCAGTATTAAAATCACACTAAGGTTTTACTGAAATGAGCACAGCAGGAAGATAAGGCATACTTTAAAATATTAGATTTTCTATTTGATAACAAACTCATAAAAGAATACAGGAAAAAAACTCCTTCCCTTCCCCTACTTTAGGATTACAAAGCAAAAAAGGCAGAGATGCAATCAGCTCCCTGTGTTCTAATCAAAGCAACTCCAACGGGGTAGTTGACCTTTTCAAAACATTAATCAAAGTGTCTTTATTAATACAAGCAGCAACATGAAATTCAGTATTTTCTGATGAAAAGTTGAAACATTTTAGAAGCCAGAATGCCGTGCTGATTGAAATCTACTCCATTTATAACGTAACGGCTGATCCAAAGCTATTTCAGTAAGACAAGAGCAAACCTCGACACGACTTAATTCCTCAGCAACAATAACCACCACAAGCCCTTGAGGCGACCAACTAGGCCCCGCAGCGCCCTGGTGGTAATAAAACATCACACAGCTAGACCGCGTTCGATGCGTGCGAGGTCTGAGAAACTAGTTACAGCCGTCCCTGGCGCCTGTTCCGGAGCAGGCGCTCAACGAACATTTGCTGAATTAATAAATGGAAGAGAACCACCTGGGAGAAATAAGGTCCTGAGCAGAATCTCAGATGCCGCCCCTTGTGTCTCGGGCAGTGCCTGGACCCACCTCCGTGGGGTATTGCAGCCGAGATGGCGGCGCCACTGCCTGCGCGACCCACTCCGGCGTCCGGCTTTCCCTTTCTGCCTGCACATGCCCCTCCCGAACCCCAAGAGGCTCCCAGCCCGCAGATCAGCCGTGTTCACCGAACAACGTCCTGGATAGGCGGATTCAAGTGCAGCTGCGGGGCGATGGCGGCTAGAAACTGCCGGACACCCCCGAGAAGTACCCGAAGGACAGGCGATGGCTCCACATTCAGCTGGGTTGGGGAGTTGGAAATGCGTTCCGTCAGGGGTACAGTCAAGCGCCCGAAAAAAAGTGGGCCTCAGGTTGGGCGGGAGGACGCCCTCCGAGAGCTGACAGCGCAGGCGGCGAGCAGGGGCGCGGCCCTCCAATGCTTCGGGTAGCTACTCTAGAGATGCGGCTGGGACTGATCGGCCGCCACCCGCAGCTGTCAGGGAAGCTGCACGAGGCTTGCCTCAAAAGCATGAACTGCCGGTCTTTATGGGTGGCTGCCGCACTTACCCCCAGGAGAGACCGAAGTGGCAGAAGTAGCGGTTTTGTGCCCCAGAATCTCCAACAGGCTACGGCTGCCTCACAAAATGGCGCCTCGGCCGACGGCCGTCTCCTACCCACAGTACCTCGCGCCTGTCCCCTCCCCCGCACCACCAGCCTCTTGAGGTGGCGTCCAATCCGCGACGGTGTCTGACTGCGCGTAGACTGCTGGGAAGTGTGGTCGCTAAGGCATCCTGTCACTCACGCCCTGTGTTAATTTCCTGCGCATTTCGTTGTTGTTGTTGTTGTTGTTGTTTTTCAAAACCAAGGGCGGAGTTGCCAATCTGCCATTTGCAGACCCAGATTAGAACGCTTACCTTTATTGGTAATTCTTTGCCTTTGTTACAAAGGCCTTAAAAGAGTACAGTTTGTGTTCACTGACACGATGTAAAACGTCACGTGTAACCCAGTTTTAAGAGAACTAAGGTTAGTTGACCGACTATTGCATTATTGGACTCTAGATGGTTTGGGCTAAGTGCTTTAGAAATACCTATTTTCATTTTTATAATCTATGAGATGGTTATTAAACCCAGTTTGCAGGTGAGGAAAATGAGGTTTGTGGAAGTTAAAAGAATTCTTTAAAAAAATTTTTTTTTCTTTAGAAGTAATCTCTATATCCAACATGGGGCTGAACTCACAACCCTGAGGTCAAGAGTCATGTGCTCTTCTGACTGAGCCAGCCAGGCACTCTGAAATTAAGAGAATTCTTGAAGGCAGATCTTCAGAGTGTCATTTGATCGATATTCTCCAATCTAAGGCACAGGCTCATGAAAGTCATTTTCCAGGGTTAATTTAACAGTTAGTAGTTGGATGTCTAATAGCATCTCAAAATTACAGTCAAAACTCACCATCATCCCCTTCACAGCCCTTCTCATAAATGGCAACTCCTTACTTCCAGTTACTCAGGACAAAAACCCTGGAGTCAGTCATCTAGGTCTTTTCTCCCTTGCACCCAATCTATTAGTAAATCCTGTTGACTATCTTCCAAATGTAAATTTAGCATCTGACCACTTCTAGACTGCTTCAACTGCTGTTCACCTAGTCAAAGCCATCATCAGTGACCTTGTCTGAGAGACAGTAGGTCACACAGAGTTAATAGTAGTGGAACTGGGATTTGAATTAATAAACTTGATTTCAGAGTCCATGCCCTCAGCTACTAATGTAAGCTCCAGAAGGGCAGGGACTTGTGTCTGTTTAGTTCATTCACTACTGTATCTATCCCCAGTGTCTCTACTGATACCTGGTACATGGTATGTACACAATAGATATTTGTTGACGAACAAATAAATCCACTACCAAAGCTAAATGTGTAATATTTGGGGTGGAATAAGGCAAGGGTTCTTGGGTAATTAAAAGAGGTATTTTGGCCTGGGACTGGTCAGAGAGACGGTGGTATTCCAGTGCCATTTAGTTAGCATAATTTGCCCTTTGGCATTATTTATAGAGATATTTTAGTGGAACTGTTTTTTCAGGTCACATATACACACATGAAAAATTAGGGGCACCTGGCTGACTCAGTCAGTGGAGAATGTGATTCTTAATTTCTGGTTTGTAGGTTTGAGTTCCACATTGGGTGTGGAGATTACTTTTAAAAAAGTATTAAAAGTTAGACCATGACAAGGCAGATATCAGTTATAGAAAACTGCACCCATGTTCTTTGGATAAGAGATCTTCAAAGAGTAAGTAAAAGGATGTTGGTGAGTAGATTCCAAGCCAGAAGCTTCAAATATACTGTAAAACCTTTTTTGTGGAAAAGCATCTAGGAAACATGTTCTTTAAATATGTTTTAACTATGGGTTATCTGGAAACTCTGGGTAATCAAAAAACCTAACAACAGATGGAAAGGTAGAAATTTCTGATTTTGGAACAATGGGTAACATAGCTTTCTTTCCTTCTTCCTCTCTCCTCTGTATCTATCTATCTATCTGTATTGGTTCAGGCTGCTATAAACACCACAGACTGGGTAGCTTATAAACAACAAAAAAAATATTTTTCAACAGTTCTGGAGGCTGGGAAGTGCAAGCAGGGGCCAGCATGGTCAAATGAAGGTCCTTTTCTGGGTCGCAGACTTCTTGTTGTATCCTCACATGGTAGAAGGGACTAGGAAGCTCTGTGGGATCTCTTTTACAAGAGCACTAATCCCATATATAATGACTCCATCTTCATGAACTTAATAATTTTCCAAAGTCCTCACCTACTAATACCATTACCTTTGGGGGTTAGGATTTCAATGTATGAATTTGGTGAGGGGAGGGGACACATGCAGATCATTGCGGTATCTACACACACACACACACACACCTTTTCACACATATGTACGTATTTATATATAGTGTCAAAGTCACAGGGGAAGAGTAGATATATGTAAAACTTCCATCACCAGATAAAAGTAAAAGTATGTGACCACGGGACTCAAATATGTGTTCAATGAAATTTAAAAGTTAAACATAGGGGCACTTGGGTGGCTCAGTAGGTTAAGTGCTTGATTCTTGATCTCAGCTCAGGTCTCGATCTCAGGGTTGTGGGTTCAAGCCCCGCATTAGGCTCCACGCTGTGTGTGGAGCCTACTTAAAAAAAGAAGATATAAAAGTTAAACATAGAGAAAGGTAAACCCCAAAATGGATGATGTAGATGCCACGAATCCAGAACCTGCTAGACTTAATGGCCGCTAGCACTTGACTGCCTCATTCCCAAAGCAGTTCAACAAGCACTTCTGAGTATCCCTGAGGTGCTTGCTGGATTGGGCTCATTACCTGCCATAAAAGCTGTATGGCTGTTCATAAATGGTACATAATCATCCTTAAACTTGAAGAAGTTGCCTAGAAAAAAAAGATGGACTCCATCCAGAAGGAAGTGCCACCCTCCCAAATTCTCTGGTAGCTGATCTTTTTTGTGGACACTGCCCATTTGAGCTCCAGAGCAGTGCCCCCAACGGCCTGTCTGGCAGCTGATGTGGGTCTGGAAAAGTTTAACAAGTTCCCAGCTAATAAAGAAACAAAGACAATAGTTATTGTTTAAGATTTTATTCTTAAATAATCTCCACACCCAACATGGGGCTCAAACCCACAACCTGAGATCAAGTTGCATGCTCCAAATGAGCCAGCCAGGCACCTGTTTCTTGTTTTAAATAAAGCCACATATGTTCAATATAGAGCAAAGTCCTTTAAGACTGCTTTTCCTAATGTTCTGAAGTAAGAAAAAAAAAAAAAACACAACAGTTCTCAGGGTACTTGGGTGGCTCAGTCAGCTGAGCGTCTGACTCCTGGTTTCTGCTCAGGTCATGATCTTACAGTTTGTGGGATTGAGCCCTGCGTCAGGCTCTGCACTGACAACATGGGGCCTGCTTGGGATTCTCTCTCTCTGCTCCTCCTCTGTTCAAACACATGCACACTCCCTCCCTCTCTCAAAATAAATTAAATATGAGAAAAAAAGTTACCTTAATGAAATAATGATCTTTTTTCCTTAATTCTCCACAACTTGGCAAAAGAAAAAAACTAGTTAACATATTTTGATCTCAGGCTACTCCAGAATAAGTAGACTTATGTGAGAACTCTTGCCTATACCAAGAAACTGATTTCTTTTGTCAAGAGATGGGCTTTGATAAACTGACAAGAGATATGCAATCCAAACTGGATTCAACTAGTATTATTCATGAGGCATTATTCTCTCATCTATTGGGTGCCTACTGTTGTTAGACCCTAGGAATAGAGTATTAAAGAAAATTACCCAAGATCTTGCCCTTATGTAGCTGGCATCCTGATCAAAGGCTCAGGGAACTGCCCAGAGACATTGTAGGGTGACAGACACACCTTTCACATCCATTATTACTTTTGATCAATACCCAGAGTACTGCCTTAAAAATATATGGAATACTTTACACCTTATTTCCAATAGCAGTATTTCCCTTAAAGTGGCAAAATAAAGCTAGAAAACAAAACCAGACAAAGTCTGAGGTCTGAGCTTAAACACTTTCTTCAGGGAAGATGCTATCAATAGCTTGCTGTACTCATTCTCTCATGTCAATAATTGCTCAGTGTCAATCTTCCTCAGTACACTGATTCCCACAGGCACAAAGACCAACACTGACCTTGCTATAAGCCCCAGTGACAAGCAGAGTAGGCTCTTAAAACATTCTTAGGGGCGCCTGGGTGGCTCAGTCGGGTGAGCGTCCTATTTTGGCTCAGGTCATGATCTCATGGTTTATGAGTTTGAATCCTGCATCGGGCTCTGTGCTGACGGCTCAGAGCCTGGAGCCTGCTTTGGATTCTGTCTCCCCCTCTCTCTGCCCCTCCCATGCTCATGCTCTGTCTCTTAATAATAAATGTTAAAAAAAAAAAAAAAAAAAAAAAAAAAAGAGGTGTCCAAAGATACCTCTTTGGAGAGTTTTAGCCATGGAGGGAAAGAAAATCTGGGATAGTGGTTGGAGGGTAGTGACAATTCTTTTTCCTGGCTGTTATTTTCCAGCCTCCACATCCTTTTGTCTGTTCAAAAACCAGTCTGGGATCTTATACTGGTGTGGATTCTGCATAATGGTGATTACACATTCCACTGATCTTCAGTGAGCTCTCCAACCCTCTTGGTGAGATCGATGTCTGCTTTCCTCAACACCACATGAGAATATCATGAGCCCCACACTCTTAACTGCAGGGATGGCAAAGGCTATTTTCTGCCACCCATCGATATTGGTGTTGAGTACTCACAAAATGTGCTGGAACTTCTCAGGGATCACTAGAGACACGGTGGTGGCTCCAGCGGCACCATGTAGGCCTCCCGTAGAAGAGTTGTTTTTTTTTTTTAAGTTTATTTATTTATTTTCAGAGAGAGAGTGAGAAGGGGAGGGGTAGAGAGAAAGGGAGAGAATCTCCTAGCATACAGCCAGATGTAGGGCTTGATCTCAAGAACTATGAGATCGTTACCTGAACTGAAATCAAGAGACAGAGGTTTAATCGACTGAGCCACCCAGGCGTCCCAGTGATAATCCTTACTATGCCAACTCATTGTGGTCATCGTACCTGTGATGCACTGAGCACCCAGCAGGTCCCCAGAAAAAGAACTGTCACACTGCCCCTATCCCAAAAATAGGGAAGTCAGAAGAGGACTTAATGAGGTGCTATTTCCACTAAATAGATACAGCAAGTAACTTTAAAAACCTGACAGTACTCACACAAGTTAAAGTTCAAAGGTCACAGCAACGCCTCCACTCACACTGACAGCAGGCCGTATCCCAGGGCTCATGGTAGCACTTGCTGCCATTTAAATGTCACCTCAAATGGGCTGCACCAAGGCACACTCTCTCTCCTACCATAAGCCCCACCCCCCCCCATCTATGGGAGAAAAATATAACAACCAAAAAAATCACATTGAAAAAAAGTTTATTTAAAAAAGTTCTAGCAGCAAGAACAGTAACAAAACAAAAGGAGACGGACAAACAAAACAAGAAGGAGGTTGTGTCCTATGGGACTTGCCTCTCCTCCATTCTTTAATCTAGTTCTTTATACCGAGCAAACATGACTCTTCGCACAGCGTCTCGGTAAGTCTCGTTGGACTGTCTCTTGCTGGTTCTTCCTGGAGCCCCTACACTGGGCCCCCTCATCCGGCCTTCAGTCTGTAACACAAAGACAAACAATGAAGTGAGCTCTATGAATTAATTAGCCTCAGGGCTGGCCTTTGATCACAAGCATTTCTGGACCAGTAAAGAACAGTATATAGGAGAATTTTTTAGAATGTTCAATTAATTAAAAAAAAAAAACACCCAAAGATGAATAAGGAGGGCAGTGGAGCTATGGCCTCAGGATACAGGATTCAATACCAGACATAGGGGAAACCAGTCTCCTATCTCCTATAGCTGGTGTTTCAGAGGGGAACCAAACGAACACAAAATGGGCAATGTTCCCTCCTATCACCTTTTCTCTCTTCTCTTTCTGAAATATGAGGGGCAAAGCCCTTCATGGGAACAGAACTAACTTCATGCTCCTTAAATTATAGCCATTTTAACTCCTCTGATGACAATGCCTCTCAGAGATGCTTCTGTACTTTTTATTATGGGTTCCCTGGTTCTTTTCACCACACGATCTGTCAGTCTCAAACTGCCTGATTCCCATACTTTCCATCTTACTCCATGTAAGAGTAAGATGAGCCCCATTCCCACTCCCAACCAAACTACAAAGGGCCCAGAATGCCTAGTTAGAATCCAGCAATCAAGACTGATGGGCTCCTTCAGCTCTCGTGTCCTTCACCAGCAGTGGAGAAAGCCTAGCTAAAAGGCAAAGACAGCTCCAAGCCAAAGTGAGAGAAAGTATATTCCAGGTTCATGCCACCCCCAACAAGATGGAAACCATTTCACCTCCTCTGCTGAAGCCAATCCAGGATGGCCATATCCAAGGCCTGCCCCCTTCCTCCAGCCAGTGGTCTGTTGGACACAGCCTCCTTTGTTGCTACTGTCAATACCTTCTTTACCAACAGGTTTACGATCACTGTAAAAGCAGCAGAAATACTTAGACACCAACACTTACAAAGTGACCATTTGTGAGCCTAATAGAAACCTCTGTCCTCTTGATTCAGATTTGCTTCCTCTTAAGTATTTTAAACAATATTTTTGTGCCTACTGTCTATGCAACAGGGTTTGTCCTGGGGATGTACAGAGATGACCAAGACCTGACCCTGTTCATGGGGAAGGATATAAGGAGGATAGTATGTCCACAGATGCTTATAACACATTGAAGAGCTCAGCCATGGATGTGGCACCAGGAGATATCTCCTATGGAAACAGCAGAGAAAACACAAACTCTGGAGGTGTATCACCAAAAATGATGAATTTCAACAAGAAGGCACATCTGAACGGACCAAAAGCATGAGAGGAAAGGAGGCCACAAGTAAGAAGTGAAAGAATACAATTTGTCCAGGAGAGGAGAAGTAGCCTTGAACGTCATGCTCAATCATGACTCTGGACTGCATCCTTCAGGTAAAAACAAAAAACAAAACAAAACAAAACAACACAACACCTGAACTCAAGGCCTCCCTCTAAGCAAGGTATACCTTCACAAAAAAAGTGTGTTTTAGAGATTTCTGTTCATAAAGATGGTTTTGGTGGCAGGGTAGAGAGTACACTGAGGATTGAAGAACAGAGATTGAGAGTAAGGAGTCTAGTTTGGAGGTGAGCTAGAAAGGGGGACAAAGCTTAATTAGGGATGTGGCCAGTAACAACATAGGGGATAAAGGAGTAAGACTGGGTCAGACCAGGTAGACCAGGATGCAGTGACGTTACTACTCTGAAAAAGGAACACAGCAGGTTTAGCAAGGCTGGAGTATGATATATGATACAATACTGAGTAATTGTTTAATGTGAAGACCCTAAGAGGTCTCTAAAAGAACATGCCCAGGAGGTAAATACAAAGGGTAATTTTGCACCCAGAAACCTGAACGGCCTTGGGATGGAGTCACAGGACCTGTTAGCCTGTTAGTGATGGCTGAGGTTTTGGGTACCTCAGACCGTCCACGTCAAGAGGGTGGAGCAGCAAGAATAAAAGTATTGAGGGCAGAGTCCTGGAGAAGATCTGGAATTTCCCAGAAAACCAAGAGAAGCAGGAGAGAAGACTAAGAAGGAAGAGAACCTGTAGAATGTGGTATGATTGGTGCCAGAATACAAAAGGGTGTCCTCCTGCACCCAGCCCAACTAACTCAGAGCTAAGGTGCTCTTCCTTCTCCTAATGGACCCCTTTACCATTGCCTTAGCCCAGTATATTTCAAATTGTGGAGAATGACCTAATAGGGTGTTACATTGATTAAGTGGTCCTTCCTTAGCATTTCCTAAGAACGCAAACAGAAAAAACTAGAATAAAAATATCAGAGTTTTATTACATAAAGAAATATTTTTTAAATAAAGTTTATTTAAAATTTATTTTGAGAGAGAGAGAGAGAGGGAGGGAGGGAGGGAGGGAGGGAGGGAGGGAGGGAGAAAGAGAATCCCAAGCAGGCTCCACAGTGTCAGCATGGAGCCTGACGCGGGGGCTCAAATTCATGAACCATGAGACCATGACCTGAGCCAAAATCAAGAGTAGGCCACTTGACTGAGCCACCCAGGTGCCCCTAGGAAGTATTTTTCATGAAGATTTCTTTTTCAGGTACTTACACACACATGATTATTGGGCCATGATTAAATAAATCTCTTACTGTGGGTGGTCAGCAAATAAGTGGAATGCCAGAGCCCCAGACCACATCAACTCTTCTCTGGGGCCTTTCTCCATCAGTGATCTTCCCCATTCCCATGTTCATAACCTACCCTGGCTATTAGCTCTTTCACCTACCAACACATATACCTGTTCAAGTCTCACCAGAACAATGCCCTGCTTAAAATCATTTCATAACCTCCCACAGCCCTAAGGCAAAGTCTGAGCATGGTGTTCAAGGAGTATGAACTTCACGAACTGGCCTCTGTCTACTGAGCCAGCCTCATCTGTCACTCAGCCATATATCCCCAGTGTCCAGTTCCATCAAGCTACTTTCTTTTTTTTTTTTTTAATTTTTAAAATGTTTATTTACTTTTGAGAGGTGGAGAGACAGAGCAGGAGTGGAGGTGGGGAGCAGAGAGAGAGGGAGATAAAGAATCCGAAGAGGCTCCAGGCTCTGAGCTGTCAGCACAGAGCCCGATGCATGGCTCGAACCCACAAACTGCGAGATCATGACCTGAGCTGAAGTTGGCCACTTAACCAACTAAGGCACCCAGGCGCCCCTCCATCAAGCTACTTTCATCCACAGTGTATGCAGTTTCCTCCAACTGAAATGCCCGTTCCTTCTCCACTGGATTTCTATGTCTGCTGTACAAGACACAGCATCACCTATACCTTCCTTGTCCTATGTTCAGTTGGTCAAGGATAATATATGTCTTGTCCACCTGAGTATTCCTGGCGCTTAGTGCAGTACCTGTACACAATGGGTTATCAACAAATTCTACATAACTCTGGGCTCACGACTCAGGACTATCAGACTAGAAACAAGCACATGAATCTAGAGATCATGTACGTCTATCAGCAGCCGACTATCCATTCAGTGCCTATGTGTGAGAATGGAGGTTCCCTAGAGAAAAAGCCTGAGACGGTGACGTTCTTATCAGGTCCATAGGAGGCATAGCATTACTGATGAGGAGAGAAAGAGTTACCAGCCATGGCCACTCCAGCCCTGGCTTCAAGCAGCTAAGCAGCCAGGCATCTTCCATGAAAACATACATATTTCCCGAGTAAAGCCAGGTGGTCAGAGGCTGGAGTGAACCTTATGCTCAAGGAGTTCAGACAGAATCTGCTCCCACTAACCTCAGTTACCCCTAAAAGAAAAAGCAGCACAGCTGGAGAAAGATGGTTTCACCATTAGGCCTTGCAGCCTAGGCTGAGTGAAAAGTTCCCGGCTTACCTGTCAGTTTCCCTGGAGTATTTAATTCGCTTCCTTTCTGGAGAGTCAAAAGATTGGAGCTTTTCCCTGCGATCATTTCCTCTTTCTTTAAACCTTCCCTGTTGGTAAGCAGAATAAAAGATCTGAGATTTCCATCTAAGGGGGTTGGGTAGTGGGGAAGCTTCACTTTACTCCTGATATTCCTTCTTTTTAAAAATTTTTTTTTTTTAATGTTTATTTATTTTTGAGACAGAGCATGAACGGGGGAGGGTCAGAGAGAGGGAGACACAGAATCTGAAACAGGATCCAGGCTCTGAGCTGTTAGCACAGAGCCCGACGCGGGGCTCGAACCCACGGACCGTGAGATCATGACCTGAGCCGAAGTCGGCCGCTTAACCAACTGAGCCACCCAGGCGCCCCTCCTGATATTCCTTCTAATGTGAAGGGAGTTCAACTGGTAACTCCTGGAATCTCTTGCTACTTCAAATACTCTTCTTGAGAAGCAGTGGCTTCTCCAACTGGTAAATTTGAGAAGAATGAGCTACTGTGCTTGACTCACAGCTGTGTTTTCCTCTTCTGAGGAGGTGCTCTCCAGTAGAACTCCAAAGGAGGATTCCTAATGGTCACATAAGACCTGGCCCGGTCAGTGAAGCCTGCAGCTGTGTAGGTGAGTCTGCCTAATTATGTGATCTAGGCAGCAAGTCCATTTAGCTCTAAACTAAACTACTTCCTCCAACCTAGCCTCTAATAGTAAAAGATGTCATTTCAGCAGCCCTATCCAACACTCCTTCATTGATTTTAAAAGCTGTGCAGGAAAGAAATGCATTTATTTGACCTATCTGGAGACCCTAAACTAATACCACTTTTAAAAAATAGACTAAGATATAATTTATAAACAATGAACTGCACCCATTTTAATGTAGTTTGAGGAGTTTTGTTTTTTTTTTTTAGTACTTATTTTTGAGGGGGGGGAGAGAGAGAGACAGAGAGAGAGAGAGAGAGAGAGAGCGAGCGCGCGTGAGTGGGGGAGGGGCAGAGAGAGAGGGAGACAGAATCTGAAACAGGCTCCAGGCTCAGAGCTGTTAGCACAGAGCCTGGTGCGGGGCTCAAACCCACAGATCACGAGATCATGACCTGAGCCAAAATGAAGAGTCTACATTCAAGTGACTGAGCCACTCCCAGTTTGAGGAGTTCTGATAAATGTATATACCATCTTTTAGGGCCTCTTCATTCTGTGTCTTCAGCACAGCCTACAAATTCCACACCAGAAAGTATAAAGGGTTGGGGTCAAGGGAGTAACAGGTCACCAAAGCTTACCTCCTGTTCCCTCCTTTCTAGATAGGCTAGTTCCTGCTCAGACTGTTTTATCTTCCGATGGATTTCCAGGTTTTGCTGAGAAGAGAAAAAGTTCTAGGAGTACAGGTCTAGAAAAAGTGGCCCTAGAAAGTGTTTCTAGGCCTTTCCCAATAGCTGCTTTAGGACTGTGGCTCCTTTTTCACTGACCAACTCTCCTGAATGATCAGTGTACTCTGCAAGCAACAATTCTTAGCTAGACTGGCTTTAGGCTCACCAATGAGACCCCAAGTTCAATTGCTGGCTTGTCACACAGATTAGTTATGTGGTGTGGCACGAGAGACCTTATTCTACTACTCTCCAAAACACAGAAAACACAAATCTGGGTTATATGGTAAAAATTACGACAGAGGGGAATCTGAGCACACCAGTAAAGAAAATGAAATGCCAACAAGTGCTCTGCCTAATACCACCTGCCCCCCACCACCATTCTCAGGCACTATTCACTTTTTCAAACCCTCAGAGAAATATGAAAAGGAGAACCCAAGCTCCTAAAGGAACAAACAGACTGCTCTGAGAGTCCTGTGTTCCTTGAGGGTCCCCCACGTCTTAAGCATGGCTCTACTACACAATACCCTCGGGCACATATAAGAAACTTGAGGTGTCCAGAGCATCTCTTGTATGGACAGGGTATTCTTTGCACTGGGATCACTGCAAGGAAAGGAAAAAGTACTACAGTCCACTTTCCACGGTCCCAGGGTCAGTTCACCAGACTTCTGGCTCCTCTTTCCTGACATTAGGCATTTAATATCATTTTCATTAGACAGCTTAAATTTATTTTTATTTTTAAAAAAATGATTTACCCTTTTATTTTTTTAAAAATTATGCCCAATATCGCTTGGACTCATGAACCCAAGATCAAAAGTCACATGCTCTACCCAACTGAGCCAGCCAAGAACCCCCAGAGAGCTGGAATTTAAATGCGTCAGTCTCATGACTCAGAATTCTAGAAAGGCAAAGGGACTTGGGAAGTAATCTGTTGCAGGGAGTGTCAGGAGCCTCTCACCCCCATAGAAACTCTGCAGAGCCTCCACTGAGGCAGCTGGGAGAAGAGGTGTGCTTATTACTAAAAGCAAAGTTTCTCAGCTTTTAGCTACATAAGACTTTGGGTTTTATACTAAGGGAAAGTTGAAATCCAATCTCCTCACTGGCTCTAGCAAATCTGCTAGAGAAGGAGTGTGAAATAAATCACCCTATACTGAAAACACGGGTCTGTCTATGGGCTTTCTTTGTCCAGAATTTGGCTCCTTGGTCAGTACATCTAAATGGGAAGACTGCAGGGGAGGGCCAGTGTATGTCAGTTTAGCACCCTAACAACAGATGTCATGCCATGATTTATAGGTGTTTTACCACATGAAGAGGTGGCAGAATGTGACCCACCTTTAGGGAAAATTGCACAGTATCAGAGCTAGACAGAACCAGGTGAAGCACCAAGTATCACAGAAGAGAAGGGGATTATCTGAGGTCCAACTGTTAGCTTAATGGAAGAGCTAAGATGAGAAACTCAGCCAGTTAGTTTCCTACTCCACGACCCCCTCTCCTCCTGTCTTCAGTGCAGCCTCCGTGTTTGGTGTCCCAATCCCAGCCATGCTGCTTGCCTGGGGTCTACAAAGTGAGGTTTTGGAAGGTGAGCACAGCCTTAATGCAGAGCAACTCGTAACAAAAGGTGGAGGAACAATTCATTTTGAAATTGGGCTGTGATGCTCATTGATAGTAAGAGTCCAAAGTCTGAAAGGTCAGAGCCCCTTCCCCATACCTTGTGCAGGTCTGAGAGCTGCTGGTGTTTGATCAGAACTTCTTTGTTGGGAAACTGCCTTCTGCAGAGCAGACAAGCCAGTTTATTCCAATCAGTGAGTTTGTCTTCTTCGTTCTCCTTCTTGGTCAGTTCCTCCCTTTGTGGGGGCTGTGCTGTGCGGGGCTGTGGAGGAGGGGTCTGTTCCTCCTCCTCTTCCTCTTCGTAGTCACTGTCTCCTCCATATTCACCCAGGAGGCCAATGAGTGGGTTTATCACCTTAGGCTGGAAAGAGAAGGCCAGAGATTAAGACTAACTTCAATCTATATTGTGGGGCCTGTTTTCTGAATATTCCAGTATGGGTATATCTCATTTCTTCTTTTAGTTTGAATAATGAACAGTGGGCTCAAAATAGGCCCACTGACCGCACTGCTCCTTCCCAGATGGAAGGCAACATGGTTTAAGCTTGACTTTTCTCCTTGATAACTGAGATAAAACCACAAAGGTTCCGTTAGAGGTGACTCTAGCAACAAACAGTGAAGAGAAAGAAGGGAAAGGGGAACTGACATAAACATGGAAGTTACGAGTTACAAAGAGGAAGAGATAGCAACAACCCCCAAGTCACTGTAACCCATGCAGAAAAGGAAAGATAAACTTTATTAAGGCTATAGTAACCCCTATAGCAAAAGGGATTTAGCAGGAGGATTAAAAAAGCAAATGAAGGATAAACTCTCAGGTAGACAGCTCCTGAGTGACGCAAAGGCAAAGGCAAAGGCAAAGGCAAAGGCAAAGGCAAAGGCAAAGGCAAAGGCATGGATAGGACTGATGCTACAATGAACTGTACTAGTAATACGGTGCAGGCAAAGAATATATACCAGTAGTTTATAGGAACTATGAAATAATGATGCATGATCAGTGGCCTATGATCAATCAAAATAAAAGTAAAGCATGGCCACTATTGTTATATATTTACATTTAACCAGAATCATCTGCAATTGGAGGAGACCATCACTTTAATGCATCTAAAAAAATGGGTACCAAGTTTAGAACTGTTCACTTTGGCCAGGCAGGCAAACTGTCAAAATGACCATACATGCATTCCCCATCTGCGATTCTTATGCAGCACCAAAAAGGCAGGAAAAAATGGAGCCAGGGAAATGGGTTTCCTGGGTCATTTAGAAAAGAAGAATTAACAAGACCAAGATTATAACTTAAAAAGGGCCAGGTCCTCCCTTGGTCTGGTGGGAATGGCACAGGGTACAAAGAAAGATGACAGATAAACTGCCTCTGATTCTCCAGTTATATCCCTATTAGCAGATAGGAACATTTATCTCATGCTCATATTCAAGAAAAGTCCTTGTTTGTGAGACAGAGGGAACAAAAGGACCAACACCAAAGTGAGGCATCAGCCTCTGAACTTCCTTTCTCATATGGAACCAGCCCCAGCCTCTCAGCCCAGGGCCTTGGCTTAGTCTTACTGGTGGAGGACTCTCTTCTTTCTTCACAGTGGGAGGCAGGGGCTTCTTAAAGACGTCCTCTGGGGGGGCTGTCCCCTCACTGGCATTTTCCTGAAACTGATCAAACCCATGATAATTCTTATGATACTCATAAAAGCTGGTTAAGAGTTAACCCTGTTGAAATTAGTCAGATTTTCCAAACCTCCTAATTTGTGAAGTATCTGTAATGTTGCTATAATGCTTTCAAAATAAAAAAGCCTTTAAAAACATAACATTCAGTGTATATGGAGTGGTCACTATATGTCAGGAACCAGATGAGGCATTTTTATGCACTGTCATCCTTAGCCTTTACTACAACCCTCCAGATAGGCATTAATATCCTCATTTTACAAATGATTGGGAATACTGTTAGAAAGAATAAGTGCCAAAGCAGAAGTCTAGGTTCTCAGAAACACACACATACTTTCTCTCTCTGTCTGTATCTCTAGATAAACAACCAGCAGTATTAGAAGGGGAAAAAAAAGGTAAGTTATGAATTGAACCACAAGCGAACTCATCATTTTCACTAATGCTTAACTGGTGCCAGGGCAAATCAATAGAATTCTTTTGAAACTAATCTGGCTCTATGTCAGGAGACACAAAAATGTTCAACATCTTCCATTTTGAAAATTTATCCTAAGGAAGTAATTTAGAAGGAGAAATAAAATACTAACTAAATGATGCATATTACAACAGAATAAGACTAAAAAGAAGAGACAAATTATGCAGGAACGATGAAGAAAATGATGGTACAGTTTTACTGTGAGTTTTTTTACCATACAGGCATTAAAATAATAAAGAGTATTATAGAACCAGGGAAAAGCTACTTACGATCAAATATAAACTGAGCAGAGAACACAAACTGGTAGCCTTACCACAATTAGACCTACAGAAACATCAAGCACTGAAGAGGGGGAACAGGAGAGTGAAACTGTGCGGAGCCCAGGTGTTAGGATTTGAACTCAGCCACTTCGTTCTACCAGCCATGATTTTTATGACTGTGAAAGAGTTACCCACTGCCTATAAAAAGGCAAGTGGATTACTGGCATTTTTTTGGTCACTTGTCTCTTCAACCCCAGATTTCCTCTAGGACTCCTTCATTTGAATCTGTAATTATCTGGTAAAGAGCAGATTCAAAAGCCCTCTTACCCTTGTCACTCCTCGGTCTTTTTTCTCCTTGCCATCTCTTTTAGATGCCTCCTTCTTGCTACTTGACTTTCCTTGAATGGTGGATTTCTTTTCCTTGATCTCCTCTTCTTCAGGTGACCCAGGGTCCTGGGGCACATAGACTTCTTGCTGCGATACGGTTACAAACTGTTAAGTCTGCAGAATGTCTCACTTTCCCGGTTAATTCTAGGTCTAAGGAGCAAGTTTCCTTCTAGGGGAAAGAATGGCTCTCTTCCTCACAAGCCTAAGAAGAGACCACATCAAACAATCTAGAAACTCTCTCCAGGGGCCAGGACACATCCAGACCACTCACTGTCCATTTTTCCAAGAGCAGCACTGTTCTTACCTATAATGCCACAAAGCATTGCTTTTCCATATAGGCAACAGTTAACAGAAAGGTCACCATCTTTAAATCCTGAATGAACACAACTCAATAAATACAACATGATATAACATGTGGACTCTAAAAGACACCCGACTAGACATGAGGTACAGACAATGTAACAGAGCAGCTGCCAGGAATGGAGAAATAGTGAAACTTCTATAAATTTCAACATTGTCACTTTTCATGTAATGAGCAACCAGAAAATCCAGGGAAAAAAATCTTCACAGTAACAAATTACAGGTACTTTTCTCCAAAGAATCAGTGACCAAGTAAACCAACCAAAAACTCACCTGAGTGTTGGGGTCATAATAAGTGCCTGCCAAAGGGTCATAATAGTAGCCAGTAGCAGAATCATATATGTAGCAGTCAGATGATGCTAGTGGGAACAAAACCAAGCCAATGTCAGTTAGTCCTTGTCCAGTGAAGCCCTTGCTGGGAACTTACCAAGAACAACCCAAGAATGGGGTTGGCCAACCCAAACAGGTGCAGAACCCATAGATGGTGCTCTCTCTGAAGGAGCACCCCAGTCAACAGTATCTCTTGCTAACTTTGTGACTACAAAGATTTCAGTTAATGAGTAGTCAAGCCAAAAAGACCAAAAGAAATAAAACAAGTCACTTACACTGTTGTCCTTGTCGATTTGTATCTGAAGACCAGTCTGAATTTCTGCCTCCTCCTCTCCTATCTCGGAAATACTTTTTACCCTATCACAGAAAGGCAAGTTAAAATTATGGAACTTCTGATAGCTCTCAGAGTACTCCCCAACTGCTGACGCCTACCTGATAGTAGTGCATGTGGTCAGAATGGTCCCCAGAATCATTTCTGTAACAAATAATACAACAGGTCTTGAGTCTGCTACCAAAAAAATCCCTGAGGACTGCCTACAGATTTGCCAAGAAACGTTCTTTCCCCCATTTTGCAGGGAAAGCTACCAACCCAGACAGCAAGCAGGCCTGGCAGTATGGAGGCTCCTACAAAGCCACTGCTGAAGCAAAAGAGCAAAGGAAGTGAGGGTGCTAGAGCAAGATCTGCTCCATCCCTGTAAGCCTGCCTTTCCAACGCAGCCACTTCCCAGTTACCACTCCTGGGGCAAGATAAATATAGGAGTAAAGAGGAATTACGTTTCCTAGTACTGTGGGAGTATATGAACAGGGCTAGGGAAGTGGGGCGTCAGGACATCATTTTCTTAGGATTCCAAGGGGCAAGGATATATCAAGATTTTCCCGCACATCCAAGACAGTATCATCATTTGAGACCCAAAGATACCAGGCAGTGAAGAGGAAAGGGACTAAAGTATCTAGTAGTGCTGTTTAAGGGGGAGAAAAAAAAAATCTAGAGTCAGAATAAGGCAAGCTTCAGAAAAAGAAAACACGCATACGTATCTGAAGCAACCCATATCAGAAGATACCATGTCTTACTATCTCTGCCTTTTATCAGTTTCCTCCCAAAAACCTGAGTAGGGGAATCACAAAGGAGGCCCACTCCTCTGCCTTACCTTCGTTTTCCAGTGGCCAAGTTTACAGCTACCATCTTCCCATCGATACTAAATGGCGGATCAAGGTTCTGTAAGATCTTCACTACACGAAGAGCTTCCTGGGGAACCAAAGATACATTTCAGCACAGGGAGAGAGAAAAGGCCATGTCCTCTGAAAGAGAACTGAACATGGATTTTCCTTCTCAAAAGAAAAATGTACTGAACATTACGTTCTGGTCATAACTGTAATAGAGCACACTGGCAAAAACAGGCAAGTCTTGATGAAGTGTTGATCAGAATAGTGGTCACAGTAGACACCAGTTTCTCTGGTATTGATATCAGAAATTCAAATTCAAATTCAAATTCTCTTCTGCAATTGTCATTGCATCAGATCCAGTTTACAAAGTCCCTTATGATTTCTGAGCATGAAATCTAAGAAATACCAATGATTTTCATTACTACCTTCACAATATTAGATAGAAGGCCCCACAACTAAAAATTCAAACCACAAGAATCTATTAAAGCAACATTTTGAGGAAAAGAGGGAACTGTCCTATTACCATCAAATATAAGACCATCTATGGCTAAGCAAAACAAATTTCAGAAACAAGAAAATTCACTAAATCTTGAAAGGTTCAGTACATAGGTAACATAAGAACGTAGTTACTTGTGAGGAATCTATCTATCTATCTATCTATCCATCCATCCATCCATCCATCCATCCATCCAGAGTGTGCCAGTGGGCGCACGTGAACAGGGAAGGGGCAGACAGCGAGAGAGAGAGAGACTCCCAAGCAGGCTTTGTGCTGATGCAGGGCTTGAACTTACGATCTGGGAGATCATGACCTGAGCCAAAATCAAGAGTCAGACGCTTAACTGACTGAGCCACCCAGGCACCCCAGTTCTCATGTTATTTTAATTGGACATTGTAAATGCCATAAAACAAAACCAGATTTGGAAAAACATTCAAGAATTCTAACTTTAAAAGGATAGTCCCTTCATCTGAGTGAGCATTAAACCCAAAGGAAAGAACAAGGGGGGTTGTGATGACAGATAGTACATGAGTATTCCAACGATAAAGAAGCCCCTCAAATATCCTTAAGGATTCTATAGCCAGCTGTCCCTTGGCTATTCCAAAGCAGAGCAAACTTACCGCATGGGAGTCAAGGTCAATAAAGCCGTAAGTGTGGCCCATGGGGCCGGTTCTGTTCTTGATGATACGGACATTGGCAGTAGTAAGGCGGACGTAGGGCTCTAGCACTTCCACTATGACCTCAGGTGGAGTAGACCGATAGATGCGTTTTAGCATGATTGCTGAACGAACCATGCACAAATGGGAAAGGAGCAAAGAAAGAGAAAGGTTAATTTTCAAAGCCCTCAAAGCCCGATTGTCTTTTTAAAAAAATGTTTGTTTCATTTCATTTTTTGAGAGAGAGCATGAGCAGAAGAGGGACAGAGAGAGAGAGAGAGAGACACCCACACACACAGAATCTGAAGCATGTTCCAGGTTCTGAGCTGTCAGCACAGAGCCTGATGCGGGGCTCAAACCCATGAACTTGATCACGACTGAGCTGAAGTTGGACACTTAACTGATTGAGCCATCCAGGTGCCCCTAAAAATGTTTGTTTTTGAGGGACAGAGCGCGCATGTGCACGCATGCACACACACGTGAGCAGGGGAGGGGCAGAGAGAAAGGGGGACAAAGGATCTGAAGTGGGCTCTGTCCTGACAGCAGAAAGCCAGATGCGAGGCTCTGACTCCTGAACTGTGAGATCATGACCTGAGCTGAGGTCGAAAGCTTTAATTGACTGAGCCACCCAGGTGCCCTTGATTGTTCTTTTTACACTACAGATGCCATTCTGCTCTAGCAAGGCTGATTCTATAAAACAACGTTGGTCATATACTTCAAACATTTCTTCACCAATACTCAGAAATTTGAATAGCAACTTGCTATTTGGAGGATATAGATTCCTTTGACTGGTATGGCAAGGCCTGCAGAAAGCAAGAGCCTCCACCATAAGGTGAGCAGTTTTAATAGGGTGTGGGAAAGAGCTGGTCCCCAGCCACAAAACAGACCATCTAAATTCCAACTGAGGTAGTCAAAATCTAGTACACCCCCTGACAAACCACTTACTTTTGCTCTCCCCATCCTGGCGTGTCTCCCCAGACCATGGCTCCTTCTCTCGGTCTCTTCGGAAGGTAAGCCCTTCCCTTCGAGAAGGAGGCAGGTATCTTTCTGCTTCTCTCTTTTGATGTCCCAAGCGTGGTTCTTGTCCTTCTTCCCGCTTTTTGGGTTCAGATTCTTTATCACCTGACCTTGGAGACTGGTTGGGTTGTTTTTCTGATGCTGCTGGTATGGATGTTTTCTGAGGCTGAGGATAGGTTACTAATTCTTGCTTGGCCTCTGTCACTGGAGGAACAGAAACAGAAAGAGAATCTCCAGCAGGTTTCATCCAAAAAACACTACTGTTGTGATTCCTCCTTACCTGCCACCAAATACTCATATTGGAATGCTTTTAACAGTCTTAGAAATACCTATAAAAAAGCCCTCTAACAGATTTTAAACAAGCCTAATGAGTCCGCATATGTTATACTTCAAAGAAACCACACAATTATTGAAAAAATTTCATCTTATGAGTTCTCTATTACTTTCCAAACATTTAAATATAAGAAATCCTTCATGAGACTCCGGGGCCTGAATACTAAAACCAATGATAAGAATACATTTGGCAACAAAATTACCAGAGATATGATTATTGCCAGAAGTTTGGTAGAAACATATTTTCCAAATGTTTATGTCTAGGAGCCTTGCTTCTTCCAGTGTTATGATACTATGACAGCTGCTTCAAATTCTCCAAGACCATGGGTGGGCCCCCTCTTCTCTAGGAAGTTAACAGAACTACCTGAATATGGCTCATTCACATGCAAATAATTATAATGAGCAAATGTCCTTCAAAATATAACTGATTCACTTCAAATCTCTTTCTATAGCAGGACAATTAGTCCAATTAACTAGGAGCATAGTTTTGCAATTAATTCAGTCTTGGAGGGTTCACAGAAAGTCACGTGGCTCAAAAAAAGACATTCTATAGGAGCAATATAGACTGCTTAATAGCAGTGACAGGCAATTAAGCAAATACCTGCTTTACACATTTCCAGGTTAAAGTCGTCTCAGCCCTCTCGGTGGTATGGTACCCAAGGATTTTTATAAACCATCCTTTCATTTGTTAGAATATATGGAGAAAGAAATCTTTCTTGAGGGAAAAAACACAATTTTGCCTAATCTGAAGTAATACAAGTTAAAAAATCTCAGTTATTTACTCACCTTCTCAGAGGTTGGTTTGGTCTCTACAGCATGTAGGGCCTTCCTTAAAAGATTTTCAGAACAGCTGATTCACAGTCCTCATTAGGGAGCAAACTCTCCACTACAGCTCAAAATCCCAGCTAAGAAACTCTTTGAGGCATTTAAGTTCTAAACTTGGAACCAACAGGTCCTTCAGAAGGCTACCTGGATCCATACACTGAACTGTATTTTATGGTCACGCCCTAGCTCTCCTGAAGGGGTAATATCAGAAACAGGCACATAACAGTCACCACTATAGGACTGTTGCTACAGATGCCCTTGACAGACTCCTGGGGGTTGTCTAACTAAAGGTTCTCTGCAGAAATTTACTTTAAAGTTCAGGGACTGAGAAGCTATTAGGTTTATCCTTCTATAAAAACAACATACACTCTCAATCCTATTTTCTCTTGTTCATATTTTTACTGTTATCTTAACAAATATTTTTCTGTTGAAGATTCTGAAATGTTTAGGTAGAGTGTAAATAAGAACAGCATTTCGATAAAAATGATTCGCAATAACTTCAAAGCAGTGGGGGTAAGGGTCATATGCTTAGGACTAATGCTGCGTGGACTCTTTCTCAACTTAACATCCTTAACTGTACTCTAAACAGCACTACTACTGACCTCTAGTCAGCTGCTCACTTAGCCCCCTCAGTGTGAGGATCCTGCAAACCCAGCTCTTTCCCCTGGTGGACCTCTGACATCCAGTATCATTTAGAAACGGGTCACATGAAGGCAGAGATCACAATGCACTTTGAAGGGCTTTACAGATCAACTTGTATTTAGGGATGACCACTCTTTAAAGTCAAAGAGAACATGAAGTTTGTTTTGCTCAGTACACAAAACAGAAGCCACCACCACCACCTCTGCCACCACTCACCTTCCCTTGGGCACTTGCAGAGTGAACATGAAGATCGGTACCCAGCTACGCTGGCCTTACACTGCATGGGAAAGGGAAAGACTTTAAATTTGACCCAAGGCATTTTTAAAAATCTTATGTATATTGAACACAACAGTACCTGCCAAACATGAAAGAAAGAAACCATATCCCAGGTCACCATAAAGCCTAACAAATCTGACGTCCCCCCCATTCACCAGAGCAGGCAGACAGAATCTGGTGAGCTGCTGTTTGAGAGCTGCCTTCCAACAGGGCACCTAGCTCTGGAGCAGCCCCAAATGCTTTTGCCCAGAACAAAGACTTCTATAGGAAATAAACTTAACTAAGAAAATTGGACTGTTAGGGACGCCTGGGTGGCTCAGTCGGTTAAGCATCCGACTCTTGGTTTTGGCTCAGGTCCTGATCTCACACAGTTCATGAGTTCGAGCACCGCATCAGGCTCTGTGCTGACAGCACGGAACCTGCTTGGGATTTCTCTATCCCTCTCTGTCTCTGCCCATCCTCAGCTTCCTCTGTCAAAAAACTAAATAAACATTAAGACAATTTTTAAAAATTAAAAAAAAAAACAAAAGAAAAGAAAACTGGCTGTTAAATGGTTTATAGGATACTACTGCCTCAAAGCCATTGCCATTCACAGTCTGCATCCAACATTTCATTCTGAACTGCTTATGACAGCCCCAACCAGGCTTGGCTGGAACTGAGAATTCATTTATCAATTCCCCTTAGTCAAACACTGATTTTAAAAAGGGGCAACAAAACAGGAGGAACATACTGAAGCAATGTGAATGTAGTTCTTCTTGTCTGAACCTATGAATAAAAAGTTAAGCACATTGCCCAACCCCAAAGACCCTGAACTTTTGCCAATGAGCTTCTAAGTAGTATGAGGACAGAGCTGACCGGCAGGAAACCAAAGAGCAGGAACCATGAAGAAAATGCTGCTATTTGAGCAGGGCCTTGTAGGGCAAGTAAGGAATGCCAGATGGAGGAGAGAACAATAATCACAGAAGCAGAAACTAGTGAGTAAACAGCACACACCAGGTACCAGGCCTGTTTCACACATCGTCACTTAAATGATTTGGACAACTATTATCTCCTCATTTTGTAGAAGATGAAACTGAGGCTTGGAGAGGGTAAGTAACTCGAGTAAAGTCATTATAATTGATTATTTTGTTGTTCCCGTCTCTGTGTCAGAGCCCCTGCCTACTGTCAAGTGACTGTGGTACCTCTCTGCAACATGACTGCCCTCCCCTCTCTATTGTCACCTTTGGCCAACAGTGTGAGTGGGCCTGGCAGAAGCTCTAAGAGTCATCGTTTTGTGAGAACGAGCTTCTCATTCTCTCCCTCAGCCACGGGGAGAGCAATACCACATTGGGACTGCTCCATCCACCTGCATCCCAGAAAGAGAGGCTGTGGAGAACTGAAATAATGACCCATAGCTCCAAACATGTAATTCAAAGTAAGAATATGTGGGGCGCCTGGGTGGCTCAGTCAGTTGAGCGTCTGACTTCAGCTCAGATCATGATCTCACAGTTGATGAGTTCGAGCCTCACGTTGGGCTCTGTGCTGACAGCTCAGAGCCTGGAGCCTGTTTCAGATTCTGTGTCTCTGTCTCTGCCTCTCTCCTGTTCACGCTCTGTCTCTCTCTCAAAAATAAAACAAACATTAAAAAAATTTAAAAAAGAATATGTATATCAATTTAAGTCACTAGGATTTGGAGGCTGCTTGTTATTACAGAAGAGATGTCAGTGGTAGGTCAGAAGCCTAACCTTGGTTGTTTTTGTCCACCTTCCCACCCACCCCCCCAGTCACCTTGGTTTTTTAAGTACCATAACCTTCACCTGTTTCACATGTCCAGTAATTTCCAGTATATGTGGGAGTGCAACCATCACTACAGTCTAACTTTAGAATGTCTTCATTGGCCCCATTCTCACCAGTCCCATGGAATAGTACAATATAATGTCTTTTGTGTCTGGCATAGTGTTTCCAAAGTTCATCCACGTTGTAACATGTTTCAGTACTTCATTCAATTGCCAAATAGCATTCCACTGTATGGCTGTACCACATGTTGTCTGTCTATCCATTCATCAGTTATGGACATTCAGTTGTTTCCACTCCTGGGCCATTATAAATCATGCTGCTATAAATATTGTTTTTAAAGTTGGTGCACTCCACATAAGGACAAAGGTCACATATGCAGGGTTGATCCCTCAACCCTTCCAAAACAGCGCAGAAATTACAAAGTACTCCTGAAATAGCTAAGCAAGTGGCTTGTCATCTTAGGGGACAATGTAACCAAGCCACTCTGCTCTTTCAAGCAATAGTTTTGGCAACAGCTATATAATTTTGACATCAGATATCAACATCTGTTTTCTGCTAGTTAACAGAAAACAGAGTTCAAAATTGCCCCTTTAATGCTAGCTTCCTCCAACTCTGATTATGAAATAAATAATACTTGTGCATTATAGCTGATTAAAAAAGTATAAAAGAGGGAGGAATCACCCATAATCTCAAAATGTAGAGGTAATCACTATTAAAATGTTAAATGTTATCAATATCCTAATGGTCTTTTTTTTTTTTGTAGAAATGGAAAAGTTTTTCTTTAAATTTATGTGGAATTACAAAAGATCCTGAATAGCCAAAACAATTTTACTTAATATTTTTTAATGTTTATTTATTTGAGACAGAGAGAGGGAGAGAGAGTGAGAAAAATCATGAGTGGGAGAGGGGCAGAGAGAGGAGATAGAGAATTCCAGCAGGTGCCGCACTGTCAGGGCAGAGCCCGACACAGGGCTCAAACTCACGGACTGTGAGATCATGACCTGAGCTGAAATTAAGAGTTGGCTGCTTAACTGAGCCATCCAGGTGCCCCTAGCCAAAACAATTTTAAGAAAGAACAAAGATCGGGTGCCTGGGTGGCTCAACTGGTTAAGTGTCCAGCTTTGGCCCAGGTCATGATCTCATGGCTCATGAGTTCAAGTGCTACATCGGGCTCTCTGTCAGAGTAGGGTCTGCTTCAGATCCTCTGTCCACCCCGCCTGCTCCGCCCCTTCCCTGCTCATGTGCTTTCTCTAACTCTAAAAAAAAAAGAAAAAAGAAAAAAAGGAACAAAGCTGAAGGACATACTTATCAATTCCAAAATTTACTACAGAGCTACAATAATCAAAACAGCATGGTACTAGCATAAGGAAAAAATATAGATCAAAAGAATAAAATTGAGTGTCAATAGAAATCAACCTATAGACCTCTGTCGATTGATTTCCAACAAGAGTGCAAGACCACTCTATAGGAAAAGAATAGTGATTAAATAAATGCTGCTGGGACAACTGGATACCCACATGCCAAAGAATGAAGCTGCACAGCATGAACAAAAATTAACTCAAAACAGATGAAACATCTAAATATAAAAGCCAAAACTATAAAATTCTCAGAAGAAAACAGGGGTAAATCTTCATCACCTTGGACTTGACAATGGTTTCATGATACCAAAAGACAAACAACGAAAGAAAAAACAGCTGAACTAGACTTTATCACAATTTTTATGCAAAAAACACTATAAGAAAGTGAAAGACAGGGGCGTCTGGGTGGCTCAGTCAGTTGAGCATCCAACTCTTGACTTCAGCTTCCCAGGACACCCATGATCAAGCTACACATCAGGCTCTGTGCTGAGTGTGGAGCCTGCTTAAGATTCTCTCTCTCCCTCTGCCCCTCTCCCTTGCTCCTGCTTGTCTGCACTCTCTCTCATGAATAAACAAATAAAAAAATAATAAATAAAAAAAATAAAATAGAAATTCAAAGACAACACACAGGATGGGAGAACATATTTGCAAATCACATATCTGATAAGGGTTTTACATCCAAAATGTATAAATAACTTTCACAACTTAATAACAAAAAGACAACTCATTAAAAATGGGCAAAGGACTTGAATAAACATTTCTCCAAAGAAGATACATAAGTGGCAATAAGCACATAAAAAAGATGCTCAACATCATTAGTCACAGGGAAATGCAAGTTAAAATCATGAGATATTTCACACCCACCAGGATGGCTATTTATCAAATAAGGGTTGGGGTGCCTGACAGGCTCAGTTGGTAGTGTCTGACTCTTGATCTTGGGGTTGTGATTTAGAGCCCCACTTTGGGTGTAGAAATTACTTAAAAATAATCTTTTTTTTAAAAGGGGGTTAAAAATTACAAATGTTGGCAAGGACTGTGCAGAAATTGGAACTCTCATTTATTGAGGGTGGGCATGTAAAATGGTGCAGATGCCGTCTATAGAAAACAGTTTGTTGATTCCTCAAAGAGTTAAAACATAAAAGTAACATATGACCTGACAATTCCTGGGTATATACCCAAAAGAATTGAAAATGTGTGTTCAAGCAAAAACCTGTACATGAATGTATATTCACAGCAGTCTTATTCACAATAGACAAGATGTGGAAACAACCCAAATGTCCATAAACTGATGAATGGATAAACAAAATGTGGTATAGCCAGATAATAATTATTCGGCCTAGAAATGAATGAGGTACTGATCCACAGCATGGATAAACCTTGACAACATGCTGAGTTTGAAGGCAGACACAAAAGACCACATACTACATGATTCCACTTAGATGAAATATCTGGAATAGGCAAATCCACAGAGCTAGAAAGTAGATTAGTGGTTTCTTAGGAAGTGAGGAAAAAGAGAATGAGGAGTGACTGCTAATAGATACAGGGTTTCTTTCTGAGGTTATGGAAAAAGTTCTAGAACTAGATAGTGTTGACGGTTGTACAACATTGTGAATGTACTTAATGCCACTGAATTATATGTTTTAAAATGGTTAAAATGATAAATTTAATGTGTATTTTATTACAATTTTTAAAAAAGTTAAATGTTTTCATAAAATGACACCATAAAGTAGTATATCATGAAATATGATACTTTGGTCGATGACAACCACAGCTATTCAAATTATATTTCACTGAGATTAACAAAATGTCAAACTAAAGTTTTTACTGAATTTTACCAAGTTCTATAATGAACTTTTTAATGAATCCTGGTTCAGGAACTTTGTAACTTTTTAAAAAAGTTTATTCATTTTGAGAAAGAGAGAGAGAAAGAGAGAGCGCATATGCACATGAGAGCAGGAGAGAGAGAGAATCCCAAGCCGGCTCTGCACTGTTAGCACAGAGCCCGATGTAGGGCTCGAACTCACAAACCGTGAGATTGTGATCTGAGCCAAAATCAAGAGTTGGCTGCTTAACTGACTGAGGCACCCAGACACCCTGAAACTTTGTAAATTTTTCACAATTATTTTTGAAACTAAGCAGCAATGAAAAATGACAAATTTTATTTTCATGCTCATTTACAATCTGGCTAGACTTCTAAGAAGAGTATGGCCTAAAATCTTTAAATATGCCTTTCGAGAAGAATATTAGAGTTTAACAGAGGTATGATGCCACAGTACCTAAAGTTCCATATCCTTGGAAACCCTTTAATATCCAAAAAATATATAACTCCCACAGAACCAGCCTTTCAAAACAGTAATTCCCCTGTAACCACCCCCAGGAAGGGTAACCAAGGAGAGGTTGTAAGTCAAGGCACTGCTTTTAGTTCATCATCAATAGAAAAGCATGGCATATGTCCCTTGAGAAGGTGCCTCCAACAGGCCAATAGACCCAGAACCCTCTATGGCCACAGACAGCAGCCTGGGAAGCAGGAATGGTGGCTGACCTTGCTCTGACCCTCAGTTCATCTGAACTAAGGAAGAAGAGCTCAGTGCTCAGCAATGCATACTACCAGATAGCACTCCTGGAGACACAGAGGAGCTATGATGCTGGATCTTTACTTCTAAGGAACGGAATTCCAGGCACTTACCCGTTTGCAGTACCAAAAGTCCGGGCCTGATATATACTCAAGGATGACCTCTTTGTCATGGATCATTAGAGTTCCCTGTGAAGACAAAGACAGAAGCCATCAACGTCAACCCTCAGAGAAACAGAGAGACAGGAAGGCACAGACAGCCTTTCCAGTCCCCAAGCTGAAACATTTTACAAAGAGTGGCCTATTCATCAACAAAAGGGAATGGCTGTTTTAAGCCACAGACTTGGGGCAGTGTGGCAGAGCAAGCTTAAGCTTAAGCTTAAGGAAAGGGCGTGGCAGAAGGTGATATCAGTCTTCAGCCTTGGCTCCTGTGGGTCAGGGTGCTGTCCTTGGGCAGGATAGGCCCAGTCTACTTCTCCAGAGGTCATGTAGTACACTTGCACATGAGTCCCAGCAAGTCTCCCCCACCTGGCTTGGCGCTAGCACACTATCAAGAAGCAAACTCTTCCTTCTGCAGCACAGAGGCACAAGAGCCCTCTCAATTGTCTTCTTTTTCCATGGCTAACTCAAAAATCTCCTTGGGAGAGGTAGGTAGGGCTCTTAACTTTGGTGCCTGAAAACTTTCTTTGGAACACTGGCCGCATGGCAAAAAGCACCAGGAAAAGAGGCACAACCCCAATGACAGGCAGAAAGGAGAAAGGTGAAAGCTTCACGGCAGGTCACATCCTTATGGCAGGAACCTGAATGGCTGGTGGTGGCAGCAGAGGTGTTGGCGGCAGTGGTGGCAGCAGCATCACTCTGGCTTGGAGCCTATGGAGTGAGCTAGCCATGAGATCTGAGGAGCAACCATTGGCAAATAAGCACTTTGGGGAAGTCTGGCACAGGAACAGGTGGGGAAAGGGGATCAGTAAGCCTGCAGTTAACAGAGTTCCTTTGCCTCTGCATTTTAGAAAAGTCACAAATTCTATTTCATATTAAGAAAAAGTTAAGTTTTAATAAACACTAGCCAGCAGACACGTGTTAGAGTAGAGGAAAAAAATCTCTGCCTACTGACAAGAGACCCTCACCCACACTGGTAAGTGAACTAACCGAGAATGCGACTCTGGAACTAGCCCCTGCGCTGTGTTCATTCTCCGCCCTCTAGGGTCCTCTGTGTCTCCTCAGACAGGGCTCTGAGTTCTACAAGGCATTTCTTTGCAATTGGACCTCAGTTTCTTGCTTGAATCCATACATCTGTCAAATAATGCTTTACCTCTCTGCTTTTCACACCAAAAGAGTCAAGAGAAATACATAGAATAAAATTATTGTCTTGTCAAAACCAAAGGAAATCTGCCCACCTACCTAGGTCCTAGAATCTGGTCTCTGAGAAATTGTTTCTTGGCTCATTCTCAAGGTTAGAGGATGATGGCAATAAAAATTTGCTAACGTTTATTAGGCATTTACTCAGAGCCAGGAACTGTTAAGTATGTTATTTTATTTAATCCCCTAAATGATCCCATAAAATAACATTATCTCCACTTTACAGATGAGGAAACATGCTCAGAGTCAAGGTCATCCAGATGGTGAAAGGTAGAGCCAGATTCACATGTGGGGCTGTAGATAAGGGACCTCCTGCAGCATTCATCATCTCTTGTTCTGTATTAGGCACAAGCAATCTGCTCTCAGAAACCAATCTAGGAAAGAGCAAAACTCTGCAGGCACAGAAGGTCAGGGAACTATCACTCTGCCAAGCTCTACCCATACAGGAGGTTGGTCAAGATGGTACCCTTCCACCCAGAGGCAGTGTATCACATCATTTAAGAATATGGACTCTGGATCAGGTTCCCTAAATCTGAATCCTGCCTCTACCTCATGACCTTTAACAAGGACCTTAATTTCCATGTTCTTTAGTTTCCTCATTTGTAAAGTAGGGATAACAGTACCTATTTCATAAGGTGGTTATGAAGATTAAGTAAATTAATACATGTAAAGAGCTTAGAATGGAATACAGTGAGGGCTCAATAAATGTATTTCAACTCCTAAGTGCTAAAAAAGGACTAGAATCAGCAGGTGAGACTAGACAAGGTCAAAATGCCACTCGCTTCACCTCATTTGCTTGACAGGTTAATATAATATTTCACAACCCATTTCAATCTACTAAAAGACTAAACCGTTCACAGGAAATGGTCACCACACATCAGAACCTATATCTTCATGATAGCACTTAATGTTAGTTGTCAATTGCTGGGCCAGATCTTAGTGTCCAGGCTAAATACTGCTGGCTTTTTATTATCGTACCAAGTGCAGTACTTGGTATAGAAAAGGAACTTAAGCACTTGGGGAATGAACAAAAGACTAAATGGATCCAACCATCCCTGGAAGACTGAAGTGCTTAGCACACAGTGGCTCTGGAGGGAGGTACTGCTGTCGTAGTGTGCATCTGTACACCCAATCCACAAAATGTGTGGGCTGCCATTCGAAGAGTGAACGGTGCTGCAGAACAAGGCACTACTGTGAATACAGTCAATTGCAAATTTTGATTTTACCACTTGAGGCATCAGTAGACTCAGGAATTTCTAAGGCAAAGAGCCTTTATATTTCCAGGGTAACAAATATGTGACTCCAGGAACCACGGATGACTTTCTGTCCAGGGTAGGAAACTCCTCCTGCCAGGAGCACTCATTAGCATATCAACTTTAGGAAGACTGCCTTCACCTCATGTGTTACAAAGGCAATGATTCCCAATTCCTCAGAGTCCTCTACAGCTAGGACGACTCTTTCTTTTCAACCTGCACACGGCAAGACATAAAGCTGCCAGAGGAGACCACTGCTAAAGAATATGAAATGGTTTTAACATCACTATTGAAGAACAGCCAATTGTTTTAATAAGAATAAACAGACACAGAAATCATGTGAATGAGAACAATCAGGTTTATCTAGGATTGATTCCCCAGCTGCTATCACACTTAGTCTGCCCAAATATACCAAGCACAGGTGTGATATACACTATATCCCTCCCTATCCTGTGGCCAGGCCCTTTCTTCAGACTGCGTACAAATCTGCCAGTGTCTCCTAAGGAAGCAAACTGTGGGGAGTTGGGTTAGTAAAAATTTAGATAAATATTAATAAGTAAAAAATAATAAGTCATTAAAAATGATTTCATCACTTTTTGGTTGTCTACTTTTAATTGTCTATCATCTACCATCTTCACACATTAGGGCTTTTATTCATCATTTGAATTATTGAGTTTTAATTATTAAGCCACTAAGGCAAAGGTACCATGAAGACCACGAGTCTAACTAACCACGTCTGGCTCCCAAAGAAGAGGAAATGTCAAATTTTACATTTGAAAGTAAAACCAAAGACACCTCCTTTCTCAGTAGTGTTAGACTGGGCTTAAATTAGATTAAAACCTGCTAAAATTCTCTAAGACCAAAGCCCTCACTTGACAAAGTCATCTAGAGATGTTCTTAACTATAATCTCAAGGGGTTTTAACGTGAAGCTGCAGGAAGCTAGAGACAACTGCACTCCTGGAGAGTAAAGCAAGTCCTTATTCTCCACCTCAGGGACACTAGACAAGAGCACACTCTGGGTCTGAGGGCTGCTGAACTCAACACAATCATTTCCATTTCCTTTTTCAGCTGCTGCTCCCAGAGACTTCACTCATAACTTCATTTTGTGACTGTCAACCTGTGGAAAGGACTTGGGTCAGAGAATTAAATAAGAATCTACCACATGGTTCACCTGGCTTATAACCAAGCCCCAAGAATTCTTAAGGTACTGGGGAGGTACAAGAGCACATGGGAAGGGGAAGAACATTTCTGGCCAGCAGCTCGGCATGTGTGTTGAAGATCTCCAATACAAGTGCAGTCCTAGTCACATTGTACTGACAGCATGGCTGCTGTGCGGGAGAACTGGTATCCCGCTAAAGCGTGGAGAGAGACAGGATCAAAAGGCAGGGAGAAAGTATGTGAGCCTTGTGTACAACTCACACTGAAACATCAGCAATCCCTCCTCGTAGATTTGTGCTTCTTCCAAACACGGGATGAGAGAATCAGGTTACTGGTGGCTGAGAACTGGTACTGTTTATCAGAGATAGTAATCTTTATTCACAAGGCAATTACAGTTTACAAAGGCATTCTTCATAAATGTCACCTTGCTCAATCCTCACAAGTAGGGCATATATAGAACTTATTTCCACATGGGAAAGAATGGCTGGGATACATGGAACAGCTTGCCCAAGGTTACAGAGCTAGTTAGCAACACATATAGAACCAAAAGTCGGGTTTTCTTTTTGCCATACTGTTTTTCTTTGTTTTTAAGCTTCCAGGGAGTCAGCCATCTTATAATAGTTGACACATGAAAGGTGGCTTCTGATGAAAAGATGCATAAAGTCTAAAGAAATTTGCAGGCAATGGCCCCATAGGGACTTTTTAGAGAGACTGTCGTAAAGACCCTGCTTCCTGACTGTGTTGCCAACCCCCCCAAATGGCCTGCTCAAGTGGTCTTTACGTTCTGAAAGCACTACAATTACTTTAGGCACAAGCCTAAGACAAAGACAGTTGGTAGTAAGTAGCTGCTACCAGCAGTTTCAACCACCTAGCAATCAAATGGTCCCACAGAAAGAATACAGCAAGAGGAACAAAACGGTTTAAAAACAGATGTATGTCATTCCCCTTAGTATAAAAGTGTAGTTTTTATAGAAATCTTTTGCAAAGCAGACAGGATCAATTTTTCTAGTGCAAGGATATGCTCTAGTTCAAACATTTTATAAAACTTAGTATTTCCAAAGGCCAAAACCAAAATGAGACAGAAGGAGGAAAGGGAGGAAGGAGGTAAGTAGAGGTAGAAATTCAAAGAAGAAATGCTCTGTGACAACTCTGTAGGAGTTCTGTCCAGTGATCTCCATACCCTCTGCTAGACTGAGTTTTCAAAGAACAGGGTCTAAGTGCCCCTCTGAGCAGCCAGGAGATGAGGCCCTGATGGGATCTCCACTGGAAACAGAATCCCACTTCAGGGTCCAATTTAAAGTTGAGGGACAAGATTGGGGTGCCTGGCTGGCTCAGTAAGTAGGGCATGTGACTCTTGATCTCAGGCGCGTTAGTCTGAAGCCCACATTGTGTGCAGAGATTATTTAAACAAAAATAAAATCTTTAAAAATTAAAAGTTTTTCTAAAAAGTTGAGGGGCAAGAAGACATTGCAGTCTCAGCTGCTACTTCATCTTGATATCTTTTCTTATCTAGATGTAAGCACAATTTTTTTTTCTAAAACGCTTCCTAAAATATATATTTCACTACCAGACCAGTTTATCTATCATTTCCTAAGAGGATACAACCAGCATCTTGCTAAAACCTTATTTGTGCTCTCTGAAGCAATATGGCTGGCCTGTGTTTCACTCAGCCCAATCCACCAGGCTCAGCAAAGTCAGGGTCTCAAGATGAACTCTGTACCAGGAATACAATACACTCTCGACCAGGCCCTGACATAGAGCAACTTGATTATTGCAAAAGTATCTGGTGCTAAAAACATATTCCACCCCCTTCATCACCATTCCCTGATAGTCTTTGGTGCATTTTTTTTTTTTTTTTAAATAAAGAGAGAGAGAGAGAGAGAGAGCATGGGTGGGGAACAGGGGCATGGGGCGGGGGGAGAGGGAGACAGAGAAAGAGAGAGAGAGAGGGAGAGGGGGCGAGAGAGAGAGAGAGAGAGAGAGGGAGAGGGGGTGAGGGCGAGGGTGAGAGAGAGAGAGAGAGAGAGAGAGAGAGAGAGAGAGAGAATATTTCAAGCAGGCTCCATGCTCCACAAGGAGCCCAACACGGGGCTCGATCCCATGACCCTTGGATGACCCGAGCCGAAATCAAGAGTCAGGCTGGGCCACCCAGGCGCCCCCCAGTCTTTGGTGTATTTTTAAGATCCCAGTTCTTCTAGAAAACGCCTCTTGTAATTATGAAAGAAAACCAGTAATCTACAGTCTTGGAGGTAATTCAACAACTTAGCTCCTCAGAAGACTTAAGGAAGACTTGCTTACCAAGGGATCCACAAAACTCTCCTATTCTAAGAGTCATCTGAGTCAAAAACAAAGATGCAAAATAAAAACAAATACATGAGTAAGCAAATAAGTAAATAATCAAAACAGCCAAAAGTCTTTTCTTTCCTTGGGAGAAGGTGAGGCTCCTGGCAGAGGCTGAGACCAGGTAGATGGATGGGGCACTCAGCAAACTCCTTCACCACAAACATATTGCTATAAAGAAATTATTACTAGATCCAGCAACTGGTACTTACAATAACTGAATAATTGTGAACCACTAAACTGCAAACATTTTTGAAAATTTCATTTTGTTAGAATTGTGTATGTTTTAAAGTAATATTTCATTCAATGTTGATAAGGACCTCAGTCTAGTTAAACAATTTCCCTGGTTAATCAATAACTTATTTCCAAAAAATTCTTAATGGAAGTAGAAGATCACATTGGAACAGATCTTATTGATAATCCTCAGAATTCCCTTCAGAATTCAGGTTTCTATAACCTCCACTTTTTTTCTCACTTGGTTTCAATTGCATTGTGATGAAATCAAAGTACTCATAAAGTAGAACAGATACAGAAACAAGATACAGATTGTTCCTTCCTAACGATTTTCTCAATTAACCCTAAAAAAATTGTGAGGTATGCAGAGCAGAGGTTTTAGTCCCAGATAAAAGAGGGGCTCTCTGCCTACTGCAGTTAGGGACATTTTCTCCCCACACTGCTGAATAATAGAACACTATATATATAAACACTCTTTCATATCCTGAGATGACTATTGCTCTAGCTCCCCCTGCTCATTTCTCTGGAAAAAGTGGACCCTAAATTAAACATATAGTTATGCTTCAATGTCTAGGGCTCTAAATCAAGTCACTGTAGGGGAAGTAAAAGGGAGTTTCTAAAATCATTGTGGTAAATGTAAAGTTTCTTATTTTGTTTATTGAGTAACATAATCAAAACATTTCTCATTTCTTTTTCTGTATGCAGAGCTCATGCTGGGAGGTGGGAGGAAAAGCCAAGAGAGGCCCACAAGTCTTAAGTCACTGCAGATCACACCTGAGGCCACCACGAAGGCTACAGAGTGTTCCCCAGGTATCCCCCAAAGAGCCAGCAGCTCTTCTTCCGGCCTCCCATTGAAAACATTATTTCTACTGCTACCTCCCACCCAAGAACCTTAGCTTCTTGAAGACTGCCTCTATTAGTCTCTTTGCTTTCAGTGTCCTTGCTCAGACATTTCAGAAAGCCCTGCTGACATACTTTCTGCAGAAACAATGTCCTGAAAAGATGAATAAAATACAGTGCCAGACTTGTGAATACACAATGTTCAATTGCCACTTTAGGTCGGTAAACACCCACCATTCTTTTTTTCTTAGGCAAAAAGCTACAGATCCAAGGTACAGAATCAGGCTGGCTCAGCTGGAATAATATGCGACTCCTGATCTTGGGGCTGTGAGTTTGAGCCAGACCCATGTTGGGTATAGAGATTACTAAAGAAAACAACAACAACAACAAACAAACAATAAAAAAAAAAAAAAAAAAAGCACTACAGACCCAATGCCACTCTTGACAGCTGCTGTAAGACTAAGAATGGAAGCTCTGAGTCAGAAAAGGTCCAACGGGACAAACGATTAAGTGCCTAATCCTTTTTGGTCTACTCATTCTCACTTGCAAATAACAGAATTATCAAACTTCACTTCAGTTCATAATAAAAACGAGGGGTAGCTTTTCACATGTAAGGCAAGCTCAAGTCAAATTAGACCACTGAGGAAGCAACATTTACTGAGCTATATAATAGCTGCTATTGCAGCAGGTACACACTGAGAATGAGGGAATGATCTCTGCACAGGGCAGAAATCTCAGGTAATCTATGAATTTGAGAGAACACAAACCTAAGAGGTCTCTAACAATGTCTCAGCTAGAGTTGCTGCCAAGTGCTACAAAGGCAGAGCCCTCAGCAATCAAGAAACTCTCCCTGATCAGACTTGTATGCTCTGAAAATCTAATACAGCCTTAACCCTTGAATACCTTTAAACACCCTCAGAGCTAAGATATACTATCCAGTGTATTAAAAGGCATCCTGGGGAGCTTGGGTGGCTCAGTCGGTTAAGTGTCCAACTCTGTACTGACAGTTCAGAGCCTGAAGCCTTCTTCAGATTCTGTGTCTCCCTCTCTCTCTGCCCCTCTCCCACTCATGCGCTGTCTCTCTCTCAAGAATAAATAAACATTAAAAAAATAAATAAATAAAAGACATCCTTTATACCTGTTTAAAGGAGATCAAAATTGGGGCGCCTGGGTGGCTCAGTAGGTTGGGCTTCTGACTGTTGGTTTTGGCTCAGGTCATGACCTCATGGGTGTGGGAAAGAACCTCACATATGGCTCTGAGTTGAATATGAAGCCTGCTTGGGATTCTCTCTCTTCCTCTCTTTCTGGCCCTCTCACGTTTACATGCTCTCTCTCTCTCAAAATAAACATTTAAAAATAAATAAAGGTTGTCAAAATTAACCAAGTGATCATATAATTGAAAATTTCTCTTTTTTATAAGAAAAACTGGGAAGAGGGGCTCCTGGGTGGTTCAGCTGGTTAAGTGTCTGACTCTTGATTTCAACTCAGGTCAGTCGTGAGACTGAGCCCCCATGTCAGACTCTGCGCTGAACATGGAGCCTGCTTGGGATTCTCTCTCAATCTCTCTGTCCCTCCCCCGCTAGCATGCTCTCTTTCTCTCTCAAAAGAAATAAACATTAAAACAAAAAAAAGCGGGGGGGGGGGGGGCGGCGCCTGGGCAGCTCAGTTAAGCGTCTGACTTCAGCTCAGGTCGTGATCTCACAGTTCATGAGTTCGAGCCCCATATCGGCTCTGTGCTGACAGCTCAGAGCCTGGAGACTGCTTTGGATTCTGTGTCTCCCTCTCTCTCTGCCCTTCCCCTGCTCGTGCACTCTCTCTCTCAAAAATAAACATTAAAAAAGAAAAAAAGAAAAAATAAATAAAAACTGGGAAAGAAATATTTAAAAAGGGCCATCCTTGAGCAGTGTTAGGAGGCCTCTTTAGTCAGGAACCTACTTTAATGTCTTTGTAGGTGGGGAATTATTTTTTTTTTAATTATTATTTTTTTTAATGTTTATTTATTTTTGAGACAGAGAGAGACAGAGCATAAACAGGGGAGGGGCAGAGAGAGAGGGAGACACAGAATCGGAAGCAGGCTCCAGGCTCCGAGCCATCAGCCCAGAGCCCGACGCAGGGCTCGAAATCACGGACCGCGAGATCATGACCTGAGCCGAAGTTGGACGCTTAACCGACTGAGCCACCCAGGCGCCCCGGGAATTATTATTATTATTATTATTATTATTATTATTATTATTATTGTTTTGGGTGGGGTGTATTCTTGTCACGATGAAGCCTTTACCTAGATTAGCCATTCAGCTGAGTTGAAGTTTATTTGAATTAAAGACTGAAATGTTTTAAATAGGTCTCAGTAAAAGATCTTCTTTAGGAAAAGAAAAAAAAAACAAAAAACGGAAGCATCTTGAGGTTTCTATTACACACAATAGCCTGCACACCTAGATTTTCTAAGATAGTTCCAACTTCATGTCCTGGCCTGTTGAAAAGTGATGTGTTAAGCAATACAAACCAATCTGAGGTTCAAGAAGATGGTCAACATTGTAACACGTGGCTGGCTCCTCTCCAAAAGACTTCAACTCAATGTACTGAGATTATTTCTTCTTGTGGGAAGACTTCTAGAGGTTTGTAGATTTAAAAAATGCCTTTATCCTTTCCCTACCACCTCCTCATCCCCAAAAAACATTAACCAGAATAGGATATGTATTCTTAATCCACAAAAATATTTTCTCACAGCTGACTAGGCATGGTGGTGACTAGACTAGTTCAGTAGTGAACAAAACCTAATGATGCTCTCGTGGAGATTATGTTTTAAAGCACAAAGACAATAAACAAGTATACTTTTAAACAAATGGGAAACCATATCTCTATCTGAAATTCTTAGAGGAAAATTACAGAATGGAAAGAGTTCTTCGACACTGCTGGGAGTGAAGACAGACAGAAGGAAATGAGAAAGTTTATGCTCAGAGGTCAACTGTGCTGATGGTTCACCAGGTATAAAGTGCACTGTGAGCAGCACGTATAATAGGCAAAGCTGGATGTAACCCAGAGAGGACTACACTTAAGAAAAGTAAAAAAGCCCAGAAATAAGTTAAGATCAACATATACTCTTCTTCTTGCTAAGAAAGGCCTAGCAGAAATGCTGGTGCTTTCAGAGGCATTCTGCTTCTATCTTCTTTAATCCTGTATATTTATAATAAATCTAAGACTCAGAAGAACTCATGAGAAAAACTACATCCAAAGCTGCCAAGGTAAAACATGGTTTTTATCACACTGCAACTTTTCTAGCTTCTGGATCTACCGATCTTACATTCAAACTTTTTTTTTTTCCAATATATGAAGTTTATTGTCAAATTCCATACAACACCCTGTGCTCATCCCAAAAGGTGCCCTCAATACCCATCACCCACCCTCCCCTCCCTCCCACCCCTCAAACTCTTTTTTTTTTTTAATTCAAACTTTAGACACTGATTCCAACAATGGTCTATTCCATAGCATATGCTATAGCTACTAACTATCAGTCTATGTGGGTTTTTAAAAAAATTTTTAAAGATTATTTATTTAGTTTGAGAGAGAGAGAGCATGAGCTTGAGCAGGGAAGGGGTAGAGATGGAGAGAGAGAATCCCAAGCAGGCTCTGCATTGTCAGCATAGAGCCCAATGTGGGGCTTGAACTCGCAAACAGTGAGATCATGACCTGAGCCAAAACCAAGAGTCAGACACTTAACTGACTGAGCACATAGACTAGGTGCCCCAAGTCTACATGTTTTTTATTTTTATTTTTATTTATTTATTTATTTATTTAAATTTTTATTTATTTTTGAGACAGAGACAGAGCATGAATGGGGGGAGGGTCAGAGAGAGAGGGAGACACAGAATCTAAGCAGGCTCCAGGCTCCGAGCTGTCAGCACAGAGCCCGATGCGGGGCTCGAACTCACAAACTGTGAGATCATGACCCGAGCCGAAGTCAGACGCTTAACCAACTGAGCCACCCAGGCGCCCCTACATGTTTTTTTAAAGAATACAAGAACAGAGTGGCGCCTGGGTGGCTTAGTTGGTTAAGTGTGTGGCTCAGGTCATGATCTCACGGTTTGTGAGTTCCAGCCCCATGTTGGGCTCTGGGCTGACAGCTCGGTACCTGGAGTCTGCTTCAGATTCTGTCTCCCTCTCGCTCTATCTCCCTCTCAAAGATGAGTAAACATTAAAAAAAAAAAAAAAAAAAAAAAAACAAACAAACAAACAAAAAAAAAACAAGAACAGAAATGTACATTTTAAATTAAATTTATTAAATATATTTTATTATTTAATATACTTTTTATTATTATAAGGATAATTAAGGTTTGGAGAAACAAAATTCTATAACCTGGAAGAATTTGGAATTTGGTTCTTACTCTGGATAATTAAGAGACTTCAAGGAGTCTCCCAATGCCTATTTGCTTCCTTTTCCTTGGAACCAAACCCTTGATTTTCAACTGAGCACATGGTTACCTGAAATAAAGAAGTCTCCCTGGGGCGTCTGGGTGGCTCAGTCGGTTAAACGGCCGACTTCGGCTCACGTCATGATTTCACGGTCCGTGAGTTCGAGCCCCGCGTCGGGCTCTGTGCTGACAGCTCGGAGCCCGGAGCCTGTTTCCAATTCTGTGTCTCCCTCTCTCTGCCCCTCCCCCATTCGTGCTCTGTCTCCCTCTGTCTCAAAAATAAATAAACGTTAAAAAAAAAAATTTTTTTTTTAAAAAAAGAAGTCTCCCAGAGCTCCCTTCAGTTAAGTGTGGCCATGACTAAATTCTAATCACCTGGACATAAATAATCGTGTGTGCAAAGTCCAGGCAGTATTCTTAAAGGGGAGGGGGGGCATGTCCACTTTCATTCCTGCTTCTTTCCTATTGGTTGGCAAGTCAAAGTGGTGACTAGCACTCAAGCAGCCATCTTGAAGCCATCACTTTGGCTTAACAAATCTATGAACAAGATATAAAACAGTCTTCAGAGTTAAAGAATTTCTTCTTGTTCTCAAAACTGCTCAGTGCAATAAGTATTGTAATAAGTACTTAGTAGATACCTTCTTCTTGCTTATAAGAGTTTCTCATACAGACCGAGGTGCAAAAAACCAGTTATTAAGTGATTTTGCACTTTCTTCGGTAGTTTTCAATTAATTTCTATGGCATGTAGATATTTAATAAAAAACTATACTAAAAAGAAAAAAACCATCTTAAAGTGGTCATATGTTGAGGATGATAGGGCTACATGACTGAAGGAGTCTGGGTCTCTGAGGACCATGAAACCACATAAGAAAGCCTGGATAGCTTAGATCTCATTTACATTAGAAAGAAAGAAACTTCTTTAAGCCAATCTAATCCTAATTGGTACAGATGCTTTTAGAAATTACTGGTGATAGGGTGATAGGGTGCCTGGGTGGCTCAGTTGGTTGAGCATCTGACTCTTGATTTTGGCTCCATCATGATCCCAGGGTTGTGGGATGGAGCCCTGCGTCAGGCTCCGTACTGAGCATGGAGCCTACTCAAGACTCATGTTCCCTCCCTTCCTCCCTCTCTCTCTCCCCCACTCCACCCCGTGTCCCCCTCCAGCACTTGTGCGCACATGCGCGCACACACACGCACACACGCACACACACACACACACGGGATAAAAATTTAAAAAATAAAGAAATTACCTGGGATAGACAGAGGTAGGTATTTTGCTCAAAAAACATAAGATTATGAAATAAAGAGAAAGCTGTAGAATAAACTAGTTACGTAGTAGAACAAAACGTGGCAATGGAAAAACCTCACGATTTTTCTGCTACGCTTCAGTCTTATAAGGTTCTGATGTCACCTCACGCTCAATATATCTAAAACACTCATCTTCATCCCTGCCTCCCAAATGCCTTCTTTTCCACATGCTTTATTTCTGTTTAAGGTACTACCATTCTTCTAACCTGAGTGGCCCTTTGAATCTGCCCTCTTTTTGCCTTTCTGTCCAATATTCAGTGTTAACAGACATTAGAGATTCTTTGTGCAAAAGGCCTTTCAAACCTAACTTTTCCCTTACATAGCTGCTGTCAGCCCTTAGTGCAAACCATCACCTCTTCACATTTCAACTGCTGCCCTAGATCCTAAGGCCTTCTCTGCAGTTTCTCCCGTCTAGTCAAGACCATATACTACCCAAGAAGAGTTTCCCTATAGCGTAATCTTGATTTTTCTTGCATTCTTGTGGCTCTCCCATGTCTTCAAATTAAAGATTAAATGCAAGGCTCTTGATAACCTACCTTGCACTTTCTACGTTGTTTCTTTCACTACTCCCCAGAGTATGAGGACAAGAATCAGACAGGAGATTGGAAGCTGTAACAAACAAGATGTGGCTACCTCTGGCAAAAACAGAAACAGCATATTACTATCTTCTATCAAAGATTATAGGGCAGAGGGGCGCCTGGGTGGCTCAGTCGGTTAAGCAGCCAACTTCGGCTCAGGTCATGATCTCACGGTCCGTGAATTCGAGCCCCGCGTCGGGCTCTGTGCTGACAGCTCAGAGCCTGGAGCCTGTTTCAGATTCTGTGTCTCCCTCTCTCTCTGACCCTCCCCCATTCATGCTCTGTCTCTCTCTGTCTCAAAAATAAATAAACGTTAAAAAAAAAAATTATAGGGCAGAAAGCTAATAGAAGTACCAGAATCTGGCAAGTCAAGAGGCTGCTCATGTTGGAAGGACAAGAGCCTTCTACATTATGCAGAAACTAAAAAGATTGCTAAGAGCTTATAAAGAAGGAATATGGAGTCAGAAACTACTCAAAATTTATTTATCCAGTTAACAAATATTTATTTAACACATCATATGTTGCCAGGTATAGCTCCAAACCATTTGGGTAGCGAAGGCAAAAGAAGGTGAAAAAAAGAAAAGAAACGGTCCCTGCCCTCACGAACCTTTCAATCTAGAGATGTCCAATTATATCTGGTGGCATTTGCTTTATTGTACATAGATCTTTGCCAGTCATCATCTGGGTACTTTGTCTGGTTTAGCGGTTTACTTCTTTATTCCATATTTCTCAGGGGTCTGGTACTATCTTTAAAATACCTAAGCAAATGCCTGACAATGGAGAGCCTCTTCATTTAAGCACTTAGAAGAGCCACAGAAGCATTCTTCTAGGCAAGGTGGCCAATATAATGTTCCCTGATCTTAAAGAGATCTCCTGACCCTGGAACCTTGATAGGAACAAACAGAAATATGTCTCTGAGTTGGCGTTCCTCCAGATTGTAGGGAGCCAAGCATATCCTATATTGGTGTAGATTCACATTACCCAAGAATCAAGTCAAAGAAAAAAGAGACCTTTACCCTATAACTTTAAAATAAATACCTCAGGAGCTAGACAGCATAAGCATTATTAAATACATAGGCAGAAACAATAAATGTGCAATTTAATAGTTGCAGGAGAATCTATAAGGAATGGAAAGAAGAAAATTAGCTCTTAAAGTGTCAACTGCAAATCCTGGATATGCTCAAAACCTAAATAACAAAGACAGACCCACATCCAGGGCAGCAAGTAGCCTGAGACATCCAGTAAAAAACAAACAAACAAACAAAACAGCCCAAAGGAGAATTCAAAATGACAATATGAATGTACAAAATAAAAATGAAACCTGGCCACTGGAACTGTGAGTATTCCATGTTTTCAATACTACACCACTCTAATACGGGATCTAATGAGCTATTCATTTGGAGAAAGCTCCTGAAAAAAACAAACAAAAGCTTTAACATTTCTAGTCCTAGATACATATACAAGAGACTTGAAAAACCTATGCCCAGACAAAAGCGTGTACATGAATGTTCATAGTACCATTTTATATATATGTATATATATGTGTGTGTGTGTGTGTGTGTGTGTGTGTGTATACATATATCCCAAAGTGGAAATAACCTAATGTCCATCAATGAATTAACAGATAAAGAAAATGTGTTACATCCATACAATGGAATATACTCAACCATAAAAAGAGATGAGGTACTAATTCATACAGCAAAATGGATGAACTTTGAAAACATGATGCTAAGTGAAAGAAGACAGTCAAAAAAGTGTATGATCCCACCTATATGAAACATCTTGAGTAGGCAAATGTATAAAGACAGAAAGTAGACTCATGGACATTTAGATCATGGGTAGGGGAGAGTAGAAAGAAATGGAAACTGACTGATAATGGGTACAGGGTTTCTTTTTGAAATAAATAAAAATGTTCAGAAATTACATAGTGGTTACGGTTGCATAACCTTGTGAATGTACTAAAAACTCCTAAGTAGTATACTTTAAAAGGGCTAATTTTATAGTATGTAGCTTAAACCTCAATTAAAAAACAAACAAACAAAAAAAGCTTTCAGGGCCACAAGACCATTGCCAGAACAAAGCCATTCAGTTATTTCGTTCCTCCCTCTCTGCCATACCCTGGCCCACTTAACCTGCCCCCACCCCACAGCCTCTCAGGGAGCATCTGCCTCCAGCTAGCCTCCTCTAACCATGCACATCACTGACACACGCATCCTCCTTACTGTGCCCCTTTTTTTGCCCAAAGCTCTGGTTCCTAATAACCACATAACTGAAAATTAGAGAAAACTAGAAAGGAACACTTATTTTTCCAACAAACAGACGGCCAAAAAGCAATCTGACTGACCTTGAATGAATGAACTTTCAGGGATATGAACATCCACTTATACTTAATTTCTTAACTTAGTTTTATACATTTAAATTATAAAATATAGTCATAATTATGACTATACCCCCAATACCTACACAATGGCAGACATATAAACATAGTGGGGGATCAATAGCTACTGAATGATTATATCTAGGCAGCAATCAATGGAAGTTTATTATGATTATTTTTAATGTTTACTTATTATTTTGAGAGAGGGAGATAGAGTGCAAGCAGGGGACGGGCAGAGAGAGAGGGAGACACAGAATCCGAAGCAGGCTCCAGGCTCTGAGCTGTCAGCACAGAACCCGATGCAGTGCTCGAACCTACGAACCATGAGATCATGACCTGAGCTTAAGTTGGACACTTAACTGACTGAGATACCCAGGTGCCCCAATCAATGAAAATTTAAACTACTGGGTTACGGATTGGAGATAACACACAAAATCTAGCAAGTCTACTCACGGGTTTATATTAAGAGAAATGAGTATACCTATTCACCAAGAGAATTAATTTTGAAATAATAACCCCTCCAACCTTACATGTCCTTTAACAGAAGTAATGAATAAACTGTAATATACTTTCTCCCTCTCTCTCTTTTTTTTTAAGTAGGCTTCATGCTCAGCAAAGAGCCCAACATGGGGCTTGAACTAATGACCCTAAGATCAAGACCTGAGATGAGATCAAGAGATGGACGCTTAAATGACTGAGCCACCCAGGGGTCCTGTGATAAACTCTTACACTGTAAGACTGTATAACAACAAAAATGAACCCAGCTATACAGAAGATGAATTTAAAAATAATACTAAACAAAAAAGTCAGGTAGAAGAATAGATCCTGTGTGATTCCATATACATAAGGCTCAAAACCAAGTAAAAGGACTCTTCAGTATTATAACTTTCAACGGTAACTACCTCTGGTAGGGGTAGAAAGGAAAACAGCCAGGAGAGGCAGGAGGGACTTCTACATATAACACAACATTTTGTTTATTAACCTGGGCGGTAGTAACAGGTGTTATGGATAGAATGTTTGTGAACCACCCTCCCCCACCATTTCAATTTATATACTGAAGTCCTAACCCCCAATCTGATGGTATCTGGAAGTGGCAGCTTTGGGAGGTAACTGGGTCATGAAGGTAGAGTCTTCATGAATGGAATTATTACTCTAAGAGATAAGAGACAGAGATCATCTTTCTCTACCATGTGAGGATACACCAAGAAGACATCCATCTGCAAGCCAGGAAGAGGGCCTTCACAGGGAAATGAATTGGCTGGCACCTTGACCTTGGACTTTCCAGCCTCCAGAACAACGAAAAACAAATTTCTACTGTATAAACCACCACGTCTATGGTTATTTTGTAACAGCAGCCCAAACTGAAACAATAGGTATATACAATTCGTGACTATTCACTGAACAGTAATGCTTATGATCTATGTTCTTTTCTGTATGTATGTAATACAGAAAGAGAGAGAGACAAAGAAAGAAAAGGAATAATGATTTCAAGACACTGGCCTTTCCATATGTACCCTTCTATTTTATTCAAGCTCCTTATGTGCTGCAGTTCCCTCACTGATAGTGCCATTTTAGGTCATCTAGCAATTTCCTAGAGCACATCATTTTTAAATTATTTATTTATTTTTGAGAGAGAGAGAGAAAATGAATAAATCTTAAGCAGGCTCCATGCCTAGTGCAGAACTCGAAACAGGGTTTGATCTCATAACCGTGAGATCATGACCTGAGCTGAAATCAGAAGTCAGACACTTAACCCACTGAGCCACTTAGGTGCCACTAGAGCACATCATTTTAATTGCCATCGAACATGCTTAAGGTATACCACTTGGGATCTGAGAATAATGTCATTGTAAGAAAGTTTATGCTAAGCCACAGTACCTTTTGGCATAAAATTATGATAGCAATAGTCAATTCTTTTGTTGGCCCTGTAAGTAAATTTGAATACTTCATTTTTTTTTCAAAAAATTTTTTGGTGTTTATTTATTTTTGAGACCAAACACGAGCAAGGGAAGGGCCGAGAGAGAGAGAGAGAGAGAGAGAGAGAGAAAGAATCTGAAGCAGGATCCAGGCTCTGAGCTGTCAGCACAGAGCCCGACGTCGGGCTTGAACTCACAAGCTGTGAGATCATGACCTGAGCCGAAATCAGATGCCCAACCAACTAAGCCACCCAGGTGCCCCCTGAATACCTCTTTTATTAAAAATGTTATCCAAGGGGCGCCTGGGTGCCTCAGCCGGTTAAGTGTCTGACTTCAGCTCAGGTCATGATCTTGTGGTTCTTGAGTTTGAGCCCCACATATGGCTTTCTGCTGTCAGCATAGAGCCTGCTTCAGATATGCTGCTCCCTCTTTCTCTGCCTCTCCCCCACTCACACTCTCTCTCAAAACAAATAAATAAACTTAAAAAAAAAGTTATCCGACATTCTGTGTGATTATAACCTCAGAATAATCACTGAAATTTTAAAATTTCTTTACTTCTTTAAAACATCAGAATCTAAAATTAGAATGGGCTTAAGTAGGTGATTAGTATATCATCCTCAAATAATACTTTGTGACTCAAAAGAATTGGGAAGACTCCAGAACAGCAAAGACTTTGTAAGATCTTTAAAAAAAAAAAAAAAAAAAAAAAATCTTTTCTGAGGGGTAAGTCCTTAGGTAACCGTATCTCATATTCAGGTAATATACTAATTTTCAGCATTTCAAAAAAGTCTAGCAGATGTTCCCTACGTATTTACCTTAAGACTAGACACAGTAACTAAGATGTTCTGCCTTTTCTCTTTTAGCTGAATATGTATCAAGAACCAACAACTTATAAAAGAAATACAAATAACCAGTAATCAAATGTAAAAATGTTCTATCTCACTAATAACCTAAGACAGGAAAATCAAATCATTCCTTTTGCTACACTGGCAACATTCTTTTTCTTATTTTTACTTTTTTTAAAAGTTTACTTATTTATTTTGAGAGAGAGAGAGAGAAAGAGAGGGAGGGAGGGAGAGAGGGAGGGAGGGAGGGAGAGAGGGGGAGAGAGGGGGAGAGAGAGAGAGAGAGAGAGAGAGGGAGGGAGGGAGGGAGGGAGGGAGGGAGGGAGAGTGTATGTGCAGGGGAGGGGCAGATATAGAGGGAGAGAGAGAATCCCAAGCAGGCTCCATGCTGTCAATGCAGAGCCCGATGCAGGGCTCAAACTCACAAACTGTGAGATCATGACCTGAGCTGAAACCAAGAGCTGGACACTTAACTGACTGAGCCACCCAGGTACCCCAACACTGGCAACATTTTTAAAAGATACGAAATTTTTTTTTAATATAATTTATTGTCAAATTGGTTTCCATATAACACCCAGTGCTCATCCCAACAGGTGCCCTCCTCAATACCCATCACCCACTTTCCCTTCTCCCCCACCCCCCATCAACCTTCAGTTTGTTCTCAGTATTTTTTTTTTAAGATTTTTATTAACGTTTATTCATTTTTGAGAGACAGAGAGTGACAGAGCATGAGCAGGGGAGAGGCAGAGAGAGAGGGAGACACAGAATCTGAAACGGGCTCCAGGCTCTGAGCTGTCAGCACAGAGCCCGACACGGAGCTCGTACTCACAAACTGCGAGATCATGACCTCAGCCGAAGTCAGACGCTCAACCGACTGAGCCACCCGGGCGCCCCTGTTCTCAGTTATTTAAGAGTCTCTTATGGTTTGCCTCCCTCCCTCTCTGTTAACTTTTTTCTCTGCTCCCCCCGTACCCTCCCCCATGGTCTTCTGTTAAGTTTCTCAGGATCCACATATGAGTGAAAACATATGGTATCTGTCTTTCTCTGCCTGACTTATTTCACTTAGCATAATACCCTCCAGTTCCATCCGCGTTTCTGCAAATGGCCAGATATGAAATGTTTCTAACACACACACACACACACAGAATCAGAGAATACAATAACAAATACCCACGTACCACTAAGCAGTATAAATACTGCTTATTAATGCTTGGCACTGGTTGGGATGCAGGGAGGACAGGTACAATGAAACATTGCTGACAGAAGAATAAATCAGGAAACTTCTAGATGGCAGTCTGACTACATTGAACAAGTCATAAAACATGTTTACCGCTTAATCTGACAAGTTTACCTAGAGGAAATTCACTTAAGTAATGAAGGATGTGTGACTATTTAGCTATGGGGGTATTCATGACAGGATTATTTAATAAAAATAAAGTCCTCAAAATGTCAAATGAAGAACTAGTTAAATCATGGTGATCTAAACCATGGAGCATTATATCGCCAACAAAAATGATGTGATAAAAATGTATTTAATAACAAGGAAATATGTTCACAATACTTGAAATAAAAAGATTATAAATCATATGCACAAGACTATCCTACTTTGTAAATATAGTGATCACAGATGATATGTGCACAGAAAAATCTGGAAAGGCAAACATCAAAATAACGGCAGTAGTCTAATCAGTATTTACAGAATAGGTCATCTAACAAGAGAAGGTACACATTCTTCTCAAGCTCATATGGAACATTCTGGGCCCTAAAGCACACCTTAACAAATTTAAAATAGAAAATTATACAATGTATGCTCTCAGACCACAAAAGAATTCAAATAAAAATCAATAACAGAAACACAGGTATAAATCTCCCAATAGTTGGAGATTAAACAACACATTTCTAAGTAACACAGGGGGAAAGAAGAAATCTCTCAATAATTTTTTTTTTTTAAACTAACTGAAATTGTAAACACAACCAAATTTGTGGGATGCAGTGAAAGTTGTGCTTAGAGGGAAATGTAAAGCACTGAATGCACATAATAGAAAAAAGGGAATATCTAAAATGAATAACCTAAGCTTCCACTTCAGGAAACTAGAAAAAGAAAAACAAATTAAATCCAAAGTAAGCAGAAGAAAAGAAATGATAAAAATTAGAGCAGAGGGGCGCCTGGCTGGATATGTAGGAAGAGCATGTGACTCTTGATCTCAGGGTTAAGTTCAAGCCCCACACTGGGTATAGAGATCACTTAAATAAAACTTTAACGTTTATTTATTTTTGAGACAGAGAGAGACAGAGCATGAATGGGGGAGGGCCAGAGAGAGAGGGAGACACAGAATCCGAAGCAGGCTCCAGGCTCTGAGCTGTCAGCACAGAGCCCGATGCGGGGCTGCAACTCAAAGAGCGGGAGATCATGACCTGAGCCGAAGTCAGTCGCTCAACCGACTGAGCCACCCAGGTGCCCCAGTTAAATAAAACTTTAAAAATGAAATAGGGGCCATCACTGCTGACTTCCTGAACATTAAAATAATAAAGGAATGTTATGAATAACTGTATGCCCAACAAAATTGATAACCTAGATGAAAAAGTCTAATTCTCAAAAAAACCCAATCTGCCAAAACTCATACAAAAAGGAAAAGACAGGAAGCTCAGTAGGTTAAGCATCTGACTCTTGATTCAGCTCAGATCGTGATCTCACGGTTGGTGGGTTCGAGCACCCTGTCAGGCTCCGCGGTGACTACGCAGAACCTGGGATTCTCTCTTGCCTCTCCCCACTCATGCTCATGCAGACGCACTCCTGCTCAAAATAAGTAAATAAATAAATAAACATTAAAAGAAAAAAAAAAAAGGAAAGGACAATCTGGATAGACCTATATCTATTAAAGAAATTGGTTAATTAATAATCTTCCAAAATTGAAAGCACCAAGCCCAGATGGGTTCACTGATGAAGCCAACCAAACATTTAAGAAAGAAATTACACTAACTTTCTACAATCTCTTCCAGAAGATAGAAGTAGAAAGAATACTTGCTAACTCATTCTATGTAGCAGGCAACACCCATTACCAAAATCAGACAAAGACACTACAAGAAAAGAACCACGGATCAATTATCTCCATGATAATGCAAAATCCTCAACAGAGTAACATCAAATCAAAACGAACTACGCATAAAAAGAATTATACTGGGGCACCTGGGTGGCTCAGTCAGTTAAGTGTCTCTCTCTCTTTTTTTTTTTAAAGTTTATTTTTGAGAGAGAGAGAGAGAGAGAGAGAGGGAGGGAGGGAGGGAGGGAGGGAGGGAGGGAGGGAGAGAACGCACACAAGCAGGGAGCAGGCTCCAAGCTCCAAGCTGTCAGCACAGAGCCAGACACCGGGGCTCAAACCCACAAACCTCGGGATCATGACCTGAGCCGAAGTCAGATGCTTAACTGACTGAGCCACCTAGATGCCCCAAGCAACCAACTCTTGATTTGGGTTCAAGTCATGATCTCACAGTTTGTGAGATCCAGCCCTGCGTGGAGCTCTGAGCTGACAGTGCAGAGCCTGCGTGGGATTCTCTCTCTGCCCATCTCCTGCTACACACACACTCTCATTCACTGTCTCAAAATAAATAAATAAACATGAAAAAAAATTATGCACCGTAACCAATTGGGGTTTATTTCAGGTATGCAGGCCAGGTTCAACTTTCAAAAACCATTTATGTACTCCATGACATCAACAGGCTAAAGAAGAAAAAAAATCACATAGTCCTATCATTAGATGCAGAAAAAACACTGGACAAAATCCAACACATGTTTATGATAAAAACTCTCAGCAAAGTAGGAATAAATGGAACCTCTTCAACTTGATAAAGAACACTGAGAAAAAGAATAACAGAGTTTATTGGAAATGTTAACTCTTTTCTTTAACTTGTGTTCTCCACTTTTTCTACAGAGCGAATAACAACATACTCAAGAGTCGATGAGGTGGTGAAGAACTAACCTAGGTAACTTTGGAACACAGAATTTTGATTATATACTCACAAGCTGATAACAAAAAGAACTGTCCTGAAGTACTGTACTCTAGTTTTTCACAGGGGTATGAACAAACAATTCTGAAACTACTTTATGTATACTCTAGGACTGAGCAAATAAGTAAATACATTGCGGATAATGAGACCTAAGATTTTCACTGTTAGGGAAAGGAATTATAATTCAGATTGGGGTAAAGCTGGAGAACTGTGATACTGAACCGGAATTGGAATTATCATTATGAAATCATAGTTTTATAAGGGAGAAGGGATGGCTCTTTCTCATAAAAGAATTCTAACAAATACGTAAAGAATGACAGAAATAGAGAATTACCATTACACAAACCCCACAGTAGTAACTGTTACAAGAATCATCAGTGAATGCTATAATTAAGTGAAAAGGGTATACTGAGAAGCAGAACATTTATATAATCTCAAAGTATGCCCTATAAGACACTTACTAATTAGTTAATTATTAAGTTAATTATACCTAAAATAGCAACTTTATAGTAGAGAAACACCACCTTACCCAAATGGTCTAAGTTAACATCAGTAGTAATGGAAAGACCCCACATCACCTGTGGTTTTCTTTTTTAAGTTTATTTATTTTGAGAGAGAGAGAGAGAGAGAGAGCAAGTGGAGTAGGGGCAGAGAGAGGGAGAGGGAGAGAATCTCAAGCGGAGATTCTCAGCGCAGAGCCCAATGCAGGGCTTGCACTCACAAATGATGAGATCATGACCTGAGCCGAAGTCAGACACTTAACCGACTAAGCCACCCAGGTGCCCCAACACCTGTGGTATTCTTGCTAAAAATGTATTAACTTGAATTTCGTAAGAAAATAGACAAATCCAAACTGAGAGATGTCCTACAATGTAACTCTTCAGAATTGTTAAGGTCATGAAAGACAAAGACTAAGAAAATGTCACAGAGAAAAAAAAGGATAGGATAACATGTGATCCTGGATTGCATACTAAACCAGAAAAAAGCGGAACAACTGACAAAATCCGACAAAGTTCTGCAGATAATATTATACCTATGTTAACTTCCTGGTTGTGATGACTGTACTATGAAATGTAGGAGTAAAGAGTATCTGGTATTCCTTTTTTTTTTTTTTCTTTTTAAAATATATGTATTTATTCATTTACTTATTTGTTTATTGTCTGGAATTATTCCAAAATGGAAGTTCTAAAAAATTAAAAACTTTTTAAAAATGTTAATTTTTGAGAGAGAGAGAGAGAGAGAGAGAGAGAGAGCGTGTGCATGAGTGGGGAAGGGTCAGAGAAAGGGGGACAGAGGATCTGAAGCAGGCTCTGTGCTGACAGCAGGCACCCAGATGCCCACCAAAATTAAAAACTTTGAAATAGCCTCATCCCACTAGAACCTAAGGAGACGTGCCCATTTTATTCATTATTAAATATATACCACCTAGCCTAGGACCCTGCATATGGTGGGTGCTCAAAATTCACCATGTTAACAAAAGTCATCATGAGTTGCTTCTGATATTTCCAATGTGATTCCAGACAGATCAGTCAGTATTACCCAGCAAAGCAGGTGCCGTTTACAGCAAAGTGCTATTATATTAAGATAAAATATATGCATCTTTTGAGTTTAGTCTGTATAACTAGTTCAGTACACTGGCCCCGGTTATATGGCTCTGTGAAAGCTTCTTCTAATTAAAAAAAAAAAATTTTTTTGTTTAATGTTTATTTACTTTTGAGAGAGAGAGACAGTGCGAGCAGGGGAGGGACAGAGAGAGAGGGAGACACAGAATCCGAATCAGGCTCCAGGCTCTGAGTTGTCAGCACAGAGCCCGACGTTGGGCTTGAACTCATGAACTCTGAGATCATGACCTGAGCCGAAGTTGGACATTTAACCGACCGAGCCACCCAGGTGCCCCCAACAGGTCTTATTCTAAAGTTCCTCTCCCAAGGGCACAAGCTAGGCTTGGGAATGCAAGTCTGGAGGGAGAACAGGAGCAGTGTCTGCACTCTTGCTACATTTCTAACCCCACCAAGCACTCCCCACTGTTAGGATCAGGAGGAAGGCAAGGAGAAAGACTCATTAAGAGACAATCCATGGCAAGATGGATCGTTTTCTCTTTGGCTAACCACAATTCCTATCCCTTTAAATCGGGGTTACTCAACCTCAGCACTATTGCTGACAGTTGGAGGCAGATTAAGTCATATGGGGGCTGTCCTGTGCATTTTAGGATATTCAGCAGCATTCCCGGCCTCTACCCTATAGATGCCAGTAGCAACAACAAAAATGTCTCCAGAATTGCCAACTGTCCAATGGTTGGGGAGGGGTGGAAAGGGGGTCAACACTGTTTCCCCCACCATTCCCCCACTGTTAAGAACCACTGTCTTGCAAAAACATTATCAAGCCCGTGCAGGTAACTTTGTGTCCCCTTTTCCCTGGCTGCTATTGCTTCTTGGTTTAATGCTGACTAGCATGTAGTCTCTCTTTGAGTATCAGGCATCCAAATGCCAGCTCTTACATGGGGGAAACACATTTGTTGGTTTACTGAAAGCTCCACAAAAACCTCACAGTGCCCAAGAGTGGGACGTTTGAATCTGGCCCTATTTCTCATCCCTCAACCTCAACCCCAACCTCAGCCCGTGCCCAGCAGGGGACCTTCTTGGAAGCACTGGTAAGATGGCTTAAGCCCCAAACATCTTCCAAAGCATCTACTCAACCCACCAGACATTCACATACCTTCCCCTACCAAAGAGCACCTCCAACCACCAAAAGAGGGTCTGGGGGAAGGACAAGTCAAAGGATGCCTCTTTCCAAAAGAAGGGGCCACTACTATTCAAAAATCTCTGCATTCAAATGTGGTAAAATGTTAACATTTGATGAATAAGAGTACAAAGCATAAAGCAAGTCTTTGCATTGTTTTTGTAACATTTCAATGAGTCTGAAATCATTAAACAAAATGAACCTCAAACAGTGATCTTATTGGAGACGTTCTAACACTAGGCTATGATGATAGAGGCACACTGGGTGAACTTACTAAAAATTATTGAATTGTACACTTAAAATGAGTGAATTCTATGGTATCTAAATTATCACAGTGATTCTTTTTCTAAAAAACAAAAACAAGGGGCGCCTGGGTGGCGCAGTCGGTTAAGCGTCCGACTTCAGCCAGGTCACGATCTCGCGGTCCGTGAGTTCGAGCCCCGCGTCAGGCTCTGGACTGATGGCTCGGAGCCTGGAGCCTCTTTCCGATTCTGTGTCTCCCTCTCTCTCTGCCCCTCCCCCGTTCATGCTCTGTCTCTCTCTGTCCCAAAAATAAATAAAAAACGTTGAAAAAAAAAAATTAAAAAAAAAAAAAACAAAAACAAAAAAAGACCCCTGTAATTCCCCTCGTACTAGAGATCAAAGATGACAATCACAATGTCAATGCTGCTGGAAAGAAACCTCTAAGAAAGATATACAGGAAAGGAACGTATTCCAGCTGGGATCTGGTCCTCTGCCCTCAACCCTCACCCCCACTTTGAGCTCTGGTTAAAAATTCCAGGAAAATAGTAAAGATCCACATTGGTACCTACTAATCATCCGGTTACAGGAATACCGCCTCTAAAAAGTAGTCCAAGGATTTTCTAAATGACATTTTTAAAAAATGTATATTTATCTGTGAGAGAGAGAGAGAGAGAGAGAGAGAGAGACAGACAGACAGACAGACAGACAGACAGACAGACAGCAAGTGCGAGGGAGGGGCTGAGAGAGAGGGAGACACAGAATCCAAAGCAGGTTCCAGGCTGTGAGCTGTCTGCACAGAGCCCAACACGGGGCTCAGACCCACAAACCGCGAGATCGTGACCTGAGTCAAAGTCAAATGCTTAACCAAGTGACCCACCCAGGCGCCTCCTAAATGGCATTTTTATTTCAAATCTACTTCAAACAGTCCTTTCATGAATTTCTAACTGTATGCATACTAAAGCAGAAAGCCCACTCAACTCTAATGAACAACTACTGTGCACAAGCCATGTGGCCACTTCAAATGGGGTTTGTTATCAATTCCAACCATCAGCTTTCAGATTTTCAGCCTAAGTGTTCTTCTGTGGTAAGCTGATACCATTAGCAAAGAAATTCTTTTACATTTTAAGAATGAAATTCTAAGTCTCTAGCTTTCACACAAAATTATATACACTCTTCTTTTTTGGTAAATGAATCTAATCTGTATTTTATTTTTAGAGCTGCACTCATTCCCATTGGACTGGGACCCTGAACTAATTTCCATGCTAAGTTTAAATACTTTTTCTTTAATTGAGAGACAGTTCACATACCATAAAATTTACTCTTTAAAAAATTTTTTTTAATGTTTACTTATTTATTTTTGAGAGAGACAGAGAGTGAGTGGGGGAGGGGCAAAAAGAGAGGGAGACACCGAATCTGATGCAGACTCCAGGCTCTGAGCCTTCAGCAGAGTCCAATGTGGGGCTTGATCATGACCTGAGCCAAAGCTGGATGCGTAACCAACTAAGCCACCCGGGCACCCCAAATTGACTCTTTTATTGTGCTTTATACAATGCAATGGGTTTAGTATATTCACAAGGTTGGTCAATTACTACTAATTCTAGAACATTTCATCACCCTATTACCCATTAGCGGTCACTCACCATTCCTTTGTTTTTTTAAATGCTTATTTTTGAGAGAGAGAGAAAGCATGAGCAGGGGGGAGGCAGACAGAGAGGGAGACAAAGGATCCAAAGTGGGCACCATGCTGACAGTGGAGAGGCTGATGTGGGGCTCAAACTCACAAACCGTGAGATCATGACCTGAGCTAAAGCCTGATATTTAACTAAGCCACCCAGGCATCCCAACTCACTATTCCCTCTTGAGAGCACTTCCCCCTAAGTGGCTGGTAAAACCAATCATCTACTTTCTGTGATAAGCTTCTTCCTCTATTGATTTTCCTTTGAAAATAGCATTTATGCAGATTAAACACAAATTTCATGTAGTCCTAGAATTTGGAAAAATACACATCATTAGTATACAATGTTAGCATTGCTAATCTCACATTGTGAGATTAAAAATTATTTATCTAGATAAGCTTATCCATGATTATCAGTCATACCATCAATGTTCTCAATAAGAAATACATATTATATAGAATATATATCTATCTCATATGTAAATAAGTTAGAAGGTGGAATGACAGCATCCGAACACTTGGCCTAGGGAGAATGAGACACAAAGACTCTTTGTAACCTTCAGGTTCATCAAGATGGACAAGATGCCTACTAACATTGAATGTTACCTGTAGCCTAAGAGAATTCTGTAATGGGAGAACTAGCAGTAATGCTAGCTAGCCTCAGAAACAAGGCTCCCCACCCACGGGAGTGGTGGTGTGGCCATGGTCCTCTTCCCTCACATACCTGGACACCTGTGCAATCATCCCGCAGATGCTTTCAGTCTATGCATCCTAGTCTCAACCACCATCAGAACTGGTTGCCAAAGATCTAGGTGCCACCCAAAGCAGCAATACCACTTCTCAGGCGTCCCTGAGTCCCAAGAGGTGGATAAGTAGCCAAGGAAAAGGAGGACAACCAAGCAGGGTCTAGTGTTATAGAATCACTCTCTTCAGTACCTCTTCTGGTAGGAAGCATGCACCACATGCTGGCCACTATACCAAGCACTTCACACGCAATTAATCTCACAACTGCTCTGAGGTGGGTACTGTGATTATCCCTCCATCTTACAGATGAGACACTAAGATTATGAAGTTACAAATGAACTAGGAAGTGACAAAGCTGGAATTCTAAATCTCTCAGTGCTCCTAACCCTATACTCTCTGGAGGTATACAAAATCATAAACCAAAGTTATAATCAAGATCACAAACTGAACTGTGCTTTTGTATAACCCCTGAGCTAGTTACTTAGAATATACATATTGTTTTTTTTTTCAATAACTGTAATCAAGTTCCAAAGGCCACAAGGCTGAAAATTAGCACTTCGTACAACCCCGTTTTTATAAAAAGTACAAACATTAACTAAAAATATCAGCTGAAAGAGATGACAAGATCAAAGAACAAAGTTGAAATCTATAGGTACATTCCCAATTTAGAATAAATTAAGAACTAAATTACCTCAAGAAATGAACAGAAATTACTACAGAAATGAGCCATGATATATATATTTATGACAAAAATTATAAACCTCATCACAGGAGACACACTGAAAGTTCCCCCTTAAAACTGCCAAAAGATTCAGGAAAATTAAACTGAATCCACTTCAAAACACCCTTTACAATTATTGCAGAAAGTCTGAGATATGGCAAAGCCAGGGGCTGGTCATCAGAGGTTAGGGTTTTAAAGCCACAGGCTGGATTTGTAGTGTGGTCTAACAATACTCTATGTCCCCCATATGGTGCATCTCTGGCTCTTTCTCTTGAGAGAATTTAAGATTTGAAGGCTAATGCAGAAGCTCCTCAAAAGACCTGGAGGCAGTCCCCTGATAATCGGTCCCAGTCAACAGGCTAAATGGGAAGTACTGTTGATGTAAAAATAATTCTCCTGCGTACTGCCACCAAATCCCTTTTTAGCTAGCTACTCCACAAAGCCCAGACGGACTGAGGCTACTGTAACTTAAGACTTTCTTATTCCACTCAGATGTGAAGTTGCTGTGATAATAATAAATATACACTCAATATTCACTGTGTGCCAGGCCCAGTTCTAATCATGCATTAACTCATTTAATTCCTAGAAGTGTGAGAGGACACTGAGACACAGAGACATTAAGCTACTTGTCCAAATCACACAGGAGAAGGTGACGGAGCTGGGATGCAACCCTAGGCAGTCAGTCGGGCCTTCATGTATGTGACTACTAGGATATACTGCCTCATGCCAGCCAAGACTCAATTACTAGATAGATAATTCTTCTAAATACCCTGACAGCAAGAATCTTTAGTAACTAATGATTTACACTCATTTTAGAATGCATTTTCTTTTCTGTTTCCCACCAATAACCTCTGCTGAGGGCAATCAGGAGAAGGCAATGAAATTGATATTTCTAGGAAGATGGCATGATTCAACCACAAGTTATAAAGCTGAGCTCTGGCTGGGGTGCCACATTCTCTTCAGTGAAGTAGATTTGGGGAGTGGGTTTACACAACACCACAATCTTGCAGGAATTTATAAGATTATACTTTTTTGTTATTTGGAATGCACACAACTTCAATACCGGAGTATTTCATACAATATTGCTATCAACTTGAATAAAATTCCAACAAATGGTATTTTCACCCATTTTTTCCATCGAGGTAAATGGTCTTCCTATCCCCCTAAACAAGCTTTCGCCATTGATCTCATTTTAATCATAAAGACAGATACCATTTAAGATTTGGCTTCCTTCACATTACCTTCAGAAACACCCTGGACATCCTGGTATCTTCTAAAACCCAAATTCTCTTAACTTTGTTGACACAAAAAACAGTACCTCATAAACCTTCACGTATTCTATAGCCTCCATCCACCCCCTCCCCCCGACCCCATGCCAGTCTGAAGGAATTTTCATGTTAGGTGATAATGGCATCTTTTCCTTGCATTTTATAAAGTCAGGCTAATTCTGTCATACAGCCATGTCATCTTCAGCTAAAGAAGGCCAATGATGCTACAAAAGTTGAGTAAAAATTCCAGAGAAATGAATTCTTCCAAAGCTATCTTTTATAAGGGCATTTTAGTAAACATTTGGCTGAATGGGAACAGGCAACAAACACCACACCTACTAACTGAAGAAAATGAAATGCTAATTCCTTTAGACCAAATGACAACAGTTTGAAAGAGCTAGTATACTCACAACTGGGTAACTGATGAAAAGGTTCGATATGCTAACACATGCTCTTACACTTTCCTTAAGTCCCAGTGAAATGGCACACACAGCAAGAGGAGGTAATATTCACCCTCAACCTGCAGGGACTTGGACAACAGAGAAAGCCCAGGATAAGTGACACTGCTAGAAATCCCTTTCCCAGTAGGGGTGGAATAAAAAACCCTGCCTCACAGTGTTTTGGGCTTTCTACATCTCCTAGACAGAGAGAGGTGAAGGTATGAGCTGACAGACCTCTGCTGGAAATGACTTCCCCAGACAGCTGCTTGCTAAATGATGCCCTGAGGAGTCCTCTTGACCACAATGCTCAGTACTGCTGCAGAGTGTCCTACTGTCTGATGCCTCCACGAAGGTGCTGGGAAAGGGCTAGTGGGGCCTTGGTTATCATCCTGCCTCTCTAAGGCACACTTACTCCACAATATTTGACAAAGCAAGCTGGCAGAAGCCTCCTTTACTCCCTCACCCTAGACTTGCAAGTATCAGTCAATGATAAATAAAAGACATTTCACATCAAGAATCAGGATAAAAAGAATTATAAAACAATAAGAAAAACCAAAAAATACCAACCCAAAACATTTGACAGAAACCTCTTCGGAAGCATATACACAGATTCTACTTAGAGGTGCCCAGCAGATGGTGACTCAGAATCTGTACCAATTTGATCTAAAGTAAAACCTGGAGGGTAGGAGAATGAATGAATAGACAGAGACATTCATCTTCCATAAACACTTGGTTTATCCACTCTGAGGACTTCTCTCACATACTTATGTCTCTCATAAGATTTTGTATTGTGTTACTGGGAGCTTGAACCACATCCATTTTCTTAAAGAATATCCAGATATAAGAAATAAATTTATTTTCCTAGAATTATGATTGAAAATTACTTGACACGAAGAAGGGAGAGGGAGTAGGAGGAGGAGATGATCATCTAATTTCAAATGCTTATTAGGTACCAGATTCTATGCTAAGTGTTCTGTATACATTATTCACCAAATGTAATGTCACTCCTCAAGAAGCTTCCCTGACTACCCCTTCTAAAATTGCCCCCATCATGCATTCTTTAATACCCTGCTCTGTTATCTTCACAGCACTCAGGACTATCATATATTATTTTAAATTTGTCTAGTTGCTTATGCTCTGTCTTCAAACACTAAGACAGAGGTTATATAATCTACCTTGTTTACTGCAGCATCTCCAGCGTTGAGAAAAGTGCCTGGCACACAGCAGGCATTCATGAATGTATGATCTCACTGAGTCCACACCAGAGCCCCATGAGGTACTGGTGACAGAGGGAACTGAGGCTGAGGGAGGTAAAGAAACTTGCCAGAGACAACCCACCTAAGAAGTAACATCTGAATGCAGAACCTATACTCCTCTTTGCTGTGCTATACTATCTAGGTACAAACAAATCCCCTGGAGATCCCACTCTTAAAAATCTTTCCATCAGGGGCGCCTGGGTAGCTCAGTCGGTTAAGCATCCGACTTTGGCTCAGGTCACGATCTCGTGGTTCATGGGTTTGAGCCCCATGTCGGGCTCTGTGCTGACAGCTCAGGGCCTGGAGCCTGCTTCGGATCCTGTGTCTCCCTCTCTCTCTGCCCCTCCCCCACTCATGCTGTCTGCCTCTCTCTCTCAAAAGTAAATAAACATTAAAAAATTAAAAAAAAAATATTTCCACCATAATGACCTGCATATACCCTGAGTTGTGCTAAAGATTATTAGGAGGATGCTGAGTGGATCATGAAATCTATGCAGTTCAGCGAGAGGATTCTGTTGTGTGGCAGTGCTAAGCAGTATGCCCTCTGTCCCATGACTAGGGGAAGAATAAAAAGCTAGGAAAGGAAGTTGACTGAATAAGGATATGGTGCTACTTTATTAAGGAATAACTCCAGTGAATATTAAAAACGAGATCACACAAAAAATTGGTATTTGAGAGAATACCCTATGGGATCTATGAATACCAAAATGCCTGTCACCTTTCTTAGTCTGTTACAAGTTCCTGGAAGATAGAGGCTGTCTCTTATTTGTACTGCTGCACAGAGTACCTCATGATACCATATGCATAAAGATGGCTACCTGTCAAAACATCCTATTTCACCCCAAAAGAATTTTGGTACTCCTCTTCCTTTGTTCTGGTATCTCATTCACTAGGCAAGGGTTGGTCATCAGGGATCTAATCTAGGAGCCCTAAGCATGTTCACAGAATGTGTGGGGAGGCTGGGAGTAGAGATGTCTAAAGGCCGCTCTCCCTCCACACTGCTTGTGTAAATGCACATTTTGCCAGATATGGCTCCAAAAGAAACCCTGCCTCAGGATAAACCCTGTTTTTAAAGAAGGCTGTCTTAATTCTATTTGACATTTCTCTTCAAGGGGCTAGAAATTTCAGACAGGATTTTTTGTTGGGATAGAGGGAAAAGGCAATTAAGACACAATATTGTTATTTTTTAAGATCAAAGATTAAATAACTCTGATAAAAAGTAACACTCTTCTAGGAAACACATACAGTTGGGAGAATGGTACAAAAGAATAGCATCTGCCATGGCTCCCCCGTTTATGTTTCCACCACTCACAGTATTATTTAACACAGTGGCAAAGGACTTAATGATTAGTCACTGAGAACAAGATGTTCATAAACTAAATGAGTGTTCTCAAATTAGGACAGACAATTAGAATGGACTTGACCATAAGCATAAAGATTGGGATCTTCATTCTCTCAAAATATCATTAGGTAGCACAGTTTCTAACATATAATTAGCATCTATTAAATGACTGGCTTATTGATGGGCAATGAACAAATCAGTCAACAAGAACTCTGTCAAGGGGATATGGTCCTAATCCGGTCATTTTCTGAGGATCTAACAGTATTTATACTACTAACAATAGGTATGGATACATGAAGTTTCCCCTAATTAGTGCTTGTTCCCAAAGGGTTACAGCATGTCATCTCCATACCCATAAGGGGAGAACATGGCCAAAGAAGGGAAAAGGTTAAGTGTCATGAGCCATGATGAATGGAACAAAGCTGATGAAAGGCCATCAAGCTATAAGAGAAGAAGAGTTCTCATGCACTACTACTCTTCTCTGGCAGAGCCTTAAGATCTTGGGCATATAGCTGTGATTCACACTGTTAAGTACAGGCAGTGGGTACATAAAAATAAAACAGTATCATTAAGCTTCTTTCTCCCAGACAGAGGAACTAAGACACCACAAAGAAAATAACTTTCCCCAAGGGAACATCATGACAAGGACTCTATCCATTTCATAATTCCTTCCAAAACTATTGAAGATCCAGATTACAGCTCTAGGTGGGAAGCTGCCTACATCTAGATATTTCAAACATAAGGTAAGTCCAGATTCAGATTCACTAGCTCAGTCTATATGCAGCCAAGAACTTGAGTATGAAACTCCAATTTGTAAAGAACCATGATGAATGCAATACACAGGAATAATCTACTTCTCTCTCCTCCCCGATGGCCCTCTTGAGAAAGCAGCACATGCAGGCAGGACCTGAGTGTCACAGGAGTTGCCATCAGTGGTCTTCACCCTAGGTCTGGGTGTAAGTACTGACCTAGAATTCCTGTGCCAGGCAAATCCTTGAGATGACACACAGTCAAGGATTATTCTTTGCATTAGGTTCTCCATATCAGTCACACTCCAAAGGGAGGCACTCCAGACCTGTCATTTTTGCCCATCTACTGTCTTTGGCATCTAGTCCAACTGCAACTAGGCTCCAGTTTTTAAAATACACTTGTGCCCATTAACTCTTCTAAAGAAACCTTCCCAGCCTCTTCTAGAGTTTCTCCTTACAACCATTTTCTAGTTGGAATGTGGTATGCTCCAAATACAGATTTCTGGTACCTTTCCAAAGTTCAATCATGTGAAACCCTCCCTCCCCATATAGAAAAAATATATCCTTCCAGCATCATTTGACCGAAGTATAAAGCAACCTGGTTGGCCTCCATGCATCCGATGGCATCTTCCAAGAGTGAAAACTCCACGCAGACATAGCCATAGTCGTAACCTGGGGACAGCATTTAAATACAGACGGGAGTGGTGTTAGTGCCTTGCAAACACAAAAGACACACTTAAATCCCCTGTTTCTGAACCCCTTAATACAAGCCCTCCCAACTAGCCCCTCCCTCCCCTATACTAGGCAAAGCTGCTATTCCAAACAGAAAAAAGTACTGAAAGAAAATCTGGATGTTTCTGGACTTTGAGAGTCATTCCACAGTGGCTTTTTCTATTAACCAAGAAGATCCTTTGCTCTCTTTAGCACTGATGGTCTGGTGAAGGTGCCCCAGAATTAGGTAATCCCACAGTTAAGTTCAAGTGGGCACCCAAAACATATTAATCACAGGGTGAATCTTCTGGAAAAACAAAGTCAAGAAGAACAGGGAAGTATCTGGAAAAAAAAAAAAATGTATCCCAAGAGAGGAAGGAGAAGCAATTATCCCAAAGCTATGCTAATAGTCACCACTTTTCAAGCAGAAACCACCTTCAAAGACAGAAGTGCTGACAGACTGAGGCAACTATTCTGTTTGGATACCACAGGAGGCTTCTGGTTGGCAGGGGACAGACCATTTCAGGTCTCCTCTTTTTTTCTTTGTTTCAACTCAAGTCATAAACCAGCTTAAATCTTTATGAAAGGAAGAAGGTGTAAAAGCATAAATAAATTCAAATAGCTGGGTCCAAAACTGTGCTTGTGCACAAAGATTGGCAGTGGGGTAGGCTGGGGGAGAGACAGCAGTTGTTAGCAATCAGTACATGTTCAAGAACTGTATGAACCATTAGAGTTACAGAATACCCTTCACCTTTCTCCTAAGCAAGTGTCATTTGCAACTCTCATGACCCATGAGACTGGGAGCTCATGGGATTTACAGGCTGCCAAGCTCTAATACTAACCCATCCTATAATTTCCCAGATACTGGCACCACATGACTACAAAACACACTTGGCAATGCAATGCTCCACAAGGACTTCCATGCTTCCTCCACTGCCTCCCAGGATAAAGACACTCCTGTTTAGAAGCAACGCTGTGCAAATGAACAGCAAGAAAAAGATGTGACTTGTTCAGATGAGAAAAAAACTCAGGGAAAGAGAAAGAGAAACAACACAAACCCAGGCCAATTTGGAGCAGTAAGTATATATAATAGGAAACTAAGTATCATTACATTAAGGTATCAAAGACCAAAAAGTAAAAAAATCAAAATCAAAACAGACAAAAATTAGAGCAACAGAAAATGTAACTTAAAAAAAAAAAAGAGCAAACTTGGTGACATGGGTTGGATTCTTTGTCACTTGGATTGAATGGCCTGAAATGTTTTATTATGATAAGAATAAAACTGACTTCAGACTTGTTAAATACTCCAAGTTCATTATGAAATATGACAATGGTATAGGCTGATTCTTGCTTAGAATTTTAGGAGTTAACCAGGAAGGAAAAAACAAATCTATTAGAAATCTCAGCATCACTTTAAGCTGAGAGAGATTTTCTATTTGATTTCACAGCTTTGACCAACACTAACCCCTGCAACCTCTACCTAAATTTACCACAAAATCAGCCTCCTCTGATTAGTAACTATTTGAAAAAATGAAACTACTCTAAAGAAATGGTATATATATTTACATATGCCCTGTTAACAATGGAAATTGTCTCGTTACTTAATTCCTTTTGAGTGGATTTTCTTGATCAAACTTGGTGAACATCTACAGAAAACACTGGAAATTTTGTAAAGGGCTCTGATTGTTCCTGAGAAACACTGGAGAGTAACAGAAGCAACTAAGGTCCCTTTTATCACCAAATATCTACTGCAAACATTGAAATGCATATCCACAATCAGAAGGGGGTACCCAAGGAATAAGCAGATATACTCTCAAGTGTGGGGATCACCTCTACAAAGCATATCAAAGTTCAGGTGTGTGGAAAGCAACTCTCTCTATAGCTGCCAAAACGGACAACACAGGGAACTAACACCAATTGGGAAAGCCTTGAGCTTCTTTTCTGTACTTAAAGAAGTAACTATTGTGGCCCAAAAGGGCACACCACAGAATCTATAGACAGAGAAAGAAAGAAGATTCATGACAACCTTCATACTTTGCTAAAGGACACACAAGACTTTGATACTATACTCACTGGAAAGGGAAAAGATATGTCTGCAAGCAACACTATGAGCATCTTTATACATCAACACTGTAATACTTTATGTTTACAATGTGCTTCAGATTTAATATTAGAATCACAAGCCCAACATTCCATTTCTTTGCCTGAAACTTTAGCTATTACACAGTAACAAAAACTTAAAGTTTAATTATAATGCCTAAAACTTAAAAAAAAAAAAAAAAAAAAGTACCCAATCTTGATCCTAAGCATTTTTTGTGTCTCACAGCTGTATAAGGATTTTTCAGGAACTGCCAAAATGCACAATACTAATACTTACATAGCACTTGTTGGTGCAAGGCTGCACTCGAAACACTTTACATACACTAATTTAATCCTCACAAGACTACCCTATGAGGTAAGTACTATTAAGTTCATGGGGTTATAGGCATAGGGAAATAGGCAAAGAAATAAGTAATTTGCTTAAAATCACCTCAATGGTAAGTAGCAATATGGGCTCAGAGCCAGACAGTACAGATTCAAATCGATGCTGTTAACTGCTACACTGAATAGCCTCTCACCTTTTAATAAAATCCAAGAGTGATACAGATAATCTGAATTCTGAATTTTACAGAGCCCAATCACAGAAAGGGTACAGACAGATAAGACCGTGTCTATCGTTAAGAAATACTGAGATCTGGGTGCTTGAGTGGCTCAGTCAGTTAAGCATCTGACTTCAGCTCAAGTCATGATCTCATTTTGTGAGTTCAAGCCCCCTATCAGGCTCCATGCTGTCAGTGTGGAGCCTGCTTGGGATTCTCTCCTTCTCTCCCTCCCTCCCTCCCTCTCATTCTCTCTCTCTCCCCCTCCCTCTCTAAAATAAAATAAAATTTGGGTGCCTGGGTAGCTCAGTCAATTAAGTGTCCAACTCTTGATTTCAGCTCAGGTCATGATCTCTCAGTTTATGAATTCGAGTCCCACATCAGGCTCAGCACTGACAGTGTGGAGCCTGCTTGGGATTGTCTCTGTCTCTCTGTCTCTGTCTCTCTCTCTCTCGAAAATAAATAAATAAATAAACTTAAAATAACATAAAATGAAATAAAGAAATACTGAAATCAGCATACCAGTTATCCTTACTCTAAAATACCTATAGCAAAACCTTTTGAGTGGGCCTGAGTATGCAAGTTAGAAAGCATTCGCACTCATGGACTGCTATACTGGCTACCAAAAGTCTTCTGCAAAGACAAAAACCTGAAACTCTTATAATGATGGTTACAAAAATTATAATACAGTAAGACACTTGATATAGGAAACTTAATAAACATATTTTAAAGGCTTCAAAAATGAGGACAATTATATAAAACGTGTATAGGAAAAAGAACCAGAATTAAACACAATGAAGTTGCATCTAACTCCTAGGTTAGACATAAAGTCCGCATATGAGATGAAAACCATGCATTGTCAAAATCATACTCGAACACCCCAATGTGAAGAACAACATACCATCTCTCAATATAGGTTAAGTCCAACACTGCCAGTTTTTCCTCCAGCGTTGCAACAGATCGCTTTTCTTTTGGTTGACACCAGATGAAGAGGCTGGCTTGCATTTAAGGGCCATAATGTATGAAAAACATATCACTTTAAATAACAGAATCACAGCTAGCACAGTGAATGCTCACACTTAGAGAAACTTGGATACAGAGACCAACTGAAGCCACGACTGAGTCACATCCCACCTCTCATGCTCACTTCATGAGAGGGAAGATGGGGTTGTAGAGAGGGGTTGAGCAAGCACAGGTGAAATTTGAAAATGATGTAATGCAACACAACTATACATGAACATGATTACAATGGTTGTATTGTTATAGTGGGATAACTGGGGATTTTTTTTATAGTTCACAGAAAAAGTTCTAGCAGACCTGTTCTACCACAGACCTAAACATTCTGAAAACAACCAACAAACTTTGCATTCAGAATTGCTAGGAACCATTTGGAATCATTAAGATGATAAACTCAGTGTTAACAGTCCCACAAAAAGATTCTTACCTAAAGTGTAAAAAATTCTTTTATTACGTTTTTCTTCTACCACCACATGCTGGAAGAAGCCTGGTGGCCTGATGGGTCTTTGCACTTATTTATAGGACTATTAAAAAGCATATTTTACTCCATTTTCTATTCCAAATGTGTAGATTTCTAAAAGAAATATGAATGCTCCTTACAGGTTTGGTTTTTTAGTTTAGTTTTGTTTTTTGGGCAGCTGAGGAGGATGAGAACAGGGAAAGAGAAGGAAATTTATAAAGATAACATTAAAATTTCAATTCTTGGGGCACCTGGGTGGCTTAGTCGGTTAAGCATCCGACTTCAGCTCAGATCATGATCTCATGGTTTGTGGGTTCGAGCCCTGCATTGGGCTCTGTACTGGCAGCTCAGAGCCTGAAGTCTGCTTCAGATTCTGTGTCTTCCTCTCTCTCAAAAATAAACATTAAAAAATAACTTTTTAATAAAAAAAATAAAATTTCAATTCTTCTTCATATTCACTAATCACGTGGTTGTCTATTCTCCAAAAAAGTACCTGTGCTAAAAACTAACCAGGTGCTTAATAAGTGCTTATTAATAAGGTGCTTAAAAAGTACAGAAAACAAAGCCCTGACAAATAATATACAGTATCTTTTAGTCTCTACTCCTAAAAAAGCTGACTCAAGAGACGCTGACAAAGGTGGCCCTCAATTGTTCAAGTCAACTGTAATGTCTATACCAAACCACACTTTTGTAACAATTACACAGCAATATTTATTTAAGCAAATGAGATGAGTAGCCCTACATTCAAACTAGTCTAGAAAAACTCAACTAACATAAACAATTCTGGCTCAATTTCCCATTAGGAGGACTAAGTGACTTTGATAAAGCCCGGAATATACATACCAACTATGAAATGTAAAAAGAATTTTAAAGGATTTTAAAGGACATAGGCAGCGGGGAATCATGATGAACACTGAGTACAACGTATAGAATTGTTGAATCACTATATTCTACACTTGAAACTAAACTATACTGGAATAATAATTAAAAAACAAAAAGAAGTCATAGAGGGGCAAAGAGGTTTCTTTATTTTATTGGGTATCTCTGAGGAAAAGAAAACACATTTTTTTTCTCTAAACAAGGATTATTATTTCTGTGGGAACAAAGCATTATGAATATAAAAAGCACCATGACAAATCTTAATAGAGATTCAAGAGGGCTAAAGGTCCTATTTTCGTAATTCCATTTCATGGGGCTACAGGTTTTTAGAAGTAAAATATTATCAAGTTAGAGATTTTAACAAAAACCAAAACAGAACTGATCCAGGTATTTGAATTCCTATCAATGGGAATAATATACCAAAAGAGGCCAGTGTGCAAGATTTCTAAGAGGTACTTTGCCCTGCTAAACCCTCAGGTGAATATGCACCTGCAGCTTGCATTATGAAAATTAGGAAAATATCTGATTTATATGTCAACCTATAGTGTGGGAAGAATAGAATTGGACCCAGGAGGGGCCCCTGGGTGGCTCGGTAGGTTAAGCGTCTAACTCTGGATTTTGGCTCAGGTCATGATCTCCTGTTCCTGAGATCAAGCCCCGCCTCAGGTTCTGTGCTGAGCAAGGAGGCTGCTTGGGATTCTCTCCCCCCCACCCCCCGCCCCCGTCTCTGTCCCTCCCCCAATCATGTTCTCTTTCAAAATAAACATTAAAAAAAAAAAAAAAAGAACCGGACCCTATGAAATTCATTACACTGACATCTTATAAGCACTTTCAATCCTCTCCCCCTCAACTATGCACCTAAGGTTGCTGGTTTCTAACAAAAAAAGATGAAACAAGGAAGATACCCACTCATGATTACTTGCTAAATTTTTTAAAACTGCATATGGTTCTATTTTATTTAGTGCTCCATCTGTGCCAACTGATTATAAAAGAAAAAAAAATGGGGGTGGGTTTCATTTTCAAGTAGTTTTCAAAGTTCAAAATTAATCTTAGGGTCACTTCATCCTTATGATGGTTCTCTGGCCCCGGGATACCATTTGTTAGGAAATTCTCACCCTTATTTGATTCATTTCAATTCCAATGACATTAATAATGCTATGTGAGCATGGCGGAAGAGGAGGGTCCTTGCCCTCAGAGAGTCTGGTCTAAAGGAAGACTTATAAAATAGACAGGCATAGACTACCTCAAGATGCTATATAAGTCAGAAAAGGAAACAATTATTATTTTTTATTGAGACAGAATTACATAACATTGTATTGGTTTTAGGTACACAACATAATGGTTCGATATATGTGTATACTGCAAAATGATTACTACAATAAGTTTATAATTAATACCCATCACCACATACAGTTACCAATTTTTTTTTCTTGAGAACTTTTAAGATCTATTCTCTTAGCAACTTTCAAATATACAAAACAGTACTGTTAACTACAGTCATCATGATATACATTACATCCTCAGGACTTACTTATCTGGGCACAATTTTTTTTTTTAACATTATTTATTTATGTAATTTCTACACTCAATATGGGGCTAAAACTCAATATCCCAAGATCAAGAGTCACATGCTCTTCCAACTGAGCCAGCCAGGAGCCCCTGGGAACAATTATTCTTTACAAAGCCAATGATCTAGTTCAATTTTTGTTCACTTGAAAACAAACAATCTACAGAGTGAACAGCTGGAGTAAAAGAGGAACCTCTGCAGATCTACTTTTTTCCCCAGCCAATAACACTCTATCCTGGCAGGAAAGATCGTGTAAGTGTGGCAAAAGGATCACTGAAGAGAGGAGCAGCACCACTGAATGCTGTAGCAAACTGCCCATGTAGAGATAATCCCAGAACAAGAGAAGTCCCAGATGAGGGGTGACGTCTTTTCATTCCCACATCCCCAACACTAGCATAATACCTGGTACATGGTGCTGCTCAGTCCACACCACATCAATTGTAATGAGTATCTTCACTGGAGCAAGACACAAGAAAAGTAACTTCTACAGTTTGTATATATGCAGAAGCTAACTCACCACAAGCTCCCAGTCAAGCCACTTCTCTCTGGGCTTGGGTTATCCATACACCAAGTTGCAATGATGGTAACTTCTTTGCAGAGGGTTTCAGGAGTGCATTTCAGTACCCCTGTGCTTCTATTACAAAGCATTAGGGGGACGCCGGGGTGGCTCAGTTGGTTAAGTGTCCGACCTCAGCTCAGGTCATGAGCTCACAGTTCATGGGTTTGAGCCCCACATGGGGCTCTGTGCTGACAGCTCAGAGCCTGGAGCCTGCTTCAAATTCCGTCTCCCTCTCTGCCCCTCCCCTGCTCGTACTCGGTCTCTCTCTCTCAAAAATAAATAAACATTAAAAAAATTAAAAAAGAAAAATAAAGAACAAAGCATTATTAGGGACTAAAGATCAAACAGTACCTGTGTTGCTGTTCCTCATATGTGCCCCAATATTAACATTTTAGCACTGATTTCCAGTTGATGCTAAGAATATACCTGCTTCTCCCACAGATCACAAAGCTGTTTTCATTTCAAGTGGGAGGAAAATATGTCCCAATCAACTTTTTTCCCATTGTCTTGGCCCTAGTGCCAAATTAGAGGACAACTCAACACTGTTCTAATGGGCTCTGGGAGGTTCCACAAAGATAATGGCTTCTGAGCTAGAAGTTGCTCAAGTTAACGGATCACACGGGCCCAGCCACTCACCTATTCCAGAAGTAAAATAGCATCCAGAGAAGGGTCAAACAACTGGCATTCTGTGAGACTCACACTTTGACCAGATCATAAGCCTAGGTCACCTATGCCTTATAACAGAAAACTGATGCCCAACTAAATTGACTGGATACCAGCCAGATCCACCTTTGAGAGCCCCATCTGTGGTAATATAGAAAGATATTGGGTCTCTGTTCCAGTTTCCTGGCGTGGAGTTTCTAAAACCCTTGGAATTTTCTGAGTGATAGGGTGATATGATGTCTTTTGTTCTAATGAGGTGACTCTTGGCAGGCTCCTAGACAGCATCAGGATGGGGCCTGGTGATCAAACTGTCCAAGCTTTGATTAGAAGTTTGGAACCTTTGGGGGCGCCTGGGTGGCTCAGTTGGTTGAGTGTCCAACTTTGGTGCAGGTCATGACCTTGCAGTTCGTGGGTTCAAGCCCTGCATCAGGCTCACTGCTGTCAGCGGGGAGCCTGCTGCAGATCCTCTGTTTCCCTCTCTTTCTGCCCCTCCCCCCACCCACACTCTCTCAAAAATAAATAAACAAATAAATAAATAAAAGAAAGCTTAGAACTTTTGGCCTCACCACTCCCACCCCTCAATTTGCAGGGAGGGGAAAGGAGCTGGAATTTAAGCTAATCACCAGCAGGTCAATGATTTAAACAACAAAATGCCTGCATAATGGAACCTCCATAAAAACCCCTCAATGCTAAGATCTGGAAAGTTTCCAGGTAAGTGAAAGCATCCACATGCATCTGTGTACAACTGTCTCTAGTTTTTGTCTGATCACTTCCTGTAACATCCATGCAGTCCTATTTTATTTTACCTCCTCTGAAAATTAGGGAAGGTCGTTAACAATTATTTACTGACCTCTCTGACCAATAATTACCTCCAAACATTCATTTAGGTGTTATTCTTTTTTATATATTTTTTAATGGTTTTATTTATTTTTGAAGGAGAGAGAGAGAGAGAGAGAGACAGAGCATGAGCAGGGGAGGAGCAGAGAGAGGGAGACACAGAATCCGAAGCAGGCTCCAGCTCTGAGCTGTCAGTACAGAGCCCAACGTGGGGATCAAACTCACGAACCACGAGATCATGACCTGAGCCGAAGTTGAACGCTTAACTGACTGAGCCACCCAGGCACCCCTAGGTGTTACTCTTTTTTAAAGCCTATTGCCTCTAAAAGTCCTATGTTTGCCATCCTCTAATGACTTTAGGATTAAAATAACTGAACATTTTTCATCAAGTTACCCAGAGTAGTAAACTTCAAACTTAAAGCCAAAAGAACCCATGATGCATGAGAACTCCCAGATTCCTTTGATTGATTATCCCAGATCCCTTAATTGATTTATAAGATTCTGTGGCCTAGTCAGAAGAGGAATACAGAACACTCATCCCATATACCCATTTTCCACAGAAACTGAAGTCTCTAAAGTCAAAGATTACAATACTCATGACAGCCAGCATATCCTCTACACCACAACATGCTATAGGTATTACTTGGATAAATAAATCAATAAACAATAACACTGAACACTGTCCAATATTTTCAAAGGTAGAGCCATATACTAACCAGAATGGCACAGAGGCGCCTGGCTGGCTCATTCAGTAGTGTGTGACTCTTGATTAAAAAGGGGGTGGCTCTCTGCTGAGTGTCTGACTCTTGATTGCAGCTCAGATCAAGCCCTGCATCAGCGTCTGCACAGAGTGTGGAGCCTGCTTAAGATTCTCTCTCTCTCCCTCTGCCCCTCCCCTGCTTGCACTCACTCTTGGTAGGTAACACCAAAGAATGAATCGTAAGCTTTTCAAGGTTATAGGGTGTTGTTTTATTTTTAAATGATTAAAAAAAAGAGAGATGAAAATATAACAACATTTTCTAAGCACAGCATAATGAACTGAACTGAGACTAGGAACAATTAATTATGAACTCTACAAGTACCAGTCAGTAGGCCATTAACACCTGTGCTGAAACTTGGTAAATATTCTATATACTCATGAAAATGCTTTTAAGAAATCAATCTTTATATGACTTGTCAACTGATTTTTAAGAAGGCTTAGCTTCTAAAACTGAGATGTAATTCATACCATAAAATACAACCTTTTAAAGTATACAATTCAGGGGCTCCCTGGACAGCTTAATTGGTGGAGCATGCAACTCTTGGTCTCGAGGCTGTGGGTTCAAGCCCCGCATTGGCTGTCGAGATTACTTAAAAATAAAATCTTACAGGGGCACCTGGGTGGCTCAGTCGGTTGAGTATCCGACTTCGGCTCGGGTCATGATCTCACAGTCCGTGGGTTCGAGCCCCACTTTGGGCTCTGTGCTGGCAGCTTGGAGACTGGAGCCTGCTTCAGATTCTGTGTCTCCTCCTCTCTGCCCCTCCCATGCTCATGCTCTGTCTCTCTCTGTCTCTCAATAATAAATAAATGTTAAAAAAAATTTTTTTAACAAAATCTTTTAAAAAATAGTAAAAACAAAACAAAACAAAACGAAACAAAACAAAACAAAACATGGGTGCCTGGGTAGCTCAGTCAGTTAAGCGTCTGACTTCAGCTCAGGTCATGATCTCATAGTTCCTGAATTTAAGCCCCACCTTTGGCTCTGCGCTGACAGTGTGGAGTCTGCTTGGGATTCTCTCTCTGCCTCTCTCCCACTGGCACACTCTGCCTGAAAATAAATAAACTTAAAATAAAGTGTACAATTCAGTGGTATGTATATTCAGAAAGTAGTGCCACTATGTAATTCCAAGAAAGCTTACGTGTAAATTAGAAGTGAAAAAGTAAGAAACATGGAAGCAGGTAAATACTGCTTTAATTTACATTCTGAGGATAGAGAATTTAAGCTAGGAAAGGTGAACACAGGAGAGATGTTCTTGTGCAAGGGAAAAGTTAAAGGAAGAAGCCAATGTATTTTTTTTTAATTTTATATGCACAGAGCCTGACACAGGGCTCGAACTCCAGAACCACGAGATCACAACCTGAGCCAAAGTCGGACGCTCAACAGATTAAGCCACCCAGGTGCCCCACCAATGTATTTTTATACCCTGTAAACAGTTTGTATGGATGGCCTCTATCTTCTGCCTATTGAAGGTAACTGTATAAATGACTTTTCCTACCTGGACTGAAGCTGGGAATCAACCAGGCTGCTACACTATTCAGGCTGATTAATGACCCTTTTATTCTTGCTACTCCAGCAGAAGAAACTCTTCCATGAGTTTCTACTAACCAACCAAAGGCACAGGAAGTGCTATCTCTCATATGACAGGTAACCCCCTCAAATGAGGGTAAAGGTCACAAACCACCCACGCTCTCTAACAGAACCTTCCATTCAGTGTTTAGGGCAGGAAACTTAAAAAAATGAAGTAAGGCAGGGCAACCTGGGTAGCTCAGTCAATTGAGTGTCCAACTCTTGATTTCAGCTCAGGTCATGATCCCAGGGTCAAGGAATTGAGCCCCACGTGTCTCCATGCTGAGCGTGGAGCCTGGTTAAGATTCTCTCTCTGAGGGCACCTGGGTGGCTCAGTTGATTAAGCATCTGTCTCTTGGTTTCGGCTCAAGTCATGATCTCACGGTTCATGAGTTCAAGCCTCACATCGAGCTCTGCACTGACAGCACAGAGTCTGCTTAGGATTCTCTCTCTTCCTCTCTCTCTCTGCCCCTCCCCTGCTCGCACTGTCTCTCAAAATAAATTTAAAAAACTCAAACAAAAAAAAAGAAATCCTCTCTCTCCTCCTCTCACACATTCTCTCTCCCTCAAATAAAAATAAGACAAATCCCAGATAATTCCAAACAAGACTAAAATTAATTCTAGTTGCATTCACCTCTCCCCACACTTACCTGACCCCTCCAGCATCACATGGGATTCTCCTCTAGGTGTGTTGTCTGCACTTGGCCACAGGGTCTATCGACTACCTCCACAAGACTCATCCAGCCCTAAAAGGTGTCCCTTGGCTTCCTAGGCATTCCTGTTTTTAAAGATCTGCCACCTTTGCCTAAGGGTTCTCAGTAAACATCTTCCCCAAATGTGGAACCAAACCTAATTAAGATTCCTGGTTGAAAACAACACCTTCTTCAGTTTCACAAATTGACAAGTAAATGTGCTATTTTCCAATTAGCCTATGGTATTTCCTTAAAAACTAAAAATAATTACTTGTCTATTCTATAAATGCCAAAAATAATGTAAAAAAATATTCATTTGCATTTTCCAACTCGCTTTTTCTAAATGATGTTAAGCTATTGCGTCTTTAGCTACCCCATTTGAATTACCATAAACTATACATGTTTTGTATCAGTGTCAATCCATTCCATAATGGACTTCTGCCCCTGAAGTGACAGATTGTCTCTGGGTTTTTCTTTTCTTAAAACTTCTATTTTATCAGCATGGTCGTAAAAACTCAAACCATTTCAGGGGCGCCTGGGTGGCTCAGTCAGTTAAGTGTCCGACTTCAGTTTAGGTTTAGGTTGTGATCTCACGGATCTTGAAATCGAGCCCTGCATCGGGTTTTATGCTGACAGCTCAGAGCCTGGAGCCTGCTTAGATTCTGTGTCTCCCTCTCTCTCTACCCCAGCCCTGCTTGCGCTCTGTCTCTCTCTTGTCTCTCAAAAATGAATAAATGGTAAAAAAAAAAAAAAAAAAGAAAGAAAGAACAAAAACCTTCAAACCATTTCAACTGTGCAAAATGAAAGGATAGGATATGAGCCTGTTACAGAAATTGGACCCATTCATTGTATGAATGAACACTGAAAGATTCAAAGCAAGATACTCCTTCTTCCTAACACCACTTCCATCAGCCTTCTATCTTTGCTATACTGATTAATAAAACAGTACTACAATAATTCTATAGGGGTGCCTGGCTGGCTCAGTCAGAAGAACGTGTGACTCTTGGTCTCAGGGTCATGAATTTGAGCCCCACATTGGGTGTAGAGATTACTTAAATAAATAAATAACAATTTTTAAATAATAATTCTGTAACACTTCAGTGAATTGAAGAATTCACTTCTATGAAGAAATGAAGAATTACTTTCTATGTCTCAAACATAGAAACATTGGGAAACATAATCCAAAAACTATGTCATCTGTTGCTTAAATAATACAAATTCCTTTGGAAAAAGTATCACAGCAAGTTTGTATACCATATAGTATGTAGTAAGTCCACCTAAAAACCAAGAGCAATTCTCTCTATATTCATAGGTTACAGAAACACTTTGAGAATGAGAACATCTACAACCATTCCAAGATCTCTGGAGGAGATATGCTACATAAACAGAAAGTACAACTAAGGTCATAAAACAGCATCAACCCTACTCTAGCTCCCACCCCAGCTCAGTACAGCAGAAGTGGCATGAGGCAGACAAGGCAAGTGTTTGCCATAGGCTCCAAAAGCACAAAAGCATTAGTCTTTTTGACTTAAAGAAAGTGTACCTGCTTACTAAGTCTCTTTTAAATAGTGCCAAAAAGTTCTAGAATAAAGAATATAAACATAGTCAATCTAATGCAGTGGTTTCTCACAATTCAGGGCACATCAAAATCAAGTGGAACACCTGTTAAAGCAGAGACAGCTGGGCCTCACCCCCAGTTTATCATCTGGCAGGTCTAAAGTGAGGCCTGAGAATTTGTATTTCAACAAGGTCTGAAGTAGTGCTGACACTGCTGGTCCAGCACCCACTTGGAGAACCACTGCTCTATTGTTCACAGAAGCTGTTCACTGTAGTCTTTATCTTGCAAGATTTCTAATCATTTAACAATAAAATATATCAGCTGCATGTCAGTTTTTAAAATTTTTTAACATTTTATTTTTGAGAGAGACAGAATATGAGCAAGGGAGGGGTAGAGAGAGAGGAAGACACAGAATCCAAAGCAGGCTCCAGGCTCTAAGCTGTCAGCACAGAGCCTGACAGGGGGCTCAAAATCTCGAACTGTGAGATCATGACCTGAGCCGAAGTAGGATGCTTAATTGACTAAGCCACCCAAGGCACCCCAGTTGCATATCAGTTTTTCAACTTTTTACTGAAAATAATTTCCAAGTTACAAAAAAGTTACAAGAATAATAGCACAAACACATGCATACACCTGTTACCCAAACTCAGCTACTGATATATCTTGTTGTGTCTATTTTATCATTATTCTCTTCCTCCCTTCTCCATATGCATCAAATATTTTTCCCTAAACCACAGGAGAGAAAAAAGTATACACCATGGTCCTTCACTCCTAAAAACTTCAGCGAGTTATTTCTTAATAAGGATATTCTCTTATTACTCTTATTTAAATTCTCTTAGATACAGTAGTTAACCAATTTCGGTGAATTTAACATTGATACACTACCACAACCTATATACAGAACAGTTCCATTGTGCCCCAAAATTGCCATGTTTCTTTCTACTTTCCAAATCCTCCCCCAACACCCTGGCAACCACGATTTTCTATTCCTATCATTTTGCTTTTTCCAGAATGTCACAGAAATGGAATCATATTGTATACAGTCTTTTTAAAAATTAGATCAAATACATATAACATAATATTTACCATTTAACCATTTTGAAGTATGCGATTCAGTGGTATTAAGCACATTCACAATGTTATATAACCATCCCCACTATCTATTTCCAGAACATTTTTATCACCCCAAAAGGAAACCTTATACCCATTAAGCAGTCACTCTCCATTTCCCCTCCTCCAGCCCTTGGTAACAACTAAATTACCCACTCTGCTTTCTTTTTCTACAGATATGTCTATTTTGGATATTTTATATAAATGGGATCCTATCAGGGGTGCCTGGGTGGTTCAGTCGGTTAGGCCTCTGGCTCTTGATTTAGACTCAGGCCATGATCTCACGGTTTGTGGGACTGAGCCCCACATCACGTTCTGCACTGACAGTGCCAAGCTTGCTTGGCATTCTCTCTCTCCCTCTCTCTGGCCCTTCCCCACTCCTGTGCGCTCTCTCTCAAAATAAATAAACACTTTAAAAAACGGGATCATGTGAGAGTATGTGCTCTTTTGTGCCCAGCTTCTTTCACTCAGCACAATATTTTCAAGATTCATCCAAGTTATAGCATGTATCAGTATTTCATTCCTTTTTATGCAGCATGTAGCCTTTTGAATCTGATTTCTTTTACTTAGTATAATACCTGAAATTCATCCATTTTTAATGTTGAATAGTATTCCATTGTATGTACATACCAAAGTTTATTCATCCAGTCACCAAAACACATGTCACTCCTGATACTTTTTCAAGGAGTGTAATGTTACTCAAGGTAATTTACAACTAATGGGGTTATAACATATTTACAAATGGCAAAAAACCTCAGATATACACAACATTATGTAGGTTCACAATTCTTATCTGCAATTCTAAAAGCCCAAAATCTCTTAAATATCAAGGTTTTTGGTAAATTTTCAGGTCATGTGAAGTCATTTGGAAACAAATCCTGACCACTACTATACTGAGTCCTTTACTGTCTTTAGTCAGTCCTCTTAGTGAGAATATTCATATATTTTGAAGTATTACTATGTTTGATATACATCCCACTGGGGGATAGAATTCATATATGATCTACGTACCACATTATCTTTCTATATTCAGAAAAAGTTATAATTTTGACTTTTGATCCCACAGATTTTGGATAAAACTTGTAGCCCTGTACTTACACAGCTCTAAATGAAACAAAAATTAAATTGATAATTACTAAAGTCAGTGAGCAGGCATTAGTCTTTTTTTCTGTTACAGACTGCCCCCCCCCCCCGCCCCATTACACCAGTGAAAAGGACGAACTCTACCCTACAGTCCCCTTATGAGCAATGTCCATCCCACAAGATCATTGCAGGTTATCACACAACCTAAAAAAACTAACTGCCATTCATAAAAGTCACCTTTTCTGCTAAAATACACATACAGTCTTTTAACAAGCAACTGTTAAAGTTCTTAAAACATCTGATTGCTCCAAGGCATATTCTTCAGCAGATATGACTGCATTGCTATGGAACCTAAATGACCCTTTACTGTTGATCACCTGAGAGGAGATCATAGCTGCTCTCTATATACTTCACAGATATTCACTCATTCCATGCATACTGAGAACGCATCAGTGCCAGACACAGTGGCAAGTGCAACAGGAGGGAACAAGACAGACAAGGCTCCTGCTGTCATGGAACTTTCTAGTGGGAGGAATAAGACACACAAAACCACTGGAAAATAAAAGTGATAGATCCTATGACAACAAACCAGGATATGATGAAAATAACTAAGGAGTGATTTTGGAGTAGGTAGTGAGGCAAGCCCCTGAGAGGTGAAACTGAAGCCATGAACTAAATCCCAGAAGACAAGTGAGGATCAGAGGGGAGAACAGTGCAAGGGCCCTGACAGAGAAAGAAGTCTGTATTTGGTCAAGCCTACAGAAAGGCTCAGTGTGGCTAGAGCATAATAAGAAAGGTGGAGAGCAGTACGGGATGAGGTCAAACAGCTAAGGGCCAGCTCATGCAGGATTCTGTAAGTCAGAACAAGGAGTTGCAAATTTCTTGCAAGTGAGACGGAAAACCTTTAGACGATTTCTGGCATGGCAATAACATGATCTGACAGGTATTTTCAAAATTTCATTCTACTTGCCATGAAGAAATGGATAACATGGGACTAGTAATCCAGTTATCTCATTTAAAACAAAAGAAACATTAATACATCATTACTTCATATAATAAAATGCCAAGAAAAGAGTGTATTTCCTGAAAGGTGATTTTTTTTTAACCACTGTCTTAAATTATTTTACAGGAGTATTAATTAATGTCTTACATCTGCCAATTATTATTCTAACAGCTACTACAGTAAGCAAATTTAAGAACTTCTATGGACCTTATAAATTAATATAAGCATTACTCTGCTAATAAATCTGACAATATATAAATTCAGTCAGTACTAAAGAAATGAAGAGTTTAAATTGCTATTTAAACATCAAGACATCTCCTTTCCAAATATACCAATGCTTAACGAAAACACAATTAAGGAAATAAGACCAAAGCTGAGGTTACTGCTGTCAGTTGAAAAATAACTGCAGCCTATAAATTCTTTTAGTTCCTAAAGATAATAGTGAATGAATAAAGTGTGTATGAGACATGCGCACGCGCGCACACACAAAGACGTGAATGTGTAAGAACATAACTACTCTTCTGTTTTCACAAACTCAGAATTGATGCTTTTAAAACAAAAAAATAATTAGCTTTCTAAAAAATAATGTTTCTGAGTTTATTCTCAATTTACAGACCAACTATTTCTAGACATGACACAAATATCAAATTATTTCAAGCACAAAAATTTATTTTTATGGATAGTTTCCCTCTGCGGAACCAAACTGAAAAAGCAGCTACCTAGTTAACATGAAAAATTTATTCCATGTAAATTGTTTAGAAGTAAACTATATCCTCAAAACACAGCACACTCTTTCTTGAAGAGTTCTTAAATTTGGATTACTAAAATTCTGTAAATAGATTAATGGTCTACTTTCTTCAATTGAAAATTCTGCAAAAGACACCACTTAAAGATTACTTTCATATTTAAATCATTTCATATTATGTAACCTAAAAATATCAGTCGATACCTTGAATGCCTAACATTTCACTTCCACTTTTTCTGTAATGTATTAAGATTCGAAGGAACTGACCAAACTTGGCACTCTAAGACACTAGGAGGATATTATGAAAAGTTTAATCTGCAGTTCAGACCACAGAGCAGAGGTCAAAGAGAAAGCTCTTCTGGATCTATCCATGAATTTCAACAAAACAGCTGTTGCAGGACTTCATTCTCAGAGCAAGACTGAAAATTCAAGAAACCACTAATTTGTACAATTTCTCTGGAAAGTTGTAAATGTCACGCTGAAGCAATGAAATATAAATTTTTAAATACAGTAAGTTTATTAAATCCTATGGGCTCATACATAAAAACACCACCACCATGAAGAACATAAACAGCAAGTTTAACGATTATATAAAATATATTCAGGGGTAAATGCTACAACACTCACTTTAGATCTCATAGGCACCCAGAAGAACTGGAACAATGCATCCTCATCGCCCATGTGTGGACAAACAGCCACAAAGAACCACAGCTAAGACTAAAGCTGGCTGTTATTTGAAGACATCAACAGGAGACTTCTGGAAATCTTAACTGTGGTTTCTTAAAAAAATTTTGAGTAGCACATGATGCAGAGATCTGACAAATACCCTTCCTAACCCAAGGCCACATGCACGTCCAGAAACTCACCTGTGTTATACTCCTTCAACTGCAAGTCCTTTACAGGCGTGCCATCAGGAGTCCGAAAGGCATTAAGAATCTGCAAGAATACGGTGTTTACACTAATGACACAAATCATTATCTAACACTGAATATTTAACTTTCCTTTTTGTTTTTATTCTATATAATTTAAAGCAATCATTACTTTATAAAGGCAAAATTAACCCATGCATACTCTAGTCACTCAAAACTGTTAATGAGTAGAACATAATTATTAAAAAATTCCTAAGTACGTAAAAAAGGCAGAAAGAGCATAACTGTCAAGAACTTGAGCTTTGAAATCAGACTGCCTACATTTCAAGCCTCTCCTGCTCTCTTGCTGTGTAACTTTTCAGTGCCAAGTTTCTCATCTGTTAAAGAGAAGATGATGCCCTGGGCTCAAGTCAGTAGAGGGCCATGGCACCTAACTCCCTCACACCTAGTCAGTTCTTTTCCTCATCTTCAAATGGATTGTTCTCTCCCAGCAGTCAGGCTTGGCTCAAATGTCATTTTCTTAGTGATGCCTTCCCCAAATACCCGATCAAAAACAGCCCCTACCCCAGTTACGCTCTACACCTTTATTTATCTTCAGAGCATTTATCACTACCTGAAATTATGGGGTTTTGTTTACTTTTTTATTATCCATGGAGGCAGTGACTTTACAATATCCACTGCTATATTATTCAGTGCCCAGCATATGCTTAATATTTACAGGGAATGAATAAAGAGTACCTATTCATAAGGTACTGTGATAATTAAAGAACTAATGCATGTAGATGTCACGTAATGCCTGGCACAGAGTAAGCAGTTTGCTCTTCTTATTGTAATATTCTGACCAGATTTCCCTGTAAGTTCAGCTATAATTTAGTCAGCCAGTCCTTTAACAATGACGAGTTAGGCAGCTCCCAGTTCTTACTGTTGTAAATAAACTGCCTCTTTATGTATGCAATCCAATCCTCCCTCTTAGATTATGCCCTAAAGGATGATTATCAGGTCCAAGGACAGCAATTATTTGTCAAAATTTTTTGTTTGTTTGTTTGTTTGTTTGTTTTTAACAAACCCCACCTCAGTGAGTGAATGTATAACTGCTGAAACCTAAATAAGTTCTATGGATTGTACCAAAGCCAATTTCCTGGTTTAGCTATTGTCCTGTAGTAATACAAGGCGTTAACCCTGCAGGAAGGACACCCAAAACTTCCATGTACATTTCTTTGCACCTTCTTGTGAATCTATTAACTTTTCAAAATACAAAGTCAAAAAACATTTTTTTAATTGACAGAAAAAAAAAAAAAGGAAAAAGAAGAAAGAGGCTTACCTCTTCTTTTGTGGCATTTTCAGGCACCCCGCTTAATCGAATAAGCTTGCTTGGTTTCTCCTCACTTGGGCCAGTCCTATAATCTTGATCCTTGAATCCACAATAAAAGATTATTTCAGAAATGAGTATATGTTAGTATGCAAATGAAAGTGAAGGTAAAATACAGGTTCTTAGGAGCAAAATCAAAATGACTTGCATCATATAAGGTATGAAAAACTATAATTTTCTCTATTTTTTTGAGTTCCAAAATTTAATTTCAAATCATTAGTATATAAGTGTGCTGAAACCAAGGCTCACTGAAGAGTCTTGGAATATAAAGCAGAGCATTAAGAGAAACAACACTGAACAGGACTTATAATTAGGGGAAAAAAACATATTCTCAAAAATATAATTTTCTTTTCCTGAATGAGAAAATAGAAAAAATTCTTAAACCAGATGCCATTTGTCAAAGATGTCAACTATAAACAAATTTCAGAACAAGACCAAAAGGTGTCATCTGACCATACAACTTAACAGTACAATTCAGAGAAATACGCATTATCCATATTCACAAAAGCCTTAACTCCGATGTCTTTTACTCTTGAAAATATCCTGAACAATAAATTATATAGTCAATCAGCTCTAACATTCTCAAAATCCATTTGGTTAGCATGTCTTAGGATTACTGTCCAAAATAACAGTAACCTGAGTAGAGATGAGTAAAGTCTATTTCAAAGATAATATTTGCATTAACCAACTGCAAACATAATTCTCTTCTCTTAGATTATATATGTTAAATTATATATTATATATATTGAAATTCAACAATTAAGTTAATTAAGTTAACTGTAAGAATATACCTGCAATATTACCATCACTTCCTTACAACTAGGAAGACTCCTAGGTATTCTGTATATCCTAAATGAGTTTAAACAAAAAAATGGACCCTACGGTGCCTAGGTGGCTCAGTCGGTTGACTGTCCGACTCTTGGTTTTGGCTCAAGTCATGATCTCCAGGTTTGTGGCTTCAAGCCCTGCGTAGGGCTCTGGGCTGATGGCACGGAGCCTGCTTGGGATTCTCTCTCTCTATCCCTCTCTATGCCCCTCCTCTGCTTGCTTGCACAGATGAGCTCTCTCTTTCAACATAAATAAATAAACTTAAAACAAAACAAAACAAAACATAGAAAATGTTCCCTAAATAGCTACAAGGCCTGACTAGCAAGAATTTAGAGAACCAACTCCCAAAGACATACTTTCTAACTAAATTATCCCAATGCATTTCAATCAGCACCATAAAGCAAAATAAGAGATACACGAGCTGCTCTAGAGATGTACATTCCATTCCTGAATATACATTTTGGGTTTATTTTTTTTAAGGATTTTATTTTTAAATAATCTCTACATCCAACCTGGGGCTCTAATTTACAACCCTGAGATCAAGATTCACATGCTCTACTGACTGAGCAAGCCAGGAGCCTCCCAGGACCAAGGATCCTGGACTCTACACTTCATCCAGCAGAAAAGCAATCTACTCCATTAACATACCTGAAGGTCCCGTTGGGCATCTCGGGAAGTTTTGCCCTCTGGAAAAGACTTGCTCTGGCCATAGGCAAATATTTGGCTTCCTGGCAGCCTGTGATCCACATCACGGTACTCCATGCTTCTGTAATCAGTGTCTTCCCGGCCAAGAAAGTCCAGACCACCTTCTTCTTTAAACACACCAGCATCTGAACTCTGTTGCTCACCTCCAGAAAGCTGTGACTTGTCTTGGTCTTGAAGTGGACTTTCGCTGTTCTGAAAGTCCGATGAAGACTCATGTTCAAAGGCTACATCTTGTTTTTCTCCTTCTCTTGTTTCTGAATGTTCAAATTCTCCTTTCTGAATGCCAAAAGCAGGCCTTTCTGTTGTATGGTCATGTGTGGATTCTTCTCTCTTGTTCACGTTCATACCAGAATGTTCTCTATCTTGTGTAGAGGGTTGTATGTAATCCAAAATATTTGGATCCACAGAGGGCATCTCCCTATCTTTAAACTCCATACAAGGTCCCACCTCTCTGCTCCTAAAATCCTGATCAGTCCTGGACCGGTGTCTACCTCTGAAATCTGAGTGTGGCGTATCCCTGTCCCTAAAGTCTAGATCACTAGTACCTGAACCTCGGCCTCTAAAGTCCACCTGTGTTCCGTCTTTGTCCCTGAAGTCCAAATCAGATACATCTCTATTCCTAAAATCAGAACGGGACTGATCTCTGGCCCTGAAATCCAAATCCGACAAATCTCTTCCCCTAAAATCTGCATGGGATCCATCCCGGCCTCTGAAATCTAAATCATAAGTGCCCCGGCCCCTGAAGTCAGATGAAGGAGCATCCCTACCTCTGAAGTCAACAGTGTGAGCATCCCTGTCTCTGTAGTTCATGTGAGATGTCTCCCTACCTCTATAATCCATAGAAGTACCATCTCCACCCCTATAGTCCATAGGTGGTCCTTCTCTATCCCGAAAATCCCCAGAATGTATGTCCCTACCCCTGAAGTCCAACTGTGATGAATCTCTGTTCTGGAAATCAGAAGATGAAAAATCTCCCCCCTGAAATCATGTCCAGGTCCCTCCCCTCCTCGATAGTCACCATGCGGTCCGTCTCTAGCGCCATAGCTGAAAGAATGCTCCTCTACATTTGCAAAGGGAGGCCCCGAATGCCCCTGGAAATCAAAGGGAAGTGAATCTCTGCCAGGAAAGTTGCCAGAGTGTCTCTCTTGAGCATGACTCTTAAGGGGAGGAGGAGGATAATCCCTGTTCCACCCGGGAGCAAACCTTTCTTCTTGGCTCCCACTGTAGAAACAAAGACAGTGTTATTCATATTGTCCAGAGAGTTTGAAATCTACACACCAGCATATTCTTCTCTAATCACAGCACATTCTTCTGCAAACATTTTTTTTTTTGGCAGAGTTCTGTAACAAGGTCCTAGATCTGCAGAAAACAGCAATGTTTTGCTATTTTAAGACGAAGTGGCGGAGTAAACTTTTATGCTCCCATTTCAGAACACGAGGAAAGTCAACACAAGGTTTTCAACATGACTGCTGCAGAAAAAGCTTTCACCCAGTCCTGCAACAGGGAAAATCCGCAACACCAGATAAGCTAGCAATGGTGACACACTACAAAAATTTCCATTTCCTACAGCCAGGGAACTTAGAATTCCAAGATCAACATGATGATTCCTATACATCAAATAAATCAATGCACCATAAATGTATGACAGTAAATTTTAGGCGGTGTCTTTCTCATTTCAGCATACAGGGATAACATTCCAAAATATTTGATTACAGCTACAGCATGGACACTACCTAGATCAGAATGAATGCAGGTCCAAAATGAAAGAACACTGGCTGTATATCACCAGCAGGAGAACACAAGTGTATACCAGCTGAGCATCAGCCCTGGCTGTATCTAAAATCCAGTTCTACAGTGGCTCCACCTAGAAGCGCTCTCACCTGGGTCCTAATATTAATACTATCCAAGAGTATCACAAAAGGCAGCATGAAATCATGCCACGAAGCGTTCATACATCAACCTAGCCAAGCAACAGCATCCAGAAGCTTAATGCTGAAAGGGACTTAGAGCATTAGGCCTTCAAGTATTATCTCCAAGTCCCAAAAGCTGATATTCCAGAATCTAATGCCTCATGCTATTTTTTAATAGTAATAAAATATATTTAAAAAATAAGCAAAGTAAATATTAAATTCACATTCTCAGTTTACAAAACTCAAGAGATAAATGAGAACTGCTCTAGTCTTTCATTCTACCCAAATCTTCCCTAACCTTCAGACCATTTTACATGCTTTGGCTTTGGTAAAAGGGAATTTAAATCTGCAATTAGATACCTAGATCCTAAGCTTGAGGGGAAGGAGAGAGCATGAAAAAGGAAAACATGAAATGATCTGAAGGGTTATCTGCTATTTTGCAGTAAAACAAAAGTATTATATTAGGAAATCAAGTCCAAATCAGCTATCTTCTTCCAGAATATATAGGTTCTATTGTATGACCCTTCTGAGCACAGACTACACCACCAGAGAAAGACTTGAAGGACACTCAGTTCAGGAGAAAGTTACAAGGCCAAATCCTTTCTTAAAATAATAGGACTTCAACAACAGTAACCTGAACATTAGAATGATGTATATTTAATAGATTTCCAGAACATGATGATTTCTATTAGCTCCCATTAACATTAATTATGTCTATGTGGTTCATCATAAGAGGAGCAAGTTTAAATGTTCTTCATAATACAGTATTGCACTAAAACTGATGCATTACCACTAACTCTAGTGTTTTATTTAAAATCATCAAATCCCAATAATTAGCTTACAGTAAGCCTCAGTAGATAGACACTTATGGGTGCTGAGGCGTCTAAATCTACATGTTTTCTGACCAGAATGCATCTAACACTGTCTTTGAATACTGCCCTAAGATTATCTTACTCTCTTAAGTTGGGAAGATCAAATTCATCTAGAGTAACCTACCCCTACCGTACTTTAGGGTTCTTAGAACTGTATTTTATGCAAGATACAGTTCTATTAACGTAAAATAGCAGCGACTACAAAAGCCATTTTCAACCAAATAAGATAAAACGTAATAAGTTAAAATGAAATAATCATTTGCCTACAAGATATCTTTTTTAAAATCCAGAGCATAAGTCTTCCAAAAACTTATGCTATATAAACTATGTCTCCCTTTTAGTCAAAGATCTTAAAAATAGCATGTAATAACTTATTTAAAATGAAGGGAAATATGACAATAAATTTCATATTTTAAAAAAAAGGAACTAGTAAAACGGATCTCTGGTTACAGAAGGAAAAAAAATGAAGGTGGGGAAATAGAATTTTAAATAATAAATTGGTGAAAAGAAAAATGTTCTAAAAACTTTTTTTTTTTTAAGTTATGCAATAGAGCTAAGGTTACCCAACATTTCTTGAGGCTTATCTAAACAATCTAAATTAGGTTAATTTGTATAAGAAACAGCCTTATTTACAAAACAGTCATCCATAAATATGGGCAAAAAAGGATAAATTACAATCTAAATATTTAAAAATGTTAAAGTATAAGCCCACTGATCTAGATTAGGGACTGGTAAAGTTTCCACAAAGAGCCAGACAGTATTGATATTAGGCTTTGCAGTCTTTAATTTTTTTTTTTTTTTAACGTTTATTTATTTTTGAGACAGAGAGAGACAGCATGAACGAGGGAGGGGCAGAGAGAGAGGGAGACACAGAATCGGAAGCAAGCTCCAGGCTCTGAGCCATCAGCCCAGAGCCCGACGCGGGGCTCGAACTCGCGGACCGGACCGCAAGATCGTGACCTGAGCTGAAGTCGGACGCTTAACCGACTGAGCCACCCAGGCGCCCCAGGCTTTGCAGTCTTGATCACAACTATTCAACTTTGCCATTGTGGCATGGAAGCAATCATAGACAATTTAGAAACAAATGGCTGTGTTCCAATAAAACAAAAGTGAGCTGCAGGCTATAATTTACTGACCACTGACACACACCTTAAATTTTAAAAGGAAAAACATACCCAGCATCACCACCATTGCTTTAATTTAAAGACCGCTGAGCAGAAAGACCCCTATCATTTAGTATGTATGAAACACTAGCTTTACTAAATATTATATGGATTTAAGAAACCCAGTTCTCAACCTAAATTTTTCATTGGAATCCCAAGCTTCAGAATAGTGAGAACACTTTTTGAATTTGCATGATACACTTTGCAGATTGCCAATCCAAAAGAAAATTTACTAGTAACAGAAGTTTCAAGGGAACATCAATATTTTTTAATGTGTAATATTATAGGTTGGATTTCTTTGCCATACACAAAGTAAAACCATAAAAATCACATTCCTTTGGCACCTTATTGTCAGCACAATGCAAAGGTTTTAAAAATACAATCATCAGTATTTGTTATATTGGCTATAAAAAAATTAACTCCCTGCAAATCTAAAATATAATCTACTACTAACTGAATGGTACTACTTTCTCAACTTCTCTTTGTACCCAGTAATCCCTAAAATTGAAATGTACCTCAGAAAATTGCATTAAGTAATTATTTTTTCCTGATAACTATTTTGGTAACTGAAACACAATGTGCTGTGGGCAAAACATAGCTCTGGATTCTAGACATAAATTAGTGAAATTAATAAAATGTTTATGTACATATATAAATGTTTATGTACGTTTTTGCTAGCTTTCCTTTTTAGCCACATTATGTATTACTTTCTTAAAAGAAACAGAAAAATAATGATCAGGGGATAATTTTTTAATATTTAAAAAAAGTGCTAAGGGGCACGTGGGTGGCTCAGCCAATTAAGCGTCTGACTTCGACTCAAGTCACAATCTCACAGTTCATGGGTTCAAGCCCCAAGTTGGGCTCTGTGCTGACAGCTCAGAACCTGGAGCCTGCTTTGGATTCTGTGTCTCCCTCCATCTCTGCCTCTCCCCTGCCTATACTCACTCTTTCTCTCTTTCTCTCAAAAATAAATAAACATTAAAAAAAAAAAAAAAGGCACTAAAACACAAAACACTTGGTAAGCTTGGTATTCAACCTCACAGTCACTTTGGAAAGGACCAGAAATTTTTTTTAAGTTTATTTATTTATTTATTTATTCAGAGAGAAAGAGAGAGACAGAGAGAGACAGCATGAGCGGAGGAGGGACAGAGAGAGAATCCTAGGTAGGCTCTGTTCTGTCAGCAAGGGGGCATGAACTCACAGCCCTGAGATCATGACCTGAGCTGCTCTGGTTTTTTAAAAATAACAGAAACTATTTAAAAAATTTCTAGGGGTTCCTGGGTGGCTGAGTCAGTTAAATGTCTGACTCTTGGTTTCAGCTCAGGTCATGATCTCATGGTTGTGAGACGAAGCCCTGAGTCAGGCTCTGCACTGGGCATGAATGAAGCCTGACTGAGATCTCTCTCTTCTGCTTGCTCGTGTGTGTGTGTGTGTGTGTGTGTGTGTGTGTGTGTGTGTGCGTGCGCGCGCACGGGCGCACGTGCTCTCTCTAAATAAATATACAAACAAGAGCTGTTTTTGTACAAAGTAAGTATTCCCCTTTATGGCAGACCAAAAAATGTCATCATTACAAAATTTCAATGTTCAAATTTCAAGACTTACCGAAAAGGTCCTGTTCTGTTAGCAGATCGAGAATCCCCCCACATCTCTATGTCAAGAGGGCCCAGTAAATAGATCCTTTTGCTACCAAACTGTGTAGTTATAGTAGTACCTGTATATAACAAACCACAAAAAACAAACACATTAGAACACGAAGTAAAGGCTAAACTAATTTCTGCCACCCTGGCTTATCAGGAACAACAGCAGGGATATTTTTAGAAGTCACTTTTAAACATTTACTTATTACTTTATAACAAGAGAAATACATTAAAAAAAAATTTTTAGAGCAAGAGAGAGAACGCACAAGAGTAGGGAAGAGAAAGAAAGAGAGAGAGAGAGAGAGAGAGAGAGAGAGAGAGAGAGAGAATATCTCAAGCAGGCTCCACACTCAGTGCATAGCCCAATGCAGGGCACAATCTCATGACCCTGGAATCATGACCTGAGCCAAAATCAAGAGACAGACACTCAACCAGATTAAACCACTAAGTGCCCCAAGAAATTCACTTTTAAATATGTGTACCCTGGGGCATCACAAATTTCTCAATGTACTAAGAATGCTTTACACTTACTAAATACTTACTAATTTTTCCAGCATCCATTCACCTTCCTTTTTGGAAACAGCATCTCAACACTGACACCATTCTCAGTCTGTGGTTGAGCCCACACAATCCAGCCTGGCCAATTAGAACAGTCTACCGCCCTCATCACAGTGATTGCTCAAAAAATGGCCATGTACTGGGGGTCCGGGTGGCTCAGTCGGTTAAGCGTCAGATTCTTGATTTTGGCTCAGGTCAAGATCTCACAGTTGTGAGATCAGCCCCAAGTCAGGGCTCCACACTAGGCATGGAGCCTGCTCCCTCTCCCTATGCTCCTCCCCAGCTCCTGCACCTGCTTTCAAGCTAGCTTGCAAGCTTGCTCTCTCTCAAAAAAAAGGGGGGGCGGGGGCATGTACTAAGATGTACCACTATGGTATAAACATTATTTTGAATTAAAAGAAATCAAAACCTAGCAGGAAAAACTTTTTATCTCCTTCTTAACTGCCTGATTGTACAGGAAGAGAGCAATTAAGAGAGATTCCTCTTTACCAAAAAACTTATCTGCATAATAAGGCAAACTTTGTTTCTCTTCTCACCTTTCTGCTAATGGTCTTCCTCCCCTTTGTACCTTAAGACCACTACCCTTCTCCTTATTCAGTATGTCTTACAAACCTCTTGTTGCCATACTGCTTTGAGAATTTCATGTCTGTATGGATTCCTCATATGTATGACACTAAATTTAATTTTCTCCTGTTAAAAAATAAAAAAAAAAAAATTAAAATGGGCATGTAACCCAAGGCAAGCTTAGAAGCCATCTCCAGGATTTTTGCTGCAGCTACTAAAAAAGATTAAGGGACACGTGGGTGGCTGATTCAGTTAAGGCTCCAACTCTTGATCTCTGCTCAGGTCACTGACCTCGCAGTTCCTGAGTTCAAGCCCCACATTGGACTCTGTGCCAACAGCACAGAGCCTGCTAGGAATTCTCTCTCCCTCTCTCTGCCCCGCACACATGTGTGTATGCTCTCTCTCTCTCAAATAAACGTCAAATAAATAAATAAATAAATAAATAAATAAATACGATGCAAACTTTCATTACATTGGATTTAGCAATGGCTTTTTAAAATGACACCAAAAGCACAAGGAAAAAATTAAAAATAAAGTGGACTTCATCAAAATCCAAACTTTTACACAAAGTACACTATCAAGAGAGTGAAAAAACAATCCACATTTCAACAAAATGGCAGATGAGGAAGTTCCAAACCCTCATTCTTCCACAGAAACATAAAAAAACAGCAGCAAATGGCTGAACCAGCTGTGATGGAGCTTAGAAAACAGCCAAAGGTGTACAACCAAGAGACTGTTCAATCAAGAAAAATCTCTTCAAAATAATAGGCAACTTTTGTGGTGTTTTTACTCATCCCTATCCCACTCACCCTTGCATGGCAGTGGTTCTGGTCTTGAAAAAGTGGCAGCCCAGGGACGCCTGGGAGACTCAGTCGGTTGAGCATCCGACTCTTGATTTCACCTCAGGTCATGATCTTGGCATTTTTGAGCTCCATGTCAGGCTCTGCGCTGAAAGCTCAGAGCCTGCTTGGGATTCTCTCTTCCTCTCTCTCTGCCCCTCCCCCGTGCACGCTCCCTCACTCGGACCCTCTCCCTCCCTCCCTCCCTCTCTCTCTCTCTCAAAATAAATAAATAAACATTAAAAAAGAAGAAGAAGAAGAAGAAGAAGAAGAAGAAGAAGAAGAAGAAGAAGAAGAAGAAGAAGAAAAAGTGGCAGCCCAGTTCCCTCCCTCAAATCAGAGGGAAACCTGATTTGCAAATTACTGAGTATATCTGTTCTAATCTATTTGGGAGATACCTGATATTAGCAAGCACTGCTAATAAAAGCTGCAAAGCCTACTCAAAGATAATGAGGAAGTTGGGGTGAAAACACTTTGAGAAATTACAACATTTCAAAGCAACAGGTATGTGGGAAAATTTAGAAAACTACACACACACCCAGGCAACACACATGATGAGACAAGACCTGAAAAGACCTTTAATCTTTCACCTCAGACTGATCCCAATGCCCAGAGGAAGGCTACTAAATGTTGAAGGAGTGCCCCAGCACAGAGCCACTCTGCGAAAACACAGGTGGTTATACATTTTTCTGCTTTTCTCTTTTTTTGGTTTTGTTAGTGTGTTTTTTGTTTTTCTTTTGTTTGAGCTTCTGGCATACACAGAAATCTTGGTCTAAATATTAGATGAACATGAGCTAAAGGAACACAGACATCAGTGATCACATAGTGAGGACAAGGAATAGTCTTGGCAAAATAGTTTAGAAAAAGCCTCAAAACAGACTACCACAGCCTTCAACAATCAAAAAAAAAAAAAAAAAATCTGTAAACCCCAATAAAAGGGGAGAATGTGATTTTCAGAGTTATCAAATTATGATGCCCTATTTTCAATAACAAGGAAAAAAAGCACAAGACAAAGAAATAAGAAAATACGGCCCATTCAAAGAAACGAAATAAATCAACAGAAACTATCTCTTAATAAACCTAGACATCAGATTTACTAGACAAAGACTTTATGACAACTATGTTAATTATGCTTAAAGAACTAAAGGAAACCAGGAAAACCATGTATAAACAAAATGAGAATATTTATGAAGAGACAGAAATTTATACAGTGGAAGAAAAAAATAAATTAAAAACCCTGGAGCTGTAATTACAACAAGTGCAATGAAAAGTTCACTAAAAGGGTTCAAGAGATTTGAGCAGGCAGAAAAATTAGCGAATTTGAAGACCAGCCGGTTGAAATTATAAAGTCTGAAGAACAGAAAGAAAAAATAATGAACAAAGGTGAACAAAACCCAGGGGGCCTGGAAATACCATCAAATGGACAATGATTATGGGAGTCTCAGGAGAAGAGAGAGAGGAAGGGCAGAAAGATTATTTGAAGAATGGTCAAAAAACAAAAAAACAAAAAACAAAAAATCCACCAAATGTTATGAAAGATATGAATATATAAATCCAGGAAGCTAAATGAAGTACAAGTAGGATAAACTCACATTAAGACACAATATGATCAAACTGTCAAAAGACAAAGAATTTTGGGGGCACCTGGGTGGCTCAGTCAGTTAAACTTCCAACCTCGACTCAGGTCATGATCTGTTTGTGAGTTTGAGCCCTGCATCAGGCTCTGTGCTAACAGCTTAGAGCCGGGAGCCTGCTTCAGATTCTGTCTGTCTGTCTGTCTCTCTCTCTCTCTCTCTGCCCCTCCCCAGCTTGCTCTCTGTCTCTCTCTCTCTCAAAAAATAAAGAAAAAAATAATAAAAATAAATTTAAAAAGACAAAGAATTTTCAACGCAGCAAAAGTGACGAGACCCTCAATAAGATTATCAGCCACAAAAAAAGAAAAAAAAAAAGATTACCAGCTAATTCCTCATTAGAAACCTTAGAGACCACAGAGCAGTAGGCAATTTATTAAAATACTAAGGGTATAAGTGAAGAATCAGTAAATTCTACTTCTGAAACCAGTATTACACTATACGTTAACTAGAATTTAAATAAAACTTGAAAAAAATATTTAAGTAAAATACTAAGGAAACATAAACTGTCAAGAATTTTTTTTTTCATTTTTAGAGAGAGAGAGTGCATGCGCACAAGTGGGGGAGAGGGATAGCGAGCGAGAGAATCTTAAGCAGGCTCCACCCACGACCCTGGGATCATGACCTGAGCTGAAATCAAGAGTTGGACACTCAACCAAGACACTCAGTCACTCTGTCAATCAAGAATTCTATATTTGAGAAAATTGTCCTCCAAGAAATGACACATTCCCAGATAAACAAAAGCTGAGGGAGTTCATTACCATTAGATGAGCCCTGCAAGACATGTTAACAGGAGTTCTTCCAGTTGAAATTGAAAAAGAAGCTAAATAGTAATCAAAGCCATATAAAGAAATGAAGATCTCTGGTAAAGATAAATACAGGGGCAATTACAAAAGCTAGTATTATTATAACTTTGGTTTGTAACTCCACTTTTTACTTTCCACATTATTTAAAAACAATCTCTCAAAAATAAACAAACATTAAAAAAATTTTTTTTGACCCAGCAATTGCACTATTAGGTATTTATCCAAGGGATACAGGTATGCTGTTTCAAAGGGGCACATGCACCCCAATGTTTATAGCAGCACTATTGACAACAGCCAAAGTATGGAAAGAGCCCAAATGTCAATCGATGGATGAATGGATAAAGAAGATGTGGTATACATATACAATGGAGTATTACTTGGCAATCAAAAAGAATGAAATCTTGCCATTTGCAACTATGTGGATGGAACTGGAGGGTATTAATCATGCTAAGCGAAATTAGTCAGAGGAAGACAAATATACAACTTCACTCATATGAGGACTTTAAGACGGAACAGATGAACACAAGGGAAGGGAAGAAAAAATTATATAAAAACAGGGAGGGGGACAAAACATGAGACCTCTAAATATGGAGAACAAACAGAGGGTTACTGGAAGGGTTGTGGGAAGGGGGATGGGCTAAATGGTTAAGGGGCATTAAGGAATCTACTCCTGAAATCACTGTTGCGCTATATGCTAACTTGGATGTAAATTAAAATAAAATAAAACTTCAAAAAAATATACAGTACAAAAAAATTTTTAAACATTTTTGTTAATAAAAAAAAAGTCAAGACAATGGAAGAAGTAGCTTCTGCCAACCAGGAAGCAGCAGGTGAGTTCTCAGAATCACTAATAAAATCACTGAGGGAAAAAGAATGTCTGGTTTATAATAACCCAGATGAATGGGTCCTACTCCAGAAAGAAAAAAAAAAAAAAATGCCACAAGGGACATCTATTATTAAGGAAGAGAAGAGAGCACCAAGATATAAGGCAGGGAAATATAGGCTAACTCTACTGTTTTGAGTCAGGCTCATGAGCTGTAAAGCTGCTAACCCCTGAGCCAGTCTTCTGGTTATACAACAAGAAAGCCTGAACAAGAACACTTTTTCTGGACTGGTTCCACTGATGCTGAGTTCCTGAAGTCTGGAAGTACCTTGCTGGTAAGAACTGACTTTTAAAGTTCTTTTCATATTGGACAATGCCCTTGACCACCCAGAACCCCATGAGTTCAAAGCCAAAGGTGCCAAAGTAGTCTACCTGCCCCCAAACACATCTCTAATTCAGCTTTTAGATCAGGGGATCATAAGGACCTTTAATGTTTATTAAACATGGTACTCTATGGAAAGGACTGTCAATGCTATGAAAGAGAACCCTGACAGAATATCATGAAAGTCTGAAAGGATTACACCACTGAAGAGGCCATTGTTATAGAAAAAGCCATGAAAGGAGGCGCCTGGAAGGCTCAGTCAGTTAATGGTCTGACTTCAGGTCAGGTCATGATCTTGTAGTTCCTGAGTTTGAGCCCTGCATCAGGCTCTGCACTGACAGTGTGGAGCTTGTTTGGGATTCTCTCTCTTTCCCTCTCTGCCCTTCCCCAACTTACACTTTCTCTAAATAAAACAAACTTAAAATAAATAAATAAATAAATAAGCCTGTTGTATGTGTGTGTCTTTGTATGAAAATGTAATAACTGTATGGCAAGAGCCATATGAGATGTTCTGTGTCGTCACCCAAGTATTCATGGTGTAGAACATCATGTGCAAGACTTGTATGAAGTGGACAGTCTATCCTTACATAGGCATAATGTGAGTGACGTTTAACAAAAAATTAATAATATGTTAGTTTTCTTGCTATTTTATAACATTTTTTTCAAAGAATTACATTACCATACAGTATGCCTCTCTCTCCCATAACTGGAGAAACTGCCTATCAGCCTATCATCACAGGTAAATATTTTAAAAATCTAACAGTGTTTCCAATACTATATTATGAATATGACTGTAATACTGTATGCTACAAAAATTTTATAATGATTCGTTCATTAGTGTACAGGCTAGGCTACCATAAAGCAATCATATTGCTGCTTCCTTGGTGCCACTGCATGAATCATTAGTACCTGTAAATAAATATGAATTTTTTATATATTCTTTTTTTAAATGTTTATTTTTTGAGAGAGACAGAGTGCATATAGACAAGGGGCAGAGAGAGAGAGACACAGAATCCAAAACAGGCTCCAGGCTCTAAGCTGTCAGCACAGAGCCCAACAGGGGGCTCAAACTCACAAACAGTGAGATCATGATCTGAGCCGAAGTTGGACGCTTAACCAACTGAACCAACCAGGCGCCCCATTATCTTTTTGTTTTTGATATCTACTGTTAGTAATATGTATAAACATCTACACTGTTTTTATCATATAAGTTATGATAATACTGATAAGGTACTATTGATAAAAAGACAATATTGATATAGATACTAACAATTCATTTTTGTAAACAATTAAATAGATGGTATTGATTAAAAAAACAGTACTATGTGTATTTTCTCTTCCTTGAGATTTTAATAATATTTTCTCTCTAGCTTACCTCGTCCTTAAGAATACAGTATATACTAGAGTGCCTGGGTAGTTCAGTTGGTTAAGCAGCCTGTTTCAGCTCAGGTCATGATCGTCTCACATCAGGCTCTGCACTGACCACACGGGGCCTGCTTTAGATTTGCTGTCTCCCTCTTCTCTCTGCCCCTCACCTGCTCGCACTCTCTCTCAAAAATGAACATTAAAAAAAAAAAGAATACAGCAGCATATAATACATATACAAAATATGTGCTGACTTTTTCAGTTGTCAGTGAGGCTTCCAGTCAACAGTAGGCTATTAGTAGTTAAGTTTTGGGGATTTAAAAATTATACATGGATTTTCATCAGTGCATGGAGTTGGTGCCCCAACCCACCATGCCATTCAAGTATCAACTGTATATGCTGTGTATATGTTGTATAACTGTATAAACTGTATATGTTTAAAGAGACTCACTTTAGATCCAAAGACACAAATAGGTTGAAAGTGAAAAGACAGAAAAGATATTCCATGCAAATAGTAACCAAATGAAAGCTGAGGTGCTAGATTAATATCTGACAAAATAGACTTTTTTTTAATGTTTATTTTTGAGAGAGAATGACTGCACGGACACGCGTGTGGGGAAGGGGCAGAGAAAGAGGGAGAGAGTGAGAATCTCAAGCAGGTTCTGCAGTCAGTGCAGAGCCCGATGTGGGACTCGAACTCATGAACCGTGAGATCATGACCTGAGCCGAAATTCAGAGTCGGATGCTTAACCAACTGAATCACCCAGGCACCCCTCAGACAAAACAGACTTTGAGTCCAAAGTTTATGAAAGACAAAGGATGACATCAGATATTAACTAAAAGGTTCAAAATATACAGCAAGAAGATAAATCATAAATATTAAGCACCTAATAACAGATTCTCAAAATATATGAAGCAAAAACTGAAAATGTGAAGAGAAAAATCAACAGTTCTCTAATAACTGGAAATTTCAAACCCCACTTTCAATAATCGGTCAACCAGACAGAATAAAAGGAAATAGCTTAACACAATTAGAGATCTAATAGACACAAACAGAACACTCTATGCAAAAGTAGCAGAATCACATTTTCTCAAGTGCACCCGGACTAGTCTCCAGGATGGACCATTTGTTAAACCACAAATAGGTCTCAATAGATATAAAAAGATACTGGGGCACCTGGGTGGCTGTTGGTTAAACATCAGACTCTTGGTTTTGTCTCAGGTCATGCATGATCTTGCAGTTTCATGAGTTCAAGTCCCGCATCCAGCTCTGCACAGAGTGCAGAGCCTGCTTGGGATTCTCTCTCCACCCCACCCCTTCCCCACTCACGCTGTCTCTGTCCCTCACAACATAAATAAATAAACTTAAAAAAAAAAGATACCATTTAAGTATCTTCTCTGACCAATGGGGATGAAGTTAAAAGTCAGTAACATAAGGAAAACTACAATTCACAAACTTAAAAAAATTTTTTTTTAAATGTTTATTCATTTTTGAAAGAGAGAGAGCACAAGCAGGGATGGGGTGGAGAGAGAGGGATACAGAATCCAAAGCAGGCTCCAGGCTCTGAGTTGTCAGCACAGAGCCCCACGCGGCTCAAACTCACACCATGAGATCATCACCTGAGCCGAAGTCGGATGCTCAACCAACGAGCCACCCAGACACTCCCCGCCTTTTTAAATTTTTTTAATGTTTATTCATTTTTGAAAGAGAGGGACAGAGTGCAAGCAGGGGTGGGGCAGAGAGAGAGGGAGTACAATTCACAAACTTTTAAATACATATTGCCCCTGACTTTCCAGTTCCTCTTCTAGGAATGCATTCCCTAGAAACTTACAGTGTGAGGTGACATATTTACAAATGCACATATTGCAGCACTGTTTATAATAGCAAAAGATTATAAAATCTAAACCATCAATTGAGTATACTACACTATTAAAATACCATGCAACTCTCAAAAAATAAGGTAGCTATGCTAGTTGATCTAGGATGTTATTATACATTAAGTTTTAAAATATGTGTAAAATAACTATTTGTAACATCGTATCATTTGTGCAAAACAGAAAAGAATACAGGCAAACTTTGGAGATAGTGCAGATCTGGTTCCAGGTTACTGCAATAAAGTGAATATTGCAGTAAAGTGATTGAAATGAATTTTGTGGTTTCCCAGGGCATATAAAAGTTATGTTTACACTGTACTGCCATCTATTAAGTGTGCAATAGCATTATGTCTAAAAAAACAATGTACATACCTCAGTTAAAAATACTTTATTGCTAAAAAATGCTAACCATCATCTCAGCTTTTAGCAAACTGTAATCACTGATCACCATGACAAATAATAATGAAAAGTATGAAATACTGTATCACCAGAATATGATACAGAGACAAAATGAGCAAATACCGGTGGAAAAATGGTGCTGATAGACCTACTCCACTCAGGGTTGCCACAAACCTTCAATCTGTATAAGATGCAGTATCTGTAAAATGCAACAAAACAAGATATGCCTGTATATTTAACAAAGTTCGAGGACTCAAACTTGCAGATTATAAAACTTAATACAAAGTTACACTAATCAAGACAGTGTGGCACTGGCATAAGGATGGCCGTAAGATCAGTGGGACAGAATTCAGAGTTCAGAAATAAATCCTCACATTTAGGATCAAGTATTTTAGACAAGAGTGCCAAAGACCATTCAACGAAGGACAGTCTTTTTAACAAAAGTACTAAGACAACATGTCACCAAGCACAAGAATGAAGTTGGACCCCTGTATCATGCCATTTATAAAAATTAACTCAATGGGGCACCTGGGTGGTTTAGTCCTTTAAGTGTCCAACTCTTGATTTCAACTCAGGTCATGATTTCATGGTTCATGGGATTGAGCCCCACCTTGGGCTCTGCGCAGACAGCACAGAGCCTGCTTGGGATTCTTTCTCTCTCTGCCCCTCCCTTCCCTGTGCTCCCCCACCTTAAAATAAATAAACATATTTAAAAAATTAACATAAAAGGGGGGCACCTGGGTGGCCCAGTTGGCTGAGCGTCCGACTTCAGTTCAGGTCATGATCTCACTGTTCATGGGTTCAAGCCTCGCATAGGGCTCTGTGCTGACAGCTCAGAGCCTGGAGCCTGCTTCGGATTGTGTCTCCCTCTCTCTCTGCCCCTCCCCTGCTCATACTCTCCCTCCCTCCCTCTCTCTCTCTAAAAAACAAATGAACAGTTAAAAAAAACTTAAAAATTTTTCTTTAAATAAAAAAAAAAAACTGGCATAAATCTTTATGACCTCAGAGTAGGCAATGGTTTCATAGATAAGACAGATATGAAAAATAACAAAAGGAAAAATAAATTGGCAATCATCAAAATTTAAAACTTTAGTGCTTTAAAAGATACCAAGAAAGTGAAAAGGCAGCTCACAGAATGGAAAAAAATGTGTGCAAATCATATACTCAATAAGGGATTTATATCTACAATATATAAATAACTTTTAAAATAAATGTTTATTTAGAGAGACACAGAGAGAGAGAATGCACATCAGCAGAGAAGAGGCAGAGAGAGGGACAAAGATAGAATCCCAAGTAGGCTCCACACTGCCAGCACAGAGCCTCACACAGGGCTCGATCTCAACTGTGAGATCATGACCTGAGCAGAAATCAAGAGTCGGGTGCTTAACCCACTGAGCCATCCAGGCGTCCCTATATAAATAACTTCCATAACTCAATAAGAAAAGACAACCCAATAAACAAAATGGGAGAAGGGCATGAGTAGACATTCCCCTAAAGATGACATACAAATGGTCAACAAGCATAGGAAAAATGTTCAACATTACCCATAAAGGAAATGCACATTGAAACCACAATGAGATACCACTTCACATCCACTAGAGTGGCTATGAAAAAAAGGTAAGTTGATGAGGATGTGGAAAAATTAGAATGCCCATACACTGCTGGTGGGAATAGGGCGAAAGATTTGTGAAACCATCTAGTAGTAGTAGTTCCCTCCAAAGTTTTACTCAGGATGGATGGAGTTCTTACAGACAGGCAGTTAATTCAGCATAGCAAGTGGCTATGGGTCTTGGACTGTAAAGATCTCAAACTGTTCTCAAACTTTAAATAGGCAAAAACTGTTGAGCTGCAGGCATGAAGCCAGGGCCACTTCCGGTAAGCAGAACTGGCAGTGGAAAATGAACCCAATGCCAAGTCAAAGCTATAAACGCTGAAGCTTATCAGATCCCAGCAAAAACACTGGTTGATATATGCATAAAGACAGGAGCCAAGAAAGTCAAAATCTACTAAGGAGTGATAACAAGTTACCTACCATGTCATTTAACCCTGAAAATAAATGATATTAAAACATCAATTCCATACAAACTGTGGCTGGCCATGAACCGTCAAGTGGGATTGAGAAGGGCCTACCACCTCAACTGCCTAGGATCCCACTCCAACACATGCTACTCACCAGTCAGTAAAAGGTCCCTTTGGTGAATTCTGAAGACTAGCATATGAAACCAATGCAGTTACAGATCTGGATAAGTAGTAAATAGTCAAATGAGAGTTTTGGAAGACTGAAGTGAAAAACGGTTCCATATGAATAGCGGTTGAACAGGGTCGCCTGTTCTGGAGATGGTGAGCATTATACTAAGCTTTAGGCTATACTCCTAGTGATACTCTTCCCTCAAATCCTTTAAGTTCAACTTTGCAATCACACTCCCCTAGAACCTAGACTGGTTTCCTGGAAGCTGTTTGGCAGAAAAGCCTCCCCAAGGTAGGTCAGCATTCTTTATGGTTGGAGCTATGATGGTAGCTGATTATTTTCAAGCTTCCTCCACCTTTAATAAAAATATTCTTGGCAAATGCTTCCACTCTGGTCCATCTTGCAAAGTTCCACGAATTTCACCTCTAGCAACTTAATTCCAATACCCAGGACCATCCTTTTTAATCATGACTTCAGTTCCAAAAGCCAACAAAGCAGAACCAGAAGTCCTATTCTATTAGTGTATCTGCCGAATGCAGCAGCTTGATCCTGCATCAAACACTCTAATTTTTCCAAAGTAAATGCTTTGAGTCTCAGTTAAGAACATTAAGGGGGCATCAACAGGCAACGGTTGGTCTAAGCACCTACCCAAGTAAGACCCAACCAAAGTTGTTAAACAGTAGCAACTTTAATACGCACAATGGGAGATGGAATTAGTGACTGCTGGCAGCACCCATGTCCCTCACAAATTTTCATTTAAAGATTTAAATGTATTGGGGCACCTGAGTGGCTCAGTTGGTTGAGCGTCCGACTTCAGCTCAGGTCATGATCTCACGGTTCGTGAGTTCAAGCCCCGCATCGGGCTCTGGGCTGACAGCTCGGAGCCTGGAGCCTGCTTCCGATTCTGTGTCTCCCTCTCTCTGTCACTCTCCCCCTCATGCTCTGTCTCTTTCTCTCAAAAATAAATAAACATTTTTAAAAAATTATTTTTTTAAATAGGACTAAGCTTTAAAAAAAAAAGATTTAAATGTATTAATTCCAATTATGAGGCCTCTAAAGAGTCCTCAGATTTGGAATGGGGAATTTACATGCCTGCTGCCATCCCTAGATGTGACATCTGTTTCTCAGTCTCCTTCTCCAGAACCATATCCTGATTCCCCTTTAATGGCACTTGCTTTGCCTACCATTACACTACACTTACAAGCTAATTAAAAATGGATCAGACATAAATGTAGAAACTCCACTATAAAGCTTCTAAAAGAAAACACACGGGAAAAAAAAATTTTTTTTTTGAGAGAGAGAGAGAGAGTAAACGAACACACCCTGATTGCAAGAAGGGCAGAGGAGACAGAATCTCAAGCAGGCTCCATGCCCAGCACTAAGCCCAAAGCAGGGCTCAATCTCATGACCCTGAGATCATGACTTGAGCTGAAATCAAGAGTTGGATGCTTAACCAAATGAGCCACCCAGGTGCCCCAAGAGAAAATCTTTTTGAGCTTGGTATCAACAGAAAGGATCCAGAAAGCATTTATAAAAGAAAAAGATTAAAATTAAAACCTGTTCCTCAAAAGACACTGCTTAAAAATAAATAGGCAAACTAGGGAAAAGGAGTAAATATTTATAACACATATCTGACAAATGCTTACTATTATTAGTCATAAGGAAAACAGAATAAAACCACGAGATACTAGTACACACCCACCAGAACTGCTAAAATTAAAAAGACTTACAACAGGAAATAAACAAGGATTTTCAGCAATCAGAACTCTTATGCATTACTGGAAAGAATGTAAGATGGTACAACCACTTTAGAAATTGGTCTGACAAACACTACCCTATGACACAGCAATTTCACTTCTAAGTACAGTATTTACATAAGTGAAAACAAAAAACTTGTACAAAAATGTTCACAAAAGCTTTATTCATAATAGCTTAAAAATGAAGTCAACCCAAACATCCTTCAAAAGATGAAATAAACACATACAGATTGATGTTCTGAGGGTTTCCATCCCTGGGGTAGTGTACTTTATATAATTGGATTTCAAATAGAGAGATGCCTTTTTGGTAAACTGGAGAGAAGGATTAGTAGAAAGGGGAGGTGGAAAAGGAGAATCAGTAAGATCCTTCTTTTATAAAAGTTATTTTTACAGGGGTGCCTGGGTGGCTTCAGTTGGTTAAGCATCCAACTTCAGCTCAGGTCATGATCTCACGGTTATTGAGTTCAAGCCCCACATGGGGCTCTGCGCTGACAATGTAGAGCCTGCTTGGGGTTCTCTCCTTCCACCCCAGCTCCTCCCCTACTCACGCTTTCTCTGTCAAAATAAACTTTAAAAAATTATTTTTACAAATCGTTACACATATAAAATTTACCATTTTAACCATATTTAAGTGTACAATTCAGTGGCATTATGTATCTTCACACTGTTGTGTAACCATCATCCCCATCCATCCACAGAACTTTTTTCATCTTCAAAACTGAAAATCTGTATTCGTTAAACAGTAACTCCTCATTCCCCTCTCAAACCAGCCCCTGGAAACCACCATTCTATTTTTTGTCTCTGATTCTGACTACTCTAAGTACCTCATAATATTAGTGGAACCATACAATATTTGTCCTTTCGTGAGACTGGCTTTCTTCACTTAGCATATCTTCAAGTTCAGCCACACTGCAACATCTATTAGAATTTCATTACTTGTTAAGGCCGAGTAATATTGCAATGTATGTATATACCACATTTTGTTTATCCATTCATCCACTGATGGACACTTGGGTTACTTCCATCTTTCGGCTACTGTGAATAATGAACCTGGGTGTACAAATATCTCTGAGACCCTGCTTTGAATTATTTTCGACATATACCCAGAAGTGGAATTGCTGGATCATATGGTAATGTTTTTAATTTATGAGGAATCACCACACTGTTTTCCACACCAGTTACATCATTCTACATTCCCACCAACAGAGCACCTTCAGTCATGGACTGAACTGTGTCTCGCCCCCCCCATTCATATGCTTAACTCTCAGCTTCAGGTGGCCCAGTATGTGAAGAGAAGGCCTTTATAGACATAAGATTAAATGAGGTCTTAAGAGTGGGACCCTAATCCAATAGGTCTGATGTCAGAGGAAGAGATACTACGAATGTATGCACAGAGGAATGTTTGTGTGACAACACAGCAAGAAGGCAGCCTTCTGCAAGCCTCACCAAAACCCAACCCTGCTGGCACCTTGATCTTAGAATGGGAGAAAATACACTTCTGTTGTTTAATTCACCCCATCTGTGGTATCGTGGTATAGCAGCCCTACCAGAATAATACAAGCTTCAATTTCTCCACATCATCACCAACACTTGTTATTTTCTGTTTTGGAAGTGTTTTTGTTTTGACAATGTAGAGCCTACTTGGGATTCTAACAATCAAAATGGTTATTTTGATAATCACACCATCCTAATGGGTGTGAAGTTGCATCTGTCATTTTGATTTGCATTTCCCCTAATCATTCATAATGTAGAGAGTCTTTCCATGGGCTTATTGGCCATCTATATATCTTTCTTTGGAGAAATGTCTATTCAAGTCTTTTGCTCATTTTTAAATCAGGCCGTATTTTTGTTGTTGTTGAGTTTAGAAGTTTTCTGTATATTCCAGATGTTAATTCCTTATCAGATATGTGATTTACAAATATTTTCTCCCATTCTGTGGGTTGCCTTTTGACTCTGTTGCCGGTGTTCTCTGATGAAAGGTTTTTCATTTTGATAAAGTTCAATTTGTCTACTTTTCATTTTGTTGACTATGCCTTTGGTGCCATTATCGAGGAGATTATTTCCAAATCCAACTTAAACATGTTCAAGGTGGTAATAGGTTTTTCAGCATTTTAGGGGGGTAAATTAAAAAAAAAAATTTTTTTAATGTTTATTTATTTTTGAGAGACACAGAGGCAGAATGCGAGTGGGTTAGGGGCAGAGAGAGAGGGAGACACAGAATCCGAAGCAGGCTCCAGGCTCCGGGCTGTCAGCACAGAGCCCGACGCGGGGCTCGAACTCACAGACCGTGAGATCGTGACCTGAACCGAAGTCGGACACACAACCGACTGAGCCAGCCAGGCACCCCAAATTTTTAAAATTTTAAGTGGTCCAATAATAAAAGGGTTTCAAGACCACTGGCCTAGTGTATGTATTTTAGAGTCAGAATGCCTGGGTTTCGATCAAAACTCCAGTTTTCTGGTGCTCAGTCAGTTAAGCAAGCGTCCAACTTCAGCTCAGGTCATGGTCTCATGGTTCACGAGTTCGAGTCCCATGTCAGGCTCTGTCCTGACAGCTCAGAGCCTGGAGCCTGCTTCAGATTCTGTGTCTCCCTCTCTCTCTGCCCCTCCTCTGCTCATACTCTGTCTCTCTCTCTCAAAAATAAATAAACGTTAAAAAAAAATTTTTTAAAAACACTCGTTTTCTAACTATTGCACCCGTGATAAGTTATTTAATTTCTATATGCCTCAAAGCTCTCCTATACAATAAGAATAATGGTACCTATCTCATATGATTACTATCAGGAGTAAATGAGATCATTGCATAAGAAGCAATCATATTCATAGCCCCATTGTTCACAATAGCCTCCAACTGGAACAGTTCAAATGTCCCTCAACAGGTGAATGGATAAACACAACGAGATACAACCATAAAAAGGAATGCAACAAAATGGATGAACCACAAAAAACAATGCAAGTGAAAGAAACCAGGCATAAAAGACTGAGAACTGTGTTAACTCCAATTACATGCAATTTCTAGAAAACATAAAACTACAGAGACAGAAAGCACATCAGTGGATGCTAGAACTTGCAGTTGGAGTGAAATGAAAAGTGGAGATAAACAACAAACAGGAACTAAAGATTATTTTGAGGTGTTAGAAATATTCTAATTCTGAACAGCAGTGATGACTATATCAAACTGAACACATACTGTGGAGGAATTTCATGATATGTAAACTACATCCCCAAAAAAAGAGTTTTGAAGAATTCTAAAACAATGTTTTAAATATTATTACTGCTACTATGCTCCGGTATTTAAAATCATAATAACATTGGGGCACCTGGGTGGTTGAGTCAGTTAAGTGCCTGACTCTTGATTTCAGCTCAGGTCATGATCTCAGAGTCGTGAGATCAAGCCCCGTGTTGCACTGGGCTTGAAGCCTGCTTAAGATAGTCTCCCTCTCCGCCCCCCCCCCCCCCCCATGCACATGCTATCTTTCTTTAAAAAACAGTTTTTTTAATAAACTAAATCACAGTAACATCAAGCTGGAAAGGACCTTCCTGAGTATGTCTATTCCTACTCCCGGAAATGAGAGAGAGAAAGATAAGCATAGCTGAGTGCTGTGTCACAGTTAAGCATTTTACATGGATTCTCTCCTTTAATCACAAGTCCTCTACGGGGTAAACTCTGTTACTATTCCCACTTTATAGACCATGAAGCTGAGACTCAAATAGGTTGAGAGACTTGCCCCCAAACAATGTAACTGATATGAGGAAAATATACAAAGTCAAGACCACTTGATTCCAAAGTCAATGCTTAGAAAAAACCATCCTGGGGCATCTGGTGGCTCAGTCTCAGTGTCTGACTTCAGCTCAGGTCATGATCTTGCGGTTCATGGGTTTGAGCCCCATGTCAGGCTCTCTGCTGTCAGCGCAGAGCCCACTTCAGATGCTCTGTCCCCTTCTCTCTCTGCCTCTCCCCTGCTCTCTCTCTCAAAAATAAGTAAACTTAAAAAGAAAAGAAAGAAAAAAGAAAGACCCATTCTGGAATTCATATGGAATTTCAAAGGACTCTAAATAGCCCAAACAATTTTTAAAAAAGAATATACTTGGAGAACTTACACTTCCCAATTTCAAAACTTACTACAAAGCTACAGTTATCAAACAGTGTGGTACTGTTATAAGGACAAACAGAGATCAATGAAATAGAGAACCAAAAAATAAATCCTCACGTATAGGTCAGGGTATTTTCAACAAGGGTACCAAGATTTTTCAAGGGAAAAAGACAGTCTTTTCAACAAATGGTCATAGAAAAATGAATATCCAAGTGCAAAAAAATGAAGTGGGACCTTTACCTAACACCATATACCAAAATTATCTCAAAATGGATCAAAGACCTAAATGTAAGTGCTAAAACTATGAAACTCTTACAATAAAACACAGGGGAAATGCTTCATGCATTGGATTTGGCAATGATCCCTTGGCTGTGATATCAAAGGCATAGTCAACAACAAAAATAGACAAATTGGACTTCATCAAAATGAAAAACTCTTCTGCATCAAAGAACACTATCAATAAAGTAAAAAGGCACCCCCATAGAATGGGAGAAAATATTTGCAAATCACATATCTGATAAAACAGTAATATTCAGAATATGTATATATCAATGTTCATAGCAGCATGATTCTCAATAGCCAAAAGGTAGAAACAACACAGTTGTCTACCAACAAATCAAGAGATAAACAAATGTGGTCTATACGCACCAACAGAATATTATTCATCCATAAAAAAGAATGAAGATGTTGATTATATCTCAATTAAAAAAATTTTTTTTAATTTGTAAAAAAAGAATGAAGTTTGGATACATGCTAGGACATGAATGGATTGTGAAAACACTATGGTAAGTGAAAGAAGTCAGACAAGAAAGGACAAATATTGTATGATTTCACTTATATGGGGTACCTAGAACAGGCAAAATCACAGTGACAGAATATAGATTAGAGGTCACCAAGGGTTGGAGGGAGGGGACAATGAGACTTACTTAATGGACAGAATTTCTGTTTGGGGTAATGAACAAATTTTGGAAATAGAGAGTGGTGATGGTTGCACTATAGTGTATGTAATTAACGCACTGAATTTTACAGTTAAAAACGGTTTAAGGGAACCTGGGTCGCTCAATTGGAAGAGTGTGCGCCTCTAGATCTTGGGGTCATTAGTCCAAGTCCCATGTTGGGTGTACAGATCCCTTAAATAAATAAACTTAAAATTTTAAAAAAAGTTTTTTTAATATTTATTTTTGAGATTTTTGTAACTAAGTTTTTGTGTGTATACCTGATTATTATTGTTTTTTAATGTTTATTTACTTTTGAGAGAGAGAGCAGGGAAGGGGCAGAGAGAGACAGAGAATCCCAAGCAGGCTCCACACTGTTAGCACAGAGCCCAACACGAAGCTTGAACCCACAAACTGTGAGATCATGACCTGAGCCAAAATCAAGAGTCAGTCGCTCAATCAACTGAGACACCTAGGCGCCCCTTTTTTTAATGATTTAAATAGCAAATTTTGTTCCAACATACATAACAAAATATATTTACCGCAACTCTGTAAAAAATTAGCAATATGTAAAAAGCATTGAATTATACACTTTAAATGGTTAACTGCATGATGTATGAATTATGAATTATATCTGAACAAATCTGTTTTAAAAAAAGAAACTAACATTTAGTAACCACTTTCTGCACACGAGGCACTGTTCTAATAGCATTACATAAACCTCACAAAAACCTCATTTCACATATGAAGTTAGGTAATTCACAATTTGAAGTAAGGTAGTTTATCCAATGTCACTGGGTTAGTGAAGGAGTCAGGGATTCAAACCCTATCAGATTCCAGAGCTCCTCTAGTCATTCGCTCTGCTATTCTGTGTCCCATAGTGTGATAGGAGGGTTATAAAATACGTTCAACTGATGCCCATTAACTAAGTGAATGAGATGAAGAAGGTATTGTGGGAGTGTAACAGAAAAATTAATTCTAAGCTCTTGGTATATACAGCTAAAAAAAAAAATCCATCAAGGAATGATTTATGATCTTTAAAATTTCAGAACTTTCTGGGGCACCTGGGAGGCTCAGTTGGTTAAGCATCTGACTTCGGCTCAGGTCATGATCTTATGATTCTGAAGTTCAAACCCCACATGTAGCTCTGTGCTAAAGGCTCGGGATGCTCTCTCCCTCTCTCTCTGCCCCTCCCTGACCGGCGCTTTCTCTCACTCAAAATAAATAAACTTAAAAAAAAAATGTTTTTCCAGAACTTTCTGATAGTTTCAATCTTTTTATTAATGTTTTTTGTTTATTTTTAAGAGAGACAGAGAGTGAGTGGGAAAGCTCAGTAGAGAAAGAGAGGGAGACACAGAATCTTAAGCAGGCTCCAGGCTCTGAGCTGTCAGCACAGCGATGGGGCCCAAACCCATGAACTGGGAGATCATGACCTGAGCTGAAGTCTGCCAGGTAACCGACTGAGCCACCCAGGCTCCCCGCTGATAGTTTCAATCTTAATACAACCCCGAATCAGATGAGTAACAGCAGTTTATACATTTAAACATTGGCAGAAGAGTATAACCTTGCTCAAGTACCCACAATAAAAGAGTTCATTTAGTAACACACACTCACCTCCCCCACCCAGGCCTTGACAAGTCTCCTCTGAAAGGCTTCAAGAACCTAGGATCCTAAAGGCAACAAAAATAAACCCAAGTCTGGTAACAGAATTCTATAAAGAAGGGTGTTACAGATGTCCAGACCTAGTACCTATCCTATAGGTTAAGTACCTAGTTAGGTGCTCATTAAATGAGACAAGGTTCAGGTCCAACTTGTCTGTGTTTCACCTAACATGCCATTAGTTACTTTAGACATTGCCAGTCCCTACCGTCACCCATCATCAGTTCTTCAGATCTCTCTCTACAATCCTCACAAGTTTGCTGATGTTGACATTATTAAACTATTCACACTGGTGGCATTACTCAACAGGAAGTTGAAAACTAACAAACCTAGGGCACAATCCAGAGTTCAGAAAATGAACCAGGTGACCAGGCACATCAGAGTCTACTGAACCCCTTCACTTAGATCCAGCAACTGTGACCTTCACAAGCAAACCTGAAATATGTAAAAAATACAATTACCCTTAAAGTTTATGTACCTTACAAAACAAGGCCTTTTCTATTTATTAAAAAATGCACCCCTAGAGTTGAATCCAGTAGCACATCAATAATAAAGTTAGAAGAAAAACAGAATTACAACGCCAAAAGGACTCTGAAGAGTAAATACTAAGAAACATCCCTCTTCCCACATTCTCCCAACGGGCGCAGAACCCACCAGACCACTCCCCCCCGCCACCAGGTTCTACCACCGCGCGTGCCGGGCTCGGAGATCTCTTGCCCTGTGGTCGGGCTGAGCCCACCCACCCGTGTCTGGCCAGGTCTAAAACGGGGCTACGTGCTAGGCACAAGAAGGCCTCCTTCTCGAGCGATGCCTCAAAACTGGATCAGGTTCCCGCAAAAGCAGGAAAACAGGCGGAAGAAAGGGCCCGCCTGAGGCTCCGCAGACCAGAAGCACCAAGCCGTAACCACGCGCTAGCCCGGGACCCCGCAGCTAACAGCCCCGAGGCTGGACCGGTAATTCTACAGCCGCCGCCGGGCCCCGCCCCGGGCCCGCGACCGTTCCGGGGCGTTCCTCCCGAGGGCGGCGCCTCCCTCACCACACCGCCACTTGGCTCTCTTCCTCCCAAACGAGGCCGCGGCCGCCGCGCGACACCGAAGCCACAGCTTCCAGGCCGCGAGGACCCGCGACTTCCATAGCGGCTTGGCAGGCTGGCTCCTTCCCCGCAGGGTCCGGCACGCCCTCTCTACCGCCCCAGGCCCTTACCGAGGCAGCGCGGCCTCCGCGGCCCGCTCCTCCTAATCCTCAGCCGCCGCCACCGACCCTGCGTCGCGGAGACCGGAACTTCCTCCGCGCCGGGCCGCTGCTCCACAAAGGCGCCGCGCTGCCGCTTCCAGCGCTCGGCCCGCCGGGAGATGGAGTACAGCTGCAGGTCGCGCCGACTCCACTCCCGCCGTGCCCCGCGCGTGGTGGGGGGGCGGGGCTGCCTACGGGAGCGAAGCGTGAGGGCACGCCGCTCGCCGTCGTCCAATGGGAGGGCGCTCTTCCCCAGGTCTGCGGGGTCTGCAGGGGGTTGTGGTTTAGGCCCTGGCTGGTCTTTGGGCGCTGTTTCTGGAGTAGAGCAAGGCGCGCATTCCCCTGTTGATTTTGCGTCCGCGAGGTTTGTTCTTCTCTGCCCCAGGGGCGTGGGTAAGGCCCTAGTCCGCTTGGTTCGAGGCCGCCGTATTTTCCGTCATTGTGAAGGCAGTAGAAGGGAAACTTCTCCGGTCGAAGCTTTCCGGGAAAGTGACTGGTGGCCCACCCAAACGCCTAACTCCTGACCCCTCAGTCCAGGGGTTTAGCCCTTTTTGCCCAAGACCCGAGGATAGGTGCAAGAGAAGCCCTTGAATTAGAGGCTCGTCCCCTTTTCTTCTAATGGATTTCCAAGTTAGGCATTCTGCAGGTATTTCAGGCAAATACAATCTGTTCAAGGTTCAGTAGTCCCACTTATGAGGGAAATTCCACCCAGCTTCCCCAGGGCCTTTCTAGATCTCAGGCAATAAATCCAGCCAAGAGTGACTTGTGCGAGGTCTCAGAACTGGAAAGTTCTCTGCAAATCTCCCAATCTAGCAGGAAAGCTTTCAGTTTGCAGCTCATTTCCAGAATCTCCTTACAGCTAATGTTCAAACGGCAAGCTCTAAGCTTCCAGGTGGATTGTCTACACTGTTGATATGCTTTCTGGTTACTGGCACCTGATGTCTCTATCAGTGGACCTTTAAGAAAGGTAACCTGATTGTATAGCCCAAATTCAACATCATGGTGTCAAAGAAATCTGCCAGAAAAGCCGATAAAGCGTTCTAAAATAAAGCAATCTTTATCTGCAGTGAAAGGAGGTTGTTGGGTTAAGTAGTCTTAAAAATTACCTTTCCACTTTTCAGGCATCTTGTCCGGAAGTCATTCCTTCATTCAAGAACTGTATGAAGGGCCTGTGTGGGATAGGCACTGCATCGGGTGCTGGTGATCCAGGAACAAACAAAGCTGATAAAATTTGCTGCCCAAATGGAGATGGGTGTGGGGTAATTATTGGAGATGGACAACAAATTAAACAAGATATGCACTCTTTGTGAAATGAGTTTGGTTTCTGTAAGGAGGGAGATGGAAAGCCATTGGAAGGCTCTAAATAGAATAATATAACTTGGCATCCATGTTTAAATGATCCCTCTGGCTGCTATGTGGAAATAGGCCAAAGGTAGGAAGGGCAGAAGCAGCGCAGCTGGTTAGGAGTGTTGCAATAATGCAGCCACAGAAGGATGGTACTTGTACCTGTGTGGCCACAGGAGACATGGACTGGGATGAGGGCAGAGAGGGAAGAATGTGGGAGAAGCAGTTTTGGTAGGAAGAACAAGAGCTCAGTTTGGGGTAGGTTGAGTTTTTGACGCCTCACATTCAAGTGAAACGTGGAATTGACAGTTGGATACATCAGTCTGGAATTCAGGGTCAAAGGTCAGGGTTAGAGCTACAGATCTGGGAGGTACCAGCATATTGTTGGTGTTGGTGTCTGAAGCCATAGGCTTGAATGAAATGACCAAGGGAATGAGGGAGGGAGTGTAGACAGAACAGAGTTCCAGCCCTGAGCCCTGGGGCACACCAACACAGGTTACAAGGAAGAGGAGGAACTGCTACACGGAACTGTGGGTACTTTGACTTTACCTTCCAAACTGGACCATTGTTGGTGGGTCTCTCTCTTATCAGGTAGTACTTTAGTCTCTGGAGAGGTAAGCCATATTAAGGCTAATTATTCCTGCCTTCTACCCAATTTCATTGGGTAATAATAATTGCCACTCTTTATCAAACTATAGGGCTGGCACTTTATTATCTCACTTAGTTTTCACAATAACCAGATGAGAAAACCGCTTTTATAGGTAAGGAAACCAAAGACCTGTTAAAGTAAGTACAGTAATTGCCACAGCTGGAAAGTAGAGGGTGGGGCGATTCCAACCCCAGTCTTATTCCAAGGTTTATGCTCCTGACTATTTTCCCCTTTTTCTTGAGGTGATTATTGAGGGTTTTCAGAGGAAGCATCTGGAATTTTCTTTTTTTAAACTTACAAGGGCTCATTGTATTAGTAAGGTTTTTGTCCCCTCCCCGCCCTCCCCCCCCCCCCCCCCCCCGGCCTAATAACAGGAAGTATGAGCTATTTAGAAGAGCTGATCTGAGCAGCATCCTCACCTGGAATGGGGAATACAAGGCCTAGTCAGGGAGGTGCGCCCACTTTCAAGCCCCTAAATGCTCACAGGGGAGGACCCAGCAAAGAGAAAGACCATGTCCTGTATGTTGTTCCTTGTTGCCTTGGTCTCATTTGGGGCCATGGCTCCTGGCATGGAAAGTAGGGTTTGATCAAATGTTAAAATGAGAGACAGGAACCAGGAGAGACACAGATGATACAAGACCACAGATGAAATTTTCCAGCAGAGCAAAAAAAACCATCTGCCTTACCAGGACCTGCAAAGTAATAAAGGCAGGAAGGAAAACTTCAGACTTTCCAGGGAGGGACTGAGTGTTCTCATTATTAGCTCAGAGTATTTCACATTAGATATCTTGTACTTGTAGGAGGGGGAAAGTGCTGAAAGGGTCATTAAGGGATTTTCCCCTAGTCACACAAGTAAAATAGCAACAGGGCAGGGAACAGATCCCAGCCTCCGGGCACAATTAGGCATTTTCACTTTAGCAGCACCTCAAGTTCTGAAATGTCCCCTAAAACTATGAAAGAAAAGACATCTGGGGAAGAACAAGAGGTTTTATTTTACCATTGCTCCAGTCCCCACTAGTCCTTGCTGCTACTGTTATGGAGAGGACATGCTGAGTCCATGAAAATCATGCACCCAGACAAAATAGAAAGCTGAGGTTTAGAGGAGCCCCAGACCTAGAGGGTGACAGAAGGTGCAGGGTAATGTGTGGTTTATGGCAACGCCCAAGGTTTGAAGCATTGTCCTGCAGGGCAGCAGAGCCATCATGGGACTGGCATTTGTTATTCCAAAAGACTAAGATTTATTTCTTGGTAGTTCTATAAGCAAAAAGGTGACATATTGGTATATGTGCTGCCGAAGCGAGCACAAAAAGGTGACATATTGGAAAGGATTGTCCCAATATTCAAATATAAGTCAGTAAGTGGATTAAAACAGAGTTTGGAATGATAACCTTAAAATGTTTTACTAAGTAGCCACAATGGTTTGCTCTGTGAGTGTCGTAGGCACAAGGCTTAGCCAGAAGCACATGGATGTAATCACTTGCTTGGCTAAGTAGACGCAATACAGTTGACCCCTGAACAGCCTAGGGGTTGGGGCACCAATTCCACTCCCACCCACTACCTGTGGAGTTGAAAATCCACGTAAAACTTTGGATTCCCCAAAACTTAACTACTTAAAGGTGAGGACCATGAGAAGTCAGTCACTTTTTACTGTGATAAGCAATTTACCAGAGACTACTCACAAAGAGATGATTAGCATCGCATGGGGTTTTAAGCTCACCACAAAAGCAGCAGGAGTTGGCTAACTAATTATCACAGTAGAACAGTATGTTCTGTAGTAAATTGTATGCAGTTAAGATTTAATACTACATCTTTATTCTTGTTTACATTTCTGATTGCAAATGGCACCATGTACATACAGTCTGTAAGTATTTGTGTGGGAGGGAGTTAATAAATTTTGACTTTTTATAATTTGTATATTTTTTATGGTAATAAATGGCAAGATGGATTAGTATGTATATATATTTTATGCATTCATGACATACCTAACTTAATTTTTTTATACTTCTAGGCCACATGGTTCATTTGCAAGTTTTTTCGAATTGTCACAAATCCCCCCAAAATTTTCCAATATACTTATTGAAAAACGTCTGCATATAAATGGATTTTCATATAATAAAACACCCGTTGTTCAAGGGTCAGCTGTACTTCCTAATGACAGTGGTGGTGCTGTCTGGTGGAGCTGATGTTCTTGAAAGCAAGAGTGAGACTCCAGAAAAAACCCTGAGGTCACCCTACAGACTATTGAAGAGACTGGGTAGGTATGTTAGGAAACTTTAAATGTCTTCAATGAAGATCAATTCTATGGAGGACAGTTTCTAGTTAATGGGATATAGCCAGGATACTTCTGCACCAATGAGAGAATATGACATCTTCTTGGCTTTAACTCTCTTTAAATTAAATTAAAAATTTTTTAAAGTAGACTCTACACGCAACGTGGGGCTTGAACTCACAACCCTGAGATCAAGAGTCGCATGTTCTACCAGCTGAGGCAGCAAGGCACCCCATGGCTTGAACTCTTACAAGTTCACACAATTTGTTCTCACAACTCATCACAACTAATGTGATGGGATTCATGACAGCCAAACTGTATAAATGATATTTATTCTAAGTGAGGGAGCCTGAACTCCTGAGGTAGTGAGGACTGAAAATACTGAGTGACCAGTGATGACCTGGAGAGATTCCTCTTTCCTCTTCCGCTCTCCTTTCCAGGGGGAATAGACAGTGAAGGAATTGGACATTTTCTCACATTTCCTTAACCTAAAAGGGAGGAGAAGTCTTCCCTTAAATTATATGCGAGGGTCTCAGCCCTGTGCAAAGCCATCTCCAGTAAAAGGCTACAGCTTTGTCACCATTTCAGTCATAGACCACTGTTGTGTTGGTAGGCTCCAGGTGACAGCCATCTGAGACCACAAGAGAAGCTCAGGGGCAGAGCTTTCCCAATTCCAGTGTAGGGCTGAGATGGAGACAGGATACTGCATTGGGGTGCTCCAAGCAGCAGAGAGAATCAAAGGAGTGATTTCAGACCTTTTCCTTCATCCTAAAACTATTGGGGAAATTAACCAGAAAAGCTATAAAGTGATTTCTCTTCAGAGAAAACATGAGCAGTATTTTTGTTAATCTCTGATTTTACTTCCTTAAACTGATCTTTAAAATTGTTTTGGGGTGCCTGGCTGGCTCAGTCGGTTGAGCCTCAAACTTCAGCTCAGGTCATGACTTCAGTTTGTGGGTTCAGGCCCCACATCAAGCTCTGTGCTGACAGCTCAGAGCCTGGAGCCTGCTTCGGATTGTGTCTCCCTCTTTCTCTGCTCCTCCCCCATTCATGCTCTGTCTCTGTCTCTCAAAAATAAATTTAAAGAAGTTAAAAAAAAAAAGAATAATGTTGTTTGGGGGGGCACCTGGGTGCCTCAGTCGGTTAAGCAACTGACTCTTGATGTTGGCTCAGGTCATGATCTCACGGTTCCTGATTTCAAAGGTGTGGAGCCTACTTGGGATTCTGCCTCCCTCTCTCTCTGCCCCTCCCCAGCTTGCTCTCTCAAAATAAATAAAAATAAACTTTAAAAAAAATTGGAAAAGCTTTATGTTTTCCTGTCGTTTGTATTGTTTTGTGTCTAGGACATTACAAATGCCCATAGCAATCGTTCCTTGCCCTGGCACATCACCTGGGAAGCTTTTAAAAAGATACCAATGCCTGAGTCCCATCCCAGTTCAATTAAATCGAATTCTCTAGGAGTAATCAAAATCTCTAAGCATTAGTGATTTTTTAAATTTCCCCAGGTCATTCTATGTGCAAAGCTGAGAACTGTTTTAGAGCCTCATACTGATAATATTAAAACGTGGCTAAAAGGACGTCTTCAGCAACAATTGGTGTGCCTACATCCTTTACAACCAGCGTAGCTAGAGTCACTAATGACATTTATCCAGTTCCCAAACTTGCACTGCCCTTCCACAATCAATAGAGGAAACAATCCCAAAGTGTCTTACTCTGCCTTGAAATAAACCTCTAGATGGCCAGGGCGGACGGGCCAGGGAGTCTGGGCCTACGGTCCACCCTGGCCTTTGGGCTCCGAGGAGGCATTTGGGCCAGGCCCGACGCTGGAGAAGGTGGTTCCGGATGAGACAAATCCTGCTCCGGGTGACGCCCCGCCCTCGACTTTGCCGGGACCGGGCGCCCAGCCCCGCCTCAGAGTGCCGCAGGCAGCGGTGAGCGCCGACTACATTTCCCACAATGCACCCCGGGGCGGGCAGGGCCAGAGGCAGAGCGGCTGGAGCCAGGCCTCCGCCACGAGAGGCCGGAGAGGGCTGTCTTCCTGGGTCGCCTGCTGGGCGAGGGGCGGTGGGAGGGGCGGTGGCCTGCGCTGTGGCCATGTCTGCGTCCGCAGGGGTCCGAGGGTCTGACCTGCGCCCTCCGGCCGGACTCGGCCGGACACCCGTGCCCTCCTGGGGGTCCGGCAGAGAGCAGTGACCGGCAGTCTCTGTGCGTCCTGGACCCCCCCCCCCCCCCCGGAGAAACAGGTGAGTACGACTGCCAACCCACGTGGCCAGGGGGTACCGAGAAACTGGAGAGCTGTCATCCTTGGAGCCAGGGGCTTGAAGACTGGGGGCCCCTGCCACCTACGCTTCACTTGCGATAGGAGGATTTAGTCTCTTTGGGGTGCCTTAGCCGGTTGTCCCCCAGCTGAAGAATACAAAAGGCGAAGACCAGAACCCTTCCTTTGGCTGGGAGAGCAAAGTCCTATAGGAGGCAGTGGCCTGGTAGGACCCGCCCCTCAAGGCACACATATTCCGCTCCCCCCTTCCCCCTCCCCCGGGCAGAATCCTTTCAAAGATCTGCAGAGGTGACTGTGGGGTGAGCAGGCAACTCCTGGAAGTGTCCTGGGGCTTTGGACTTTGCTCTCAAGGGTGCCCTGGCTCAGATAACCTGTCTGCCTGTACTGGCTGAGCCACCGTTTCTGGGTTCCAGTTTGCTGGGGGAGGGTGAGCAGCCTTTGTCAGAGAGGGGAGTGGCCACCAGCAGTGACAAGTACCAGGCGATGCTCACGGAGCAGGCATCCTGCTGAACCAGCTACAGCATAGCCTCACCAGGGCCCTGTCTGCCAGAGACCCATGCATTCTGGCACCACCCTCCCAGATAGCCCACTCCAAAAGGGTCAGGGCAGGATGGAGCACTATCCAAGCAGGAAGAGGGAGCAAGAGTGGTAGGAGTCAGTAGGGAGGGGCTCTTAAAGGTTCTGCCTGCTCCAGGGTGGGCACCTGAGGGAGGGAAGCACACAAGAAGGGCTGATTGAGACAACCTGTTTGGAGACATTGCTTGTAGGCACAGCAGAGCACATCTAGGGAAAGTAGCATGCCCTGGGGGCTTCTAGAGAGGCTGCCTGAGAAGGGACCCTGAGGGCACATATGGGACTGGTTCCAAGAGACCTCTCTTGCTTAACTGCTTCAGGCCCAGCCTCCCAGGAGCTTCTGTCATGAAGGTTATGGCTCCAGTGGGGGCTGGGGTGGGGTTTGCTGCCTAGTTTCCAGAGTAAGTGTCTAGAGAACTGTTTGCTTCATCAGGACTTCTGGCTGGATCCCCCAATTGGCCTTGGAGATGTTGAGATGCTACATGATGTCAGGTAGCTGGGGAACTATTGTGAAGGAAGCGTCTACTAGCCCAGCCCCAGCCAGCTGACCCTGCCCTCATTCCATATAGTTACCATGCTGAGTACCACTCAGCCATACTGGGTTCAGTCACCTAAGTCCACAAGGGATCGGTGGGTAGTGGGCTCCCAGGACCTTGGGTAAGTTGCCGTAGACCATGTTTGGGTCTTTGACCAGAGGTACAAGGCCACAGAGCAGAGGCATGTGGCAGACCAAGGATCAACTTGGGAGAAACTTCCAGGAGCAGCAGAGAACCAATGGTCTGTTCCTGCAATGTCAGGCCCAACAAATAGCCAGTAAGCCTGGAGGAACCCCCAGCCCAAGGCCCACAGACATCTCTTTGGCTGGACATCACAGGTGGGTCACTTCAGGCCAGAAGCTACCTGGCTTCATGAGGTCATAATCATGTTTGCTCAGGGTGAGCCAACTTTCAAAGGACTGATTTACATGGCAGAGACCACTTTTTGTGTGTAAGTGCAGCTACATATGGTTTGAATGCTAAGTAAAAATAATCATGATATATTAATGGCAGTAGCCATTAAGTGTGCAAGTGCTTACTGTGTGCCAGGGTAAACAAATTACATGAACATCTCATTTAATCCTTCCACAACCCAGTGAATTGGTATTATCATTATCCCCACTTTATAGATGAGAAAGCTAAGACTTATGGAACCAAACCAGGTCCATCCAGGTCCCTCTGATTCCAGGACCATTGTTCTTGAACACTTGACTACTACCAAAAACAAGTCTTCTCCACAGGCAGGGGTCTCCAGAGACTGCATTATAACTGGATATTCTTTGAGGATCTTTCACCTTTTCCCTTCCAAAGTTATTTATCTGGCAAATGTTGATTAAACTCCTCCTGCATGTGGAGCTGACATACTGAAATTTGAAATGCTTCATAGAAAAATGAAGCAGGGTAAGACAGGTAAGAATCAGGGATATTGTAGGAAGGCCTCTCTGATAGGTAACACTTGAGCAACAACCGGAAGGAAGTGAGAGAGTAGGTCATGTCAATATCTAGCCCCATCAGTGGAATAGGTGAATGAGGGACAAAGTGAAAAGCAGAGAGATGTGGTCTGTGCAGAAAGTTCAGCAAGGGCAAAATTCTGAAATGCAGAAGTACTTAGGATTCACATTTATATTATCCTAAAGGAAAGCCATGAGGTCAGTGTGTCTGGGCTGAGGTGAAGGGAGCAGGGGAAAGGGAAGGAGATCAAGTCAAAGAAATAAAAGGAAGCGGTAGAGTGGGGCTTTGTGTGCTGCTCTGAGGAAATTGGTGTCTCACTGAATGAGTGAGAACCATTATAGAGTTTTGAGCAGGGGAATTACACGGCCTGACTTCCTTTTTCAAGAGGATCTCTTTGAGTCCTGTGGGAGGGATATATTGCGCAAGGACAAAGGTAGATGTGGGGAGACTGGTTAAAAGGCTGGTGCATCACTCCCCTAGAGAGGTAATGGTGGCCTGGACCAATGTGGTAGTGGTGGTGGTGGTGGTGATGAGCAGTGGTCAGATTCTGGAGATGGGCTTTTCCCATTTAACATTAGTAATCTCTTCCACAAAAGTTGGACATTATCTGGAATCACTAACTGAGTATCTGTTTCCCATTATTTCATATATCTTTTTATTATCTATCTATCTATCTATTTATTTATTTATTTAATTTAGAGAGAGAGACAACATGAGTGGGGAAGGGGCAAAGAAAGAGAGAGAGAGAATTCTGCCAGCACAGACCCTGACATGGGGCTCAAACACACGAAACCATGAGATCATGCATGACCTGAGCTGAAACAAAGAGTCGGACATTAACTGACTAAGACACCCAGGTGCCCCTGTTTCCACTATTTAAATTTTTTTTAAATGTTTTTATTTTTGAGAGAGAGAGAGAGAGAGAGAGAGAGAGAGAGTGTGAGCAGGGGGAGGGGCAGAGAGAGAGAGGGAGACACAGAATCTGAAGCCAGCTCCAGGCTCCGAGTTGTCAGCACAGAGCCTGACGCAGGGCCCAAACCCACAAACCATGAGATCATGATCTAAGCTGAAGTCAGACACCCAACCAACTGAGCCACCCAGGCGCCTCCCCCCACCATTATTTTAAATGGGAAAAAGTATAATGCTTCCCTCATCGACCACAAACCTCCAATTTTCTAAAATGGTACTAAAACACAGGAAAATATATACCTAATACATGCCCAGTAGGTTATAGCGTTAGGATATAAAATGCTGAAAAACATACCCTCCTGACCACCAGAGTTTGCTGCTTTGATGCAGTATCATGGCCTCTTTCAGTACCTTCAACAGCCATGATGCAAGTAAGCCCGTTATGTTGCCACTTAGTGAGTGATGTTCTATCCAACTTGGAATGTAATTTGAGGACTTAAATGTACATCACTTGTTTAAAATATAGATCAAGTTTTGATGATGTAAATAGTATTTTTCTATATAAACATAGGCCAAAACAATACAAGTTTGTTGTATTAGTTATTTATTGCAGTGTAACAAATTACTCCAAAACTTGGCAGCTTAAAACAACAATAAATATTTATTATCTCATGCAGTTCCTTTGGTATTTGGGAGAAATCTGGGAGCAGTTTAGCTGGATGGTCCAGGCTCAGGTTCTCTTGTGAGGTTGAAGTCATCTGAAGGCTTGACGGGGGCTAGAAGATTGCTTACTCACATGACTGGCACATTTGGTACTGGCTATTTGCATGTCTCAAAGTTTGCTGAGGTTCTCTCTGTAGACAGCTGCTCGAGTGTCCTCACAACATGGCTGATGACTCCAACTAGGGTGATCCAAGACAGCAAGGCAGAAGCCACAGTATCTTTTAGCCTAGCCTCAGAAATCACACGTTGTCATTTTCACGTTATCCTATTGGTTACATAACTGCTCAGTGTGGGAGGGGAGTACACAAAGGCATATACACTGTAAGTTGAGGATCATTGGGGACTGGCTTGAAGGCTGGCTACCACAGTTGGGTATTAAAAACCAAGAGGAATTCTATAGGGAAAATATTAACTAGAGAGACATTTTGCTGGGTATTCAGAAGTACAGGTGACAGGATTTGCTAGTGGTTCAATATATGGGGTGTGAGGGAAAGAGATGACTCCAAGATTTGCTGAAAATCATTGTCTTTCACTGAGGTGGAGAAAACTCTGGGAGGAATACGTTTTTAAGAGGACAATCAGGAACTCAGTTTTGGACATATAACTTTGAGATACTGTAAGACATGAAGTAGACAGTTAAATGTGTGTGACTCTAGAAGTCAGAAGAGACATTGGGGCTAGAAATAAAAATTGGAATCACAATGTATCACTAATCACTAATGTATCAATGGAATTTAAAACCATGAGACTGGGGGTACCTGGGTGGCTTCGTCGGTTAAGCATCCAACTCTTGATATTGGCTCAAGTCGTAATCTCACAGTCATGAGTTTGAGCCCCACGTTGGGCTCTGCACTGGTAGTGTGGAGCCTGCTTGGGATTCTCTCTCTCTCTGTCTCTCTGCATCTTCTCCCCTCTAAAAATAAACAAAAATTAAAAACAAAAACAAAAACATGAGACTGAATGAGATCATCAGTGGTTTGAATGAAGACAGAAAAGAGATCCAAGGGCTGAAATCTGGGTCCCCTAACTGTAAGAGGAACTGCATAAAGGACTTAGCAGGCATGGTCTATGAGTAGGAGGAGAACCAAGAAAAGAGAGTGGTGTACCAGAAGCCAAGAAGAAAAAGTGTTTTAAGAGAGGAAATCACCAAGTGTGTATCCATTACTGCTACTGAGTGAGGTGAGATGATCCCGAGGTCAACTAGCAACCTTGATGAGAGCGGTGTTGCTGGAATGATGGAGGTGCAAGTCTAGTTGGAGTGGCTTCAAGAATGAATGGGAAAGGGGCACCTTGCTGGCTCAGTCAGTAGAGCATGCACCTCTTGATTTTGGAATTGTGAGTTCGAGCTCTACATTGGGTGTAGAGCTTACCTAAAAATAAAATCTTAAAAAAAACCCAAGTGAGTGAAGTGGAGAGGCTGTGGCAGATGTATTTCTTGATTACCAGATACCCGTGAGCTCCCCACACTTCCCAGTCCCTCTGGCCATGTGACTACTTCTGGCCAATCTGGGCTTTGAAGTATTTAAGAGCTGGTACATGACCTTCCAGCCCTGTCTTCCACTGCCCAGTGATGTGGAAAAGGCATGTATTCCAGATGGCAGAGCTATGGGATGCTAGTAACCTGGATTCCTGAATCACTGCTTGGAAGGGAGCTGAATTACTCCCAGATCCAAGGTAAATTTTGTGTAAGCAAAAAATAAGCCTTTATGTGTGAAGCCTCTACCATTTTGGCATTCATTTGTTACACAGCATAGCCTAGCCTACTAATTATATTCCAGGTATTATTTACTGTTTTGAGGTCTGTTTTATAAAGGGCAGCAAAAAAATGGGGTGGAACCTAGAGGGGAATGTAGAGTTAAGGGGGGGGGGGTGTTTTAACTCTTTAATTGAAATAAAACAAACATGAAGTTCACAAATCATAAGTACAGCTCAGTGAATTATAACGAGTGAACACACCCAAAGTAAGGTGGTGTTTTTTTTAATTTTTTTTTTTAACATTTATTCATCTTTGAGAGAGAGAGACAGAGCGTGAGTGGGGGAGGAGCAGAGAGAGAGGGAGACACAGAATCCGAAGCAGGCTCCAGGCTCTGAGCTGTCAGCACAGAGCCTGATGTGGGACTCAAACTCACTGACTGTGAGATCAGGACCTGAGCCGAAGTCAGACGCTTAACCAACTGAGCCACCCAGGTGCCCCAGAAGGTGTTTTGAAAATGGAGGAAGCATCAGCATATTGGTGCTGGATGGGGGAGAAGGGGAAACCAATGATCTGGGAGAGAGAGGGACAGCTACTGAAGCCATGTGCTTGTGCGGGTGAAAGGGACTGCAGTGGGGGCGTTTGCTCCCAGTGGAGCAAGGACAGCTCATCTTCAGTGAGAAGAAGGAAAGCAGAGCCTGGCAGGTGAGGCGAGGTGGTGGTGGGAATCTTGGAAGTTCTCTTTTGCTGACTTCTGTTTCCTCGGTGAGATCATGGATCATGCTGAGTGAGCGTGGGAGAAGGAAGTGATGGAAATTTGAGAAGAGAGGTGTGAACTTATTGACTAAGGGAGCAGGAAAGTGAGTCTCCATAGAAATATAGTAATTTGAAGCAATGGTTCTGGACCTACTTCCCAGAAAGAAACACATAGCAATCCAGGTCTCCGTCCAGGGAGCCAGGTCCAGAAGCCTTGGCCACAACCCTGGGACTGTCAGTAGCAGCTTTCTCTCTGCCTGGACACGACTCATCTCTCTGGAGTCACTCCATCTTCACATAGCAGTGCAGACCCCAATCTCACTTTTAGGTTAGCTTGTGAAATAATGCTCTATGAGGTTCTCATGTGGCCTGTGTCTTCCTGCTGAAGACCTAGGCATGCCCTAGTTACTGTAGCACCCACTGCCCCAGCCTCTATGGTGTTACAGTGCTTGTTTTGGCCTGTCTGGGATTACTCCTCTTGGTCTCGGTCTCTGTCTCTGTCTCTGAGTGGACCTTTCTGAACAACCTAGCTGTTGAGGGCAAGTAGCCTTTTAGTTACTCTGGCCCTCTGTCAGACAAGGTGGCCCATGCCTTGGTCCTCTGGGCTCTGACTCATGCTAGGATCCATCACTCTTGACTGTCCTAATGGATGGGATTAGTGGCCTAGAAAATCCCCAGAGGTCGATGTTCTCCCAGATGATCTTTTTTTGGTCCTACTCTAAGTGGGGTGATGCTGTTGGCCAATGGTGCCCAAACTTCACTTGTTCTGTGATGCTCCAGGTTCAGTGCACGAGTGGCTACCAGGCTTCCCTGTCTGTTTTGCCCGTTGAACTTCTGCAAAAGATGCATTTGAAAAAGGATTCCATAGCTTAGAACAAAGATGACCAAAAAACAAAAACAAAAACAAAAAAAAGAGCTTGAAAGTCAGTTCTTTGGGTGCATACAGGAGCTGCCTGGTAGGAGCTCTGGTGGGATGAGGATAAGGAGTCTGAGAGGGTGTTCTTGGACATGGACAACCTGGGACCACACAAATGAGAGTGATGGGGATGCTCTCTCTTTGAGGTCACTCTTCATGAACACTTTTGAGCACCGACTTCATGCTAGGCTCGGGGAAGAGTCATTTGCCCAAGGTTGTGGAGCTACTGAGAAACAAGGCCTCAGTTATTTCCTATGACTCTGTCCTAGAAGGGCAGGAACAGGGTCTGCTTTGCTCACACTAACACCAGTCCCTCCCAGGCCCCTGGCCTGCCCGCATGACCTCTTCATGAGTCTCTGACTAGTCTTTGCAGTCCTTCTCGCCTGTCTACCCAGATTTCTCTTCACAAAAGGATCAGTGCCTCAATGGAACCCCTCCCCTATGAATGTATTTTGCTTGCCAAATGAAGGCTCCTTCAGCCTGCCATTCAGGGGCCCTTAGGGGTGACTCCAGGTGAGCCATCCAACTTTGTTATCCTTGCCATCCACTCATCGCCACCTCCACCTGGCTCTGAGGCTGCAGAAGGACTGAGAGATGAAACTGAGTCTGTCCTGGCATTCAGATGGGCACTGAGAACTGTTATGTCTATAGTTGTACAGCTGTATAGTTGTAAGGCAAGCCCTGGTGCCAAATTCAGAAAGTACAAAAGTGTACTCAGAAAAAAGCAAGCCTGAAGACAAGCTTGTTTGCTCTTTCTTTGCAAATGCCTAAGTATTCAGAAAGAACTATTGGTCAATTCAGTTTTGAATGAGGAAGTGTTTGTGGTAGGATGTGCAGTGAAAGATACCAGGATACAGAATTGTTTCAATTGCCAGCTCCCAAAGCTTCCACCCTGTTGTGACATTGGGCAGGCATTTACTCTCTCAGCCTCAGTCCCTTTATCTGTAGAGCCAGCCTGACACAGGAGCACCTGCCACAGAGTGTAGTGATCAGGCTTAGATAACTGTGTCCACTTATACTTCCTAGCACACTACCTTGGTGCTCAGTAAGTGTTAGCTGCTGTTATCAGTTTGTTAAAAAAAAAAAAAAATTTCCATTTTATGTGCATTCAAAAAAAAACTGGAAAGAAATACACCAAAATGTGAACAGTGAAAGATCCTGAATGGTGGGGAAATGGTGACATTTCTTTCTTTATCCTTTTTTATTTTCCAAGTCTTCTACAATGAATAGGTACAATGAATTTTTCCTTTTCTACTTAGAAAAAGAACAACATACTTCATTTTTTACAGGGGAATACTCAGAACCCATTTCCCAGAGGTTTGAGCTAGCTGGGTCCTGGTGCTTTCCTGTACTAACCACTGTTACTGTACTAGCAGTGACCCCTGCCAACAGCACCTCCCTCCTTACCCTCGATGATGTCTTTGTTTGCCCACAGGAGAGTCCAAGGGATGGCTGCTGACATGCAGAGGAAGAGGAGCAGCGAATGCCCCGATGGCACCCTGGCTCCTTCTGATGGGCAGAGTATGGAGAGAGCTGAGAGCCCCACACCAGGACTGGCTCAGGGAATGGAGCCAGGTACGGGCAGGGTGTGCAGCTCCAGGCAGCTGACAGCGAGAGCAGCCTCCAGGGCAACTGGGATTCCCACCAAGTCTTTCACTCCCACTCATTCATGCACTCGTTCAGTCACTCGTGGGCTACTTGTTAGGTGCTGGGGATACCGCAGGGAACGGGCTCTGTCTGTGTCCAGCCTTCCTCTCCACTTCATGTTGGGCTACTCACCCCTGTGCTGTCTGGCTGCCAGCATGGGTTCTCCTCCCGTTCCCTGGGTCTACATTGCGCCTTCCTGACTCCTTTTCCCTCCCTCAGCTCTCAGCTTAAATGTCACCTCTGCACGAGTTAGGCCTGCCTGCTCTGACCATGCTCTGTACAGGACAATAGTTATTTTGTAATTTTATTTGTTTATGTATATATTGCCCATCTCTTGTCCACAAAATTGTGAGCTCTTTGAGCACAGAGTGGTTGTATCCCAAATGCCTAGTACGGTACCAAACTCATCATAGAGACTCAAAATATATCTGTTGAATTATTCTGTAAAAAAAAAAAAAAAAAAAAAAAAAAAATCAGTAGAGAAAGACTGACATGGCCCCTGCCTTAGGGGAGCCATAAGCTAGTGGGGTCATTACAGTGGAGTGGGTTAGGAACTATGGCCTGAACTGGGTCAGGGAGACTTCTCACAGGGATAGAGAGTCACTGAACAAAGGTATTCCAGGCACAGGGCAAGGTGCTCGGCACACAGCAGTGAACAACCACCTTGCTGCCCCTCAGGAGGAACCCCACTGTAGTTGGGGAGGAGGATAATAACTGACAAGTGGCACAAGAGAAATCAAAGAGAGAGATATGATAGAGTGCCCAGGCTCAGAGGTCAGGTGAGGAGGTAACTTATGTCTTTGCTGAGAGCTGAAGTGTGACAAGGAGCTGGCCATGCGAGGAGGTGGGAGTGCGTTCCAGGCAGAGGGAACAGTAGGTACAGAGACCCTGAGGTAGGTGAGGGCATGTTGAGGGTGTCCAAAGAGCAGGTGGATGAAGGTCAGTGTGACTGGAGTGGGTAAGGGCTGTGAGATGAGATTGAGAGAAGCAAGTAGAAGCAAGTCATTCCCGCAGCCATGAGGGGTTTGGGTTTTATTCCCAGTGTGATGGGAGGAAACTGGTGGGCTGTAAGCCGCAGGGAGGCATAACTTGTAGCAGGCAGTAGCAGGAGGGAACAGTGGCTTGTCTCTGCAGTAAAGCTAGAGTGCCATATTACGCATCTTGCTGGTAAGGTGGTCTGCCAGTGGCTATTGCTCTAAGCACCAGTGCTTTTGGCTGGCAGGTGCTGGGCAGGAGGGTGCCATGTTCGTCCATGCCCGTTCCTATGAGGACCTGACTGAATCGGAGGATGGGGCAGCTTCTGGGGACAGCCCCAAGGAGGGTGTTGGGGGTCCTCCACCACTGCCTGCAGACATGCGACAGATCAGCCAGGACTTCAGCGAGCTGAGCACCCAACTGACGGGTGTGGCCCGAGACCTGCAGGAGGAGATGCTGCCAGGAAGCTCTGAGGACTGGCCAGAGCCTTCAGGGGCAGCTGGGCGGCCAGCCACAGAACCCCCCAGGGAGGGCACAGGCGAGGGGGATGAGGAGGAGGCTGCTGAGGCATGGCGACTGCACCAGAAGCACGTCTTTGTGCTGAGCGAGGCGGGGAAGCCTGTGTACTCCCGCTATGGGTCAGAGGAGGCACTTTCCAGCACCATGGGTGTCATGGTGGCCCTGGTGTCCTTCCTGGAGGCAGACAAGAACGCCATTCGTTCTATCCACGCAGGTGAGCCACCTGGAAAGGGGGGCAGGGAGGGCTCCCCTGACCAGGGTTAATTCATAGTCCCCGAGGGACTAGAGGGCTGGGATGTGCTGTGTGACCAAGGGCAGCCCCTCCACCTCACTGGGCTTCAATATTGTCATTTGAACACAGATAGCAACAATGACTGCCTTACAGGGTATTGTGAGGGCCAAAGGTGGCTCTGACATGGGCTTTGCCCTTGGAGAGAACTAGAAGTCCCAGGCCCTGAGCCCCACCCAGCTCTTGACATTTAACACAAGAATGTTTTTTTTTTTCAATTGCTCACTGCATTTTGGCTGGTGCCACTCTGTGAAGCAAGTGGCAGGGACAGCCTGGAATCCTCAGGGAAAGGGAACCGTGGGCTGCTGTTTTTATCTTCATCATCCTTAAGCCCCTACTGTGTGCAGAGATCTGAGGGAGGGTGGAGAGGATGTAGAAAGCGACAAGCTGTGTAGGAAGCTGGGGCTCCGAGGGAGCTGGGCAAGGCCAACCCCGGAGGGCTCCCCGGAGAAGCTGACATCCCCTCCCTCCACCTTCAGATGGCTACAAGGTAGTATTCGTGCGCCGGAGCCCACTGGTGTTGGTGGCAGTGGCGCGCACGCGGCAATCGGCGCAGGAACTGGCGCAGGAGCTGCTCTACATCTACTACCAGATCCTGAGCCTTCTTACTGGTGCCCAGCTGAGCCACATCTTCCAGCAGAAGCAGAACTACGACCTGCGGCGCCTGCTCTCGGGCTCGGAGCGCATCACCGACAACCTGCTGCAGCTCATGGCGCGAGACCCCAGCTTCCTCATGGGGGCAGCGCGCTGCTTGCCCCTGGCTGCGGCCGTGCGCGACGCGGTGAGTGCCAGCCTGCAGCAGGCGCGAGCGCGCAGCCTCGTCTTCTCCATCCTGCTGGCACGCAACCAGCTGGTGGCGCTCGTGCGCCGCAAGGACCAATTCCTGCACCCTATCGACCTGCACCTGCTCTTCAATCTCATAAGTTCCTCCTCATCCTTCCGTGAGGGAGAAGCGTGGACGCCTGTGTGCCTACCCAAATTTAATGCAGCCGGCTTCTTCCACGCACACATCTCTTACCTGGAGCCTGACACCGACCTCTGCTTGTTGCTCGTCTCCACCGACCGGGAGGACTTCTTTGCAGTCTCTGACTGCCGCCGCCGCTTTCAGGAGCGCCTGCGGAAGCGTGGAGCCCACCTGGCGCTGCGGGAGGCACTGCGCACGCCCTACTACAGTGTTGCCCAAGTGGGCATCCCGGACCTGCGCCACTTCCTCTATAAATCAAAGAGCTCGGGACTCTTCACCAGGTGAGGGAGGACCTTGGGAGCACAACTTGAGGGAGACAGGGGCGAGGGAGGGGAGGCGGTTGGCCCTCAGCCCTGATGCAGTCCTGGAGCTGATGACCCATCTGTGAATGGACTGACATGTTGGGTCTGTTTTACTCTGACATCAGGCACCCAGACTCCCTATCACTCCACCCCCTATGGGCATGTACCTCTCTACTTTGTTACCCACAAAGCCTTGAAATGCCCAGTACACCCAGGGAAGGAAGCTGGAACAGAGGTCTCCTGGATCTCCTGCCCTGGAGCAGGTCTGCCTTAGGGGTCATTTTGGTCCCATCTAGGATGCAGAATTCCTCCTCCAACAGAGGGGCTGTGGCCAGATGTGGCATCTTCTGTCTTCCCATTACCCCTTCTTGGGTTCCCAGATCACTTTTCCTCCACTTCAGACCTGTCACTTTGTTTCGGACACCTAAACTCAGATTGGCCTCTCCAAGGGAAGTCACCAAAGATGCCATGAACTTGGGGGAGGGGGGAAGAACAGGGCTCCATTCTGGGTGGGCCCAGCCCTGTCCTGGGGAGTCTTCTGTGGTAGGGAGGCCATGCCCTGTCCTGGGAGAACATTTGGAGGGTAAGACACATGTCAGAGTCTCCCTGGCTAGGAAGAGTTTTTTTTAGATCTCCAGAGAAGGCAATGAAAGTTATTTCTTTGCCAACCCACTCCCCCATCTCCAGCCCTGAGATTGAGGCCCCGTACACCAGTGAAGAGGAGCAGGAGCGGCTGCTGGGCCTCTACCAATACCTGCACAGCCGGGCCCACAATGCCTCCCGCCCACTCAAGACCATCTACTACACGGGCCCCAATGAGAACCTCCTGGCCTGGGTAAGGCAGCCCTGGGATGGGCTCAGCTTCATCGGGATCCCGGGCAGGGGCCACACGAGATGTCTAACCTCGATGACTACCCTGTGCCCCCTCCTCCAGGTGACAGGTGCCTTTGAGCTCTACATGTGCTACAGCCCCCTGGGGACCAAGGCATCTGCCGTCAGTGCCATCCATAAGCTGATGCGCTGGATCCGCAAAGAAGAAGATCGCCTCTTCATCCTCACACCCCTCACCTACTGATGGGAATGTGTGTGGGTTCAGCCCTCTTAGGCACACTGGGCAATGGAAGCTATGGGAGCCTCCACATGGGCTGGCCTCTCTTGCCCAGGCAGCAAGCAGGCAGGGACTGTGGGTTGGTGCGTGCATTAAAGTACTCTGGAGAAGACACTCATTGGGCCTTGTCACTGGTCCCTTCACTCATGCATTCTCACTCCTACAGATACTGGATCCTCCTCCTTAGTCCTTACCTGTGTTTCCCCATGTCCTGGAGCACAAGCACTCAGAATCGAACCTTGGGCTGGGTCTCTTCATTCAGCTAAAGTCTTGCCATACATAAAATGTTCTCTAGCATTCCACTGGCCTTGCCCCCCACAGCCCCACCCCAGTACTCAGTCTGAGTCCCTGGTGCCTCCTAGAAGGGCACAGCCCCTCTCTCTCACTCCTAGGAGGGGCCCCCAGCTTTGTGCCCCAAAGGACCACTCATACACCCTGGGAGCTGTGGCTCTGCTTGAAGGGCTGCTGTAGCTCAGCAGTGACAAGGCTGAGTAAGAGAAGGACAGCCAACTAGGGAGAGTCTGAGGCTTGGTACAGGTGGGTAAGATCCCTTGGTGAGGTGGTCTGGTTTTCAGCACAGAAAAATTCAGAGACCAGCCTCAGTGTATGTAGCCCTAGACCTCTGGGGAAATTGTCCCAGCTTGGTCTTCCTCATGAAGGGCTATCCACCTCAGCATCTGTGCTTTTGGCCAGTGCATTCCTCAGAACGTCCCCAGGAGTGAGCTGGAGGGCCTGCAGGAAGAGCCAGCTGACTTCTGGGGCAGGGGTGGACCCTGCCCTAGGAAGGGCAGATGCTGCTAGGCACACCGGGCCCTCTTCTGCCACCCTGGCATTTTCCAGCCCACAGGGGTCACTGTGGACATCTCAGGAAGCTCAGCAGTGAAGGCCCAGACCCCTCCACTCTGTCCTGAGACCCTCTTTGGACAGAGCCCAAGGCACAGTACAGAAAGCCTCTATCTTGCTGCTGGGGGGCTTTCCCAGTTCTGCCACAGCTTAACCATCTCATTGGCTAGGAGAGCAAAAGACCTAGGAAATGTTTATGGGAGAAAAGTGTCCACTGAATGTGGTCTTCAGACTGTAGAGTAAATCACCCTTATGCAGTCTCTGAGAGCTGGGCTAAGATACTCTGCCACTAAAACCAACCCATGTTGGAAAATATATTTGGTGGGTAGCATAGGGTACACTGGAATGGTTCTACTTACTGTCCCAGGAAATGGGATAGCCCCTGCCCTTGGCCCTATCCTGGATCATATTAGGATGGATATGACAGCAAACCACCTACCTAGACCCCAAGGAGCGTGGGGAACAGCCACAGGCTTGGCGGTGCTGCTCGCCCTGCACATGTGCCCTGGGTCTCTTTTCTGCCTGTTCCTGCTGCTGTTTCTCCCCTTGATCCTGGCCAGTGCACCAAATCACTGCCTCTGGGGCCAGGGTGATGCCAGGCCAGCAGTCCATGGCTGCTATTGGCATTCCTCTGGTCAGTGGTCGGCCCCTAGATACTCCTGTTGGCTACTGTGATTCTTGTAGGACTCTCAGCACCTCTGCAGTTTAGCACCTATTCTGGGTAGGTGTGAAAATGGGTGGTCACAATTAGGTGAGTGTGTGTACCTAGGACAGTAGGCACCTGGAGTGTGGGCTTATCTGTCTGGGGATCAAGGAAGGAATAACAGGCCAAACAGGGAAGGTGTTCCTAGTGGAGGAACCAGCATGTGCAAAGCAAAGGACCTGGTAAACAGCATGGTATTACTGGTTTAAGTGAAGCTGGAGGAGGTTTCAAGGCCTAGATTTCTTGAACTCCAGGTAAACGTCTGGCAGTGGGGAGCCATTGAATTTGTTTTAAAGCTGCAGAGTGATATGGTCATATTGTAGTTAGAGACTGCTGCCACTCAGATGATCTCTTTGGGTTGGAGAAAAAGGCTGGCATTAGTTCTCGTCTTTGTTTTTGTTTTGGAGTAGTGTTCAGAGGGATGTGAGAGCCAAAAAGGGAAAAGAGGGCACTCCTTCAAGGTGATAGATACTGGGGCAGTTGGGCAGGTCCTAAACCAAATATAGGCCAGGCCTTGTGAGTTCAGCTTGGGGGGAGCACTTATACTTAACACTCCAAGGCCCCACTTCCCCCACATGGTTTGCCTGCCCTGCTCCTGCAGAGTGGGCAGAGGGGGAAGGAGGAAGGGGTGCTCCTGTGGATGCCGGTTCTCAAGGACCGGGGTTGTCCACCAGGGGTCGCTGTTCTGGGGCTAGCCAACATCTTGGCCACATGGTGGCAGCAGAGAACCAACTGTTGACTGCCGCACCCCAACCCTCGGGGTGATCAAGGAGGGCCCTTGAAGTCTCCTCCCAACCTACAGAAGTCTCTCCGAATGTAGTACCGGGACCCAAGAAACTATCTCAGCGCCAGCGGAGAATGTTTCATTTCAGTTTTACCCGGCATGAGTGTCTTTAATCATGTTGACTGTGGAACACATGATTTTTTTTTAAGGGTATTTATTCATTTCCGGGCCAATTCTAGTTAGAGAAGGGAGTGCCATTTATGTTGCCTGAGGCTCTGAATCCTCCCAGCACTGGGTGTGGCTGCCCAATCCTGTTTCCTCTCTCTCCCAGGTGCTCACTGAGCTCCAGCCCCAAGGGGGAGGGGAGTTCAGCACTAGGAATGGGGAAAGTGGGGAGTCAGGTATTCAGAGTCAGCTGTGCTAGAGTGGGTATAGCATATGATCTGTGGGACCCACAAAATGGACCAGGGATTGACTGGATCAGGAGGGCTTCCTGGAGGTGGTGCCATCTAAGCTGCAAGAGAAGGAAAGGAAAAAGGTGCTCCTGGAAGGAGGAACAAGGAATATTGTCTGGATAGGGGAGTAGAGGAGATAACAGCTCCAAGAATCAGGCTGAATGAATCTTGCTGGGCTGAAAGCTCCTCTCTCCCCCACCCCTCTTATGCTCCAAAGCCCTGGGATCCACAGTTCACAGGTCCCTCAGACCTCAGTGTAGGGCCACCCTATGAAGCTTCCCCTCCCTCCAGGGTTAAGGCCCACCTGGCTAAGGGGGCTGTCAGGCTGACAAGGTCCCCCAGAGCCCCCTTTAAATGTTAGGGAGAACCAGTTATCAAGGAGCAACCGCTGAAGTCCATGTACAAGAGGCAAGGTTGCCTCTCCTGCCCCCAACCCCATATGCCTCACTCAGACTGAAGAGAGAACTGTGGGCAGTCAACTAGTTAGAACTATACCCTCATTTCAGGGATGGAGAGACTGAGGCCCAGCATAGCTTACAGAGCAGGTTAGAGGTGCCCTGTCAAAGCCCATGTTTCCCCCATATCAGGGGGGCACTGCAGCACAGCCAGCAAAGGCAGCCAGCACTGTGTGTTTTGTTAGCCCCATCCTGCAGCTTCTGCCTACTGAGGCAGTGGTGGAGGGACCAGAGCTAGGGTTGGGCCTCCGCATAAGCTGCCTCTCCTCTGACTCTAATGTCCAGCCAGCAGGGTAGGCCCTAACTCATAACCTCTACCGCCTTGGGCAGGCAGGGGACAATGCACCTTCCTGTGATACCATCCAGTCATTGACATCCCAGGGCAGGCCCAGAAAAAGATGGCCCCTGCCCTGAGAGGGTTTCACTACTCCCGGGGGCCCCCACCTCTCCCCTCCGGTCCTCCACACATTCTTGGTCTCTCAGGGGCCTCCAGGCCCTGTTCTGGGATCAGCGTCTGAGTGTGTTGGCTGTATACTGGTGCCAAGGGCAAAAATAAGCCAGGTGGTCCTCAAACCCTCACTGGTGCTGGGGTGACTTCCGACCCCTCCTCACTTCAGCCCAGTCGGTCGTGAGCGGCGGGAAGGGAAGGCTCAGACTTTCCTACCTCTCTCTTGGCCACTCCAGGCACACTCACCACATGCCACTGAGAAAAACGCCCCCAAGAGAAGGTGTAGGTGACAGGCTTTCGAAGGCCTGGAGAGTCGGGTGGGAGGAAGGGCTGGCTAGGCCGAGCCTTCAACGGGCCCCGCCCACAGTTCCGCCCACGCACCCTGGCCCCGCCAGCCCCGCCCTGCGCCCTCCTGCCGACTTTGCTCAGAGTGCCTGCTTGGAGCAGCAGCTGGGGCAGGCAGGTGAGGGGGCCTCTTCGTTCACTGGCGGTGTGTATGTCCACCTGGTGCCAGGTGCTCAGACTCGAGGGCAGGGGAGGGCGCTGGACATCACGCTGGGGGTGGGTCACCTGCCCGAGGGCTTTCAGGACCGGCTGCGGACTCAGGTCCCAACCGGGACCTTGAGTCTGCTCCCAGCCAGGCCCGGGCCTCCAAGGGTCCCTGCAGGGGCCCAGGTGGGCCTCGATGGAGCTTCTCTCGCCGCCGTCACAGCCTTCACTGTTATTACTGCTGCTACTGCTGCCACCACTGCCGGCCAGAGAGTCCTGGCAGTGTCCGCGCACCCCCTACGCCGCCTTGCGCGATTTTGACGTCGAGTACAAGGTGCCCAGCTTCTCGGCCGGAGGTCCGGTACAGGCCATAGCGACCTACGAGGGCGGCAGGGACGGGAGTGCCGTGTTCGTGGCTACACGCAATCGCCTGCACGTGCTTGGGCCTGGCCTGCAGCCAGTAGAGAGCCTGGCCACAGGTCCTGTTGGAGACCCTGGCTGTCAGACGTGTGCGGCCTGTGGCCCGGGCCCCCACAGCCCGCAGGGAGACACAGATGCACAGGTGCTGGTGCTGGAGCCAGCTCTGCCCGCACTAGTCAGCTGTGGCTCGAGCCTGCATGGGCGCTGCTTCCTGCACGAGCTAGAGCCCCAAGGGACAGCCCTGCACCTGGCACCGCCAGCCTGCCTCTTCTCCGCCAACCACAACCAGCCCGAGGACTGCCCTGACTGTGTGGCCAGTCCTCTGGGCACCCTCGTGACCGTGGTTGAGCAGGGCCATGCCTCCTACTTCTACGTGGCATCCTCACTGGATGAGACGGTGGCCTCGAGCTTCAGCCCCCGCTCAGTGTCCATCCGGCGCCTCAAGGCCGATGCCTCAGGATTCGCACCGGGGTTTGCCGCGCTGTCCGTGCTGCCGGAGCACCTCGCTTCCTATCCTATCCAGTACGTGTACAGTTTCCGCGCCAGAGCCTTTGTCTATTTCCTGAAGGTGCAGCGGGCCAGCGTGGCAGCTGCCTCGGAAGCCTTGCACACACGCCTGGCACGGCTCAGCGCTGCTGAGCCCGAGCTGAGCGACTACCGCGAGCTCGTTCTCGACTGCCGATTCGCACCCAAACGCCGGCGCCGCGGGGCCACTGAGGGAGGACAGCCCTACCCAGTGCTGAGGGCGGCCCACACAGCTCCAGTGGGCAGCAAGCTAGCTGCTGAGCTGAGCATCGCAGAGGGCCAAGAAGTGCTATTTGGCGTCTTTGTGGCTAGCAGAGACAGCAGTCCCGGTGTGAATCCCAACTCTGTCGTCTGTGCCTTTCCCATCGACCTAGTGGACACTCTCATCGAGCATGGTGTGGAGCGCTGTTGTGAGCCTCCTGTCCCCCCGGGCATCCGGCGAGGCCTCGACTTCTTCCAGTCGCCTAGTTTTTGCCCCAACCCGGTGAGCAGAAAGAAGGGGCCCTCACCCGTGAGCAGGTGGTAGAATCCAGTAGGAGGGTCTGGGAGGGAGGGAGAAGGGCAGGAGGGAAGACGTTTTCTCTTCCACCCAGTTCCTTAGTGCTGGGGGCAGGTGGGGGTGTGGAGGGCGTGAGGGAATCAGCCAAGCACAGGCTATACTGGAGGCTCACCTACTAGCCAGACTAGTCTCTGTTTCTCCTCCATTTTGCTCTTTCACTCTCTTAGGTACTATGGCCTCTGATTTTTTTTAGGTAGTTTCCTAGATTGTGTGAGAACCAGACTGCATCACAACTGTCTGGCAGAGACACTGCCTAACTCCGGTACAATGATCCCCTCCTACCTGCCCACCACACATACCCTCAAGGACATACACAGAGAAACAGCCCCCCCCCCCCCAAGCAGATGCTAACAGATTCACACAGATACGGCTGCTCACCAGCAGTTTCTCTTTCCCTTTGGAAGCACTGTTTTGTTCTGCTTTCCAAAGAGGGTGGGGCAGGAGTTGTCAGAGGATGCCCCCACCCCATTCCAGGGAGCCTCCTGGGCCTTGGAAGTTTGGGGGCTTGTCAGAGAGCCTGCACGGCTTGGGCTTCACAGACACACTCATCCCTGATTGTCCTCTGTGGAGTGACTGGGGGAGGACCAAGGACACGGTGGGAAGGCAACTTGGCTCTAGTAGATTCCAGGAAGCTCACCCCAGTCTTGTGCAAACAACTGTAAACATCTGGGGATGAGTAAAGGCTTAGGAGGGGCTGATTGGAAGTGGTTCACCATGAAGGAGTCCCAGACTTTCTTTCACTGTGGTTGGGGCCCTGCTCTAGTTCCCCATCTCACCCCAAGTAGGAGGTCTGCCGGCCATCGCTGAATTGGGGGCTTTTCCCAGCAGACCCTACCCAGGTTCTCTCCAGCTATGGTGTCAGGGAGCTGGAACAGAGACAAACAGGACATTCCTTAAAATGCTAAGGACAAAACCCAAACTGAGAGCCATGGAAACAGCCCTACCCTAGCTTGTAAGAGGTAAAACCAAGACAATGGGGTGAACAGCACTGGATAAGTGGTCTTTCAGTGAGCTCACTCACAGTCACTGCTCTGAGTCTTTGGCTGCCCTGTGGCTCTGCTACTTCTGTGACGTTCCCCACTGACTCCTTTCTGGCTCTTACTAATGCCTCAGAGGTGGAAGGAGAATGTACGAACAGCGAGGAGTAGAGCATCTCCAGCCTCCCTCCCTCAGCTGAGTCCATCTGGGCTGAGGAGGCCCTACGGGGGGAGAGCCCTCGTCAGGGCCTGGGCAGCCCTGCCTGCCCTCCTCTCTTCCTTCTGGGGGAGTCTGAACCTCTCACGGACTTGGCTGGTGGTCAGTGGGTCAGAAGACATCCAGCATGAGTTGGCAGTGCTAGGTTCGAGGAGGACTGATCTCAAGATGGCCCACAAGCTGGCCAGGGAGATGTGTGAACCAGCCTATACAGTGTTTGTCCAGTGACTGGGCATGTAGCCTCCAGGGCAACACCCACTGTGTGCTGATTGTGGCTGGCCTCAGGAAGCCTGTGGGACTCTGAGCTGACACCTGCCTTCCATGGGTGCAGGTGGGATTTGACTCTGGAGCAGTCACCCTCCTTTGTGGGGCACTGGACACTTGAGTCATGCTCTTAGGAGTCACAGGCTGGCTTATAGACAAACCTGAAAACCCAGAGCTAAGTCCTAGGACCCAGGGGCAAGCAGACAGGGGTGTGGTCCTGATCAGGGTAGGGCCTCTTTGCCACCCCTCAGCCCCACCTGTTCCTGAGTCATGCTAAAAATACCCGCTGGCTTCCGGCTAAGGTCAGGCCCCTTTCCCGCCTCAAGTGAGGACAGAGTCCCAGTTCCCACCCATCCAGGCTACAGACCTAGGGTGTGTGGAATTTCTGTGCCCAGCTCTGCACCCCCAGGGCTCCTTATCAGCACTGAGGTCTCAGGACTAGGTTAAGCATACTTGGTTTGATGGGCACCCCAAGGCTGGCAAGGGAATGTCGCAAGCCCCAGGGCTACTGAGCCCTGCCTGTGCTTTGCACCCAGCTCCAATGCCTTGCATCATACCCTGATATGATTTCCCAGAAGCTTCCACAGTCCTGCCTTGGTGCCTTGAGTGCAGTCCCCCAAAACACCTTCCTATTAAGAACAGGTGACAGGTGTTTCCCAATCCCTGGGGCCTAGCCTTCAGGCCTTGGTTTTTCCCTTTTGTATCTGAAGGGGATGCAGGTTGCAGCTGGAGGTACAGGAAGATCTTTGGAGTCTCAGGGAGAAGAACCATGTTACCAGCCCCATGCTGGCCAATTAACTTCAGAGTTTAGCCACCTTAGGCTGGAGAGAAACTGAAGCCCCCAAAGGGGACAGGGTTTGCTGAAGTACAGGGAATAACCAGCAGGGGGCAGAAGAGGACTCTGCTCAAGAGCTCAGACTTCTTGCCTGGCTCCCCTCCTGAGGGCCTATAAGGCCTTGGACAAGTGACCAAACCGTTTCTGAGCTCATTTCCTTATCTGCAAAATAGGGGTGTTGAAAGCACCCACTTTACACAGTGGTTGTGAGGCAAGAATGAGGTTGGGTCTGTGAGACTCTAAGTCATTATCAGAATGGACATGGCAGGTCAGGACAAGGCATAGCAGATGCTGGCCTTCCAGCCTGGGCCTTCCTTCCTGGACTTACTACCTCTGAGAGCCCCATAGGTGGGAGGGGGTGGGTAAGTGGCAGACCTGGAGTCTTATCTAGCCAAGTCAGGTAAGGGATGGGAGTTTGGGCTGCTGTGGTCACTGACAGAGATCCCAAGGGGTCAGTGTGTGAGGATGAGCCCTGACTCCTTACCCGACTCTCCTCAGCCTGGCCTGGAGGCCCCCAGCCCCAACACCAGCTGCCATCACTTTCCTCTGCTGGTTAGCGGCAGCCTATCACGTGTGGACCTCTTCAACGGGCTATTAGGACCAGTACAGGTCACTGCACTGCATGTGACACGCCTTGACAATGTCACAGTGGCCCACATGGGCACAACTGATGGGCGCATCCTGCAGGTAGGACCCCCATCTCCACAGCTCCTTGTTCCTGGGTCCCCTTCCCCATTTCCATTTTGCTCACAGCTAACCTATCCCAGGTGGAGCTGGCCAGATCTCTCAACTACTTGCTGTATGTGTCCAACTTCTCACTGGGCAGCAACAGGCAGCCCATACGACGAGATGTCAGTCGCCTTGGAGACCACCTGTTCTTTTCCTCCGGGGAGCAGGTAAGGTGGGACTAGGGTAGGGCCTGGGGCCAGGGCTGTGGAAACAAAGCCTCCCCATCTAATCCAGGGAGGCGCTGACATACAGGTCTCACCACCCTGACCTACAATGGGACCAGGCAGTCTCTGGATCTAGTTCTCCCTCCAGTCACCCCTGAACCACCTCTCTGCCACTCCAAGGTCTTCCAGGTACCTATCCAGGGCCCTGGCTGCCACCACTTCCTCACCTGTGGGAGTTGTCTGCGGGCACAGCGTTTCATGGGCTGTGGCTGGTGTGGGGGCATGTGTGGCCGGCAGAAGGAGTGTCCTGGCTCCTGGCAACAGGATCATTGTCCACCTGAGCTCACTGAGGTATGACTTGCTTGGCAGGGCCCAGGTAACGGTGGGACAAGCTGGGCCTGGAGTGGGGGTCAGCATGTCTTAACCATGATCCTCAGGCCTGGAATGTCCTCAATATCAACAAGGAGGGTATTCTTGTCAGAGGGGATGGCACATGCAAAGACTTAGAGGCAGAAAAGTGCCTGAGTGAGGACTACAAGTGACCTAGGAGACTTGGAGGGAGGGCAGGCAAGGGGCATAGCAGAAAACTCTGGGAAAAGCAGACAGCTGAGAGCCCGGATGCACACAGGGACTCAGGCTGTCTCCCTCTCTTCAGTTCTACCCCCAGAGTGGACCCCTAAGGGGCAGCACAAGGCTGACCCTGTGTGGCTCCAACTTCTACCTGCGCCCTGCTGATCTGGTGCCTGAGGGCACCCATCAGGTCACCGTGGGCCAAAGTCCCTGCCGACTGCTGCCCAAGGACAGCCCAAACCTCAGGTACAAGCTGGTCTCTGCGCTTCCTGTCCCTGACAGGGGTGACCAAGCAGCCCCTTCCCTGTGAGACCCTGTCTTCTGCTTACTGGGGGCAAGGAGATATCAGGCAAACTGCAGTGACTCTGGTTGCTTGGTGTCTAAGGAGACCTCTCTGTCCCTGCTTGAGCCTGCATATGCCCTACCTGTCTGTTGAGTCATGGAACTGGGCAAGGTTAGTCCCTGCCTCACCAGATCCTGCTTACCTTGGAGGAAGGCACGAGTAAAGAGGTACCATCCTCAGGCTCAGAGGAGACCTGTGGTATGTAGCAGGCATACAGCCAGGCCTGTGTGACCCCTGGCTGACCTTGGGTTCCCCTGGTACCCTAGCCCAGTGCCCCGGAAAGACTTTGTAGAGGAGCTTGAGTGTGAGCTGGAGCCCTTGGGCATGCAGCCAGCCGGGCCCGCCAACATCAGCCTCACTGTGACCAACATGCCACCAGGCAAGCACTTCCAAGTGGATGGCACCTCCATGCTGCAAGGCTTCTCTTTCATGGTGAGGCCACCTTGCCTTGTCTGTACCCTTGGCCAGCCAGGCAATGTGGGCAAGGAAGGGCTTGGAGTGGAAGGCCTTTTATGCCAAGCTAAACTACCTCTATGTCTTCTTAGGAGCCAGTGCTGACAGCAGTAAAACCCCTCTTTGGCCCACGGGCAGGGGGCACCCGCCTCACCTTTGAAGGCCAAGGCCTGTCTTTAGGCACCAGTCAGATGGTGCTGGTCAATGGGACTGAGTGCCCACTGGAACAGTAAGTGCCAACATGCAAGGGGAGGGGAGGCCACAGGGCTCCCCACTCAGGGAGCCCTTACCAGGTGGGCCTTGGATCCTACCAGGGCAGAGAGAGAAGAGCTCAAATGGTCAGTGTAGGGAGCAGGTCCAGGAGGAAGGGTCTGTTGCCCCCTCCAGCCCACGGGTGGTTTGGGGATGGTGAGAGAGCCCATCACAGAGTTAATTGGCTCTAGCCAAGGCTGTGGGGAGCCTTTCCTGCCCTGCCTTCTTCTTGGAAGCCTTAAAGACCCTGTCTTCAAACAGACTCATTGATAATGGGCAGGGTGGGGAGATGACCAACAGAAGAACTGAGAGGGATTGGCAGACCTTAAAGGAGGTGGGTCTGGCCATCACCTGGAGGATGATCCTGAGACCAATCCTCCCACCCCCACCCCCACCCCGTTCTGCAGGGTCAGCGAGGGGCAGCTCTTATGTACTACGCCCCCTGGGGCTGCTATGGCCAGGGTTCCCATTCACCTGCAGGTGGGGGGCGCTGTGGTGCCAGGCTCCTGGACCTTCCACTACCTGGAAGACCCCATTGTGCTGGGCATCAGCCCCAACTGTGGCTACATGTAAGTGCCACCCCCTTGCCCACTCTGGTCTCCTAAGGAATGAGGGAGGCAGCCTCAGAGAGCACCCCAAGCCCACCACATTGCTTTCCTCCACAGTGGCTCCCATGTCACCATCCATGGCCAGCATCTGACTTCAGCGTGGCACCTAGTGCTGTCATTCCATGATGGGCTTATGGCAGTGGAAAACAGGGTGAGCTGTCACTGGAAGCTGCCAAATGGACACTAGCCAGGAGGGAGGAAGGCTGGATCAATCCTCTGAGTTCTAGCTCTACCCCGTGCTGGGCTGAGGAGACTGGGGTGGCCGTAGGTGGGATGCCTGGCTAACCACTCTCGCATGGGCCCCAGCAGTGTACAGGGCACCTCCCGGAGCAGCATCGGTGCCGCCTGCCCGAATATGTCGTCCGAAGCCCCCAGGGGTGGGTAACAGGGAACCTGAGTGCCTGGGGGGATGGAGCTGCTGGCTTCACGCAGCCAGGCTTTCGCTTCCTGCCCCCACCCCATCCACCCACCACTGACTTTGCCCCACTGAAGCCCGAGGAGCATGCTGTTAAGTTTGAGGTAAGTGTGGGGGATGGAGGTCAGGGACGGTGAAGGGTTAGGGCTGAAGCCTTGCCCAGAGGAGATGGGGGCACTGGCCAGTCCTTATGACTCTCTGCAGTATATTGGGCTGGGCGCTGTGGCTGATTGTGTGGATGTGAACGTGACCGTGGGTGGTAAGAGCTGCCAGCATGAGCTCCGGGGGGATGTGGTCATCTGCCCTCTGCCTTCCTCCCTGCAACTTGACAAGGATGGCGCCCCACTGCAGGTAGGCAGCTCAGCTGGCTCTCCACATGAGACATGGGCCAGGGCTTGCAGGCTGGGCCTGAGCTGCCACCTGCCCCCAGGTCTGTGTGGATGATGGATGTCACATCCTGGGCAGGGTGATACGGCCAGGCCCAGAGGGGGTCCCACAGAGGCTACTCCTTGGTGTCCTGCTGGCCCTGCTCCTGCTTGTGGCTGCACTGGCTGCTGCGCTGATCTTCAACTACTGGCGGAGGAAACAACTGGGTGAGCTCTCCACTCCCCTCCTGACTTGGCCTACACCAAACCATGGCATCTCCAAGTCCTCTTTCTGCCCAGGCCTTGGAGGTCTGCCCATACCTCCTGGGGACTGAGTTTGGAGAGGCTGGCCACGAGGGGCTGTCTTTCCACAGTCCTTTCTCCAAACCTAGATGACCTGGCATCCTTGGACCGGACCACTGGAGCCATCCCCTTGCCTGCACTCCGCTCAGGTTCTGACTACAGAAATGGCCTTGGTGAGACGGGGAAGGCGCTGAAAGCTGGGGCCACACCCTCTGTTCCACAGGCCCCTCACTTCCTCTCCTCCACAGCTGCCCCTGCCACTCATGGTCTGGATTCCACCACACAGAGCCACAAAGCATCCGTCTCAGACAGTGGGGACGGGTCCTGTGTCCCACTGTTGCAGACAGAGTCCATCCAGCTTGGGGACTTAGACTCTGCACTCCTGACCGAGGTCAAGGATGTGCTGATCTCACATGAGCAGGTGGTCACCCACAGGGACAGAATCATTGGCAAAGGTATGGGGGCCAAGCCAGGTGGGGCTGGGGCAGAGATGGAGTCCTGAGATGACATGGACTCAAGGGGCATTTGGGCAGGACTCTGCTCTGGCCTTTTCACCAACCTTTGTGACCTTGGGAATACCACGTAACCTCTCTGAGCCTCCATTTGCTCATCTGTGAAATAGTAATTAGTTCTGTCTTCAGTGGATTCTGGTGCAGATTAAGTAGGCATGGGAGGGGTGCAGGCTCTGTCATTATGTAGCTTTATTACTACATTTATTTTATTTATTTTATTTTTTATTTTATTTTATTATTTTATTTTATTTTATTTTATTTTTTAAATTTTTTTAATGTTTATTTATTTTTGAGACAGAGAGACAGAGCATGAACAGGGGAGGGGCAGAGAGAGAGAGAGACACAGAATCTGAAACAGGCCCCAGGCTCTGAGCCGTCAGCACAGAGCCCAACGCGGGGCTCAAACTCACAGACCGTGAGATCATGACCTGAGCCGAAGTCGGACGCTTAACCGACCAAGCCACCCAGGCGCCCCCTGCTATTTGTTTTTAACGTCACATCGGCCAGTTGGTGCTCTGAGGTTTGGTTGCCAATGAGAGGGTGTGGTGTGCACCCTGAGCATTGGGGCCCTCTCACCATCTCCCCCTCACCAGGCCACTTTGGAGTTGTCTACCATGGAGAATACACAGACAAGGACCAGAATCGAATCCATTGTGCCATAAAGTCGCTGAGTCGTAAGTAGGGAAGAGGCTAGGAAGATCCCTGTCCCTGCTGTGCTACCACCTTGCTGAGTAACCCTGAACAGGAGAACTTTCTTCTCCATTTCTCCATCTGACCCTGGCAAAGGGTCTCCCTGCCCTGAGTCTGACTCAAGCCACTCCACAGGTATCACAGAGGTGCAGGAGGTGGAGGCCTTCCTGCGCGAGGGGCTGCTCATGCGTGGTCTGCACCACCCAAATGTGCTGGCTCTCATCGGTATTGTGCTGCCCCCTGAAGGGCTGCCCCAGGTGCTGCTACCCTATATGCACCATGGAGACCTGCTTCAGTTCATCCGCTCACCCCAGCGGGTCAGTTCTCGGGTCAGGAGACTTGGGCAGCAGCTGGGGATGAGTTGCTATGCCCTTGCCTACCGACCCACCTGTGCCCCTAGAACCCCACGGTGAAGGACCTCATCAGCTTCGGCCTTCAGGTAGCCCGTGGCATGGAGTACCTGGCAGAGCAGAAGTTTGTGCACAGGGACCTGGCTGCTCGGAACTGCATGTGAGGGGCCGGGGCATTTGGGGTGAAGGAAGGGGGCAGGGCACCAGGGTGCACAGCTGCCTAAAGGCATCTCAGGCAAGGGCCCACGCTCCAGCCCTTGCTGTGCAGCCTTGGGCATGTCCTCCCCTCTCTGGGCCTCAGTTCTCCTATCTGCCCAGTGCAGGATTAGATTGGACACGGTGGCTCTGAAACCCTGTGAAGGCCTGGAGTAAATGGGTTTAGGGCCTGGTGGGGGCCAGTCCTGAGTATGATCCCCTGCTCTCAGGCTGGATGAGTCATTCACAGTCAAGGTGGCTGACTTTGGCCTGGCCCGTGGTATCCTGGACAAGGAGTACTACAGTGTTCGACAGCATCGCCATGCTCGCCTCCCTGTCAAATGGATGGCACTGGAGAGCCTGCAGACCTACAGATTCACCACCAAGTCTGATGTGGTGAGGCCCCACCTGCCCCAGAGTCCACATGGCCTCAGTGTCCTGGGAGAGCACTTGGCCTTGCCCTTTTAGGTCCAGATGATGATCTGAGCCCAGGGAATCCCTAAGCTGAGCAGCCCCCGCAGCCCATTTGCCCACCTCTTGAGCAGGTCTAAGATAGAGCCCTCTTGTCACGGCAAGAGGGGGTTCTGAACTCATTGGCTCCTTGCAGACAATACAGGGCCTACAGGCCCAACTCTGGGCAGGGTCTGGTGATGAGAGGAGACTGAGGAAAGATGTGTATGAGATACTGAGGAGCGGGCTCTGATTAATTTCCAGCTGGAGGACTCTAGGAGATAGAGGACCTGGGGGGCCCACCTGTCCCCAAATTTGGGGTAAGAGTTGAGTCTCCTTTCTCCTTCCCACAGTGGTCGTTCGGTGTGCTGCTGTGGGAGCTGCTGACACGGGGCGCCCCACCATACCCCCACATTGACCCTTTTGACCTCACTCACTTCCTGGCCCAGGGTCGACGCCTGCCCCAGCCTGAATATTGTCCTGATTCTCTGTGAGTATGTGGAGGTGGTAGTGGGAGGGAGCTGGGCCCCAGAGACAAGGAAGGGACAGGAGACAGTGTTCTTGCCTGGCTCTCGGACTGATCCTCTGGTTGACCTGGAAAGGGACCCTCTCTGGACCTCAGTTTCCTCATCTGTGGACTGGTTCCACCAGCATTTGGGGCTGAGTGCTGGGAGATCATGGTTGCCATGGTAACAGTACTCCCCACTCAGAGTCTGGGTTGAGGCCAGTGATTTGATTTCTCAGCACTCCTCACCCCACCCCCGCTAAGGGGGGGCCTGTTTTCCATCTTTTCCATTCATTTAACCTCAAAGAGAGGTTCCATTAGCTCCCACACTAGCCCCCACCCCCAACATCTCCCTACTGGATATAGTTTCAGATTCCCTGATCCCAAGGCATGGTGACAACTATGAAACAGTCACTGTGCCTGCCCAGTGGGTCTGTGCCGGGGTTCAGCTTCAGAAGCAGTACGCGTGCCTTATCTGTGCCCAGATCTTTGTGGTTAGAACAGGAAGAACCAGGTCACAGGTAAAGGTAGTTGACGATTCCAATCTCAGACTGTGCTCTAGAAGGGTACGAGTAACCCTTCTTCCCAGCCCCTGCCTGCCTTGGGTTTGATCTTTATTATTCATTTCACTAATGCCTCTGGTTTGAAGTAAGTGAAATCATCTTTACTACCCATCTGCCCCTGGGTCAGGTTCCCTGAAACAGATTCTCACCTGGAGCTATATATACAGGGAGTTTATTGATAGACTGGGGAAACCTGAGTCCTCTGAGTGGGGAGTACTATTACCATGGCAACTGTGATCTCCTCCCAGCCCCAAATGCTGGTGGAACCAGTCCACAGATGAGGAAACTGAGGCCCAGAGAGGGTCCCTTTCCAGGTCAACCAAAGGATCAGTCAGAGCCAGGCAAGCAGAGAGCCCAGGGAAGCAGGACTGGGCAGGTGGAGAAGTTGGGCTGCCATGCAGATGCCGCAGAGGCTATAGCCCATCCTTGGGCTATAGCCCAGGGGGCTGCTTGATCTGGGGTGGCTCTTTGGAGTTTTAAGAAATATATATATATGTATATATATATTTTTTTTTTTTTTAATTAAAAAATCTTTTTAATGTTTATTTATTTTGGGGAGAGAGAGACAGAGCATGAGCAGGGGAGGGGCAGAGAGAGGGGACACAGAATCTGAAGCAGGCTCCAGGCTCTGAGCTGTCAGCACAGAGCCTGACATGGGGCTTGAACTCACAAACTGCAAGATCATGACCTGAGCTGAAGTCGGCTGCTTAACCGACTGACCACCAACTGGGCACCCAGGTGCCCCTTTTAATGTTTTTTTGAGAGAGAGAGAGAGAGAGAGAGAGAGAGAGAGAGTGTGTGTGTGTGTGTGTGTGTGTGAACAGGGGAGGGACAGAGAGAAGGGAGACACAGAATCTGAAGCAGGCTCCAGGCTCTGAGCTGTCAGCACAGAGCCCAATGTAGGGCTGGAACCCACAAACTGTGGGATTGTGGCTTGAGCTGAAGTCAAACGCTTAACCAACTGAGCCATCCAGGAGCCCCAGAGTTTTACAAAATTTAGATCAAGGGGCCAGGTCCTTGTACTGGACATTAATAAGTCAGTGGTCATAGTGTGAGCTTGGGGGAGGCAGTTACTTTCTGCCTGGGGTAATTCCTAGGGAGGGCTTTAGCCAAGGGTCAGCAGCACCCACTGGGAGGATGAAGGGGGATCTGGGTGGACCATCACAGCATCCACTAGACCAGACCAAGTCTCTTTTCCACTTGAGGCCTCAGTTTCCTTATCTGTAAAGTTTGGATGATGACAGTACCACCCTCAGAGTCTGAGAATTATGAGATTATTGTGTGAAGGGCACTTAGTGTCATTTAAGGCAGAGGCAGCATTTCCAAGATGAAGAGGCATGTGTTGGGGCCCACCAGGTAAACCCACAGAAACAATGGCTGGGCATCCCACATGTCCATGTCTCAGGACTTTTAATCTCCATTTCACTGGACATGGGCTTCCTTCCTAGAAGACCTAAGATGATAACTGATAGCCTGTGAGCTGTGCCTTAAGCTAAGTAAGCGCTTCACAGGCATCCTCCCACCCTATGCCGCCACAGCTCTGTGATCAGAAGAGGATCCAGAGACACAGAGAGGTTAAGAATCTTGCCCAAGATCACACTGCTCAGGTCACACCGGGGCTCAGGAGTCCAAACTCTTAATCCCTGGGGCAATTCAACCTCTGCCACGGTGGGGAGGCAAGACTGGAACAGCAATCACAATGCTGAGAAGAGCTGCCTCTGACTGGGCAATGCTCTGCACTAGGCCCTGTTACCTGTTCTCATTCCTGTGCGGCCTGCCAGAGGATTAAGAGCAGGTGGGCAGCCCGGGATCTCTGGGTGGGGATGTGCCCTGCCTCTGACATGCCCCTCTCCCCACAGGTACGCAGTGATGCAGCGCTGCTGGGCTGCGGACCCTGCAGGGAGACCCACCTTCTCAGCGCTGGTGGAGGAAGTGGAGCACGTGGCGGCCAGGCTGCTTGGGGACCACTACGTCCAGCTGCCTGCAGCCTACGTGAACCTGGGTCCTGGTGCCTCGGATGAGGCGAACATGCACCCAGAACAGTCGCAGACCCCACCTGTGCACAGGATCGCACGTCGGCCCTGGCCTTCCTCAGAGCCACCACAGCCCACGTGACCTCCGCCCTAGGCAGGCCCCAGGGATTGGACCTGCCTAGCAGCCAGGGAGTTAATCCCAAACTGCCTCTAGTCCATGCCAGGCCAGGGGCAGCCTGAGCTGGCTTCTGCCCTGTCCCTGCCCCCTTAACTTTCAGGGGTGACAGGAGGGAGCAAGGCACTTGTCCCTTCACTCCAGAGAGGGAGCAGTGAGAATGATCCTTGATGCGAGGAGTATTTACGGCATACCTGGTGTGTGCTTGACCTTCTGGGCACAGGGGACTTAACAGTGACCGCACAGACACTGGCCCTTGAACTAGTAAATGAACCAACGAATCATCAAGTGCAAATTGTGGTCAATGCTATGAAAGAAAGACAGGCTGCTTTGAGGGAATGGAGGTCAGCTTTAGAGAGAGAATAGAGGTGAAAGAAGCCTCCCCAGGAGGTGACATTTCTGCTATAACCCTGTCAGGTAGGAACTGTGCCAGAAGCAGAGGTGGGGGAAGACAGTTTTGGGCAAAATGAGCAGCACATGCAAAGACTCTGAGGCTGGAAAGGGGTTGGATCAGTAAGAAGGCTCCAGAGAACAGGAAGGGTAGGGCAAGGTGCTAATTCAGGTTACAGGGCCCTGGGGACTTCTTGATGGAACCAAGAGGGGTGGGTTGAGTACTCAGGCATGCCGTAGTCAGAATGGCTTCTCCCACTGCCCAGCCCATGTCTGTCCCTTTCCCCAGGCCCCAGCTGCTCTCAGGGCTCCCTGCTCTGCCTGCAGCTCCCCCCGCCCCACACACACACTGTCAGGACATAGAGACGGGCTCCCCTACCTCAAAGCCTACCAGCATTGCCCTTACAGCCTTGAGAGAGATGAGCCAGCAGCAAGGCCTCACCACACTTTTAAGGCACCAGCTTCAAGATGCTAGACTGCCCAGGCTATTTATACTCATCAAGACCACTGCACAATAGCCACTAGAGGGGCAGACTCCACTGGAGAGCAAGAACAGTTTCCTCCTTGTACCACTCTTCTCCCACACCCTTGATGCTAAGGGCACAGCTTGGATGTCAGTGACTGGGCCCAGGGCATGCATCATGGTGGTTCTTCTCTCTTACACAGGACCCCTATAGCCTCCCTCCCACCAGTTGGGAGACCCCAGCTCATCCTAAGGGGAGCAAGCTCCCTCTCCTGTGAGTTGCCAACTTTTTGCCCTGTCATACATGTAACACTGGGTTTGAAGCAAGAGCTCCCTGGTAAATAGAGTGGGGGTTTCCTTGGGACTGGAGCTGCCCAACTGTTCTCTACCCATAGGAGGCCCTGCCATGGGGAGACTAAGGACCCTGAGGACATGTGGGTAAAGCTTAAAAGGGGATCTTCTGCTCAAGTGCAGGGTTCCAAAGATCAGGGGTCTATGATCTGGAGAGATGGACTCTATCTGCCTGTTTACCACTGTACCTCTGATCCCTACTCAGTCATGGAGGATGTCTTATAGCCTTGCATGTTCAGCCAGAGACCCCTGGTCCCTGTGTGTGCGTGTTGTGTGTGTGTGGTGGGGGGAATCAATTGTGTCACCCTGAGGCTACAAGAGAGATGAGTGAAATGTCCTAGAGTACCCCTGACAGCCAGAGTCGCCATACTAGTTGGAAAGGTCTGTCTCCATCCCTCCAACTGGCAGTCCTCCTGCTCTGACCTCATGCTGGGGATCTGAAGGTCACCCAGAGCTCCCCGCCCTGGGTGGGGAGTGAGGAGAAGGCCCAGGGGCCTCTCTGAAGCTGGACTGAGGCTCCTTCTCCACTGAGCCCTTGAAACTCATGGACCACTGTCTCATCTCATAAGAGAGGGGCTTGGAGAAGAAGGGGTCTCTGCTTGGGAGGGGAGCTTAGCAGGAGAGGACTTTCAGAGAAGGCAGATGGAGGATAGCTCCAGGTATCAGCTCTCCCGTGCAGCCAGAATGTGGGGCTTTGGACATATTTCTGAGCCAAGGGCCTCTGGGCCTCTAGGCTTCCCAGGATTCTCCAGGGAAGGGGCCTAGTTAAGCAGGTGCTTGGGCTCCTGGATCATGGCACAGCTGCACCCCCTCCCAGTGCTGCAGCCCCCAAGCTCTGAGCTCCATTCTCAGAGCCACCCGAATAGTCACAATTTCAGCTGGAGTGTCAGAAACTGGAACTGTTTCAGGGTTTCAAATTCCTGACTGGGCCACCAGGGAGAAGAGGAAGGGAGGGTTAGTTCTAGGCCCCAGATGGGCTGGGGGAACTAGAACGTTTCTGAGTGGCTTCCAAGCCAGTGAAGGCTGAGCTGCCTTTCCCCTGGGGGAGGCCTGACTAGTATCTCAGGCATGGTGGCTGGCTGGTGCAAGGGGAAGTTTATTGGTGGCCATGGTGGGCCTAGGCCCGCCACTAGGATGGAATGGGGTGAGCAGAGGCTTCTTCTGGGGCTTTGGGAGTCCAGTCTTTCCACCATGAGCTGTGGAAAGAAGGTACCAGCTCCCCTGCCTCATCTCCCCCTATCACAGCCCAGGGGGGGCTGGGGGCAACAGGTGCCAGTAAAGGCTGGAGGGAGGCTAGGATGGGAGCTGGGGCTGAGGAAGCTGCAGATGACTCACAGCCTCTTGACTGCCCATTGGTGTCACTGTTGTCTGGCACCTGGAGAGCATGCATGGGGTAGACCGACCTGCTTTGATGGGGACCATGAGTCTGGTCTAATGCCTCAGTCCCAGCCTTTCAGAGAATTTTCCCAGGGACCCAAAAGCCCTCTGGGGTCACACACAAGGGCCCCAGATATTGCCCCATTCCAAACTTTGGGATCTTCCTGGGACACTGGCCTCACCAGTCACTCCCTCAATGCAGCTCATGAGGCCACAGCTCCACCTACTTCAGAAATTAACTCCCTTTACCTGTAGAGTGGGTTGGGGGAAACATGGGCACTGCTGGGAGTGTCTGAGGCTCCGAGAGGCCCAGGCTGCATCTTACACTTACTGCCTCTGCCTGGGGATAAGCAGTCCCAGGAATCAGTAGCTGAGCACTGAGCCTTATCTCCCAGGCCCTAACAAGAAACACCTTTTACTCCATGTGGCGTTGGAAAACTCCCCTCTGTGAAGTCCCCAGGAACTGAGCGTCTCTTCACTCAGAGCCTCTGCTCTGCCCAGATGAGGGTCCTAGCCGAGAGGTAGGGCTACGCCAGCCCAGAGGAGTGGGGATGACTCCGTGAAGGGCCCCCGGTGTTCCCCATCTGGCACAGGGGCCTGCTGAGCCTCGTTCTCTCCTGCTACTCCTTTGGGGTTTGCTCTAGCTAGAGTTTCTAACCCAATGAGTGTAGATGCCAGGAGATCCTGGGCAGCTGTGACATTCACATCTGACTGAGGTGGCCTCCTGGCTGGGCTTGGGTTCTTCAGGTTTGAGGATGGTGACCTGGAGCATGAGCATGGCCTTCACAGTTGGTCCTCCCCTGGTGGGAGTCCTTGGCCCAAAACTTGGCAGGTGGTGCCCATCAGCTGGCGGAGCTTGCCTGACCCAGCTCAGAACATAGGTGTGGCACCTGGATCCCAGCCACCTCACACTGATATCCTCAGACCCCCTTAAAAATGACTGTTTCTCCTGAATCCTGCTCCCCACCCACCCAATCAGTCCGTCTCTGATAGGAACTCTCGGCTCCTGAGCCTCCCCGACAGCCTCTGCATCTTGTTCTCTATCCCCTCGGTGCCCCGAACATCTTCTGCCTCCAGTTCCAGGATATTCATGCTAGGTCTAGCAGGGATGGCAGTGCTGCCTGGAGAGGGAGGCAACACCACCACACTCTCCTCTTGTAGGATGAGGATCCCAGCACCTGTGTCTGCCCTACCATTGCTACTCATTCCCCTGCAACTTCTGCTCCTCCCATCTGGCAGCCCTGACCTTGTCAGGAAAGCAGAGGTACTTGTGGCCCTGACAGCCCAGACAGAGGGTCCTGACAGGAGGCCCTTATATTTAGCCCTCACCAGTCTCACTGTCGCTCAGTGGAAGCTCAGAGGCAAGGCCCGCGGTAGTGCCTATTTTGAACTCAGGTGGTGGGAGCTGAGGGAAGTTGCTCAGGAGAGGGAGCACCAGAGGCTCTCAATGCCGGGGGCATCCTTGCCTTCTCTCCTCTCTACTCCGTTTTAGGTTGGTTTAGCCACCTGCACATTTGTGGAATGTCTTGGACTGGGCACTTGGGATCTGGGAACATATCAGGAAAGGCAGGGGACTCAAAGCAGCTGGCAGCCAAGAGCACAGGATTCGGTCTGCTTGGAAGCCAGTGCTCACTTTCCCATGTCACAAGTCCCACCAGTGCAGCCTGGTCCCAAAGGTCCCAAAGGAGTCAGCTTCACTCCTGGACTCTGTGCTAGTGCCAGCTCCAGCCAGGCATCGATTATGCTGACATTTCCTCCAAGCTGGGGAGCTCCCTCTTCAAAGGGGGGAAGGAATCCTTTGGGCAGCCCCAGTCACCCTTCCCACATGGCTCCTTGCCCATGGGCTCTGACCCAGCCATCTGTTCTTAAAGTTGCCCCCACCCTCCACTGGGCCCGGGTTCTCCAAGGACCCTGAGGGAGGGCAGATCTCACCTCCCCTCTGCAGATGTGGTTGGAGGTCTCTTCTCAATAGTCATGAAGTTATGCATGCTTCTGGCAGCACTTCCTCTGCCCCCACCTATGCTGGCTCCTGGCTGGGGGGCTGCTCCCAGGGACGGTGAGGAGCTTGCCCTGGCCCCGAAGCAGTCAGGGTGTCTCTGCCGTTGCCCTCCCTCCAGGCTGGTGCGGCTGGCCATCTTTCACGCAGAGTTACGTAAGCTTGAGTCAATTGGAGCTCAAGCAGTTCATTGTGGGCTATTTTTAAGCTGTAACACATTACAGCAGAGGGGTCACTGCACCGAGGCTTGCAGGGAAGGTTGTTTAAACATCTGTTATTTAAATTTCCCTGTGCCTTAGAGCTCAAAAGCCACATCCTCCCGGCACTCTTGGATCTGCATTCCACATCCCAGATTAGGAGTGGATTATCACCCCTCACCCCACCATTGGTTCCCTTAGGGCTGTTCTCTGAACCCTTGGCTGTCTCCCTTTGGGGTCAGGCATGGGGACCAGGGAGGAGGAGGGGTCAGCTATCTCTAGGGAATGGGTGAATTCTGGCCAGGAGAGACTTCAGGGAAGCCGGAAGTTAGTGCTCATGGGTCACTCGGACAGCTCCAGAGCAGAGGGTCAGGAGAGGAAAATACAGAGAAAGCACTGTGGAGCTGTTTGTGGAGCCAGGAGACCAAGAATGTCTCCTTCCTTTGTGGGGGTCTCGGTTTCCCATCACTACCCAGAGAGGGTTGGGTCAAAACATCCTTTTAGGTCTTTTCGGAAGCCTTCCTGTACCTGGGCTGTGCTCCTATGTGGAATGCCCTCCCTTCACAGGTCTAAATGCTACCTAGCTGCACCCTCTGGGGCAGAAGGGCTGGAGTATGAGACCCTGGACAGTGGGCATAAATCTCTCAGGAAACACGCCTTGCTTTTTACTCTATTTACCAAGTGGTTGCCTCCACTGGGAGCTCTCTAAGATTCCTTCTGATCCTAGATTTTCTGGCGATATCCAGAGTCTTCCCTGGGCACATGGAGGGGGAAGACAGGTAGACTGGAGGAGTGCAGGGCCAAGGATTTGACAGAGCTGTTTCCTGAGAGTACAAAGAAGCCAAAAATACATCTGCATTGGAGAATCAGGTCTGGGAGACCTGGCTAGTCCTGAAACCCTCCCTCTCCTCTTGGTGCCCTTTCTGCCCTCCACCCTCAAGACCTCCTAGGTGGGAGGGTTCTAGCCTGATCCACAAGAAAGAATGGTTTCTCAGAGCGTCCTGACTCCATCTCCTGAAATCTGACCCTGTCCACGGGAGTTGGGGCCTTTTCCCCAAAGTCTGCCCAGAGGGGGTCAGGTGAGGTGTGAGAAGAGGTAATGTCAGGACCTGCCCTCCAGAGGAGACTCCTTATGGCCTTGCCCTCAGACTAGGCTCCTTCCAGTTCTTTCTTGGCCCCTCCATCCTAGAGAGCCTTCAGCCTGGGGAATGGGCTCAGCCTCGAGGAGGGGCTCTCTAGTTTGCCATGGCAACATGTTGGCCCTCCTCACTTTCCAGAATCAGAAATAGAATTGGATGCCCTTCTTCGTGGGGAGAGACTGTTTAAAAACATGTAGGGGGGAGGGGTACAGTGGCAATGTCCCTGCCTGAACCCTGGGGGCTGGGCAGAAGGGGTCCAGCCTGGGAGCCTCTCTGGCTGCCCTGCTGCCCCTCCCTTTACCTGGATGAAATGCACTGGGCTTTGACCAGCCCAGAATTCTGAGTACAAAGGACTCAGCCTGCTTCAGCAGGGTGTGTAGCTGACCCCTCTTCAGCACTGCCAGGCTCCTGGGAGGCCACTGGCTTAGAGGTGCCATTAGGGAAAACGGTCCTCCCAGGCTTAAGCCACCTGCTAAGCTATTGGGAGGAGGAGAAGGTTCATGTGGGACACAGCTTAGGTGGGGGCTTGGGGCTGCCGCACTCAGAAGGGAGGCATGTTGACTGCTTTCCAGCAGGGTCCATGCGTACAAGTCCTAGGTGTGGTAACCAGCGGTGGTACATAGATTTCTGAAGTGGGGGGCCAGAGCCTGGTGGTCTGGCTTCAGATTCTGGCTCTACTACTAATTAGCTAAGACCTCTGTGAATTCTTTCTCCTCTCTGTGCCTTGATTTCTTCATTCGTCAAATAGGGATGATAGTGCCCGGCTCATCAAATTATCATGAGGCTGGGTTACATGCATTCAGCACCGCCTGGCTCGGAAGAAGAGCCCAATCGGTATCAGTTGTCGTTATTGTTGCTATAAGGGGGTGTTTGCTTCCCAGGAGGGGAAGAGCTTTCTCCTCTCTCAGGACTGCTTTCTTTGGGCCTTCCTTCATGGGCCCACATCCTTCAGCTGGCTCTGCTCCCTTCCCCAGGATACCTCAGAACAACCCCAGGTCAGTTGTTCGCAAAGCTCCCAGCCCTGGAAAGGAGGATTATGCCTCACTTCTGCAGGAGAAGAGGGATGGCTCTCAGGGCCTCCCTCCATGCCTCCCCAGCCCTCCCAGGTTCAGCCCAGCTCAAGGCCTGCACATGCTCCAGAGGCTGCTACCAGCATCTCTGTTGTTGGGGAAAAAGCAGTTTGCTCAGGGCAAGAGATGAATGAAGTTGATAGTGTTCAGCACGTATGTGCGTGTGCATGTATACACACGCAGGCCACAGACCCTTCGGCTCTGCCACCTTCCTGGGCCACAGTGTGTGGTGACACAGTAGTGTTCAGAGAAATCTGTCCCCATTCTTAACTGAAGGCAGCATCTGGGGAGAGGGGAGGGGGCCTGGGGGGCCTGAACGTGGCTGAGTCAGGCTTTGCCCCCTGCTGCGTCAAGAAGGTGTGGATGCAGCACAGTGCTAGCCTTAGTCCCCGGTCACATCGTTTCACACCCCACTGCCAACTGTAAGTACTATTTTTAACCTTTGTGAAAACACTGCTTCAGAGGACGAGCCTACAGCTGCATTCTCCACAAACCTGTTTCCTGGGCAGAAAGACTGAGGCCTGAAAGGACATAGCCCTGGGGCCCAGACAGAAGAGGTTCAGAGTTGACGGCTGGCAGGAGGGAGGAGAACTGATGCGGCCTCAGGTCAGAACCTCCAGACTAGGCCTGTGGTTAACAGGTGGTTCCCCAAACTGCTGCCTAGGCCTGTCTCATGTCGTAGTAGGTCACGTCTGGTGCTGGTGGTCCTGGCAGGTCCCACCCCTCCCTGCCTTATGTTTGCCCATCTAAGAAATGAAGGGTGAAAGTGCCCACCCAGTCTAATAGCTTACATTTCCTATGTGCCTACCCTATGTCCAGTCCTTTATCCAGCTTGTCCTCATTGTATATACAGCTGTGCCCACTGCATGCCCAGTCCTGCACCAACCATACCTCCACTCTGTAGCCAGCCCTGTGCCCCCTGTGTCCCTACTGTGCCCCATCTGTAATTGCCACTTGGCTGGCCTTGTGTCCACTGTGGCCTAGCCCTATGCCAAGTGCCCTGCCCCCCTCATGGCCAAGGAGAAGTTGACACAATGTGACAAGAGCTAGAACATTCTGACTTGAGGATTCTGAACAAAGGCCCCACCCCACCCCTGTGGCTCCCATAGTCACCTCTGTGGGATACTGACTGGTTCTAGGCTTCAAAGACATGTGGCTCTGGGGAGGGGGCTCTGTGAGGCACAGGCAGAGGAGAACCATCTGGAGCAGAAAGACTGCCAAGGAGCTGCTGTCCCTGGAGTGGGAGCCAGGGAACATGGGGGAGAGGAGCATGGGCCTGAGCTGGGCCCCTCACCCTCTTCTGTCTCCCAGGACTGAGTGGTAAAGGGGCTTTGATCCACCAAAGTCCCTTGAGTCACATACTTGGAACTCATCCCTGGGTCAGGCCTTAAGCCTCAAGTTGACACCTGAGAAGTGAGGAGAAAGAACCAAGTCTGGCATCTGAGGTACACTAGGAATCCAGAGTCTCCCCTGCCTACCTTTCTCTGTTGGCTTTACACTGCCACTCCTAGGCCCTGCCGCAAGGGGCACTGTCCTCACTCTATGGCAGGCCTGGGTAGAGTAGTCACCTGGCTGGTAAGGGGAGAGGAGGGTGGCCTAGGGTTGGTGAAGAACTTCACTAAGGTTCCTGGGCCTTTCTGTTTCCCAAGGTTCCCTGGGCAGGCCGCATTCCTCAGAGGGGTGGGGCCCCTGGTTTCCCACACTCTGTCACTGCCCCCCCCCACCCCCAGGTCACTGGGGGCTGTGATGTGTGGGGTCGCCATGACAATGAAGTGGGGGCAGGGCACCTAGGGCATGGAGCAGGACTATGGAAGTCACCAAGAAGGTGGGGGGCCCTGATACATCCGGCCCCCAAGACCACTCCTTGGCCAGCAGCCAGCAGCCGGGGGGTGGCCTCAGAGGGTCCCAGGGACCATGGATAAACTCGGGATCTGCATACTTCAGGCAGGGGTTGTCATTGTCCACCGAGGCCATCATTGATGGGACCTGTGGCCCTGCCTCCCAGGCCCATGCCCCTGAGCCCATTCACCAGCTACACCGGGACCCTGCTGAGGTTAGCTCCCAGTGTGGCTGTGAGCAGGCCTCCCAAGATACTCTGAGGCTCCCTTCTACTAGTCCGTTTCCAAGCTCCATCGTGGGAACCCAAACGCATCTCATCGTGGAGGACAGGACCCTGGCCCTACCCTTGTGCACACGCAGTGACAGCACCAGTGACATGGCCCAGGATGGATTCTGCTGCTCCCGGCTTCAGGTTCAGGTTGCAGGGCAGGGCAAGGCTCCAGCTAAAGTCCTGGTAGGCTGGGGCAAAGGCCCTTGCAGTCCTGACCAGAGAGCCCCTGTGGGCAGCAGAAAGAGCCGGTGGCTACCCTATTTCCTGTCAGGGGAGGATGGCTCAGTTGTAGCCCAAGATCCTCCTCTGGCTCCAACTCAAGGTCAGGGCCAGGGCAAGTGCCCGTGTCCAGCCCAGGCTCCTCCAACTCCATCTCAGGCAAATACTTCAGCTGTGGATACAACCCCAATGCCAGCAGCATCTGAACCTTACACCTCCAACCCTGACCACTCGACAGATACCCTTGCCATCACCAATGGCCTGTCCCAAGACCTTCTGCTCAGGGAGTGTGGCAATCGATGGTCAGTTGTCTTGGAGTCTTCCAAAGTGGTCACACCCTGCCAGGACAAAGTGGATTTTCATTTTCGGGAGGAGACTCCTGCCCCAGCTCCCACTCCAGAGGAGTCCTCAGACCATGTCCAGGAGCTTGAGGTTGCCAGAATGCTGGTGTTACCCAACCAGCCTGAGAACCCAGCAGAGAAGCCCCTGGTCTACACCTCCAGGCCAGGCAGCCCAACACCAGGCTCAGGACTCCCAGGGTCCCCCAAGTCCCAGAGGAGTAGCCATGAGATCTGCAGCTCTCAGCCAGACCAGCAGCCTCTCAATGTTTGCAACAATACCTGCTCCAATGTGCCAGCGTCTGCCTACCAAGTATCCTGCCACGAGCAGTCCCCAGTCCAGTCTCCCAGGGAAGCCATACAGATTCCCCCTTCCAGTGCCCCTACCTGCCAGCTCCGGGATGCTGTGGAAGACCATGTGCTGGTGTTTGATATAGCCACAGGCAACACCAGGATGGGGCTACTGTGCCATGACCCCATGGGTTCACGGGCAGTGCTCGTGGGCCTCATGCCCAGCCACCCATCCATCTATGTCCCTGAAAATGTGTTGTCCACTCGACCATTACCCGTGCCAATCCTTTCCCCTGACAACAATCGTTCCAGATTCTGGTCCACTTCACCCGTACTGTCCAGCCCTGTGCCCTCTAGCCTCTCGTCGGGAAGCTATAGAGAGGTGGCCCTGGTTCCCAAGGAGGGGAGTATCAACTTGGAGTCATGGGACTCCCCTGGTACTGAGACACCCATCAGACTGTTCACTGGGCCCATTCCACTGGGGATGCCCCTCCAATTTGGTGAGAGGATGTTGAGCCATGTTCATGAGCCTGGCTGGTCTAAACCTGATGCTGAAAAAAATGAAGCTAGTCACACCATCTGGATGCTGAATACAGCCAGGATGCAGGACACTTCCATGGTCCAGCCCAAGAAACTGCAGTGGGTGAACTCAGAGCTGATCCCCGAGCCTACGCCACAAGCGAAACCCCAGGTGATGCCCAGATCCCTACTCCAGGTGGATACAGGCAACCACAACCAGAAAGCGGTCCTTACTGCTCACCCTGACAACCTTAGGGCCGAAGGTGCTGGGCAGGCCTCCCTCAGTGGTCAGCCCCCACTAGCTGAGCAGTATCCCCTGGCTGGACAGCCCCCTCCAACTGCTCAGCCTCCCTCTGCCGACCAGTGTCCCCTCACCAGGCAGACCCCCCTTTCTGGTCAGCCACTCCTGGCTGAGCAAGTCCCTTCTACCAAGCAGCTCCCCCTTCCTGGTCAGCCCCCTCTCACTGGAACCCCTCTTGCCAGGCAGCTTTCTCTCACCGGGAAGCATCCCTTTTCTCAAGAACCCCCCATTTCCAAAGAGCCCATCATCTCAGGAGGGACCCCCATCCCCAGGGAGCCTGGCCAGGCCTCCACCTTGCATCAGGAAGGAGAGCCCTTGGGCTTGCCGGCCCACGTAGGGCTACTTCAGGTGCCCCTGGCCCCTAAAGAGACCCGTGTCTACATGAGTAGAGAAAAGGTCGGTGTTGGTGCCACTCAAAGCTCCAGCACACATCAGCTCTCATCCTGGCAACCTGGCAGCTCCCCTGGGACCCAAGAGGAGCAGTTTTCCCTGGTCACATTATCTACACCTGGCACTGGGTGCAAGGTCTTGCCCGTGGCTATGGTGGGCAGTGACCCCCAGGGTCCCCGGTTCAAGCTGATGGCTGAGGACATTACACACTCACCAGTGGTTGCACACCTTGGCCTGCTCCGTGGGGCCTGCTATGAACTGGTGCCCGCCACGGATGCTCTGCCAGTGCAGTCCCCGGTGCTCTGCCGCCACTCACTGGGTCCCTACCAGGACATGGCGGCTGTGGTGATTGACACAGGCACGGGCTTCACCAAATGTGGACTGGCTGGAGAGGACCACGTCCTCAGTGTGGTGTCCTCACGTGTCCAACTGCTACAGCACCCAGCCCAGGATGAGCCTCGGTATGTGGTGCCCGAGGACCAAGAGGGCTCCTGTTCGGTGCTGAATCGAGGAGTGGTCTCTGACTGGGATGCATTGGAGATGCTGTGGCAGCACTTGTTTTATTGCAGGCTGGGCGTGCGGCCGGAGGAGCTGGCTGTCCTCGTGGCTGACTCACCCATTTCACCGCGCACCAACCGAGAAAAGGTGGCTGAAATACTCTTTGAGCGTTTCCACGTGCCAGCCATGCAGATGGCGCATCAGGCCCTCCTGGCACTCTATGCTTACGGGCGCACCACTGGGCTGGTGCTGGGCAGTGGCCATGGTACCTCCTATGTGGCGCCTATCCTCACGGGGGATCTGGCCCCCCTCGACACCTACCGGCTGGACGTGGCTGGTGCTGACCTCACTGAATACCTGGCTCAGCTATTGCTGGCAGGTGGCCACTCGCCACCCAAGGCAGGGTTGGTCAACCAGATTAAAGAGGCCTGCTGCTATGTGGCCATGGACATGACAGCTGAGATGGCCCGCGCCCAGGCTCAGGCCCGAGTGGACTTCATGCTTCCAGACAAACAGGTCATCACACTGGGCTCTGAGCGTTTCTGCTGCCCTGAGGCCCTCTTCCAGCCCAATCTGCTAGGCCTCAACCAGCCTGGCCTCCCACAACTAGCCCTCCTTAGCATTGGCCGGCTGGATGCCAAGCAGCAGGAGCAGCTACTGGCCAACGTGGTGCTGGAAGGTGGCACCACCCTGGTGAACGGCTTTCCTGAGCGCCTAAGTCAGGAGCTGGGCCCCCGAGCCACTGTGCTGGGCTCTCCCCACCGTGCTGTTGCTGCTTGGCTTGGAGGCTCCATCATGGCGTCCCGGGACTCCTTCCAGAGTCTGTGGCTCAGCCGCCGTGAGTATGAGGAGGAAGGCCCTTGGGCCATCTACAAGTACCATCTGTGAGCATATAAAAGTTCTGGTTCTGCTTACTTCGAGCACTGTGGCATGTTTTAGACACAGAGTGGTGTGGGGAAGGACAGAGGTCCAGGCATGGAGTTAGAGATGGGGACCCTGGCACTCCCAAGGCACACCCTGCCTCTGCACAATGGAACTCCATGGGCCCTGGCAATCCTATCCTTTCCAGAGAACATCAGAGTCCCTTGGCTGGCATTGGCTCTGGTCTAGTCTGACCTTTACTGCACCCCAAGGGCAATCATAGACAGTGGCTGCTGTGGGTTTTGCCCCGTTGCCCTGGCGACAAGTGCAATTACCCTTGATTGCCAGCTGGTTGTCATGGCAATTTCAAACATAATGTAATAACCCACACAGCCTGGAGTGAGTCATGGGGGGGGGGGGACAGCCCCCTCCCCTAGCTCCAGAGGAAAAGATGGCTTGCCCTCCTCCCTCCTCCATCTTGGGCCCTCTACGGGGGGCTAAGGACAGCAACATGGACAACAGCCTAACAGTTCCAAAGATGGCTGGGGACCTGGAACATTTGTTGCTTCCAAGAGAGGGTACCTATAAAAGTCTGGACTTCTTGGGGTAGCTGGCCTGGTGAAAAGTCTGAACTTTGCCTAAAGCTCTATGCTTCTGTGGCCAGAGTATGAGGGTATGGGAGTGCTGGCCTTTGGTGCCCTGGGGCAGGAAGTCAGGGTCATGCAGGTGTCAGATAAGTCCTGGATCTTGGGTGGGAGATACAACCTGAACTGGGCAATGAGGATCTGACTTGCTTTGTGGGCTCTGTGGATAGGTAGGCTCACACTTTATCCTGCCTCTCTGACTGTCTATCTCTGGTGAGAGCCAGAACTGTCAACCTTGGGCTCCTTTCCCCTCCTCAGCCTCCCAACCTGGGCTTCCCTGCCCACTGGCCTAGGGTACTGGTTTCTTTAGGATATCTTCATAGAGGCTACTGGACAATGTCAATGCCAACTGCCCCTGCTCTTTTCCCAAACTCTGCCCTGTCCTAAAGGGCTTTCCACCATTCCTCTGGCCAGGGGGGTGGCTAGAAGCCATGGCCCCTGACCTTGTCTAGCTCTAAATAGTAGAGGTGGGAATAAAGTTCCACGTGGGCCCAGTCCATGGCCTGGCAGAGTTGAGAGGATGGCATTCAGTTGGTATTGCTACCTCCTGCCCGGAGGGTGGCTAGAGATTGAAGCCAAAACACTGAAGCCCTACCCTGTCTGTGTCTCCCTGGCTGGGGGCTGAGGGACAAGTGTGCTCCCATCCCAACACTATGTTCTCATCTTTAGGTTGCTCTATCCACAAAGGGCAAAGACCCGGCTACCCGCCCCACCCCCCTGTGCCCCCCACCAAATGCCTGACAGTGAGGGGCTGTCCTGGGTGGGGAGACTGGAAATAGCCTGTGATGTAGGGTCATCACAGCCCCTACCAGCCCTCGGGCATGGCCCAGGCTCTTCCCACATCCTGCTCCCATATCCTGATTCAGCCTCCACAGTCCTGAGGCCTGTGTCAGGCAGGGAGGGGACCGGTGGCTCCAGGGACCAGTGGCTTCACAGACTAGCAACAGTGTCCATGTACATGTGCGAGCAAGCACGCCTGGGTGCACACAGAATGCAGATACACGTGCCACTGGGCACCACTGCACACACTGTGCTATTGCCGTCTCCTTCAGCAGAAGAGCTCACGCACACATACACTCACACGTGTACACACACACCCCACCACGTGCACTCACCCACAGGCACATGGAGTGTGCACACGACCAAGAAGAGGTGGAGCACTGCCAGCAGCAGGCAGGGCTCTAGCAAACCACCTCTTCCCCTGCCTCTAAATCCCCCATTCTATTTTCTCCTTAGCCCAGCTTCTTCATACCCAGAGAGCTATGACCTTCAGGAAAGCCAGAAAATGTATGTCACATGTGTGGGGTCAGCAAGCCATGGCTCAGCTGTACTATACAACTCAGAAAACCATTGTTTCAAGGACAGTGGGCAGACAGCAGGCAGGACCGAACACCAGGCCATTCATTCATTCTGCAGACGTGAACTGAGCATACTGAAATGAAACACAGCCTCTGCCCTGCTGATGCCTAGCCTGCCAGGAGATTCCTACACAGTGGTGGGGCTGGTGCTGTGACTGAGACCACCCAGAGCACAGAGGGCCCAGAGGTGGCATCAGCCTGGCCTGGAAGAGGTGACCCAAAGCCAGGGAAGGATGTAAAGAGCTCCTTGACACCTTTGTCTGGAGGAAGATATTGAGGGGCCTTGTTTGAGTGGTCATTTCCCAGGCTAGCCTTCCCAACTCCAGCCCCAACTTCCTCACTTGAGCAGTCACTCCTGTCAGCAGCCATGGGGGGCCATACAGGGAAGACTCACTCAAATCCAAGGGTTTGGAAATGACCTTACCCAGGATGGGGTCAGAAGGCTCACTGGGAGGTTTGGGGTGGGGTGGAACCCAGCTCCAGGCACCAAGAAGCCTGTCTGGCCTTCCGACATGGGCCTCAGGATGGTTCTCAGTGCTTGTGAGGGGGAAGGGGCAAGCATTGGGTCTATGTGCCTCCCTGACAAAGGACAAAGAAATGGCCAAGGACTTCCTTCAAATCTTCTTCCAGGCAGTTCTTAGCCTTTTCCCATCAGAGGACGGGACTGGTGGGACCCCTTGGTGCAATAGTTCTCCTGTATCCCCACATCCCAGCCTAGGCTGCTGGTGGTGATGCTGCTCATGAAGTGTTTGAGGGTGATTAAACTGGAAAGAAAGCACAATCCATACCATGTCATAGGTGACTTTTATAGGCTGGGAAATTCAGTGCTGCACAAGGAGGGGGGGCAGCCTTGTGGGCTGGGCTAGCCACCCTGGCTGGGACTTCGGAATGAGAAAGGCTGAACTGGGGTGGGGTGGGGTGGGGGAATAGGAGGTTCTGCCACCATGGTCTGGAGCCCTCACTGACCACTTGCCCACATACTCAACCATGTGCTTACTATTCTTAGCTAGAGGATGCCAGTCTGTAATGCAGCTTGCCCTAGCAACTGCACACTTTGTTATTGTAAGTAGGTTCCACCCTTTGGGTCAGGTTTTGGGAGCTAGGCAGAGTGCTGGTCCCCTGGGGACTACTACCTGCCAAGAGATTCCTGTGCAGCTCCAGGACTCTGGCTTTCCCCACACCTCCTACTCCCCACTCCCTGCCATGTGTATAAGAAGGCCCCTCTGGCCCCTGTTGCCCAGTCAGTCCCAGGGCCTAAGGGAGTCTTTGAGAGCCAGGCCGGCGCCAGGCTGGCTAGTGCTCAACAACTCTTTACCGCTGGTCGTCCGCCCCCTTTCGAGTGGGTTTCTGGCCTCAAGCTCCTCAAGGGCCCGGGCGGAGCCGGTTGAGGGAGGCCCCGCCCCCAGCCCGCCCCCGGCCCGGGGTGCGAATCCGGTGCCGGCGAGCGGCGGGAGATGCTGGAGGTTTGCGAGCCCAAGCGGCTGCAGCTGGCGCCGCGTCTGCCCCGCGTGCCCGGAGCGGATTCTGCCCGCCGCCCCCGGAACCCTCGGCGCCCCACTGAACCCGAGATCGCTTCCTCCGTGTGACCGACCGGCGCTGCAGGTGCGGGGCGGGCCGCGAGGTGGGGGGGCGCCCCCTGAACGCACGTTGTGGGGGTCTTGGGGGATTGGGTCTCTGACTCAAGATTCGGGTCGCTCAGTGCGCGGGGGCTCCGCGAGGGCTTGGGGTCTCAGTGGGGGCAGAGCACGAGGGTTCTGGAGATCCGGGGGTCGGAGAGCGGGGTTGGGCTTAAAGTTGCCCGTCACCTCTCACGGCTCGGGGGTCCCAGGGGAAGCCTCTGAGACTCAAGTCAGGCGAATCTTTCTCCCCCCGACCCCCCTCCGCCCCTCTCGCCCCCCCCCCCCCCCCCCGTCTTGCTGGGCTCCTAATTGTGAAAACCTTAACCCTCCAAGGTTCGTGGTGCCCCTTGGGGGTAGGGGCCGAGGGCTAAGCCGACCCTCCTGACTTCCAGAGCCGCCTTCAACCCCTCCCAACTGCCCCCGGGTCCCCTTCCTCCAGCTAGGCAGTCACTAATTTCCATGACAACGGAGAGTTCTTTATAGGCGACAACCTGAAGGGGGCTGGGCGGGGCTGCCGCGAGGTGGGGGAGGAGGCCCCAAGCCCCTGGGGGCCCGCAGCCCCCTAGCCAAGATTCAGCTTCCAAGCCTTAACGTGGGGGCCAGTTGGGGGTTCAGGGCACCGACCCAGCGCTGCGCGGTGGGGGTAGGGGACGCACATGTTTCTGCTGGGAGGTGCGGGGCTTGGTGCTCACACGTGTGCCTCCCGCATGTGTGTTGCTGTGCCAGCGGGGGCGAGTCAGCAGCGCTGGGGAAGGGGGTCAGGGTGGCGCCACGTTGGGGAGCAGGGTCCCTGGCTGGTGTGTGTGGGGGGGCAGTGGACAATGAACAAATGAATTTCTGCCTTACCCAGCTTGTAGTGTCTGTCAGAGACCCTAGGCTCTCCCAGCCCCCCATAGCTGTGCCAAACTGCTTTTGTCCGCACCCCGTAGACAGAGCCTGCTCCACCAGGTTCCCTTCTGGGGAGCAGGGCCCTCTATCCTTCACCAAAAGCTTAGTCTGCAGCAGTCCAGACCCTGTCCTGCTGCCCCCCTCCAAGGCCCAGACTCTGAGCCCCCCAGGACCACCTAGAGAGACCCGATTCTCCCCCTCCCCCCACTCCACACCTCCTCAGTTGAATTTTAGCCACCTGATGGACCGCAGTTTTCTCCACTGGGAAATTGGTGTCTCTCCTCCCCTCAGTGTCAGGCTGGGCTCAGGGTGCGGCAGAGGTCTCTGCCCTTCTTTCACAGCATTTGATGTGAACCCCCAGGTGCCAAAGGCTGCCTTCCCCATATGTGCTGCTGGCCCTCCTCTCCAGCCCATGTCCTGGCCACCATTCCTTGCCCTGGAAGAAGGCCACAGACTTCATGATCTCCATCTAGGGAAATTGAGGCAGGGGGTTGGTGCTGTGCAGTTGTTATCCTGTTTCTGGGTTGTTTAGGGTGCTGTTTCTGGCCCCCCTGACGGGATCCACTGTTGGAAAGTGGGATGGCTGCAGCAGGGAATTAGGCTGAACTGCAAGAGGGGTCCTGGGGACCCAAGGCCTGGGGAGGATGGCAGGTAAAGGGGGCGTGGCTAGTCTAGGCTGGGCTGGGCCAGCTGAGAGAAGGGGCTACAAAGGGAAGCAGCCAGGTCTCTAAGCTTCATTCCAGCCCCCTTCCCCAGGCATGCACCCTCCACCTGATGGACCTGCCTTACCTAAGCTGCCTAGTGATTGGGAGAGGGGCTATGGAATTGTTGGGAGGGGACTGCAACAGCTGGCCTCTTCCCCCAGGCGTGGTTGTGCTTCCCACACCAAGTTCAGTGCATTTCTGAGGGATACAGGAGGGTTCAATGTCAAAGGTCCAGGCACCACGGGCAGCTCATGGCCCAGGTGTTCAGAGATATGGCTGTGGAGGCCTTAGGGCTCTGCTGGGTGCCCATAGACCCCTTCAGAAACCCTACCCACCTTTCTTGCCTGTGTCATTGTGCCTGTGTCCTTTTTATTGTCACCCTTCCATCACTTTTTGCCATTGTCCCTCACTGTCCCTGCCCCCCTCTCTCTTTTCTAAAGTCTCTCAATTCCCCCTCCTCCCCTTCCTTGATGGGGCCAGGTGCCAGAACCCATGGGGAAGGAGTTGGGCCAAAATCTCAAGGAATTCTTAGAAAAGGGGTTGGCCAACACCTCTCCCCTTCCCCTTCCCTTTGTTTCAAAACTTCCATCACCATAGCAATCCTTTACTCTGGGGCCTTCCCCTGCATTTCCCTCCTCCACCCACAGGGCAGCAGGGCTGCCAGTGGATTTTCCTTCAGGGGTTCAAAGACTGGGACCCCAGGTGCCTGGGAGGGTCCAGTTGGTTCTTAGCCCTGCCATGCCAAGTTCAAGGCTGAACTTCCTGGAGGCACCACTGGACTATATGCCCACTGCTGAGGCTGGAGAGGCCCCCTGTTCTTACTCCGTCAGACGGGAGAGTCAGCAGCAGGAACTATGGACCATGGTTTAGCTGGAGCCTGAGGCCCAGCCACAGCAGCCCCCTGCCCATGTCCCTGAAGCAGCTGGACAGTGGGCTAGAAGCTTGGCTGTGCCTTCTGACACCAGACCCTGAGGGTGAAGTCTCCATTTCCCCTGGTCCTTCTAGTGAGACCTCAGCTGTGAGAGCCAGGCAAGGCTTGGGCCTAGGCATGTCCTTTGCAGCAGGAAATGCAGCCCCAGTCCCTGAGAGAGGAGAGTAGGGGAGGGGAGGGGGTACCTGAAGGCTGGTGTTCACAGCTGCCACTAAATCGGGAGGTGTTGCCCACAGTTGTTGGGAGGTAGCGGGAGGCCTCTTGGGCCCCTCCTGGCCTCCCAGGATTTACTGCAAGCTCTGGAACTCCACATGGGAGAGGTCCAGGGCAGCGGGAAACTTGTTTATTGCTGTGAAAGGTGGGGCCTGAACCAGGCTGACCCCAGTGGAGGAGGGAACAAGACTCCAATGCAGGACCACAGGACCTCTGGAGCCAGACTTGCTTAAGGCTGCAGCAGGGCCCCTATGGGACCCTTTATTACCAGGGCACCAACAGGCAGATTCTCCCTCAGGTTTCCCTGAGGCTCGATTGCCCAAGCCCAGGGGTCAGACCTGAGGAGCAGGCAGTAACTGGGAGTGCTTGGCCATCAGGCATCCTTAGAGTCAGCTGGAGGGCACTGGCAGTGCCAGGCTCCGCGCTTCCCCTAAGCTCCCTTTGGACAGCCCCCTGTGCACACCGTTTCTCTGCAGGAAATGGAAAGAGCCATGTCTCTAGGGAAATGGCCGTTATGGGGCTTCTGTGTCCTCCCATGTCACAGTGTTGACCTGGGCTCTGCCCCTGTGTCAGTGGGAGGATAGTTCTCCACTGTTGGGTATTGGGTCTGGGCTGACTGGGCCGTGGGGGGTGAGAAATGCAAACCCCTTTCTGCCTGGCTTGTCACCATTCTTGAAGTTGTCCCTTGACTGCTCCCCTAGCTTCAGGACCAGGGCCTCCCTTGTTGCAAGCAGGTGCCAGGGGCTTGGTGCGCACACCAGCAACCTCCCAGGCAGCAGCAGTGGGCAGCAGATGGTGGAGAGGGTGGGGGTAGAGGGGACCCCTTTTCTCCTTTCTTCGCCCTGGGGCTAGAAAGGGGGTAGAGGCAAATGGGTACAGTTTGGTGAAGGAAGCAGTAACTGACTGAGATCAGGGCACCCACGGTAGGGAGAGAGGCCCATCTGTCCCTGCCCCATTCATGAGGTTTTAGGATCTAGATCCAGGCTGATGTGACTGTGAGCAGAGGCCTGAATTTCTGTGGTGGAGGAGACCACAAGACTAACCCTGGATCCTTGCGAGCACAAGAGAATATGTATGGCTGAAAGCTGGGCCAATATCAGGGATGGGCTTATACAGAATCTCCCACACCACGTAGCAGAGCAAGGAGCTGATAGGGTGGGGAAAGTGGAGGTTGTGGAAAGTATCTCAGAGAAGGGCCATTTTGAGCCTGGAACATCAGAATCATTTTAGACAATTGGTTGCACAAACAACCTTATAATGTCAGAAATCACAACAAACCAAGAAAGAGATTAAGCACCGGTCTTGACACCTAGCTCATGTGGAGGCTGCTTCACAGGGAGGCCAAGGTGGGCAGTACCCTTGTCAGTGTCCACACTTCCTGCCATTGAATGGACACAGTTGAGCTGGTTAGTCACCTGTTGTTGGATTTTAGGTAGTTGCTGATTTTTTTTTACGTTATAAATAACTCTGCCGTGACAAATAGGATACTGATGGGAAGCTTTGGGGGAAGGGCATTCCTGCCACAGGGAACGGTGTAAGCAAAGCAACAGAGCTGGGACACAGGTCCCTCCCACCTCTCCTGGGGGGCCCGCAGGCTGAGGTACCACCCTCCTGCCCAGTACATGGCTCTTGGATTCCAGCCCGGAAAGGGAATCACAGTGCGTTAGAGCCATTGAGGGACTGATGCAGGCCCCCTCCCCCAGATTGTTAGGGCACAGAGATGAGTGGCCGGCAGTGGTGGGTGGCTGTGCCTCTGCTGTCAGCTGTGAGTGTGGGATTCCAGCCACATGCTCCTCTCCGGCAGACGCAGGAGCAGGGCTGTGACCATGGTGGCAAAGACACACAGTCGGGGACAATCTTCAAAGCTTCTCTTGTTTGCCTCTGCAGTGCCTCACAAGATGGCTTAAGCCCTGGCTTAAATCACACCAGTGAAATGCATTTGCGTTTCCTGAGCCCAAATAACCCATATGAGGGAAGGATGAAATTTGTTTCCTAATGCTGAGGACAAATTTGAGGGAACACTTCCGGGACTGTGACCCCTGGGGAGGGAGTGGCCTCTGCCTGGGAGGAATCAAGCAAAAGCCAGGGCTAGCCATGGGACTTGTGTGGGTCCTGGCCTTTGACCCTGGCTGGCAGAGTCCCTGTGACCCAAGCGGCTTCCTCTGGGGATGGCTTCTTTCCTTCTCTACTACCGTGTAGTTGCAGTGAGTCCAGATAGGGGAGCATCGAGGTGCACAGCAAGTGCTAATTGGCGTGGAGGGATGGTATGCACAGCCAGCAGCAGCAGGGTCGTTTGCAGCCTCCATGCAGAGCTTTTGCCATGGCCTCAGTATCACATTAACCATGTGTTATGGAGGTCCAGACAGTCAGTAACTCCCCTCCTGAAGTTTACCTGTAGCAAGAGCTGCGAGTGCATTTTCCTTTGGGTGCTGGAGCCAGTCCACCCACCACCGCAAGTGAGGATTGGGTTGGCAAGGTTGCAGACCCATGGGTGCCATGTCCCAGGTGCCAGAGTGCCTGGAGCCCACTGTAGTCAGCTGCATGTGGTCACCTTTGTGACACCCACCCCTGGCCAGGGTCTTATTCCCTGGACCTGACTGCCCAGATCTCCTGTGGGCCCTGGCAGTGAGGCCCTGGCAGGCTTGTCTAGCTTTTCTGGACCATTTACCCCTGCACGCCTCCTGGCAAATCCTTCTCCTCTAAGGCTCAGCCCTGCTGCTGCTTCTCCCTCAAAGCCTTTCCTCACTTCCACCCAAATGGGGTCTCTCTGAGGAAACTCTCCAAGGACTGTGCCTGAATGCAACATTTATTAAATCAATAAAGGTAATCATAGTAAAAATTCTAACAGAAAATAATACAAGATATAAATCTGCCCCTTTAACACACAATTCTTTGCCCCAAAGAGCACTCTGATTTTCTTAGCTGTCTTTCCAGAATGGAGTTTGGAGTATACTGGAACATAAACTTTAAGAAATTTACCCAGGGGAGCCTGGGGGGCTCAGTTGGTTAAGCGTCCAACTTTGGCTGTGGCCACGATCTCATGGTCTATGAGTTTGAGTCCTGTGTCGGGTTCTGAGCTGAGAGCTCAGATCCTGGAGCCTGCTTCAGATTCTGTCTGTCTGTCTCTGTCTCTCCCTCTCCCTCTCTCTCTCTCTCTCTCTGCCCCTCCCTCACTCATGCTCATGCTCTCTCTCTCAAAAAACAAATAAACGTTTAAAAAATTGTTTTTAAATAAAAAATTTACCCAAATAGCAGCACCCTTGACCCAGCATTCTGTCCCTTGCTTTTCTACTTAACATATCTCAGAAACCGTCCAACAGCAGTGCATTTCCGTACTTTATTCTTTGTAATAGCTACCCAGTGTTCTTTTTTAAATTTTTTTTTAACATTTATTTATTTTTGAGAGACAGAGAGAGACAGAGCATGAGCAGGGGAGGGGCAGAGAGAGAGGGAGACACATATTCCGAAGTAGGCTCCAGGCTCCAAGCTGTCAGCACAGAGCCCGATGTGGGGCTCGAACTTGCAAACCACAAGATCATGACCTGAGCTGAAGTTGGACGCTTAACCAACTGAGCCACCCAGGCGCCCCTACCAAGTGTTCTTCCATATGGATGGCTATAATTTCTTTTTTGATTAAAAAATTTTTTGCGTGTTTATTTTATTTTTGAGAGAAAGAGACAGAGACAGAGAGAGAGACAGAGAGAGAACGAGTGGGGGAGGGGCAGAGACAGTGGGAGACACAGAATCTAAAGCAGGCTCCAGACTCTAAGCTGTCAGCACAGAGCCTGATGTGGGGCTCGAACTTGCAAACCACAAGATCATGACCTGAGCCGAAGTCTGTGTTTAACCGAAAGAGCCACCCAGGCACCCCCACGGATAGCTATAATTTTTATCAACATTTTAAAATTGTGAAATATATCGAAAATCTAGAAATGTGCCCCAAACTTGTATGTACATTTTTACAAATTATTATAAAGCAAACACCTGTGAAAACCACCACTCAGTTTCAGAAATCAGCTCTCCAGAATCTCCCCGTGTCCTGACTCAATCGCAACTACTCTCTTTCTCGTGGAAGGACTTATGGTACTTATTTCCTAGCTCTTTATAAAAACAGTTTTACCAGAATGTTTGTATCCTTAGTACAAGTTAGTTCTGCCTGTTTTGAACTCTGAATCAATAGGATTATGCTGTATGTATTCTTTTGTGTCTATTTCACTCAACACTGTATTGGTGAGATTCACCATGTGGTTGGCTATAGCAATAGCTCCTTCATTTCCATTGCTGTGTAATATGAGTGTCCTGTGGCAAAAATGTATGCATTTCTGCTCAAGTCTTTGCTAACACTTGGTATCTTCAGACTTTCAGAGATGGCTATCTGCTGGGTGGGTGGTTATATTCCCCATCATCTGTGCAATAGCTGAAATTTAAAGAAATTGGTAAAAAAAAATTCTTAATGTACATAATAGAAAGTGATTCCCTGATATGTCGGTTTAATATGTTTTTCGTAAGTAGGGGCTGTTGTAGTTCAGGCAGCCAAGCTGAGTGGCAGGAGCTGTGGCCAGAAAAGCAGGGGTAGGAGGCTGACCACCCTCTAGCCCTTCCTAGTGCAGTCTCTGCCCCTTGCCTTGTCCTGAGCCATGCTGGGGTCTCCCAGAGCCAGCCTCCATACTGTGGGGAGAAGCCTCCATGTTGTGGTACAGCTGAGCCAGACTCCATCCTGTCTGCAGCTCAGAGACTGGCAATGCCGTTTGGGTGTGTGACTCTGGGCGATAAGAAGAACTATAACCAGCCGTCGGAGGTGACTGACAGATATGATTTGGGACAGGTCATCAAGACGTGAGTGCGGGGTCTTGTGGTCAAGGGTGGGTGGGCAAGGGCCTGGGAAAGGAGAGCAGAGGGCAGCCCACATTGAGGCCAGGGCTGAGTGGGGTGCTTGCTGGCTACAGTGAGGAGTTCTGTGAGATCTTCCGGGCCAAGGACAAGACGACGGGCAAGCTGCACACCTGCAAGAAGTTCCAGAAGCGGGACGGCCGCAAGGTGCGGAAGGCGGCCAAGAACGAAATAGGCATCCTCAAGATGTGAGTGTGAGGCCTCGGGGTGGGGTGGCATAGGAGGTAGCAGGGAATGGTTTCAAGGGCAGGTGACCTCAAGCAGTACCAGGCTCTGGCCAGTTAGTTTGCTGTGGCCCACAGTGGCAACCAGAGCCTCTCTTAGGGGTTTACCCAGCCCTAACTGTTGGCCCCTCTCTCCGCTGCCAGGGTGAAGCATCCCAACATCCTGCAACTGGTGGATGTGTTTGTGACCCGCAAGGAGTACTTCATCTTCCTGGAGCTGTGAGTGTGGGTCTGGGGTCCCCGGATTCCTCAGTCCCCAGGGCCTTTACCTGCTCTGCCCTCTGCAACCAGGGAAAGCCCCCTTTCTGGCCCCTTGGGGTGTTGGGTCCCCATGCCTTGCCCAGCTAGCTGCCTGGTGTAGGCAGCCTGCCCAAATACTCCTGCCCCACCCCCGATCCTGCCCACGTGGGCTCAGGGGCTGGTGTCCCTCAGGGCCACGGGGAGGGAGGTGTTTGACTGGATCCTGGACCAGGGCTACTACTCGGAGCGAGATACAAGCAATGTGGTGCGGCAGGTCCTGGAGGCCGTGGCCTACCTGCACTCACTCAAGATCGTGCACAGGAACCTCAAGGTGAGGCCAGGAGCCAGGTCTGTTGGCACCCGGCCTGGGGCTGAGGTGGACAGCACCTTGGGGTCTTGGTCTAGCCTCTGAGGTCCTCATGGAGTCTTTCTCTGCCCACCCACATGTCATTCCTGCCCGGAGCAGCTGGAGAACCTGGTTTACTATAATCGGTTGAAGAACTCAAAGATTGTCATCAGCGACTTCCACCTGGCTAAGCTAGAGAATGGCCTCATCAAGGAGCCCTGTGGGACTCCCGAGTACCTGGGCAAGCAGGGGGTGGGGCAGGGACAGGGTGGGGGACAGCCTTCAAGGAGTGGCTCTGGGTAGGGGGAAGGAAGTCTCCAGCCCAGGAAGTGGGTATGAGCGGTCCCAGGCTTGGCCAGGCCTGATATTGACCACCAGATGGACACTGTGTTTGCAGCCCCAGAGGTGGTAGGCCGGCAGCGGTATGGACGCCCCGTGGACTGCTGGGCCATTGGAGTCATCATGTACATCCTGTGAGTGAATGGGTTTGTAGCCAGGCCAGGTGGGGTTCTGTGTCCATGGCCTTCTTAAGTGACCCTGCCCTTTGGCCCCCATGTAGGCTTTCAGGGAACCCACCTTTCTATGAGGAGGTGGAGGAAGATGACTATGAGAACCATGACAAGAACCTCTTCCGCAAGATCCTAGCTGGCGACTACGAGTTTGACTCTCCATACTGGGATGACATTTCCCAGGCAGGTGAGGAGGTGCCCAGTGTGTGGGTAGCGGGAGGGTTGGTATGGGGGACCTGCTCTCAGCCTTCTCTGCTGGACTCTGCTCCTACCTCCCAGCCTATTCATCACCTCTAGACAGTGAGATGAGGTGCCAATGCCTCACCTCTCCTTGGCTTTGTCCCCAGCCAAAGACCTGGTCACAAGGCTGATGGAGGTGGAGCAAGACCAGCGCATCACTGCAGAAGAGGCCATCTCCCATGAGTGGTGAGCAGGGCCCATGGAGGACAGAAGGAGAGGCCAGATTTCCCTTGGCCTCTGTCCTCACATCTAGTAGCCCCCATCCTTGAGGCTTTGAGTAGGGGTTGGGGGTGCCCAGAGCTCAGGCCCAGCCCAGAGGCCTGCCTGGTAACTTCTGGATCTTAAGAGAAAAGGACTGGGCAGTCTCCCTGAAGGCCTATACACCCTCAGATCCAGATGCATCTGTACCCTTTCTAGGATTTCTGGCAATGCTGCTTCTGATAAGAACATCAAGGATGGTGTCTGCGCCCAGATTGAAAAGAACTTTGCCAGGGCTAAGTGGAAGGTAAGGCTTGGATGACTCCCTTTCTTGGATTGATCCCAAGTGCTCCTTCTGGCACACACAGTTTCTTGCCTATATCATATCCCTGCAGCCACACACAGGCATTTCTTCAGCTATCAGGTGTGATTGTAGCCACTGTCACTACCTTAAGTGGGTGTGTTGAACAGCTGGGTCCCTGGCCCTTGGGTGGTCAGAGGCAGCCAGGGACGCCATGGAATGGTCTGTGTTTGGCCTTTGCGAAGGAGTGGATCCAGCTTCTGTGAGCCCCACTCTGAGCCTCTCTCCACTGCCCTCCTTTCAGAAGGCTGTCCGAGTGACCACCCTCATGAAACGGCTCCGGGCACCAGAGCAGTCCAGCACAGCTACAGCCCAGTCTGCCCCAGCCACAGACACTGCCACTGCTGGGGCTGCAGGTGGGGCCACAGCTGCAAGTGGAGCTGCCCCAGCCCTTGGGGGCAGTGCCACCTCAGCCACAGTGGGTGATGCTGCTCTTGCCGCAAAGAGTGATAATACAGCCCCCGCAGACCGTAGTGCCACCCCAGCCACAGATGGCAGTGTCACCCCAGCCACTGATGGCAGTGTCACCCCAGCCACCGATGGGAGCATCACCCCAGCCACCGATGGGAGCATCACCCCAGCTACCGACAGGAGTGTTACTCCAGCCACTGATGGGAGAGCCACACCAGCCACAGAAGAGAGCATCATGCCCACCACTCAAAGCAGTGTCACACCGGCTACCAAGGCAGCTGCCACCCCTGAGCCGGCTTTGGCCCAGCCGGACAGCACAGCCCCCGGGGGCACAACAGGCCAGGCTCCACCCTCTAGTAAAGGGGAAGAGGCTGCTGGCTATGCCCAGGAGTCTCGGAGGGAGGAGACCAGCTGAGTGGGCAGTCTGGTGTGGGGCAGGGGATGGGCAGGAGGGTGGGAGAGTGGATGAGGGGCTTCTCACTGTACATAGAGTCATTGGCCTGATGCCCTTGCTCCCCCTGCCCCTGCCTCCCAGTGTGGGGCATGTCTGGGGGCCACGGGAGAGCAGTCTCATCTCCTGTGTGTATGTGCGTGAGTGGTGGGCAGGCCAGAGGCAGGACCGGCCCCAGCCCCTGCATGGATTCCTTGTGGCTTTTCTGTCTTTCGCTAGCTTCACCAGTTTCTGTTCCTTGCGGGATGCTGCTCTAGGGATACTCAGGAGGTCCCTGCTCCCTTCCCCTTCCCTTTTTGCCTCACAATTTCCCCAGGCAGGCCCTGCAGGTCCCATCCTTTCCCAGGCCCTAATCTTGGGTGGCCTTGCCCTGAGAGCTGGTCCTCCAGCGAGGCCCTGTCAGCGGTCTTAGGCTCCTGCACATGAAGGTATGTGCCTGTGGTATGTGGGCTGCTCTAAGAATGGACACAGGCTTGTATAGAGAATTCAAAAATCTAGGGCAGTATGCTTTAAGACAAGACTGGTCGCATGGTTGGGGGCACTGCTTGGTAGCTTTAGGGGTCCTCAGAAGTGAAAGAGAATGAGTGTGGCGGGGGGGGGGGGGTAGAAGCTTCCATCTTTGTCCCTGGAAAGTTCTCACCAACACCCTTATGCTATTTCCTGCCCTCCTGGGTTCTGCAGTGGGTTGCCCTATGCCCTGAGCTTCATGAGCCTGTAAGGGGAAGGAGGAGCAGTTGGGATGTGGCAGTGAAAACTGGAAGGCAGAGTGCAGGCCCAGCTCGTCATGCACCAGCCTAGCTTGGTCCTTACCCTGAGCCAAACAGGGAGGGCTGGTATCCCCTGGCTCTTCTCTGATGGAGTCCCTTAGGTTCAGTCTACAGTCCTCTCCATTGAAGGGGGCCTGCTGCATGGCAGTGTCCCATAGTCTGATTTAGGGGGTTGCCCTTCATAGGGGCAGATTTCTGCCTTCCTAATCCAACAACAAAATAGAGAGGAACCCCCTCTACGTCTGTGACCCACTTCCCCTTCTATCATGGCTGAAACAGAGGCCCAGGTGCCTCTGAGCCATGCTGAGTTGCTTTTTCTGGGATGAGGAAGTGGAATAAGGCTTCCCCGTTTCCTGATCGAGGCTCCTGGCAGGTGCCCTTTGTCAGACCCCACCACAGCTTGGGCAGGCAGCCACACTGGTCCCGGCCTTTGCTCGGCACTCCAGTGTCAGTCCTGCCCTTCTCCCTGCATGCCTGTGGGTCTGCTCTGGTGTATGAAGGTTGGTAGGCTAACTGTGTGCCTGCTGAACCTGGCAAATAAATGTCACCCTGCCAAAGCCTCTGGCCATCCTCTTGCCGTTGCTTCCTCTGTCTTACTGGGGAGGGGCCCCTGGAAGGCAATGGGGAGGGAAGAGGCTGGGAGCAGGTTCACAGGTATTGGTCTGTGCTCAGTGCCATGAGGATTGCTTGGGCTGAGAGTGCAGATCATCCTTTACCACTGTGTGTTCCTTGATTGTGGCGGGTCCTCCGGACTCTAGAAATCCTTATGGATGGGGAGTCCTTTCCTGGGCTTGTGCCAAAGAATAACCTCTGGGCTGCTGTTCTAACAAGTCCTGTTGAACAAGAGCGCTTGTCTGGACTTAGGCATACAACTGGAGGCCACCATGGGGCAACCACCGTAGGTAGAGACCTTGCCCATGGCCGAAGTGGGCTTCCCAGAGTTGGGGAGAGGGTGCAGGGTGGGCATTGCACAAAGGTTCTATGCTGCCCTTTGTGTTGATTCCTCCTCCCTGTGAACAACACCTATGCTTTCCACATAGGCTCAAAGAACTTCACTCTGGGTCTACTTCAGGTGGAAAAATAAGCTTTATATCATGGGGCTTTACAGAAGGTTTCTTCTGGGGAGAGGGTATTAACACTGCTAAAAAAGAGTTAAGCATGAGAACTCATAGGAAGAATTGTTCCAGCCCTGACTTGCCTAGGTGAATTCACCAGGGATGCTGCTCTTACTCAGGGAGGACTCCAAAGATAACTTCTCTGATGTGGAAATCAGAAAAAGGGTTTTGTTAGTCACTGTTCTGTGAAGCATCTGGGCTTCTAAAATTCCAACCCTAGTACAGTTCAGAGGCATGCTGATCCTCTTGGGAGCTAAGAGCTAAAGTCAGGGTACAGGCCTTGCCACCTCCAAACTGAGGGATCATCATGACTTGCTTGAATAAAGCCAAGAGTGAGCTTAGGGTGTCCTGAGTGGTTAGACCTGTGTCGATCTTTCTAAGATCACTCAGAGCTGAGGGCTGAGAGGGCGGGAACTACATGCTTCCGGTGTACGGCTGAGCACTGCCCAGAACCCAGGGGACTGCTCTCCATCGTCCCATTCCCCTACAGCTTCGGTCTTCTCCACACTCCCGAAATGCAGAGAAGGCTGCCCTGAGAGAATAGCGCCGTGCCCGGCGCTCCTGGCACCAGATCTGGCTTAGGAGCATAATGCCGTGTCTTCCTCCAGAAAGGGGAACGGCTGGCGGCGTGGCTGCTGCCGCTACCTGCCAAATCCTTACGGGAACCACTAGATAGTCACCGCTGACAGACCCAGGTTCGCGCTCAGCCCCAGGATTCTCTACGGCCGTTAAGCCCTGCCCCCTATGGTTCGTCCAATCGGGACCCAGCCTCCAGGCTCCGCCTCTACGTTGCTGCCACCACTTCCGGTCCACTCCCGGAAGTCCCGCAGTGGAGCCAAATTTGAAGCCTGCGGAGAGGCGGGGACGGGGGTGGGGGCGCGGTCGCAAAGCTGGACCCGTCGAGGTTTCCTTGGCTGCCTGACCCCCTTAGGACCAATCATCATGCCTATCCGTGCGCTGTGCACCATCTGCTCCGACTTCTTCGACCACTCCCGAGATGTGGCCGCCATCCACTGCGGCCATACCTTCCACCTACAGTGGTGAGTGACTGCTGTGTCGGGGCTGGGCGCTCGGCCTAGTATGGCTACAGTACTGTGGGGTGTCGGGTCTCTGGGCGGAGCCCAAACAGGTGATTAAGACGGAACTAGATGGAGCCCCAAGGTAGATTCCCCACCTGGGCAGAGGCAGGTCAGGGCAGGCTTCCCAGAGGAGGTAACAACTGAGCTGAGTCCAGGGTAACAGAGTTGGCTCAGTGCGGATAGAGTAGAGGATTTCTTGGTCAGCTTGCAAGGTGATGTGACCTCAAAACTATTAGTCTGGTCGGGGGTGAATTTTTGCTGTTTTTTTATTAAAAAAAAAAAAAGATTTAAAAATTTTTTATATATTTATTTTGAGAGAGAGAAAGCAAGCAGGAGAGGGGTAGTAGAGAGAGAATCCCAAGCCGACTATACGCTGTCAGCACAGAGCTGGGTGCTGGGCTTTATCTCCTGAACCGTGAGGTCATGACCTGAGCGGAAATCAAGAGTGGGACACTTCACTGACTGAGTAACCTAGGTGCCCAACTTTTGCCAAATTAATGAGCCCTTTTATTTGTTTGAGATAACCTGGTAGGCCTCTGGCTATCCGATTTGTTATGGTTTGCTTGATGGTTTGGGATGATTCTATCCAGAGTCATCTCCTTGGTCAGACACCCCAGAGTATTCATTGATGCCAGGTAACCCAAGTTAACATGGAAGGGCAAGGAGGTGCTCCCTGGTCAAGTCCTGCTGTCCCTATAGGACCGTTCTGTTGAATGTACAGCTGGTGAGGAAAGATTCCCCCAGCAGCTGTGAACTGGCTGATTCAGAACTCCTATTTAAAAATTGAAATATAATTGACATACTATATTATATTAGTTTCGGGTGTACAACATTTGGATCCAATAGTTGTATACATTACTTGATGCTTACCACGATAATCGTAGTAACCATATTTCACCATACAACAGTTATTACTGAGCATATTTCCTATGTTGTACTTTTCCATGACTTATTTATCTTATGACTGGAAATTTGTACCTCTTAATTCCCTTTATTTCACCCATCCCCCCGCCCACCTTACCTCTGGCAACCACCAGTTTGTTCCTTGTATTTAAGAGTCTGGTTTTTTGTTTGTTTTGTTTTTTAGATTCCACATAAAAGTGAAATCTCTGACTTATTTCATTTAGCATAATACCCTCTAGGTCCATCCATGTTGTCACCGATGGCAAGATCTCATTCTTTTCTATGGCTGAGTAACATTCCAGTGTGTGCGCCTGTGCACGTGTGTGTGCATGCGCACGTGTGCACAGGTATGCTACGCCTTCTTTGTGTATCTATCAGTGGACACTTGGGTTGCTTCCATACCTTGGCTATTGTAAAACCTTCTTTTTTTTTTATTGTGTTAAATTATACATCACATAAGATTTGCCATGTCAACTGTTTTTGACTATCGCAAAAGTGTATTTAACAAAGAATTTCAATATGAAAATGTACATGACCCAGTTTTTCTATTATAGTAAAATGGACCCTTTGGAGAGGGGACAAGTGGAAGCAGTTGATTTCTCTGGTGAACACAGCCTTTGTTTATACTCGTTCCAAGACTTCTAATATGATTATACTGTTCCCTCCTATTACCACCATTCCAGTATTATTCTGTTGCCTGCTAGTTATCATCTGCACACATTTATCTATCACAAGATTCTTATAGGGATCAAATCCCTGCAGCATTCCTTGGACATATCTGCCACCATTTAATTTCAATGATAACTTCTTGTCCATAATTCTTTTTTTAATTTGGGAGGGTGAGCTTTGCTCATGATGTTTAATTGGTAAGCTCAAAGATGCCTTCCATTTTAACCATTTTTAAGCGTACAGTTCACTGATATTAAATACATTCACAATGCTGTGTAACCATTACCACTTTCTATTTCCAGAACTTTCCCATCATTCCAAACAGAAACACTGTACCAATTAAACAACAATTCTCCATTCCCTGCTCCCCACAGCTCCTGGAAACTTCTATTTCACCCTTTGTCTCTTTTTTTCTTTAGTTTATTTATTTATTTAGGGATAGAGAGAGCAAGTGGGGGAGGGCAGAGAGAGAGAGAGAGAGAGAGAGAGCAAGCGAGCAAGAATCCCAAGCAGGCTCTATACTGTCAGCACAGAGCCCCATGTGGGGCTCCATCTTATGAACCATGAGATCATGACCTGAATTGATATCAGGTCAGAAGCTTAACCAACTGAGCCACCCAAGTGCCCCTTTACACTGTTTCCTTGAATTTTCCTATTCTAGGTACCTCATATAAGTGGAATCATACAATATTTGTTCTTTTGAGTTTTGGTTACTTCACCAAGCATAATGTCTTTAAGGTTAATCCATGTTGTAGCAGGCATCAGAATTTCATTCCTTTTATGACCAAATAATATTCAATTGTATGGAAATACCACATTTTGTTTTTCTCCTCATCTGTTAATGGACCTTGGGTTGTTTACATGTTTTGGCTAGTATGAGTAATGCTACTATGAATTAGTGTAGAAGTATCTGTTCGAGTCCCTGCTTTCGTTTATTTTGGGCTAAACCCAGAGGTGGAATGGCTGGATCAAATGATAATTCTGTGTTTAATTTTTTGAGAAACTGCTTTACTGTTTTCCACATCAACTGCACCATTTTACATTCCCACCAACAATGCACAAGGGCCCTATTTCTCCACATCCTGGTCAACTCTTGTTATTTTCTGTTTTTGTTTTGTTTTTCATAATAGTTATCCTAATGGGTGTGTTTTTTGTTTGTTTGTTTTTGTTTTGTTTTGTTTAGTGTGTGTGTTTACAGCTATCTCTTCCCTCTTAGTATGCTTTCACTGTATTCTATAAATTTTGGTATGTTGTTTTCATTTTCATTCATCTCAAGGTATTTTCTGATTTCCCTGTGGTTTCTTCTTTGACCCATTGGTTGTTTAATAGTGTGTTGTTTAACTTCCACATATTTTGTGAATTTTCCATTTTTTTTCCTGTTACTTATTTTCAGTTTTGTTCCATTGTGATCAGAAAAGATACTTTGTGTAATTTCAACCTTTTAAAATTTATTAATACTTGTTTTATGACCCAACATATGGTCTATCCTGGAGAAATATTTCATGTGCACTTGAGAAAAATGTGTATTCTGCTATTATTGGGTGGAGTATTTGTCTGTTGGATCTAGTTGGTTTATAGTGTTGTCTAAGTCCTCTATTTCCTTATTGATTATCTGATTGTCCTACCCATTAGTAAAGGTGTGGGGTATTGACCTCCCCAAGTTTTATTGTAGAACTGTCTATTGTTCTCTTTAATTCTGTCCAGTTTTCTTTCTTATATTTTTGGTCTTTGTTGTTAGGTTCATATATGTTTATTATTTATTTATTTATTTATTTTTGAAAGAGAGAGAGAGAGAGACAGAGAGAATGAATATGGGAGCAGGGGAGAAGGGCAGAGGCAGGAGGAAAGAGAGATCATTTATTTTGAGAGAAGGGAGGGCAGAGAGAGTGGGAGAGAGAGAATCCCAAGCAGGCTCTGCACTGCCAGTACCGAGACCAACACGGGGCTCTGTCTCACGAACCGTGATATCATGACTGGAGCTGCAATCAAGAGTTGGAGGCTTAACGAGCTGAGCCACCCAGGTGCCCCTTTTAATTAATTTATTTATTTTTGTTTTTGTTTTTTGTAACTTAAAAAAAATTGTTTTTAATGTTTATTCATTTTTGAGACAGAGGGAGACAGAGCGCAAGTCGGGAAGGGGCAGAGAGAGAGGGAGACGCAGAATCTGAAACAGGCTCCAGGCTCTGAGCTGTGAGCACAGAGCTCAATTCGGGGCTCGAACCCACAAAGCGTGAGATCGTGACCTGTGTAACTTTTTTTGATATAAAGTCTATTTTGCCTTACAGTAACATAGCCACTTCAGCTCTCTTTTTGTTACCATTTTTACTTATCCTGCTTGGGATTCATTATATTTCTTTAATTTATGGAATGGTTTCTTCAATTTTGGAAAGTTGTCAGCCATTATTATTATCTTCATGTATTGCCTCTATCCTATTATCTCTTTTCTTTTCATATTAGTTTCTTATTTCTGTTATAACAAATTACTACTAACTTAGTGGTCTAAAACAGCACAAATTTATTATGTTGTAGTTCCAGGGGTCAGAAGTCCAAAATGGGTTTACTGGGTTATAGTCATTGTGGGAATATACCTTTCTTGGCTTATAGCCCTGTTCTCCCCATCTTCAAAGCCAGCAGGGTTACATCTTCAAATCTCTCTGTATGACTCTGACACTTAACTTAAGGACTCTTGTGATTACATGGGGGCACACCTGGATAATCTCCCCATCTCAAGATCCTTAATCACATCTGCAAAATTACTCTTGTCATGTGTGGTAACATATTCACAGGTTTGAGAAATTAGGACATAGACTTCTTGGGGAAAAGGCATAATTCTACCTAATACTTTCTTTTTGAAGCTCCTTATCATATGTATGCTAGATCTTCTCACAGTATCTTCTATATCTTTTATAATCTCTTATATATTTTTCTATCTTGAGGCTCCATGCTCAACATGGAGCTTGAACTCATGACCCTGGGATCAAGAGTTGCACACTCTACCGACTGAACCAGCTTGGCACCCCCATTTTTCCATCTTTTTAATTCTCAATGTTTTCTCTAACCTATCTTTTTGTTTTACTAATTCTTCAACTATGCCTAAACTGCCATTAAACTGATCCATTTAATTATTGATTTTGGCCACTTTTTTGTTTTAGAATTTCTTTGGTTCTTATTAAATTCTGCCATGTCATCTTTTATTTTGTAGTTCTCTACTGATATTTTCTTTGTTTCCCACTGATAGATTGATTGATTGATTGATTTTTAATTTATTTATTTATTCTTGGGACAGAGAGAGAGAGCATGTATAAATGGGAGAGGGGCAGAAAGAGAGGAGGAGAGGGAGAATCCCAAACAGGCTCCACACTGTCAGCGAAGAGCCCAATGTGGGGCTCAAACCCATGAACTGTGAGATCATGACCTGAGCTGAAATCAATAGTCAGGCACTTAACCAACTAAGCCAGGTGCCCTGTTTTTTTCTTTTTTTAATTTTCTTAATGTTTATTTATTTTTGAGAGACAGAGAGAGAGCAAGCAGGGGAGGGGCAGAGAGAGAGGGAAACACAGAATCTGAAGCAGGCTCCAGGCTCTGAGCTGTAAGCACAGAGCCTAACGTGGGGCTCAAACTCACGAACCGTGAGATCATGCCCTGAGCCAAAGTTGGATGCTTAACTGATCAAGCCACCAAGGCACCCCCTTTTTTTCCTTTTTTAAAGTAAACTCTACCCCCAACATGGGGCTCTAACTCACAACCCTAAGATCAAGAATCACATGCTCTACTGACTGAGCCAGACAGGTACCCCTCTAATGATATTTTCAGTTTTGATTTTTATTTCTTTAGTATAATGTGTTATGTTGTATATGACAATTCCCATATCTGAAGTCTTGCTGGATATGTTCTGGTTTGCACTTGTAATGCTCTTTTCCTTGTATGACTTTACTTTGAGAAAACTAAAGCATTTACTTTATGTAAATGGAGTCATATGCAGTCTACCTTTTTTGTATCTGGTTTGTCTTCCTCAATGTTGTGTATATGTGATTCATCTGTAATATTGTTCTTAGTTGTAGACTCATTCTTTCTCGTTGCCGTATAGTATTCCATTGCGCATGGCTAGCTTTGATTATATCTTGTACATAGCATATGAATTTTTTTTTTTTAAGAGAGAGTGAATGAGCAGGGGAGAGGGGCAGAGAGAGAGAATCTTAAGCGGGCTCCACATTCAGCATGGAACCTGACGTGGGGCTCGATCCCATGACCCTGGGATCATGACCTGAGCTGAAGTCAAGAGTCAGATGCTCAACCAACTGAGCCACCCAGACACCCCTATGAAAAATTATTTATAGAAAAACTTTGAGGCCTGGGATGATGGTATCCCAGAAACAGAAAGACCTCTGTTTCTCCCTGTTCCCTGGTGGGAGAGTCTACTAGTAGGAGACTAATTAAAGTTTAAGGCTTGAGGTTTTGTTGGACCACTCAGATAGATGATGCAAAGCTGGACAGTATTTTACTTTTACCACTACTTGCATTTACTTCTAGTTTACCCTTACTCTGAAAGTGTAGCCCTTGGGAATTCTAGCTTAAAGTGGGTGTGTTATTAGAATCCCTATCTCTGAGGGATCCTGTGCTTTGACTGCTGCTCTTTAGTCCAAGCCTAGAATGTTGACAAAAGAGCAGCTGAGGGGTAAGGAGGGCCACACCAACAGGGCCAAAAAAAAAGGACTCGTCCCAGAGTGCTTGTCCCAGTCAGGCCTTATGGGATGTGCTGTACCCCCTGTGGTAACCGCCCTCCTATGTGGGCAGGCTCTGGGTCAAGAAAGAACAAGTCAGACCCTGCTGTGGTTGGGGTGGCTACCTGCTCTATGTGTCTCTACCCAAGCAAAGGCTCACCAGTCTGCTTTTCTGCTTCTCATTCCAGCCTAATTCAGTGGTTTGAGACAGCACCAAGTCGGACCTGCCCACAGTGCCGAATCCAGGTGAGGGTGGTGGGGTGAAAACACTTCAGCTGAAGATATCTTTTACTTGCCAGGAAGCAGAAATAAGGAGAGATCTCTGAAACTGAGCAATATCTTTGCCCTTTTTGGACCTTCATGATTTGAGGCTGATCAAACCTTACTTGTGCTTTTGAGTGGCTCAGGAGGCCTGCTTATGCCTATGAGTAGCTAGCAGGTGGACTTATTGCCTGGGCTAGTCTTCACCTAGGTAAATCTGGCCTCCTTCTCTACCTTTCCCCATTTCCTCAAAGCACTTAGAGCTGGGGTATCTTTTGAGTAGTTACCACATGGGTTTGTGGTGACATGACTTTAGTAACCACCAAAGTGGTGGCGCCAGCTTAGGGAAACTATAGGGTTACAGAGTTCATCTGATTCCAAGGGAAGTGTTGTGAAAAGTTGGGCCTGAGAATAGGCCTGGCTGCACGTTAGGTTGCATGTATATCCCTGTCCTTGCACGTGACCCAGCTATATACTCACACTCTATCTTGTCCTTCCATCCAGGTTGGCAAAAGAACCATTATCAATAAGCTCTTCTTTGACCTTGCCCAAGAGGAGGAGAGTGTCTTAGATGCAGAATTCTTAAAGGTACCTGGGATTTATGTCATTCTACTGAACTCCAAGCCCCTTGAGAATTTACTTTCTGCTCCCACCCAGGGTGGGTACCTAGAGTGTCACGATGGAGTCTGGAGGGAGATTTTGTAGAGGTTTCAAGGCAGAGGGGAGGAGAGCAGAGGAGAAGTGATGATAAGACCCAGTCATTAGAGAAATACACTGTTAGGGAAGAAGGAAGCCTGTTTTCTTTAAAAAAAAAAAAAAAGTATTTTTTTTAACGTTTATTCATTTTTGCGAGACAGAGAGTGAGTGGAGAAGGGCAGAGAGTGGAGACACAGCATCTGAAGCAAGATCTAGGCTCTGAGCTGTCAGCACAGAGCCTGACGCAGGGCTTGAACTCACAAACTGTGAGATCATGACCTGAGCCGAAGTCAGACACTTAACCAGTTGAGCCACCCAGGCGCCCCTGAAGGAAGGGAGCCTCTTGACTGTGAACCTTCCCTTTGGGATTTTAGAGTAATTCCCAACAAAGGCCAAAATATCTGTCCTGAGTTTCTCTCACCTTGCAGAGGTTCTACAGCCATCCTTCCCAGCCCACTTTGCTGCTTGGACAGATTAGAAAACTCTTCTAGTCCACACAGAGAAGATGTGTGGACCCACTATTCACAAACATGGCTGTGCCTCAAAACTGTGAGAAAGCTTGGTGTATATCCAGGTGACTGAGTCTTTCCCAGATCAGGAATAGAGGGCAGAACCCCTGGAATCAGGATGTGAGCCAGGGTAGAAACCCACACTGCTGGGGAGAATGGGTGGATTCCCTGCTACACGTATTCCCCCAAGTCCAAGATTTAGCTTTCTTTGTGTACCAGAGGGCTAGATTAGTAGAAATCTCTCAAGAAAGTGGGATTGGGGTTCACAATGAACCTGGACTCTGAGGGTTAACTTGCTGGGCATCTGTCAGTCCTGGGTTCATTTGGCTTTGGCCCGGGGGGGGGGGGGGGGGGGCGGGGGGGTGGGGGGGTGGGGGGGGGTGGGGGGGGTGGATACCGTGATGTCCTTGGAACCTTACTGCTTCAAGAAGGTAGAGCTTTGTGCTTAAAGCCAACATGTTCATTGTCATGGTAACTGCTCCTGGTTTTAAGCCGCATCCTCCCTGCGATAAAGACAACAAAGGCAGCTTCGTTTCTTTCTGGCTTTCAAAGCCACATCTAGGAGAGGGAGAGGCAATGTCTTGAGTAGTTTGGAGCATGGGCTTGGAAGGTACCCTGCCAGGTATAAAAAAAAAAAAAAAAAAAAAAAAGCCAGGGGACTTGGGGGAGCTTTGGGTTGGTGTCTGTCCTCTGCAGCCCGTGCATGCCCTTCTCTACCCACCACTTGCACTCTAGGATGTTCTTCCCACAGTGACCAGTCCAGCTACCAAAAGCTTTTGCCCCAGAGTCCTGGGTGGGGATTTTGACACTAGGGGGCTTATCCACCCACTGGGGCTGGGCTTTAGTATTGGTCACATGTAAAATTCTGAGTCTTGTATTGACCCGGGAAAGGTGATCTGGAGGAAGATTTGCCTGGATTCCATCCAGCTACCATCCTGAACCCTTGGCCAAGCCTTTCAGTTCTGCAGAGCCTGGTTTTCCTGCTTATGCAGTAGGTACTTCTCTTGCCTATGGGGGTGTTGAGTGCTTTAAATTCCTGAATGGAGTCTGGGCTCAGTTCTGCCCCAGCCTCTCAGTGGTTCTACGGTAGTGGCTCTGTAACTTATGCACAGGCTTTGAGAGGTTCATTTGACCCTCAGAATAGTCTGGTTAGAGCCTAGCACATGTGAGGTTTCATCCAGAGATACAAAGTTGTCCCAGCTCACCTACCTTATTAGGGTTGGGAGATTCATGGTATACAGAGCCAGCTTAGAGCTTGAAGAGAAGTAGATTGTGAAGCAAGGGTGGAGGGAAGGAGTGATGACCCAAGGTCCCTGGGCATCCCAACTCTGTGTCCCTGGTGAGTGCAGCTAAAGCCTGGAGAGGGGAAGGGCCAGGCCAACACAGGGCCAAGGAAATGATGGAATCCTTTGCTGTGAGACTGATCACACAGGTCCAACTTCACTTCTCTTGCCCCTCTTCTGCCTCTCTCCCTGTCCCAGGGTCTTCTACCCGAGATTATTTTTCTCCACCTCACCTACTTTTCAGAAAAGTACAGAGATAAAGCAAGATATATCTCTACACTGTTGGCTTAGCTTGGCTGTGACATACAGCAGGGTCTGTGCCTCCCTGGACCTACAGACCTCATTGTCCCTTCCTGGATCTCCCTGCATGCCTTTTGGGGTGCTGTGTGGAAGCCAGCTATGATGCCTTTCTATTGCTTATTGTGGCTATTGCCTTACAGAATGAACTGGATAATATCAGAGCCCAGCTTTCCCAGAAAGGTGAGTTAGTAGGAGATAGGTGGCCCTGGGAAGTCCCTGACCCAGGTCCTGAAGGGAGAGATCCTTGGGAGGAAGGCCTCCAGTCTTCTGGTGAAGCTAGGGGCTCTCCCTGCTTTGTATTTCCAAGAGTTTTGCCAGGTCTTGTGATTGGCAGGAAAGGAAAGGAAAAGGAGGTGCCTAAAGCTGTCCACCTAGATTAGGTGAGCTTCTTCTTTTTGTCTGAGGCTTCCTGCCCAGGACCCAGGCTGGGAGGGAGCTACCTAATGGGACAGAGTATTTGTAGGAGAGGGTTTGGCTGGAAACCTGATTGAGTTCTGAGATGATGAATTAACTCTACCCATGAGAGTGGGGAGCAGTGAAATCTTTACTCAAGTAGTTCCAAGCAGCAGAAAGAGGGTCTCATCCCCTGAATGAAGAAACTCTGGCTCAGCTTCCCTGGTTTGGTGCATGCCAGAGAGAAGCGGGCCACCCAATTGCTGACCTGAGACTTTTCCTTACTTGGCTCTGGGGTGGGGGGCTGGAACCTAAGGTCTAAGGTTCTTATGCTGATGGGTGAATGGGCCTTCCCCTCCCCCACCCCCCACTCCAGAGAAGGAGAAAAGGGATAGCCAGGTCATCATCGACACTCTGCGGGACACCTTGGAAGAGCGCAACGCCACTGTGGAATCTCTGCAGAACGCTTTAGACAAGGCCGAAATGCTATGCTCCACCCTCAAGGTTGGTCCCCAGGTTCTGTGGGCACAAGTTGGTTGGGAGATATAGCCTGGTCCTGAGCTCACCACTCTGGGCTTATCTTCTGGTTCTGCCTTTGTCATTACCTTCATTTATACAGTTGTAAAATGGAGGCAAATCCCTTTTCCCCCAGGCCTCCCATATTGTGCCCATCCAGCCTATAAACAAAGAGCCATATTGGCTACACTTCTGGATTTTGTACTAGGTAGTTCGGACAGGTGAGGACTTCCCAGGGCTTCTTGGAGGGGCTGCTCAGCCAAGACCTAGGTGAGGCTGGACCTTGTTTCCAAAAGTGGTTTGTACTCCACTGATGAAGCCAGACCAAAGAACCTTCCATTAGCACTCTAGTCCTTGGCTGGGTTGCTCTCTGGAGCCAGATCAAACAGCATCCCAGGGAGGAGCAGGGGCCCTTTGAAGTCGGCTGTGCTGAGCTGACCAGGCAGATCAAAGCCTGCAGAGCAAGCAGCTCTAGACCCAGATGAATTTTGTATCAGCCTGGGTTGGTGAGCCTCTTGCTCTCTAAGGGGCATGAGGTGATTGATCTGAACCCACAATTGATATGCTGGCCTCGTAGGAAGGAGCAGTCCTTGCTGGATGCCATTTGTAAGGGAAAGGGAGCCATCTTTGTGAACAGATAGGGCCCCAGGTGTTTGTTGTCTCTGTTCCTGCTTGGTGGCTGGGCTGGATCACATGGCCTGGCCAGTGGGAGGGAAGGAGTGAATCAGTACCTAGCTGCACAGCAAGAGTCTTTGATGGCATTCCCAGGTCAGAGATGGAGTGGTTTGTGCTGAGGACAGCCTGGCCAGCTGCCTCTGTCTCGGCTCTTCTATCCTGGTAACTGTCCGTGGGTCTAGATGGTGGATAGCGAGGCCTGGATCTGTGTTTCTTCACCTTCCTATACGACATGCACCATAAGCCCTTAAGTCACAGGACCTTGGCAGCCCACAATGGGCCTGTAGATGGTGGCAGTGGGCTGTGCCTGTGATAATATATCTCAGGAGGAAGCAAGCAGAGAGGTAAGGAAACAGTTGGCCTAAGGCCTCATAGCAGAAAAAGCACAAACAGAGGGGCCCAGGCGCCTTCCTCCCTGGGGGCTGGGGACACATGGTTATCAGCATTTTGAAAAGGAGACAGTTCTCCTGATGACTTTAGCCATCGTCCCTGGGATTGTCCAAGCAACAGGTATGTATGGATGTGTGTGCTCTTCAGAAGCAGATGAAGTACTTGGAGCAGCAGCAGGATGAAACCAAACAAGCACAGGAGGAGGCCCGCCGGCTCAGGACCAAGATGAAGACCATGGAGAGGTGAGCTTGGAGCTAGGGACTGCCCTCTGCCCTTGCTCCTGTGGCTCCCAGGTGGCACAACTCTCAGGACTACAGGGGGATTGGGTCACCTCTGTGGTTCAAATCTCTCCATAGGTCACATGGGGCTCAGGCCAGCTGGGTATGGGCACAGGTCTCCTTGCTTGACCTCTGCTTCTCATGGGGGCCCTTGCCTCACTCCTCCCTGTTCTGTTGCCTGTGGCCTGACAACCTGGCAGGTTTTTTGCTCCAAAAACCTTTCTCTACGGATTCCTGACCTTGAGGAGCTGTCAGCACCCATTCTTCCCCAGCAGCATCCCTACAGCTGTGTTCAGCTCTGCTGTGGGGCCTTTCTTTGGATAGACCCGCCTGCTAGAGCATGCTGGCAGCTCAGCCTGTTACCATAGCAACAGCAGCAAAGGGAAGCAGAGCTGTACTGGGTACCTACCCATCAACCTCCAGATTTTAAATGCCGTGGGCTGGGTGTTTTTCAGGATTGAGCTCCTACTCCAGAGCCAGCGGCCCGAGGTGGAGGAGATGATCCGAGACATGGGTGTGGGACAGTCAGCGGTGGAGCAGCTGGCTGTGTACTGCGTGTCCCTCAAGAAGTGTGTACTCTGCCCCTCTGACCCAGCCCAGGAGCTAAGCCACGGCACCCAATCTGTCTGCTCTCCATCTCTTGCAAAGCAGAGCAGGCAGAGTTAAGGGGCAAGCTCAGGAGCTATGCTGCCTCAGTTTGCACCTTGACCCCCCCTCTCACAATGTGGCCAGGAGCCAGTCTCTTAGCCTCTGACCCACAGCTTCCTGAATGGAGATAGTAATAATTTGCCTCATAGGGCTATTGAAAGAATGAGTGTGAATTATAAGTGTTATTTCTTTTTATTTATTTATTTTCTTAACGTTTATTTATTTTTGAGACAGAGAGAGACAGAGCATGAATGGGGGAGGGTCAGAGAGAGAGGGGGACACAGAATCCGAAACAGGCTCCAGGCTCTGAGCGGTCAGCACAGAGCCCGACGCGGGGCTCGAACCCACGGACCGCGAGATCATGACCTGAGCCGAAGTCGGACGCCTAACCAACTGAGCCACCCAGGCGCCCCTATAAGTGTTATTTCTAAGAGGGTCGGCACCACTCTCTGAGCTATATAAACCCCATCATGATAAATGGAGCCTATTTCCCATCAGCATTTGCTGACTCTGCCTGATTTGCATCAGAAATTTGGCTCAGATTCTCCACTATCATGGAGGTGAGACTGGGGGAAAGGGACAACTTGGCTGACAGGCATGGGATCCCAGATATCTCCTGTGAGACCCAGATGAGGTAGGGAGCCTCTTTGTGAGACCTTAACGAGGGCAGGGCTTGCTGCGCATCCTCTCAAATCACTGGTGCCTGAACGACAGGCAGGGGATAGAGACTCCCCAGCTCTCCTTGCAGGACCCCCCAAAACATTACCCTGTTGCGCTCAGGTGTCAGAGTAGGAATGAGAACCGGCCTAGGGGACAGCCTGGGCTTTGTGTTTGCTTGGTGCTGTGGCTCATTCTGACCAGCAGCATGTCCTATTCTGACATCTCTTTTCCTGGCCCCCTTGTAGAGAGTATGAGAATCTAAAAGAGGCACGGAAGGCCTCAGGGGAGCTGGCTGACAAACTGAAGAAGGACTTATTTTCTTCCAAAAGCAAGGTAACAGTGGGGAACAGAAGATGAGGGGAGAGGTGGCTGTCCTTTTGTCATGCTCGTTCCTGTCTCCTGAGCAAAGCCATGGGGCTGGATGGCACAATGGACTCCATGGGGCTATTGGGTGACTCACAGAGACTGGTTACTGGCCTTACTGGGCTCTGGCTCTGGCTCTGTGGCTGGCCCACCAAGGCTGGCAGCTCACACAGGGCTCTCCCCCAGTATGCGCACGGTTACACTCCCCTCTAGTCTTCCTGGTTCCTAGGCACCTCTTAGCTGGCTGGAGAGCACAGATCCCTAAGGTGCCAGTGTCCGAGGCCTATTTTTGTACCAGGCAAAGTAGGAGGAACCTACTTGGAACCTGGTTCAGTCAGCACAGCTGTTTTATTTCTGGGCCCCGTGCATCCATGGACTATTGGGCATAGAACGAAGCCCTTGTTCCTGGGGCAGCTCCAGATGGACATTGATGGATTAAAGCCCTGCCCCACAAGGCCAGGGTCTCTCCTTGTGTCCTCAGACTCTTCTGGACCCTGGGCTCCTACGAGCGTGCACTAGGTAGCAGCAGGTGGAGGCAGAGCACAGGGCCACCTGTTGGCTTGTCCTTTACTCTCTACACTTTCTTACAGTTGCAGACAGTCTACTCTGAACTAGACCAGACAAGGTTGGAGCTGAGGTCAGCGCAGAAGGACTTACAGAGTGCTGACAAGGAAATCACGGTAAGTGACATCCCTGGCCAGACGGGAATGAGGAGTATTTTGTGTGTGCTCCAAGAGCCTGGGAACCTGTGCCCCAGTCAGTGGCAGTGGTTGTGGGTTCCCTTTATCTTCCTGGGTCAGAGTGGGTCAGGATATGCACTTTGACCCTGATTTGGAGCCTGGGCCTTCTCAGTAGGGGACAGACAGCACCTGTCCTGTACCTATGTCCCCAGGGTCACCAGAGGGGAGGCTTCCCCAGAGAGGGGTTCTGAGGCTGGGTATTCCTGGCCTCTTGAGCCTGATGTTGGGGTTCAGATCTTGGTCTGTTCCCAGGATGTATGTTGCTCATGTCCTTGGCAGTCTCTCCAGTCTTGCTGCCTCAGCCTCCCTTTCACACTCTTCTCTTTCCTTTCCCAAGAGCCTGAAAAAAAAGCTAACGATGCTGCAGGAAACCCTGAACCTGCCACCAGTGGACAGTGAGACTGTCAACCGCCTGGTTTTAGAGAGGTTTGTTGACCTTCTGGGGTGGTCATAAGCTGGAAGAACTCTTTGGTAAGGGTCTTCACTACTCCTGGCATTGGTCGGGTGGGTGGTCCATGTGGGCCTGTAGGCTGTGGGCCTCCTGCCCTGGGACACAGCCAAGATATGGTGGGAAAACAGCTTTGAGGCAAGTTCTGGGGTCTAACGAGAGGCCAGGGTAGGCCATAGGGGACCTAGGGATGGGCAGGGAAGGGGAAGGGGAAGGGGAAGGAGCATGGACTGTCTTCAGGAATCCTGTTTATGGAATGCTTACTGAATGCATCTGTCCACCCCAGATTCTGAAACAAACACGAAACCAGTCACCAAAATAATTCCCCTAGGGTCTCAGGAATGTGTGCATTAAAGCTTCCAGCAGAGGGAGCCAAGAGGCAGGGGGATGGGTGTCCCTGCCAGGACTGGCTGCCCATTCCTCTCTGGGTGTTTCACAGAAGCCAACTAGGTGAGAGCATCAGGGAAGTCCTACCTAGTTGCCCAGCTGATGGCCCAGACAGAAAGCATGTAACCCAGCGACCCAGCCTTGTATTTGAGCCACTTTTCAATGTCCTTTGGAAAATCATTATGCTCCTTCCCCATATCTGATGAGTTGCTGGAGTCTGCCCATTTAACCTCCGGGGTACTTCCTGATCTTACCCCTTACCACCACCCCCACGTAAGGATTGTGACCCATCTTCCTGCTCCTCTTGTCTGCCCAGCTTATCAGCCCCTGGGTATCACATCATTCCTCCCCCACCAAACACTCCCAGACCTTCTTGCACTATGCCAACGCACTCTTACAGCCAGCCTGGGAGCTATAGTAGATCTTTAGGCTTCAGCCAAATAATACTGTCAAACCAAGCAGAATATCCCTTGCCTTCCCATTTCTGGGCCTTTCTGTATGTCAGCTCCTGTCCACACTGATGGGTCAGTTGCCCTGCAGAGCCTTCCCTAGCCTCCTCAGCAGGAGTAAGCTCATCCTCCTCTGCACAGGTAGTATTTATTTAGATGTTGTGTCAGGTGCCATGGGCCACAGAGGTGCTCTAGAGTCTTGCCAGAGCCTGGACCACTCAATACATACACACCCAGCTATGAGTAGACTGGGAGCCACATCTTAATCTGTGTCCCTCACCACCAGCCTCCTTACATGCACCATGTTTTCCCTACACCGTAGCATCTGCACGGAGGAGTGAGTGCCAACAAGCCAGCTTCTCATTCTCATTGGACCTTTAGTTCTTCAACCTTTGCTTTCTTTCTTACCTCAGACCTTCCATGTCTCTTTATGGAGCCAGAGCTGCCTGCCCACCCCAGCTTGGGTTGGACTGAGAAATGGCTGTGGGGATGTGATGGGCACATGACTGACTGTGAAGTCCAGTGTGTGGCTGATTTTGATGAACTAGCCTGTGTGTCTGGTCCTTCCTCTGCACTCCACCCTCAGAGCCCATTGGCCATGCCAGCTTGGACCCCCAGGTAGCACAAGGGCCCTGTCAGAAGCTTGACAGTTAGGGAGCTGATAGTCTCAAAGACCATCTCATGTGTTCAGACATTTAGAATTTAAGCTTTCTCAGCAGGAAGTAAAAATTCTTTTGCTGCTCAAGGCTATCTATCAAGGCTGCTATCTACAAGCTCCATGGTGCTCCCTACACTTCCCATTTGATGGTCCTCAGGGTGTTTCCACATGCTTGTCCTCTGTATCCAGCATCCACAGTGAGGCACGCCTCCAGGCTCCCAGAGGCTTTGCATACTTGCTTTTGCTTACTTTCTTTACCACTCCAGGCTGGAGTGAGGCCTAAACTTCTATAACAGGTTCTTACTGAGTGCATGCTGCATGTCTGGCCCTCTCGGTTCTCTTGGAGCTTGTGTTCTGGTGGGATAGGCAAGCTGGGGGCTTAGATGGCTAAGCCCCAAACCCCCCTGACCACATACTACGACTGGCCAAATCCCATGACAAGAAAAATGGCGCTTGTGCCATTTGTATCTAGAAGCTTCAGTGAGGGGTGAGCCCTGGCTCAGGGATGAGGCACACAGGAGCCACCAGGGCATGCAGCTCGGGCTGGCAGGGGGTTGTAGCATGGCTGCGGAGAGCAGGGTGTGATGAGGTTTATTGACCCTCTGGGGTGGTAGATAGTGGCAGAGGACTTGCTGGGGTTGGTAGATATTGGCAGAATAACAGATACTACAAAAACGTTGTCATGAGTGCTCCTGGCTGCTGCTTTATGCTGTGGATCCCAGTGGGGGAAGCAAAACAACCGGCATGGCGTTGGTTTGAGGTGCATTTGTGCAACCTTTGTTTTCACTTGCAGGCAAGAGAGGGTAGAGCATTCAGGGACCTGGCCAGGGAAAGGAAGAGAGAGTCTAATCTTCCCACATTGCTTACCCATCCAAATCAGTGTAGGTAATTCCCTTTTCTCCAATCTGCATGCCCCATTGGGCTCCTGGCCAGTGACTAATACCCTCACAGTGCATCTCCTTGTCCTTGAGCGATGGGCGTAGGGCTTTGGGCAGCCCTGAAAAGGTTCCTTCCTAAGGGAAGGAAATAGGGATGTTCTTGGGGCTGTCCTGCCATTCCCCAGAGTTTTCTGACCACAGAAACGCCACCAGGCCTGGATGGGCTAGAAAAATCCTATTGGCTGCAATTTTCTTTTTTTCTTTCTCTCTCTTTTTTATTTTATTTTTTTTTAATTTGTTTTCATGTTTATTTATTTTTGAGAGAGACAGAGACAGAACGTGAGTGGGTTAGGGGCAGAGAAAGAGGGAGACACAGAATCTGAAGCAGGCTCCAGGCTCCAAGCCGTTAACACAGAGCCCTTTGGGGGCTCGAACTCACAGAGCTGTGAGATCATGACCTGAGCCAAAGTCAGACGCTCAACGAACTGAGCCATCCAGGCGCCCCTCTCTCTCTCTTTTTTTAAAGTTTATTTATTTATAGAGCAAGCGCAGGAGGGGCAGAGAGAGAGAAGGGGAGAGACAGAATCCCACGTAGGTTCCACACTGTCAGCACAGAGCCTGATGTTGGGTTCGAACTCATGAACTGTGAGACCATGACCTGAGCCAACACCACGAGTCACTTAACACTTAACTGACTGAGCCACCCAGGTGTCCCAGAGTTCTATATTACTTTTTATTATTTTATTACTATTATTTTTTTTTTTAGAGAGAGTGCACAAGTTGGGGAGAGCAGCAGAGGGAGGGAGGGAGGGAGAGAGAGACAGAGAGAGAGAGAGAGAGAGAGAGAGACTGACTCTTAAGCAGGCTCCACGCTCAGCACAGAGCCTGACACGGGACTCGATCCCATACCCTAGGATCATGACTTGAGCCAAAATCAAGAGTTGGATGTTCAACAAACTGAACCACACAGGTACCCCTCATATTACTTTATAAATGCAACATATGAGCATTTCCCCATGTTACTTAGTTTACTTTCCAGAAACACTACTATAATATCTGTATCATAGTCAAGCTATGAAAGTGCCAGCTCCCTAGAAGAGTCATTTTGACCATTTCCAATATTGGGCTATGTGCCATCTACATCAATCTGCGGTCACATCTCTGGCCCCTTGCACTGCATTCTGAGAGATGAGGTTGTTTGGTCAAAAGGCAGTAACCTTTTGTTTGTACACTTGGGTTTTGTGTGTGGTTTTGCTTGCTTCCTTCCATGTCTTGAAGACTTTCACTGGTCCTACTATGGTGTGAAGCACTAAGCCAAGTGGTTTTTTTTCTGTAGAGATTCAGGCTTCCTTGCAAGGTGGCCCTGGGCCATGTGTGGGCTCCAGACCCCTGGAACCAAGCCATCTCTGATGCTGCAGGGACTGTTGTCCTTCTGAACTGCCGCGGTGGTCCAGAGTAACCAGGCCATCTCTGCTTATAGCCCAGCCCCTTTGGAAATGCTGAACCTGAAGCTTCGCCGACCAGCCTTCGGTGATGATATTGACCTCAATGCCACCTTTGATGTGGACACCCCTCCAGCCCAGCCTGCCAGCATCCAGCAGGGCCGTGCCAAGAAGCTCTGCCAAGAGATAGCACAGTAAGTGGTAGTGCCTGGCCATGTCCACAGCCTGGAGGCAGGATGACCAAGAGGTCTCTGTAGGCCCTGCCATAGTTGCTCTGAGTGGCTGACAGGGCAGTGAGGGTCACCTGGGGTTGACTATTACTTTGGTTCTAGCCACCTCTTCTTCCCTTTCCTGAGTACTCACTGTGGGCAAAGCCCTTCTCGCTTCTTTCAGTCATCACTATCACCCTTCAAGCAAAGGTGTTGGGATGTGAGTTGGAGAGAACACAGGGGTCCCAGTAGGGGCAGGTCTAGGTTGATGGTGTTGGGGTATATGTGTACTCCCCATATCTTGAATGCCTGCCCACCAGAGTCCTGAGCCAGGGACTCTGAAGTTCTTCTTCCATTGTGTGCCTCTTGGGCTCATGCTTGAGGACCATCTCAGATCATGGTGCCCAGGGCCCCATCATCTAAAGGGGTAGCCCACAGGGGCAGGCTTGAGAAGCTGTGGGGAGCTGTAGTGGGATGGGCAGGACCTGCACAAGGGACCCAGTGGGGCTGGGAATGGGGAGGTTGTCTCCTTGGCCACACAGGGCGAGTATAGTTCATCAGGAAGACAAGAACTACTCCCCTACGTACGTGTAGGTATATGCTACTCAGGTGAGGGGGTCAAGGGCTGAGCGGTTTCCTCCTAATCAAAACCTTTGGACATGAGAGAAAGAAATTGAGGTGTTAAGCAGTGAAAATGGAAGAGGCCCAGGGAGAGAGCAAAAGGGAGAGCCAGCTGAGCTCTTCACCTCTCCCCACCCTCAGGGGTGGAGGTACCTGTGCTGTACAGGGCCAGGCCTGGTAGCAGTGGGAAGCAAGCCTTGGGCATGTGGCCTGTAGTCACAGGGCCTGTTAGTGCCTGCTGCACACCCTGGCTTCTTCATGTTGTCTTTTCTCTAGCTGTAAAGGGTGAAAGTGGACACCTGGGGCCTGCAGACTGCCAGGCCTTTTAGAGACATTTTTATCATCTTGAGGGCCTGCAGTGAGTGTGAGGGAGTCCAGGATGCTTCCCCCTTGGATCAGCCTCCCCAGAGCCAAACTTGCAGCAAGTGGAGAATCTTCCCATGGCTTTCATGTAGCCTCACCACAGGCTATAGGGACAGGAATGAAGGGATCCAGAGTTGACAAGACTGACCCTGCCCTTGTCCTCATGGCTATGAGAAACCACAGGGTCAGCCTTTAGGTCACCCTCCTGCTACCCGCCCTGGGAAAATATCAGGAGAGGGTATTCAGCTGTTAGTGTCCCCGGGGATTGGGTGGAAACACTGTGTCTAGCTCTGGAGCTATGAGTGAAGGGCCCGGGCTTGGGGCCATAATTCATTATGCCCCAGACTGTGCCTGCACAGATTACCTAAGAAGATGGCCTAGCCCTGTGTTGTGAGAGTACTTGATAGACTATCTACTGAGGGTATTGTGGAGATGGTAGCCCCTCTCTGGGCAGACAAGGCTAAGTCTGAGATCACGAGGTGCCCTCTGCCTATATCAGGACATGACTGGCTTTCCCCCTGTGGTTGGTGAATCAGCTGGGCCTCCAGCCACACATAGAACCCAGGACATAGGCACTTGAGGCCTTGGGGAGGATTGGAATTGGCTTGGCCCCGAGTGGAAGCCACAAAATTGAAAAATGGTCCAACTTCCCATTCCTCCTCCACTCTGGCAGCTGTGACTGACAGCTGTTCACAGACCTGCACTTGGGGTGGGGCTCACTGAGGTGCCTTGCCCAGCACAGCCATTACAGCAGCAATGCCACATGGTGGTTCCCCAAGGGCCATGTGCTGAGCCTGGCTCGCCAGGCCCTGTATCTTGCTCACCTGCCTCTTGTCTTGGTGTCTTGCTCTCACAGCTCTCCTGTTCAGGACATCCCCAAGAAGATGCCCAATGACCCCAAGCAGGTAAGGTTTCCCTGAAGAAGTCAGGCAGTCACCATCCAACCCTTGCCAGAACTGAGTGTAAAGCGGGACTTCTGAAAGGGCAGGGTGTTGCCAGAGGCCTCTGACTCCTGGCCTGGGGCTAAGACACTATGGAGCCACCCTGGGAACTCTATTCATTATCCTATCTGCCTCCTGGTGAAGCATCAGAGATCCTGGTCCTGCTCCACCACCCCTACCCGCCCCCTCCTTTGCTGCCATCTCTCTCGTCAAGTCTGCCTTTGGGAACTCCCCCACCCCAGGAGTCCCAGCTCTCGCTGGGCGGCCAGCGCTGTATGGGAGAGCCAGATGAGGAGCTGGCTAGTGCCTTTCCTGTCTTCATCCGGAATGCTGTCCTAGGCCAGAAACAGCCCAAGAGGGCCAAAGCAGAGCCCCGTCGCAGCACAGATGCCGTGAGTATGGCTTCCCACAAGTGGCAAATGCCAGCCCTCTCGGGGGGGAGGGGGACAGTGGGGGCCAGCTTCCTAGCTTCTTAACCTGGCCCACTCACTTCTTCCTTCCGTTTTAGGTAAGGACTGGCTTCGATGGTCTTGGAGGTCGGACAAAATTCATCCAACCTGTATCCTTGTTCTGTAGCACTGGGCTGAGCTGAGCTACCCACACCATCCCTCAACTGTACCCTCAGACCCTAGCCTGGCAGTGGCTGCAGCCTCAGGTGTGCAGAGCCTGACCTCGCTCAGTATAGCAGAGCTTCCCCCCTCCAAGTCTGAGCCTTTGCTGCCCTGCATTCAGTCTCTTCTTTAGGCCTCTTCCTTGACATCTTCTTCAGACTGACACAACTATGATCCGCCCACTGCCTGTTAAGCCCAAGCCCAAGGCTAAGCAGAGAGTCAAGGCAAGGACAGTGCTCCCTCCCTCCCAGGCCAAACTGGACACCTTCTTGTGGTAGTGAGAACAGTGAGTCTGATCAGTGGCCAGATATATGCCTCCAACTTATAGGCCAGGACTGGCTCAGCAGGAGGTTTTGGGGGCACGGCCCCTCCTCCGGGACCAGCCCTGAGGGCAAGGGTAGACGAAAAGATGGGGATGAGGGTGAGGCCCAGGAACTGTGCTTTTCCTGAACTTGTCCTGCCCACCCCCACCATACTGGGTCTACCGTACTGGGCCTACATGTGGTTACCGATGTGAGACCAGCAGGACCTGCTGTCTGTTAAAGGCTCTTGTTTATAGCCAGATGTAGCCGGGCTGCTTCTGGTTCTCCAGGTCTTTTGTTGACTGTATGGACCAAAGTGCTTGAGGCTTCTCAGGCAATTTCAGCCTGCCCCATGCTTCTGCCAGCTTCTGACTTGCTGCTAGGCATGGCCGGAGCCAAGCAGGGTGGGGAGCGAGGGGATGGTGGTGGGAGAGGATAGGGGGGAAGATTTCTATGTAAAATAAAAAAGATAGAATACTTTCTTCCTGGCTCTGGGAGTGTAAATTTGCACCAACACTTTAGAAAACCATTTCGCATAAGTTTGTAAAGTGGGACCTTCACCTCGGCTCACACTGAGAAATCCTATCCTTAGGCATGTGTCCCCTCATAGGACACAGGGAGACTCCAGCAGGAATGCTATCACTGCAGTTTTGTTCACAGCCTCTAGCCTAGGCACAGCCCAAATGCCATAGGCAGGAAAGCAAATGGGTAAACAGGTATAGCCATACAGGGGACTCACAGCAAGCAAGACAAATAATCAGCGACCTTTGGGTCTTAACTTCAAGAGCACTTTCTCCTAGAAGACTTCCTTTCTTGACCTCTAGCTTGGGTGAGGCCTCCTAAACTTCCCTCTCTGACTACTGCGTGGGAGTTCATCTGCCTCTGCAGGGCCCACCATGGGCCTGGCACAGAGAATGAGGGTGAGTGCCCTCATGCTTCAGGCTGAGCATGCCCAGCTGCCCCCGGGACATCTGGAGGAGTGAGCCTCACAGGGAGGAAGTAATGCTCTTGGTTATGGGATCTGGACCCCTTTGCTGCTGCCTTGAACCAAGGAGGTTTGGTGAGGGGAAGTGCAGCACCAAGTTAAGGGTGCAGCCAGCGGCTGACCAATAGCGCTCCTTATCAGCTGAGTGATCTTAGGCAAATTACTCAGCCTTTCTGTGTCCAACTTCTTTAAAGTAGGGACAATAGCACTAAACTCCCAGTTGTGGGAACCTAATGAGTCAGCGTTACAGGTTAGGAACTTATGACCCCTGAGGGAAATAAGTCAGACACAAAAGACAAATATTGTATGATTCCACTCAAATGAGATATCTAGAATAGACAAATTCGTAGAGACCAAAGTAGAATATAATAGAAGTTGCCAGGGGCTAGAGTAAGGAGAAAATGGAGTTGTTGCTTAATGGTTATAGAGTTTTTGTCTGAGGTGACTTGTTTTCTCTCTACATAAACTTTTTTTCCCCTTTTTAAAAAAATTCCAGTGTAGTTAACATACAATGTTATGTTACTTTCAGGTGTACAATATAGTGATTCAACACTTCTGTACATTACTCAGTGCTCACCACGATAAAGGGGACTCTTGATCCCCTTCACCTATTTCTCCCATCCCCCTCTGCCTGGAGTGATTTTAAAGTTTTAGAAATTGGGGCAAGCTGGCTGGCTTGGTCAGTAGAGCATGTGACTCCCGATCTTGGGGTGATGAGTTTGAACCCCACATTGGGTGTAGAGATTACTTAAAAATAAAATCTTAAAAAATAAAGTTTTTGAAACAGTGGTGATGGTTACAAAACAACAATAAAACAACTAAGACAGACCTAAATACAAAGAGCTGGAAAAAGCGATCGTCATCAACTATTTCAGAACTCTGGTACCGGATCAGACAACAAGGAAAGTACTTGATGAAGGAAGAGCGGGGCTTGAACCAGCCACCATCCCCCATTCCTCAGGGTTATGGGGATAGCAGCTCCCCAAAAGCGGCTGACTGATTTCAAGGCAGGCAGTGGATCTGATGCTGTCTCCAGGTAGTTTCAGAATTGAGTTGAATTGTCAGACTCCCAGTTAGTGTCGGAGAACTGCTTGGTGGTGTGGAATAAATGCACACATTGGAATTGGTGTCAGAATCCTAAAAAACAGAGAAAACCAAGAGCTGCTTCTCTGAAAAGGCCAACAACATTGGCAAACTTTTAAATAAATTGGCTAAGAGAAAAAAGACAAATTATTAAAATCAGAAATGAAAATGGGGACATTGTTACCAATTTTACAAAAATAGAAAGGATTGTGAACAATTGTACACCAACAAATTGGATAGCCTAATTAAAATGTACAAATTTCTAGAAACACAGAAACTAACAACACTGACTGACTCAAAGAAGAGAAAGAAAACATGAATAGACCTACAACTAGTAAGGGGATTGAATCAGTATTCAAAAAACCCCCAGGGTGCCTGGTTGGCTCAGTTGGTTGAGTGTTGGGCTCCTGATTTCGGCTCAGGTCATGATCCCAGGGTTGTAGGGTGGAGCCCCACATAAGGCTCTGCACTGAGCATGGAGTCTGCTTAAGATTCTCTCTCTTCCGGGGTGCCTGGGTGGCTTAGTCGGTTAAGTGTCTGACCAGCTCAGGTCATGATCTCATGGTCTGTGAGTTCGAGCCCCTCATCAGGCTCTGTGCTGACAGCTCGGAGCCTGGAGCCTGCTTCAGATTCTGTGTCTCCCTCTCTCTCTGACCCTCCCCCGTTCACTCTCTGTCTCTCTCTGTCTCAAAAATAAACATTAAAAAAAATTTTTTAAAAAGATTCTCTCCCTCTGCCCTTCTTCCACTCACACCTTCTCTCTCTCTCTCTCTCTCTCTCTCTCTCTCTCTCAAAATAAGTCTTAAAAGAAAGAAAAGCCCAGGACCACATAGCTTCACTGGTATTTCTACAAAACATTAAAAAAAAGACTGGGATGCCTGGGTAGCTCAGTGGGTTAATTGTCCCAATTTGTGATTTCAGCTCAGGTCGTGATACAACAATTTGTGAGATAGAGCCCAGCTCCGAGCTCTGTGCTGACAGCGTGGAGCCTGCTTGGGACTCTCTCTCTCTCTCTCTCTCTCTCTCTCTCACACACACACGCACACACACACAGCAAACAAACATTTTAAAAAAATAAAACTTAAAGACTCACACCAAAAGACACTATCTGCATAGTAAAAAGGCAACCACAGAAGGGAGAAAGCATTTTCAAGCCATATATCTGATAAGGGATAATATCCAGAATACGTAGAGAACTTCTAAAACTCAACAACAAAAATCCAATTCAAAAATAGACAAAAGACTTGAACAGACATTTCTCCAAAGAAGATATCTGAGTGGCCAATAAGCCCATTAAAAGATGCTCAATATCAGGGCGCTTGGGTGGCTCAGTCAGTTAAGCATCCAACTCTTGATATCAGCCCAGGTCATGATCTCTCAGTTTGTGGGATCAAGCCCCACATTTGGGCTCTGTGCTGTCAGCACAGAGCCTGCTTGGGGTTCTCTCTCTCCCTTTCTCTCTTCCTCTCCTCCCTCCCCCCCCCCCCAAATAAGTAAACTGTAAAAAAAGGTTGTTGTTGTTTTTTTAATTAAAGATGCTCAATACCATTAATCATTGGGGAAGTGCAAATCAAAACTACCATGAGATACCACCTCACACCCACTGGGATGGCTACTATCTAAAAAACAAAACAAGGGCTAGGGAGGATTTGGACAAATAGGAACTCTTGTGTACTGTTGGTGGGAATGTAAAATGGTACATCCACTGTGTAAAACAATATGGTGGCTCCTCAAAAAATTAAAAATAGAATTACCATATGATCCAGCAATTCCACTTCTCTGTGTATATCCAAAAGAACTGGAAGCAGGATCTCAAAGAGATATTTGTACACACCCATGTTCATAACACCAATATTCACAATAGCCCAAAAATGGAAGCCACCCAATAGCCATCCATTAATGAATGGATAAGCGAAATGTATATACATGTAAGGACTATTATGTGGCCTTAAAAAGGAAGGAAATTCTGTAATATGTTACAATATGGATGGACCTTGGAGATAGTTGCTAAGTGAAATAAACCAGTCACAAAAAGACACTCTAGCCCTAATTTCTATACCTAGTACATATGACACACTCAGTAAATGTTTACTGAGTGAAAAGAAAATTGCATACTACTTCATATTCATTATGATGGGTATAAGTTTTTTTTTTTTTTATGTTTACTTATTTTGAGAGAGAGAGAGAGGAAGAGGAAGAGGAAGAGAGAGAATCCCAAGCAGGCTCTGCACTGGCAGTGCAGAGCCCAACTCAGGGCTTGAATCCATGAATAGTGAGATCATGACCTGAGTTGAAGTCGGACACTTAACCAACTGAGCCACCCAGGCAGTCCAGGTATAAGGTTTTTTTTAAAGGAAAAACCAGCATTGAGTACAATGTGGAGAAATAGGAATTTTGTACGCTGCTGGTGGAAAACAGCTGTTGTTCTCTCAAAAAAAGTAAACATTACTGTACAACCCAGCAATTCTACTCCTAGGTATTTCCCCAAAGAATTGAAAACAAATACTCAAATACATTTTCAAGAATGATCATAGCAGCCTATTCATAATATCCTAAAGGTGGAATCAACTCAAATGTCCATCAACAGGTGACTGGATAAACGATTCATGATATATGCATGTGATGGAATATTATTCAGCCATAAAAAAGGAATGTAGTACCGGAGCGCCTGGGTGGCTCAGTTGGTTGAGCGTCTGACTCTTGGTTTATGGCTCAGGTCATGATCTCACGGTTTGTGGGTTCAGCACCTGTGTTGGGCTCTGTGCTGACAATGTGGAGCCTGTTTGGGATTCTCTCTCTCTCTCTCTGCCCTTCCCTGACTCGCTCTCTCTGTCTCTCTCTCAAAAATAAATAAATTTTAAAAAAAAGGAATGAAGTACCAATACATGCTACAGTCTGGATGAACCTCAAAAATACACTAAGTGAAAGCAGATATCAAAGGTCACATTTTGTATGATTCCTTTCACAGAAATATCCAGAATATGCAAATCTCTAGAGACAGAAAGAATCTAAGTGTTTGCCAGAGGATTGGGGTAGGGGATAAGTAGTGATTATTTAATGTGGTGGGGGTGTTCTTCAGTGGGTTATGAAAAAGTTTTGCAGGGTGCCTGGGTGGCTCAGTTGGTTAAGCGTCTGACTTCGGCTCAGATCGTGATCTCACGGTTTGTGAGTTCAAGCCCTGCGTCCAGCTCTGTGCTGACAGCTCAGAGCCTGAAGCCTGCTTAGGATCCTGTGTCTCCCTCTCTCTCTGTTCCTCCCCTGCTCTGACTCTGTCTCTCTCAAAAATAAATAAAGATTAAAAAAAATTTTTTTTAAATAAAAAGTTTTGAAACTAGAGAGAGGTGGTGGCTGTACAACATTGTGAGTACACTAAATGCCACTTTACAATGGTTATTTTAACATTATATGAATGTTACCTCAATTTAAAAAATTAACTTATGGGGCACCTGGGTGGGTCAGTTGGATGAGCGTCCTACTTCGGCTCAGGTCATGATCTCATGGTTTATGAATTTGAGCCCTGCATCGGGCTCTGTGCTGACAGCTCAGAGCCCACTTCGGATCCTCTGTCCCCCTCTCTCTCTTCACCTTCCCCTCTCACACTCTCTCTCTTTCTCAAAAATAAATAAACATAAAAAAAAAAAAAAAGAACTTATGACCACATCTGGTTTAGCTACTGTGCAGTTTTGTGGGGAACTATGGTCTGTCGTCTGGAGAACTGGCCCCTGGTTCCTAAAGAAGGCAGAAGGACACATCGTGGGTGAGGGGTACACAGGACCTCTACGTTTTTTGCAACTTCCTTGGAGTCTATAATTATTTCAAAATAAAAATTCAAATGAAAAGTAAGGACACATGTGATCATGGCTGCCACTCTTAGGTCTGGCACTCAGAGACCGACCACCCTCTTTGAGTCCTAAGACTCATCCCTGACTGGTCACCTAGGACTGCCATCTGTCCTAGGCTGGCAGCTGTGGGCAAGGGGGAATCCTTATCCTCTGAGGAGTTGGCCCAGGGCCAAGCAGGTGGGTATTCCCAAAGATGCCAGGCTCCACCTGGGTCTGTGGTTTGGGCCCCGGGGGCAGGACAATGTAATTTCATAAGCTCCCACAGCCTCTGGGATGGGACTGGCTCTACCCTGTGTGGTGGACAAGGTGAGTCCTCAGGACACGGGGGTTCCTGCCAGCACTCTGTGGGCAGGAAGCCCATTCAGGCAGCCACACTGGGGGGGATGGGGCCTGAGGTTTGGGACATCTAGAGAGCCACAGGAGACCATCGCCTCCAGCCCACATGGATCCCTCCCGTGGCTTCCTTCCTCAAGAAAGATACCTGCTCTCACAGCGGCCAAATAGACCCAGGAGTTCTGTCCCACTTTGCCTGTGACTTACAGCTGCCAGAACCATTCAGGATGGTCTGGAGGCAGGACTAGCAGGACTAAGCCGGCTCAGTCTAGTTTTACTTTCACTTTCATTTCCCCTGAAATGACGGAGGAGCCAGGAAGAAAGCTATGACTGGTATCGTCCTTCAGTCCCATAGACAAAGTGCCTGTGTGCACTAGCCACAGTGAGGCACTGGCCTCTGCTAGCACAGCCTCCCACGCAGTGACCGCGTCTATAAGCGCTGCAGCCTGTTGTCCAGCCGCAGGATGGCTGTCCCAGAGACCTCCAAGTTGCTGGATAAGGAGCGATACTCACGGCAGCTGTGAGGCCCGAGGCGGGGAAGGGAATGGGGTGGCTTTCTGACTTCTGGTTGCCGATCGCCTACCTTCTTTTTCCCCATCCGCAGGTATGTGCTGGACTTGCCGGCCATGCAGAAGATTCAGGGAGCAAAGGTCCTGCTGTCAGGCCTTCAGGGCCTGGGGGCTGAGGTGGCCAAAAACCTGGTCCTGATGGGTGTGGGCAGCCTCACTCTGCATGATCCCCACCCTACCTCTTGGTCTGACCTGGCTGCCCAGGTGAGAGTCAGCCGGGGTGGTGGGGTGGGTGGCTATGCTTCCCAGACCAAGGACCCGAGAGAAATCTCCGTGCTCAAGCCAGACTACTGTGTCCCTCTCTAGTTTTTCCTCTCAGAGCAGGACTTGGAAAGAAGCAGGGCTGAGGCATCTCAAGAACTTGTGGCTAAGCTTAACAGAGCTGTCCAGGTACGCATCCACACAGGTGACATCACCGAGGAGCTGCTGCTGGACTTCCAGGTACCCTCCCTGCCCCCCTCTCCATGTGAGCCCAGTCCCTTCCTCTAGCCCTGAGCTGAGCAGCGGTTCTGGCCCTGCTGATCACGGGGTCCATCCAGGTAGTGGTGCTGACCACCTCGAAGCTGGAGGAGCAGCTGAAGTTGGGCACTTTATGCCACAAGCTCGGAGTCTGCTTTCTGGTGGCCGATACCCGGGGCCTTGTGGGGTGAGCAAGGCTACCTGCCTGGCCTACCACATCACAGGCAGCAACTGGTCCCAGTGCTATTCCTAGCTCCAGGCTTGCCCCAGTGCCCCTCCACCCAGCCCCAGGCCTGTCCCAGCATCCCCTTCTGGTTCTGGTCCCCAGTCCCACCCCTCTGCTTCTTCCACCCCAGCCTCCAGACCCGCTCCAGTGAGTCCCTCAAACTCTAGCTTCCAAGCCTCTCCCAGTATCCCTTCCCAGTGCTGGCTCTCTGAGCTTGCCCTAGTGTCTCCCACGCTTCACCACAAGCATGGCGATTAACCACTGAGCCGTCTCAGTGACCCCTGCCACCACACCACAGGCAGTTGTTCTGTGACTTTGGTGAGGACTTCACTGTGCAGGATCCTACAGAGGCAGAACCCCTGACAGCTGCTATCCAGCACATCTCCCAGGTGGGTGTTGAAGTGTGGGTGCTCACCTGCTGACCAAGGAGGGCACCCCTGAACCAAGCCTCCTCTTCTCCAGGGCTCCCCTGGAATTCTTACTCTGAAAAAAGAGGCCCACAACTTCTGCGATGGGGATTTGGTGACTTTCTCGGGCATTAAGGGCATGGTGGAGCTCAATGGCTGTGATCCCCGGCCTATCCACGTGCACGGTAAGCCAACCCTCTCCACTTCCAGGCCCAGCACCCAAGCCCCAACTGGGGGCACACACAGCCTGGCTCTGGTCCTTGGGGGTAGGTTCTCTTCCACCTTCCTCAGCATGGAGCAAGGTCAAGGACACAGATGCAAGACAGGATAGAGTATAAAGAACTACTCCGGTTCAGAGATCATACTGACGAGGCTGGATCTCCCCTAGGGGACAGAACCTTGGAGATTGGGGACACAGCAAATTTCTCCTGTTACTTGAGTGGTGGGACTGTCACTGAGGTCAAGAGGCCCAAGACTGTGAGCCATGTGAGTGCAAGTGCATCTGAAGTAGGGGAGCTTGGGAGCCTCAAGGGGCCCACAGTCTTCTGAACCTGACCCTGAGCTAAGTACCTGCTACAGAAGCCCATGGATGTAGCTCTGCTCCAGCCCCGTGTGGTGGCCCAGAGTTCCCAGGAAGCTCGCCGCGCCCGCTGCCTACATCAGGCCTTCCGTGCCCTGCACCAGTTCCAGCACCTCAATGGCCGCCTGCCCCGGCCCTGGGATCCTGTGAGTGGCCCCTCTGCTCTTCCTTGAGCCTCTGTCTTATTGGGGTCTCACCTGCCAGGAGGCAACAATGATTATCTCACAGACCCAAGTTATAATCCCAGAAGCATTTTCCCACTTACATATAGGAAATGATAACACTGTCTCTAGGCCAGAGAGAGGGTCCCTGAAAGTACCAGGCACAAAGGCTGGGGACCCCGCCACCTCCTAACCACTCAGTTCTGAGGTGAAATCTCTACCCATGTTGGTGAAGCCCTCAAGGGCATTGTCTAGGCGTTCTCTGGTGGTGCTGCACAGTCTGGCAACTGGTTTGGGCCTTCACACTTAGGCTCTGCTTCCACTTCTCTGGAAATGGGGGGTGGCTGCATGAAGGGTTTGAGCAGGGAATGGAGCTCAGGCCAGGGCTGCCGTGCCCACAGAGTTCTACCCCACAGGTTGACGCAGAGATGGTGGTGGGCCTGGCCCAGTCCCTGGAACCACTGAAGGGGACAGAAGGAGAGCCACTGGAAGAGCCTCTGGATGAGGCTCTTGTGCAGACAGTCGCCCTGAGTAGTGCTGGTGGCTTGAGCCCCATGGCAGCCATGTTGGGTGCGGTGGCCGCCCAGGAAGTGCTGAAAGTGAGCACAGGCACAGGCAGGGTGGGACTGGGAAGGGTGTGGAGGTAAGTGTGGGTGCCAGAGAGTGCCCAGTACCAGACAGTGGCCTTGGAGGCTTCGCCAATCTGGTGAAGCCCAGCCAGGATCCTAGGGGCTCTGGAGCTGGCAGGAGTCCCTACACTAAAATGCTGGCCTCTAGGCAATCTCCGGGAAGTTCATGCCCCTGGACCAGTGGCTTTACTTTGATGCCCTCGATTGCCTTCCAGAAGACGGGGAGCCCCATCCCAAACCAGAGGACTGTGCTCCGGTAAGAACCTGGGGTAGGGGTGCAAGCTTTCTCCAAATTCAGAACTAGGGAAGGAACAGGAAGAACGATCCAGAGATCCTGACCTGGAAAAGTTAGCGTAAGACGGAGACACAGCACAGGCCAGTGGCCATCACTGACCCCTGTCTGTGTCTCCTAGAGACATTGTCGCTATGATGGGCAAATTGCAGTGTTTGGGGCTGGTTTTCAGGAGAAGCTGAGCCGCCAGCACTACCTCCTGGTGAGCTTTGTGGTCCAGTTGGGAGATGTCTGTGGGAGGGCCGGGCCAGGCCCTCTGGCTAAGGCTGCTCCTGCTGGCAGGTGGGTGCTGGAGCTATCGGTTGTGAGTTGCTCAAAGGTTTTGCCCTAGTGGGCCTCGGGGCTGGCGCCAGCGGGGGAGTGACTGTTGCCGACATGGACCACATAGAGCGCTCCAATCTCAGCCGTCAGTTCCTCTTCAGGACCCAGGACATTGGTGTGAGTGCCGGCCCCTACCCACACCTAGCATCCTGGACGGTCCTCCCACAGTGCCCCCCAACACCCCCAGCATCTTCCTGCTCTCTTTTCAGAGGCCTAAGGCAGAGGTAGCTGCAGAGGCTGCTCGCCGCCTGAACTCAGACTTGCAGGTGACCCCACTCATCTACCCACTGGATCCCACTACAGAGCACATCTATGGGAACAACTTCTTCTCCCGTGTGGACGGTGTGGCTGCTGCCCTGGACAGTTTCCAGGCCCGTAAGCACTCGCCCTTGAAACTCAGCCCCTTGGTCAAGGCAGTGCCAGCCCCACTCCTGCCCCTCTGCCCCTCTTACTAGGGCACTATGTGGCTGCTCGCTGCACCCACTATCTGAAGCCACTGCTGGAGGCGGGGACACATGGTACCTTGGGACATGCTTCAGTGTTCATGCCGTGTGTGACTGAGACCTACAGAGCCCCTGCCTCAGCTATAGCTTCTGAGGATGCTACCTACCCTGTCTGCACCCTGCGGCACTTCCCCAGCACAGTCGAGCACACCGTGCAGGTAGGATGCACCCCAGAAAGCCCTAGCCCACCCAGCTCAGTCCTCAGCTGTAGACTGATTCCCTGTGTGACACCTCATGGTTCCTCTCTCCCCCACAGTGGGCCCGGGATGAGTTTGAGGGGCTCTTCCGTCTGTCTGCTGAGACCATCAACCGCCACCAACAGTAAGGCCACCAAGATGGGTGGACGGGAGGGGCGCCTGGGTGGCTCAGTCGGTTAAGCATCCGACTCTTGGTTTTGCTCAGGTCATGATCTCATGGATCTTGAGTTGGGGCCCCTTGTTGGGCTCTGTGCTGACAGCATAGAACCCACTTGGTATCCTCTCTCTCCCTCTCTCTCTCTGGCCCTCCCATGTACTCTCTCTCTCTCTCAAAATAAATAACTTAAAAAAATAAAAAAATAAAATAAGAGGGGTGGACGGGAGCCCTCTAGCACCAGAGGGCTACCCCTAGCTAGCCCCTACCACCAGAATCTTCAGGGCTTTAGCCTCGAAACCCTTCCTCTGTCCGCAGGGCACCCACTTCTCTGGCAGAACCAGATGGGCTAAAGGTGCTGACCCTGCTGCAGGAGGTGCTGGGTGTCCTAAGAGAGCGTCCACAGACCTGGCAAGACTGTGTGGTGTGGGCTCTTGGCCACTGGCAACTATGCTTCCATGATGGCATCATGCAGCTCCTGAATCGTTTCCCACCTGATAAAGTGGGTAACTAGTGATTGGGAGGCTGAGGGCTCAGGGGAACCAGATCGAGCCCAGCAGCCTCCATTTCCTTAGGTGCTTGAGGATGGAACTCTTTTCTGGCCAGATTCCAAACAGTGTCCGCAGCCCTTGCAGTTTGATGCCAGCCAAGTAAGTGGGGTCCCTTAGGAACCCCAAGATGGGGATGTGACCCCTCAGAGCAGAAGTAGGCCCCTGTTCTTCAGAGATAAGCAGATGCTGAGGGAGATTGCTGTGTTTGTGCGCATGTGGGTGTCCACGTGTGACACAGAGGCAGACACTCAAACAGATCCACAAATGGGTGGTGACCCCTAGCCCATGTACCTGTACATGCTCGCTCTACCCATGCATCTTCCCATGCTCTTGCTCTGACTGCAGGACACACACCTCCTCTATGTGCTGGCGGCCGCTAACTTGTATGCCCAGATGCATGGACTGCCTGGCTCGCGGGACCAGACTGCACTCAGGGAACTACTGAAGTTGCTGCCACTGCCCGTCCCCCAGAACCTGGTCCCCATCTTTCCTAACGACCTGGAGCTAGCTCGGGCTTCTGCTGAGTTTGGTGAGGCTCCTGACCTCTGGCCCCCTATGCTGCCATCCAAAGGCATAGCCCTGTCCTCAGCTTATGCTGCAGAAGGAAGATGGGGCCTGGGGACCCTGCAGCCAAATCACTATCTCTCAGGCCCTCTGATTTTGCGTCTCTCAAGGCTTGGGCTCATCCTCTAGCCCCTCAGTAGGCACTCTCCCTGCTACCCATACCCCTGCACCTCTATTCCCATGGCAGATTCTCAGCAAACCCCCCCCCCCCAAACCTAGTTATGTTCCCCAGGTGAGGACGGAGATAATTGGTACATGCATGCAGGCACACACACACACAAGTAGGGCTGGGGCTGCTTGAGAGGAGACTGCACTATCATTCAGGGGGTCTCCCTGAAAGTGGCAATTTAGTCTTAGGAGAGACCAAGAATAGGCACCAGGCTCCAGGGAGAACACAGAAGGTAGGGGCTAAGAACTTCCACCCCCTTCCTCTGACAGGCCCTGAGCAATTGAAGAAACTGCACAAAGTCCTGGAAGTCTGGAGCGGGAGCCCTCCCCTCGAGCCCCTGAAGTTTGAGAAGGTGGGAGTCCAAGTAGGGGTGAAGGGACAAGTTGGGGAAGATTGTTGGGGAAGTTCAAGAGCTAGGAAAGTAGCTTTGAAGTCCCTTGGCCTGAATCCTCCTCCCAGGAGGACCCCAAAAGCAGATCACCTTCCCTGAGCCTCAGCTTCCTTACCTGATAAGTGGGGAGAGGTAAGCATCCATCCCACAGAATTATGGGAAGACCTGTACAGTGACACGTGGTCAGCCATGGCTAGGGACTCTGGGGCAGTGTTAACATGACTGTGACTTGGGCCTCACAGGACAATGATAGCAACTTCCATGTGGACTTTGTGGCAGCGGCAGCAAGCCTGCGAGCTCAGAACTATGGGATCCCCCCTGCCAACCACGCCCAGGTAACTCTGCCCTTTGGGGCTCAGGCCTAGAGGTAGAGGTCAAACCCTAGCCCTACACCTTGGGCCCAGACCAAATCTTTTGTCCTTGGCAGAGCAAGCGAATTGTGGGCCAGATTATTCCAGCCATTGCCACCACTACAGCAGCTGTGGCTGGCTTGGTGGGCCTGGAGCTGTATAAGGTGGTGAATGGGTCACGGCCCCTCAGTGCTTTTCGCCACAGCTACCTGCATCTGGCTGAAAACCGCTTTAGCCGCTGGGTGCCTTGCGCCCCAGCCATCCAGAAGGTGAGCCCTTGACACCCCCCCTACACACACACACACTCACACACACACACACACACACACACACACACACGAGGCCTGGGTTCTCCTTGCACCTACCAAAACAGGCTCTACTCTGGCTTTGGGTTTGTACCAGAACCCAGACTCTGGGGGAGTCCTTAAGACTCCCTCCAGCCCCCTTCCTGCTGTGAAGCCAGACTGGGACCTGTCAGACACAGGAAGCAGCCGTCAGCCACCCCCACCCCCATCCCTCCACAGCCGGGGTCTGGGGGAGCTGCAGCTTTAACTCATTAGTGGAGCCAGATATCCCTCACAGCCTCCACCAGCCCTAAGGGGGAGGTGGTAGGGAGGGAGGACTAGAGCCCTAGCCCCAAACAGAGCCTAACTTCAGCCTGCATGGCATGGGGATCCTGGCCCACACTCTCCAAGCTGAGTTAAAGGCCACTGAGCTCACCAGTTGCGGGGGGGGGGGGGGGTTTTGTGCATCTAAGTGCACAGGGGTCTGGGCATCCCTGGCCCTGAGGTTTGTGGCCATGGAGGGAGGATGCTGGCACATCTGTGTGCCAGATGGGAGTACAGGACTCTTCTTCAATGTGGGCTTGCATGGGTGTGCATGTGAGTACACATGCAGGCATTCCCAGGCTTGTGTCCATGTGTGTTCCTTCGAGTGCAGGGCTGTGAATGCCCCTGGCTGTGTGCCCAGGCTAGGCAGTAGTTAGTTGGCATTTTCTTGGGGCACAGGAGAGGGGGTGGAGAGAATACCCTCACCAAGGGAGAGGGGAGAGGTCATGGGCCAGCACTGGGCTTTTGCTGGGGTCCCTCAGGGCACAGTACACAGAGCCCCTTTGTGAAGGGCTTCTAGCACATAAGCTGCCTTTGTCTGCAGTAGAGGGGGAGGGAGCAAGGGAGGATCCCCCCCAACTCACCTCTGGCCTCATCTCAGCTTGACCCCACTGTGCTTTCTGGAGGCGGGAGTCTGTCCTGGCTGCCTTACCACCCTCAGCTCCAGTCACCAGAATCCCAAGATTTTTGAAATGGAGAAGGAAAGGGGACAGGAAGAGGAGGCCCTTGCAGACTGTGTCCCTGCTGGGGTCTCAGCCAGTGGGGCCCTGGTGGTCATTGTGCCCCTTGATACTCTGTGCCCACATAGCCCAAGGCCCTGGCAATACAGGATGAGGGGGCAGGATGTACCCCCCAGCTTCCAGCCTTGCATTTGAGGATCAAGCTGCTTTATCGGAGACTGCAGCGGCCCTGCTCCTGTTTCCTCAGGAAGCAACGCCCCCCCTACACACACACACACACACACATACAACCAGCCTGTGTGATGGATTGCCTGTTTCCCTGTGCGGGGGCCCCATAGCCCCATTTCCTGTGCTGGCCCCAGCATAGGCGGGGAGGGTACTGAGACTCTGGGCCCAGATCCCACCTTCCAACCCCCCGCCCCGGGGCTTCTGCTTCCTGCCTCTAGTCCAGCTCCTCCCCTAGGAAAGGGGCCATCAGCTGCTGGTAATGGGTAGGGGGAGGGTGTGTGTGAGAAGCTTCTCATTCCTCCCCCCACCACCCCCAGTGCCATCACCTGACATGGACCTGGACCTGTTGGGACCGCCTGAAGGTGCCTGCTGGGCAGCCAGAAAGGACCCTGAAGTCGTTGCTGGCCCACCTCCAGGTGAGCCCCATTCCTCCTCCTCGCATTCAGTCTTGGCCCAGCCTGGTCTAGCTGGCACTTGACCTGACTCTCTCTAGGAACGGTATGGGCTGAGGGTGAAGATGCTGCTGCACGGCAAGGCCCTACTCTACTCAGCAGGATGGTCACCTGAAAAGCAGGCCCAGCACCTGGCCCTTAGGTGAGCCCGCACCTGGCTTTAGCCAGGACTTGTTCTGTCCCTGGAGGTTGGAGGTGGGAGACATGATGAAGTCTTTCCTCCTCCCAAACCCATTTGGGCCTCTCACACCCTCCTGAAGCTTTCTTTTGCCAAATGGAGCCGGCAAATGGGCTGGGGGTGGGGTGAGGGCTGAAAGCCTGAGGAGGGGCCTCCAAGCTGCCTGCTTGGCCGGCTCCATTAGCTCCTCCACACCCCCCATTAGCTCCTCCACACCCTGTTAAGCCCCCCTTTCACGGCCCACTCCCAGGGGACTCACAGCTTCCTGCCTCCTGCCCGCCCTGCCTGCTGCTCCTAAAATAGTTTCAGATGTTTCCTGTCTTAAGCTGCTCCTGCCCCTGGCTTGGGCTCCTTATGGCCCATCAGCACCCCCTGGTCCATGTCAGGTCACTCTGCCTACCACTGCTCACCTACCCAATCTCCCCCAACCTCTTTCCCCCCACCCCACACTACCAGGGTGACCAAACTGGTGCAGCAGGTGACAAGCCGGATGCTTGAGCCTGGGCAGCGGATGCTGGTGCTGGAGCTCAGCTGTGAGGGTGAGGAGGAGGACACTACCTTCCCACCCTTGCACTACGAGCTGTGACAAGGCAGCAGCCCTATCACCTGGCTCTATCGAGCCCTGCATCCTGAGCCCACAGTAGGCACTCAATAAATGCTTGTTGAAGGAGGGTGTAAGTGGAAAGGATGGATGGCAAAACATGGGGCAGTAATGCACAGGGTGGGTGATGTGGGCATGACAGGGACCCCTGCAGGGAAGGAAAAGGCTCTTTAGCTTCACCTGCCTGGGCTGCGCCTCAAAGGGCTGGGGCCACCTCCTAGAGCCTCAGGGGTATGGAACCAGGATAGACCAGAGAAAGGTCTTTATTGTCCCAGGCTGGAGGGCAGGGTCAGAGGTAGCTGACATCATTGCAGATGATGGGTTGGCGGCTTCGGCAGCTCATGAGGGCTGCAAATCGTGAGACATCTGCAGGCAGTTCAGGTTCCGGGCGAGGTGGGCATGACAGTCGCTTTCCTGCCATAGCAGCCCTGCGTGCCCTGGCCAGCTGGCGCCGCAGCTGCTCAGAGAGCCCAAGCAGGAACTGAGGGGGCCGAGCACGGGCACGGGGCCCACCACTATCATCCCCCTCACCTGCTGCCTCTGGTAGCTCCATCCAGTTGTGCACCAAGTCAGCAAAGCAGTTGTCGCCCAGCACTAGGGGCTGGCGACTGCGACCTCTGTTCAGCAGGGCTGCAGTCCAGTCTTCAGCTTCCAAGCCCTGCCAGTGCTCCAGGCAAGCGTCTGGTGTAGACTTGGGCCGTGGTCGACGGGCAGGTGGTGCACCGGCCACAGGGGCCCTGCTAGGCAGAGGAATGCCACTGGCCGAGAGGCGCTGTCTATGGGGGGGCCATGCTGGGGGTGTTGGGTGCTGGAGTACAGGCAGCTCATCCTCTCTCCATGTGCTGCCCGACACCTCAGAGAAGCCAGAGTCCCAGTCCAGGACATGCTCCCTTGGGCTCCCCAAGGCAATACCCTTGTCTCCTGTCACCATACCTTCTTCCTCTTCCACACAGCCGACTGAGTCCTCTTCCAAGGCATCTGAGGCCCTGAGTCCATGGCTGAGCCAAACACCTGGGCCAGGTTTGGGGGATGGTGGAAGGGGGCCAGACATGGGGGGTGAGCCAGTGTCCCGGCCACACAGCTGTGGAGGAAGAGAGGGCCCAAGTTGGAAGGGTAGTGCTTGTCACCCCTGCCTACCTAGCCAGAGTAGTCCCAAAGCAGAAGGCCCAGGAGGACTGGATAGGCCTGCAGGCCTGGGCAGCAAGGCCTCTAGTGGGCACAGGGCCGTCATGGGGGCGCTGGCACACGTAGCTCGTGTGACTCGCGTCAGCCGACCTGGTGGCAGTCCGGCAGGCTGCAGCACGCAGAGCTGGGCAAGTCGGTACCCGCCACCAGGGAGGGAGGCAGGGTTGTGGGCCCGCCTGCATCGGGAAGTAAGTCCTGTTCAGGGCTGGGGGTGGGGGAGCATCCCCTGTTTCCTGAGGGATTCAGCTCCCCAAAGCTCACAGCGTCTTTCAGAGAAAGAGCACTTGCCAGGTGGGGGGTAGAAGAAGTACAGATCAGCCTGGGGTAGAAGGCATCCATAGCAGCTCTAGCACCTCTTTAGTCCCTCGCAGCCCCCTGCTCAGCCCCAAAACAAATTTCTCCCCGCCACCTCCCTCCGCCGCCCCAGCAGCTTGGCCAGCTGGGCGGCTGTTACTTGATGCCCAGGGCAGCCCCCAACAGTCCGAAACCCGATGCGGGCCATCTGGGCCATCTGCGCCTCCCCGCCCCCATCCCGCCTTGGATGGGCACTCGGGACGGCCCCCTACCCGTGTGTCGTTCGGGCCGGACGGCAGCTGGGCACCCCACACGCGTCCTCACAAGCCACACCCGCTCCCAAGTCTCACCAGTTCCCAGCGGAGCTGGCTCAGGAAGCTGTCAAGCCGAGCGCTATGCATGCCCGTGCCGGAGCCCCCGCCAGGCCTGCCAATTCCTCTTCGAACTCCAGCGGGACCGGCGCGGAACGGGCCCAGCGGGCCGGCCAGCGGCACCCTGGCCCTCTGACTGGCGCCGCGGCTCCTCGCTCTCCGTAGCTCCCGCCGCCGCCACCGCCCCAACATCTGGCAGCCGCGCCCCGCCCCTGGTGCTGCAGCCAATGGGGCCGGGGAGGGACTGAAGTGGTCCCGCCCCTCGGGCACTGACGGGTGGATGTGCCTGACGCCCCCTCCCCACTCCCCGCGAGCTCTGGGGGCGAGGGGCTGGGCTGTGTCTCGAAGCCGGGCGGGTCTGGCCTGGGACTTCCCGACAACCCTGGGCGGTTGAGCTCACTCCAGGTTCGCTGCTTCACCTAGGACAAGTCACTTCCCCGCAGTAGCCTCAGCTTCCCCGTTTTTCCCGGGATAGAACTGCAGTCCCTCCCGCAGGGGGCCTCAAGAGCTCGCGGATCCGGTGGCTACGCCCACGTGAGGACAGAGCGCCCCCAGCCGTCGATCTAGCAGTGTTGTGGCCCATTCCGGGCGCGACCTACTGTATTCGGTCCTGAAACCGGCCTCGACAGACCCTGGAAGTGATGGGAGGGTCCGGCCCCAATGAGGACTCCAGGAGCTCTGGACCTTGCGGCAGCACAGAGGAGGGGCTTCAGCCAAAGCCCAGCCCGCACCCTCTCGGTCCTGCATCTGGGCCAAGCAAGGCGGGGCCGCCCTCTAGTGGGGAGGGCTCGGTTAGCCGCGATTCCTGCCGCAACATCCGCATTCCCTCTGCCCGCACCACTAGCCTACGGAGAGTGAGAGCAGGAGGGTTAGGGCGGCGCTCTCTGCCCAGAATGGTCCGAGTCCGTTCCTGGAGACCACTCCAGGATCCAAGGCTAGGTTCGAGGATACAGTCTAACTCGAGACAAGACTAATCAGTAGACAGAAAAATACCGGAAATGGGGGGCAGACGGGCTTGTTTGGGAGAGGGGACTCAGAGGAGGCAGCATTCTGTATGTGATCTGAGTGAACCATCATGGGAGATAAAGAAGAGGGGTATTCTAGGGGAACCTGGGTGGCTCAGTCGGCTGAGGGTCTGACTCTTGACTTTGATTCAGGTCATGATCTCACGGTTTGGCCATGGGGCTCTGCGCTGACAGCGTACTACTGCCTGCTTGGGATTCTGTCTCCCTTTCTCTTTGCCCCTCCCCCAATTGCTCTCTATATCTCTATTAAAATAAATAAAAATACACTTTAAAAAAAAAAAAGAGGGGTATTCTAGGCAGATGGATCAGCCAGTTAAAGGCCCGGACAAGAGAGGATTTCGACAGGGCTTAAGACAAAGAAGGACCAAGTGTCTAGACAGTGGTAGTTGGGGGAATGAGGAGATCAGCAAAACCAGTCTCCTAGCGGCCTTAGAAAGAAATATAGGGATTTGTTTGTGGTGCGATGGGGGAGCTCTGGGACTTTTGAGCAGGGAATGACCTGGGCTGGCTCCTGTTTAGATAATCCCATCTGCTTTAGGAGAACCACTCTGTAATGAGAGTGGAGGCTCCTGCCCTCATCCACCAAGAGAAGGGAGGGCCTGGGTCTGCGTGGGGCTGGGGCACAGAAGGGGGTGAATTTGGGGTATGTTCTGGAGTTAATATCAAGTTTTGCTGATGTATGAATATGAGTAGGGAAAGAGGAGCATCTAGCATGACTCCTAGATTTCTGGCCTGAACAACTGCTTGGATGGAATTGCTGTGAATTGATCCAGGAAAGACTGGAGAAGAACGGGTTTGGGGAGGAAAACCAAATGATTATTTGTGGACATGTGACCCTTGAGATGCCTGTTAGACATCCTATATGAGATGCTGGGTCAGCCACTGGGTATGTGACTCTGGAATTTGGGAGAGAAATCAGCACTGAAGCCTTAGATCTGGGAGGCAAAGTGAGTGGATGGTATTTAAGGCCATTGACTTGGAGATGGGAGAAGTGAGTATAGACAGAGGAGGGCAGCAGTCAGGACTGAGTCCTGGAACACTCCTCTGGGTGGTAGTAGGAAAGCAGAACCAGCAAAGGAGCTAAGCAGGAGCAGCTGGGGAGGTGGGAGGAAACAGAGTGTGGGCACTTTAGGAGCCAAGGGAGCAAGTGTCAAATGCTACCAAGGAGATAAGATTGGAGAATGAATTGTTGAAGCTGGTAGTATGCAGGTCTCTGAGGACTCCAACAGGGCAGTTTCATGAAGGGAGAGACAAACTTGATGATAGTGGGCAGAAGCAAGTGAGAGATGAAGAATTGGAAAGAGCAAGTGTAAACAACTTTTAAAAAATTGACATATAAATTTGGGGCATCTGGGTGGCTCAGTCTGTTAAATGTCTGACTCTTGATTTTGGCCTAGGTCATGATCTCACAGGTTTATGAGTTTGAGCCCCACATCAGGCTCTGGGCTGACAGTGCGGAGCCTGCTTGGGATGTTCTCTCTCTTCTCTTTCTGCCCCTCTTCTCTCTCTCTCTTTCTATCTCTCTCTCAGAATAAATGAACTTTAAAAAAGAAAAAAAAATTAAAAATTGACATATAGCATAAATATAACAATTGGACAACTCTCAAAGGTACAGCTCAATAAATTAAAAAAATTTTTTTTTACATTTATTTATTTTCGAGAGACAGAAAGAGGCAGAGCATAAGTGGGGAGGCAGAGAGAGAATGAGACATAGAATCTGAAGCAGGCTCCAGGCTCTGAGCTGTCAGCAGAGAGCCCGACGTGGGGCTCAAACTCACAAACCGTGAGATCATGACCTGAGCTGGAGTCAGATGCTTAACTGACTGAGTCACCCAGGCACCCCTCAATAAATGTTTTTTAAAGTTTATTTATTTATTTTGAGAGACACAGAGACAGCACAAGTGGAGGGAGGGGCAGAGAGAGAGAGAGAGAGAGAGAGAGAGAGAGAGAATCCCAAGCAGGCTCCATGCTGGCAACACAGAGCCTGATGCATGGCTCAAACCCACAAAGCCATGAGATCATGACCTGAGCCTAACCAAGAGTTGGACACTTAACCAGCTAAGCCACCCAGGCGCCCCCAGCTCAATAAATGTTAAAGTCTGTAGACACTTATGCATCTGTCACCTAGATCAAGGTAGAAACTGTCCCCAGCTCCTCCAAGAGGCCACTTTGTGCCCCCTCCAGTTGATACCCCCCCACACATAACCACTAATTTGATTTATATCACCAAGGATTCTTTTTGCTTCTTGAATGTAGACAACTTTTAAGAGATTTTGTTGATGGCTGGGCTCAGATTTTGTAGACAGATAAAGTTTTAATGGTGAGGGGAAGTGGGCACCTGGGGTTTGGACTCTGTGGGGTAGCAAATCCTGAGCCCAGTTTTCCTGGGTGCTGTGCTTGTGCTGTCTCCAAGGACTGCATGACTGAGACTTACTTCCCTGAACTTCAGTTCCCCTACCTGAAGTTTGATCCTTTTCCCCTAACATTTCCTTTGGGTTGTAGTAAGAACGGGGGGATTCATCAGAAGCAGTGAAACCTGGGGTTGTCCAGACCTCTTAATGCCTGTCTGGAGTCTAGAGCTCAAGTCACCAGGGATGGGCGGAGCTAGAATCTGGGACGCTCAGGAGTGCAGCCTGCCCAGCTGTGTTTAAGCGACTCACCTGACAACGGGGTGAGCCTGACAAACACGGCTGGTCTTCTGGAGTCTCCTCTGCTGTCTGCATCTTGAGGCCACTATGGCACTGCTCAGGATCCTGGCGCTTCTGCTTGCTCTGACTGTCTCTGGTGAGGAGTTGGTGGGTGGGGGAACCCCAGTTCTCACGCCCATCCCCCCCATTCCACACTGGAGTGGAATTGTGATCCTTCTTGGATAAGCTACCATGGAGTGCAGGGGCTGGGGGAGAGCAAGGGAAAAGGGCAAAGATCTAACTCCCTGACCCTCATTTCTTATCATGGCTGCTTCCTCAACCAAGTGCTCACGTCTGTGAAATGAGCTGTGCCATTGTTGGATATGGGGGACAAGGAAGAGTTTTGGCTGCTTGGCCCCTAGATGTGACCAGGCCCTGAGGGAGAAGGTCAGGACTATGCTTGTGTGTGGGGGGACCTCCGGTCTGAATTGTCTCTTCCTCACAGAACTCCACTGCCTGCCCTGGTTCATAAATGTCTCTGAGAGCCAGGGACCCGGCACGATCCTTCAGTCCTTCTCCTTCAACTGCACTTCTCACATGCCCACCCTGCAGTTGGTCCATGTGCAGCCACCCACCACCTTCTTCAACCCACCCAGCCTGACCAGGTGGCAGGGGATCTATGTGGGCACGGTAGGGTCATGGGCACAGATGGGAGCCACGGGGGAACATGGGCAGTCCCTAAATTCACAAAGCCACAGGCAGTACAGGGGGGTGGAGAGCCTACAGTCCCACACGCACTGCCTACCTGCCACAGGTGACCTTAAGCAGCTCGGCCCGGCTGGATGCTCTATCGGTGAATCACTATAAGCTGCAGCTGCGGTTCACATGTGGCAACCATGTGATGGAGGGACCACTCTCTGTGAATGTGCGGCGGGACCCTGGTCATAGTGCATGTGCTGGCCGATTTGCCAGCCCAGGTGAGGCCAGGGGCAGCAGGCAGGGGGTGGGCAGGCATGGCCTGAACAGAGCCTCCCTGACCTCTCCTCTGGCTAGCTGGAGAAATCATTCAGGTTCTGGAAACAGTCACACCTGGGGCCAGACTGTACACTCTGCTGCTGCCAGGCCTGGAAGTCCAGCGTGCCCAGGTGAGCCCAGCACATAGGTAGTGGGAGACAGAATGAGAGAGGCACATGGGGAGACCAAACCGGGCCCCTTCTTGTCCCAGCCCCTCTCTAGCCACCCCCCCCCCCCCACACACACACACACCACCCAGCAGAGGAACACTTTAGTGTCAGCTAAGCCTCTGTGTGATCTATGTTCTTGGAGAGAGCCGCTGATGGCTGCCCATCCCCAAAGACCATGGCTGTTCCTATAAGGACATCTCAGGGGCTTGTGTTCTTTCATGTTCTCTGTGTGTACTGAATTCTCCCTGAAAATTGTGTTACTTTTGTAATCCCCAAAATAAATGCAGTCTAAAAAGCAAAATAATTGGTTTAAAACCAGAGAAGATTGAGGATCGGGGCAGGGGTGGAGGTTGGGGACCCACCCTGTATCGGGGTATGGGAGGGTTTGGTGTGGACAGGTACTTGCTAGGTTGCTGGGGGATTTTGGCAGGGATGCTGTGGGGTACTGGGGGCTGAGGCTGGGGCTTCCAGCATCTCTGTCCTGTCAGATAAATATCATCAGTGCCCAGGACCCTCCATACTTTCCTGGACCTTTCTCCATCAATGGTCAAGGTTGGCTGCTGGTGCCATCCCAGGGCCTCAAAGGCCAGGCTGAAAAGGTGAGCATGACTTGGGACCTGGGGATACCCATGGATGGGGCACACAATGGACAGAGCCACCACTTTCTGGAGGTTTGTTTGTTCTTGGCCTTCTAGATTTTGCTGCCCCGTGTTCAGACATAGCCACCTGTACATGCTGCCACATGATGGCTATTCTCCCACATTTGCCTGGTTCTGTGATGGGTTCTGGAGTTCCAGAAAGAAAAGGGAGCCCCTCATGCCTCTAATAGAATTGAGAATGTTCAGAGCATTCACACAGGAAGAGAAAGTTCTGGGTAAAGTGGCTAGTACAGTCTGGAGAAGGCTAGAGAAATTCCTTTGTTGTTATTATTTTTTTAAACATTAAAAGTTTTGTCGGGGTGCCTGGGTGGCTCAGTCGGTTGAGCGTCCGACTTCAGCTCAGGTCATGAGCTCGTGAGTTCGGCCCCGCGTCGGGCTCTGTGCTGACAGCTCGGAGCCTGGAGCCTGCTTCGGATTCTGTGTGTGTGTCTCTCTCTACCCCTAACCCACTCGCATTCTGTCTCTGTCTCTCTCAAAAATAAATAAACATTAAAAAAACTAAACATTAAAAGTTTTGTTTTTGATTTTTGCTTTTGAAGTTTATTTATTTTGAGAAAGAGTGTGAGCAGGGGCGGGGCAGAGGGAGAGGGAGTGAGAAAGAATCCCAAGAAGGCTCTGCACTGTCAGAGCAGAGCCAGATGCAAGGCTTGATGCGGGGCTTGAACTCACGAACCAACCCATGAGATCATGACCTGAGCTGAAATCAAGAGTCAGATGCCTAACCAACTGATCCACCCAGGAGTCCTGAGAAATTCTTTCTTTAAAATTTCCATGCCTTTTTAAAAAAAGTTTATTTATTTGTTTTGAGAGAAAAAGTGCAAGTGGGAAAGGAGAAGAGAGAGAGGGAGAGAGAGAGAATCCCAAGCAGGCTCTGCACTGTCAGCACAGAGCCCTATGCAGGGCTCAAACTCATGAGTTGTGAGATCATGACCTGAGCCAAAATCAAGAGTCCAATGCTTAATCTACTGAGCCACCCAGGTGCCCTGAGAAGTTCCTTCTTTAAAATTCCATGTTTTAGTGACTGGCTCTTAGTAACTCTAAATGATGTCACATTGTGAATAACTCAGATATCACACTTCTTTGAGCTGTTTGCATCCTAAAGGAAATATTTATGGCCCCAAGAATGGGACTTAAAGGAGTGCCTGTAAGCATAGAGATCATGGGATGGGAGTGGGGGCTCCTTGTGGAGGGCCCCAGGTAAGGGGGGGGGCGGTTGCTATTTGAAAGGACGACTGGGCACAGACATACAGGTATACACACACTGTAGTTCCCTTACTGTTCTGTGTGCACTGCAGGTCTTCCAGCTTCAGATTTTGGTGACTTTTGGACAAAATCGAAGCTGCCTTGGGATGCTCAAGGTCAAAGTTTTGCCTGTTCCCTCCAGCCTGATCTCTTTCCTGTAAGTCTCCCCTACCCCGAGTACAGTGAAGGAGACATGGCCTAGCCCCAGGGAATTGGGAGTGAGGTTAAGGGGTGGGGTTGCTGGGGTGTCCCCAGCTAGCTCGGATATGAGGGAAGCCCCGGGGGAGGGGCACGCCGGCAGGGCCAGGGATGGCGGGAGAGGGCATAGCTAGTTTCCCCCTTTTGGTCCAGGAAGCAAGCCTCGAATATCACCATCCTGGAGGACCTGCCCCCCGGGGGTAAGGTGGTTCAGGTCCGGGCCCGGGGCTTCGACGTGCGCTACGAAATCCTCTCCCCGGTGCCCTGCCCCCTCTTCTCCATCGGACGTGGTGAGGGGCATAGTGGGGAGCGGTGCGGGATGCCTCCCAGGCTGGTCCACAGTGATCCGCACTACCTCCTCGCCCTGCTGAGAAACGGGGCTGAAACCCAGGCAGACACGGGCGCGGTGCCGTTTGGGGGCCGGGCTAGAATTAGAGGCGAGCCTTGGAGGAGGCAGCAGGGGTGGCCAGACTCAGCCCCCTCCCGCTGAGGGTGGATTAGGTGTGAGGGTGGGGACCAAACCGACCTGGGGGCGGGTCTAAACTCAGCATTCCCCGCCCCTACCCCGCCCAGCCGACGGTGTGATTCGCACCACCGCGCCTCTGGAGTTAGCGCAGGCCCCGGGCGCGGCGGTCACTAGACTGCGAGTGAAGGCCCACGAACGGCTCAGGCCGTGGGCCAGCGTGGAGCTCGAGCTCACGGTGAACGTGCGCTCGGTCAACCGCTGGCCTCCGCGCTGCCTCCCAGCGATGCTGGTGTGAGTATACAGGAACCTTACGTAAGCTATAGGGGTGAGAACCATGGTTCTCCTGGTCCAGATTGACTTTTGCCCTGCCGCCGTCATTCTGCTCCCAGGACTCAAATCCCCGAGACCACGCCGGTGGGCACCGTGCTGAACACCTTCACTTGTGCTGATCCAGACTCTCCCGGCTCCATCCTCGACTACCAGCTGCAGTTCCACAGCCCTCCTGGCTCAGCTAGCCTCTGCCTTCGGGACAGGGTCCTGGAGGTGCCCAGTCCCCGCCTCCTGACCCACATGCAGGGTGCTGGGGACTGTAAGGTGGAGGGGTCGGGGGGCAAAGGTCTGTGGGAGCTGAGACCATTGCCGTGAGGGAGATGGTGGTGGAGCCAATCTGCACTCACAGAGCTGGAAAGCAGAGGCTCAGGGTTGACCATGTGTGGTTGCCCTGACCTGAGGTGGCCCAGTGTGCCTCTAGACTTTTCCAGGCCTTGGCTCAGCCTCACTCTGTGGCCCCTCTGGCCAGGTGAATGCCACACTGGACTGTGATGCTCGTGGGGCCTGCTTTCAGCATGCAGCCTCCATCCTGGTGCTCGATGGTGGTCAGCCCCTGATGACCAGTGAGTAACCATACCCAGGCCTGGACATCCAGGACAGGGCTGTTCTGTACCTCTCTCCCCATCCTTAAGATAGGGTCACCTCTCCTCCCACAGAAATCAATAGGGCACAGTTGTCTCCCTAGGGTGGGACATATGTCTCCTCTCCTAGACACCTCCCCACCCAGGGAGGAATGGCTATTGTTCGTCCTCCTTCCAGACCCTCTCCCTCCTTAAACCCCCAGGGCAGGGCCATGTCTCCCTCCTTAGACCCTAGAGAATGGCTGGGCACCCCATGCCAGCTCCTTGACTGTCAAATGGCCTCCAGCTGAGGTGCCAGTACTGGTGATGGTGACTCCTGTGAACGAGTTCTCCCCAGCCTGTGTCCCACACAAGTTCCGGATCCGGGAAGATGCAGGGCCCCACACTCTGCTGGGCTCTGTGGTGGGCATGGACAAGGATTACCCACACAACAACATTGAGTACTACATCTCTGGCGGGCCTACCATCTTTTCTGTGGACCGTCTCAGTGGTACTCCCACCCCAGGGCTGGGATGGAGGGTTGGAACCAGAGTTGACTCTGCAGGCTGAGGCTGTGGGCATCTCTTTTAGGGGAGGTTCATCTCCTGGGATCTTTGGACTATGAGCTGCAGACATTATACAGGCTCAATGTCCTGCTGATTGACCATGGCCAAGACCAGGACCCCACTCACCACCGCTCTGGTTCCTGTACAATTACCATTGAGGTTGAGGTAATTGAGCCCCGAGGCCTTGGGCAAAATTGGAAAGTGTTCACATCTTCCTCTAGCATTCTGCTTTTCCACCCTGTGCCTAAGTTTCCTCCGTTAGTTGGTTGAAGAGGGATGGTGCCTCATTATGGAAACCTTTGGAGCCTGTTGCCTGACACCTAGGCTCTGGAGGAGACTGAGGGGCTGGCCTGAGGATTTGGGGTGACCTGGCTATATTCCTGCAGGATGTGAACGATCATGCCCCCGAGTGTCAGCCTCCATTTCAGGAACTCACCATCTACGCTCTCCTGGGCCATAGTGTGGAGGTGACCAAGGTGTCATGTTGGGTTCCTCAGGAGCCACAGCGTCTGGCCTTCTCCTACAGCATTGTGGGAGGTGAGGATCATGGGGGCCACCAGGCTGTTGGGGAAGGAGCAGGCCAAGGCCAACAACGGTCCCCTTCTTCTGCTTTCAGGGAATAGTCAGAACCGATTCAGCCTGCAAGGAGCCACCCTGGTGTACAACAACATCTTGTTGGGGCCTCTCTGGCCAGAGCAGTTCTACACTTATGAGCTGTTGATCCGTGTGGCCGATGCAGGTCCCTCCATCCCCCACCTGAGTACCACAGCCACCGTCAGTGTGCATCTAATTCCCTGGAGCGCCAGCACGGTGGCCACCCGCACCCACAGATCCACAGTGAGGGGGGGTCCTTGGGACCTTGGGGGGTAGGACGAAAGGATCTTGAAGGGCAAGGAGATCCAGTTTCCCCAAGTGGAACTATGGGGGAAGGCATTCCAGAGGGAACCGTTGAACATAAGGAGCCTGGCAATACAGAAGAGCAACTCTGGGGTGTGGGATAGCCCAACCCTTGGAGTGATTTGAAGGCTGGATGATCATTTTGCCAGGGCTGTGGCCCCCATTTCAGGTGCCTTCAGTGATGACACCCCTGCTTGTGACTGACACAGAGGCTTTCTGGCAGCCGGAGCCCTGGTTTGTGGTGGTGCTGACAGTGACCAGCGCCCTCTTTGTCTTGGCTCTGGGCTGGCTCCTCCTCAGGCTCTTCCAGGGGTAGGGTTCTTATTCCTGAGCTCTTGCCCCAGCCCGTTAATGAACCTCATCTGTGATAGGTGCTTTCACCAAGATTTGGTGACAATGCCCAAGTTTATGAGCAGGCAAACTGCTATTAATGGGGGCTGCTCTCCCTCCAGAGGTCATCAGGTTAGAGGCAGAGGGGCACTAGGGGGAAATTTTCTCCATTGTTGGCACAGCTTGGTCTTGGAATGGAGTGGGTGTGGATGAGACCCAGTGCTTGACACTCAGAGTCTATCATGCACTGGGCGTTTGCCCCTATTCCTGACCCCTATCCTCCACTTGACACTTGTTCTGCCCCTAAGGGTGAGTTTTTTATGGGCGCAGGACTGACCCAGGGGAAGGTGGGGTAACAATGTAGGCATTGCATATGGACATTGGCTATCTCCAGTATACAGGGGCAGGTGGATGGTGCTGGTTCCTGGAGTCAGCAGGTCTGCAGCCTTCACTGCTTGGTCCCTCCTCCTGTCATTTTAGGTTGGTCCAGATGCATCAGACACCAAACAAACCAACCCAGGCTTTGCTACTAAACGGGTCAGTTTCCTTTGCATACCTCTATGCCTGAGAGTCCATCTCTTAAATTCAGCCTGGGGCCAAGAGCCTTATCCTGTATTCGTGCTTTTACTTTGCCCCAGCATCCAGGGAACTGAGGAGTCCATTCAGGGGTTCATGGAGGCACCGAGAATGGAGATGTCCCAGGCACCCAGCAGTGTCGACCTGAGCTTGGTATGGCAACATACCATCCTGTATAGTGGGCACTGGTCTGCTCTAGAGGACTCCCCTCCCAAGCCTGCTTCCTTCCTTGTGGCTGGCTACCTCTGTGGTAGAGCCCATGCCAGCACCATCAGAATGGAGGAGGGAGGTGGGCTTCTGACCCCTATGGGAGCAGACCTCCACCTGCTCCTGGGGGCAGGGCTCAACTCATTACCCCCTCTCATTCTTCCCATCAGCAGCACTTTGATGGCAGAGCACAGGACTCCCGTGAGTCCCCCTTTTCCCAAACTACTCTTCACCTGGGTTCACTTTCTCTCCTTACCCCATCTCAGCGTCTCCTCCTACCACCAGGCATCCACTATCTACTCTTTCCCTGAATGGGGTCTGTTCTCACCCCAATGTTTCTCAAACATCTGTTGGGCCAGAAGGTGACTCAGACCTGGTCTGGTTCCTGCCCATGGCAGAAGCGGTGGTGAGGGGAAAGGCCCCCAGATATTACATTGTCATCAGTGATTTATGGCAGATTAATCTGGCACTGGGCTTAGGGAAGCTGGTGTTCAGTTTGGGGAAATCAAGGATGCTTCCTGTGCATTTGAGCTAGACCTCACAGGATTGCTGAGAAAGGAGGGAAGGGACAAGTTGGATCAAGCAGAAGGAGGGTCTCACCAAGGGTTCTGGAATGTCTTCCCCTACCTTTAAGGGAAGGAGGCTGTTCTGCTGAGTCCAGCAGTGCCCTCTCTCCCTCCTGACCATTTGAACTCAGGCACAGGCAGAGATTACCTGTTCAACATGCTCACAGGAGCCCGGCGCTGGCTCTGAAGACAAGAAGCTGCTTCACTATTTGTGGAATTTTTTCTTCCCATGATCATGCTGCTGAGTTTTTAAGTTGATTCAATAATAAACAAAATTACAAAAGAAGAGTCCCAGCCTTGAAAACCATCTGTGGGAGAGGCTCTGGGATCTGAGCTTCCTTGTTCTCACTTGGAGAGTGCCTTGCCTTCTGGGAAGGCTCTAGGGAGTAGTAAGTTTAGTTTAGTTTTTTTAATTTTTTAAATGTTTATTTATTTTGGAGAGAGAGACAGAGTGTGAGTGGGGGGAGGAGCAGAGAGAGAGAGGGAGACACAGAATCTGAAGCAGGCTCCGGGCTCTGAGCTGTCACCACAGAGCACAGAGCCTGATGCAGGGCTCGAACTCACGAACGGTGAGATCGTGACCTGAGCTGAAGTCGGACGCTTACCGACTGAGCCACCCAGGCACCCCAAGATTAGTTTGCTTTAAAGAAGGCATTGTATGATGCTCTGGCTGATCATGATTAATGCAGAGGTAAGAGGCTGTTATCCTTGTGACAGAGGCCTCCAATCAGCCTGTTCCTTCAAAGACCACCTGCTCTAGCAGATGGGGAGGGCCCAGGAACTTCCTTTTCCCACTGAAAGGAATACATTGTTGCTGTTTGAAGGCCCCCACCAACCTCTAGGGCTCTGCCAACTGTGTGTGGTTTTCTTGGGAAGGATCTGAACTTTTGCACTGAGGTGAGGGTTGGTGCAGACTTGAGACCCTCGTGGCATGGATGGCTATGAGGGATTGATGGTAGCCCCCTTCAGACGGGATATTCCTATTTCTTCCTGATCTCTTTCTTCTGGTGTCTTGGCCCTTATCCCTTCCTATGCTGAGCTGAGCTGTTGCACTTAGCCAGCTGGCCTGCAATAACGTGGAGGAGGGCAGGTTCTGTTGGATGCAGTGCTAGCTCATTCCCCTTGCCCAGCTTCAAATCAGGTCTCAGGTTATTGCCAGCTCTCCAAGAGGACCTGCTGTCTGGGTAGAGGCTACCTTTCCTGAGGTATCCCTAAGTTCTTTCAATCTTCTCCCCCGTGTCAAGTGTGTGGACCTGAACCCTCTCAGGGCAATGGAGGACCTCCTTTCTGGAGCCAGTTATGGTGTCCCAGTCAGGGAAAAAGCCAAGTATCTTCTGTGGGAAAAGTATGCTTCATGGTGTTCCCCCAAAAGTGAAGGTGTTAGAGCTTGCCCAGGACAACCTGAGAGCAGGCTGTTGCCTGAAGTGTTACAGGCAGACTTTTCTGAGCACTTACCCTGCTCTAAGGGCTCATTTGTTATCTTTGTTTTACAGATGGGGCAACTAAGCCTCAAAAGTCACATAACTAGCTAGTTCTGGCACTTGATGTGAGTCCAGGCTGTGTGATTTCATTTGAGTTCCTAACCCTGAAACCAAGCCCAGGGTTAGGTGCTTTGAATGGGGGGCCAGGGATAACCATTTTCCTGGGACTCCTAGCCTCTGAGATAGATCATGACAGTCCAGGGCAAAAGCTGTGTCACAGGTACTCAAAGACAAGATGCTCTAGGGAAGGAAGAGACGAGTTTCTGTTGTGTGCCAGGGCTTGTGCTGGGCACCGAACTCAAGGCAAAAGGACAAACGTGGGCAACGGGCCAGGGACTGCTTGGAGGAGCACACAGGGCTGCACCTCGCCATTGATGAGGGGCAAAGGTGGAGAAACCACTGGCAATAGGGAATTATACTCTGATGCCAGTAGGAGGAGGTATGAGAACCGGTGCCTCCATTTCCAGAAGGGGCGTGACCTTGGCCAGGCCTCCCGCTCTGCGCCTCAGTTTCCTCACCAGTGAACCTGGACAACCCCTCCCTTCCAGGATGGGTGACAAAAAAAACCATATAGCACACAGCAGGCACTCCCTAAGTGTGTGCGCGTGTATGAGAAGACGCCGTGGGCTCCCGCAAAAAGGCTACACACGCAAAAAGGCCAAGGGCGCTAGAGCCTCAGCATCGCCAGCAAAAGCTCTGCCCCCAGCGACTCCAGGAACGAGGCGCATGCGCCAACCGATGCCGTCACAGTCACGTCCTGAGGCGATCGGCAAGGGCCGTGAGAGGCAGGCTCTGATTGACAGGCCAGCCGACCTGTCAGCGAGAAGCACTCCCTTAGGCCTAGGACGAAGAGGCTGTTGACTGGGGATAGCCTCAGCCGGGGGCGGGTTCTTTGCCGTCCTGGTTACTATGACGCCCGGCCCCCGCCCCCTCGGCTGGCCGCCATCTTGTTGTTGATCCGTACCCAGTGGGCAGCGCCGGGAGCTGGACCGAGCGGCCGGTGCGGGGCCGCTACTGCGGGGCTCATCCACCTGCGCTGCCTGCCAGGGGCGGGCCGAAACCTGGAGGCCCGGGGGGCCCAGCTCCCGTGGGGAGCCGTGGGCGCCCACTGCCCGGGCTGGGCCGGTGAGTGACAGGAGCCGGGCCGAAAAACCGGCCTGACGCCGGCGGGGCTGGCGGCGGCGGGCGCGGGGTTGGAGCCGGCACGCGCGGGGCTGAGGCATCCGCCAAGCATCGCTCCAACAGTGCTCGAGCGCCCTGACCCGCCTCCCGTGGCGCCTCCCGGATACCGGCGCTGAGGCGGGTGGACAGCCTCGGGGTTGAGGTCTGAGCCCCGCGCCCGAAGGCCTGCCGGCGGGGTAGTGGGAAATTAGCTCCGCTGACCGGTACCGCTGAAACGTGTCCATTGCCAGCCTGATGCTCTCTGGGGTATTCTATTGCTGCCAAGTGAGAAATACACTTACCTCTTTCTTAGATGTGGTTCCTGCAAGTGTTTTCCAGACTGCTTGGAAACTTAGACTAGACGAACCAGGCTAAATCCCCCGCGAACCCAGGCAGGCCAGTGTCACGGCCCTGTGATTCTGGCAGGGCTAAGGCCCTCTGCCAGGCTCCTGCCTCCTGTGCTCCTTGGAGCTCACTGTTTGCTTCTTCCTGAAGAGCCTGCTTAAATGTTCATGATGCCCGAGTTTTATTTTGGAACATAATTTCTTTGGTTTGTGACCATTTTTTGGTCTTGTGGTAAAGTCTTCTTTTTGCTCTAGAAGAAAGTGAATATTATGGTGATGACTTGGTTGATTCTATCTCCTGAAGAGATATTCTGCCAGTGTAATCAGGAGACAGAGGAAAAGTAGTACTGTGTTAGAATCAGAAAAAGAAATGAAACTTAATTTTTGTCGTTGTGATGGTATGGAACTGCCAAATTAACTTTTAAGAGGCTAAGTGTATCTTGCCCAATGAAAACAGACCGTCAGGCCTCCTTCCTGTGAGGGTGGAAGGGTTAGAGACCTTGGGCAAGGTGTTAGATCTAGGAAGAGTTCTACATTGCTCTTTCCATGTGGTCCCTTGACTCCTCTGCAAAGGCTCTTTGTATGTGGTCATAGAAAAAGCCTGCATGAGTGAACTGAGAAGTGAGGCAACAATACTTTGTGCATTTGTGTCAGGATCTTGTCGTCTTAGAATGTTTAATTTTGAAATAAACTAGCTCCTTTTTAAAAAATTTTAATTAATTTTTTTTTTTTTTTTAATTTGTGAAAGAGACTAGCTCCTTAATCAGGAGATCCTTTTTGAGAAGATGCTGAAACCAGAAGAGGCCTGTTGCTGTGGCCTTACTTGTGAGAACACAAAGACTCTTCCTTGTATTTATGTAATTTACCTGTAAATGTCAGCACTTTTAACTATCATGAGCAACAGACACACTTTGTGACGCTCTGGAGATCCTACACTGAAGTCAGAAACTGCTGCAGGCTTGGGATGAGATCTGATGTCCTAACATGGCATTCAAGCAGTCAAGGTGCTGCTGCCCAGCAGGCCCCAGCCTACCTCTCCAGGGCTTATCCTAATCCCCATTAACCAAATGATTTGCTAGACATTCCATACATGGAATTTCCCTACACAGTTCTCTTGCCAGCTGAGTACAGTGACTTTTGCTCCTCTTTGGAATATCCTTTTTCTTCATCTCCACTTCTCTTTTCTCCAGGGTCCAGCTCAGCGAAACACTTCCCAGATGTTCCAGTCCCAGAGGGTACTCTGACCTGCAGCAGCATTATTGCCCTTATTCAAAAAACAAAATAGTATTTGCTCTTTTAAGAATATTTTGTTTTTTTCCACTGCTAAGACCTAGCCCATTTCCTACAGAGACTGTGTTTTTGTGTCTTCTTGTACCTGCATGTAGTAGATGAGAACTAAATGTTTATGAGAGTGTGTTAAATTTGTCTGAGTTCGTAACACCCTCTGTATTTAAACAGGGAAATGGAGAGAATAGGCACGTAGAAATGAGAATTTGGTGGCCATGGATCTCTACCTCCTGTCCTGCCTGAAGTGCTTGTACCTCAGTGCTGTAGAACAGAGGCAGAACTTGCTCAAAGTGCAGAACTGAAGCCTGAAAACAAAGTAATTCTGCATCTCAGAAGAGGCTGTGTGGCCCATCCCCTTCCTGGCTAAGATGCCATGTTGATTCTTGGAGAAAACATGTATAGGGTGAGCATAGGGCCGGGTGCTGAGATTCTTAGACCCCCTTCTTGGGTGGGTCTTGGTCTCACAGCCACCTGGGACTACTGTAAATGTGTGTATTATTTGCTGCTTGCCCTGGTCCCAGTGCTGCCCTGAGGCTATAAGGAGCAGTGAGGAGAGAGCTGGGGAAAGGCTGCACAGTGCTCTCCATCTCTGACTTCAGACAATGGAGCAGTCAGAGATTTTGTTTGTGCCACTGGATGTGTGCTTTTGCCTTGATTTTAAATCAGATTTTATTTTCTCCCTCTATTACAGCAGAATGTGAGCAATGGATTCTGAGTGGGACAGCCTAAGACATGTTGGTTCTCTTATGAAAAGTGATAGATCAAGGCTGTCATATTTGCTGCTATGGTTTGAAGTTGCATTTATGTAGGAGGCATTACAAATGAGTTTTGATGGGAAAACCTGTTCGAGGGCTGGATCCCTGTTAGGGACATTGTTTTGTTGCTTACAAAATCTGCTAATCTCTTCTGTAAAAGTTTCATTTGTGGGTAGAGGTTTAGATCATTTATTCCTTTCCCTTCATTTTACAGAAGATGGGCAGTCTAGGTGAGTAGGTTAGGACTGGACTCTTTTCAAGTCTAAAATTTGATGTCCACGAATCAGCTTGAAGTCCATAAAAATCTGGGTGTGTTAGGATTAAATGAACGCTTATAAATGACTTATTCTGTAATTGAAAAGTCAGGTAATGACGAGTGGTGGTGAAGATGTGGAGAAATCAGAGCCTTCATACACAGAGAATGGTATGAATGTAAAATAATGCAGCCAGGGACAAATCAGGTATTTTTTATGTTTGTGCCAGTAGATCTGTGCTTTTGCCTGGATTTGGAAAATAGTCTGGCAGTTCTTGAACTGTTAAACATAGAGTTACCATATGACCAAGCAATCCCACTCCTAGTTATCTACCCAAGAGAAATGAGAACATAATGTCCACACAAAAACCTGTATATGAATGTTTATAGCAGTGTTATCTATAGTAGCCAAAGAGGAAAACAACTCAACCATCTTCTCAGTTGATAATAAAAACGTGGTGTATACATACAATGGAATATTGTTTAGCAATAAAAAAGAATGCAGTGCTGTTACATGCTACAACATGGATGAACCTGGACATGTGAAATGAAGGAAGCCAGACGCAAAAGATCACATATTAAATGATTCCATTTGTATGAAATATGCAGAATAGAGATCACAAGTAGATTAGTGATTGCTTAAGGCTTGGAGGTAGATGAGAGCATAGGGGAATGATAGCTAAAGGTTATTGGGTTTCTTTTTGAGGTGACGAACATGTTTAAAAATTGTAGTGGTAGCTGCACATGCCTATGAATATACTAAAAACCATTGAATTGTACGCATTAAGTGGGTGAATTGTATGGTGTGTGATTGTTAACTCAAAGCTGCTATAAAAAACAGCTTACGTAAGTAATATGTTCACTAGTTTAAAAAATAAATATATGAGTAACAGGAAGAAATAAAAATAAAGGAACATGCATAACTTTCACTGTTTTAGTGTATAACCAGACTTTTTTTTCCCCTTTGTCTTTAATTTTTACAAAAATGAGATGATGCCATACATCCTGACTTGTACCTTTTTGCAGTCAGCAATATATTATAAACATCCATGTTGGTAAATGATGCATTTACATCATGGGGCAGTTGGCAACAAATTGAGGGAAGCAGAATGTAAGGGACTAGGGTGAACTAGCAAGCGCAGGCTTATCTGAAGGGTCACTGTTGCTCAGTTCCAGCCAGTTGTGTACCACATCTTGTGATTTTTTTTTTTTTAAAGAAAACAAGAAATCTGAATTTTTATGTGAAATTTCATGATTATGTATTTATTAAAAAAATGTTTTATTTATTTTTGAAAGAGAGAGAGAGACAGAGTACGAGAGAGAAGGAGACACAGAATCCGAAGCAGGCTCCAGGCTCTGAGCTGTCAGCACACAGCCTGGTGTGAGGCTCGAACTCATGAACCGTGATATCGTGATCTGAGCCAAAGTCAGATGCTTAACTGAGCCATCCAGGCATCCCCCTGATTTTTTAATTTGGCAATGAATTAAGGAAATTTGAGCCATTTTGCTAGTGAAAAAAAAGACCAGAAATGGCAAAAAATTTGAATTGCCTGTTGTGTACATTCCCAGCTAAAGTGGAGCAAGGTGACAGTCTGCCTTCTTGTTTCAGCTCTAATACTGTAAACAAGTGTCCTTTTAGTGGTCTGCTTAGTACCATATTTTAAAAATATTTTTGTGCTTTTTGGGAATTGTGCTGCTTAAAATGGCTCTCAAGTGTATTGCTGAAGTGCTGTTAATCTTCCTAAGCACAAGAAAAGAATGTGGAGAAAATCTGTGTATTAGATAAGTTTTATTCAGAAATGAATTATAGTACTGTTGACTGAGAGTTCAGTATTAATGAGTCAGTAATATCCAGTAGTTCCCCCTTATCCATAGGGTATACTTCCAGGACGCTGGGTAGATGCCTGAAACTGAAACTGGACCTTATATGTACTATGTTTTTTCCTATACATACATACCTAGAATAAAGCTTAATTTATAAATCAGGCACAGTCAGAGACTAACAACAACAATAATAAATTAGAACAGTTGTAACAATGTACTGTAATAAAAGTTGTGTGGATGGAGTCTCTCACAATCTCTTGTATTGTACTCAGCCTTCTTGTGATGATGTGAGATGGTAAAATGCCTACATGATAAGATGAAGTGAGCTACATGATGTAGGCATCGTGACGTAGCTGTTAAGCTACCAGTGACCTTCTGAACATACTTTGCTTCTGGACCATTTGCTTCTGGACCTTGATTGACTCTGGGTAACTGAAACCATGGAAAGCAAAAGCATGGATAAGTGGGGGGACTACTGTATTTTAAAGTGTCTTTAAATAGGTATGTACAGGTTATATATTTTATGTATGTAGCTCTGGAAGGTTATGAATTGATTGGTTGACAAAAATGTGACCAGAGGCTCACAGAAACCTAACCCTATTTTTCCCCTAGGATAGGGGCTTGATATTTGCTAATTTGGTGTTAGCAGTGACTTTATAAAATGTAGCTACTGAGAATAATGAGAAGTCTTATGTATCAGGCTACTTTTGTTCAATGTGATATTTTAGAGGTTTCATCCATTTTGTTGTGTTACTTTTTATTCCTGAGTAGTATTCCTTTTTATGGCTATACCATTTGCTGATGGGCATTTGGGTTGTTTCTATTTGGGGCTCTTATGAATAGAGAGAGATGCGATAGATTTTTTCATACAAGTCTGTGTGTATACATACTTTTATTTCTCTTCAGTAAGTATCTGAGAGTAGAATGGCTCTGACTTACAGACTATTTATTTATTTTTGAGAGAGGGAGAGACAGAGTGTGAGTGGGGGAGGGCAGAGAGAGGAGACACAGAATCTGAAACAGGCTCCAGACTCTGAGCTGTCAGCACATCAGAGGAACACTGTTTCAGGAAATGTTAAGAGTCCTTTGGACTCTGGGCCCGGTTTTGTTATTCATCCCTCATAGTTTTCAGCTCCAAGCTGCATTTTCTGCTTTTGCGGGATTTCTATACCTTCCCATCATGAGACAAGAACTAATGGACGCTCCATTGAGGTGGGAAGTTGAAGTAACCAGGAACTGTTTATTGCAGGTACACACAGGCTTCTAGATGGAGAGGGTCTGTTCGCTTTAGAACTTATATCAGTGCTTATCATCCTTCTGGATTTCTTTAATTGATGCAGGCCAGGAGGCTTCTTGGTCACTCACAGGGTTCACAGAATTCATCCTTCATCTCTCTATGGAGCTTGGCCTTGGTGATTTTTGCGTTTGTAAGTGTTCAGGCCTACTTATCACAGTGGACACTCCCTCTTTATTTTTTATTTTATTTTTATTTTATTTTTTAATGTTTTTATTTATTTTTGAGGCAGAGAGAGACAGAGCATGAGCAGGGGAGGGGCAGAGAGAGAGGGAGACACAGAATCTGAAGCAGGCTCCAGGCTCTGAGCTGTCAGCACAGCCGATGCAGGGCTCGAACTCATGGACTGTGAGATCATGACCTGAGCTGAAGTCGGATGCTCAACGACTGAGCCACCCAGGTGCCCCGACACTGCCTCTTTAGACTGTTAGTCAAGTGGGGTGTATTTTGCTACTTTAAATTTTAATTTTGATACTGTGAATTTTAATTCACATGGAACTTGTTAAAGTTTGAGTCTTCTTTGTCTATGATCTTCCATGTGTAGTGTTAGAAAACTGGTACCAACCCAGAGGTCTTAGTTAAGTGTTCTAGATTTTAATTCCTGGGAGCAGCAAGCAGTGATTTTTGTGAGGAGTATTCATCCCTTAGGTCCACCCCCCCACCACCCATTAAAAGTCATTTCCACATTTTGCCTATTCATAGCATCTGCATTGTTTTACCATTGACTTCTTGGGGCAGTGGTCAGTGGCTAGTTTCTTGGTTATCAGAGTCCTCTTAAAAAAAATTAAAAAAAAAAATTTTTTTTTTTAACGTTTATTTTTGAGACAGGGAGAGACAGAGCATGAACGGGGGAGGGTCAGAGAGAGGGAGACACAGAATATGAAGCAGGCTCCAGGCTCTGAGCTGTCAGCACAGAGCCCGACGCGGGGCTAGAACTCAGGGACCGCGAGATCATGACCTGAGCCGAAGTCGGCCGCCTAACCGACTGAGCCACCCAGGCGCCCCCCAAAAATTTTTTTTTAATGTTTATTTTTGAGAGAGAGAGAAAATGAGAATGAGTGGGGGAGGGGCAGAGAGAGAGAGAGAGGGAGGGAGACACAAAATCTGAAACAGGCTCCAGGCTCTGAGCTGTCAGCACAGAGCCCGACGCGGGGCTTTAACCTATGAACTGTGCCGAAGTTGGATACTTCACTGACTGAGCCACCAAGGCACCCCCTTCAAGTTAGATTTATAATGCAAGTAACTGCTATAGGATTTAGATGTGGTTTTTTTTTCCTCTTATTTATTGATAAGGAAACTTTTTCTTTTTTTAATAATGTTTTTGATCCCTTTGTTTTATTTTTTAAATTATTTTTTACTTTTTACTTTTATTTTTTTTTAACTTACATCCAAATTAGTTAGCATATAGTGCAACAATGATTTCAGGAGTAGATGTCTTAATGCCCCTTACCCGTTTAGCCTATTCCCCCCTCCCACACCCCCTGTAGTAACCCTCTGTTTGTTTTCCATATTTATGAGCCTCTTATGCTTTGTCCCCCTCCCTGCTTTTATATTATTTTTGTTTCCCTTCCCTTATGTTCATCTGTTTTGTATCTTAAAGTCCTAATATGAGTGAAGTCATGTGATAGTTGTCTTTTCTCTGACTAATTTCACTTAGCATAATACCCTCCAGTTCCGTCCATGTGGTTGCAAATGGCAAGATTTCATTCTTTTTGATTGCCGAGTAATACTCCATTGTATGTAAATACCACATCTTTTTTTTTTTTTAATTTTTTTTTAACGTTTATTTATTTTTGAGACCGAAACAGAGCATGAATGGGGGAGGGTCAGAGAGAGAGGGAGACACAGAATCTGAAACAGGCTCCAGGCTCTGAGCGGTCAACACAGAGCCTGACGTGGGGCTCGAACTCATGGACCACGAGATCATGACCTGAGCCAAAGTCGGACGCTTAACCGACTGAGCCACCCAGGCGCCCCTATAAATACATCTTCTTTATCCATTCATCCATTGATGGACATTTGGGCTCTTTCCATACTTTGGCTATTGTTGATAGTGCTGCTATAAACATGGGGGTGCATGTGTCCCTTCGAAACAGCACACCTGTATTCCGTGGGTAAATACCTAGTAGTGCAATTGCTGGGTCGTAGGGTAGTTCTGTTTTTAATTTTTTGAGGAACCTCCATACTGTTTTCCAGAGTGGCTGCACCAGCTTGCATTCCCAGATAAGGAAACATTTTCAGATGCTGTTCTCAGAAAGGTTTCTCCTGACCATGGACATTGATGCTGGTTGTTAGCACCCAAAGTGTTTCTGGGAGAATTTGAAACCCTCCAAGATTATGTTCCCATTCTGGAAAATATTGTGAAGTTTTCCAGGATACCGTGCTTTCTTCAGGTGGGATAGCTATGGAATCTTAGACATTTTTTAGAGTGTGGAGACTTCGGGAATTATTGTATTCAATTTCTAGGTGGTGACTACAGTTGCAGAGAATAAGTGATTTTCTTAAGTGAACGTCTGATTTGAAACTCGGTCTCTCTTCCTCACCCTCTGTGGCCTTGCTTCCCTGCCAGCATGACAAGGAACGGAAGGAATATTGTCTCACTAGTCTGAAAGTTTTGGGGTTCCCACATCATTTTGTAAAGGCAGTAAACTTTCTAAGCAAATGAACCTTCAGGTATACTGTTGACAGTGCTAATAAGTTCATGCAACAAGTGATGCCTACCTCAGCTCTCCTAGGAAGCAGTCAAGGAGAGTGAATGCTGGTATTTTTAAGTACTTTCTAGCTGTGGAACCTTACTTTGACAAGTCAGCTGACTGACTTCTCTGTTTACTACTATCCATGTAATACTGGTTAATCACACCTACTCCCCTTACCTCATGGAGTTGATCAGATAAAGGGAAAGCTTGTCAAATGGTTAATGTAGGACTTACTTTAATTTCTCAAAAACTATTTGGAAATAGTTTCCTTTGGCTCCCATAGTTTTGCCCGATGCAGTCCACTCTACACTATGGGCTGTGCAGATCTGAGTCCTTGGCCTGCTTGAAGCTGTTCAGTGACCTCCTAGTAGGAAGTGGGTCAGGTCCCAGCTCCTGAATGTAGATGAGGTACTTCCTCACCTGGTTCTTAATGGTCTCTAACTGCATCTCTTGACCCTCTAGCGTCAGATGTTTCAGGTGACTCTCTTTCCTCCCTGTGGGCCATTGCCCATGCTTTTATTCCCCCACCCCACCTCCCCATCTCGCTTCCTGTCAGACTCTAATTATCTTTCAGATTTCAGTTTAGATGCGGTATCTTCTACAAACCCTTTCCTGACCTGCACCTTCCATCTTTGTTAATGGCCACTCTTGGTGTTACATTCCTCATTGTAACATTTACCATAGTCTTAAATTTGCTTATTTGTCTCTCCTTTCTACCTGTCCTGCATCCTCACTTTCAGTTTTCTGAGGACAAGAACTGTGTTTGTCTTAGTACAATATTTGTTCTATGGGGTCTCATTCATTGTAGCCACTCAACATGTACTTAATTATATACTATAAATTTTTTTTTGCAGATTTTACTTTAATGGTCCTGGATTGATTTGGAGACTTTATAGTTGCTATTTGGTCACAAACCTGATTTAGTGGAGAGTATTTTGAAACTTATTTATAAAGATTCTGCTCAACTGGAAGATGTGTGGGTCAGGGCCAAGTAGCACACTAGATACTTTAGGCAAGCACAAGATGTGCATAGGCCGTTTTATTTATTTATTTATTTATTTAATATTCTGCATGAAGATTAAAATGATTTCTTTAGCATAAAACAGAATGAATGCTTAGAAGTTTTTTCTGTGTTTGGGAAGATGTATTATAAAATATGTGATTGTGTTAGCTATTTTATGAGTCTCTCCAAAGAAAGTGCCTAACTTTGGCCTCAGGGAGCTGAATATTAAGCTTGAGTAACTCCCCAAAGCAGAGTGTACCAGGCAGGGCTGCTTGGACCCTTAAGCATGTTAACTTGGCTGTTTACAGTGTTGTATTACTTTTGATCGGTAAATTGTGAATAAAGCAGAGCTGTGTGGATTTTATTTAGGTAATATAATTTCTCACTTTTGGTCTATACTACTTAACCTTTTAAACTCCTTCAAACAACTGTCAGTGACCCTTTGGGAGACAAAAACCACACAGGAATTTGAACAGGTAAAGTTTAATATAAAGAATTGTTAACTGTAATTGAGGATTGGAGTAATGAGAATTTGGCTAGTAAAAAGTAGAGTGAACTCTAAGTAATATAGAAATAGCATATGTAGGAGCAGCCATTACCCCTAGCATTGATACAGAGCACTCAAGGAAGATACCCTCTCAGGGCTGAGATCGTATCATGGAGATGGGGGTGGTCATACCTAACTGGATGGCAGAGAAAGTCATTGTGGTGCCACATTGGCAGATCATGCTAGAAGTCTACCCTCTAGGATGTTGGAGAAAGCCACTTATGGAGAGGCGTTTTGCTGGAAGCACTCTCTCTACTTCAGTGAGGTGTCAGAGGAAGCTGCTGGCCACTGTGTGCTGCTGACCGTGATACATTCTGGGAGTCAGGCAGCCACCAGTGGCTGGGCACTGAAAGGAGCTGACTGGGTGGCAGAGGCCTGGTGAGAGGAGCATATTTTTTTGCAGACTTTCCCCAGTGTCTTTCACTGACAAAACTTAACATCTGGCAAAGGAAAAATATTTAATGAGTCCAGCTCCGTTTTTGCAGAGCGGGTGGTGATGGTTGGGTTTGGAGCCAAGAGATAATACACTGATAACTGGTAAGCCGCTATTTGTCAGAGTTATATGAACAGGTTGTTAATAATTTAATAAGTATTTTCTTGACAATACTGTTGTTGCTACCATCTGTTTTTAAATTTGTGTTAATGTAGGAATTAAGTGCATAAAGTGCTGTTCTGTTCTAGCCAGAGACAACTTCTGTTCTGAATGTTTTCATCATAGGTTAGTCATCCAGTTTTAAAATTTCATATAAATGGAATAATACTATATGGAATAATACTTGTGTAATAAATAATACTAAATGGAATAATACTCTCATGTAGGGCTTCTTTCACACAGTATAATGTTTTGAGAATTCCCTGCTGTTTGTATCAGTAGTTCATTCCTTTTTATTGCATTGTGCAAACATTCCGGTTTGTCTGTTCTGTTGATGGACATCTGGGCAGTTTCCATTGTTTGACTTACGAGTAAAGCTTCTATGAACATTTTCGTACAAGTGTTTTTGGGGGATATACACATATATTCATTTCTCTTGGGGAATAGAGGAATAGAGGGTAATAGAATTGCTGGGTTACAGGTAGATGTGTGTCTAGTTTTAAAAGAAACTTTTGGGTTGTCTGGGTGGCTCGGTCAGTTAAGTGTCTGACTTCTGCTCAGGTCATGATCTCATGGTTGGGGTTCATTTTTCTTCCTATATGGATGTCTTCTTGTTCTAATACCAGCACCATTTGCTAAAAAGATGTGTATCTGTTATCTCTTGACTCCAAAGCTTAGTAGTTTAAATATTTTATTTTATTTTATTTTTGGGAGGGCGCAGAGAGAGAGAGAGAGAGACAGAGACAGGATCTGAAGCGGGCTCCGTGCTGACAGCAGAGAGCCTGATGTGGGGCTTGAGCTCATTAACTCATGAGATCATGACCTGAGCCCAAGTTGGACACTTAACTGAGCCACCCAGGTGCCCCAAAACTTAAGCAATTTAAAATAGCAGACATTTATTGCCTCAGTTTATGAGGATGAAAAATTTGGAGTGGCTTAGCCGGGTGGCTCTGGCTCACAGTCTCTCATGAAGTTGCAGGTTAAGATGTCTTGTGGGACTGCAGTCATCTGAAGGTTTGCCTGGAGCTGGAGGATCTGTTTCTAAGATGACTTAACTTGGCTTTTGGCAGGAGGCCACAGTTCTTTGACATGTGGGCTCTCTGAGTATCCTCATGGCATTCTATGATCCTCCTCCAGAATGAATGATCCAAGACAGAGTAAAGAAGCTTCTTATGACCTAGTCACAGACTGTCACTTCTGCCATATTATATTCTGTTCCTTAGAATTGAGTCACTAAGTCCAGCCCATACTTAAGGGTGGAGAGAAGAAGGCTCTACCTTTTGGGGGAAGAACTATCAAAAAATTTTACAGTTTAAAACTATCACAACTTTCACTTTCTATTTATTTGCTTTAGCACTTATGTAAAAAATGAATTGACTGTATAGGTATGGACCTATTTCTGGGATCTCTGTTCTGTCAATTGATCTATTTGTTTATATGCTAATACCCACTGATAAGTCTTGAAGTTGGTAGTATATAAGTCACCCAACTTTATTCTTCTTTATAAGATTGATTTGGGTATTTAGGGTTCTTTATATTTCCATACACATTTTAGAATTAGTTTTCCAATTTCTCTAAAAAAAGCCTGCCGATATTGTGGTTGGGATTCCATTGAATTTATTGGTTCATTTGAGGAGGATTGACATCCTAACCATATCAAGTCTTCTAATCCATACACCTGGTGTAGAACTCCATTTATTGATGTCTTCTTTAATTTTTCTGGATTGTTTGGTTGTTTTCACTGCAGAGATTTCACGTATCTTATAAATTTATCCCAAGATGTTTGATGTTATTTTAATGCTATTGTAAATGAAATGTCTTTTTTTTTAGATTTTACTTACTAATTTAATTTTTTTAATGTTTATTTACTTTTTTGAGAGAGAGACAGACAGAGCGTGAGCAGGGGAAGGGCAGAGAGAGAGGGAGACACCGAATCCGAAGCAGGCTGTAGGCTCCAGGTTCCAGGCTCTGAGCTGTCAGCACAGAGCCTGACGTGGGCTCGAACTCATGAACTGCAAGATCGTGGCCTGAGCCAAAGTTGGACACTTAACCTACTGAGCCACCTAGGCACCCCTATCTATCTATCTATTCATTTAATTAATTAATTAATTAATTAATTAAAGTAATCTCTGCACCCAGCATGGGGCTTGAACCCACAACCCTGAGATCAAGAGTTGCATACTTCACTGACTGAGCCAGCCAGGTGCCTCATAAATGAATTGTCTTTTAAAAAATTATAGTAAAATGTAGAAAACAAAATTTTACTATTTTAACTATTTTTAAGTGTACAATACAGTAGTATTAAGTACATTCACAGTGTTGTGTAACCATATCACTATTTCAAGAACTTTTTCCATCATCTCAAATACAAGCTCTGTATCTATTGTACAGTGTCCTATTTTCCCCTCCCCTCAGTCCATTGTAACCTCTAATATACTTTCTATCTCTAATATACTTTCTACCTTTATGAGTTTGTCTGTTTTAGATATTTGATATAAATGGAATCATATAATTTTTGTTCTTTGATGCCTGGCTTATTTCATTTAATGTTTTCAAGGTTCATCTATGTTATAGCATGTATCAGAATTTCATTTCTTTTTATAACTAAATCATATTCCATTGTATGTATATAACACATTTTATCTGTCCATTCATCTGTTAACGGACACAAGTTGTATCTACTTTTTGGTTATTGTGAATAATGCTGCTATGATCATTAGTGTATAAATAATTGGTTTGAGTCCCTGCTTTCAGTTCTTTTGGGTAGGAGTGGAATACCTAGGAGTGGAATTGCTGCACCACATGGAAATTCTGTGTTTAATTTTTTGGGGAACTACCATCCTGTCTTCCACAGTGACTGAAACATTTTACATGCCTACCAGCAGTGCGTAAGAGTTCCAGTTTCTCCACATCTTTGCTAACTTTTTTTTTTTTTTTTTTAATAATAGCCATTCCAATGGGTGTGAGGTAGTATCTCATTGTGGCTTTCATGTGGATTTTTCTAATAACTAAGGATGCCGAGCATCTTTTCATGTACATATTGGTATTTGCATATCTTCCCTGGAGAAATGTCTAACCAAGCAAGTCCTTTGACCACTTTTGAATTGGATTGTTTATTTTTTTGTCTTTAAGTTGTGGGAGTTCTCTATATTGGATATTAATCCCTTATCAGAGGGTATGATTTGTAGATATGTTCTCCCATTCTGTGAGTTGTCTTTTCATTCTCTTGACAGTGTCCTTTGATGTACAAAAGTATTTAATTTTGATGATACCCAGTTTATCTACTTTTTCTTTTCTTGCCTGTGCTTTTGTTGTTATAGCTAAGAAATCATTGTCATATCTAAGGTCATGAAATACCCCCCTCATGTTTTCTTCTAAGAGTTTTATAATTTTAGCTTGTAAGTTTAGGTCTTTGATCCATTTTGAGTTAATTTTTGTATATGATGTGAAGGAATGCTCCAATTTCACTCTTGCATATGGCCGTTCAGTTTTCCCAGTACCACTTGTTGAAAAGACTGTCCTTTGCCCATTGATAGTCTTGGCACCCTTGTTGAAAATCATTTGACTGTGGGGTACCTGAGTGGCTCAGTTGGTTGAGTGTGCAACTTTGGCTCAGGTCATGATCTGACGGTTCCTGGGTTTGAGCCCTGCGTTGGGCTTTGCACTGACAGTGGAGAGCTGCCTCCCTGCTCTCTCTTTCTCTCTCAAAAATAAATAAGTATAAAAAACCCCATAAATATATAATTAATTTGGGGTACCTGGGTGGCTCAAGCAGTTAAATGTCTGACATTGGCTCAGGTCATGATCTCCTGGTTTGTGGGTTTGAGCACCCCCACGTCAGGCTCTGCTCTGACAGTGTGGAGTCTGCTTGTGATTCTCTCTTTCCCTCTCTTTCTGCCCCTCCCTGACTCACACTTTCTCTCATAAATAAATGAACTTAGAAAAGACGGGGTGCCTGAGTGGTTCAGTGGGTTAAATGTCCGACTCCTGATTTCAGCTCAGGTCATGATCTTGCAGTTTGTGAATTCAAGCCTTGAGCCGGGCTTCATGCTGATAGACACAGTGTGGTTGGGATTCTCTCTTTCCCTTTCTCTCTGCCTCTCCCTTGCTCATGCATGTTCTCTATCTCTCTCTCTAAATAAATATAAAAAAAAAAAAGAAAATCATTTGACCAATATGTGCAGGGGTTTATGTCTGGGCTTCCTGTTGTGTTCTATTAGTCTGTATGACTGTGTTTATGCTAGTACCACACTGTTTTGATTATAGTGGTTTTGCAGTAAGTTTTGAAATCAGGAAATGTGATTCCTCCAATTTTGTTCTTCAGGAATTTTGGCTATACAGGGTCCCTTGAGATTCTCTATGAATTTCTGGATAGTTGTTTTTTTTTTTTTCCCCTGCAATAATTGTCATTGGTATTTTGTTAGGGATTACATTTAGGCTGCACATCTCTTTGGGTAGTATTTGTCATCTTAACAATATTAAGTCTTCCAATTTGTCAACGGATGTTTTTCCATTTATTTAGATGTTTCTTTCAGAAGTGTTTTGTAGTTTTCAGAATATAAATCTGTCAACTTCTTAGTTATATTCATTCTTCAGTATTTTATTCTTTTTGATACTATTGGATTTTTTTATTAAAAAAATTTTTTTTACATTTATTTCTTTTTGATACTATTGTAAATGGATTGTTTTCTTAATATTCCTTTCAGATTGTTCGCTGCTAAAGTATAGACATGCAGCCAATTTCGGAGCACCTGGGTGGCTCAGTTGGTTGGGCATTTGACTTCAGGTCATGATCTTGCACTCTGTGAGTTCAAGCCCCATGTTGGGCTCTGTGCTGACAGCTCAGAGCCTGGAGCCTGCTTCAGATTCTGTGTCTCCCTCCCTCTCTGCCCCTCCGCCACTCATACTCTGTCTCTCAAAAATGAGTAAATCTTTAAAAAAAAAAAAAAAGAAATCAACCAATTTCTGTGTGGCGATTTTGTATTCTACAAATTTGCTGAATATATTTATTAGCTCTAACAGTGGTTTTGTGTGTGTGTGGGTAATTTTAGGGTTTTCTGCATGTAAGATCATGTCTTCTGCAAATGGTTACCTTCTTACTAATTTGGATGCCTTTTATTTATTTTTTTATTTCCTAATTGCTCTGGCAGAAACTTCCCTTGTAGTTTCTTCAACCTATTGGTTAAGGATATGTTGTGTAATTTCCACAGATTTGTGAATTTTCCAATTTTCTTCTTATTGACGTCTAGTTTCATTTTGTTATGATTAAGGAAGATATTTTGTATAATTTCAGTCTTTTAAATTTTATTCAGACTTGTTTTCTGCCTAATTTATAATCTATCCTAGAGAATGTTTCATGTGTATTTGGAAAAAGTATGTATTTTGCTTTTGTTGGGTTGAGTATATATCTGTTAGGTCTAGTTGGGTTTTAGTGTTGTTCAAATTCTCTGTTTCCTTATTGATGTTATGTCTGGATGTTCTATTCATTTCTGAATGTGGGATATTGAAGTCTCCAACTATTGTACAGTGGTCTTTTTCCCACTTCTGTCAACTTCACACATTTTGTGGCTCTGTTATGTGAACATATGATTGTTATTTCTTCTTGTTGTGTTTAACCTTTCATCATGGGGTGCCTGGGTTTAACCTTTCATAATATGGGGTGCCTGGGTGGCTCAGTTGGTTAAGTGTCTGACTTCGGCTTAGGTCATGATCTCACGGTTTATGAGTTCAAGCCCTGTGTCAGGCTTTGTGCTAACAGCTCAGAGCCTGGAGCCTGCTTCGGATTCTGTGTCTTCCTCTCTCTCTCTGCCCCTCTCCTGCTCACGTTCTGTCTCTCTCTCTCAAAAATAAATAAAAACATTAAAAAAAATTTTTAAAAACCCAGTCCATCTATGTGCAGTCTATAGGAGACTCAAATTAGATATAAAGACACAAAAAGACTGAAAGTAAAGGATGAAAAAAGATATTTCCATGTAATAGTAACCAAAGGAGAGCTGGGATGACTATCCTAATACCAGATAAAATAAACCTTAAATCATTAAGGATTACAAGACCCAAAGGACATTATACTTTTTTAGAAAAAATTTTTAGGGGCGCCTGGATGGCTCGGTTGAGCGTCCGACTTCAGCTCAGGTCACGATCTCGCGGTCCATGAGTTCGAGCCCCATGTCGGACTCTGGGCTGATGGCTCGGAGCCTGGAGCCTGCTTCCGATTCTGTGTCTCCCTCTCTCTCTGCCCCTCCCCCATTCATGCTCTGTCTCTCTCTGTCTCAAAAATAAATAAACGTTAAAAAAAAATTTAGAAAAAAGAAAAAATTTTTAATGTTTAATTTTTATATGTATATATGTATATCACATACATATATGTATTTGTGTTTTTATTGTTATTAGATTACATCCTTTTATATTGTATGCCTTTAACAAAGATTTTAAAATTTTATGCATTTGTCTGTTAAATCATATAGAAAAAAAGTTATAAACAATACCAAATGTACAATAATACTAGATTTTATATTTATCTATATAGTCATGTTAACCAGTGTTGTATATTTTTCTTATGGCTTTAAGTTATCCTTTCATTTTAGCCTGAAAGATTCCCTTTAGCGTTTCTTATAGGACAGGTCTGTTGGTAATGAGCTCCTTTAGTTTATGTTATTTGGAAATATCTTAATTTCTCTTTCATTCTTTTTTCTAAATTAAAAAAAAAATTAATGTTTATTTATTTTTGAGAGACATAGCATCGGTCTCTCAAAGGAGGAAGAGGGGCAGAGAGAAAGGGAGACACAGAATCCAAAGTAGGCTCCAGGCTTTGAGCTGTTAGCATATAACCCAATGCAGGACTCGAACTCACAGACCACAAGATCATGACCTGAGCCAAAGTTGGATGCTTAACTGACTGAGCCACTTAGGTGCCCCTGTCTTTCATTCTTGAAGGATAGTTTTGCAGGATCTAGAATTCTTGATTGACAGTTTTTTTCTTTCAGGGCTTTAAATATATCATCCCACTGCCTTTTAGAGGATTCTGGAGAGAAATCAGCTGTTAATCTTATTGAAGATCTCTTGTACACTATGAGCTGCTTCTCTCTTGCTGCAAATATTCTCCTTCTCTTTGGGGTTTAACAGTTTAATAGTACGTTTTTGTTTTATAATGTGTCTTGGTTAATCCTCAAAGAGGGGTTGGTTCATTAGGCTTCTTGCACATGTATATTCATGTCTTTACTCAAGTTTGGAAAGTTTTTGGGCACTATTTTCAGATTATTTTTTTCTGCCCTTCTTTTCCTCTTTTCCTCTTTTCTTCTCTTCTCTTTCTATAATCATATATTGTTAGATTTGTTGGTGTCCCACAGGTCCCTCAGACTGTTTACTTTTACTCTTTTTTTGCCTCTCTGAATAATTTCAAGTATCTTACCTTCAGGTTCACTGATACTTCTTACATATGCTCAGATCTGCTGTTGAATCCCTCTAATGAGTTTTTCATATCAATTATTTTACTTTTCTGTTTTCAGATATTGTAGAATTTGTTTTCTCCTTTTTATAATTGCTATCTTTATTGATATTATATTTTGTTCACACATTTTTCTGAATTCCTTTGACCATTGTTTCCTTTAGTCTGTTGAATGTATTTAAGACTGTTGATTTAACATCTTTTTGTTTTATTTATTTATTTTGAGAGAGAAGAGAGAGCACGCTGGGGAGGGGCAGAGAGAGAGAGAGAGAAATCCCAAGTAAGCTGTCAGCACAGAACTGGACATGGGGCTCAAACCCATGAACCGTGAGATCATGACATGAGCTGAAACCAAGAGTCAGACACTTAACCGACTGAGCCACCCAAGTGCCCCTAACATCTTTTTTTATTTTTTTTTTAAGTTTATTTATTTTGAGAGAGAGAGAGTGTGAATGTGCAAGCAGGGGAGGGGCAGAGAGAGAGGGGGGAGAGAGAATCCCAAGCAGGCTTCACAGAGTCTGTGTAGAGCCGGATATGGGGCTTGAACTCACAAACTGTGAGATCATGACCTGAGCTGAAATCAAGAGTCAGATACTTAATTGACTGAGCCACCCATGTGCTCCATTAACGTCTTTGATTAATAATAATTCTAGTGTCTTTGCTTCCTCAGGATTTTTTTTTTCCATCATTTTCCTTTTCCTGTGAATAGTCATTAATTTTTTGTTTCTTTGTTGCCTAATTTTTTGTTAAAACTGGACATTTGAGTATTTAGTAATTTTGCAAATCTTGGTTCTCCCACTTCCCAGGAATTGCTAGTTTTTGCTCATTGAGTGCTAGAGACTTCCATTTGTGGCTTTTTCAAACTAATATTGGAAATGTGTATCTAGTTCTGATACCTCTGCAGTTAGTGACCTGGTAAAGATTTCCTTAAATGACTAGCTCCCAAAAGGGGGAAACAGTAAAAACGAGTACTGCCTTCTTAAATGCCCCTGGAAGCCACTTCAGCCTATGAGTGTTGAAGCAGTGGTCACTGGCTCCTTCAGCTCCTCAGTGATCAAAAGCAGTTGTCATCAATCAAATTATCTTTATTGCCCATCTGAGCCTCCAGCAAGCTGCACCCAGGAATGAGGGCTGGAGGTTGGGTAGTTGCTACCCAAAAGGCTGAAATTTACCAAAATTCACTAGCCTCTTCATCAAGCTATACCTTGGAAGCTTTATGTTTTCCATCTACACTCCAGAGTTCCAAAAGTTACTTCAGTTTTTCCAAATTCAGTAGCTGTTTTGGTGGAAGGATGATGGATTCTCAGAACTTCCTACTCTGTCATTTTCCATTAATTTACTCCAGTAAATTATTTTTTAATTTTTGTTTTTTGTTACTGCTAGCATATAAAAATATGATTGAATTTTGTATATTGGCTTTTTGTATCCTGTGACTTTGCTAAATTTACATACTAGTTTTGAAAGTTGTTGGGGCACCAACAAATAAGATTTTCTCAATCCACAGATAACATGATTGTTTACATAGAAAATACTTAGGAATCTACAAAACAACTAACTTCTTTTTTTTTCTTTTAAAGAATTCACCTTTGTTTATTTTTTTTTGAGAGAGAGAGCAAAAGTGGGGGAAGGACAGAGAGAGAGAGACAGAATTGAAAGGAGGATCCAGGCTCCAAGTTATCAGTACAGAGCCTGACGCGGGGCTTGAACTCACGAATTGTGAGATCATGATCTGAGCTGAAATTGAATGCTTAACTGATGGAGCCACCCAGGTGCCCCTAAAATTTTTTTTTAAAGTTTATTTATTTTGAGGGACAGAGTGAGAGAGCAGGGGAGGGGCAGAGAGAGAGGGAGAGAGAGAATCCCAAGTAGGGTCTGTGCTGTCAGTGCAGAGCCCAACTTGAGGTCAAATCTCACAAATTGTGAGATCATGACCTGAGCTGAAATCAAGAGTCAGATGCTTAACCAAACCACTTAGGTGCCTGTTTTGCTAAAAAAATTTTAAAGGATTTTTGTTTTTGTTCATGACAGGTTTTGGTTTATAATCTTTTTTCTTTTTTTATGTATGTATGTATGTTATATTTTTGGTAAGGTTCTGTTTTAGGTTTTGTTATCAGGGATAACTGACCTCATACAATAAGTTGGAAGATGTGGGGTTTTTTGTTTGTTTGGGTTTTTTTTGTTTTTTTTGGGTTTTTTTGCTCCCTGTTTTCTGAAAGAATTTGTGCAAGATTGATGCTATTTCTTCCTTGAATGTTTGATAGAATTCATTAGTGAAACTCTGTGTCTGGAATTTTCCTTGTGGAGGATTTTTGATAAATTCAGTTTTTTTGATAGACACAAGACCATTCAGATTTTATATTTTATCTTGTGTCAGTTTTGGTAAGTTGTATTTTTCAAGGAACTTGTCCATTTTGTCTGAGTTGTTGAGTTTATTGATACACAGTTGCTCATAGTATTACCTTTTTTTTTTTTTTAATGCTTGTAGCATCTGTGGTGATACCCCTTTTTTCATCCCTGATAGTAGTAATTAGTATATATTTTTTTTACTGATCAGTTTCTCTAGAGGATCCATGAATATTACTGATTTTTTCTTTTTAATTTTTTTTTTTTTTTGATGTTTATTTATTTTTGAGAGAGACAGAGACAGAATGCAAGTGGGTTAGGGGAAGAAAGAGAGGGAGACACAGAATCTGAAGCAGGCTCCAGGCTCTGAACTATCAGTGCAGAGCCTGATGTGGGCCTCAAACTCACGAGCTGTGAGATCATGACCTGAGCTGAAGTCAGACCCTCAACTGACTGAGCCACCCAGGCGCCCCTGATTTTTTCTTTTTAAAGATCTACTTTTGGTTTCCTTAATTCTCTCTCCCCCATCCATTCTTTTGAGTCTGCATATATTTTTATTATTTGCTTTCTTCTGCTTACTTTGGTCTTTTACTGGCTTCCTAAGGAGAACCTAAAGTCGTTAGTTTTATATTTCTAATACCTTATTTTTATTTTACTTATTTATTTTGAGAGAACAAATAGGGCAGGGACAGAGAGAGAGGGGAGAGAAAGAGAATCCCAAGCAGGCTCTGCATTGTCAGCACAGAGCCCAGTGTGGGGCTCGAACTCACGAACTGTGAGATCATGACCTGAGCTGAAATCAAGAGTCAGACGCCCAACCAGCTGAGCTACCCAGGCACCCCTATATTTCTGATACCTTAAAATATTAAAAATTTTAGCATTGGTTTTAGCTGCATCAATATTGTGTGTACTTCTAAAATGTTTTCTCATATATTACCTCACCCTAAAAAATACCCAGGACAGATAGTCTTAAGTTCTTGACAGAGAAAATAGTTGAATTGGTACATTGTCAGGTGCACAACTTGTTAATCATGAGATTGATGCTTGCTTCCAGGTTGAGTTCCATTATCTTTTTTACATAGTCCCGATTCCCAGAATCTTGAGAGCTTCACATGTTCAGGCTCTTCAGTTCCTTATGTCACTTGAAGGTCAGGAAAAGAAGCTGAGAGAGTAGAGAGATTTGGAACCCAGTCTTATGGAATGATCTTTCTTTCTCTTTCTCTTCTCTTTTCTTTCTTTCTTTTTAAAGTTTATTTATTTTGAGGGAGAGCAAGCGTGAGTGGGGGAGGGTCAGAGAGAGAGGGAGAGACAGAATCCCAAGCAGGGCTTGAACTCACAAACTATGAGATCAAGGCCTGAACTGAAATCAAGAGTCAGATGCTTAACCGACTGAGCCACCACCTGCCCCGGAATGGTGTCTCTTTGGAGATTTCTCTATACTTGTTTAATTTGGGAGGTTATTGTTGGGCTTGTGTGGTTGAAAGTTGGTCCCCATTTATTTGGAACTATGGGTTGTCTGTGAGGTTGATAGAAGTATTTTCTAATGTTTAAAAGTGGGGCGCCTGGGTGGCTCAGTCGGTTGAGCGTCTGACTTTGGCTCAGGTCATGATCTTGCGGTCTGTGAGTTTGAGCCCCATGCCGGGCTCTGTGCTGACAGCTCAGAGCCTAGAGCCTGCTTCAGATTCTGTGTCTCCCTCTCTCTCTGCCCCTCCCCCGCTCATGCTCTCTCTCTGTCAAAAATAAACATTAAAAAAAAATTAAAAGTGCTTAAAAGGAGTAATTCTAGTGTTTCACTGGAGGGTAGAAGACAGAATGTAGTCTTCCTGAAGTCCGCTTGAAACTGTCAAACTCTTGCATTTTGTGAGGCATTAAACAGGTCATTTACCTCCTCTGTTTACAGGTTTTCCTCACACTCACTTTGCATGTTGCTCATCTGCTTCTAGGTACCTGCTAATAAAGTCTTTATATACCCTATGGGTGTTGAGATATGTCATTGTGTTGCCCCCAGTGGTGTGTGGTTTTAAATGGAGGGCTGTCTGTCAAGTTTGTGCCCTGAAATCTCCTTGTATTATTTTCTGACTGTGTGAGTGTATAAGGAATTACACTGTTGGCCTTGAGGAAGAAATGTCTCACCAGAGGCAGGAACATAGGATACCAAGAACATAGTCTTTGGAGGAGATAACTTGAGTTGGTCTCAACCCCTGTGTGAGACATACGTAGCAGCAGATTATTCTCAAAGAGCAAACAAAGCTCAGTGGAGTTCTGTTTTGTGGTGGACACTTCATCATATCCAACAGTAGCTGAATACAGCCCATTGTCCACGTCTGAGTGATCTGGTCTTTGATTGTATTTTCCAATAATCTGCAGAGTAGTGTAGCATCAAAATGTTTAAGTGTGTGATATCACTGCCAAATGAAGAGTCCTCTGAGGTGTAGCCATATCTGATGTTTAGGTGTAGCCATATCTGATGTTTAGGTGTATGTTGCTTCTTGGTGCATCTTTTAAAATAGTTCAGAATTCAGTGATTTAAAACTCGTTTGGAGTTGTAACAGTCTTGTGGTATCATGGAGACATCACAGGAAAGACAAGAGCTATTTCATGGTTGCATAATTCCTTACTCTGGAGACTACTTACTTGGGAGACTTTTCTTGTTTGAAGCTGGTAATCATTTTTAATGGCAGTGGGTTCTAAATGAGGTCCCCAAGTAATCTCAAAAGCTCAATGTTGTAACTGGAGCTTTGGGTTCATTTCTCCTAGGTGTAGGAGATTTTATTTCTACTTTTTACCTCTTTAATAGCAGGACACGTGTGAATATCCCTAGTACAAGGTAGCAGAATTGTACTTGGAGTGACTTCCAGTTACAAACCCAGTTACAGCTAATTGAAATTCTGGTGAGTGACAAATATTGTTCTTTGGTTTCTGTTCTGCAACAGAGCAGATTTTATTCAAAAGATGTTATAGTGAAGGGAAATCCCAAGTAGAGAGGTGTCTACATCAGTTTCCCAGTCACCTCAGATCACCTCTGCCTCAGTCTTGTCAGCTTGCCCCCACTGTGTTCAGCTTCTCTTTCAATTGAGCTACAGTAGGATGGAGGTGTGAAGAAAAGGAACTAGAGTTAGCAGCCCCATCCAAAACCTCGGTTGTGAGAACAAGCATGGTACTGTCCCTCTGCATCTTTTTTTCAGTTGTGCAGAAGCTGCTCTCTTTAGCTTTGGGTCTTCAGTGAGATCAGTAGTATGTGTCTAGGAAGCTCCTCATTTCATATTTTAGCATTTCAGACAGTCTCATTTTCAGTGTTTTGTGGGTTTGTTTGAGAATCATTTCTCCTATTATCCTATATATGTGCCTTCTAGGCTTCACCATGTTTAGATTCACTTGTAAATGTGCCAGGCAGAGATTTACCTGGTTTAGGTATGGCTCACCTTAACTATTTAGTCACAGCAGAGGTATTTCTGTAATTTCTTGTTAAAGAATAATCCCATACAAATTGTGAACAGACAGGGTTTCGGGTGAGAAGTATGGGGCACCTTTCTTTCTCCTTTCTTTTAGTGTTTTCTCATTTTGATTTCCCCTTTGCCACTTCGGACCTGTATTCATAAAATTCTGTCCTCAAACCTCCTTTTCCCCTCTTTTTAGCACAGTTGAGACACTTTCAAAAGGATCTTTACTAAACTTACATATCTATATATCTCAGGAAGCATGGGTTTCTAATCTTTAAAATCCAGTAAAAACAGGAAAGGGGATTCTGTCTTTGTCCTACATTAATTCTGTTCTGGCTGTTTCTTGATGGGCTGGCACATTTTAGGCTTCCTGCCAAGTTTCCTTTTCTCCTTGCTCCCTGTTTGCTCTCAGCCTGGTGTCCTCAGGAGTATGCCACTGTGTCCCTTGCTCCTGGGATAGGACCCAAAAGTCTAAACAATCATTCATCTCTTCTCTGAGGACAAACAACAAAATAGATACCTTCAAGCCTTTTTTCTTTCTTATTTCAAATCTCCCAGATTGCTCTAGGCCCCAGGCCCCTGTACACATTTCTGGTTTCTAGGTGATATGCCAGTCCCTGGTTAGATTGGTAGGGCAGGCTCAGATTGGCAGCCCTTCATACCTTCATAACATTCCTTGTTTTCTTCCTCCTCAAAGGAGAGGTTTGTGAGCATGTGCTTAAAACAGTCCCGAGGGGGTCAGGGGAAGCAGAATTGTTGTCACTCTCTCACAAATGACCTAATCTGTATGAGTGCCCACTATCATATGTAAAAGCAAGAATGGACTTGAATTTAAGAAAACAGTAGGTTCCCTTGGTTATGTGCTTTAGAGAACAGATATGCTTTCATGTTAGTTTTCTGCTTTAGTTTTTTTCGTCTATGAATTTGAGGGTATTTTGGTATCTTTTCCTGTCACAGTCCATATCAATTTTTTTTTTAATTTCTGAAATTGGTTAGAAATTAAAGTCCAGAGCTATGTAACCCAGGCTTTGTGTGTTTGTTTCTGTTGGAGTGAGTTCTCAGTGCACTGTGTTCTTTTCAATTAAGAATGATTTTGCTATTTTTTCACTTGGATTGCATCAGACAGTAAAAGTAAACCAAAGATACAGTATTGCCATAATTTTTCTTAGCATTCCTGAGTTAACAAGTTTAATTGTTTTTTAAGTTTGCTTGTTTATTTTGACAGAGAGCATGCTCACATTTGTGTGAGCAGGGGAGGGGCAGACAGAGAGAGGGAGAGAGAGAATCCCAAGCAGGCTCCCTGCTGTCAGCACAGAGCCCCAGGGCTTGATCTCACAAACATGGAATCATGACCTTAGCCAAAATCAAGAGTTAGATGCTCAACCAACTGAGCCACCCAGGTGCCTCTTAATAAGTTTAATTTAATTTTTTTTAATAGAAAATTTGTTTTTTAATTAAAGTTTTAATTTTTTTTTAATTTTTAACAGAGAGAGAGAGAGAGGGAGCACAAGCACAAGCAGGGGAGGGTCAGAGAGAGAGGGAGACACAGAATCTGAAGCAGGCTCCAGACTCTGAACTGTCAGCACAGAGCCTGACACAGGGCTTGAACTCACGAACCGGGAGACCATGACCTGAGCCGAAGTCGGATGCTTAACCAACAGAGCCACCCAGGCGCTCCCCCCTCCCCAATTTTTTTTTTAATGTTTATTTATTTTTGAGACAGAGTACGAGTGGGGGAGGGTCAGAGAGAGAGGGAGACACAAAATCTGAAGCAGGCTCCAGGCTCTGAGCTCTCAGTGCAGAGCCCAACATGGGGCTCAAACCCACAAACTGCAAGATCATGACCTGAGCCGAAGTCAGACACTTAACTGACTAAACCACCCAGGTGCCCCACAAGTTTAATTTTTAAAAAACTAAACATTTCGTACTATTTTTTAAGGGCATCATACTTTGTCATCATCCTTTTAGTGCTTAAGTGGATCTGTTTAAATTTAGTTTTTTTTTTTTTTTTTTTTTTTTTTTTTTAAGTTTATTTATATTCTGAGAGAGAGCACGCAAGCGGGAGAGGACTCTTAACTGACTGAGCCACTCACCGCCCCTAGGGTTTTTTGTTGTTTGTTTTTTAATTTTACTTTTTAAAGTAGGCTCCATGCCCAATGTGGGGCTTGAACTCAATGACCCCAAGACCAAGAGTTGGATGCTCTACCAACTGAGCCAGCTAAGCACCCCAAATTTTAGAAGAGGTAGTAGAAATAATTGAATTTATAAACCAGTTTTGAGGAAATCTGCAAATACACCTATGCAGTCTGAAGGCATCAAGTATGCTTCTCCTTACAAAAAGATTACATATCAAACCCAAGTGCTTAATCTGAAGTTATAAATATATGTTGTCCATAGAATTTGAAATTCTAACCAAGCTTCTTAGAGAGCATGTCTGCTGATCTGCATTTTTGAATGTGCTGGTCCAGCTAAGGGACTTGGTGACCAGGTACTGCTGTGCTGTGGAGAGTGTCTTACTACTTCTTAAAATAGTCCTGACCTTGTTCACCACCGTATCTGATCGCAATTTCTCTTTCTTGGCCAGGGCTTTTTATTCATTGCCACTTTCTAGGGTTGCTGTGTTGTTGATTTAAAACAGAAATGGTGCTTATATTGTGTCTCTTAATTTTTAAGTCCTTCAGTAAAGCTTTATTACTGGTCTGACATAATTTTTAAAGGTTTGTAAGTAATTTATAGTTTTGGTTGCTGTTTTGAATGGGATGTATTTAAACAGTTTTTATTTTCTGTTTTGTTTTTTGTTGGTACAGGGGAATACTGTTGGTTTTTTTCCTTGTAATTAACCTCTAACATACGGTAAAGTTTACAAATCCAAGTACAGAGCTCACCTCAACAGTATTCAACAATGTCACTTCCATCTTTGTGCCCCTTTTCAATTAGTATTTTCCCAGAGTAACCACTATTGTGGTCTCCATTATCATTCTGAATTTTGTGGGAGTAGAATCACACCCCATAGTCTCGTTAGAGTCTAGACTTTTCTCTTGCTACATCACACCTGTGAGATTCATCTGTGTTGTGTATGGCAGTAGTTGGTTCTTTTTCACTTCTATGTAGTAATCCATCAAATGAATATTCCACAGGGGCTCCTGGGTGGCTCAGTAGGTTAAGTGTCTGACTCTTGGTTTCTGCTCAGGTCATGATCTCACAGTTCCTGAGATCAAGCCCCGCATTAGGCTCTGCGCTGACAGTGTGGAGCCTGCTTGGAGTCTCTCTCTTTTCTCTCTCTCTTTTCTCTCTCTCCTCTTCTGCTCGCAGGCTCACACACTCCCTCCCCCCCCACCCCACAAAATAAATAAATTTAAGAAAAAAATGAATATACCACAGTTTATCCATTTTAATTTTTTAATAAAATTAAGTATCCTATTTATTTATAAACTATAATAAATCTGACAGTCATTTCACATCACTAAGTGCTTTTGCTTTAAAAAAGGAAAACAACGCGCGCCTGGGTGGCTCAGTGGTTAAGCGTCCGACTTCGGCTCAGGTCATGATCTCATGATTCGTGGGTTCAAGTCCCGCGTCGGGCTCTATGCTGACAGCTCAGAGCCTGGAGTCTGTTTCGGATTCTGTGTCTCCCTCTCTCTCTGATCCTCCCTCGTTCATGCTCTGTCTCTCTCTGTCTCAAAAATAAACGTTAAAAAAAATTTTTTTAAAGGAAAACAATAATTATAATATACAAATTTTAGCAGCATTTATTGTACTTGAAGAGTACATTTACTTGTACTCTTGTAATTTATTTTACTTGAAGAGAGATGTAATTAATTTTGAAGTTCAATTATGTGTTTAAGGAGTTAGTTTCTATACCCAGAAGGTAGACCTAACTATTGTAATTAGTATCTTTGCAGTGTACATTTATTTCCGTTTGTTACTGTCCACAAGTGGAAAAAAAAGTCAGTCTCAGCAAGTTCTTTTTAAAAATATCCTTAGGGGCGCCTGGGTGGCTCAGTCGGTTGAGCGTCCGACTTCGGCTCAGATCATGATCTCACAGTCTGTGGGTTCAGGCCCTGTGTCGGGCTCTGTGCTGATAGCTCACAGCCTAGAGCCTGCTTCAGATTCTGTGTCTCTTTCTCTCTTTGCCTCTTCCTCGCTCATGCTCTGTCTCTCTCTTAATCTTAAAAATAAATAAACATTACAAAAATTTTAAAAATAAATAAAAGAATATCCTCCTTCCCAGGGTGCCTGGGTGGCTCAGTTGGTTAAGTGTCCAACTTCGGCTCAGGTCATGATCATGTGGTTTGTGAGTTTGAGCTCCAGATTGGGCTCTCTGCTGTCAGTGCAGAGCCTGCTTGGGATCCTCTGTCCTCCTCTCTTGCTGCCCCTCCCCTGCTTACACACGCACTCTCTCTCTCAAAAATGAATAAACATTAAAAGAAGAATATGATCCTTCATACTTTATGCAGTAAAATGTGAAACCAAAGTGTCTTTAAAATTTTTTTAATTTAATTTTTTTATTTTTTAAAATTTACATCCAAATTAGTTAGCATACAGTGCAACAGTGATTTCAGGAGTAGATTCCTTAGTGCCCCTTACTCATTTAGCCCATCCCCCTCCCACAACCCCTCCAGTAACCCTCTGTTTGTTCTCCATATTCAAGAGTCTTTTCTGTTTTGTCCCCCTCCCTGTTTTTATATTATTTTTGTTTCCCTTCCCTTATGTTCATCTGTTTTATCTCTTAAAGTCCTCATATGAGTGAAGTCATATGATTTTTGTCTTTCTCTGACTGATTTCACTTAAGCATAATACCCTCCAGTTCCATCCACGTAGTTGTAAATGGCAAGATTTCATTCTTTTTGATTGCCAAGTAATACTCCATTGTATATATATACCACATCTTCTTTATCCATTCATCCATCGATGGACATTTGGGCTCTTTCCATACTTTGGCTATTGTTGATAGTGCTGCTATAAACATGGGGGTGCATGTGTCCCTTCAAACAGCACATCTGTATCCCGTGGATAAATGCCTAGTAGTGCAATTGTTGGGTCGTAGGGTAGTTCTATTTTTAGTTTTTTGAGGAACCTCCATACTGTTTTCCAAAGTGGCTGCACCAGCTTGCATTCCCAGAAACCAAAGTGTCTTAAAGCAAATGAAGGACAAACAAATAGACTGGTGCACAGTAGCTGGTGGTACACAAACTCATAGGTAGAGCAGTGGAACCCCTTGACCTCTTGGGGAGCAGTCCATTCATAAACTGACAAAATTTTAACCATTTTAATATAAACTTCCAGTGATCTAAAATAACTGATTCGAACTACATTATTTCCTCTCTGAACATCAGTCACTAAAAATATATGGAGAGAATTGCAGTTACTTTAGCCTCTCTTAGTCCAGCGTCCACATTTGTGAAGAACACCTGCTGCTCCCTCTCTACAAGTATTGCACCTCTGCTCTGCTCCCATGGCTGGTGTTGGTGTTGAAGGACATGGACCTATCGCGGGCAACCCCACAAGTCAAGTCCCAGTGGTCCTTGGGTTGGGGCCCAGTTTTGTTTTATGATAAGACAAAAAAGAATCCAAGTCACATCTTGTATTTTGGGCATAAGCATTATCTACTGGGTCATATAATTTCAGTCACAAAGATTTTGCCAAACCCAGAACTTAATCTTGTCCCAACTGTCTGTTTTGGCAAACCAAAGCCTAGCTTTGTGGTATACTTTTTCCCTTTCCCTTAGGACCTGATTCAGACTCTAATGGAAACAACCCAATAAAAACAGACCTGGTAATAAACACACAGTGGTCTTGTCTACTCTAATGCATCCATATTAGATAATCCTGATTAGTTTCCATTTTTCAAGATTGTCTTTGTTAGAAAGGAGCTTTACTACTAAATACTGAAATGTGTCAGGCTTCTGCTGTGGGAATTTTCTTATTTTTAAACATTTAAAAGTAAAATAATTTTCAATCCAATATACATAGTGCTATAAACTATTCAATAGAAAAAAAGTACAAGCTCCTTCTCAAAAACAAGATTTCTTTACCAAATATCCTAGCAAATCATCACAGAAAGGGTGAAGTCTCATCAAAAAGAACAGGTACTCGGGAAGCAGAGCTTAAAACACTGATCATGATTTCTGCTATAGACTGTTTGTGTCTCTTCCCTCTCCCAGATTCCAGTGTGATGATATTTGGAAGTGGTAAGGGGTTTCTTTGGTGTGTGTTTTGCTTTGTTTTGTTTTTTTAGAAACTGTTTATTTTCCATCAGCCTTGCTTTGGTGTGTTCTGATAATACTGATTACTCAGGTTCTTAAGTCATGACAGGGAGAAGGTAGGTACTTCCTATCTTACTGGTTTGCATCATACTTGGTTACTTGCTCTTATTATGCAGGAAGATCCTCAGGATGGCTGTCATTATGCCCAGAATGTTAGTGCTAGTGACCATGTTGCATTGCGTGATCAGAATGTTGTGGTGACTATGATCCTCTTGATGGCATTGGCAACTGAATAGCTCTGAGGGCTGATGAGGCTGAAGATGCTGAAGGCAATGGTGTTGTGGAAAAAGCTACAGAAGGCTTTGACAGTGATAGCTGGGGGTAGGAGTGTCCAGGGTACTACTTGACTGGGCGTTGCAGTCAGGTCATGACCTACAGAAGGACTGAGACTGTAATGGGATGTACTAGAAGCCTCTGACTGTAGTTAATTCTGGAGTGGGGTGGAGGATAAACCTAGGCATCACTTTCCTTCAGATATTTTCCAGGTGACAAATGCACCACTGGGGAAGAGGAGGTTCTGTCTATGTTGTGAATGGAGTTTCAGATATGTTAGTGCTCAGTAGAGGCTGCTGGTGATCGGACTGCTGTCCAGGTACTCAAAGGTAGGCTCATTTGGGACCATTCTTGCCAAAGGGTTTGAAAATATTGTCTTTATAAGTATCTCTCTCCCAGAAACTTGAGGAACTTTGAACAACTTGGTTCTTTTTATTTTTATTCTTGTTTTTTATTTACTTCCTTATTTTTATTTAAAATTTTTTTTATTATTAAAGTTTATTTATTTGTTTTGAGAGAGAGAGAGAGAGTGAGGGAGAGTGAGTCTCAAGTAGGTTCCATGCCCAGCATGGAGCCCGATGTGGTGTTAGATCTCACAACTGTGAGATCATGACTTGAGCCGAAATGAACAGTTGAACAATCAACTAACTGAGCCACCTAGGCACCCCTGAACTACTTGTTCTTGATTGTTTTTTTGCTGTTTATTCTTCCTTGTTTAGCTTAGCAGTGATTGCAAGAAATGGCTCCAGCCTTTTCCTTTTTTCTTACTAGTCTCTTGGCACAGTTTTAGACTGTTAGGTTCCTTTCTGTTCCTGTTGTTCTTACAGTATTTACATGCTTCAGAAGTTCCACAGGAAGGGAAGATTCTGTCTGCTTTGTAGCTCTTGTCTGAAACAAGTATAACTGTGTAATGAGCCCTTAATTCCTCGTGAGAAGAGTGGATAAGTCTTTTATTTATTTGTTTGTTTGTTTGTTTAAGTAGGTTTCATGCCCAGTACAGGGCTTGAACTCACAACCTCAGGATCAAGAGTTGCCAGGTGCCCTGCGAGTGGACAAGTCTTATGTAGAAACCACAGGATGAGAAATTGTAGTTGTGCTTAAGAGATTGAAGAATTTTTTTTTTGTTTATTTTTGAGAGAGAGAAAGAGAGCTCGAGTGCATGCATGTGAGCGGAGGAAGGGCAGAGAGCAAGGGAGACAGAGGATCCCAAGCAGTCTCTGCACTGACAGCAGAGATCCCAATGTGGGCTTCAAACTCGTGAACTTCGAGCTCATGACCTGAGCCAAAGTCAGACGCTTAACTGAGCCACCCAGGCGCCCCAGGATCAGAGAATATTTTTGGTGCTAAGGGAGAGTATCTTTCTTTGATCTGTGTTAATTACAAAGCATAGTGGCTTAAAGGAAAAAAAAAAGATTGCAAATCCTAATGTATTTCAGTGGATAGACCTGTGAGGTCTTTATAATGTTCAGATTATTATATCTAAACTTTTTCTCCTCCTAAATGAGTTCTGTGACATTTGCAAGGAAGGAATTATCTAGTTGTTCTTTTTTTAATTTTAATTTTTAAAAGATTTTATTTTTTTTAGGCAATCTCTACACCCAGTGTGGGGCTTGAACTCACAACCCCTAGATCAGTAGTCCTATGCTCCACTGAATGAGCCAGCCGGATGCCCCTAGTTGTTCTTTTTTTTTTTTTAAATATTTTTTATTAGTTTCAATCTAAAGATCATTCCATAGGTATTTACCCAAAGAATATGAAAACACTAATTCGAAGAGATACGTGCACCCCTATGTTTATTGCAGCATATTTACAACACCAAATTATGGAAGCAGCCCAAGTGTCCATTGATAAATGAAGGAATAAAGATGTGGTATATACATAAGTTTTCACTCTTATGTGGATCCTGAGAAACTTAACAGGAACCCATGGGGGAGGGGAAGGAAAAAAAAAGAGGTTAGAGTGGGAGAGAGCCAAAGCATAAGAGACTCTTAAAAAATGAGAACAAACTGAGGGCTGATGGGGGGTGGGAGGGCGGGGAGGGTGGGTGATGGGTATTGAAGAGGGCATCTTTTGGGATGAGCACTGGGTGTTGTATGGAAACCAATTTGACAATAAATTTCATATATTTAAAAAAAATAAAGAAGGAAAGGAGAAAAAAAAATAAAGATGTGGTATATATACACAATGGAATATTATTGAGTCATAAACAAGAATGAAATCTTGCCATTTGCAACAACATGGATGGATCTGGAGAGTATAATGCTATGTGAAATAAGCCAGTCAGAGGAAGACAAATACTGTATGATTTTAGTCATACGTGGAATTTAATACATAAAACGAACAAACTCAGGGCACCTGGGGGTGGCTCAGTCAATTTAGCATCCAACTTCAGCTCAGGTTGTGATCTCATGGTTTGTGAGTTGGAGCCTTGTGTCGGGCTCTGCTGATGGCTCATAGCCGGGAGCCTGCTTCAGATTCTGTGTCTCCCTCTCTCCCTGTCCCTCCCCTGCTCACGCTTTCTCTGTCTCTCAAAAATAAATAAACATTAAAAAATAATAAAAAATAAATAAAATGAACACCAACAAAAAGGGACAAACCAAAAAGCACTTTTAACTGTAGAGAACAAACAGATGTTTACCAGAGGGGAAATGGGTGAAATAGGTGAAGGGGATTAAGAATATACACTTATCATGGGGCGCCTTGGTGGCTTAGTTGGTTAAGCATCTGACTTCAGCTCAGGTCATGATCTCAGGTTCATGGGTTTGAGCCCCACATTGAGCTCTGCGCTGACAGTGCACAGCTTGCTCGGCATATTTTCTTTCTCTCCCTCCCTCCCTCCCCCCTCCCCCCATGCCCCCCACTAGCATGCGCATGCTCTCTCTCTCAAAATAAATAAACTTAAAAAAAAAGTTAACACCATAGTGAACACTGAATAATGTATGGAATTGTTGAATCACTGTATTGGACACCTGAAACTAATATAACACTGTATATTAACCACTGGAATTAACATTTTGTAAATCATTCTGGGGCACCTGGGTGGCTTAGTTGATTGAGCATCCAGCTCTTGATTTCACCTTAGGTAATGATCATGGGATCAAGCCCTGTGTCAGGCTCCATGCTGAGCATGGAACCTGCTTCAAATTCTCTCTCTCCCTCTGCCCCTCTCCTGTGTTCACATGTGTGTGCGTGCGGTCTCTCTCACATGATATATGATATATGATATGATATGATATATGATATAGTCATAGTCATTCTGTTCCCATTGTCATAGCCCCCAATTTTTTTGTGCATTGTATACTTGAACGATATTAATTTCAGATCAGGTGCATAGGAAACACTGTTGTATTATAAACCAAATAGAGAACCTCCATGTGTTGCCATATGGGAAAAAGCATATCATTTATAGTTTCCCCCAGGGAAACCTTTGGAGTTGTTTACAGAACAAAAAAAAACAACACATATACTGATGGGTGTTTTTTTTGTTTTTTTTGTTTTTGTTTTTTTTGTTTTTTTGTTTTTGTTTTTTGTTGGTTGTTGTTAGTTTAACCCAGGGCAATGAAACCCTGATTTGGGCTTTATGACTTTTTTTTTTAGTAATTTTTTTTAATGTTTACCTTTAAGGGAGAGAGTGAGGCAGTTGGGGATGGAGAGAGAGAGAGACAGAGAGAGAGAGAGAGAGAGAGAGAGAGAGAGAGAGAGAGAGCACGCATCCAAAGCAGGCTCCATGCTGATAGCAGAGAACCCAGTGTGGGGCTTGAACTCACAAACTGTGAGATCATGACCTGAATGGAAGTCGGACATTTAACCGACTGAACCACACAGGCGCCCCATGACATGTTTTTGATATTTTGCAGCTTTTATTTTTTCCTTTATTATTATTTTTTTAATGTTTATTTATTTATATTGAGAGAGAGAGAGCACAAGCAGGGGAGGGGCAGGGGGGTGGGGGGAGAATACCAAGCAGGCTCCGCATTGTCGGGACAGAGCCTGACATGGAACTTGATCATGAGATCATGACCTGAGCCAAAATTGAGTCAGATGCTTAACTGAGTGAGCCACCCAGGCGCCCCAGATACTGTGTAGCTTTTAAGGAATTTACACATTTTTCTTCATGCTAGTAGTTCCTTATTTAAGTCTAGAAAAGACAGAAGCTGTTGACACTTTGAATGGCATAAACTACTTGAAATCAGATCATTGATTTTGCAGAAGATGGCCTGGAAAATCTTTGAGGATTAATTACACTCTGAAAAATAGGATTTATTGGCTCCATTGTATTTAGATGTGTTTGTGAAAAATAATGATCAGTTAAGGTCCTGATGTGGCAGGAGTATAAATTTCTTTTATGGTTTGCCTGTTCTAAGCTAATTTTGGTTATTTGGGCAGATTCCTTACTCCTTATGAGAGAATGAATTTTGTGTTTGGCAGATTCTCTTTTAATATTTTGGTGCCAGCCCTAATAGACCAGACATAATTCAGATTGTCTGCCTTTGGGGACAGTTTAAAGATTATAAAATGTTTATTTTGTTTTTGACAGAGAGAGAGAGAGCAAGCATGAGTTGGGGAGGGGCAGAGAGAGAGAGAGGGAGACACAGAATCCAAAGCAGGCTCCAGGCTCCGAGCTGTCAGCACAGAACCTGACGCGGGGCTCAAACCCACAGACCTGAGAGATCATGACCTGAGCCGAAGTCAGGCACTCAACCAACTGAGCCACCCAGGCGCCCCTGACAGTTTAAAGATTATAAAGCTACATTTTTCCTTTTGGAGCTTGAGAAGATTGTCCTTTGTCATCACTGAAGGGCTTGTTCTTCAGTTGTTGGAAGTTTCCTTATCAGAAGACACTTCTTTATTTTTATTTTTTTTTAAATTTTTTTAAATGTTTATTTATTTTTGAGACAGAGAGAGACAGAGCATGAATGGGGGAGGGTCACAGAGAGGGAGACACAGAGTCAGAAGCAGGCTCCAGGCTCCAAGCTGTCAGCACAGAGCCCGACGTGGGGCTTGAACTCAAGGACCATGAGATCATGACCTGAGCCGAAGTCAGATGCTTAACTGACTGAAGCCACCCAGGCGCCCCCAGAAGACACTTCTTTAATGTGCAAAGTGTATTACCTGGAGATCTGGGGATTTTGATGGTTCTTTTTTGGTCCCTTCATCTAGGATGGTTTTGACTACAAGTAGCAGAAAACCCTAATGAGATTGGCTAAAAGCATAAAGGGAAATTTATTTTTGTTACATAACAAGATATCCAGTACTTTAGTGACAACATCAGTGACCCTGATTTCTATTCTTCTGTGCTGCATGCTCAACATGTTGGCCTTGTCTTTAGGCTAGTATCTTTTAGGGTCACCAGGTGTCTTGGCTTCAGTAGTCTCAGATACACATCTACACAGAACAATATCTTGAGGAAGTGAAGGGACATCTTCTTGTTCTTTCAGAGCAAGGTAACTTTTCCCAGAGGACCCCTGGCCAACTTCCCCTCATGTTTCGTGGTTAGAAGACAAGTTACATGCCCTTTTCCTAAATCAGCCGTCTCTTAGGATCAGAAGGAAGTACTGCTGTTCAAGATTCTCCCTTAACTAGAATGCAGTTTCACATTCCCGTGAAGTTGGACTACCTGATTGGGATTCTGTTAGTGAGGAAATAGTGGAGAAAGACGTCATCATCTACAGCGTTCTCATTCCATGGTTTTCACAGTGGGCCTTCGTGGACACCAGACTTCAGGAGCAACCTCTGATTGTTTTTAGTCTGAGCTGTTTCTCTTTCTAGTACTTCCAAGGCTAGAAGTAGGCAGGGCTAGCCCAGGCCCCTTCACCTGCATCAGAATATCCCACAGGGTTAGCGGTGGGCATGTCTTCAAACTAGAGATGAGGAAATTTGCAGTTAAGGGATTCGCCCACAGCTCCACACTTTGTAAGCGAGGGCTAGAGAGTTCTGGGCACTTTAGTTTTTTAGGTTCTAGGTTTATTTAAAAAGAAATGCCAAACAAAGCCATAGAAATATGGAATGTTTTACATGTTTACTTCTAAGAAAATATTTGAAACACAAAAACAGTACTATAATTTTATGTGTCTATCATGTGGAAACAAAATATCAAAAGTCTAGATCTGACTGGAGGTTGGACTTGTGCTTCTCTGTCCTGTGGGGGTTGCAAAGCTGGGCACGCATCTCTGAGTCCATCTCTTCCGGGGCATTTGGCACTGTCCATCCCTCTCCTTTCCCAGACACCCACTGACCCAGAATAGAAAGTTCGGCACCTTCCTGGGTACCCTGTCCCCCGCGGGGGCAATCCCAGTGAACAACTGAGCCAGGGTAAGAGCTGATTGACAGTGCTAAGCTGTGTCCACTGCCACCGTAGGCACCTCCAGGAGCCTCGAGAAGAGGCCCTTCAAGCTGCTTCTCCACTTAACATTACCACTGTGTGACTCCTGTTTTCATTTGGTGCTTTTACTCCCTGCAGCCGTCTTCCTGGAATCCATTCATTCCAACAAACCTGTCTTTGAGCATTTCCTGTGTGCCAGGTACTGCTTTGGACCCTAGTTAGAGATACAAGGGAATGGTTTGGTGGTGGTGACAGACAAGTAGATGAAGGTACAGTGATGTATGGCTGAGATAGTTGGCACAGGTACCTTAGGAGCCATAGAGGTGTGCACCCAACTCCTGTTTGGGAGAATGGAGTCTGGGGAAAACTCCATGGGGTAGGGAGGAATGGAAAGTGGATAGCTAAGCAAAAAAGTGTGTGTTTATTGAAGTGGTACTGATCAGTTAGGGGAATGGAAAATCATTTATTTTTATTGATAGCTGTGAAATAGAGCTTGTGGGCAGCTTTGAATTCAGAAACTTTTGCAGGGGTGCCTGGGTGGTTCATTTGGTTGAGCGCCCCACTTCGGCTCAGGTCGTGGTCTCATGATTTGTGAGTTCCAGCTCCGCGTTGGGCTCTCTGCTGTCAGCACAGAGCCCACTTCGAATCCTCTGTCCCCCTCTCTCTCTGTACCTCCCCCGCTAGCACTCTTTCTCTCTCAAAAATAAACATTTAAAAAAAAAAAAAAGAACTTCTGCAGTTTTGCAGCAGTTTTCTTCAGTAGACTATTATGCCCATAAGTTATGAGGTTCAGAAGAAAATATTTCATCTCTTGCAGGTAAAGCCATATTCCTGCTTTCACAAATACTTAATTTTTCTTCTTTCGTCTTGATCTTTCAGATGTAGTCTTGCCTGCTACATTCCTAATCACAAAATATATTCAGTACTAGGGAAGTTGCCCATTACTTTAACTTTCTTGAGAGAAAATTGACATTACAGGGTAGGTATTTAAGTACAAAGGGCCTTTCCTTGTCCCACTGGTTGGTGTAGTCAGACAGAAAGGCAAGCTCTGTGGTGCCAGACATGGCTATAAATTGATGGCCACAGATTTAAAGTAGAAGAAATCAGAAGCCTGAATTTCTTTGGGAAAAGCAAACCCTTTTTATGATTCTACAACTCAGCAAGGGATGACTTTCCCTGGCTGCTCCTTGGCACCTTCAACAGAAAAGTTGGAAAGTGTGACCTGATTTCCCAGACAAAAACCCTTCCTTGAGTCAGTGAGAGACCCGAGACCCTTACCATTACTGGATATGGTGAGAAGTCTGAACACAATGAATTTGTGTTACCTTCTGTTTTTTTCCCTGAACACTTATCTTTGAATGTGGAATAAGCAGGGAGAGTTGCCTTTCTGACGGCTGTTAACATACTGCAGCTCTAAAATCAAATCCTATAGGGAACATGGAGGGTATATGACAGCTAGGAAGGGAAGAGAATGTGGGCTTCTGTGCATTAAAAAAATGGATAGAGGAGACCAAAGTTGTATCATTCAGAAAAACTTACCACCTGTCTCTCATGCACCAGGCGGCGTTGTACATGCTTGGGGGAATATATAGCAGGAAACAAAACAATCCCTTTCTTTTTTTTTTTTTTTTGTATTTTTATTTTTTATTTTTTTTAAGTAATGTCTATGACCAATGTGGGGCTCAAACTCATAACCCCGAGATCAAGTCACATGCTCAACTGACTGAGCCAGCCAGGTGCCCCCAGAATCCCATTCTTTTCATAGAGCAGATATTCTTTGAACTGTAGGAAAATTGTAGCTTGCCGGGTGTTTTGATTCCCTCTTTTCCTCTCTCCTTTCTGTTAGGAAAGAAGAATAAGCTGAACAGACTCTGACTGTTGGCTTTCAGTTCGCCAGGATCTTCTGCCTAGCTGTCCTTTTGTGGCCCATGTGCTGCATCCTCTGCCCTCAGTGTGCAGCTGGCCCCCAACGCAATGTGTGTTTGTCAAACCATGGAAGTGGGGCAGTATGGCAAGAATGCAAGTCGGGCCGGAGACCGGGGAGTCCTCCTGGAGCCCTTCATCCACCAGGTGGGCGGACACAGCAGCATGATGCGCTACGACGACCACACTGTGTGCAAGCCTCTCATCTCCCGGGAGCAGCGGTTCTATGAGTCCCTCCCTCCCGAAATGAAGGAGTTCACCCCTGAATACAAAGGTCAGTCACTGGCCAGTTTGGAGAGAGCAGTAGCCTTGGGCTTTTGCAGGTTTTCAGCTCAGTTTTCCTTGTGTTGTGGGCCAGGTGATATGATTGTAGGTCTCTTTTGTCTCAAACTAAATCACTTTGTTAAGCAAAATTTGAGACTGAAAGCACCAGCACAGTCTTGAGATCTTGAAAATCTGAATTCACCAATAGGTAAACCTGGAAGAATTCACAGTATTAAATACTGTTGGTGAAGAGCATGCTGTTAGCAAGGTGGTTTCCCCTGTTTGTGGGGATGCTCTAGGAGAGGGGCAGTACTTCTCTGGTTCCGGAGGAGGAAGAGTTGGATGCTTTCCAGGCCAAGGCAGTGAGACAGCTGGCAAGGAGGCTGTGTGGAGCCTTTGTCTGTGCTGGGGGAATGAATTGATGATAAGAAGTTTACAGAAGGATTGAGAAGATCTGAAAGTCCTAACTTTTGAAGGAAAAATAGTGTTTGAAAATGTAAATTAACTTTATAGAATAGAACCCCATGAATATATACCAGAATTAAGTCACTTTATTTTAAAATTTGATTTTTGTCACTCTGTTTATAGTGTTATAGTGTCACTCTGTTTATAGTATATCCATTGCCCACTATGGATAAGTTATATTTTTGTGTTCTACTTTTTAAAAAAAATTTTTATAATGTTTATTTATTTTTGAGAGAGAGAGAGAGAGCATGAGCAGGGGAGGGGCAGAGAGGGAGGGAGACACAGAATCTGAAGCATCCAGGCTCTGAGCTATCAGCACAGAGCCTGATACAGGGCTTGAACTCGCAAACTGCGAGATCATGACCTGAGTTGAAGTTGGATGCTTAGCCGACTGAGCCACCCAGGTGCTCCTTGTATTCTACTTTTTAATTTCCCAAAGCTGTTATGAATTTAGTCATGTTTACGTCATTATTTACTTAAGGGATCCTCAATTTATTTTATTTAAAAAGTTTTTTAATGTTTAATTTTTTGAGAGAGAGAGCGCACGTGCGTGAGTTGGGAAGAGGCAGAGAGAGTGGGAGACAAGAATCCAAAGTAGTCTCCAGGCTCTGAGCTGTCAGCACAGAGCCTGAGGCGGGGCTCAAACCCATGAACTGCAAGATCATGACATCAGCCAAAGTTGGTTCTCAACTGACTGAGCCACCCAGGCTCCCCAAGAGATCCTCAGTTTAGAAAAATCAATTCAGGGGCTCCTTGGTGGCTCAGTCGGTTGGGCGTCTGGCTTTGGCTCAGGTCGTGATTTCATTGTTCGTGGGTTTGTGCCCCACATAGGTCTCTGTGCTGACAGCTCGGAACCCAGAGCCTGCTTTGGATTCTGTGTTTCCCTCTCTGCCCATCCCCAACTCACACTCTGTCTCTGTCTCTCAAAAATGATAAATAAATATTAAAAAAAAAAAATTTAAAAATGTTACTAATGGTTAAAAAATGGTTTAAAAAATCCATAATTTTTTTTATTGTGGCAAAATATACATAACATAAAATTTAACCATTTTTAAATGTACAATTCAGTGGCATTAAGTACATTCACAATGTTGTCTACCATTATCATTACTTCCATAACTTTCTCATCACCTCAAACAACCACTCTGTATCCATTAAATAATAACTCTCCCTTTCCACCTCACCGAACCCAGGTAACCTCTAGTCTACTTTGTCTCTTTACACATTTGCCTATTGTAGATATTTCATAGAAGTGGAATCATGTAATTTTTTGTCCTTTTGTGTCTGGTTTATTTCACTTAGCATAATGTTTCCAAGACTCACCCATGTTGTAGCATGTATCAGAACTTCATGTCCTTTTATGGCTGTATACCCATTGTGAATATATATCACATTTTGTTTATCCACTTATCTGTTGACGGACACTTGGGTTGTTCCCACTTTGGACTATTGTGAATAATGCTTTTGTTAATATTAGCTTATAAGCATCTGTTTGAGTCTCTGCTTTCATTTCTTTTGGGTACATACCTAGGAGTGGAACCTGCTGGGTCATATGGTAATTCTGTTTAACTTTTTGAAGAACTGCCAAACTGTTACAGGGCCTGGCATCTAGTAGATGCTTAATAAATACTTGACTAATGGATTGACTAATGGGAAAGTTTTGCATAAGGATATAGAAGCCTAGAACTTCATATTTGGTACTATATGTGGTAACCCCTGATGACTGCCGCTGGTAATACTAAATACATAAAAATCCCTCTTGAAACTTACCAAAACACAGAATATTACTGGCATTTTTCCTTAGCTTGGTTGAATTTTAAAAATACCTGTGTTCCTGGCAATAAAGAGATATATGTGTATGTGTGGGTTAGTATTTATACATGTATTTCCCAGATCTGTCTGCTGAAAGGGCCTAAAAACAATGATACTCCAGTAGCAATCGTAGGGCCAAGATCTTGGTCCTTCTAAATACCATTCCTACAGTAAAGGGAAGCAGAACTCCCTGGAGAAATGATTGGTTTCTGAATTGGGGCAGGAAAATAAAAGATGAGCCTGGAGCATCCCCTGGTAACTAAAAGTAAAGAAATAGTCAAAAATGATGGGAGTGTATGTTACAAGCACACAAGAGCCGATATCAGGGAATCCCAGTGGCCAAATCTAGAATATGAGAAATAAAATATCCCTAACTCCATACTGATAGATAAATGGGTGAAAAGGGACATTTCTTCCTTATAGAATTGTAATTCCTTTTAATTAAAAGATACAGAAGGAATGATGGAAACAGAAGTCACCATTAGACACACAACACAGTAATAATTGTCCCTGGCAAGAACCATGATTGATTCTAAAATGAGTGGGCTAACATACTATAAGAAACAGAATATTTAGAAAGTCTCAAAGTATCTCCCTATAGGATGTTCATTAATTACAATAGGAAAAATAATAACTTTACAAAGGAGAAACCTGGCAGACTTCACCTTAACCAAGTGATCAAAGTTAAATCACCAGTAACAAGACCTGTACCTTCTGACATAAGAACTGAGGAGGACACAAGATCATTTCTGTTGCCTAAAGTGAGTGATATCAATCTAATCATGAGAAAATGTAATGCAAATCCAAATTTAGGGACATGCTACAAAATAACTGTTAGTATTCTTCAAAAGTGTCAAAGTCATGAAAGAGAAAGACAGAAACTATATCAGATTGGAGGAGACTGAGGAGGACTAAATGCAATGTGAAGTGAAATCCTGAACCAGAAAAAGAATATAAGTGGGAAAACTGCCAACATTCAAATAAAGTATACAGATTACTTAATATTATTATGTCAGTGTTCATTTCTTGGTTTTGATAATTATAAATTATGATTTCATTTTTAACAAATTTTTTTAATATGCTCTTACTGATGCTCAACAACTGGCTTAAATGAAGACAGTATTGATGATTTTAGAATAAGTCAGTTTATCAACAATATGCATGAAACAGCACTGTTCTTAAAATCTAAAATCAATTAGTGAAATTCACTTAAGGAGCTTGGGGGCAGTGTTAAAAGGGGCCAGGTTTTCACAGGCCCTTATCCATCTCTGCATGTTGGCTGGCACCATCATATTGCAGCCTTCCATCTGCTGGAACACAGACCACAGCACAACATCTGCTGAAGCGAGTTCATTCTCAGCAAGCCAGGGGCTCTTCCCAAGAGTAGCCTTCATGGAGTGGAACATAGTGGCGGCTTCTTCTTTCTAAAAAATGTTCATTTATTTATTTATTTTTGAGAAAGAGGGTGTGCACATGTGAGCAGGGGAGGAGCAGAGAGAGAGGGAGAGAGAGTCTCAAGCAGGCTCTATGCTCAGCACAGAGCCTGACATGAGGCTTGATCTCACCACTGTGAGATCATGACCTGAGCCAAAATCAAAAGTTGGATTTTGACCGACTGAACCACCCAGGTACCCCCATATAGTGGCTTCTTCTTTACTGCTTCCTTCTTTCAGCTGAAAAATAGCTATTATCTACCCAGGTTTTTACAAGGGTTAAATTTATAGCATTATGCTTCTGGCCAAACAAAAAATGTGCAATGTTTCTTTCTCCTTTGATGGGACACATCGTTTGGATACTGAACTGCATTTTAATCTTCAGCACATTCTTCCCAATTAGAATAAACCCCAGGTGATATTCATGAGGGGCTGGTTTTTTTGGTGTGCTTGCCAAAGCACTCGAGAAGACATTGGGCTCGCTGTTGACTGCAGCATGCATGAGAACAGTGAACAGGACCCTGCAGTACAGCACAAGGGGGGTGGGGGGAGGTGGGGTTTGTGTTAATCATGATCTTTCAGTGCCCTTGTCTTTCAGTGCTCCATAATCCTTTCCAAGCATGGAATTTAAGTCCAATGCATTGGTTAGTAAAGCAGTTGGCTCATCAGCTTGGATTGTGTTGGTTACATCCAAGTCCACATCTGACATGTCAGTCATCTTGGTGTGACCATTAACCATAGCTTTTCAGTTCAGACAGACATTTTAAAATACCTTGATGGGATTCAAGAGCTTGAAGAGTTGGGTCAGAGAGTCTTCCTGCACATGGTCTGCAACCAGAGAAGGAGAGATGTGTCACTTTGTGATAGGGCTTTACCTGATACACTGGCCTCATGAGGAAGCTGAGTATATGGGAATTCTATATTTTTGGTAACTTTCTATAATATTAAATGTATTTCAAAAAAAACCAAACCCTGTACTGTTGGGTTTTGATATATATTAATTGGACCAATAATATCTTCAATTTTCTTTCGATAAATTGGGCTTCATTTGACTTAATAAGAAAGGATCAATTTTTGGTTTAATTGTGTATTTGAGAAAGTATATTTATTTTACCTAGTGAAAATGCAGCCCGAGAAAAGAAAATAGATACTAATGATTTGCTATGGCTTTTAAAGACTTCTGTTCCCCAGTCTGAGAAAAGTTGGGGAAAAACTGAACCACTACTGACAGTCCTTTCCTGGGAGCCACCTGGAGGTTTGAACTTGTCCCAGTTCTGTCGGTTGTGATTTAGAAAACATTTCTCTGGAGCCAGGATTTGACTCCCTTTTAAGATTTTTTTTTTTTTTTTTTTTTTTTTCCTTAGCATCAGAAGGACTCTGAGCTAACAGGGCTTATAGTTCTCTATCTCATTTTGGCATATTTATAGCAGAAGGTTTGGCCATGGATGTGTTGAGTGTGGACGAGTTGGTGGCTGAAGCTGCATATAAAGCATTTGCAACTGTTCTTAGCCACTTAGAGACAGCAATGTGTTTGATTCTGGCTTCTCTCTTGTTTTGTAGTCCTAGAATATTCCTTCAAATGTAATATTCTTCTGGTTCTGTTTTGAAAACAGTAGCAGGGTTCCAAGGTGGCTCAGTCAGTTAAGTGTCCAACTCTTGTTTTTGGCTCAGGTCATAATCTCATAGTTCGTGGGTTCCAGCCCTGTGTCAGGTTCTGCACTGACAATGTAGAGCCTGCTTGAGATTCTCTCTCTCTCTCTCTCTCTCTCTCTCTCTCTCTCTCTCTCTCTCTCCCCCTCTCCCTCTCCCTCTCTCCCTTTCTCTTTCCCTTTCTCTATCTCTCTCTATCTCTCTCTCTCTTCCTCCTCCCCCTCCCCTGCTGGCTCTCATGCACTCGCTTTCAAAATAAATAAACTTAAAAAAAAAACAATAGCAAACCATTGGATTCAAAATGGCACAATGGACTTGGATACACATTTCTCCAGAAAAAGATACACAAATGGCCAACAACACATCAATGTCATTAGTCATTAAGATAATGCAGATTGGTGGCACCCAGGTGGCTCAGTCAATTAAGCATCTGACTTCAGCTCAGGTCATGATTAGTGACTTTGTGAGTTAGTGAGTTTGAGCTCTGCATCAGGCTCTGCACTGGTGGTGAAGAGCCTGCTTGGGGTTCGCTCTCTCTCCCTCTCTGCCCCTTCCCCACTTGCGTGCGCTCTCTCAAAATAAATAAAATTTTTAAAAATGCAAATCAGAACCACAAATCAGATACCATTCGTGCACACTAGGATGGCTATAATAATTAAAAACAAGAAAAAGGAAAGGGTTGGCAAGAATGTGGAGAAATAGAACACTGCCAGTAAGAATGTCAAATGGTGCAACCACTACAGAAAACAGTTTGGTAGTTCCTCAAAAAGTTAAACAGAATTACCATATGATTAGCAGTTCCACTCCTGGGTGTGTACCCAAAAGAACTAAAAGCAGGGACTCAAACTGATGCTCATAAAGCTAATATTCACAGAAGTATTATTCACAATATTCACAACCCATGTGTCAGCAGATAAGTGTATCAAACAAATTGGGATATATATTCACAATGGAATAGTATTCAGATTTAGAAAGAAATGAAGTTCTGATACATGCTACAACATGGATGAATCTTGGAAACATTATGCTAAGTGAAATAAGCCAGACACAAAAGGACAGAAATTACATGATTCCACCTATATAGAATATCTACAATAGGCAAGTGTGTAAAGAGACAAAGTGGATTAGAGGTTACCTGGGTTTGGGTGAGGAGGAGAGGGGGAGTTATTATTTAATGGGTATAGAATTGTTTGAAGTGATGAGAAAGTTCGGGATTTAGATAATGATAATGGTAGACAACATTGTGAATGCACTTAATGCCACTGAATTGCATGTTTAAAAATGGTTAAAATGAGGGGTACCTGGGTGGCTCAGTCAGATAAGCATCCAACTTCTGCTTAGGCCATGATCTCACGGTTTGTGGGTTCGAGCCCTGCGTCGGGCTCTGTGCTGGCAGCTCAGAGCCTGGCTCCTGCTTCAGATTCTGTTTCCCCTCGCTCTCTGCCCTTCCCCCACTCATGTTCTGTCTCTCTCTCTCAAAAATAAAACATTTAGGAAAAAATGGTTACAATGATAAATTTATGTTACGTATTTTTTTTACTATAATTTCTAAAAATATATATATTTTTTAAAAAAAATTTTTTTTTCAACGTTTTTTATTTATTTTTGGGACAGAGAGAGACAGAGCATGAACGGGGGAGGGGCAGAGAGAGAGGGAGACAGAGAATCGGAAATAGGCTCCAGGCTCCGAGCCATCAGCCCAGAGCCCGACGCGGGGCTCGAACTCACGGACCGCGAGATCGTGACCTGGCTGAAGTCGGCCGCTTAACTGACTGCGCCACCCAGGCGCCCCATAAAAATATATTTTTTAAAAATACCAAAACCTCCACCAAATGTAATCCTTAGTGTCTGTTGAAATTAGTCTTACAATTGCCAAGAAAATGGGGGCTTGTATCAGACCATTGATTTTTCATGTGCCCATCTGCATTCTACCTAGGTGTGAGTACTGATGTAAAAAATAATGTCAGGATCAAAAATATTTTCTTCTTAAACTAGTAGTAGATTGCAGGATTCGTTTAATTGGCAAGTTTCATCTACTATTTGTAGAACTTCTTCCTGCCCTATCCACAGCATAGCCATATCTCCCTGTATCAGGTATGATGCTCTGTGTCTGCCAGTGGTCTGTCAGGGTACTCAAAAGTATGTACCTGAAGAGAATGAAAGGTTTCCAGTATAGCTTTAGATCAGCCTTCAAGACAGAAAAGAGCTAATCGTAAAAGATCAAATGATATATTTGACTATATAAAATTTAAAACTTATGTTTATTAAAATTCACCTTTAGAGAAAATGAGTAAAGATATTTACCACATGTATAACTGACCAAGGATTAGTTTCCAGAATATAGATCTATATCTAAATTAATGTGAATCAGTATGGAAAAGATAGTTCAGTATGAAAGTGAGCAAAAATTAAAAAATAAATGAAAACCAAAGACCAAATTAAGAAAATAAATGAAAACCAAAGACAAAAGGCTGATTCTTTGAGAACAACATCTCTAGCCAGACTGGTCAGGAAAAGGAGATGACATAAATGTCCAATATCAGAAATGATATATGTGTCTTCACTAGGGTCTACTGATATTTAAAGATAAAAGAATATTTTGAGAAACTTTATCCCAATAAATTCTACAACTTAGATGAAAGAGGTAATTTCTTGAAAGATACAAACTATGAAAATTTTCATGAAGAAATGGGGACTCTGAATAGCCCTATCAAATAAATTGAAATTGGAGTTCAACACATTCTAGCAGAGAAAACTCCAGGCCCACACAGCTTCACGGTGAATTCTACCAAACATTTAAGAAATAGTAGTTCTACAGAAACTCTTCCAAAAAAAAAATTAGAGAGTATGTCCCAACTCATTCAGCAAGACCACTATGAGAAAATAAATGCCCCTCACCAACCTAGATGTAAAAAATTTGAATACAATTTTAGTCGATTGACTAGAACAGTGTATTAAAAGCACACTGCATCATAACCAGGTAAGGTTTATCTGAGTAATACAGGGTAGGTTTAACATTCAAAGGTTAAATGGAATTCGTCATATTAATAATCTAAAAAAAGAAAAACCATCTATATCTTAGCAGATGCAGAAAAAGCATTCAACAATATCCAACATCTGTTCTTGATAAAACAACAACAGCAGCAAACTGGGAATAGAAGGATAGTTCTTTAACCTGAGGGCATCTATGAAAAACCTCTAGCCAGCATCATAATGACAAAACAGTTGCCTTGCCCCACAAGATCAGGAATAAGACAAGGATGTTCATGCTCTCCACTTCTAGTTGACATTTTCCTGGAGGTTCTGGCCAGTGTGGTTAGGCAAGATAGAAATAATAAAAAGGCATTCCAATTGGAAAGGAAGAAGTAAAACTCTTTATTTGCAGACAACATAGAATTTTGTCTTCAGTCAGTCAAGTGTAAGAGCAGAATAAAATCCTGCAAAGGACGCAAAATTGACCTGAACGCCCTTTCTTAGAAAGCTACTTTGAAGACATCTTCCACTCTAAGAAGTAAACCAAGAGTGGGAGAAGTAGAGGACCATAGAAGGAATGACCCTCAACCCTCACCCTGGTCAGCGTGACAGCTGTGTGGCAGGCCTGGAGGACACTTTAGGTCAGAGCACAAGGGGAGCCCAGGAGACAGAGAAGATTGGCAGACCAGAGAGCATTCAAGCTGGAACAGTTGAGGTTCTAGTGGAGACAAGAAGTTACAAAGGTGAAAACCTGCAGGAGAGGTAGCCATCTATGAAAGCAAGCCAGGGTACAGATGCGAGGCCCATGGACGTGTGGCATACATTTGAGCAGTATAGTGGGAAGTATGAAAAAAGAATTTCAAGTTTAAGGAATTTTTTCTAAAAGGGCCTAGGGAATGAGGATGAAATGGACCAAAGAGAAGGGATATTCTTAGTCTTATATTGACTTACTCATAAATGCTTCTCATTTTTGTTCAGATTATGGAGCCAATTTTGTACACCGGAGTGTAAAGGAGACATGTAGTGACAGAAGGTTAGATGTGGAAGTTAGACAAAGGGCAGCCTGGACTTTGTTTTTTTGTTTTTTGTTTTAATCTCCTTGGGTTAGGTTTCTAGGTATTGTGTTTTAAATCCTTTGTTAACGATTCCGAAGAAATAACGGATAACCTGTTGGGTAAAAAATGGGCACGGTAAGCTGTTTTGCCTGAGTACAGCACGGAGAGTAGAAAGGTGTCAACTTAGAAATGCTGGTGGTTTGGTGAGGCAGAAGTTCTGTCTGGTGAGGTTAGAATCGCCTGATGCTTAGTGTGGGCAGAAGACTTCTTTTTGGGACTGTTTTGCTGGAAGAAGTCTTGTCTCTACGTGACTCTGCCAGGCAGAGAGAAACAGAGCAAGAAAATGACACAGGGAATGGCAGTATCACAGAGCAGTTGTATAAGTAGAGGGTTAAATCATGTTAGGTGCGGGTGTCTCCAGTGAACACAGTTCTTTTGAATGGTACAGGAGTCAGTCGTTGAAAATCAGAGGGCTGCAGAGGAGAGTGGGAAATAAACAGAGATTAACCCCCGATCAGAGGTTAAGTAGCAGACTTAGAGTTGGGGTGAGTGGTCAGCTGTCTTCTGGAAAGAGGTCTGTTGGTCATTGTTCCTACATTGATCTTCAGTTGGTTCATGGCAGGTGATGTGCTGTGAGACGGCAAGTGCCAGCAGTCTGTGCTGCATAGACCCAGCCTGTGTAGACATTTGTTGACTGGCTGCCTTTTTTTCAACAGGCGTGGTGTCTGTCTGTTTTGAGGGAGACAGTGATGGTTACATCAACTTGGTGGCCTACCCTTATGTGGAAAGTGAGACTGTGGAGCAGGATGACACACCAGAGCGGGAGCAACCTCGGCGCAAACACTCCCGCCGGAGCCTGCACCGGTCAGGCAGTGGCAGTGACCACAAGGAAGAGAAAGCCAGCCTGTCCCTTGAAACCTCTGAGAGGTAAGGGGGTGGTGAGCAGGGTGAAGGTGCATGACTGGTCCTGGCATTACAAACACTCAAGACCTCTCTAGAGTCCTGACACATGGGGAAGTAGGGCCCAAGCTTGGGGAAAGATGGCTGGTATTCTTTGGCTACCACCTGAGTGTGTCACATCACCCCAGTGATGCTGTCTTCTGTGTATGGATGTAGCTGGTCAAGAGAGAGTGATGGTGAAGATCTCAGCCCTTCAGAAGCAAGGACTCCCCGTGCTCTGTGCTCTCCAGCTTTGTTGTGTCTCACACATAAGGTCAAAATGCCTTGGTCCACGGTGAGGTTGCACCTGCTTTCAGACCTTGTAGGACTGCCCAAGCGCAGTGAGAGGCCATCCAGACCGGTGTTCTTTAAGGGTTCTGTACAAGGTTCTTTGACCTCTATGAGGTCAGCTGTTAACCCTTTCCCTGCAACTAAAATTTAGTTTATTGCATTGGAAATTATTTTTCTTGTAGATTAGGAAAATAGTCTATAAAGCATTGTCTCTCTTGATATTTTATGCAAGAAATGTGAACTCTCATAGGGTAGCTATCATCAAAAGGACAGATAATAAAAGTGTTGATGAAGATTTAGAGAAATTGGAACCCTCTTAAATTGCTGATGGGAATGTAAAATAGTGCAGCCACTCTGGAAAAATAATTATTCTTCAGAAAGCTAACCCCATCAATGCTACTCCTAGGAATAGGAGTATTTACCAAGAGAATTGGAAAAATACATTCAGACACAAAACTTGTAAACAGATGTTTATAGTTGAATTATTCCTAACAGCCAAAAAATGAAAACAACTGTGTCCATCAGCTAATGAATGGATAAATAAATGTGGTGCATCCATATAATAGAATATTATCCAGTGATAAAAAGGATTGGAATGCTCATGAGCCACGACAGGGATGAACTTTAAAAACTAAAGTGCTGAGTGAAAGAAGTCAGTCACAAAAAAAACACGTGTGATTCCATATATAGAAAATGTTCAGAATAGGCAAGTGCATGAGACAGGAAGGCAAGTTAAGGTATACCAGGGGCTGAGGGGGAGAGGAGGATAGGAAGTGACTGCTAATGGTGATAGTGTTTGTTTTGGGGGTAATGAAAATGTCCTAAAAATTAGATAGTGGTGAAGTTTTATAACCTTGTAAATACACTAAAGAAACCATGAGTTGTAAAAAAAAAAAAAAATTTTTTTTAAATAATAAAACTAACGTAAGCTAAAAATAATGTGAGCTTCCTGAAACAAGGTAAAATCAAAATTCTATGACTAAATTACTTTATATTTAATTTGGGGGCACCTGTCTGGCGGAGTGGGTGGAGCATGCGACTCTTGATCTCTGGATTGTGAGTTCGAGCCCCATGTTACTAGGTATAGAGATTACTTTAAAAAAAAATCCTTTTTTTAAAGTATATTTAACTTCACTTAAAAATAAGTTTCAGTGAATAAGATCTGTGCCTCAACTTAGAAGTTAGATTTGGGACTTTTCTTATATGCGTGTGGCAGCACATTAGTTTATCTCTGACATCAGGTCAGTTGAGCAACACATGCTGTGCACCCTAGTTCCTGAAGCAGTAAGAGCCCAGAGTGTTCTGGCTCTCCTTACTCCCATTGATGGAAGAGGACACACACACATCGAGGAGCACAGAACCCCACGAGACTCTGGCTGAGTGTGTGATGTTTCCTCTCTGGGCCAGATCTGCATTTCTGGAGAGGAGAGGCCTTCACTCTGAGTAAGCAGGGTCTCCAGGAGTTAAGCTTTTTTTTTTTTTTTAATTTAGATTTTAGTTATTTAACATACAGTGCAATATTGGTTTCAGGAGTAGACTTCAGTGATTCATCACTTACAACACCCAGTGCTCATCATAACAGGTGCCCTCACTCATCTAGCCCATGCCCCCCCTCCCCCCCCCACCGCCCATCAACCTTCAGTTTGTTCTCTATCATCAAGTCTCTCTTGTGGTTAGTTTCCCTCTCTTGTCTCCCCCCTCTTCCCATACGTTCATCTGTTTTGTTTCTTAAATTCCACATGTGAGTAAAATCATATTGTATTTGTCTTTCTCTGATTAACTTATTTTACTTAGTATAACACATTCTAGCTCTATCCATGTCATCACAAATGGCAGGATTTCATTCTTTTTGATCGAGTAATATTCGTGTGTGTGTGTGTAAAATAGACTCTGGTCTGCAGAAGCACTTCTTCAGGGCTTCTTGTTCATTCCCCAAGGGGCTTCCTCTTCACTGATGATTGTGGGACCTAAGCTTAGTCATTCATGTGACAAGGAATGTTCCCCAAGTCCTCAAGCCCATAGCTGGCATTGAAGCCTTTCTCTCAATAGCTCTTTAGAGTGGGCTTTCTTTGGTCCGCCAAAGGTACAGAAATTGCTTCACGAATCATCTGGTGAAAAGCCAATGAACATAGAATAACATCAAAGTCTACCCATGTCCAGGTTCAAGGCTCTGCTCTGAAAGTGACAGCTCTGTGTGCAGTGACCAGACCTCTGGCCTGTTCTCAGAGGCACTAAGTCTCTTCTAGGAATGTAGCTTATTCTTCACCAGGGCCAGAGCTACAATACCAAGGGTAATGCCAGGAGGAATGGGTGCCCTGTGCGGGCACGGAGGACTTATTTGGGTTTACTTGGCAGATGAGTAAGCCTTATTGTTTCTTAAAGAGGATCACAAAGAAAGCATCCATGAATGGCCTTAGCCATGCCCTCACCAGAAGAAAATGAGAGTTTTATGACGCTGAGAGGCATTGGTGGCTCCTCTACTTTCAGTTAAAGGGGAAAGGGATCTCTGCCCGTGTCTCTCATCCATTTCACCCAGTCTGTCCAATCACCCTGCAGGGGAATGTCAGCAATTTCTGGTACACACCAGCCCTGGTGGCTAGCTCAACTGCATGACTTACTCCATCTACAGTTAAAGGAGAGGCCAGAAGTTCTGGGGAGGACGGTGGCATTTGATATTGCTGCAGTGCTCTGCCTCTGCTCGGAGCTGCAGGCTTGCTCTGCCGTTTGCAGCGCACATGGCTTCTCCGGTGCTTGGCTTGGCTTGGCTTGGCTTGGTGTGGTGAAGGAACATTGCAAGTTACTTCAAAGATTTTTGTGTTGGTGGGAAAAAGGAAGTTGTAGTAAAGTCCTAATATTTTCAGTTGGAGTCACCTTCTCAATAAAACTCCTTTGTGGTTTGACTTATTTTAGAAATAAAATCCCCTTACTGAAATGGCTTCATGACTTCCACAGGCACAAACTTTGTCCACTGAGAAAGTTTCTTTGGGGCCTATCCTGCCTTTTTTTCTTTGATGTTTTTCTCTTTCTTCCAGGTTGATACACAAGCAGACAGACATTCATAAGCATATAATGTCAGCATATGCTTTCTTTAGATCTTATTAAAAATTTGGTTGTAGATGTGGACAGAAATATGATAATTACTCGTGTTCTTGACAGTGGTGTCCCGTGCTCCACCCTATATTTGTTAAGTGTGTAACTGCACGTTTGTCAATTTTTGTATTTTTTTTAAATTGTAAAGTACATCTAACAATGTATCATTTTCACCTTTTTTCAGTGTATAGTTCAGTAGTATTAAGTACATTCACACTGTTGTGCAGCGATCACTACTATCCGTTCTCAGAACTCCTTTTTATCTCTGCCAGAAGCTCCACACCTGTTAAATAACTCTCCATTCCCCTTCCCCCCAGCCCCTGGCAACTGCCTTTCTATTTTCTGTTTCTGTGAATGTGCAGTTCCCTCAGATGAGTGGAATCATACAGCATTTCTCCTTTTGTGTATGGCTTATTTCACTTTAGCAGGATGTTTCAGGGTTCATCCAGGTTATAGCATGCGTCATGTGTCAGAATTCCATTCCTTTTTATTGCTGAATGACACTCCCATTGTATGGGCACACCATGTTTTGTTTATCCATTTATCCACTGATGAACACTTGGGTTGCTTCACCTCTTATTTATTGTAATGATGCTGCAAATATTTGTGTAGTTTCTATTTGAGTTCTGTTTTCAGTTCTTTCAGGTATATACCTAAGAGTGCAATTGCTGGGTCATATATGATAATTGTACGTGTAACTTTTTGAGGAACCGCCAGACTTTTTCATAGCGGTTATACCATTTTACATGCTTTCCAGCAACATTTGAGGGTTCCAGTTTCTCCACATCCTCTACAACACTTGTTCTGGTTTATTTTTGTGATAGCCTTCCTAATGGATCCGGAGTGGTATCTTCATCACGTAATTTGGTGCAAAGAGTTATTTTTCAGACAGTTTCCAGAGACACAAGTATAAACACTACTTATTGCTCACTTTTATGCACTTGTGCATCTGGGGTCCCTGTGTCACCCATCACCAGGGTCTGGTGCCACCAGGGTGGCAGATTAGGTCTGATCCAGGTCTCCTTCACCCTTTTCACTGAGACCCCAGAGGGTGACTTGTCTGAGCCCCTTCAGCAATGTGTTATGTTCTTCCTTCTTAGCTCCCAGGAGGCAAAGAGTCCGAAGGTGGAGCTCCACAGCCACTCAGACGTCCCTTTCCAGATGCTGGATGGCAACAGTGGTCTGAGTTCTGAGAAGATCAGCCACAACCCCTGGAGTCTGCGCTGTCACAAGCAGCAGCTGAGCCGCATGCGCTCAGAGTCCAAGGACCGAAAGCTGTACAGTATCCTTGTGACTACTTCAGCGGTGTTCCTTGCTGCGACCGTGGGTAGCTCCTGTGTCAGGATACCTTCTAGTACCATGGCCAGGGCCCTCTGTTCAGGAGCCCCACTTGTTCTCATCTCCCTTTTTCATAGGCTCTTTGTCATTCTTTTTTTTTTTTTTTTTTAAGTTTATTTATTCTGAGAGAGAGAGAGCAAGCACACGTTGGGGAGGGGCAGAGATGGAGAGAGAGTCCCAAGCAGGCTCCGCACTGCCAATGAGAGCTGGACTTGGGGCTTGAATTCACAGACTGTGAGATCACGGCCTGAGCCAAAACCAAGAGTTGGATGCCCAACTGACTGAGCCACCCAGGCACCCCTGTCATTCTTTGTTTTATTGACATGTTTTTTTCTGCCTTTTGGGGCTGGTAAGCCTGAAGCTTCAACTTGGCAGTCTAGAAGAGTGCTGTTTGGTAGAACTTTCTGAGACCATGGAAGTATCTGTATCTGTGTTTAGTATGGCAGCCACCGGCCATACTGAGTAACCAAAATGTGGCTGCTGTGCCTGAGTTACAGAATTTTATACTTATTTAAATTGAAATTGCCAGATGTGGCTAGTGGCTACCAGATTTGTCAGTGCCGGTCTAGAATCAGGGATCTGCATTTGTGTGCACACGTGCATATGCACACATACATTTCTCCACTCCCAAAAGAGAATAATTACAAAGTGGTACTTTTTTTTTGTCCAAAGAGAAACACCATACCTGAACAGCGTATAATAGTCTTTAAGGTGGTAAACGCAAAGAAATATTATAAAATGGGAATTCTGCTGGTCAGTTACTATCTGAAGCAGTAGGCAGTAAATGACTAATACTTACTGAGAAACTGAGGGGAATGTGTTGAGGCCTGTTTACTCAGTTTTCATAACAGTCTTTTGAAGGAGAAAATGTTACGATGCCAGTTTAAAGATGAGGAGATGGCTGGGCACCTAGGTGGCTCAGTCGGTTGAGCATCCGACTTCGGCTCAGGTCATGACCTCACGGTTTGTGAGTTCGAGCCCCGCATCTGTGCTGCCGGTTCAGAGCCTGGAGCCTGCTTCGAATTCTGTGTTTCCCTCTCTCTCTGCCCCTCCCCTGCTCACACTCTGTGTCTCTCTCTCTCAAAAATAAATAAACATTAAAAATTTTTTTTAAAGATAAGGAGATGGAAGCCCAAGGGGGTTAAGTGTTCTGCCCAGGCCCATGAGAGGCCAAAGCAAGATTCAAGAGCCCATGCTCTCGGGCACTGTGAGATATTTCTGCAGCCCTTTTTAAGTTTTATTGTCATTTGTTTATAAGTTATTGCAGATGATGAAATTAATAGCCAAATTTAATGGTTTTCTAGTAGATCTTCTTTAAAGAATTAGGAGATGTTAACATGTGCATCATCGAGCAATGCCAAGTATGTTATCATCCAAGACTGTGGTTGCTTCATGGTCCTCCAGTATGGAACTGAGGTCCAGGCTTTGGCCCTGATGACTTTTGGCAGCCTTGTGACTAGCCTGTGTACCTTTATCCAGGGTGGTTGCAGACCACAGATTTAAATGAGGACATGAGTATAAATACCAGCCGGCCAGGACCATAGAGGCATTTTGAGCAGAAGGTCCTAAAAGTACTAAGGGACAAGCTGAAGTATATAGTCCACTGGTTTGAAGTTTAGTCAGTAAATGGCAGGATAGAAATGTATTATTTATTTACTTACTTAAAGTTTTTTTTTTTTTTTTTTTAATTTATTTTGAGATAGAAGAGTGTGGGAGGGTGCAGAGGGAGAGGGAGAGAATCCCAAGCAGCCTCCGCGCTGTCAGTGCACAGCCTAATGTGGGGCTTGAACTCAAGAACTGTGAGATTGTGACCTGAGCCGAAGTCGGATGCTTAACTGAGCTACCCAAGTGCCCTGACATGGTAGAAATTTAAATCCATCTTTTCCTAAGATTCCTGTTCGGAAGTGGTAAACCTGATTTCTCGTGTTTGTGATAGTGCTGTGAAGATGTCTTCCCTATTTCTTTTAGGCCTGGATGCGGTATGGCTTGAGCAGGGCCTTGGTTTACTTACGGTGCCAGGGATGCATGTGAATCTGGCAGACCTTCTTTAGTTTGTGTATGCCTACCAGACAGAGTAAAGTAGAATAAAATAAATGTGATGGTATCAGCAGATTGTCATAGATCCATACCGTGGAAAATTATTCAGCCATAAAAAAGGAATGAAATTTTGTCACATGCTACAGCATGGTTAAAACTTGAAAACATTTTGCTCTGAAACAGTCAAACACAAAAAGACAAATATGAAGTATCTAGAGTAGGCATACTCATAGAGACAGAAACTGGAATGGCAGTTCCCAGACATGGGGATGTGAAGAGGAATGGGAGTGTGTGTAGTGGGTACAATTTCTGATTTCTGTTTGGGAACATAAAAAAGTTCCAGAGATGAAGGGTGATGGTGGTTGCACAGTAATGTGAATGTACTTAATGCCACCGAACTGTGCAGTTAAAAGTAGTTAAAATGGCGCGGGGGTGGGGGGGCAGTGCCTGGGTGGCTTAGTCGGTTAGGCGTTCAACTTCGGCTCAGGTCATCATGATCACACAGTTTGTGAGTTCGAGCCCTGAGTCGGGCTGTCTGCAATCAGTGCAGAGCCTGCTTCGGGTCCTCTGTTCCCATCTCTCTCTGCCTCTCCCCAGCTACTGCACGTGTGTGCTCTCTCTCTCTCAAAACTAAATAAACACTTTTAAAAAATAGTTAAAATGGTAAATTTTGTTATGTGTATTTTGCCACAATAGAAACATTTTTGAAAATAATTGATAGGCCTGTGGTGTGAAATCTACATTTGAGAATTTGTGAGGTGAATACAGATTACATTTAAAGAGAATGCCCCCTTTTATAGAAAAACTTGGTTGTGGTTTCATGGTTGGGGCTGATGGTGAGTGTGGCTGTTACTCTCCTTGACGTGGTCCAGAGTTCCTCTTGCTTGAGAACGTGGTGCACCACTTCAAGTACCCCTGTGTTCTGGACCTGAAGATGGGCACCCGGCAGCATGGTGATGATGCATCAGCTGAGAAGGCTGCCCGGCAGATGAGGAAGTGCGAGCAGAGTACGTCAGCTACACTGGGTGTCAGGGTCTGTGGCATGCAGGTGAGTTGCCCTGGTGAGAGCCTAGCTGCTGCCGCCCACGTGTTTGGGGTTGCACATGTGCCTGCCTGCTATCCATGCCAGGTGTCCTCCGGGCCCACAGTGGTCCAGAATCTCCTCCGAGAGGGTGAGTGCCCCACGGGATGCTGAGTGCATCCTTATAGGTATGTTCCCTGAGCCCTCTCGGCCTTACCTGATGACCTTTGGGCTCCAGACACAGAGCCACTGTGAGAGCCTGTTGCCTTGACATTGGGACGATTAAGGGTGGTCAGAAGTACTTTTGACAGTGCCTGCCCAGGGCACTATAAGGTCATCAGACCTTTCTGGTGCTCACCCCCTCTGTCTCCTGGGCTTTCAGGTATACCAGCTGGACACAGGACACTACCTCTGCAGGAACAAGTACTATGGCCGTGGGCTCTCCATTGAAGGCTTCCGCAACGCCCTCTATCAGTACCTGCACAATGGCCTGGACCTGAGGCGTGACCTTTTTGAGCCCATCCTGAGCAAACTGCGGGGCCTGAAAGCTGTGTTGGAGCGGCAGGCATCCTACCGCTTCTATTCCAGCTCCCTGCTTGTCATCTACGATGGCAGGGAGTGCCGGGCAGAGTCCTTCCTGGACCGCCGGGCCGAGATGCGTCTCAAGCACCTGGATACTGGGCTCCCTGAGATGGCGCCACCCTGTGGCCCTAGCACCAGCCCCAGTAGCACCAGCCCTGAGGCCGGCCCCTCCTCTCCACCCAAGGTGGATGTCCGCATGATCGACTTTGCACATAGCACGTTCAAGGGCTTCCGGGATGACCCCACCGTGCATGATGGGCCAGACCGAGGCTATGTGTTCGGCCTGGAGAACCTCATCAGCATCATGGAACAGATGCGGGACGAGAACCAGTAGGCCCCGCCCTGGGCCCCCAGAACCCCTTCCTCTCCACCCGCAGGCAGGGACCATTGCTCTGACTGAACTCGCCGTGAGGACACACAGACTTGCTTTTAAAGGGTTATATTTCTCTTTGGTGTAAACTAAAAGAAATGTTTTTAGCTGTAGCCTGGAATCCATATATATAAAGTGAAGGAGGGCACAACACACATCCTCAAGCCAGGCTTCTTTAGCTCTACAGTTCTGACTGCTGTGTCCAGGCTGACTTAGGAAGGAAGAGGTGCCCTTGGTGGATGGGCTTGGCAGCAGGGACAGGGTGCCCTTGGACGTTGGTTTCTCTTGCCTAGGTCTTTGGGGTCTGTGGCTATAGGGCCCTGCAGGTTTTAGGGTGAAGCACTGGGCTGGTGCAGGTTCCCTCTGTGCTCACTCATCCTTTGTTCCTCAGAAGTAGAGGATTGGGTGCCCAGCTCTTGGGGACTTTCTAGTCTGGTGGTGTGGGCATCAGCCAGTGCTTTAACAGATGCCCCCAGGATACCACAGGGCCAATTGCACATAGCTGGACCCGTCCTTCTCAGTTCTGACCTTGGCGTGAGGCTAGATTCATGAAGCTGTGCTGAAGCCAGCTTTTGACAGAGAGTAGGCCATGGGATTCCCAGGCACTCTTTGGCACTTGAACCTGCTCCTCTTCCTGCCTGCACACCCCAGCCAGCCTTTCTCACCAAGATCCCTTGCCTGAAGAGGCTACCCCTTCCTGCCCCACTGAAGGGGTCCCTGCTGTATTTGCCAGGGAGAGTTAATGTCCCAGCAGGCTCCAGGGCCTCTGGTGGCTCTGGCCCAGACAGTATTTGCAGTTCTTGGGCTATGGGTGGGAGTCCTCTTCCTCTAGCTTGGGCAGCTGTGCTGCCTGTGGATGGGCTGCCCGTCCCAGGGCTCAAGGGCTGTGGTCCGCTCAGGGTGTCACCTTTCCCCAGGCTAAGCTCAAGGCAGCAGCCCATTGTAAGGAGCTCCAGTCGTGGGAGGGAGAGCTTTTTTTAAGCTTGTCTTCTCATAGGGACATTGTTTGGGCCCTGGGTGCAGGTGCCCAGATTCTGCTAATGAGTTTTGTCTTATCATTCCTGGGATCCATCAGTCTGTCCATTTCTCCATCTGCCAGCCCTTGTTACTTGGGATCTTTCCCCTGGGCTGTAGCCTTGTTTATTAGTAAATATTGGTTTCCATCATGCTTTCCTCAGCAAAATAGTCTTTTCCATTTCTGAGGTGAGCTTTGGCCCTTGTGCCTGTTGTCAGCAGGTGCTACCTTTTTACAAAGAACTGGTAGCAGATGAATTGTATGAGATATTTCCCGGCTGGCCCAGCACCTTGTCTGTAGGCCTGGAGTGTGGCCCTGCTCAACAGTGTGGTACAGTGAAGGCCCAAGGGGCAACCCTTCTTGTGGTTTCAGTAATTTTTGCCGCCAGCCCTTAATGGCACAGAGACCTGCCACCTCTAACATGTGGCCAGGAGGTGACACGGCACTCAGCCATTGCCATGGTTAGTGCCCTCACCTCTGGGCCTAGGGCCGCTGTCGTTGTCACTTTTGGCATGGCCCTTGTTTGGGCATTAAAGGTAAGCCTGCCAGTCTGTATATGAGAAGCCTTGGTAACTGGTGGACTACTTTCCTAATCCTTAGAGATGCAGCCTCACACATTTTAAACGGGCTCCTTGATGGATCCCATCTCTCTCGGCCCTCTGATCCTGGTGCCAGTGGTGGGCAGGTTCCCATTCCTTGGGGCTGGGAGGGACAGCTTGCCTGTTTCTGGTCAATAATGACCATCTTTCTTGTACCATTCTGTGGCTTCAGCCATAAGGGTAGTAGCTCTTCATTAGTGCAGACCGTCGTTTCCTGGCAGGGCAAAGGCCAAGACAGAGTCAGGGGCTGCTTGGGACTCCCTTCAGTTGAAACTCTCCAGCCTGGGGATGTGCTGTGCCACCTCAGTTCCTGTATTTGGGGGAGCAGATGCTGCCCCATTCTCTTCGTAGTGAGAGAGCTATACCCACTTACCTTCAGTGTTTTCCTGGCACTAAAAAGAGCAGAAGGGTCTGGGATTTGCTGCTTCTCCATTTGGGCAGGACCCCTCTTTTCGGCACTTTTGACACTGGGGGGACCCAGCTCTGTTACCTGGTGGGTGTTGGGCTTGTGTGTGCACACATGCTCTCTCTCTCTGCCTCTACTCTCTCCCAGGTCCTTGCCAGAGAGCCCTGTCCCTGCCAGGCCCTGCCTTCCCAAACCCCAACTTGGGACCAAAGTACAACGCGGGATCATGGGTTGGGGCGCTCAAGTGACCCCCCTCTATAGTGCTTACTTGGGCCAAGTCAACACCAGCCCCCTGGGCTAGGGGGGGTGGGGTGGGACCGGTGGTGCTTAACGAGGAAGGGGACCAGTGTAGCAACTTGCAGGAGACCCCACCTCTCCCTCCCCTCACATTGGGGCCTGTGCAGTGGGTGTGGGGGTTTCCCCAGGGGCCAAAGCCCTGGGCTAATTCAGTAGCCGCTGCTCACTCGCGCACATCTGGCCACGTGCACGCCCCCTAGATGCAGATTGCTTGGAACTTTAAAGCTGTTCAATTTGGTTTTGTTTGTGCTGATTTAAAAAAATGTTTTAATGAGAAAAATTGGAGCACCCTGGGAAGGACGTGGTTCCTTTACTTCTCGGGGCACCGTAAGGCCTCGTCTCTAGGAATCGTTCTTTGCTCCACTTTCCTGGAAGCTGCCTAAACCTGCCCAAGCTGCCCCAGGTCTGCACCCTCTTCCACTCTCGGCTCCGCCCACGGCTGGGCCACTGCGTCTCCTAGGGACCTTGCGTGCGGGGGAGGGGTTCTCGGGCCTTGGGCCCGGCGGCCCCTTTCTGTACACCTAGCGCTGCCCGCCCCGCTTGTGTCTGAGGTCGTGTATGTCAAAATAAAGCCGCTAGAAACTGAGCTGTGTCCGCGTCTTTGTAGTCCCGCGGCTCCCGGGAGGCAGGCCCAACCCCGTTGCCCCGCGTCCCTCCGCCGCGTCCCACGAGCCGCTGCGCCGGGGCGGGGCCGGAAACGGCCGCGCGGCAGCAGACCCCGGCACCCGTCGGCGAGAGAGCCTCGCCCTTGGCGCCAGTTCCGCCTTTGGATCCGCCAATGGGCAGCTGACCCGCAGACCCCGTCCCGGTCCCCATGGCAGCTCGGCGTGCTCGGGCTCTCATTGGCTACGTCTGCCAGAACGCCGCGCCCCAGCGCTCCGACGTCGGCGTCCGTGCCACGTATACGGCAGCCGATTGGCCGGCTCGGGCCAACGTCACCCCCCGCCTAGGTCCGGCCTGAGTTCCGGGCCAGCAGCTCTCCGTCTGGCGTCGCTTCTTCCTGTGTGTGGTCCCGGGTAGGCGGCAGGGCGGACTGGGCGGCCAAGGCAGAGCCAGAGTGGGTCAGTCTGGCAGGTGAAGGGCTCGGGCCGCGGCGGGAGTTCGCGGCAGGGCTCGGCCGGGCGGGCCGGGCCGCGGACGCTTCGGAGTCTGGGACTCACTCTCCGGCCGCCCGCAGGCGCGATGAAGGCACTGATCTTGGTGGGCGGCTATGGGACGCGTCTGCGGCCGCTGACGCTGAGCATCCCGAAGCCACTGGTGGATTTCTGCAATAAGCCCATCTTGCTGCACCAAGTGGAGGCGCTGGCCGCGGTAAGACCCGGGGTCGGTGTCGTGGTGGGACCTGGCAGGACGAGGGACTAGGTCGTGAATGCCCGTGCCTTCTGGCTGAGACCTTCTGTCGGCCGGCGCTGTTTTGTCCAACAGGCAGGCGTAGACCACGTGATTCTGGCGGTTAGCTACATGTCTCAGGTGCTGGAGAAGGAAATGAAGGCGCAGGAGCAGAGGGTGAGGCTCGGACTCTTGACCTTTTTCTTTGCTCCCCGCGCAACCACCCATCCTGTTGGGAGGAACCTGACAGGCGGCTTATCCCTTTCAGCTGGGAATCCGAATCTCCATGTCTCACGAAGAAGAGCCTTTAGGCACAGGTCAGTAAAGACAGGAAGGTTCCTTTGGGGTTTAGGGTCTGAGAAGGGGTAAGACTCAGCGTGGATGGGGTATGCTGAGCCTGGTTCCAAAGGTTCAAACCCCTAGAAAGATGGTGACCTGCACCTCTCTCCTAGCTGGGCCCTTGGCACTGGCCCGTGACTTGCTCTCTGAGACTGCAGATCCTTTCTTCGTTCTCAACAGTGATGTGATCTGCGATTTCCCCTTCCAAGCCATGGTGCAGTTCCACCGGCACCATGGCCAGGAGGGCTCCATCCTGGTAAGGGATCAGGTCTTTCTTCTCTGACACTCCTGCCCCGATGCCCAGCCTCTTCCAGTCTGCGGCCCTTAACTATCTGCTTGTGTTGTGGGTGCAGGGCTGTGCAGTATGTGTCTTTAAGCATTTGGGGCACAGCCCCGGAGATTTAGGACAGTATGCATAGCATATCAAGGCTCAGGCACACTGGATTGGGCCTGAGGTCCCCCTCTACTCAGGTGACCAAAGTGGAGGAACCCTCTAAGTATGGTGTGGTGGTATGTGAGGCTGACACAGGCCGCATTCACCGGTTCGTGGAGAAGCCGCAGGTGTTTGTGTCCAACAAGATCAACGCAGGCATGTACATTCTGAACCCTGCAGTGCTGCGGCGCATCCAGGTGTGTAGAAGCCAGCTGCTGGGTGGGCTGGGGCAGGGCAGGCCCCTACCCCCCTGACCCTGCTTACGAGTTGCCCACTCCCACAGCTGCAACCTACATCCATTGAGAAGGAGATCTTTCCTGTCATGGCCACGGAGGGGCAGCTATATGCCATGGAGCTGCAGGGTGAGGCAGGGAGGCCACAGGCTGGGGGTGGGGTGAGGCTGGGCTGAGCCCCTGATGCATTTCCTCCCAACAGGCTTCTGGATGGACATAGGGCAACCCAAGGATTTTCTCACTGGCATGTGCCTCTTCCTACAGTCCCTGCGACAGAAGCAGCCTGAGCAACTGTGCTCAGGCCCTGGCATTGTGGGCAATGTGCTGGTGGTAAGGCCCCTGCCCAGCCCATCGTAAACCCACGTCCCCCCCCCCGCCTTCATCTCAGGAGACAAGTGGTTCACTTGTATTTCCCTCATTGTCCTTAGGACCCAAGTGCCCGCATTGGCCAGAACTGCAGCATCGGCCCCAACGTGAGTCTGGGTCCTGGCGTGGTAGTGGAGGATGGTGTGTGCATCCGGCGATGCACAGTGCTGCGAGACGCCCATATCCGATCCCACTCCTGGCTCGAGTCCTGCATTGTGGGCTGGCGCTGCCGCGTGGGCCAGTGGGTAAGCCTGTGGGCTGGGCCAGATGGGGAGAGGGGCAGGGAATGTGCCTGCCTTGCTGACCAGGCCTGCCCCCTCCCTCGAGGTGCGCATGGAGAACGTGACAGTGCTGGGTGAGGACGTCATAGTTAACGACGAGCTCTACCTCAACGGGGCCAGTGTGCTGCCCCACAAGTCTATTGGCGAGTCGGTGCCGGAACCACGCATCATCATGTGAGGGGATACCATGGGGCTGGCTGAATCTCCATTTCCCTACTGGCATGGGGAGCTCTGGCTTGACACCTCAAAAGGCCCTGGACTCGCCGTTATCTCAGAGGACTAGACAAGGCTGAAGCTGTTGGACACCTGCCCTCTCTTGTGGACGTAATCTGGCAGGATCCTTGCTGGGCATCCTCTACAAAGCCTACTCCCTCAAGAAGGTCCGGGCCAGGGCTGTATGGAATAATAATTTAATGTTCACTGTGGCCCTGACTGAAAGTCAAGCTCAGGCACAATTAGGACACGGCTGGGTTCCCGCCAATGAGGTTACGCTCAGACAAGGAGGTTGGACATGGCGGGGATGGGGGAGGACATGGGGAATAGGGCAAGAGGAGCTCATAAATAGGGCCCAGCCTGGGTCTGAGTTCAAGGGTGGAGGCTGCTGCTGTGTGGGCTAGGCTGCTGAGGAAGTGGTACTGGTACTGGCTGCCTTCTCCCAGTCCTCTACAGACACGATGGTGGCTTTGCAGAAGAAGCAATCCTTGTTGTTCATCAGATGCTGGTTGATGCAGGCTCTACAACGGGAGGAGGAGGAGGGTCTGTGTATCCCTGCTGCTTCCCCAGCCCCCTGCACCAATGGGGCCCACTTACTTGCAGGACTTGTGGCCACAGGGCTGGAACACGGCAGAAATGGGGTGAGCATAGCAGATGGGGCAGAGATCCTCCTCGCTGGTGGGCTGCAGGGAGCAGAGTGCAGGGTGGGCTGGGGTCAGATACCCAGACAAGGACACATGCCACGCCTGTGTGGTATGCACATTTGTGCTAACGTGTGTTTGGGTGGTGTGGACGTGTGTGCAGTGGCTCCCACTCACCAGGGAGGCAGCTGCTGCCTGGGCCGACGCAGAAGTCAGGTGTGCCAGCATCTGTTCCACCTGGGCCAGCTCCTCAACGCTGATGTAATCTGTGTCTGGGGGTTGGTGGCAGTTGTCAGACCCAATGTGGCCCTAGAACCCAGTGCCTCTTAAATACCACAACTTGGGAATTTGCTCTTCTGGAGACTCCTCACCTAGGCCAGTCCCAGATCCCTCTTCCCTGACCCACCCCTGGCCCACTCACAGCTCTGTAGGGAGAAGCGCTTCCGGTCAGGGGCAGGCAGGACAGTGCCAGGGGCAGGAGGCTCTGGCTGCCCCAGGAGATAGCATATAGAGCGGAGCTGGAAGCAAGGATCAGCCAGGAGCACTGACGTGGCTCTTTCTGTCCTGGGTGGGAGAGGGTGCAAGGGTAGTCAGAAGGTTGGGCCTATCTGAAAACGATACCTATTGGAGGGGTGGGGTGGACAATTCAGCCCACCTGAATTGCCTCTGTCCCACCTCACCTCCCTGCTGCTCACACTGCCACACCCCCTACCCTCCCCGCCCAGTCCTGGGTCCCAGTAAGAACCCATACAGCCCTTGTACCAGTTTAAATGGGTGACTAGCAGATACTGAAAGCCTACCTACCCCCTAATATACACTAACTCCAAAGAAAACAAATAAATAGCACTAGCAGCTTAAAGGCGTGCCTCCCAGGTTTCCCTGCTACTATTCCCGGGAAGACAGGCACCGGGGAAAGCCATAGGCTAAGAACAGGCTGGGACATCAGAGACGGACTCGCGCCCCCTCTGGCGGCCACCCTGGGACCTAGGTCGAGGTTGGGGGGGGGGGGGGTGCCCCACCCCCTCCGGCCTGGGGCCAATGGGAGGCCGAGGCCCCGCCCTCCTCCAGGAGAGTATTTAGAAGCCGATCGGGGAAGCACCCGGAGAGCTGGGGAAGCCGGTGGAGGGAGTGCTGAGTGGAGCTCAGCCCCAAGTCCCGACCTGGACCCGGGAAGCAGGGGCGGTTGGCGTGTGGGGTGGAGCCCACATCCAGCAGAAGTGGGTGAGTCCTGGAGCCGCGCCCCACACAGAACTGCCCCATTCCACCCCCGGCAATCACCACCATGGCCTGGCTGGCGCTGCTAGGCGCACTGCTGTGCATGCCGCGTGTTGGGGTGGGCAGTCTGGGCTCAGAGGGCTTTTTGCCCTCCGCACCCCATAACTGCCCCTACAGATGTGTGTGCGCCGCTGACCTGCTGAGCTGCGCGGGCCTGGGGTTGCAGGACGTGCCGGCTGCGTTGCCTGCCGCTGCTGCGGACCTCGACCTGAGCCACAACGCGCTCCAGCGCCTCCGCCCCGGCTGGCTGGCGCCACTCTCCCGGCTGCGCGCCCTGCGCCTAGGCCACAACGAACTGGTCGTGCTAGGTCACGGAGTCTTCACCAACGCCAGCGGCCTGCGGCTACTCGATTTATCATCTAACGCGCTGCGGGCGCTTGGCCGCCACGACCTCGAAGGGTTGGGGGCGCTCGAGAGGCTGCTTCTGTTCAATAACCGCTTAGCGCACTTGGATGAGCACGCCTTCCATGGCCTGGGCGCACTCAGCCGTCTCTACCTGGGCTGCAACGAACTCTCCTCCTTCTCTTTTGACCACCTGCACGGTCTGGGCACGACCCACCTACGTACTCTGGATCTCTCCTCCAACCGCCTGGGACGCATCCCAGTACCTGACCTGGCTGCACTGCCAGCCTTTCTTAAGAACGGCCTTTACCTGCACAACAATCCATTACCCTGTGACTGCCGTCTCTACCACCTGCTGCAGCGCTGGCATCAGCGGGGCCTAAGCGCTGTGAGTGACTTTGCCCGAGAGTACATGTGCCTGGCCTTCAAGGTACCCACATCCCGTGTGCGCTTCTTTGAGCACAGCCGTGTCTTTGAGAATTGCTCAGCTGCCCTGGCTCAGGGCCTAGAGCAGCCCGAAGTGCAGCTGCACGTGCAGATGGGTCGGTCCCTGAGGCTGCACTGCAACACCAGTGCCCCAGCTGTGCGCATCGCCTGGGTGTCACCACAGCACGAGCTGCTGGTGGCACCAGGATCCCGAGACGGCAGCATCGCAGTGCTGGCTGATGGCAGCTTGGCCATCAGCAATGTGCAGCCGCAGCACGAGGGGGTCTTTGTGTGCCTGGCAGCCGGGCCCCGCCTGCATCACAACCAGACGCACGAGTACAACGTGAGCGTGCATTTCCCACACCCTGAGCCCGAGGCTTTCAACACAGGCTTCACCACCCTGCTGGGCTGCGCTGTGGGCCTGGTGCTTGTGCTGCTCTACCTTTTTGCGCCACCCTGCCCAGGCTGCCGCCGCTGCTACCGTCGCACCTGCCACTGCCGCCGCTGGCCCCGGGCACCCAGCCCCCTCCAGGAGCTGAGCGCACAGTCCTCAGTGCTCAGCACACCACCGGATGTACCCAGCCGCAAGGCCAGTGTCCACAAGCATGTGGTCTTTCTGGAGCCGGGCAGGAGGGGCCTCAATGGGCGTGTGCAGCTGGCAGTAGCCGAGGACTTTGATCTCTACAATCCTGTGGGCCTGCGGCTCAAGGCTGGCTCTGAGTCTGCTAGCTCCACGGGCTCTGAGGGCCTGGTGATGACCTAGGCTGCCCTGGGCCCAGAGCCAGGCCACTTGCCACCCGCTGCTCGCCCTGCTCCCTGCTGCCGCCCTGACAACTGCCAGATGCTGGTGGGAGCGCTGGGCTTGGTCCTCCAGCCTCCTGCACGGCCTTGACCTCAACCACAGCAGCCCCAATCACTAATGGAGGGGCTGGGCTCCCCACCCTCTCTCCTGCTCTGCTCTAACACAGGGCCCAAAGGCCCTAGACCCTAGCAGGACCTACTGGTGCCCACACGTCCCACGAGGACTGGAACTGGGGCCATCTGGAAGAGCCCTTGCCTGAGAGCCCTAGGTACACCACCTCAGAGGCCGAGGCAGCTACCAAGCCGTGGTGAAGTACTGAAGCATAACCATCTTCCCCTTCCCAAGGGGACAGGAAGAGAGTGGGCCCACAGGGGAAGAGGAGAAGGGCTCCAAAGGAAGACCTAGGCCCCCACCCAGGGTGGAAGGAGGAAACATGCACCAACATCCAACCTACTTCAAGCTCCACAACTCCATGCAGTCTGCTGGGCAGGAAGGAAGCAGGTGGGGCTCCTCAAGAGACCCCCAGGGGGCCTGGCCCGAGCATCAGCCAGAGTGGCCCTGCTCCCTCTGGTCAGGGGCAGCCACAGACCACTCTGAGAGCACAGCCTCTCCCGTGGGCTCACAAGACAGCAGTAAAGGGCAACATGGCCTGTGCCCCCAGCTTTTTAGCAGTAAAAAGCCCAAGCATGGCCAAGATGGGAGGGCCTAGCCGGAACTTGCTGTCCCTCGAGGATAGAAGCCTCTTAAGGGCTGGCACTGATCTTGGTCTAATGGCTGAGGCAGTGCCCTGGTCTCATATGCTCTTACCACCCACCGCAGGGAGGCAGGGAAGGGGGCGGGGGGCCTGGGAACCCCTCCTGCGTGGGTGCTGAGCTGGGGGCTCCTACAAGTCCTGGATCCAGTTGTTCATGGAGTTCCTTAATAAAGGTGGTACATGCTCATCACCAGAGCCTTCGTGAACACAAGTAGCAGTGTGTGCGCTCAGCCCCCCTTCCCAGCAGTGCTGTGCTGGATGCTGCAGGAGAGCACCCCGCCCATGCCTGAGGTATAACCACAAGCCAGTGGCTATGACCATGCGGCTCGGGCACCCTGTTCTGCTGGGGTCCCCGATTCTCCTACTCAGAGCTACTGCTGCTACCACCTGTTTAGGCAGTTTGTACATCATGACCTCCCCCTGGCCTCAACGCCTGATGCTGAGGTCCATTTTAGAGATGAAGAAACGGCGGCAGGGAGGCCCTGCCTGGTGCACTCCCCATCAGCCATGCCAGCTCCCATGGGGCCCTGGTGCCTAACACTTACCCCGACGCCGGGCCATGCACCAGGAGCCGCACCAGGATGCCTGTCACAGCCACCAGAATGGGATAGTGGTCCACGCTCTCCAGGCCTGAAGGGAAAGGAGGGATCCAGGGATCCTGAAGAGGGATCCAGGCCTCCTGGCTAGTGCGAGCCCCCCTGTCCTCCCCACAGAAGGGCGACCTAAGGCTGAGGGTACCAAGCCTGCCTGTCCCAATGCAGAATGGACAATCAGGCGTCACAACTCCTAGCAGAGGAACCAAGGCTTGTGCTATGTTGGGTTCAGGGCACTGGGTCCTCACCAGGCAGCCGCAGGGTGACCACGCGGTCAAACAGGTTCCTCTCGGCCGTCACCCGGTTCAGCACCTGGTTCAGCAGCTGTGAGGGCAGGAGCCCATTGGTGGAGTGGATGGGTGGGCTTACCACCGGGGAGTCCCCAGGGGCCCCCCCACCCTGCCCAGATGGACACACCTGTGCGAGACGCCGCAGCAGCATCTCAGAGGTAGGCCGGGCCCAGTCCAGGAATATCTCAGGCACCAGCGTGATGGTCATCTCCAAGACACGCAGCAGGCTGACCGAGAGGTCAAAGCAGGTGGCACACACCTTGAGCTGCCGGCTGTCCACAAAGTTCCGCTCTAGGCGCTCGGCAGCCTGTTGGATCTGAGCCACCAGCAGGTGGGCAGTCAGTGGCCTGGCCACACTGCAGTTCATGCCTGGTCCTCTGCAACACCACAGCCCACGTGACCCACCTCCTGGATCATGCCGATGAACTCAGAGAAGGCCCAGTTGAGCTGGTTGAGGACACTGTTGAGGAAGCTGGGTGCCACATCAGGACCCTCCCGCAGTAGGTCTGCCATGTGCTGCTGAAGCAGGGTGGAGGGGCAGGGCTCTGCAGGGGCATCGACACGGTGGCATCACTGGGCACTCTGGTCTGTGGTTCCTGCCTGTCTACCTCTGTCCTGACTTGTTGGGCCATTGGTGTAAGGACAAAAAGATGGCTCCCTGAGGATGCTCAGGTCATGAAGGCAGGGAAGACAGGGTACAGTGCTGCCTGGGGGTTAGGGCTAAATCTGTCCCTCCTCCTGCTGGCAAGCCACAGGCTGAAGTTATTCCTGGCCCCACACCATCCCTTTGGCCTAGAGCAGCCCCCCAGCCATAGCCTGCCCTCAAAGAAGTCCTCAGCCGCATGCCCCTCAGAGAGGGCTAGACCCAGACAGGGTGACCTAGGCCTCTCCTCATTCATTTCAAGACCAGCATCCCCGAGACCTACTGTGTCAGAGCCCTGCCGTCCTCTACTCTCCTCTGCTGCCCTTGGCCTGGCCTTGGCATATGGCCGAGGTGGTGGGTGCCAAGTCTGGGCTGACGGGGAGCAGTAACCAGAGCCCTTAAGCCACAGCCGGGCTGGACACCCCCCCACCCCCACCCCGTGCAAATCAATAGTTCCTACAGCCAGCAGGATGAATATCTAGTCCCACTGCCACTCTAACTGCAGCTCAGTTCCACCCGCTGGTGCATCCAAGAAAACCGGCAAGGACTTGATGAGTGACTTCACACAAGGCACTCAGTCTCTGGGGACCCTTTCGTGCAAAAACCCTGCCCATGAAGCAGAAACACATCACGTAGGCCTAGGAAAACCACCAAGTGGGGTGAGTGCAGAGTATGGCAGGCAGACTGCAAGGCAAAAAACCCAGGACCCAGGAGGGGCCTAGGTGAAGGTCCTCAGGCTCACAGGGCTTTGCTGGGCCATCCATGGCCCCTGGAGAGACAGTATAACCTCTGCCCCCAACCAAATTCCCCTTCCTCTTGGGAACGCCATGGGCACCCTCTGGGGCCCTGACCAAGCCCCAGTCTGTGCGCCTGCCTTGACTCAAGTACACTGAAGTGGGAGGTGGACATGGTGCCAGGATGAGGCTGGAGGTCAGGGAGCTGGTTCGGAGTCCTCACTCTAAGCTGCCAGCACCCTGAGAAGATGCTGCCCCTTTTCACCATGACCCATGCACAGCATTCAGGCCCAAAGGACACACATGGGACAGGGGAGCAAGGGGGAGGTGTCCCAGAGTGTCCTTGGACTGGGAGGAAGCAGGGAAATGGAAACGCCGGGGGGCAGAGCTGGGGCCCAACAGGAGTCCGGGAGACAGGCCAGGAGAAGCGAGAAGAGTCCAAGAAGACCAACAGCAGTGGGCCAGAGCCACCGGGTCACCCAACCTGGACACTCACTCTGGAGGCTAGGCAAGTTGGCGTCCTCTGGCTTGGTTTTCAGCAGGTGCGGCAGCCGTGTATAGCGGTACCCAAAGCCACAGCCCTGTGGGTAGGGTCAGTGGGGGTCAGGGAGGCAGGGAAGCTCTCCCCTTCAGCCAGCCATAGCCACTTCCCATCCAACCACACTTACCCTCCAGAGCCGCACCAGGATCCAGTTGGTCTGGGCCCAGGGCCGCTGCTCATAGGGAGCCAGGAGGCTCCTCACCATGGCAATACGCCTGCAAGGGCAAGGGGTGGTGGGCACAGGGTAAGGCCAGACATGGTGCTGTGCAGGTCAGAGTGCCCGCCTCCCTGCTCCGACCCCCACTCACTGCTCCTCAGGGATCCGCTCCACAGCCCGCAGGGAGTGTGGGTAGCACACGTAGCTAGCCAGGGCCTGCATCAGCGAGTCACGGATGTCTGTTGGGACAGGCTGTGCCTCAGCAGGTAGCTGGCATGAGCCCCGGCCCCCATGCCTCAAGCCCACCTGGCCGGCATTCTGTGCAAAAAACGGCCAGCCAGAAGTGCCATCCCACCCCCATATCCCCAAGCCCTTTGTAGGGCACCTCACCAGTGCCCACGATGCGTGTATCGGCAAAGTGTTTGGCAAGGATGGCAGCCAGGCGTGTCAGAGTCTCTTCATAGCCTGCAGGATGGGGCAGTAGGAGTGCTTGGCCGGGAGCGGGGGTTCCAGAGGCAGGCACGTCCCTTGGCAGGGTGAGTGGGCTTGGGCAGCGGGCTCCAGAGCTGACTTCAAGGGCCAGTCTGGGCCCAAGCTGTCATCTAGGGACTTTGGGCATGGCATTCACTGACTGTGAGAGGCCATTGCACAGACTCACTGTGGGGGAGGACGGGTCCTGCAAGAGTCCTGACTGGGCTCAAACCCATCTCCGCACACACACTTGATGGCTCAGCAGTCAAAGCCCCTTGGGTACCCATGGCTCCGCCTCTGAGGACAAAGCCTGCACCTAGGCCTGGGGCGGGGCAGGGGACAGGCCAGGGGCCTGACAGCCCACAGCCTGATCCAGACATAAACCACCAAACCCAGCCTGAAATCAGTAGTCTGCAAGAAGCCCAAGCTCCTACATGTGGCCTCCAGCAGGGTACCACCACCCCTTACTGCGATCTGCAAACACAAGCTGCTCTGCCTTTGCATGGGCTGCCACATCCCACGTGCAGTGCCAGGGTGTCTGTGTGAGGCCAACCGGCTCCCGTACCACAGCAAGAAGGAAGTGAAAGCGGAGGGGCCCCCACTCCGGCACTCCATCCTGTCTCTTTCCTTCCTAGCATCCGGGAGAAGCTGTTGGCTCTGTGGCCGCTAATACCAGGGCAGGGCTCTCCACCATGTGGGGCTTTTGCAGATGCTTGTCTAACACAGGACCAAAGAGAACAGGGGCTACCTCCCCTCTTTCCTACACGGATGTGTGCTGCTGGGCCATGAGGGTGCAGAACAGGGTTGCTAAGGGTTTACAATAAAGGCCCTTTTCCTGCCCCCTCCCGGTCTGAATGGCTTTGTCACCTGGGAGCTCCTCCATGCTGTGCACGGGGCCAAAGTAATTCTTGAGAGCACTGTAGCTGTTGATGGCCACGCTCAAGTAGAACTCAGGCATGAAGGCAAAGAGAGAACCTGTGCGGTCGCCATGCTCGACGGTCCGCAGGCAGACGCGTAGTAGCCAGTAGATATCTAGCATCTTCTCCTATAGGAGGCACAAGGGGTGCTGCTAGGCTGTTCGTAGAAAGGGTTGCAAGGGGCAGGGCACGGTCTGGGGCTCGGGAAAGGCCTCCTCGTTAGTGGCTCAGGCAGGGCAGTCACATGCTTGATAGGCAAGAGGGTGCACCCCGTGCCTGGAGAGGCAACACCCCAGCCTAGATCAGAATTCTGGCTTGCATTAGTAAAGGTACACAAGGTTTTAAGTGAGAAGGTGTCATGTGACCATAAGTCTGAGTTGGAGCACTGCCCAGTGCAAAAGGAGCTGCAGGGGCGAGTGGGGGCAGGACAGTAAAGAAGCTACATGGCCTCATCTAGGCCCAAGACAGCAGACAAGGGACTGGAAGGCCAGGAATGGGGAAGCACCGATGGGCTGTGGGGGCAAGGGACCGGCTGCACCAAACAGGGCCCACATTTCTGGGGGTGATGGAACCTCCATGGAGGTCAGAAGTACCGGAAGAGAAGCAGGCCTGGTCCAGGGCAGAGGGGATGTGGCTTAGGATATGTGCAGCATATGGTGCCTAAAAACGTCCCCAAAGAGGTGGTGTTGAAGAGCATGATTACTGGTGAAACAGAGGCCATAGAAAGCAAACCCTCCAAGGGCCTTGTTCCACATGGTCTGTGCCCAGGAGGGGTCGCCGAACAGAGCAGAGCAAAGTCCCAGGCCCCAGCCCAGACCACCCAAATCTCTCAGAGTCGGAGCATCTGGACTTGACACCAGCTCTGATGTGCCCTCAAACTTGAAAACCCGAGAAGACACAAGCAGGAGTCAGAGGGTGGGCCTGAGCCAGAAGGCCTGCTGGGAGCATACTGCCACAGAAGGCCAGAGAAGACCAAGTCTAAAGAGGGGATGGAACCTATGCACCCAGGGAGCCACTGCATTGCAGGGGGGGTGGGGGGAGGGATGTATCTGCAAAGGGGGCGGGGGGCTTGGGAGGGACCGTGCAAGACTATTCCAGAGAGGTGGAGGAACCTGTGTTGGACCAAGAGTGAAGGGAAGATGAAGAAGCTGTGACACAGACAAGGAAGAGGGGAATGGTTGTTGGAAGGGAGTGGTTTCTGTAAGCAGATGTAGAGTCAAGGGAGGGGCATCACGGACTATTCTCTTTACTAATGGGAGAAAGTGAATGAGCAGGAGGCAGGAGGGTGAGCACTGAAGATGAAGAAAGCAGTTCAACATAGCAAGGGCTGTGTTATGAAAAGCCCACAGAGAACATCACACTCAATGGTGAAAAACTGAAAGCATTTTCTCTAAGATCAGGAACAAGACAAAGATGCCCACTTTTGCTACTTCTATTCAACACAGTACTGGAAGTCCTAGCCAGAGCAATTAGGAAAGAAAAAGAAGTAAAAGTCATCCAAATTGGAAATAAAGGAGTAAAATTATCCCCATTCGCAAATGACGTGATCTTATATGTAGAAAACCCTCAAGAATCTAGCAAAAAATTCGACAAAGCAGGAAAGAATATCCAGTGGAAAAAAGTCTCTTCAACAAATGGGGTTAGGAAAACTGGACAGCAACATGCAGAAGAATGAACCTGGGCCACTTTCTTACACCATACACAAAAATAAAACCAAAATGATGAAAGACCTAAATGTGAGACAGGAAACCACCAAAATCCTAGAGGAGAAAGCAGGCAAAAACCTCTTTGACCTCGGCCGCAGCTACTTCTTACTAGACACATCACTGGAGGCAAAGGAAACAAAAGCAAAAATGAACTATTGGGACCTCATCAAGATAAAAAACTTCTGCACAGTGAAGGAAACAATCAGCAAAATAAAAGGCAGCCTACAGAAGAAGATATTTGAGAAAATATTTGCAAATGACATATCAGATAAAGGGCTAGTATTCAAAATCTATAAAAAACTTTTCAAACTCAACACCCAAACAACAAATAACCCACTTAAAAAATGAGCTGAAGGCATGGATAGACACTTTGCCAAAGAAGACATCCAGATGGCTAACAGACACAAGAAAAAATGCTCATCACTTGTCATCAGGGAAATACAAATCAAAACCATGATGAGATACCTGTCAGAATGGCTAAAATTAACAACATAAGATGGGGCACCTGGGTGGTTCAGTCAGTTAAGTGTCCAACTTTGGTTCGGGTCATGATCTTGAAGTTTATGAGTTTGAGTCCCACATCGGGCTTTCTGCTGTCAGCACAGAGCCCACTTCAGATCCTCTGTCTTCCTCTCTCTCTCTCTGCCCCTCTTCCCTGCTCTCTCTCTCTCTCTCTCAAAAATAAGCATTAAAAACAACAACAACAACACAAGAAACAACAGGTGTTGGCAAGGATGTGCAGAAAGGGGAACGTTTTTGCACTGCTGGTTCCTCAAAAAAATAGAACTACCCTACGATCTAGCAATTGCACTGGTAGGTATTTACCCAAAGGATACAAGAATACAGATTCAAAGGTTTATAGCAGCATCATCAATAGCCAAACTATGGAGAGAGCCTAAATGTTCATTGATTGATGAATGGATAAAGAAGATGTGGTGTATATCTACAATGGAATATAACTCAGCCATCAAAAAGAATGAAATCTTGCCATTTGCAATGATGTAGATGGAGCTAGAATGTATTATGCTAAGCGAAATAAGTCAATCAGAGAAAGACAAATACCACATGATTTTACTTATATGTGGAACTTATGAAACAAAACAGATGAACATAAGGGAAGAGAGGGAAAAAAAGGAGAAGAGAGGGAAACAAACCACAAGAGACTCATAATAATAGAGAACAAACTGAGGGTTGATGGAGGGAGGTGGGTGGGGGAATGGGTTAAATAGGTGATAGGTATTAAGGAAGGCACCTGCTGTGATGAGCACTGGGTGTTGTAGGTAAGTGATGCATCACTAAAGTCTACTGCTGAAACCAATATTGTACTGTATGTTAAAAAACTAAAATTAGGGCCGCCTGGGTGGCTCAGTCAGTTAAGAAACTGACTTGGGCTCAGGTCATGATCTTGGGGTTCATGGGTTCAAGCCCCGCGTCAGGCTCTGTGCTGACAGCTCAGAGCCTAGAGCCTGCTTCAGATTCTGTGTCTCCCTCTCTGCTCCTCCCCCACTCGCGCTCCATTGCTCTCTCAAAAATAAGAAACATAAAACAAAATTCTTAATAACTAAAATTAAAAAAAAAGAATCCACACACACAAAAAATCTGTTAGAGTAAATGAATTCAGGAAACATGCAGGATATAAAATTCATACACAAAAGTCAGTTGTTTTTCTACACACTAGCAATGAACAATCCAAAAAGGAAATCAGAAAAATAATTCCACTTACATTAGTATCAAAAAGAATGAAATAGGTATAAATATAACCAAGAAGGTGAAAAACTTGTACACTGAAAACTATATAATGTTGCTGACAGAAATTTTAAAAGACACAAATAAATGGAAAAATATTCCATGTTCAAGGACTGGAAGATTTAATATTGTTAAGATGGCAATACTAACCAAAGCAAAGTACAGATTTAATGCAATCCCTATCAAAATCCCAATGGCATTTTTTGCAGAAATAGAAAAATCTATCCTAAAATTCATATGGAGTCCCAAGGGACTCAAACAGGCAAAACAACCTTGAAATAGAACAAAGTTGGAGATCTTACACTTCCTGATTTCAAAACTTATTGCAAAGCTACAATAATCAAGATAGTGTGATACTGGCATAAAGACAGTCATACAGACCAGAGAGCCCAGAAATAAACTCACACATATATGGTCAAAGGATTTTTGACAAGGATTGTCAAGACCATTCAATGAGGAAAGGACAGTCTTTTCAATAAATGGTGCTGAGAAAATTGAATTTCCATATGCAAAAGAATAAAGTTGGACCACTGCCTTATAGCTTAAACAAAAATTAACTCAAAATGGATCAAATACCCAAACTTACAAGCTAAAACTATATAACTCTTAGAAGAAAACATGGGGAGAGGACTTCATGACCTTGGATTTAACACCGACTTTTGGGCTGTGACAACAAAAACACAGGCAAAAAAAGAAAAAAATAAATTGGACTTTATCAAAATGAACTGTGCAGCAAAGGACACCATCTACAGAGTGGAAGGACAACTCACAGAAAAAGAGAAAATACGTGTAAATCATAATCTGTTAAGGAGTCAATATCCAATGTATATAAATAATTCCTACAAAACAACAAAAACCAAACAATCCTATTAAAAATGGGCAAATGCACTTGAATAGACATTTCTCCAAAGAAGATATACATGTGTCCAATAAGCACATGAAAAGATACTCAACAGGGAAATTCAAATCAAAACCACAATGATCACCAAACTCCACACCCAAAAAACAAATAATCCAGTGAAGAAATGGGCAGAAAACATGAATAGACACTTCTCTAAAGAAGACATCCAGATGGCCAGCAGGCACATGAAAAGATGCTCAACGTCACTCATCAGGGAAATACAAATCAAAACCACACTCAGATACCACCTCACGCCAGTCAGAGTGGCTAAAATGAACAAATCAGGAGACTATAGATGCTGGCGAGGATGTGGAGAAACGGGAACCCTCTTGCACTGTTGGTGGGAATGCAAACTGGTGCAGCCACTCTGGAAAACAGCATGGAGGTTCCTCAAAAAATTAAAAATAGACCTACCCTATGACCCAGCAATAGCACTGCTAGGAATTTACCCAAGGGATAAAGGAGTGCTGATGCATAGGGGCACTTGGACCCCAATGTTTATAGCAGCACTCTCAACAATAGCCAAATTATGGAAAGAGCCTAAATGTCCATCAACTGATGAATGGATAAAGAAATTGTGGTTTATATACACAATGGAATACTACGTGGCAATGAGAAAAAATGAAATATGGCCTTTTGTAGCAACGTGGATGGAACTGGAGAGTGTTACGCTGAGATAAGTCATACAGAGAAAGACAGATACCATGTTTTCACTCTTATGTGGATCATGAGAAATTTAACAGAAGACCATGAGGGAGGGGAAGGAAAAAAAAAACAAAAGGTTATAGAGAGAGGGAGCCAAAACATAAGAGACTCTTAAAAACTGAGGGTTGATGGGGGTTGGGAGGGAGGGGAGGGTGTGTGATGGGCATTGAGGAGGGCACCTGTTGGTATGAGCACTGGGTGTTGTATGGAAACCAACTTGACAATAAATTTCATATTAAAAAATAATAAAATAAATGTATACACACACACACACACACACATATATATATGTACATATGTATACATATATAAAAATAAATACAATGAGATACCACTTCACATCGCAGAGCCTGCTTGGGATTCTCTGTCTCCTTCTCTCTGCCCCTCCCCCACTAACACTTCTGTTCTGTCTCTCTCAAAAATAAACAAACATTTAAAAAAAAGATTGCATAGGCCAGTGGACAGCCATGAAATCCCAGTCAAGGGAGGAGAGGAGCCACCTGCATGGGGCTGGAGGCAAGGTGGTCTGCAGCAAGAGAGAAAGGAGGAGTAACAGGTGGAAGCGGTCTGGGCTCGGGAGGAGGCTGAGAAAAAGCAAGTGGGGATGGCGGGTAGAGGTAGGGACACCAAGGGCCTTGATCACCCAGTTATGAGGGAAGGGCATGCCTAAGAAGGTAGACGGATGTCCTGACGTGGGCACTCACTAGCTGGGGAGAGATGCTAGGACAGGCAGGGAGTGGAAGCAAGTCTGGAGGGCTCGGGACCTGAGGGTCAAAGCATGGTCACAGAGAGAGTGCACCATCTTTCAGTTCACTGCTCAAGGCTGACAGCCTTGGGAGGGCAGACGTGGCTCAGACATGGGTCAGGACTGAGTGTCCCTAGCATCAAGATGTACCTGGCATACTCCAGGCTCCGAGCACATGTTACTGAATCAACGAATGAGTGAATGACAAAACAGAAAACAAGGCTGTGGCTTCAAAGGAAGAAGGGGAGTCAGAGAGAAGCATGTGCAGAGTGAGGGAGACTGGGGCTCCTAAGAGGACACCTCCACCCCGGGAGAGAAGGAAGGGGAAGCGAAGAAGGGGAGACAGGCACAGACAGGCCCTGTTCCTGCAAGGGAGGAATTGTGAGCTGGAGGGGACCTGGGATGCCTACAATGACATCTAATCAAGCTCACAGGGCAGGAGAGGTTCAGGGGGCATAGCATGTGGTGGAGGTAGGGAGGATAGGGAGCGGAGAGGGGGCACGTGCATGGCAGAGGCCCAGGAGGGCAGGGAGCGTTAAGAGGCCGGCACAGCCTGGCCATCTGTGACTAGTCAGTGAGCTCGGGGAGGGCAGCAGTCACTGGCTAAGCCCACACCTACTCACCTGGGAGTAGACAGTGGCATGGACCCAGGCAAGACGGCGACTCAGGTGGTCCAGCTTTTCTGAGAAAACCTTCTGACTCTTGGTCAACTCTGCAAGGATGTCCTTTCTCTGCCACCCAAGGGGAAAGACAATCAGGCCATGGCACCATACCCACACCCACCCTGCTTGCTCCAGGCAGCCTGGTAGGAACCCCACTGGTGGCTGGAGCAGGCAAAAGGTTGGGCAGACTCAGCTCTACTCTTCAAAACCCTCTTCTGCCTAGGACCCACTGGCAAGCCCGAGCAGGCCTCAGAGCAGGGTCTTGGTTGTTTGTGCAGAGCGTGGAAATGAGACACAGCTGGGGTTCCATGAGCCCCTGGCCATGTCCCCTAGCTGGGCTGGGACCATGGCCCCGGTAGCTGCTCTCACTTGGCTGCAAAGGCAAGCCTGGGCTCTGCAGACAGCGGGGAAAGGGCCCTGCTGGGGAAGTCCAGCCTGGGCACAGGACGCCCTACTCCCCAGGCCAGGAGAGCTACAGCAGAGGGGCTGCAGGGAAGTGTGAGAGTCAGGTCCTGCTTCCTGCTGACTCTGCAAGTGGCCGAGGAAGCACTCAGGGTCGAATTCATAATTGATGAGGAGAGTGGGTGTGCGTCAGCACTTAGCGGGCAGGGGGCAGGGGCACCTTGGCGCGGGCTGCAGCTAGTGATGGGGCTCAAGCCCTGCCCTGCCCTAATGCCAGCCCTGCTCTCACTGATGTGGCATAGTCAGGTGGGTGGGGACAGGAAAACTACCGGTGTAGCCCCCAGAAGCAGGGGCAGGACAGTCCCTCTGTGGCCTGCCCTGGGAAGCCTGAGCTGGCAAGCCTCCTCTCTGAAACAGCCCTCCCTCTCGAAAACCCCCCTGCCCATCTAGGTCTTACCCGCTTGGGGCACCGCCGGAGCTTGTCCTCTGTGTCCCTCAGAGCCACTGCATACTCATTGACATCATCAGACACACCCACCATCTAGAGCATCGGACACCACAGGTCCAGCGTGACTCCTCAGGCATGTCACTCAGGTTTCTCCAGACCCAGCCTGGCTCCCAGCCCTGCCAAGCTCCCAACCTTCAGCCCCAGACAACCCCCTCCCACAAAACCAGGTCAGGCCCACACATCACTGGCAGCAATCAGTCTTGCTGTGGCACACATTCACATGCAGTCATGAGTAGATATCCGCCCCTCCCCCCCAACACACACACACAAGCATCTGAACGTGTGGGACCACAGGACATGCTCATCGGCCACCAGTGGGAGACCTTGCCCAGCTGCTGGTGAACGCTGAGATTATACATCATGACGGCGCCATCCAGGACTTCCAGCAGGGAGTTCTCCGTGAGGGGCTGCTCAGGCTCCTCCGGGGGCCGCCCCAGCAGCAGGCCCTCATTCCAGTGACTGCCCTCAACTACGGAGTGGGGGAAGGGGAGGGTCAGGGCCGTAGGCCATTCCAGCTCTCTCCCAAGCTTGTGGTGCCAGGACGGGCCTCACAGTAGGAGAAGGGAGCCCTTTCTCCCTGCCTGGGCCCAAGGAGGGACTTGCAGGGGAGAACATAGGGGCAGGGGTAGGGCAAGGGCCTGCAGCTCCAGGACTATTTCTGTAGCATCGATTTCCTGCCCTTAGAGTGCACTTCCCATGCCCTTGAGATATTGCCAGGCCGCAGGACCGGGAAGGAATGGGGGTGTAGCTTGGCTTTGCCCAGGGTGGGGAACTATGGATGTGCTTGGCCCTGCCTGGCACCTACTGTCCTCACGAGTCCTCTGTTCTGCGCTCAGCGTGCGGACCTTCACTTTCTCCGAGGTGGTCAGAGGCCGCCGTGGGGTCATCAGGCTCACAGCCGCTGTGCTGAGGAAGCGGTTAGCTCGGCCCAGGGTTGGAGAACTGAGCCAGCTGGGCCGGGGCAGGGGCAGTACGCCCCCCATGGCCAGAGCCTGCATGGGGCGCTGTGTAGGAGAGAGGAGGCCAGACGCCACTCAGCTCCCCAGGACCGGGGCCCATGTAGGACTCCCTTGATTTGTGGGGTTGGGAAATGGCAGGAAGGTTCGCGCCTCCACCTACAGCAAGGAAACCTGCCTGGTGAGAAGCTCCTTGCTGCCTGGAGAAGGAGGTGACCCCGTGTGACACCCCTGCCCTTATGATAGAGGGACAGCCCAATACCAAGCCCCCTGCCTGCCCCTACCGCGGCACCTGGGCCGCAGCTGGGGCTGGTTCCTCGTCCTCGTCCAGGTCATCCATGGTGGCTGCCTGGAGCTCCAATGGGTCGATCAGGATGTTGGCCTTGGAGGCAAGGTCATCTGTAGGGAATGGCAGGAGAGTTCTCAGGCCAGTGGGGGGCTCAGGGGTCACACGGAACTGCCCACGATGGCGAGAGAGCACCACTGGCTGAGCGGGGGGCTTTGCAGGGCCCCACATTTACCACTGCACCTTTGCCTATGCACTCCACTTATTCCACGCCAGCCTTCACTGCGCCCCAAGGCTTTTGTCTCAGGGACCTTAACAGCAGGAGGTGTTCCCCATCACACTCCCGTCAGTCCCTCTGTTTCCAGTGACTGCATGCTCTCCAGGGTCCCCTACTTCTCTCCCCAGCACTTTCTAACCTACAAACACAAGATCCAGGGCTGTCTAGGCCACCGCTTGTCTCACTTTGCACACAGGCCTCACCGTAGGCTCATCCCCTCAGCTGTCAGTGAGAGGTGGAACAGCAACACCTCTGCCTCCAGCCCAGGCTGTGGTCCTCAAACATGGCGGACTTGCCACCTCAGCCTCCTCCTACAGCCTCCTTCCTGACGGTGCCCCATCCCCACAGCCTCGGGCAGGAAGCCTGGGGTCATCTTTGACTCCTCCCCTTCACTCCTGCCCTCCCTCTATCTCCTCTCTTGGCCCATGTACTGACTCCATTATCACACGCAGATCCCTGACCTCACTTCCCTGCCTCAGGACCTTCCAAAGTTGCCCCTATCCCTGGAATGAGCCCACACCTACTTCGTGGCCCACAAGGCGCTCAGACTCTACCCGTGCGACTCCTTGGCCTTATTTCCCACCACTCCCCGCCTGGTAGTTTCCTCACCAGCACCCCAGCAGCCTTCCGTCTCCAGGCCCTACCAGGCTGTTGTGAGCATCCCTGCCTTTGCGTGCGCTGTGCTTGTAGTGCCCTGTGCCGTGGCCACGTGTGCTCGTCCTTGAAAGCCACTCAGGCAGCACTTGTGCCCGCTCGCCTCTCACCCCTGTGACCTCACCAAGATCCCGTGGTCACTCCACATATGCTCCCTAGTTCCTTATAGGACCCCTAGGCTTCCCGTGGGGCAGGTGCTCAAGGGAAGGGAGCTCAAGGGAAGGGATGGCTGGACCCAAGACCTGAGGCAGAGGGCATCTCCCTGGAGGAGCAGGTCGAGATACTCGGGCGCCCTCTGGCGGGCAGAGGGCAACCCTGCACCCAGTGCAGAGCTGGCTGAGGACTGTACGCCCCACACTTGCCCGGTCCGGCCCTGCCCACTGCCCACAAGCCTACACGTACCTTTGAGGGTCTTCCGAAGGTGTGAGAGGAGGCCTCCCAGGCGCTGCAGGTCAAAGTAGTCCACCTTGCCATTATAGAAGACCTGAGGCGGTATGTAGGCCTCTGCAAGGAGGGGTTGGGAGGCCGGGCCAGCAGTGAGCCAGATAGGAAGACAAACTGAGAAGCCACCCCTCTACGCCGCTTAGCCCAGAGGAGACCCCTGGCCTTGGCCACCTACCTGCCCTGCTCAGGCACACAGCATGGCTTCCCCCCCACCCCACCCCCGACCATTTGGGGTCAGTGTCAGTGACTGCACGAGTTGGGATGAAGGGAGCACTCTGCAGTCACATTCAGAGAGGGCCCTGACCCAGCCCTATGGACATCCCCAATCCAGGGCAGGCACGGCTCCCACTGGCCCTGAGGACCCTGTCCCACACAAACACAGCCCCCAACACCTCAGGGCCTGTCCCTGGTGTCCCCTACAAAGGACTGCAGAGGGTTGAACGGACTGGGACCGAGAAGAGGTGGCCATAGTGGGCAGGAACTTGTGGGGACAGAGTGAATGTGGGTTTGGCACTCCTACAGAGTGGAGTTCCTGCTGCCCTGTGGAAAAGCCACCCATCAGGAGAGTACTCAACTTGTTAGGAAGCCTGAGACAGCTCCACCCCCACCCTGCCGCCAGCTCTGCACTCTACACTATCACCGGGACAGCCCTGCCCAGCCTCTCTGATGAGGTCTGGCCCCACTCACCCTCACTGAAGGAGGCACGAGGGTTCGAAGCCTTGTATTCATCCCAATAGTAGCGCAGGGCAGATATCAGCCGGTGCAAGAAGCAGACCATGTACTCAGGGGGACACAGCATGGGCATATTCTGCAGGGCACAGGGCACAGGACATGCATTTGTGCCAGCCTAGAGCCTGCTCACTCCTCATCCAAGGCCTGCCCCAGGACCCTGGGGTGAGCACAGAGGGCGGGGCAGCAGAGGAAGAGCAAGATTGGCAGGGATGCAGCAGGCTGAGAGGTGCCGGAAGCCTGGGGTGCAGACTCTGCAACACAGCCAAGTGTCCATGGTGGGCTGGCCGAGTGGACACTTACCCCCCGGCCACTGGCATTCTCCTGTAGAAACTTCCGGAACTTGGTCAGGAAGATGTACCTAGAAGCCTCCCCCTTTGAGGGAAGGAAAAATGAGGCTGTGAGGAGCTGGCCCTGGAGTGGACTGGCTCGGTGCTGTGCCTTAGCCTGGGCCCTGCTATGGGAACCCGAGCCAGTCCCTGCCCTCTGGGTCTCAGGGCTCCAGTACCAGCACCCATCCCTATCAGGGACCCACGCGGGGATCTGGGAGTCACTTACCCCATTATCATCTTTATTGTTCAGCAGCAGCTTCAGGATCTGGACCTGTAGTTCTTCCACCACTGGAGGTGGGGTAGGGAACACAACACTGAGCTCTCCTCAGACAGAGCCTTGCTCTCAGGCTCCCAGGGATGGGAAGGGGCGGCAGGTTTGGATCAGGGCTCCACTCTCAGGGTTCCACAAGCTGAATCTAGACATGGTCACTACCAAGAGCCCCCAATACGCACAAGCACACAAATCGTCCTCCCCCTACTCAGTGCCCTGGGAAGGGGGCTAACCTTCGATGCGCTTCTTGAGCCTTTGGCAGCCACGTTCGTAGGCACGCCTCCGTCTGTGCTCCTCAGTGGTCTCATCCTTTACATCCTTACTGTCTTTGCCCTGGGCAGGAGCAGGGGATGGAAGACAGCAGAGCTCACTCAGGACTTAACCAGGCCTGCTTCAGACAGGAAACCCCTACTCCCACGCCAGAGACCAGGCTGGGGAAGGGGCCTCACATGCTCAAGGCCAGGCGGCTCAGATACCCTGGGTCAGCCCTCCCTGTGACCCTGCCTGCCCATCTCAGTCGGCCCACCTCCCTGCTGGAGCGGTGGGGCCACCAGGTAGTGGGAATGAGCTCTTGTAGGCCAGCCTCCTCCACTCGCAGAGGGCTCTTGATGTAAAAGAAGACAACAGACCGGAGCACATCGAAGCTGGTGGTTGTCAAGGCAGAGTTCCACTCACCAAGGGGTGTGTGTACCCTACACCCTCACGAGTTCTCCCTGGGAAGCTCTTCCAAACTCACCTGTCTCCCCAAATGCCCACCATATTCTCCTACCCTTAGAGGTACCATTGCTACTATAAGCCAGTCTCCCTCGACCATGAGCCCTGAAAAATAGCTGTGGCCATCAAGTCCACTAAGCCTGATTCCCAGCAAATGTACTAAAAAGGCTTGTCACAGGAACACATGAGGGGGGTGGGGGGAACAGGCTGAGAGAGGGCGTGGCGGCCTCTCCGTCTCCCAGCTGTTTCTAACTCTCGGAGGCTGAAGACCCCACACAAAGACAGCTACCAGCACAGGCTTCCCCACCAGCACCCTCCCTCCTGCAGCACAGTCCTCAACTGTATTGGGAAGCAGGAAGAGCCAAGTCCCAAAAGAAGATCTCATGGGAACCCCTGTCGTGGGACTCATAAAAGTTCAGTGCTGCTTTGGCTACAGCAGTCAGGCCCTGGTGGCGTCTCCACACCTCCACGTAGCCCAAGAGTCGGCAGCCGTCTGGAAATCCCTGCTCAGGCTGGCCAGCTGGCCGGGGTCCTTTGCTTTACCCTCTCTGCTCTGTAGAGAGAGTGCTGGGAAGGATGGGTCCTGCAACAAGGACTCACATACTGCACGGCTCTGGTCCTCTGAGCCTCCCTAGGGACCCCTGGCCAGAGGCACACTGCCCTCCCTGGCCCCTAATGACCCCAGAGGACACCACATGTCTGGCCTGTCTGGCAGCAAGGAAAGGATACAGGACATTGCTAAGCAGAAACTTGCGGGACTTCTCATGCCTCAGGATGGCGATGGTGAGCCGCAGGTAGTGGATCTGTGGGGATGGGGTGCTCAGAGAAGGCGGCTAGGGCCCAGGGGGCCCAGGGGCAGGGGCAGGAGCTCCCACCTGTAGGCTCAGGTCTGGGACGATGGGTGAGAACCGGTAAAGCCGCAGCAGGGACATCATCAATTGCTTGAGGCAATCCTGTACCTCGTAGTCCTGGGGGAGAGATGCCGGGCTGCACACCTAGCTGGCAGAGGGCAGGTGCCAGGACAGACGTCTGTGGGTCCTTTCCCAAACCCTCCCTGTACCTCCCCTATCTCGATGGAGCCTGACATCCTGGCCTGAGGCCTGAAGTCCGAAGCCTCACCTCCATGAAGAGCCACAGGAGGTCGAGGATCTGACGCACCATGGACTGGGCCTGTGCAGGGGTGCCTGCCTCCACGACGCCCCGCAGGAAGCTCATGAGCACGGCCTCTACCAGGTATACCTTGCGCTGCACCAAGGGCAGGCACTGGTGAGGTGGTGGCCTTCTGCCCCTGCCCTGGCATGGGGCCAAGCCCACAGGTATAGTCTTGGGTTCCCTCAAGCAACCCCAAGACACAGATGAGCCCTTCCAGGGTCTGAGACACAAGAAGGGCCGCCGCCCCAGGGCTCCTCTGGCATTTCACACATGCAGTTCCCTTAGCCAGTGATGTCATTACCCCTCAATCTTTTCTCTAGGACATCCCCTGATATCCTCAGCTGGAAGCATCTCCTCCTTCCCTGGGTGACATCCTTGAGGTCTAAGGGCTCTGGTCACATGGGACCCCTGCCAGGTGACGGTGCTGAGCCTCATGCGCCTCGGCTTCCCAGCCCCTAGCACCGGCACTTGTGCCACAGCCCACTTCTTCCCCTCCCAAACATCCCCTCACCAGGAGCGGTGCAAAGCGATGGAAGATGTGGGCCAGCGTGAGGAGGACGGTGGGCTGGCCCTGCAACTGCCACTCAGAGCTGTCCTTCTCCACCAGCCGGCCTTCCTATGTGGGGAAGAAAGGACAGTGGGGGTCAAAGGGCTGCAGAAGGCCCTCAGCTCACCCGGCCCAGTCCCTGGCTCACCACAGGGTCCAGCTCCACGCTGAGCACTGCCCGGAAGCAGCCCAGCAACTTCTGTGCCCGCACCAGGTCAGCACGGGGTGGGTCCTGCAGGGGCCGGTAACCTGCCACTGGGTAGGTGGCACAGAGTTAAGCCAGCAATACCTGGTCTGTGGCTCAGATGCACCCATCCCTCTCCACTGAGATCCCCAAGGAGGGGCCTAGGCTCCAGGGCAGGGCTGTGGAGTCACAAGGCCTAGTCTGCGGCACAGCTCTCTCTGTCTCTGTGGGGTGCAACTTCTGCCGCTTCACATTCTTATCTGTTCCACACAGTACAGTACCCACCTAATAAGGTTGCCATAGGAATTGTGCCTCCCGGCACCCACCTAAGCTGTACTCGCCCCTCTCCCCTCGGCAACCATGGCCCACCACCAGCCCATAGAACTCCCAGGGCAGGGAGCCCCTCGTCCCTGCTTCCTCAAGAGCTTCCAGGCAGTCCACAGACTTCTTCCCAAAAGGATATCGCAAGGGACGGCTGCCAAAGTTGAAGGCCACAGACTCCTTAAAGGAAAGGCTGATGGCTGGGAAGTAGGCCATGCCCAGGCCCCTGGACAAGTTCTCAAAAGCGGTGCCCAGTGACACGCCATTCCTGGAGCAGAAGGGAAGGCCTGTGAGCCCGTGCTAAGAAGGATGTAGCCGAAACAGGCCAGTAAGCAAGGCTCTGTTGCGGCTGTCCACCCTCAGGCTATTAAAGTCGGCCTGGCCCCCTTAAAGGGACTGGGAAGCTGAGGGCAGCTCAGGGAGGTCCCAGAGGCCAGGCCTGTGGGAAGAGGCAGGAGACTCACAGGCAGAAGGACAGAGTGCCATCGTCCAGGTCGATCAGGCAGCTCACGATGTCTCCCGCTGCCCATGCCTGCCAGGGGAGGAGGCCTTACAGACATACAGAAGCCCAGCAGCTTGCCCGCTCTGCCCCCTGGCTGTGTCTCCACTACCCCTCAGGGTAGGTGGCCATAAGTACAGAGCACCTGAGTCTCTGCCCTCTCCCTTTGCCCTACAGTCTCTTGTGGCTATTTGGTGGCTCCCACCCAAGCTGTGAGGATGAACATGGGGCAAGCGGGTTCCAGGGGTCTTGGCCCTCACCTTGCCATAATTCGTTGTGGTCACATTCCACTTGCGTACCCGGTTGCCATCATAAGCATAGGAGTTGTGTGTATCTCCAACCCCCTCCTAGGGAAGAAGGGTCTGTGAGGTCCAGAGCCCACCAGCCGTCAACCTTGCACCCACAGAGTTCTAGAGAAAAGGGTTGATGCTCTGAGGGAAGGAGTGATTTCCTGGCCTGGGTTGCTGTTGTCCTAGGGCAGGGTGGGACGCATTCCTCCTCCAGAGGGCAGTCGGGTTACAGTTCCAAGCAGACCTCATGTGGTCTGGTGGGTTGCCGGAGCCCTGATGAGGCCTGCAGCAGCATGTCTCCCTAGGAGGGGGCCTCTCTCACACGTACCTCCTGATTAAAGCGGCAGTTGATAGTGCACCAGCCAATCTGCATGAGTCCCTGAGAGGAGATGAGCACCTCGTAGACCCATTTCCCTGGAATAAACCAAGTCAGGCCTAGCAGATAGAAAAAGACTGCCTCCTGCCTCAGACCTGGGCCCACAGATCCCCTCCCAACAACCTGGGCCACAGCATGGTGGCCAGAGCATGGTCTCACCTTTATACACACACGTGGTTGAGCGGATAGTACCAAAGTTGCTGTGTCCAATCACCTGGGTGAAGAGTAGAGATGGTGAGCCTCCTCTCGGGCACACAGAGTGCCTCCCCAAAGAGGAATGGCCCCATCCTCAACGCGGGTTGTATTGGTGGTGCCTGCCTGTTCTAGCCAATACCGCACTGAGCCTGAACAGGGTGGGAGGGGTGGCAGCATGAGAGGAGGGGTTCATGGCTGTGATGGGAACAGCTTGGGGCTGGAGTTGCACCGAGTAGGTTTTAGGGTTGTATCAGGAGGGTTTGGGGGCTGAGGACTCAATGAGCACATCAGGAGGGGTTTGTGGCTGCAGCCCCATAAAAAAGGATAGAGAGACCAAGGCCACATCAGGAGCAGCTTGGGGCTGTCAGGAGGGGCTTGGACCTGGGGCCTCGCCTTGCCCTCACTCACCCCTAGGAGGTCATCATCCACCAGAAGAAGCCCCTCGAAGCCACCTGTGTGGTCCAGGACCACAGTGGATGGGCCAAGCCGCCCTTCAACCTGTCCTGAAAGGGAAAGGTAGGTGTGGGGTCAGGCAGGGTACAGGGTCTGACAGAATGCATAGAGGATACTGTGTTCCCCAAGGCAGCCCCCAGGGCCTCCAGGGCCCAGCCTGGCTCCCCCAATCCCATTCCAGAAGCTGCCACATACCCTGGCTCTCCTCATCCTCATTGTCTACATGTAACAGCTGGTCCAGATGCTCTGGCAGGTTCTGGAAGTTCAGGGGTTTCCTGGGGAGAGCAAGAGGCTGCGAGGGGCCCAAAAGTCCTTGAAACCAGTCAGATGACACTAAACCCCTCTCCTACTCCCTTTCCTCTGAGCTTCGGACAGTGGCTGCCCAGATTCCAGAAAAAGGCTTGTGCCTAGTCCTATATTCTTGAATGCGGGGGGGGGGGGGGGGGGTCAGAAGGCTGGACTACCCACTAAACTAAAAAGTACCAGTCCAATGTGGTGTACCTCAGGACTTTAAAAAAAAAAAAAAAAAAAAAAAAAAAAAAGTGCTCACTTCGGCAGCACATATACTAAAATTGGAACGATACAGAGAAGATTAGCATGGCCCCTGTGCAAGGATGACACGCAAATTCGTGAAGTGTTCCATAAAAAAAAAAAAAAAAAAAAAGAGCCCTTCCTCAACCCTAATTCCCTCATCTGTAAAAAGGGAACATAGCTGTATGTCAGAGATGCTATGAAGATTCCAAGGCATAATGTGTGCTCCCTGCATGGCCCATAACCTACCCACCCCTAAAGAAGGATCTGTTGCTTTGCCTGGGAGAGGAAGGCTGGGAGAAGTACCAATCCCCAAGGCAGCCTATACCAATGACAGCTAGGCCAGCCCTTGATCCCAGGCCTGTGGTCCCAGCCAGGGAAGTTTGTGTTGAATGAGACATGTCTTGGGAGGATGAAGGGCTGAGCCTTCTGAGTTGCTAGCTGGCTCTGTCCTGTACCCACCTGTATAGGAAACTAGAGCACCTGGCCTGCCTATCTGCCATCAGCCCCAGCCAGAGGGGCTGGGGAAATCTGAGTGGCCCCCTTATATACCCAGCACACATGCTCAGAGGAGAAAGGCCTCTGTCTGATGCTGGCCAGCCCTGTCCTGAGTGCAGCTGCTAAGAATAGCAGGGAATGGGGTGGCAGTAACTAGCAGGGCTCGAGTAGAACAGAGACCAGTGCCCATCTGGACGCAGCCCACAGACTGCTGGCACCTCTCTGCCACCTCTGATCCCAGCACTTTCTCCATTCAATGGTCTAGAGGGTAGGCTCTGGAAGGGACATAGATGGGCCAAAGCACCAACTCTCTGGCAAAGTAGCTTCACCTGGCTCAGGAACCACATGTTCCCCAGTTGTGAGCTACTACTCAGCTGCCAGAGGTAGAGAGGCGTGAATCCTCTTCCCCATTCCTACTAACCCCCAAGCCAAGGTCAAGTGGCAGCCATGCAATGGGGTGCCCCACCAGTAGCTTGGAAAGTTCCAGTCAACCTCCTCTCTAAACACCCCAACAGGCCCAAGGATAAAGCCTTCTGTCATGGCAGTGCTTACCGGCCCCCACTTGGGAGGCCTGCTCTAGTTCTTTGCCTGCTCTCAAGAGCAGCTGGGGGCAGCTCAGCCTCAGCGAGTGCCTGCAGCACTGTCCTTTGGCCAACCCAGCACTTGCCTGCCCTTTTTGGATCGCCTATGTCCCAGCCCAGGGCTCTGCATCCACACAAGCACTGACTGATGGCCCTGCCACCTGCTCTCCCTCCTGGCAGCCACAGAAGCAGTGGCAGCAGGACCATTTCTGATATCACATGAGGTAGGGATCAGATGGCCTTGGAAACAGGCCAGGAATGGGGCTGGAGTGGAGGTGGGCAGTAGCTCTCCATAAGTAGGAATCCTATGGCCACCACAGACATTTAAATGGAAGACGCAACAGCACTGCCCTTTGTGGCTGCCCAGAGAGCAGAGACTGTGGAAGGCAGGAGAGCCCAGCTGGTAGGAGGGCTGAGAGATAGGGACACCCATGCCTCACTGCAGGAAGGCAGAATCCACGTGACCCTCTGAAGAAGTAATGTAGCAAGAGTCTTAAAAGTGACTGCAGTTCAAATGCTCCAGCCCATGATTCCAACCCTGGGCATCCTCACAGCGGCACTGTTTACAAAAGCAAAAGCTCCTCTAAACCAGGGCAGTGCTAAAGGCTACAACAGACCCCTGGCCCTAAAAGATGCCCACCAAGATTAATTTGTAATACAGAAAATAAACACTCAGGAGATAATGTTTAATGACAAAGATAGAATCTAAACTTCTATACACTTTTCGAGGTGTGGGATCGATCCACTATCTCGATGGCAATAATGGTTTAACAGGTTATCTGGATAAAAACTTACTGAATTTTACCCTTCAAATACATGTAGTTCATTATATGTCAATTATTTCTCAATAAAACTTTAAAAAGAACTGAAGGTGACAGAAAACTTTAAAAAAAGTCTATACAGCATAATCCAAACTATACACATCACAAGGTAAGAAAAACAGAAAAATTATGCTCAAATGGTCAAGTTAGAACAAGACACACAGACGTTTTCTCTTCTTCTAAGTTTCTGCTCAAGTGCACTTGTAACTTTTTTAGGAACAATAATGTACTCAACTTTCAAGGAAAAGGGGCTTGGTAGGGTCTGCACTTTATAGGTTCAGGTGGCAGCTACAGAGGACTGGGGTGGGACAGATGTGCAGGCAGGTGCATGTGGGGACCAGATGCTGATTGTGGAGTAGGAGTGAGGTGCTCTCCTGAGGACTGAATGTGTACCACTTCCCTAACCTCCACAACACCCTCAGAAAGAAAGTACTAACACGGCCAGAGGAGATGAAGATGCAGAGTCCAGAAGGCAGACTCTCTGGCCAGAGGTCTCACAGCCAGGAGCGGTAGAGGGAGAACAGAACCCAAGCCAGCCTACCCAGAGGCTCTGGGCTGGTCCTTTGGAGTCAGGGGCTACCCACATGGCCATACCTGCTGGTGGCTGCGGTGGGCGCATGCTCAGGAGAGGAAAAGATGCGGTGCAGGTAGTCATTCAGTAGTTTCTCCTGCACAATACCTGTGCCACAGGGCAGAAGAAGAGAAGGGTCACACAGTCAGTGTAAGCTCCTAGACTGGGCTGGCTCTACAGGCTCCTGGTCCTAGGCTAGCCACAGGGGTCACAAGAGCAGTCATGTTGGGTGCACTGCTCCATCGCGGCCGATGGCTGGCTCACAGGTACAAGGGGTGCAGCAAGGCTTGGAGCTCACCAGACCTGGGACTTTACCGCTTTTGTCTTTTCCTTCTCCTTCCCTCAACACAAGGAGCCTCCTCCCAGACACGTCAGCCCTTACCTGTGACCCTGGATTTCTCAGCATCTGATGTCAGCCGATAGCTCTTGCGGGAGAAAGACATGCTGGACCCCTTAGATGCCATCCTTCATTTCTTCTGGGCAGCCAGCGGTCCTGGGGGCTGAGCCGGAGGCAGAGCCTATCTATTTGAGGCCAACCAAGGGCCCCCATACCCACCTCAGTTCTGGGGCAGCAAGAAAGCTTGGGAGCAGGTGAGGCCAGGTACATGCACACTCACACACAAACCAACCCGGGGCAAGAAACCAGGGGTTCCCAGCTTCCTACACAGGGCTCCACCATGTTCCAGTGCTCAGCACAGGGCCCAACGGACAGCAGTTGCCAGATATAGGTTTGTTAAACCAAACTAAATGTCTCAACCCCAGGAAAATCAGACCAAACTGTCCAAAGTGAGGTGGCCTAGAGACAGAGACCCTGTATCCTTCTCAGTTGTAAGCCACACTAGGTCTAGCTCATTCCCAGTAGAGAGAACCCTACACCACATTCCCCAAGTGTGGTCCATCATCCAAGGGCTTGGGGCCATCTCCACCTACAAGTCCTACTGATACCTAAGGCCAGGATCTTCCCTTCTCTTTTCCAAAGGCCTGCTAGTTGTCTTGCTCCCACTCACACACACAGCCTCTCATCCATCATCTCAGCTCCATCAGAGCACCACCCAGCTATCATTGGAGACCCTGCTGGTCTTCCCAGTGCTGTCCATCCCTTACATGTCATGGTGTTGCTGCAGCTGCAGATGCACTAAGTCGCTGGTAACTGCCTCACTGATCTACAGCTGTGCTGTCCCCAATACAGTAGCCATTAGCCATATGTGACTATTTAAATTTGAATTAAAACATACAAATTAAGAATTCAACTTCTCAGTTATATTAAGCACATTTCAAGGATTCAGCAGCCACATATGGTTAGTGGTTACTGTACGAGACACTAAAAACAGAACATTTCCATCATCACAGAAAGTTCTGTTAGACAGCGCTGGTCTACAGCCTGGCCTTCTAGCACTGCCTTAGACTGCACTCCCTCCTCCGCAGCCCAGTTCCTTATCTCACCTCAAACAGGCCCTCCGTTCCCACCACACACCCTTGCCCATTCAGTCTGCACCACGCCCGCCCCTCGAGAAGGTGACTGTCCCGCCTTGCCGCCTACCACGGGCCCTCCGCTGGCATCCATGACCGCTGCGCCTCTCATACCAGAGTAGGTGCAGGGCAGATTAGACCTGATCACTCATTTAATCAGCAAACCTTCCAGACATCCACTCCGGGTGTCAGGTGCTGAGGACCCAGGTGATAGGCGGACCTTGACTTTGCTCGGGGATTCCCTGCCACGTCGATCCTGTCCAGCCCCGCCGAGGAATCCGGGCTCCGGACCGAACCGACCCCATCTCGGAGCCCAAGGACGCGAAGAGCAGCGCATGTCTCCCCCAAGTCGCCCCCGCCCGGCCCCAAGCTCCGGAGGAACCTTCAGGTCAACTCCAGCCCGGAGTCTCGCATCACAGGCTGTAAGCCCTGAGCTGTGAGCACCCTCTCTGGGCCGGCCGCAGCTGCGAAGGAAGCCGCGGGGACCCGCCCGGCTCGGAAACCAGCCGCCCCTCACTCACCCCCAGCCTCGGCCGCGGCGCCCCGGCTCACAACATCCGCCCAGCCTCTTGTCTACGGCGCGCCTCCAGGGCCAAACCGCGCGCCTGCCGCGCAGGCGCACCAGTCAGCGCCGGGCGTCCTCGAGGGAGCCCCCTCGCGGCTTCCAGCCGGGTAGTTCAGGGCCTCTGCGTCGCCGGACAGCCCAACCGCCTCTGACCCCCGCCTGCGCAAGAGAAGCACCTAGCCTAGCCGGGTCGGAATGCTATGTACTAACTGGAGCCCCAGGCCGCCTATCGCAACTCCTACCCATACCCGGAGGCCCAGCCCAGAGGTTGCTAGGACATTTGAAAGGCTATCTGCCAAGGTCCCTGCTACCTGTCACCCCCACTTCCATTCAGGCCAGACAGGTCGCCTCGCTTACCTTTCCTGGGATGGCACCTATGGCAAGGCGAGGGGAGCCTCTCTGGGCCCTGCTGCCAGGGGCGTGGGCTGACCTGCCTACAGCTGGGGCAGATAAGACAGCAAAAGGGGAAGGCCGCTTTGAGGCTGGGTCAGGGAACATTTGCCACTTTACGAGGAAAAGCTGAGGCTCAGAAAAGATTAATATCACACCACCCAGGGGCTCCCCAGCCTCTGGCAGCAATTATGTCCACACTAACTTCCCCTTCAGAGCAATGTGAGCTTCAGGGTGTCTCCATCCCTACCCCAGGGCACATCAAGTGTCCCCACTGAAACTTTCCAGCACCTGCCCACTACATAGGCCAGAGTAAGGGGCCTGACATTTCACCCAGGGGGCCTGAGGCCTGGCTCCACCCCCATTCCTGCCACTGGGTCTCAGGTCAGGCTCTAGCAGGCCTGGGGTGGGGGTGTGGAGGCAGAGCCACCCAATCCCGTAGGGACAGGTTTCACAACTTCCCGGATGCGGCTGTGGTGGGTCACAGTGCAGCCTCCAGCCAGGAGAATGGGGTGGTTCCCACTGCTGCTGCTTCTGACACAGTGTTCAAGGGTCCCTGGTGAGTGCCCCGCTCCCTGATCCCCAATTGCCTTCAGGAAGGAGTCAGCCCTAGCTAGGCCCAGCCTGCCATTCAAGCCAGGAGCTCACTTTCCCACTAGGCATGGAGCAATGAGTGCTCTTGGCTTCTTGTGCGGAGCTGGGCAGCCCCTGCCTATTCAGGCCTGAGTTAGAACATCTGTTGTAGCACTGAGGCAGCATTGAAACTGCACAGATGCATGCACACGTGCAGGCAATTATCCCTCATGAGCCTCATCTAACCCTCTAACCTAACATATGCCCTAGAGCTGATGAGAGCTCAGACTTGGACTCAGAATGCCTGGATTGAGTCTTTGCAGGGTAATTTAACAGCCCCGAGCCTTAGCATTCTCATCTGGGAGATGAAATGAGCTCCGTAGGGCAGGCACCACCACCCACTGCTCTCATAAAGTGTAGGCTTTAGACCTGAGCCTAGTACTTTGCCCACTGTTGATAACTACCATGTCTGGGCCTGCTTCTCCCACCCTGTACAGGGGTGTGACCTTTGAACGTACCCACAGGGTCCATCCCAGAGGCCTTGTAGCTTTGATCCCCTGAATGAACCAAGCATGGATGTGCTGATATAAATGCATTGACATGCATGCCCATCCCCGCAGGGCAGCGCTCGCCCTTGAATGACTTCCAGGTGCTCCGGGGTACAGAGCTGCAACACCTGCTACATGCAGTGGGGCCTGGGCCTTGGCAAGAACATGTGGCAGATGCTGAGGAGTGTGCAGGGCGTTGCGGGCCCCTACTGGACTGCAGGTGAGTGGCCACAGGACTAGATAAGACTGGGTGGCAGAGGAACCTGGGTGACTCTGTGCCTTGTCCTCCCAGGGCCTTCCACTACAATGTGAGCAGCCACGGCTGCCAATTGCTGCCATGGACCCAATACTCACCCTATACACAGCTGCAACGTTCAGGGCGCTGTGATCTCTTCCAAAAGAAAGGTAAGTGGCTGTGGAGAAGGGTGGGCCATGGATAGGGCTGCTGAGGCCTCAGGACTTACTGACAATGGGCCTCTTGCTCCCAGACTATGTGCGGACCTGCGTCATGGACAATGGGGTCAAGTACCGTGGTACGGTGGCCATCACCACTGGCGGCCTACCCTGCCAGCGCTGGAACCATAGGTTCCCCAATGACCACAAGTAAGACACCTCCCCTCTGTCCTTGCCCGGCTGGCTCCTGCCCCCACCCCAACACGCACTGAATTGCTGCTCTCTGCACCAGGTACACGCCCACACTCCGGAACGGCTTGGAGGAGAACTTCTGCCGAAACCCCGACGGGGACCCAGGAGGTCCCTGGTGCTACACGACAGACCCTGCAGTGCGCTTCCAGACCTGCGGCATCAAGTCCTGCCGGGAAGGTAAGCCGCTCTGGGTCCAAACTGGAGTGAGGAACATGCCCACGCCCGTCCACGAACCCACCGGCACTGTCTCTCCAGCCGCTTGCGTTTGGTGCAATGGCGAGGAGTATCGCGGCGCAGTGGACCGCACCGAGTCGGGACGCGAGTGTCAGCGCTGGGACCTGCAGCGTCCACACGCGCACCCCTTTGAGCCTGGCAAGTACGTGTGCGCGGGCTCGGCACCTAGGGGGCCAGGCTAGGGGAGGGGCCAGGACTCCAGGGGCTGGGCCAGGTAAATAGCAGGGGACAGGCAGTGCCCGAGTCCCGGGGTTTTGTTCACGCCCTGCTACCGCCCTCAGGTTCCTTGACAAAGATCTGGACGACAACTATTGCCGGAATCCGGACGGCTCCGAGCGGCCCTGGTGCTATACCACCGACCCGAAGGTGGAGCGAGAGTTCTGCGACCTCCCTCGCTGCGGTAGGGCACGGGGGCGGGGCCTGGGAGGGCACCCAGGAAACGTGGGGGCGTGGCCTGACTGGGGAAAGAGGAGCGACTGGGCGTGACCCGGAGGTGGACCCACTGGAGTTGGCCTCGGCCTCAGTCCCAGCCCGGGTCTCAGCTCCCGCTCAGGCTCCGACCAGCCTTGGTCCATCCAAGGGTCGGAGGCACAGCCGCGCCACGAGGCCACGACGCTCAGTTGCTTCCGCGGGAAGGGCGAGGGCTACAGGGGCACGGCCAACACCACCGCCGCGGGCGTACCCTGCCAGCGGTGGGACGCGCAGAACCCCCATCAGCATCGTTTTGCTCCGGAGAAATACGCATGCAAGTGAGGTGGCGGGCCGCCGCTGGGGGCGTGCTCCTGCGGCGGGGACGTTAGGAGAGGGGTCCTGGGCGGCGCTTGAAGAAAGACGGGGGCCGGGGGGGGGGGGGGGGCGGGGTTCCAGTCAAAGGCTGGCTGGCCCGCGGGATGGGCCCCACCAAGAGCTGAGGGAAGCGCCCGCCCAGGGACCTTCGGGAGAACTTCTGCCGGAACCCCGACGGCTCGGAAGCGCCTTGGTGCTTTACGTCACGGCCTGGCATGCGCGTGGCCTTCTGTTACCAGATCCGGCGCTGCGCCGACGACGTGCGGCCTGAGGGTAAGGCCCAAGCTGAAACTGGAGGCCTGGAGCGGGAGGGCTGGGGCGAGAACTCGCCAGTAGCCATCCCCGCCCGTCACAGACTGCTACCACGGCGTGGGGGAGCGGTACCGCGGCTTGGTCAACAGGACCCGCAAAGGTGTCCCGTGCCAGCACTGGTCCACAGAGAGGCCACACATGCCGCAGTGAGTCGGCCCGCGCGCCCGGCCCCTCCCCTGCCGAACCCTAAAGCGGCACGCCGTAGCCTCTCCAACTGGAGCCCGGCAGGGTCAGGATTACCCTGCTAGGATTTTACTCCCTTGCCCACTCAGGTTCACACCCACCTCTGCCCCCCACGCGCATCTGGAGGAGAACTTTTGCCGGAACCCGGACAGGGATAGCCATGGGCCCTGGTGCTACACTACGGACCCGGGTACTCCGTTCGACTACTGTGCACTGCGACGCTGCCGTAAGTGACCCTCCCTCGGGGCCCCGCCCCCAGTCTCCACCAATGAAGGCTGGCTCCCTCAACGCAGGTGAACTTGGTTCTTTCAGATGACGACCAACCACCGTCCATCCTGGAGCCCCCAGGTATGCACTTGGACCAGGTGTGGGTTGGGGTCTCTTTGGGGCCTCCATCTAGTTGGGAGTTTCCCGCGGCCCATCCTGTCCCCCAGACCAGGTGGTGTTTGAGAAGTGTGGCAAGAGGGTGACCCGCCTGGACCAGCAGCGCTCCAAGCTGCGTGTGGTGGGGGGCCAGCCTGGGAACTCGCCCTGGACAGTCAGCTTGCGCAATCGGTGAGGCACACTGCCTCTCCTCAAGAGAGGAGCTGAGGATATATCCTCCGTGCTAATGCCAGGGGAGTGGGAACCTGTCCCTGGCCTCAGAGGTCCTGGCCAAGAGATGGCAGGTCCAGCCTGTGTCCCAGAACTCACTGTTTTCTCCTAATCTCTACTCCTCCAGGCAGGGCCAGCATTTCTGCGGGGGTTCCCTAGTGAAGGAGCAGTGGGTACTGACGGCCCGGCAGTGCTTCTCCTCCTGGTGAGCCTCCCTTGGATTTGGGGACCCAGTCCCACCCCCCTGCCTTCTTCTTCTCCTTAGCCACCTTTCCCAGGTGAGCCTTGGGGCAGCAGGCTGCGTGTCATGACTGATCTAGCAGAGCTTCTCCCCCAGCCATATGCCTCTCATGGGCTATGAGGTGTGGTTGGGCACCTTGTTCCAGAACCCACAGCCAGGAGAGCCAGGCCTGCAGCAGGTCCCAGTGGCCAAGATGGTGTGTGGGCCCTCCGGCTCCCAGCTTGTTCTGCTCAAGCTGGAGAGGTGTGTGACAAGTCAAGAAGGTGTGAGGTGGGGCTGACCCTTGGGGGCTCACATCCTGAGTGCCCTCATTTCCCATTAAAGACCTGTGACCCTGAACCAGCGAGTGGCACTCATCTGCCTGCCCCCCGAGAGGTATGTGGTGCCACCAGGTACCAAGTGTGAGATCGCAGGCTGGGGTGAGACCAAAGGTAAGAAAAAGCACAGCACAGCGGCATGGACTACCCCAGGCAGGAGGCCTAGCCTCAAATTCTATCCAGAGGCCCTCTCCTTCCCATTCCTCTTACTGTAGGTACAGGGAATAACAAAGTCCTGAATGTGGCCTCGCTGAATGTCATCTCCAACCAGGAATGTAACATCAAGCACCGAGGACGCATACGGGAGAGTGAGATGTGCACTGAGGGACTCTTGGCCCCTGTGGGAGCCTGTGAGGTCTGTACCAGGGTCCCATTCCCAGCTCAGGGAGGGTCTGGGAAGCTGAAAATGGACTACTTTATCCACAAGGGGGCTAGTCTCTGCCTTGGCCTAGGGCTCTCTTACCAGTTCTTCCATCTACCAGGGTGACTACGGAGGCCCACTTGCCTGCTTTACCCATGACTGCTGGGTCCTGGAGGGAATTATAATCCCCAACCGAGTGTGCGCCCGGCCCCGCTGGCCAGCCATCTTCATGCGTGTCTCTGTGTTTACGGACTGGATTCACAAGGTCATGCGGCTGGGCTAGGCCCAGCCTTCAATCCCGTTTACTTTGGAGAGAGAACAAAGGTTGTTGTCAGACATAAAGCTGCCTCTCCTCTTTACATCTGTGCAGGATGCTTCTTAGCCTCTGCTAGGAAATCAGTTGCTGTATGCACGTGGTTCAAGCCCAGCATAGCTGGGTTAGGAGACCTGGTTTTTAGGACTACCTTAGCCTGTGGCCACTGTGGAAAAGCAGGGCCTCACTAGTTCCCTAGACAAATTGGTGGTAAGAGAAGGGTGGTGTAGGGCAGTTTTCTAACAGAAGGAGCTGCTGCAGAGACAGCTAGCCTGGGAGTATCCCAGTTGGCCCTGACAGGCAGCAGCTGAGCCTCTCACTATCCCCTCCCTCTCACATTGGAGGTAGGTGAGGTCCTTAAGGTTACCACACCCAGAGCCTATGGTCTCTGAACCCCCAGGGTGAGGCTGGAGTTAGGGATGGCTTGGTACAAAGTACCAGCAGGAACCAGATTCTGTGTCCTCATTTATTATGACTGTATAGCCTACATTCCTCAGCTCACCCATCCATGGAGTCCAGAGCCCAGGAATCCTCTCGCCGATCTGCCAGACCCTGGGGCTCTCCAAGAGGAAAGTGTGGTTTATGCCAACCAGCTCATGCAGGGAGGCATGGCTTCAGCTGCCCAAGTGCGTGTGCAGCCAAAGCACAGCATTCATGAAGCTGTCTGACTCCACCTCCACTTCTGAAAGTGCATGGGTGCTTTTGGGATAGAGCAGGAGCCTGTAGTGGTCGGGCAGCAATGTCTGAGATTGGACGGCTCTCTCTGCTCACCTGCCCACCAGCTGCCAGGGCTGTCCTGATGCACTCACCGAACAGGCACGTTCCGGGCCTTGAGGGCACGGTAATACTCCATGCCTTGCTTGAAGGGCACACGCCGGTCCTCCTGGCCTAGCATCAGTAGTAGCGGTGTCTTCACCTGGGGATGTGGGGAGTGGTAGTGAGCAGGGCCCCAAGGCTCTGGACAGATTGGCAGCACACTGGGCAGAGGGAGGGATGTATACCTGAGGGGTATACTTGATGGGTGACTTGTCCAGCATCTCAGCCCACACGCTGACGTCTGGCAGGCAGTCACTGCGGTAGGGGAAGCCAGCCTCCACCACGCACCTGTAAGAGACTGCGCTGATGCAGCCCCAGGAGCCCTGAAGCATGTAGGGGCTCCATGGGGGTATGAGGTGAGACAGAGAAGGGCAGGGACCTGTGGAGCACACTCACCAGTCAGGGATGTCAGTGGAGCCCATCATGGAGGCAATGTTGATCACAGGGTTCCTCACTACACAGGCACTGTAGGTCTCAGGATACTGACCAATCAAGTGGCAGGAGAGGAAGCCACCGTGGGAACCACCCATAAGAGCTACTCGGTCAGCATCAAAGTGTTCCTCCTGGAGCACCTGCTCTACTGCAAACTACAGGGTGGGGCAGAGTGTGCTGCAGCCAGCTGCCCACCCAGCTGAATGGAGCACACCCTAACGGTTTACCCCCCAGCCCCTGCTACCTGGACATCCTTCACATCCTGGTGGCCCACGTTGCCGGGAAGGGAGAGGATGCTGTCCTGGCCAAAACCCGTAGAGCCACGATAATTCACTGGAAGCCAGAGAGGAACCAGACAGGGTGATTAAGGGACATTCCCAGCCCTCTGGACACTCTTTTCACCCATCTGTGAAGTAGGCTTTGAGGCCAGCTGTACCACAGACTGTCAAGGCGAAGGGGCCAAGAGATTTGAGGCTGTTGCCCAGTGACCACAGCACTTTCCATGGAAGTCCCTATGGAGCCTGAGGCTGGTCCATGCCAGTTCCTGGTGATGGTTGCCAGGTCCAGGCTGCAGAGAAGCCTGGAGACTAGGGTGGTACCTATGATGCTTGTACAAACCAGACCACTCCATCACCCTCCACAGCCTTACCACTGCCACAGCGCCCTGCTCACTCACCTAAGAGTACTGCAAAACCCATTTTGCAAAGCATGGCTGGGAACAGCATCCAGGCAGTGACAAAGGATGAATGGGGTCCCCCTGCAGACATGGAGCAGAGGGTGAAAGAGCCAGCTAGGACGAGTGATGGGAGGGCAGGGGCTCCTAGACCAGGTGCCTACCATGGGGCATGACGACCATGGGCACTTGGGTCTTATCTGGAGGGTTGCTGGGCTGTAGAAGGATTGCTTCAAAGTCAAGGCCGGCTGCAGGGAAAAGACAGCAGTCAGCAGAGCCAGTCCTGCTGCCCAGGGGCTTCCTGAGCTGTAGTTGCAGGTCTGGGGCTGACCTCTGGAAGAGTGATCTGGCCAAGGTAGCCTGCACTGAGACACTTGGACGCCAGGAGTCACACTCCTGCCCTAGTCAAGGACCCCAATCAGTTGGAACAGCATTTTGGATGAGGGGTGGCCAGAGACCTCAAATAAGGCCTGTCTTCTTTGAGCCTTGGTTTCCCTACTGCAGAGGATTTGGCCTGGTGATGCCCAGCCCTGATACCCAGAGTAGGTGTCCAGATACCCAGAGGCTATTCCCCATAACCATGCCTAAGAGGAACAGAAAACCTCTTAGAGGTAATCCCAAGAAACCCCACAATGTGAGACCAGAGGCAAGAACGGTGACCACAGAAGCCGTGTGCTGGGGAACTTGGAGAAGGTGTCCCTCTGCCATGGCCCAGCTCACCATACTGCACATTCTCTTGCTCTGGCGGTGGCTGCAGTACCCGGATGGCCCAGGAGATGTCCGGAATAGGCTCAGCCTCCTCCAGGGACACCCACAATACTGCCTGCTCCTTCCCTGCAGGAGGCAGGAACCCAACTTTCTGCCAAGGGGAAAGAGTGTGTCATAGGTGGTCTGGCTGCCTCCCTGCCCTTCTACCTCTGCCCAGGGTGGGAGGTGGGCAGCTCTCACTATGCTTGGGCCTTCTACCCACCTCCAGAGGGTACATCCTCCAGAGAGACTCCTGTTGTGAGCTGGTATATACAGAGGCACAAACACGCACACACCTCCCTTCTGAGCCTTTAGGTTCTACTGTCTCCTTGTGCTCTGCTACGTCAGAGTATTGGCCACTTTCCCAGGCACCCTGTTCTTTATAGAGCAGACCTACACCTGGTAGTTCCAATGGGTGCCAGACCTTGTGGACCATCCTGGGCCTGCGTCTTGGTCTCTCAAATGCTAACCAGCCATGGTCAGACTCAGGCCAGTTCTCTGACCTAGGGAGCTCTGCCTACTCAGAACCCTCACCTCCTGGTCTGGGGCCCACCAACACTCACCAGGCTTGGGGGCAGGCTGGGCGTGGAGAACTGTGCCACCATGAGGTCCCGGTCAATTGCCAGCAGCTTCCAGCTTCCACCAGACCCCCCTGGAGAAGGCAGATGCTACCACCTTTCCCACCCACTCCCTGCATAACCAGGGTCCCAGGCTGGTGGCTGTATACCAAGGTGTCCCTTTTACCTTGAGAAGCAAAGGGACACCCACAAAAGGACACCCTACTGCACATAGCCATGGGCGAGCCTCCTGCTTAGTCCCTTGTTCATCCAGCAGATGCTAACTAAGCCCAGGGACTGCCAGATCTGGGGACACAACAGACTTCCATGGCACGTCCACCCACCACTTAATGACTACAGTCTTCAAGGCTGGCAGCTAGGCCTGGGGGGTTGGAGTGCTGCTGATTCTGGGCAGTGGGGTCCAAGGAGATTCTTAAGCAGGGAATGTATCATGAGATACAGTTTAGGAACAATACTCTGAAAGCTTTGTGGAGGAATGACTATCGTCAGGGCAGGCATAGAACTCAAAAGACATTTTAGTGGCAGCGTCACAGGCCCACATAAGAGGAAGATGAGGGAGCCAGCACAGGGTTCCTCATGGGCCTTGGGATGGCAGAGCCGCCTCTGAGGTTTTGGAGGCCAGGGAAGGATGACTCTGGCAGATCTTGGCAAGAGAAAACTTTGTAGGTTTGAGGAGCAGGGGTGTGCGGAAGCAGGGCCGGGATGTGCAGAGCAGAGTGGAGAAGGGAGACAGTCTGTTGGCTGGGAAGGTTCTGCATGGTCAGGGTCCTTGAGAGATGCAGTAAAGGCTGCAGAACAGCCAGCGGTGCAGAGTGGCCCAGAGTGCCACTACTGCCCCATGTGCTGGAGTCCCAGTCCCACCCCTGGCCTGGCTGGCTTGCTCACCAGCCCTGCTCACCAGCTGTCAGGGAGGTCACAGTGCCCATCTGGGTGTCCACAACAAACAGGTCCTGAAGCAAAGGGGAGCCCACATGTGGCACCACATCCAAGAGCCCTATGAGTCCCTCTCCCACCTCCTCTCTTAGGGACCTGTGGGCCAGGGCAGGGCTGTAAGCAATTATGGCAACAGCTCCTCAGTGCAGTAAGTAGTGGCTTGAAGGCCTGGACTCAAATCCCAGCCCCATCACAACTTGCTGCCTGACTCTGGGCAAGGCAAGGAATGCCTCCGAGCCCCTGAAGTAGCACGAGGAACAAATGATATCACACTCAAAAGTCTGGCACACTGTAGGTGTCCCCACCCAATTCCTGGGAGAAAGCCTCTGTCCCATCTCTGTCAGTTCCCTGTATAGTGTTTGGGGACCCACCCTAGTGGCAGCCCCCTTGTTCTCCAGCTGGAAATGCCTGGGAGAAGGGGAATCACACATTTGCCTCAGGAGGAAAGGCCAAGGGTTCTGTCGTGGGGCACCAGGGCAGACAGCAGCCTCCTCAAGAAAAAGTAAGTCCAGGACAGGGGCAGGCAGGGAAGGGACTCGCAAGACCTTATGGCTAGGAATTCCAGCTAGCAGTGTGCATATGCTATGCCCCAGGCCCAGGGCTCCTGGAGGTTGGTCAGAGAGTCTGCCTCTCAACACAGGGCCCCTTACCTGCCGGCTACGCTGAGCTGAGTCAAAAACCACTCTCAGGCTGTCAGCTGACCAGCATCCCAAAGGCAGAAGGCTGCAGTAGATCCCAGAGAAGTCCTCTGCAAAGATGGGAGGGCTGAGGGCTATATCTGGCAGTGGAGGTATGGGAGGTCAAGACTATGAGGCAGGCTGGGCTGCTGAGGAATTCACAAGAGGCCCCTGCAGCTGTGACAGAATGGCAGTCTTACACATGGGGATACCCTAGGTGATGAGGGGGTGCCTGAGAGGGGGCTGGGGGTGGACACCTCTGAGGACCCAGGAGAGGCAGAGTTCAAGAGCTTCTGAGAGAAACCATAGCTGCTTGGAAGAAAAGCACTGGCTCTCCTATGAACTGCTCTTATTGGGTCTCTGATAGGGACCAAGTGCTGCAACCAAGATGACACCTTTCTGTCCATTATGGTGTTTAGCAGAGTGCCTGGCAAAGAGGGCTGAATAAATTCCATACTTCAATATCACTCATTTAACCCTCACTACAATGCTATAAAGAGGCACAGATCCATCCCCACACAGATAATAAATGAAGCTCAAAGAGGTGAGGACACCACCCAAGGACCCATAGCTAATAAGGAACAGAGCTGGGATTCAGACCAGATCCCCACCACTGTATCCCTGCAACCCCAAAAGAAGATAAAGACAACATATCTTGTTCACTGGACCCCTGGAACTGAGCAGGTGTCCTGAACAAAGAGACTATAACCCCTCAGGTCCTTGGGATGGTTCAGGATCCCAAACAAAGCAGTGAACACTTGAGACTGTGACCAGACCCTGTTGGCCAAGAGCTACCCACCCAGAGACCCCACTGACTCAAAGGCTTGGATGGGACAAACCTAGGGTGGGGACTGGGAGTGGAACAATGCAGTACCCTTGAGCTTGGAGCATTTCAAGTAGGACATTCCAACCTAGTGCACTTTCTGAGACCCCACTGGAACAGAGGATTTAACCAGCCACTGGAAACATAAGGTCTACCGAGGAGATGCAGCACGGGGATGAAACCATCTAAATCCCCTGCCAGCCTGGGCCACTCTGATCTCAGCTTTGGTCCAGCTGACTTCCTTCTATCAGAACCGCTCCCTATGGTGATGGCCCCACTCCCTGTGCAGGCTGGTCATGGGGCTGGCCCAACAGGGAGGGATACTTCAGATACTTCAGACGGAACCCAGGAAAGAAGAGCTGAGGCAGCTGGCCCTGCATGCAAATGACAGATGGAGGGAAAACAGAACTGCAGGCTTCACTGCATCCACCCAAAGACACACCCCTTACCTCCCAGCTGCCGAGGCACGACGTCCACCACCACTGAAGTCACCTTGGTATACCAGTCGTACTGCAAGAGAACACCCTGGTCAGGCCCACCAAGGGACTGGCAGCATCCTGAGGGCACAGAGCTCTGTACCCATCCTCTTCTCTGATAACCCTGGGTAGCCTCAGGGGAGGGGAGGACCTGAGACAAGCCCAATGTATCTCCTTTCTGGTGACCTGGACAGACATCCGGAGGGGCCTCTGACTTTCACAGGGAGCCCAGAGCTCTTCTTGGGGAAGGACTAAGACTCTAACTGCACACTTTATCCTAGCCCCTTGCAGAGCCTGGCCGATGAGAAGAAAAAGGAGGAGCATTCTCGTAGACAGAGGGTGCTCCAAGGTGGTGAGTCCTGACAGCAAAGCCCCCCCCCCCCATGCCAGCACGCTTAGCCTCCAGGGACTGGCCCTGGGAAGACAGGCAAAACTCACACCATCACAGCACCCAGGACAGAAGGGTGCCCATGAGGGGCCCATGAGGAGATGAAGCTGACCCTTCTGCTCTCATCCACCATCCCTTCCTCTTGCTGACCACTCCCCGCCCACCTCCAGCTCACCAGACATAGCTGACTACATTGATGATGGGGGACCAGAGATGGGTACTGCAGGTAGATGACGCGACACTGGTCTGGGCTCAGCCGGGGAGAGGACACAGCCAAAGAGTCATCTGAGAGAAGCTCTAGACCAGATGAAAATGTGAGCATCATGCAGGCTGGCAAGGCCAGCGTGTGTCAACAAAGCACAGGTGGGCACCAGCACTTACCACACTGACCCCCGGTGAGGTCCACGTAGTAAAGGGCTGACCTGGAACCACCAGAGAGACACTCAGCTTCAGAACCAGCCTGAGCTGTGAGGCCCCCTGTCCTGCTCTGCTTCCTCACCTGCGATTGGTGCAGAAGCGGATGCCCAGCCTGAAGGGCTCATGCCACCAACCTACAAACACCACACCTGTGTCTCCAGGGGCCCAGAATGCCTGTAAACAAAACCCCAGGGCAAGTGTGAACAAGGGGCAGTGGCTCAAGCAGGGCCCCCCAGACTCCAGGAGTGGGGTAGGCCAAGTCAGTGCTAACCTGTCCAGGGGACACACTCTCAGGGACCCCCTCAAGCACAGAGATGTTGCCGCTCTCAACATCCAGCACGCAGAGCACAGGAGTGCTTTTGGAAACCATGTTTTCTCCCCAGTCTTCGTAAAACACAAACTGATCCCCCTAAGAACACAAGACAGTCAATGCCCAGCCTGTCTTGCCTGCCCCCTAGAAGCCAGCGCCCCCCCACCCCCCACCAGTTCTGGCAGGCACAATGTGGGCAGGGAGCACGCTGAGCCCTAGGCTGCCCAGAAGGGCCTTCTTGGACTGGCCATTGAACACGAGCACCTTGATGGCCTGGTCTGGCTTCTTCGGCCTGGCCATTTCATCATCGCTGCCACTGATGTCCAAGGCTTTTGTCTGAAAGAAGGACTCAGCCTTGGGGCGCTTCTTCTCTGCCACGTACAACAAGTGTGTCTCCGAGTGCGACCAGGACAGGCAGCCAAAGCAGTCTGGGTGCAAGGAAGGCTGATCAGGGGGAGCCCTGGGCTATGGCTGCCCCTCCTGTCCACCCTGTCTGCTCACCAGCCAGCTGTCTCACCGTCCTCATACACAAGCCCATGTTTCTCCAGCAGCGACAGGTTGAAGCTCTTGAGCTTCCGGTTCTTCTCCCAGACCTGAGGACATCTGGGCATCAGGTTACCTGTCCCCCTCCCCACAACAGAACCTCATCTGTGGGACTGAGCCCCCAGTTGCCCACGACCTGGTCTCATGCAGACTCACCTCCAGGAACTGCTTCTCCTCCCCAGGGCTCGTGCCTCCAGCCTTGCGCAGCACAGCTTTCATGGCGCCTGAAGGAGAGTCTCTGCTCAGCAGCCTGAAGAGAACACAGGTAGCAGTTCGGGATTATACAGTGATAGCCCCATCCTGCCCCCTTATTGATCACAACCTCTTAGACAAGATTCTTGACACTTTGGTTCCACATCAGCCCCTGCAGCCCTTCTAGCTCCACCACGGCAGCTGGCCTTGCCTCTCCTGCCTGGTGCAGAGGCTGTACTCTCCCCAGCCTCCCTGAAGCTCCATGGGCTCTAGTCCGGGCCCAAATGTGGACAAAGCCTCCAGTGCTTATCAGGCCATGTTACTGAGCTTACAAGGGGCAAGAACCTGGCTCCTGGCCTCCCTTCAGGGCCCTACCTGCACCAAGACACATGGTACACAAGGCTTTCATAAAAGGTTTGCAGATGGCTATGGTTTTGCCCACAAGCTTCTTCCCTCAAACTTACTCCCCGCGGGTCTCCACACTGTTGCCTGCAGGCCCTGAGAACACCACTGAATCCCCGTCGTGGAACACCAGGTACTGGCGGCAAAATCGGATGTTCTCCATGCGTTCCAAGTCCCTCTGTGTCCACTCTGTGAGGACAGGCATGAGACTGCTAACAAGACTGACCAGTCCCAGTACAGGCTCCTCTCAACACTGCCCCCACCCTAGGAAAGCCCAGCCCACCTCCCCAGTCTGTCTCCAGATATCCTGGATGCAGGATGGACAACACTTGGCCACAACTCAGGTGTAGGCCTGAGCCGATGGCATGTCAAGAGAGAAATCACTACTGCTCCCAGTAGCCACCACCTCCACTCTAGAACTTGACAGGAGCCTGGCACGTGTAGGGGATAGGTTGAGGGGGTGAGCCTATAAGGCCCACACCATGTATCCCGGTCTGAATTCTACTCCCACACGCTCAACTCATGCAATCAAGGGCACCATGCCAGAACACACCGAGCAGCGTCCCCCATACACCTGTATGTAGGGTCCTCTGAGGGGTGCACCCTCCCACCCCTAAGTCCACGTTCTCCAAGCCCCGTCTTCTCCCACACACTCGTGTGCACTGTCAAGCATAAAGCCCTCCACATCTCCCTTCTCTCCACGCGAGCGCACGGCCCCGGAATGGGCCTGCCACTCGATTCCCCTCCATACACACACCGGTGTGCACCGTCCGATAGCGGCCCCCGTACTGCGTGGTGACATCCGGGCCCAGGCAGGCGGCGCTCAGCGCGGGTTGGCGGCTAAGACCCCGGTACAGCGCCGCCGCCTCCTCGGGCTCGTTCAGCAGCACCTGCGCAGGGGACACACCAGGGTCAGGCCCGGCTCGGGCTGCAGGGGCCACGGGCACCGCGGGCCGAGCCCTCACCTGGCGCTCCATGATACCGCTCGGCCGCCGGGGCGGGACGGGGCGGCGAGTGCTGGCGCCCGGAAGTGAGGCTCCGGGGGGCGGAGCCAGGAACGGCCCCGCCTGTTGAGCCACTGAGCATAGTGGGAGGGGCGGGGGTTCTGACGAATGGGCGAGGACCCTAAGCAGAGGGGCGGAACCTCAAGGGTGAGGATGCGAGTTCTGTGAGTGAGTCGTCTGAGCTTTGGACCCGGGAGTCCGGGAGCATGGGGGCAGGCATCTGGAGGAAAGGAACAGGCATTTCCGGGAGGGCGAACTGGTCTGAGGCCAAATCCCAGACCTGGTACTAGGAGAGGAGGAAATGAAGTCTCTGAGTAGAGGGGCTGGCTCTAGGAAACGGAATACAGGATCGGTCTGTAGGCAGTGCGGGGCCTGTGAGCAGTTACGTGGCTCGAGCGAGGAGGTGAGGTCTGAGTCGGGAATAGCCAGTGAGGTGAAAGAAGCTAGGTCGGACGGGGGTGGGCCCTAAGAAGGACAGGGCCTTGGGGGGGTGGGGGGACGCGGATCAACAGATCTTTGAAGATAAGGGCGGGGCGGGACGGGGCAGAGCCAAATAAGGGTCGGATTCACGAAAAGGCGAAGAGGGCGTGTCCAGGAGAGGCGAGGTAGAGGCTGAAGCTGGCCCCAGCAGGCATCTTCCGCGGCCCTGGGGCTGACTGTTCCTCCTGGTCCATTACTTAGCAAACATTCACCAGCAGGTACCAGTCCCTGTTCTGGAGGGGCTCCCAGGTAGATGCGGAGAGAAGGACCGAGGTGCACTCCTCTGGCGGAGCGCGCAGAGCCCTGGGGTGCGGGTTAAAGAAGGGCGGATGCTGAGCTCTCCCGGTGTCGCCTGGGCTTATCGGCCACCAGGCCTACTCTAAGAGCTATCTGTCCTTGCAGCCCTCAACCGCCCTGCTCAGTGGCACCTTACTGGGGATCATGAGAGGGTGGATCTTACCTCCCCAGGCCTCATCCAAAACTTTTGGGTGCAGAGGGCCTGATGGGGGTCGGGCCGCACCCAGAACCAGAAAACTTCCCGTGGACAGGAGAACCTGGGTAGGTAGGCTCCCTCAGCGCAGTGGCACGGGACTGGGTGGGTTATGATGGCAGAGGAGGGCGGGAGAGACTGGGCAGCAGTCAGGCTAGTAGCGATGTCCCCTACTCCATATACCCTGAGCCTGGGTGGTCTTCCACACCTCAGGGACCAGGCTTCCTGCACTCTGCCTTGCCTCTGAGATCCCCACTTGCCTGGACTGCAGCTTCCCCTTCCCCATCAACCACACTGGACTAGTTAAGTAAGAACAGTCCCTACTTTCTGAGGCCACTTACACTTGTGACCACCGAGTATGTACAAGCCTGTCAAGGCCAGAACTGAGAGGAAAGAGTGACTGCAGCCACCAAGCTGAGTGGAAAGGTTGAAAACTAAGATGTTCACCACAGTGTTATTTATTATTTTAAGGAAAACCGGGACCATGGTGCCCAGCCTTCAGGGTGTGTACTATAGACTGGCTATAAATTCATCATGCAACTCTCTGGAGGCTGGGCATTGGAGAATAAACGTCTAAGTACCTGGGATGAACATGTAGAAATAAACAGGAGGCTAGAAAACAGAAGGTACTGCACCTTCTGGCTTCTGTTTAAAATGAAAAAGAAAAACAGGAAGTAAGGACATGTTAACATACTAACTCTGGAGGAAGGTCAGAGGTGAGGCTGATACTCTTTTCCTTTATCTGTATCTTAAGAATTTTCTAGCAGCTCTGGGTTACTCTAGTAAGGAGGTTCACCCATGCTGTTGGGAAAGAACTAAGGTCTGGCAGCCTGCAAAAGTTGAGGGGTTGGGAGTAGACATAGCAAGGTAGATAGGTGTGGTGCTTGTTGGCAGCACCAGGGGGCAGCACCTGCTCACCTGTCTAACCAGGAACCGGGGCCAGAAAGAGGCACAGCCTGGACACACCCGCCTTGGAGGCACCATCCCTCAACACCTGCACAGTGAACTAACTGCTCCCTCCAGGTCCAAACCTGGGACCTGCCCTGACCATGTTTGTGGAGGACCCATTGTTTTTGGCCAGCTTGGTGTAGACTTAGCTGTGGCCTTGCCAACACTTCTACAACATACCCCTTTTACTCTTCTCCCTTTAACTGTAAACAGGACTGTCACAAGTTTGAGGCTTTGTTCCTCTGGCTAAGCCTTACCATTTCAGAAACCATCCCAGAGACAGTCTGTAGGTTGTTTATATCAAGTCCTTTTATTCTGATACCACAGAATTACCTTGTCACAATACAGGGGGAGGGACACTGAAGTACCACGAGTTCTCACAGAGCACAGGAGGACGGCACACAATTCACAAGGTCATGTGGAGGACTCAGGTCATTGCACTTACAACTGTAAACTTGTTTGTTTCACTTTGTACAGCACTCTTCCCCCCCTCCAAGGAGAGAAGGAAAGAAAGGGAGAGAGGCAAGAAGGGAGGGAGGGAAGGAGTGAGGGGAAAGCAAAAACAAGACATGGAAGCTAGCAGAGAAAAGGCTTTGGGCAGCCACCACTCTCCAGGGCACTGCGCTTGGAGAGCAGGAGCTGATTTGATCCCAGAGGCTGAGTGGGGCAGACACGCACACACATACACATTCACACGCTTGTTCACATGCATACACACACAGTTATCTCACGATTTCCATGGCTCTCCAGCGCCACCCCAGTGCACATGGCAGCAGGGCTGCTGGTACCCAGGGAGACAGAGATGATATCTCTGAGGAGTTTCAGTTGGTCAGGCCTGTCCCTCTGACCCTGTCGGAGTCCACGATGACAAGTATTTACAGATGGGGGGAGGGTGGCATGAGGGCAGGGGAAGGGCCATGCTGCCATGGCAAAGGATCTGCCTAGAAAACTCCACATAGGTTCCACAAGACAGGCCATAGTTACTGCCACTGCTGCCCTCTCATCATGGGCCCTGAGACCACATTCTCTTCCCAAGGACTAAGTGGGTGGGTGGGAGGGGACTGTCGCTGTGAAGTGAGTGCATTAGGCCCTGGAGTGGGCAGACAATGCCCTTGCTCATGACACTGGGGAGGCAGGTATGGAGAAGGCCTAGACCACATCCCAGAAACTCTGCCCATTTGGAGATGGGCTCGATGCCCCCCCCACTGCCAAGGTACCAAATGCTGGTCCCTCCGTCTCTGGCTGCAGTGCCTCCAGAGTCACAGCTGCATCTACACAAGGGCTGGGACACTTGTGGCCCAGAGGGGCCTGCTCCAGCCACCTTCACAAGGGGTGATGGATACAGATGTGTCCTGGGGGTACAGTGGGGAGTGGCAGATGTCAGAAATTTCAAACTCAGAAGGCTTGGTCACAAAGGAAATTTGCTGAAAAGTCAACATTGTAGAGCCTAAGACTGGGCCCGATGGAGGCTGACCTGCTGTCCTCTCCCTGCTTGCTCCCTGTTCCTGGTCCCACCCCCTGGCCTTTAGTGGGAAGGATTACTGCCTTGGTCCCCCATATGTCCAGCCACAGGCACATCCCCACACGGACTTGGCCCTGGGTAGTCAAAGGTGATGGATAGTGGCCTCCCTTAGCCCTTGCTCAGATGGGGCTCTTACAGCCCAGGCCTGATCTCTGGGATGAGGCAGGTGTCCTGGGGGATGGGCGAAGCCCAAATCCAGGAGGACCAGGGTCACAGGCCCAAAACAGAGGTCAACAGCCTCCTGCCCCATCCACAGCTGCCAGAGGTAAGCCAGGATCCCCCTCTGAAGGGCTGTGTAGACCTTATAGGAAAGTATGAGAAATGTGGACCCCTGAGAAATGCATGGTGCAAACCAGAGCAAACTGGAGGAAGGCCAGGCCTCGAGGCTCAGTCACAGGGAAGCTGACAAGCAGTGCGATACTTGGGCTTTAGAGATGAAGGGGGGCAGGGAGTTTAGGTCCTGGAGACAGATGGAAAGAGGGTCACAAAAGAACCTTCTGTGAATTTTGCTACTGAAAAGCTTCCCAAGAAACTCAGCGTGAAGCCAGTGTCTATGTGAACACCTGCTCTGGTCCAAGATGACATTGTTAGCTGTCCTTGCCACAAGTGCCAGAGACCTAGCTCTTACTGAGCACTTGCTGATCCCCTTGTCCCAGCCTAGATCTCTTGGCTCACAGACCTTGGAGCCCCCCCGAGCTACAAAGAAGAGGCACGGAGCAGGTACAGTCAGGATCTGGGGTCCCTAGGACATAGCCAGACCCTGCCTCTGTGTCTCTGGCCAAAGACACAGCCCAGCTCTGTGCCTGAGCCATGTCCCACTGAAAGGGGTGGCCAGACGCCTCTGGCTCAGGGATGGGATAAGAGGGGGAGTGACTTACAGATGGAAATCATACAGCAAACCTTCAGAATGTTCACCCACACACTCCTGTGTGGGCTCCAGCAGCATGTCTGCTCCAAAGGCTTCTTTTCACCTGCTATCCTGGTCCGAGAAACCTGCAAGGTGTGCGAGGCCCTGCTCTGCCCGCCCCGCAGCCTGCACGCTCAGGCAACAATTCCAGCAGGTCCTCACTAGCTCGTGCAGAAGTCAGCTAGAAGCACTCCTGAAGGAGAGGTTCTGAGGCAAAAAGAACTCCCAAGCAAGAGGGTGGAGCAGTTAAAATGGATGAAATCGTGCAAAAAGGCTGCGAGCTGTGCATGCTCCACTGCAGGACAGGCGGTGACTCACCTGGCAGCAGCGAGTCCTGCCACAGGTCAAACATGCCACAGACTGAGAATTTCACACACACAGTGGGAGCAGGGGGCGGGGGGGGGGCGGTGTTTGATATGAGCTTATCTATCCAGTTTCTCAATTGCATGTTTGCAATTAACTCCTTATACATAACATGGAATTTATTAAATATTAACAGTTGTCTTTGAGGGTTTATATTTCATTGCATAGAACGTTAGAGATGAGACTGGTGGGGGTGCCCAAGAGGAAGGGAGGCCCCCAAGGTAAGGGCCTTGGGGAGGAATGCCGCCCAGTACGCCAGGTGGGTGGACGGTGCCATACTCCCCAGCACAGGGCTCTGGGCCCTGCCCTCGCATGGCAGAAGCCCTGGCCCCTCTGCTCTGAGCATGCCCACTGGTGATGGCTTAAGAAGGACTGGATTGCACAGTAAACAGAGGTGGGCTGAGGGGCCTTCCTAGACCTCGCCCTGGGGTTGTGCTCTTGGTGGCCTGCTGCCCCCTATTGCTTCTGAGTCAACATTCTCCCTGTGCTGATCAGGGGCAGAGCAGAGAGGAAACCAAACCATCGGTCACAGGTGGTGGTGGAGGGGAGAGGCAAGGAGGCGAGCAGAGAAAAAGAAGGGGGAGAAAGAGAAACAAAAGAAAACTGCTTATGAGGTATACACGTAAATCAAACTGAAATGATTAAGGCTGTTCTTGAAATCAAAAGAAATCCCCAGGTGTATGAACAAGGAGCTGGCTGCTCAAGATGATGGCGGTGTCGCTGGGATGCTCACAATGGCTGGGGAGTTCGGGGGGGGGGGAGCGGGGGGGCGGATGGCTTTGAGATGGTGGCAGGCGTGCTAGCATGCTGCCACCCATGGGCTGGGAGAAGCCTCAGCCAGTGCCCACGCTGCTTTTCGGTGCTATGGCCTCTTATTTCAGCGATGAGACAGTGTTAGGTCCTAATATTTGTAAAGTTCTCCCAACCCCATGCTGGCCACATGGAAGTCTGCTCCGATGTCACCCAGAGGGCAGGGTGAGGGGAGCAGGGCCCTGTGGCCACAGAGGGATCCGGGCCAGCTGGAATGTGAAGGAAACGGAGCCCGGGGCCCCCAGCCCTCAGTCGAAGCCCCTCTCCAAGGCTGTGGAAAAACTTCTGGCATCGTGGAGGGAGGGCAGCGTCCGTCAAAAAGAGGCAGCCTGTGCCCAAACTCTGTGTATAACGCATAGGAAGCCTGGCTGGCCGGGCCGCAGAAAGGCGGCTGTGGGAAGAGCAGCAGGACTGCCGAGGTGGCAGGGTGTCCGGAGAGGGCTCCTCCCTCCCAGCGAAGGCTATTCCTTGAAGGTGGCGCCCTGAGGAGAGCAGTGTCTCTGGAAAGACAATCACGGGTCCCCCGGGGCCAGTGGTCTCAACGTGTCCAGCAGATGCTTCACCCAGACAGCTGCTGTTAGAAAACATCCCGTTCTCAACGGAGGCCTGCCTGCCACGTCCCACCTGGTGTGAGTCTTTGGGCCAAGGGTTTGCCAGATTGCAGATGCTTAGAGGAGAAAAAGAGGAAGGGGGAAAGAAGGAAAGAAAGAAGGATTTTGTCAAGAGCTGTGGACAGCTGCTTTCCATCCCTGCCCTCCTCTTGGTGATCTGCCCATGTGCTGATGGACCAACTTTTCCTCACCCAGGGGGTCCCTACCCATTGAGTCTTGGGGAGATGGGTGCTTGGGCAATTTTGAGGTCACGAAGACAAGGACAGGAAGCAAGGAGTATCCAGGTGGCAGGAAGGGACATTTCTTGAATATAACATAAGTTGCTTGAGCGTGAGGGAGATGGGATTTTGTTTAAAATGGCCCACCTCTCCCAGCCCGCTTCTGAAATGGCCATAGAAGACACCAGGAGATGGGCACTCAGAGAAGTGCTGGCCGTGTGGCCCAATCATTAGCCAGATACCAGAACCTGAGGGAGATTCCTTTAACTACAAAGTTAGTGGTGTCACTGGCCCACCCAGGCTGTGTGGCAGGACGCAGAATAGAACCACGCCCGTGGTTCCTTTCGCTCCTCAGTGACACAGCCCTAGCCCTAAACCCAAGGTAGGTTCTGCCGTGAACCCAGCCCATGGGCTGCCCTTCCTTCCCGTCAGCACAATTTCTGATTTCACATCTGTTCTAGGGCAACTCCAAGGAAACATCCAGCTGGGCGGGAAAGCAGCAGGGAGCCCGCTGTAGTGGGGTGAAGGCAGGAAGAACGCTGGGGGTGCTGCACTGTGGCTACTGTAATTAAAATAAATTCCAGGCTCTTTACTTTGGCCTACAAAGCCCACCCGAGCTGGCTCTCACCCCCTCAGACTTCATCCTGACCGCCTCTCCCCTTGCTGTAGTTCTGGCTCTGCTGGCCGTTTGTCTGGCCTGAAGGCCCACCTGTCCCATCCCAACATCGTCCCGCCTCAAGCCTTACCTCACACTGACTGCTTTCTTTAGAGCAGACCCCCTGCCCCACAACCCTGCTTCACTGGCTTCATAACACTTACCACCTTCAGAAATTACCTTTTTAACCTTTAGTGTTTTTTTTTTTTTAACTTATTTTTTCTCTGTCCCCCTTAAATGGCCTGTCCACTTTGGAGGGCAGGGACCTGGTTTTATCTCCTGCTGTATCCCTCGCACCTGGAACAGGGCCTGGCACCTGCCTAGGACTTGACAAACATTTGTGGAATAAACGGGTAAGTGGATGAGAGACCGGACGTTTCTAGGGCCCCCACTGTTCCTCCAGAGACAGGCAGCTCTTCTGCCACTACACCCAACTCCTTCCTACAAGCAGCCCTGGCCTGGGCTCCCTTGTGATTTGTTCGCTGACTCTCTGGCCCTGCCACACACCTGTCTGCTCACCACAAGAAGCACACAAACCTCTAAACTCTTAACCTGAGAGGTGGTGAAGGAAGGGGAGGGAGAAGGTCCCAGGGTTATGGAATGGTAGAAGGTGGCCCTTGGCCGTGCACAGAGCAGTGCGAGCAGCACCACTAGCCAGGCTACCCTCCCTGCCATCCTGGATGATGCGCTACCTCCTCCTCTGCCACAGAGGCTGGGCTGGGACCAGAGAGGGTTCCAGGAGAAGGCTTCTCATCCCGTGTTGGCCACTGCAGTCCAGGCAGAGCCATGGCCCCTGCGCAGAGGCCCTTCCACTCTCTCCCTGGGCTGACCTGGCTAGGGGCTGAGACTGCCTGTCCAGTGACCTCCCTCTCCTCTCTGTCCTCTTCCTGTCTGCCTCACTTCTCATTTTGCTCTTCCATCTTGCAGGTCATGAGCTCAGCCTGTGAAAGCCAACAGTGTTTTAAGTTCATGCTCATGGCTACTACGGTCTGCAGCATTGGGGACTCAGGCCTCACCAGACTGTCTGGAGCAAAGTCACCAGCACGAGGCCTCAGGGAAAGGGCTTTGGAATCAGTGCCCAGAACGAAGACCCGAAGTTGTGGGAGACGGTTGGCTTTGCTGGGTCCTTCCCTGAGGTTACTGCCTGAGTCATCTCAGCTAGCTTGGTCGTCTCTGGCCCTCGGGTAGCTGCGAGGCCCATCACAGCTGAAGGAAGTCCACCAGCCTCCTCCCAGCTCACATTTGTAGGAGCTACATGGGTCTGGTCAGCCAGGCCTTGGACCTTCACCCCTTCCTCTGCCCCGCCCTACCCTGGACCTGACACTCACTGTTATACGCAGAGTCCAGAGCTGTGCCCAGGCCTCTGACTCCAGAGATTTTTCCACAGCAATGATATCATCTCCTTTCGTCTCTTCAAGAGCCTGTGGAGCATTTACAGAGAAAGGTTGAGGAGGAGCTGTATCCCAGGGGGCCCTACCTACAAACTAAAGCCAGTTCAAAGTTGTGAGAGCCCCGGGAGGGGTGGTAGGCGTGGTGGAGAAGGACAAGGGAGTGTTGGCCCTAGCTTCCCTTTCCCAGGACCCCTATGGAGTTGGCCCCACATTAAGGCCTCTATGCGTTGGGTTCCTCCTTTTCCTCTTCCTCCTCCCACACTCACAGGAGAGAATACTGCAGCTCTGGCCACATCACCACTGCTAAAGACCAGACTCCTCCTAGAGGACTCCTCAGGAACCCCCATGCAAAGGGAGGCAGGTACAGGCAGCCCATACTTACCCTGCAGGGCATGGTCACCAGAATGAGGAGAACTTTTTGCCAAAAGCAGAGACAGCTGTGACAAAGAAAAAGAAGAGAGGCATCAGGAAATTGGACTAGACTCCCTCTTAGCTGGGGCCATTTGGCACAGTGAAGCCAAGCCCACCCCAAGGGGCAAGGACCACCCAGAGAGCCACTGGGCAGCAGCAGGTGGATGTTCAGGCTGGCCTATGTCTGGCTGACCGAGCCTGGAATCATTTCCCAGATGTAACCTCTGCCAGAGTAGGGCCCTGGAGCTGCCGCCCACCATGGACCTGGCTGCAGGCAGTGCCTACCTTCTGTCAGCTTGCCAGCCTGCTCTGCTGCCCCACCAGGGAGGATTTTGGAGAGCACACTCTCACCATCAGCGCCTGGCTGGCCGGCAGGAGCCCCTGGGGTCCCTCCAGGCCTGGCTCTGGCCTTCACGCCTAGGGGGAAAGAAACCACCATCAGGAGACAGGCTTGAGTGGGAGAGCAGCCCTGAGGGAATCTGAATACAGGCAGTTGTGATGTGGGAGAGTGAGGGGGAGGAGAGAGAAATGAAGAGAGAGAGAGAGAGAGAGAGAGAACATGAAGGAAAGGGGTTGGAGGAGGCAGAAAAAGGGAAGTTGAGGAAAGCAAGGAAGGAGAAGAGGAGGATGGAAAGACAGATGGGAGGAGAGAAGGGGAAGGAAAGAGACAGTAAGAAGCTGTGGTCCTGGCCCTGTACTCAGGTTCCCTGACCAGAGCTGCCTGGGCCCAAAGTCCCCAGTGCTGGTGACCCCAACTGGCTCATTCTAACCCCAAGCTTGTTTCCTACGGCAAAGGTCTGCAGCCCCCTGGGCACCTTCGCAGGGAGCAGTGCGGGTGGCAGTGCAGGGGAGCTCAGGACGCCCATGGGTGTAGGGAGAGGGCAGACCAGGAATTCTGGGCCGTGGCTGAGGGCACCAAAATACAGGCTCACCTGCAGGTCCAGGTCCTGGTGGTGGCTGGGCCTGAGGAGGCCTCCCCTGTTGGGGTGCTTTAGCTGTCCCTTTAGAGCCATTTGCCTGCTCTGCCCGTGGCTGCAACACAGAACCCATAGCTCAGATACTGTCCGTGGATTCTGCCCGTGCCCAGCCTGGAACCAAGGGCACGTCCAAGCTGCGGCCGCAGTATACACCCTGGGTAGGATCCATGCACTGGAGCCCTACTTACCGGTCCTGCTGGCTGGGAGCCTGTGACTGTTGGGGGGCCTGGCTGAGCCTTCCCTGCTGGCTGGCTGGCAGCAGAGGCTGGGCCCCGGGTAGCTGGCTGGCCCTGTTGCTGCAGCCGAGCCTGCGCTGGGGCCTGCTGAGGGGGCTGTAGCTGCTGCTGCTGCTGCTGCTGCTGCTGCGTCTGTGGCTGGCGTGATGCTGTTGCCGAGGGTGTCTGCCTTGATGGTGGCGGCTGTGATTGCTGTGGCCCAGGAGCTGCCTGCCGACCTTGTGACTGCAGCTGGGGTTCTGGCTTTGGCTGTGGTGCAGTGGGCCCCGAGTGGGCCTGCCGGGAGCCCTTCTTGCTGTCAGAGGCATGATGGTATGCTGACAGAGCACGGGATGGCTGTGAATATTCAGCGGAGCTGGGGTACCCAGGCTGACCCTTCTTCTGCATGGCCGGGGCAGGGCTGGGCTGAGGGTGAGGCCGGGCCTCATGGCGACCCAGGTCCCGAGTGTGTGGTTTGGCAGCACGCCGGCCCGGCTCCTCACCAGTGTGGCGGCCTGAGTGCCGCCCGTGGTCACTGTGGTGCCGGTGTTCCTTGGCTGAGGTGTGGCGGCTCGGGCCACCCTCATCATGTGGCCACAGGCCCTCCTCGGGGGGCTCATCGTAGTCGTGGTAGCTGTGCCTGGCAGGGCCTCGCTTCTGGGAGGAGGAGGAGACTGCATGGCCCCCGTGGTGCCTGAACCGGTCAGAGCGGGCATCCCGGGGCTTATCAAACCAGTCTGTCTCCTCCTGGCCCAGGTGATACGCTTCAGAGACCAAAAACAGAACACCATCAACCCCTGGGCTGGCCGCAGGGGGAGGCCCAGCTGAAGCCATGCAAGGAAACCAGAGAGTGGGCACCACAGCCACAAGCAATTAACACTAGGCCCCCAGCCCGTCCCCCCCACAACCAGGGCCAGGGCGCAGGTGGAGCAGCCCACTGGATGAGGCGCCAAGCCAGGCCCCCCTGGGACATCTCAGGGCCCAGGGCCCCATGGGCGGGCAGGCCCCCCGGGTGCTGAGCGGCTGCAGAAATCACCCCTGGCTGCCATTACCTTCGCTGTCGGAAACTACGCAGTGGGAGTCATCCAGGATGTAGCCCTCCTCACGCTTATATGTGTGGGCCCGAGGCCCATCCTTGACGTGCTCCTGGACGTCAGGCATGGAGTGGCTGGAGCAGAACTGTGGGCAGGTGTCCCCAGGAGGGAGGGTGCCGCCGGCAGGGCGGGGCCGCCCCAAGGGGCTGACGGGGCTCTCCTCTTCAGAGGCCTGGCTCCGCATGGGGGGCCGGGACCGGCCATGGGCCATGCTCAGGGACGAGGGCTTGGGGCCCGCTTTTTGGAGTCTCTCCATGGCTTCCCGTTCCCGTTCATATCCCCTGCCCCGGCTGCTGAAGTCATGGCCAGACAGTTTCTCCCCACTATATGCAGATGCCACCCGGGACCGGCCACTCCCTCCATACATGCGGTCATCTTCCTCCACTGGGTCCCGGCTGGACACCCCATAGTACCTCTGCTGCTCATACACATTCTTCTTGAGCCCATAGGTGATTTCGTCCTGGAACTTCCTGCCCCGAGAGGCTAGGCTGCTGCTGACTGCAGGGGAGGGGTAGGAGGCCAGGTCAGACTCCACATCCTTGGCCTCTTCGATAGGTGAGAATTTGGAGATCTTTTGCTCCATGCCCTGCTTCCGGTGCTTGCTACGTTTGGAGGAGATAGCAGCTGGTGCCAGGCTCTTGGAGGGATGCTTAGGCCCCATGGGACCTGGACCATACTTCTCTGCTCGAGTTCCATGTCTGTAGTCGCTGTCACTGTAGTAGTGGGCACTGGCTGGTCGGCCATTGCTCTCCAGATTCCGGTGATGGCCACTCTTCCCACGGGGGTCATAAGAGTCCTCTTCAGATTCCTCCTCCCCTCTGGTGTAGCAGCAGGGCAATGCAGTCCCCTCAAGGATGCTGGGTTCTCCCGGCTCTTTCCCTGGACGCCCGCTGCTGCTTGGCCCCAGGGGCTCTAGTCGCTGGCTATCAGGGGTAGTGGAGATACTATCCTTGGTCAGCTCACTGATGTCATCAATCATCACATAGTTCCGAGGGACATTCTGCTCCAGGCTGGTGTAGTGGGAGTCAGAGGGGTAGGTGGAGGCTGAGCTCAGGCTCACGCCACTACGGTCCCCGGCCCGGGGCAGCTCAGCAGCCTTGCCTTGATCATAGCTGCTGCTTACTGCTGGGCCACTATAGCTGGTTTCAGGTGGGGCTGAAGACATGGCCACAACTGGGCTGGCAATCACCTCATAGTTAGTGGGCACCTTCTGTTCCAAGTCGGCTAGTGACGTCTGGCGTGGCTTCTGGTGGGGGGCACGGCTGTCAGCTGGGACTGGGAAAAGAGTGCTCTGTGTGGTTGGCATGGGTGTTTGGGCTGTATAATGGCCTGTGGGACGGAAAGCCTGCTGGCTTGGCAGGCTAGGCTCAGCTGGGTAACTGGTGCCAGGAGGAAAGGCAGGTGCTGGGTATGTGCCGGGGCCAGGGTAGGTGGGTGGTTGATGGGCTGGGAATCCGTTCTGAGTTGGCCCACCACTGCCTGCAGTGTACTGTGGGGCTGGAGGTGGGAATCGGGGCTGTTGGAAGGCAGTAGGGCCAGAGGGGGTGGCAGGAGCAGCGGCAGTGACAGGGAAGTCAGCATACTGGCCGGCAGGAGTGGCACAGCCCTGGAGCCGCAGCTGGTTGAGCTCGCTGTCTGATAAGTAGTCACGATGCTCACCGAGACCACGCAAGGGCGGGTAGTCACGGCCACCCCGGTCTTTGGCCAAAGACTCTTTACGCTGTGTGATACCCAGCTCCAGGTACTTGAGCTTGGCGTCGATCTCCTTCTCCTCCTCATCCAGCTCCGCTTGCTTCTTGCGCAGCTTGGTGGACTCATGCTCCACCAGCCGCAGGTCCCGGTCCAGCTCCCGGAGCAGGCTGGCCTTGGTGGCAGGGACAGCGGTGGGCCCCGCCAGCCCATGCTGCAGCAGGCTGGCTGCATACAGCTGTGGGGGGGCCTGGCCAGCCAGGGGCAGGTGAGCCTCCTCTGGAGGGGGGCTGGGCAGTGTCCGCTTCACCTTGCGGACCAGGCCGTTGGGTGGCAGCGCCGACACCTGAGACAGAGGGAAGGGCGGGCAGCACTGAGACCCAAGGTGTGGGTGACTTGGTGGGGCAAAGGTAGAAGAGCCCTGGCCTGGGTTGGGGCAGAGGCTGGGCTCCATATAGTTGGTGCTCTGATTCACCAGGCAGTCTTGAGGACTGCCTCCCCGCCCGCCGCCCCCCCCCACCCCCGGTGGACATCATCACCGGCCTGTGACCGTTTTACAGGCCTTCTCTCTCCCAGCACTCCAGGCAGCAGGGGAGGGGTGGAGCAGATGCCCCTCTGTGCTGGTCTCTAGGACTAGCCTGCCTCTGAGAACTTCTAGCATACAGCGGCCCTGAGGACCCCGCCCATGTCCAGTGGGCTTGCCACCCTCTCTCTCCCACTGAGTGTCCTGAGGTGAGGACAGTACAGTCTGGCTCTGGTTTCAGGTCTAGAAGCTGGTGGGGACCAGGGCAATAGAGGGCCATGGACAGGAATGGAGTGGTCCCTGGGTGCCCACCAAGATCCCCAGAGGATCATGAGAAGGGGCACAGGCTGACTGTCAGTTACTGCAGGCTCTGGGTCTTTTCCTGCCCCGTCCTACAGCTGTTTTAAGTGACATGCAGCTCAGCCGCCTGGTCCACCCTCTTCTCCCAGCTGCCCTATACCACCCTCTGCCAAACTCTCTGGACTGTGCTCTTGGCCTGGCCCCCAGCTCCCTCCACATCCCTGTTAGCCCACCACTCTCTGAGACTACCAGCTACCCTGCAGGGCCTCTCCAACCTGTCTCTGGCTGTGTTGCTTCCTGGTCCAGACTCCCTAACCCTGCCCTCTCTGTAGTTCTCCTCACCTGCCGTTCACATTACCTGAAGGTCCACATCACTGGATGGTGATGGTCTACCAGTCTGCCTGGTAGACCAAGGTCTACCTTGGGTCCTTTGTCTCTAGTTCCTAGCCTTCCCAGAGTGCCCTGGGACTCTGGGCTTTTATGGACCACCCAAATCCCCAAAATACACTAGGCCCGGACATTGGGCTTCTTGCGTTTTACCTTGCCAAGAAACTACATAAAAACCTCCCACCCACACTCACCATCTGTCACAAAGAAAATGATAGTGTGTCCCAGAGCCTCAGAACAATGGGTGGGCCTTTAACAATACATTTTGCTTTTTCAACTCCTCATTCTATTGTTCATCTTTTGTTATTCTGGCTGCACACCTTGAGGGCTCATCACGGCATGGCACCACACTGCCGGCCCATGGAACTTCTGTGTCCACCCTGGCCTGGAGCCAGGACGGCCTGCCTCTCTGGCCTGCACTCCCTGCCAGCCTAGACTCCTAATCCCACCCCCACGCTCTCTGGACTGCACACCCCAGGGCTCTCCATTACCCAAGCTCATCACCTCCACCACCCCACCTTGAGGCCTCACCCTCTCCTCTCTGCATCACGCCCAGAAAACATACCTGGTTCCTACCCCTTTCCCCAGGGCCACTGTGCAGTCTTTCCCTTCAGCCTATCTACCCACATTCTGCCCAGGAAGCTTTCTAAAATACCCATCTTGCCTGTCTCACCTGCCCCAAACCTCCAGAAGCTCCAAGGGCCTACAAGAAAAGCCCGTGCTCTTTAGCCTGGCACTCAAAATCCTTGGCAGAAGGCCCCTGCAACTCCTATCTTCCCCTGCATGGCAGCCTCACCCAGTCCCAGGATATCATTGGCAACTAAAGCCACAGGCAAGGGCACATTGATGTTCCAGGGTTCCCTGCCTAGGGGAGCAGACAGGGAGCAGATTTACTAAGGGCCAGATAGTGACAGGGGACAAGATGAGACCGAGAGATGCTGCAGCCCATTGGGATGGACCTTGAATGCTAGGCCAAGGGGCTTGGACTTCCTGTGGGGCCATGGAAGCCAGGCCAGGGATGGGGAGTAGGGAGCAGCCCAGCCAGGTCTATGTTACTGATTTTCTAAGGACACATCCACAGTAGAGGTTTGGAATGGGAGAGGCCCAGACTGGGGGGGGACACGGTAGGGACTGGACCAGATATGGGCTGTGAAGAGGCAGTGCTGAGGAGAGGCTGAAGTTTCTAGCAGTGTCTGGATGGGTGGCTGTGGGGGCCAGTGTGTGAGTCTGTATTTGCCCAGATGTCCTTGCCAGGCTGCTGGCTTCACCAGGTGTGCATCAAGGAAGATCCAGTCCTCATCCTCAACTCCTTCCTCTGGGCCTCTGGAGCTGGAGGTGACTCCACCCCCACCCCAGGAGAAACCCCTCCCTGTGGGGCCCCCAGGCTAGACAGAGACCCCTGTCCCACCCTGGACCAGCCCCTGTGCCCATACCTGGCTACCCAGTCCCCCCTGGTGCTGGTAGAGGGAGAACCTCTCTTTGGTAGACTCCTCGGCGGTGGGGCTGAGGGGCTTAGGGTCAGACAAGGACCGCTGCAGGGTCTTCATGGGGCGAGGCAGCGTCTGCTGGCGGAGAGCGCTGTCAGCCGTGAAGTGCTTCTGGGGACTCACGTGAGCCTTGTTCAGCCTCTCACTGGAAGCAAAGGAGGTGTCCAGGAGCCGGTGTGGGGACAGGGGTGAGACCGGTGAGTAGAGGACCTGGGGGGACTTGGGAGGCTGGCGGCTCACGAGCTGTGACAGGGACTCCGGGGGCAGCTGGGCCTGGTATCCAATCTCCAGGGGATCTGGCTTCTTTTTTTCGAATCTGCCGAGGGGCCCTGGGGTGACGATCTGGATGCCAGGCAGGTAGGGGCTGATGGCAGTTGGCCCTACAAGCTGCGGCCCAACCACACCCTGGGCCTGCCCCTCGGGCTCCGTCTGGCAGGCCAGGCTCTCCCCGCGTCCAGTCTTCTCTGGCGCCGAGATGTACCTGATGATCTCCACCTTGGGGTCGGTAGCGGCTGTGATGTGGATGGCTGGAGAGACTCTGGGCAGCTGGTCAGGCTCCGTCTGCACAGAGCAGTCACTGATGGTCTGGATGCCCACGCTGCTCGTGGCCCTCGCAGCAGCGGTTGCAGGGGACGATGAGGCGGCAGCATCATGCTTGCTGTCGGAGCCGGAATCCGAGTGGCGGGAAAGCCGGGACCGGCGGCGGCGCACCGGCTGCTCCCACTCGGCACTGTCCTCGTCATCAGTCTGCACGCTGCAGTCCGCACTCCGCCGCACCCGGCGCCGCCGGCTCAGGAGGTAGCGGCCCTCCCCATCCTCCTCGTCTGTCTGCACGCTGCTGTCTGCAATCCTCCTGACCGCGCAGGGCTCGGGCCCCGACTCTGGCTCGCAGGCGTCCCGCAGGCGAGGCATAGAGTGCCGCTTCTTGAGGCCGCTGCGGCCTGCCTCCCACGGCTCCTCTGTCTGCAGTGACATGTCCGAGGCAGAGCTGGGGAGGCCCCGATGCAGCCCGGGCTCCCGAGGCTGCCCAGGCCCCTCCGGCCCTGCCACGGCGATGAAGGCTGTGTGGGTCAGGGGTGGCCAGTACTGGCCATTCTGAGCCAGCTCCGTGGCAGCTGGGGGAGGCCCTCGGCCAGGTGCCTCGCAGGCCACGGGGAAGGGGGTCTTCTGCCGCTGCTTCTGTTCCTCTAGCTGCTGCTGCAGCTGCTGCTGCAGCTGCTGGATCTGCTCCAGCTGCAGACGCTGCTGTGCCAGCTGCTCCCTCTGCAGGGCGAACTGGGCCTGCCGTTCCTCCTGTTGCTGCTGCAGCACATGGTGCTTAATGGTCTGCAGCTCCTGCAGCTCCCGCTGCACCAGGAGCTGCTCTTCCTCACGGTGCCGCTGCAGCTCCACCCGCTCCCGCTCCAGCTCCTCCTGCAGCCGCAGTTGCCGCAGCTTCTCCAACTCCACCCGCTCCCTCTCCAGCTGCAGCAGCTGCTCCTGCTGTTTCCGCTGTCGCTCCTCCTGCGCAGCTTCCTCCTTCTCCAGCCCTGGCCGGCTGAGGGCCCCGCTGCCGCCCCCGGGAGCAGCATCTACCTGCGGCTTCTGGCTGGCCAGAGGGGCTGGGGCTGGGGGTGGGGCTGCTACAGCCTCTTTGGCGGCAGCAGGGGTGGCTGTGGAAAGAGGCTCTTCCCGAACTGCCCCTGTTGGCAGCTCTGGCCTTGGTGGGCCCCCAGCCCCTGGGGCCTTAGCAGCAGCAGGTTTCCCCAGGTACACAGGACCCTCAGCAGGTGGAATGCTGGAAGCAGCGGGGAATCTACTTGGTGCAGGATATCGGTACAGCCCTGTGGGCCCAAGAGGTATCCGGGGGGCAATCACGGGCATGCGTGTCAGGCTGGTGAGCGGCACAGCTGTGACCCCACCCGACACGTAAGGCCTGTACATGCCACGGCGCACCATGGGCCGCAGTACTGAGGCGGGCTGGGTGGTTATGGGCAGTGTTGCAGCAATTGGAGTGTTGATAGTCGAGTAGATCATGCCGTCAGCTGCACGCACAGTGGCTGTGGATGGCAGCAGCTGTCTGACTGCTGTTCCCTGGCCTACCGTAGGCCTGTACTGGGCCAGGTTCCCAGGACTTGGGTGGCCCTCTGGGAAGGTGGGGTTCCCAAGGAGGCCAGGTCTGAGGGGAGCCAGACCCTGGGGAGCGCTGAGCCCAGGCCCGGGCTGGGGCTGATACTGCATGAGGTCAGGGCCACCACCACCACTGCCATGCCGCCCTCCATACTGGTCCATGGAGTTGAGGGCAGCACACATGCGGCTGATCTCACGGGCAGTGGTGGCACTGTACTGGGCCAGACTGGCCTCCTGGAAGCCAGCTGCATCTCCCCGTGGGCCATACCTGTGGTCTGAGTAGATGTTTGACACTGAACTGTAGCGCCTCATGGGAAGCGGGTGAGTCAAAACGTCTGTGGGATGACGCAGGTCTGTGTACGAGCCATACTGCAAGCCCTGCCCAAGGTAGCGTCCATCCACAAAGCCCAGGCTGTAGGAATGCTTCAGCGAGCTGAGATCCACAGCTGAGTCTCGTCCAGGGCCCTGGAAGAGCTGCCCAATCCTGTGGGCATGGTAGTTGAGGCTAGCCTCTGCCAAATTGGTGTCAGACATGGAGGAGTATAGCCTGCCATGGAGGCCCTGTGGGTAGGGCCTCTGCTCCTCGTGGGGCCCAGGCCCCACTACCCCCTGTGCCCGGTAGGTGGGGGGTTCAGGAGGCTCAGGGTCCCGGGGACTGTAGAAGGGGCCGCTGCTCTGGCCAGGTAGGGCAACGTCTGACACACTCTTCTCAGGAGCGCTGGGGGTGGGGTGGAAGGTGCCTGTGCAGCTACTGCCAAAGGGGAACTTGTAGACCATGTCACAGCATGCCATCTGGCTCTCAGGCCTCATCCCAGTGAGGTCCAGGGCACCTGCAGGTTCCTCTGGGAGCAGTGTGGTCACAGTGCCTGCTGTGCCCTCTCCCATCTGCACCACCACTGTGTGTGGCTTCCTGGCACCTGGAGCAGCATGTGACCGCAGCTCTGCAGGGGCAGCCCGGTGGGGTTCGGCACCAGGCTCTGCCACTGGGCCCGATTTGAGGCCAACACTCTGGGCACTGCCCATCTGAGTGATTAAAACGTCCCTTCTGGCCAGAGGTGCTACCTGGTTGGGCAGGTTATACCTGGCAAACTTGGCCTCCCTAGGTCTTCCACGGGGCCCGCCTCGGTATGGGGCTGTCTGGACGGCCTGCTCTACCTGCTTGACCTGGGCCAGGCACACAGGGCTACCCGCACCCTGGCCAAAGTCAAGCCGGCTCTGGAAGGGGTCTCCATAGACCACAGGCTGCTTTTGCTGAGCCATGAGCACAGATGAGGCCATGGTGATGCTCACGGTGGTGGCGGTGCTGAGGAAGGCATGGGTCTGCTCCTGGGCATTGAGGTTGATGACCAAAGGCTGCACAGCAGTCGACTGCCGTCCTGGGATTGGATCCAGGGCAAGGCCGTACTTCCTCGCTTCCACGGCAAGAGAGGTCAGGTCCATGCCCTGGTCAGTAAGGATGATAGGAGTAGGCTTGACAGCTGTGCGAAGGTCTACCACGGCACTGCCTGGAGGCCTAGGGCCTGGCTCCACCCTAGACGTTCCAGGGACAGAGGAGATCCGGCACAGGGAGATGTTCTCAGCAGGGAGGGCGCCCCAGCCATAGACTGCCAAGGGCCCATCCGCGCCAGCACTGGGTGCCCGCGGGAAGCCAGGTGGCCCAGGTGGCTCTGGGGGCAGCTGGGACATACTCGGAGGTGTTGTCTGGCTATAGCTGTGGGTGGTGGGCTGGGTGTCAGTGGGCGAACACACTGGGGAGGTGGAGGCACTGGCATGTACCATCCTGGTCTGGCTGGAGGCATCTGATGCCAGAGTGATGACCATGAAAGGGGCCTCCTGAGAGGGCTGCTGCCACACCAGGCGAGGTGTGCTGGGCCGGTGTGGCGTTTGTGTGCCCTGAGCCACCATGGGTGTTGGGGTCAGGGCACCAGGGCTCCGAGGCATGTCCGAGGCAGGGGTCGGGCTTGGCGTCTGTGTAGAGAACTCGGCTGTGGCCCTTGGGCCCAGCTTGCCAGGGGAGAATGTGGGACTCTCTGAAGGAGAAGATGGAGAGAGAGGTGGGCTGGAGCCTGCGAAGTAGGAATACCCCCGGGAGGCCTTGTGGGGGCCGCTCTCGCCATCACTCACACTCAGGGGCTTGTCTCTGGCAGCCCGTCCACTGGCAGTAGCGCCACTGAGGGCCTGGGGTATCTCCTCAGTTTGGGACCCGTAGTTCGCAGTGGCTGGGGTCTGTCCATAGCTGTGGCCTACAGCAGACGGTGAAGGGCTGCGCTCAGAGCCTGCTGGGGAGGTTGGAGTCATATAACCTCGTGACAGGCTGGCTGGACAAGGAGCCACAGCTGTGGTGGCTGGGGTGCCAGGGCCCTGGGAAAAGGATATGCCTACCTCCTTGGAGGCAGAGCTGGGGGAGGCAGGAGAGCTGTGAAGCTTGAGGGGGTCCTGAGGCTCCTTTGCAAAATGCTGAGTAACACGGACATCAGGAATGACTCGGCCACCACTGCTATCTGAGGAGGTGGAGGTGGAGAAGGACACAGGGGCAGCCAGCTGGGTGGGACTGGTACCAGGGGTGAGTGGGCCGCCATTTTGCTTCATTGGGTCCATGTACGCACTGTCGGCATTCAGAAACTGCTTCTCCTTTTTCTTGTCCTCTGCAAAGGCCAAGTCCCGGGAGGAGGCCTGCCGCATGCGGGCAATGCTCTGTGATGTCTGAAGGATCTCCTCATACACGGCTGTCCCCAGGCTGGCCGGTGTGCCCTCAGGGGCAGGCTGTGCAGCCCTGCCATAGTCCTGGTCGGGGGTGTCCTGGTACTCAAAGGCACCCTGGCTCCGGGTACCAGTGGGCTGAGAGGGGCCACCTGCCACCTGGCCCTGTTGCCGCTGGAGCAGCTCGGCCTTGCGCATCATCTCCTCATAGGCCTCCTCTGCGCTCTTGAGCGGCCGGCTGGAGCTGGGAGTGGTGGAGCTGCCTGAGGGCGTCTCAGTTGGCGAGTAGAGGGACATGAAGGTGGGCAGGTTGTACTCACTGCCTGACTTGTAGAGCCGGGTGGGGCCGCCATCCAGGGCTTCAGCCTCTGAGTCAAGGGAAGGGGAGGGCGAGTACTCGGAGCAGGAGGAGCGATGGAGCTCCTCCATCTCAGCTGCCTGCCTCAGCTCCTCAGTCGGGGAGGCATCCTCGATGGGGGACAGGTTGCTCGGGGGGGTCTTGGAGCGTTCGCGCCGCCGCTGGGCCCGCAGTTCTTCCTTGTCTCGCCGTGTCTTGCGGGCCGTGCTGCGGATACGCTGCTGTTCCACCTCCCGCATCTTCTCCTGCTCCCGTAGCAGCTCCTCCTCCTCCCGCAGCTCCTCCTCCTCCGAGGAGTCCTCGATGGTGGGCAGCAGGGGCCCATGTGAGCGGTGCCGAGCCTTGCGCTGCTGCTTTGCTTCTTCTAGTCGCTGCCGGCGGCTGGGGCTGCTATCGCTGTCCTCCTCCAGGGAGGACAGGGAGGTGGGAGAGGTGCCCGAAGTGTAGCTGGGTGTGGAGGCAGGCAGTGTGGAGGAGTGCTCCCCACGGGAGCGGTCCTCTGGCGAGCCTGTCAGGCTCTCCATTTCCAGCTCCGGCTCCCGCTCCAGGCTGGGGTCGGGACCTTGGCCCAGGTCCAGCTCATGGCCATAGCTGCCCGTGCTATTAAGCTCAATGGTCTTGAAGCGGCGGAGCCCCCCCTGTAGGGCCCCAGTGCCATCGCTGGCCTCGGCTGGGCCTCCCTCAGAGAGCAGCTCCTCATAGCCTGTGGTGGCGTTATGCGGCAGACGTCTCTTGGGCAGCACCGCTGGGTCTTGGCTGGGCTCAGGCCGGGGCCTGGGGCCACCCTTCTGGGTGCCATGTTTGGCCAGGCCATGCCCAGAGGAGGCAACGTCATCCTCTTCCAGGTTGTCTTCTTCGGCGCTCATCTCCAGTATCTGTCGTCGCATGAACTCCTCGTCGGTCAGTTCTGCTGCCCGGGCTGGGGGCTGGGGTGGGAGAGGGGACAGGCCACCCTCACTGCTGTCCTCCACGTAGTCGTGCCTCAACTGGCTGCCAAAGTCATCTGATGACTCGGCTGTGTCCTGCTGCTCCCTCTGGCGCCCCCACTCCAGAGAGTCTTCCTCCTCCTCCAAGATATCCTCCAGTTCCTCATCGGAGTCATAGGCCTCAGGCATGATGGACAAGGAGTGGGGCCTCCGTTTCTGCTCCTCACCACTGCTCCTGGGTGGCTTGCTCTGCTCGCCCCTGGGGGCTGGGCCCTGGGCCTCCAGCGAAGGCCGCAGGCTGCTCCCCACCTTGTGGAGCTCGGAGGGGCTGGGCGGGCGAGGCCCTGTCACCCCTGCGCTGTCCAGCTGCTCTACCTCCTGCTGTACAACGCCTGTGATCTCGCTCTGGGAGCTGGAGATGCCGTCGGACGAATAGCCTGTGTCACTGAGGCTCTGTGGGCTCCGAGACAGGTCCTGAGAATAAGGCTTGCCTGCCAGCTCCTGCAGCAGGGTGAGAAGCAGACACTGACTCCCCATGGCAGACAGCTCACTGGAGAAGCCCATCCCTCTCTGTCAATCCCAGGGCCCTGAGGAAGGGGTCCTCCACCTCCCAGGGGAGGGCCCACCACCTTCCATTTCTCTGGCCTTAAAAACCCCAAGCAGCCCTAGATTCTCAAAGAGAAGCTTTATTAGATCTAATGGTAGCAAAATCCACCCAAGCATTCAACCAAGTGCCAGACATAGGACCAGCCTATAACTCATAGGCTCCAGGCCCACTAGGGTCTCATCCAGGCATCCCTTACCACCTCTGTGGCCCCAAGGGACCTGCTCCAGGAACCAAGCCCTTCTCTAGACCATCCCACCTGAGAGCTAAGGTCCCTGGGAAGCGAATGGGACTGACCTCTGCCTCCCCACCCTTGGGGGCTTCTGGAACAGCCTTGACGACAGGCGTGGCAGGTTCAGTCCTCCGGGTCCCCGTCTTTGCTTTAGGAGTCCCAGGGGGCAGGGTAGTCTCTGGAGGTGGTTTCGGCCCAGGCTCGGCTTTAGCTGGGATTCCTGTCTTCTTTTCCTGGGCACTGCTCAGGGTCCTGCTAGGTTCAGAAGCCTTGAGGGGCTTGGCCTGGGGGCTGGCCTTGGTGGGCAGGGGACTGGCCTTGGCAGGCAGGGGGCCCGATGGCTGGCCCAGCCCCTGTGGCCCTTTCTGCTTCAGAGGGGCTGCTCCAGCTGCACGGAGAGGGGCCCCCGAGGGGGGCTGCTGTGAGGTGGGCAGCGGCAGGGGCGTCGGCTCTCCCAGGCTGCCCTCTAGTAGCCGCTTAGTTTGGCAGTTCAGACAGAGCCACTCGGTTTTCTGTAAGGAAATGGGAGGGGAGGGGGTTGATGAAAATCACAAAGACACTGAAGTACTCAAAGAGTATTTCTATGACTATTTCTGTAACTGTAAGCAGGACAAAGTTTTCTAAAGCATGACCCCAACGGCACAAGGAGAAAATGACTAATAGATTTGTTGCCCTCAAATGACAGACTTCCCCATCCTTCAGAGTTCAAATGATAAACCAAAAAGAAGGATCTCTTCTTTACCCTGTAGAGAGCTTTTTCACCTGGCAAGAAAAGGAGGAGACCTGCAGGGGAGGGGAGGCTACAGGTAGCACATGAGTCTGGAGAAGAGGGGGAATTGGTGTGGAGTCCATCAGTCCAGAGCCCATGCAAACCAGGAGTAGCCTCAGACAGGGAGCGCCTCCTAGGTGCCCAGCTCCTCCCTGGCCTCCTAGCCCTCAGGCCTCAGACACCATCCTCCCCACACTCTTCCCAAGTAAGGGCTGCGCTGGGAGGCCACAGGCTCCTGGGGCCAGGGGAGGCATCTGAAAGAAGCCCTGCTGGGAGGATGGGGCCAAGCAGTCCCCTCTGCTTATACCCCCCAGCCCAAGTCACCTTGTCCAAGGCCAGCAAAGACCCTCAGGTGGAAGCCTCCTCCTGCCCCCAGGGCTCTGGACTGTTCCGATGGGGACTGTGTGTGCCGGCACTTAGACCAAGGGTCCTGCTTCCTCCAGATCTGGGTGGGGAACAAACACTCAACCGTCAGTCCACTACTCTCAGGGTAATCCCCTCTGTCAGGTTCAGTGCTGGGGACTGGAGACACAGCCATGATTAAGACAGACACAGGGGCTGGCATGTAGCCTTCCTGGAGACCACAGCCCCAAACTGGTCATCCAAGTATGACGTGGATATCAGTGGCAAAGTTCCTAGAACACCAGAAACCAAGTCTACTTCCCCAGCTCCAGCTGTCTGCACAGGAGTGAGGTCTGAACATCCCAGGCCCTGCATGGGTGATTCCTGCAGCAGGTCAGAGGCTGACAGGGGCGTGTCTCCCAGGAACTTCCTCCAGAGTCAGGGCTCTTCCTTGGCAAGACTGGAAGCCCCACCCTGGCCTACAGAGTGAGGCGGAAAAGAGGATAACCACACACTTATGTCTGCTCTCACCCTGGAGGAGGGGGAAGAGCCTTGGTACTCTGACCTTCCTGCTGCTAGTCCTCTCAGGTGCCCAGACACTCAGACTCCCACTAGCAGCTTGGCCACTAGGATGGGCCATTAGGAGAACCACAAAACCCAGAAGCACAGGATCACAGAGCCAGAAGACAGGGCAAGGAGGTAGCCTGTGGCCCTCGCCAGCCTAAAGTGGGCTGGCAGCCTCAGCGCCCTTACTTCACACACTGCCCTGTGCCCATGTCAGACCCTAGCACATGTGGCAGATCCTTGGATCTGTACTCCCACTGTACCCCCAGAGTGCCTGCCCTCAGCCTGGTATCCTCAGGCCACCATGGCAGATGCCATATCAATGATTCTGCCCTGGTTTCCTGCCCGCAGGGCTACATACCACATCTCTGCCCTGGGCGCCAGCAGAGGCCAGACCAGGCAGGTGGCAGGCCCTTGGTGTGTGTTAAGGATAGGCCCGATCCACAGGCTTGTTACTCAGAGCCTTGAGATTGCTGAGACTGGAGCTCTGACTCTGCCCTGAGGCCCAATCCTACACACAGCCCCTAAGCAGAGGGGCCCAGCTATGGAGGGTGACCCTTCGGAGGTCCTACATCTACTCACCCTGTTCCCTGGCCCTAGCACCACGACTAACTCCCTTTGACCTTATCTGGTCCTCTATGCATTCCTGACACAAACCCCTATGAAGCAATGGGTGCTGGCTACTTGTTGGGTCTTGGGCTCACTTGGCTTAGTCACTCCTAGAGGTGCCTGGGGAGAATGCTAGGCAGGCTGAGCTCAAGCCCTGAGATGGGGCACGGAAGAGCACAGATGCTCAGCCTGAGCCCAGAGCCTACAATGCCTCTAACATCACCTAGAGACACAGTGGAAATCCCCCCACCTCAAAGAGGACTATGACATGACAAAAAGACCCTGGAGACATAAGAGGGGTGTAGGCAGAGGCCAAGAGAGTTCTGGAAATGAGAAAAGCCCTCCAGGATCAGCATGATAGGGTTAGGATCTGGGCCCAGACCGGGGGCTGGCCTATGGCAACACTGTTCTGGCTCCACTTTGGGGCCCTGCACACAGCCATTCCAGCTTAGGCCTCTCGAGGTCAGATCACCTGCCCTGGCTCACCTTAGGGGCTTGGCAAACCTCTGATCCCTGCCTCTGGCCTGCAGACCCCACCCCAGAAGCAACAGTCCCAGTGAAGCAAGGGCACCTTGGAAAGATGCTCTGGATGGAGGAGGCAGACCTAATGCCAAGTGTTCAAAGCCAGCCTGTGTGGCAGCCTGCTTACCTGAGCCCAGAGGCCCAGCCCTCAGCAGAGCATGTCACCTGTGGTCACATGCTCCACAGGGTTTTGTTCCTTCCCACGCTTATTCATAGAGACAGCCAGGCTGCAGAACGGGCTGCCCAGTTGGGCCTCTTGCTCCTGGCTCTGCTATAACAGGCGGCCAGGGAGGGAGGGAAGGCAGGCAGGGGGAGGCATGTGAGGTAAGGGCTAAAAATAAACACTGGACCTGGCTGCTGGAGGCCCTTTGCCAGCTCTCTGGGAGCGGGGAGAAGGGTGCGGGGCACTGGGGCCTGTTCGGGTGGAGTCTGAGGAGACTTGGCACAGACCTAAGTTTCTGGAGAATGGGGATGGGGTAGGAGGCTGGCCATGAGGAGGTTCTATGCCTGAGGGCTGGAGCACAGGTCCTGATTTCTTTATTCACTCAGTTCTTTTTTTTTTTTTAATTTTTTAAAAAATTTCTTCTTAAGAGAGGGAGACAGAGCACGAGCAGGAGAGGGGCAGAGAAAGAGAGGGAGTCACAGAATCTGAAGCAATCTCCAGGCTCTGAGCTGTCAGCACAGAGTCTGATGCAGGGTTCAAACCCACCAACCATGAGATCATGATCTAAGCTGGCTTAACTGACTGAGCCACCCAGGAGCCCTTTTATTCACTCAGTTCTCATCTCTGCCCCCTGACAGCATGCCCTCCCTCACCCCGCCCCCTGCTCATTCATTCCATTTTTCCCCTTGTTCTTTCATTCACTCATTCATGTTTATTCCCTCATTCATTCATTTACCTGTACACCCTTTCTTGTACTCTCCCAACCCCGCCCCCAGCCAGCCCCAGGGAGCTGCTACTTTCTCTTCCCCTTTGCCTGACCCCTTGGCAAGTGGGCAGGGGATGGTCTGGGACTTAGGAATGGACAGTGGGACACTTGATGACCACTTCTGCCTTGCCTCCCTCTGTCCAGTTCCTTTCTGGGGGCAGCTAGGAATGCCCCAGGGTAAGCACCACCTAATGGTGGGAGATGGGGTCAAGGTGAAGAAGGGGAAGTGAGTTGGTGGAGTACTCCACGGGTGGATGAGCCCTGCTGCCTTCCAGGATCACTGGCTACTGTGCCTCAAGGGCCAAGGTTGCCCAGTGAGGCTGCAATGCATGTTGGGCATCCTTCTTGCACTGCCTGCCATTGTCTGAATGACCCTGCAGAACACAATCTCTGTGTATGTGGAGCTGGCCTGTGTCAGTCTGATCACGTGACACCAGCCTGACCAACAGCCCATGGCCAGCTGCTGGGCCCAACATACCCCCAGCCTCACTGCAAGACCAGGGGCAGTAGATGAGAAATTCAGAGAAAGGATGCCTGGACATAAAGGGCCCAATGGGCATGGCCAGACCCTGGACTATAGGCATGGCTGTCACTGGTGCTGCCGTTCTCCTGATGCTATGACCCTGCCCCATCCTGTCTCTGGACATCCTTAAGCTTCTCCTTTTTGGGCCTCTGCCTCCAATAAGAGGAATCCTCTCTGATATCCCCAACATATTTCTTTCTGGCTGGGCTGTGCTCTCCTCACACTCCAGTACCAAATGTGTCCATTCCCCATGGGGCATCCTTCATGAGACCAGGGTCTTAACACTGGCCACAGGATTGATTCATACTCAGATAGTTGGGGGCCAGAGGAGACTCTTTCTTCCCTGCATAGAGACTCCCTGTTAGGACATGCTAGTTCCAATCTGGCTGTGTGTTGGACCTTGCATAAGTATCTGAAGTATGGCATCTCAACTAGTTCTCCCAGAAACCTAAGAGGGAGTGCTATCACCCCCATTCCACACGGAGGAGACAGGGCTTCCTGAGACCACTATTGCCAGAGGCAGCTGCTGGCCTCTCACTTGGTGCCCCCGATGCAACCCCTTCCCCAAATAAGCCCAGCCCAGCCCCGCATATCACAGGTGCCGGGCCCTTTCCCCAGGGAGGCCCAACTTCTCAAGGATATGGCTGGTATTTTGGCAATTCTAATAAGATCAGAAACTGGTGGTGTTACTGTAACATTTCCAATTCCACTAATTTCTTCACAAACTCTATTTTGAACTGAAAGCCAATTAAAAATGAAGCCAGAGGGTACTATTATCCTTCAAAAGATAAATAGGTAAAAAAAATTTGGAATCAACAACTCTTAATTATGAAATGACTCACTAAATAGCACTACGGTTATTTTTTCAGAGGGAATTTCAAAGCAAAAAGGGATCTAGTTTTACTGCTTCCTTCATTGTATGCTCTGGACTCCCTGTCTAGGAAGAAGGTAAAAGGTTTTATAGCTCCAAGATGTTGAGGAAAATCCCCAACCTAACAGCCCAGACAGTTGACTCTCATCTTGGGTGGAGTCACAGCAGGTCTAATAGGCCTGTGGGGAGGTGGCAGTGGGACTGCCCTGGTCCATCCCTCCCTCAAGCCCCTGGCCTACATGCAGACAGGGTCCCTCTGGCTCACATTGTACACAGAGACACACAGTCATCCTGAGCCTGGCGGGCTGGCCTCAGTTAGCAAGGTGTGGGAGAGACAGTAGGTCTCTCACACAAAGTAGGTCATAGGGAAGCACACAATTGCTCCAAATGTCAAGTAGCCATTTGCTGAGGTGAGATCAAAGACGGTCCATGGCCTGGTTACAGTGAAGAAAAGCAACGGTGGTACCAGGAACCACAGGAGGGGGGCATCATGGCTGTCTACTCACACATTCCCCAGGACCCCTCTGGGGACAGCTGCATTAATAAGTAGGGCCATAAGGAGAAAGGAGTTGGAGAAGCTGGGCTACCCTCTGACTGCTATTAGGAGCAAGAGGCCCCGGGGTGGGGAGGAGCTAAACACCCAGAAGTTTGCTGTCAGACCCATTGGAACCCATCAGATCCTGTGGTGACAAGGGTGGTTCTGGCCAAGGAAGTGGCAGTGGGGCAGGACATGGAGACAGCAGGACATGGAGGAGGTAGGGCATGGGGGCAATGTTGGCTATCAAGAAGTTGGCCAAGGAAGTGGCAGTGGGGCAGGACATGGAGACAGCAGGACATGGAGGGGGTAGGGCAGGGGGCAATGTTGGCTATCAAGAAGCAGAAGCTCTGGAACCCAGGAAGGTGACAACCAAATGGCTAAGGAGAGGCTTGGATCAGAATCCAGATGCTCATCCAAGAGTCAGCATGTGACTGACACATGTTAGGGCAGAATCAGCACTTCCTCTGGCCTGGCCCAGGGGCTGCTGGAAGGAGTTGTCAGGAACATTTACACTCTTGAACTGAGACAGTTTTCCCCTTCTCTCTGTGCATGTCTTGCTGAGTGAGGAAATGTGGGCCAGGAGGTCTCTCAGGGACAAGGGTCCCCCAGGCTGCACCAGCTCAGTAGTCCAACAGGGCTCACAGTCCCTCAGGATCAGGGTGCCCCACTCAACTGACAGCCAGTGTGTGCCTGGTAGTCTCTGGACTGGAGCTCCTCTGGCTCTCTGGTGGCCCCTTGGTGGCCCCTCCCCACCTTAGTCAGCCAGGCCAACTGTCCTCCAGTGAGCCCTTGGATCTAAGGAGATAGGTGGCAGTATGGGGCCTCGAGGGCCACATGGGCATCATGTGAGGAGGTCACTTTTCTTGCTTAGAGCTGCCTCTTTCTGCATGTTGGAAAATATGGCCTGTGACAGCCAAAGCAGTCTTCTTTACCACAGTGGGCTGCTCCAGTGGAGGCCTGACTCAAAGCAAATCAGAACAAGGTGCCAGAGACTCCCTGCCCCACCACTGACCGTGCATGGCTCTGCCTAGAATCCCCAAGGACTCAGGTGGCTGCCTGTGTCCAGGAGGAAGGGCTTTGGCTTGATCATCTCCTGATGTGACATAGCTGGGGGTGTATCTGTCCGTCAAGATGAGCCAATCATTCATCTTGACCCTAAGGGCATTTGAGGGAATAGGACACACCAGCTATGCCCAAGGCAGCCAAGGTAGGGTTCACATGGATGGCCCTGTGGGCAGGGCAGAGTGAGTAAGGGGAGGAGCAGAAGCAGCCTCCAGGCCCAGGCTCATCCAACTCTGCCCAGGTACCTCTGTATCTTCTGAGCCTGCCAGGTGGGCTCCAAGCTTTGAGAGAACACTGGGCCTCCTATTCTTTTCTATCCAGCTCTGCACAGCGCCCAGAACCCTTCCCTGGAGCAAGGATGCAGAGAGATAGGCCCTAACCCCAGAACTCTCTCAAACCTCCCTAGGGGTAAAAAGAACATCCCTGAGCATCCCCACATGCAGCCCCAGGAAGAACCAGGCCCAGCCAAAGGAAAATATGTGGCCCAAAGACTAGCTCTGACAAGTAGATGTCAATACCCATGACCTCAGAAGAGGGGATGGAGGGAGGATACCACCTGGCTGGAGCCTGGGGCAATGGGGCACAGCCCTGTGCCTAACAGCCCTTCAACCCCCTGTGTGGGTCATAGACGGAGGGCAGGGTGGGACCTCAGCTTCCTCCCACCTGAGCAGGGGAGGTTGGCATCTTCCATCGAGGCCATGCCCAGGATAGCTGGGAATGAGGAGGCCAGTTCAGGGTGCTCTGAGCCTAGCTACCTCTAGGACTGGCCTCAGGGCACCGGTTAGCCAGTCAGAGGCAGCGGGCACCATTACCCCATCTGCTGTGCCAGTTAGTTTTCTGAGGAGAACAACAAGCCTGGGGCAGGGATAGAAAAGGGAGTACAGCCCCTCTGTACCTGTGTAGGGGCCCCACAAGTGCTGAAGACCTGGCTCTCTGTAGCCGTTTCTGGCTCCCATGCCTCCCAGGCCCCCCATTACTCCAGGTCTTGGTCCAGCTCTCTTACCTCTACCAGGTGGGGCGTTGGGTTGAAGCCACACAGGTTGCACACCTGGAGCTTGCAGGTGGTGCAGGTGTTATAGTTGGCTGGGCCCTTGCTGCCCACGTTGAGCTCAGCTTGGCACAGTGGGCAAGTGGCCCTTTCCTTCGGCGCGGTCTTTGGCTTGGCAGTAGCCTTGGTCGCTGCCTGGTGTTCCACTCTGCCATGTTTTGGACTGGTTGTTCCCCCAGTTCTTGCCAGGGCTCCAGGCCCCGATCCAGGACCTGGTCTGGCTCCAGGCTCAGTTTTGGCTCCAGGTGCTGGCCCAGGCCCAGGTCCTGAGCCTGGGGGTCTTGGGCCAGCCTCCTTGCTGGCATCACTGAAGACAATCTTAGGTGGCCCTTTGCTGGGAACCACTTGGCCCTGGGGCTCAGCCTCGGGCTGCACAGACATGAGGGTACTCGCCTGGGTCAGCAGTGATGCTCCAAGGCCAAAGAGCTTCCCAGTGAGGCCCTCCTGGGTCTGCTCAGCAGCACCAGGCCCAGAGGGCACTGTGGTGGCACTTTTGGCCAGGGCCTCTCCTGCAGGTGGCCTGGGATCCGCTGTGGAAGGCTTGATGGGGAGAGGAGGCTGAGGAGACGCCCTCCCCACCTCTGGAGGGGCAGCTGCTTGGGCAGACCCCGGCACTGAGGTGGCCCTGGCTGTCTCAGCCTGGCGGAGGCCTGGCTGTGGTGCCCCTGGGCCCTGCGATCTCTCTTGCTCCGGCTTCCCCAGGGGCTGTTTGGCTGGGGACTGGGCAGGAGATAGGGCCGGGGAGTGCAGTTGCTGCTGGCTCTTGGAGCGAGGCGCAGTGGTCATGTCCATCCCCAGAGCCCTCTGCATCTGGCAGTTCAGACAGAGCCACTCCTTCACCTGAGGAGGAAGTATCATGGTCATCGGGGTGGTCGGGACTGACAGTGCCCATAGCTCAGGTCGCTGCAGGCCCCCCAGTAGCCAGGGCCAGCTCCAAGCATAGGCAGGAGCAGCAAGCACCACTCAGGTGTTTCTGGGCTGCCAGGAGGCAAAGCCGAAGGGGCTGATGGCACCTGCCCTGACCTCTGGGAGCTGCCAGCTGCCTGGAGCAGAACAGGGGGAGTCACACACACTCCCCACCCCCAAACCACCAATCTGTTGCCTGCCAGACCCTCCTGCTCAAGAGTCTTCCCCACCACCCACTGGCTGTACCTCTGATCTGTGTACATTATTCCATCTCCATGCCCTGCCTCACCAATGACCCCAAAAGCCTCCAATTGGTCACTCTCTTTCCCCTGCTGCCTGTTTTGGGCCATTTCCACACAGCAGCCAGAGTGATCTTTTAAACCAGGAAGAAAAGGATGGCCTTAGTACAGTGCCTGGTATGCAATAGATATTCAATTAAAAACTTGCAGAATGAATAAATAAGTGAAAAGTAACAGGAGGGAGAGGGAGGCATAGAAAAGAAAAGAAACCAGGGCACCTGGGTGACTCAGTCAGTTAAATGTCCAACTTCAGCTCAGGCCATGATCTCATAGCTCATGAGTTTGAGCCCCACGTCAGGCTCTGCACTGACAGCTCAGAGCCTGGAACCTACTTCGGATTCTGTGTCTCCCTCTCTCTCTGCCCCTCCCCGGCTCATGCTTGGTCCCTCTCTCTCTCTCTCTCTCTCTCTCTCTCTCTCTCTCTCTCTCTCTTTCAGAAATAAACGTTTTGGTTTTTTTTTTTTAATTTCCTCCCTGTCCTGGAGGAGCTGAGAATCTAGCTGAGGACACAAGATATACATGAACAATCTTGAGAGCAAAATAATGCAATGTAAGTGATGATGTAAGTAGAATGAAAAAGTTTTTTTCCTTAAGCAAGACACATTTTTTAAGAAAATGGGATAATCTGTGCCTCCAAAACAAAAAATCGTGTGCTGCTATTTATGTGATGGACACGTAGTTTCTCTCTGCATCAACCCCTTCCCTGAATAAAGTGAGTGCATGACTCAGGTTGGGCCAATCACTGGTTTCAGCAAGGGGCGCAGGGACAGGTATGTGACCTTGCAAACAGGGCTGATCAGAGCCCTTGGTAAATGAACAATAGAAGAAAGAGGGGCTTTTTTCCTTTGGGATTACTCATAGAGAAAAGTAGCCTTAGAGTGGCCAGCAGCCCTCTCTCCCCACATGCAGCGAGATGCTAAGGATAACATCAATAGACAGTCAGAAGCAGACCAAGGTAAGGAGACAGGAGCAGATCTGATGAGTTCATTTAATTCCCTGGATTCAGCTATACCTTAAGTCTGCCCTTGGACTTCCAGGTGCATGAGCCAATAATATTTTTCTCTCAAAAAATCTACATACAAACCAGAGCCTATCAATTACAGGCTCAAATCCCTTAGTGGATTCCCATCATGTGTGCCATGGGAACTCACCAGGGCCCATAAGATCCCACAATCTACTCCAGCGCATTCCTCTCTCTGGCCTCCTTCCTTGCCATCCCCCCTTAGTGGTCTTACCCCAGAGATTCTGGGCCTCCTGTTCTGCCAAGTAGTCCCCTAAGCTCACTTCTGTAACCAGGGCCTCGGCCCTCACAATTTTCTCTGCCCCTAGACCAGCTAGCTATATAGGCCTCAGATCTCCCCATCAGGGCCCTCTCTGGCCACACAATCTAACATACGCCTCCCCCACCAGGCACTCTGTATCGAATCACCCACTTCATCTTCTTCACAGTGCTTATTCTTTCCCGAAGTATCTACCAATTTGTTTCCTTGGGTGTCTCCTTTCTCCCCACCTAGCTTGTGAGTTCTGGTTGAGGTGTTCTCAGGACTGTGCACAGTGTGTAGTACAGAACAGGGCTCATTCCAGAGAGACTTCTTGTGGGATTAATCCCAACAACCTATTAACAGGGGGCAGGGGCACAGTTCCCACAAAGCAAAAGCCATGAGACTGGAGATTTGGTGCCCCAGTGAAGAGGCTCCTCCTCTCCAACCAGAGCTGAGGCTGCAGGCCAAGGCTGCTCCATCTATGCTTGTAGCCAGAGCCTTTGAAAGCACCATGGTGGCCCAGTCACCAGGGAAAGGTCCAATCCAGTTCCTGAGGCAAAAAGCCCTTTCTGTCCACCCTTAGGAGTACCTCCAGTCCTGCTCTCTTCCTTGAGGCCACAGGGCTGTGCAGCTGCTGCTTTAGCTGACTTGCCAGCTGGAGAGCTTGGGTTTGGCTGTCTTGCCTAGCAGGCCAAAAGCAGCATCCAAGGAGTGGGGAACACCGCACTTTGGTGAGCACCCCCTTGTGCCCAGGACCACACAGGGCATGTTCACAGTTCACATTGTCATTTAGTTTTCACAGTAGAGAAAATCAAGGTCTGATATAACTTAACCACATACTCTTGTGGTTACCCAGCCAGGAAGTGGTGTTGTGGGTGAGACCAGCCCTGCCAGCCCAGCCCGGTTCCTGAGCTATGGCCTGGAGTCTGGTGCCTTCTGCATTCCTGCCTCTTCCAAAGGCCACTCAACCTCATGCAGGTCAAGTCATGGGTTTAGAAGTCCCCTCTGCAAAACACTGGCAGAGCCCTCAAAGGCCAAGCCCAGTTCCAGAAACCCTAAGAACAGTGATGCCACAGCACTGGGGTGTGAAGCCATCCCCCCGAGATGGGAAGTGTCAACTCACCCTACGTATTTTTGAAGACGCAAGGCAGCTTTGTCTACTTTTGGACAGAGAGACCCTCAGAGGAAACAATTTGGGTCTCTGGGACTCAGTCCAAAGACACTTTAGAAAGTTACTCTTGGGTGGGGAGGGCTCACTTCCCATCAAAATGGGAGCTCCAAGGGGCAGGCTATTTCTGCTCACCCTCAGATGGACCCCCGGAGGGGATTAGCCTTCTGAGGGGAGCCCCAGGCCCTGGCCCAGGGCAGCTGTCACAGACCCACTTCCTGGGGTGGGTGCCCAGTGCACACCCCAGGCTCCATTTCCACTGTGCGCTTGCACAGGTATAGCATGCCCTGAGGTGGGACTTGTGACAAGAGGAGTCTGGAATGTAAAACTCCTTATCCTGGGACTTCAGAGTGACCCTCCTTCAGGTTCTGGACAGGGTTGAATAAGGGCATGTGCTAAAACTCCTGCACTCACCACCAGAACCTTCCCTTACCCAGCCTCCGTCACCCAGGCTGTCACAGGCATTCACCTAAAATAGAACCTCTCCAAGAAACAGCTAAAACGCCCCTCAGTGACTCATCGCCCAGATGGGCACAGCTATTTCTATCCAGCCTCTTCTAGATGGCAAGGAGCCTTGACCACGCCCTCTCCCAGCCCCACCCAGACTCAGGCCCAGGCAGAAAGGCCTCCCAGGGAGGACACTGGGAGGGGAGCACTCTGAGCCCAGCAAGACTTCCCTCTGCCTCCCCCACTGATCATCAGGAGCTTGATCGGAGGGGTTCAGCCTTAGCCTCTTCCTCCCTCCTCCAAGGTCCTCATCCCTGTGTTAGGGGGATGGATGCTGTCTATTGGACAGGGAGATAGATGGCCATGCACCCCAGCTCACTTGCCCACCTAGGCTGGGCATACATGGCCAGGCCTGTGGCAGACTCGTCAGCCCTGGGACCAGAGCAGTGAGAGCCTTCCTCATCTAACTGTATTCGGTGTCTGTGGCTTCTTGGCAGCCTCCAATCCAGCTGCCCACCAGAATCACAATGAATGGCCTTCTACTAGTGTGACGGGAAACCTGTCCTAGAGTCATGCTGTCCAGTACCTCCATGAGCCTGACCTGGCACATGGCCAGGAGATGAGCAGGCTATCCGCCACAGAACTCACATCCCAAGAACCAGAGGTGAGCTAAGGGGACTGCCCAGGGCTGCACTGATGTGGATGGCTCTGTCAGACACTAGCTTTTGTCAGGCTGACCCTTCTTGCCAGCAAGGAAACCCATCCTGTCATCTCAGAGGCGGGACACCTGTGCATCCCAGCCCAGTGGGGCCCGAGCAGCAGTAGGAATGGGGAGGCTCAGTGTGGTGTGCAGGCCAAGAGCTGCTTTGGAAGTGGGGGAAGCAGAAGCTACAGGAAAGTGGCTTCCCTCAGGGAGCTGCTTCCTGCCCTGCCAGGAGCCTGCTGGGGATTCAGAAAAGCAGGGCCTTATGGGTTCTGGCTCCGAAGGGACTTTCATCCCAAGAAGAGCCTTTCTCAGCTGCTCCCTTACTTGAACTTACTTGCCCCGAGCTTCTGCTTTCTGTTCTTCCACAGGCCCTCTGCCTTCACGTGTCTTCCTGACCAGCTGAATCTATGGTCTGTCACGCAGTCACTCTGCTAAATGTCTGTGCTCTCTTAATCTATGTCTGCTTCAGAACTGGATCCAGCCAGATACCTTTTTTCCCCCGGGCCTACACCCAAACAGATAAATGGGCACCAGGTGGATGGGCTCCACTGTAAATTAACTTGCGTCTAACTTCTCCTGGACCCCCATATCTGCCCGGTTAACTAATTCACTCCATCTCCCCAGGAGGCTTTTGTCCACAATGGCTTGTTCAATTTCTCGTGTCCCTCTCCCTGCCTGTCCCCCTCCCTTGCTTTCTGGCTCAAACCGCTGCCCTGCTTCCAATGTCGTCAAGAGGAGCCACACAATAGGCTTCCTCCTCCACACTGAGGATCTAGACCTGCCTCTTTGGGGGCTCCGCTCTTTCAACCACACTCCACCCCCCACATTCCTGTGCAGCCCTTGCCTCTCAGAACTCCAGTGCCATTGTCTCTTGCTTTTCGGAGCCCTCCTCTGTCTGCGCACCTTTCCTGTGCACACCACTGTCTTGTGTTCTCTCCTTTCCTGCTCGGTCAGGCCTCTCAAGACTTGGCCACATAGACGGCCCTCAAAAAACGCTGTGCTGAGTAAAAGAGCAAAAAAGAGCACATTCTGTGCAATTCCATTCATACGGGGCTCTAGAATAGGCAAAACTTGTTTATGGTGGATAAAAACCAGAACAACTGTTGTGTCTGGAGGAAGGGTGGGGATGGACAGGAATGGGGCCTGAAGGGACTTTCTAGGGTGATGAGGACGTCTACCTTGATAGAGGGGTTTGGCTGACACAGCTGCATGCTTTTGTCAAAGCTCACTGAATGGTACACTTGGGCTCTAAACATTACAATACATGTACATTTTACCTAACCCCATCCCCCCATACTAAACTCAAGTTAATGATATGCTTACTGAAGTGTTTAGTGGGAAGTATACTGATGTCAATATGCCTGTGAATTTCAAAGTTCTCTGGCCCTGACTTGTCTGCTGCATGCCAGGGTCTTAGATTTGTCAGCCTACTGAACCCCACTTAGATGCTCACAGGCACCTCCAACCTGACGTGGCCCAAATGGAAAAATTCTCCATCTCTATCCCCTAACCCCCATGTGCAACACATTTCCAAAGTCTGTCTGTCTAGCTTCTGAAATCCACCAGGAGTCTTTCAAGGTTCTTCACTCCCACCACCCCAGCCCCAGCCTGCTCTGGGGATCCAGCCCCACCGGTGGCATGGGCTCTTCTCCACCCAGCAGTCAGAGGAGTGGGGTGTTGTTGTTGAGAGTTTTGTGATAAAATAAATATAACATAAAACTGGCCATTTAACCATTTTAAGTGTACAATTCAACGGCATTAATTACATTTATAATGTACAACCATCGCCGTTATCTATTTCTAAAGAGGTGTTTTTAAATGCACATCTGACCTTCCCACTGCCACTTTTCAAAATCTTTGGAAGCCCATCTAGAGACCCCAGCAGGATCTGCCTGCCCTTTGGGCCTGCTCACGGCACTCCAGCCACCCCAGCCCTGGCTTGTTCCCACGCACTTCCCCTCAGGCCTCCCTGGGCCCCACCTGTCCCTAGGCCAACTCCAGTCTAATGTCTCCTCCTTGTAGAAGCCCCCAAGAGTCTTGGTGCAGCAGCATATCAAACACCCCAGCCTCCCTCCTGGTCCTCTGCACACCTTACCCCCAGGTATGACTGTGTGTTTGCTTGGGTGGTTACTGGCGGAAGGGCAGCCTCTCCCTCTGGCTTGCGGGCTCCACAGGGCTGAGCAACATACTTCAGCTCTGCCTGATTCTCCAGTGTCAAGGACAGTTCCTGGCTTAACATAAGGGCTCAAAAGTATTTGCAGGGGAAGGAAAGGATGGGAAGAAGGGAAAGGGCCACCATCTGACAATGGGTACAGGCAGACCTGCCCAAGGTGACCAGCCAGCATCTGGTTACTTCACTGAGCTCTCCTGCCTCTTCCTGCCTCTGGCTTTCTCTGTCACCTCCCTTTCCTGTCTCTCCCCCCTGTTCCTTCTCCCTGTTCCCACTTTATTTATTTCTCTTTTTTTTCTCAATTTTTACTCAATTCTCTTCTCATTCTGTTTCTTTTGCCCACACATATAGGAGCAGGTGTTTTGAGAATAAAATCTCAGGTTTCTGCTCTGAATTAATTTCACATTCATTCTTAGATAACTGTACAGCCCCCTTTGTAGCTAAAAGTTGGAGTGCCATGCCTGACAGCTCCAGCTATGAAACAGCTCCCACTCCCACACAGCTGTCTCTTCTGCATGTACCCAGTGGCTCTGGCCTCTGCCCCGCAGTGGTCCCAGCAAGGAGGCCAAGAGTCCTGCCTCCTGGGAGCACGGACTGGCAGCAGGGCTGGCTGTCCAGGACTGACTGAAGCTTGGCAGGTATTTCCCTATTGACTTGAAGACTGTTTGGCTTCTGGAAGGCAAGCTGCTCAAGGACTGGATGTACTGTGGGAGAAAGGTTTCCCAAAGGGCCTGCCCCCTGGAGACCAACTTCCATTTGGCTTAGCGGTGGAGAAGGGAAGCCTGGGCATGTGTGCAGACACCACCTCCTCCTAGGCCCAGGGAGGAGGGAGACAACTTTGCCTTTCCTCAGCCCACTGCTGATCTATGTCCTCCTAACACCTGCTCCTCATTCCCTACCGGCCCAGGAGGCAGCGTGGCCATGGAGGAGCAGAGGGAAGGGGGCAAGGCTGGTGGCTGCAGCGGAGGGATCCGGTGCGGCACTCACAGCACCTCCCCCGGGCCATCTGGTGCTCCGGCCCTTGCCGGAAAGGAGTGGGATGCAGGCAGTAGAGGAAAGGCTTATGGCCGTTGCTTCATCTCCCTCCCTTCTCCACACCGCCCACCATGGGTAAGTGCCTAAGCCCTTACTTAGCCCATGGGTAAGTGCTGATGGAGCAGGTTAGGGGGGAGGCCAGTGCACAGTGGATTAAACACCGTTGGGTTGGTCTCGGCAAAGTCTAGACCTTAGGACAGGCAAAGAAAGACCGTGATCATTCTTCTGTAGTTTTTCAGAGGGGCTTCTGAGCAATTCCGACTAGGGCAAGGGAGATGGGAGGCAGATGAGCTCAGATGAGCTGTCTGAACCTGGAAGGCTAGAGATGGGGTAGCAGCTCTATGGCTCCCCACTGGGGCAGAGGGTGGGCCTCCCAGGGGCAGGCTGCGGCTGCACTGTAGCTGGTGCTCTGGGACGCTTCTGCCAATCAGATCTGGAAGCACAGGCATGCAGCCAGCCCTGCGTCTGCACCAGCACGTGCTCTTGTGACGTTCTTCCCCGGGTGAGGCCAGATGCACATCTGGAGGAAGTCCAGGCCAGGACGTGCTGCTGGGCTGCCCCTGGCCATCACTCGTATTCTCTAGCAGCCCACTCCCACCCCCACTGCCCACCCAAACCTCACCTCCCAGATTCCACCCAGGAGGCTCACAACCATGCCTTGTCTCCCATCCCCCCTATCAGAATAGAGCCTGATTTGTGCAACAAGGGCCTCCCTCCTGCAGGAGAAAGGGGTGGCAGGCCTGAACATTAAGTCATTGAAGAGTAGAGAGGTGGGCTAATAGGCCTGAGCTGGCATGAGGCATCAGCAAAGCCACCGAGGCTGGTCCCTGGCCCTCTGCCTCTCCTTTAGAGAAATCAGACATTTGGGAAGTTAAGGTACTTTTCTCAGGACCCACATCCAGGGAGAGAAGAGAACAATCTTCCTGTCTTTTCCCTATCACTGGTACTGAATGGGCTTACATCCTAATGCCTCTGGCCTCCTGATCAGTGCTCCTCCCCACAGGGACGGTCTCTCGTGGGTGGTGAGAGATGTTCAGACCCCACAAGGAAACCCCCAGTCTTTTGCCACAATTTCAAACAGGGTAAATTATTCACCTGCCCTGAGCTCCAGGACCACAAAACTCCGGAAAGAAATGGCCGCACCACAAAGAGTGGCTGAGATGGCCTTGTTTGTTCTGAACTCTCCTCAGGAAGAGGAGGAAGAGTGGACTGTGGACAGGGAAAATGGTGCTGAGAGTCCCTGAGGGAAAACTGGAGACCTAGCCACTGATTCTGGATCCCCAGGTCTATTGCTCCAAAATGACCCTGAATAAGCCAAGACTTCCCAAGACTTCGTCTCCTTGTCTATAAACAGAGAGTGCCCTGAGCTCCTTCCCTGACTTCCATGCAGCCTCAATGTGCTCCAGGCCTCCAAAGCCCAGCAAAGTACATGGGCAGGCATCCTTCTCTCAAAGGAATCACAGCCTCGAGAGCTAACCAACCGGGGCCCGGGCAGAACAGTAAGCACCCACCCGGAAGCCTGGGGACTGACAGAAGACCAGGCCCACCAACCAGAACAGTAGTGGCTCCAGATCTGAGCCATTATTCTGGCCAAATGGGGTTGACCGTTCTACCTGTTTGTGATTCTCATCTCCAGAACTGGCCTGCTGCTTCTGCAAGACTCAGCTAAAGTAACAAGATTCTAACTGATGCCATGAGATGGAAAGACAAATTCACAGAGTTCCAGTGGCCATCTTTTTCCTCCTTTCTGCTCACCTGCCCTCACTCACCGAGCAGCATGAACACTGTGCTGTTGTTTAGCACAACAACTGTCACACTCCTAATCTGCACTGCAACTTGAGGTACGAGTCAGTGATTTTCTACCTCTGCCACACATGAAAATGGTCCATTTTCCATGGTCACATTTCTTTCCAAAGATCCAAGGGAAGCTTCATTAGCAGTCTTAGAAAGGCCATGGAACCCTCCATGTCACTTGCGTGGCCCTTGTCCCTCTCTAGAACTGCTATATCCCTCCTTCTGCCAGCAGGAAGCTGAGGAGCATGTTGACATGCCCTGATGAGGCTTCGGTGAGCTTCAAGCCAGAATGTGGGACCCAGGCCTCCTCAGCCCCGCCACCGCCACCGCAGCATCATCACTGCACTAAGCAGTTTCAGACACACAGCCCCACCCTGCAGACAAGGTCCCCAGTATGCCCCCCAGTGGCTAGTGTCTGCAGTGCATCTGGTGCTGGAACCAGCACCACCTCTTCTTGCACCGTAGCAGGGCCCCTGCTGAGAAGAGAGTCCTGGACCTGGGTGTCCTGGGAAAGGTCGCTTTGCCTGACCGCCCTGCCACCTAGACACACCCTACTTCAGAACCAGCCCCTGGCCCTGCCCAGCATCTCAGGCCAGGCAGGAGCCCAGCCCACAGACACCAGGGTAATCCCAGAAACGGCCTTCTTGGCTGGCAAAACATCAAGTTAGGAGGTGTGTCAGGACAGGTATGGTCTGACCAGGGCGGATCAGCAGGTGCGTGAACAAAACCTGCAAACTGGTTTTCTCTTTCTGTGCAAAAGGACCAGGAAGGTGAATTTACTTTCAGCAGAGTGACAATGGACAACCGCTCTGACTCGAGAATTACGTTCTGCCAGCCTCTCAGGAAAATGTGCTGAGGGCTCTTTCTCCTTGACTGGAACACCACCGAAAGCCAGCTCTGGAGAAGAAAAGGTTCTGCTTGGAGACCCTGTCAGAAAAGGGCATCCACCAGGTTCCGAGAACCTGGAGAATGGACTAGGTCAGCATTTCCCAAACTGATGCCATGGAACAGCGGCCCCTAATGTTCTGAGAAAGCAAGTCTGGGAAAGGCTGCTGGCTACAGCTCTGTCTTGGAGCTCCATGGTGCCGTTCAGGGTGCTGAAGGCCTGAGAAGCCTCCCAGCAAAGAACCAATGCATTTGTCTGGCTCAGATTTGCTTGAAGCACCTGGCTGAGAGGACTGCTCTTCACCAAACACTGTGAATCTGCAGTTAAGTCTGAGGCCCCTTCCTTCCTGGCCCTGAGCCTCGGCTTCTTCCCGGCACAACGAGGCAGATGGACCGAGTGTGGCCAAGGTCCTCCCACTCTGCTGTTTTTCCTGGCACATTAAAGGCTGGCTCCCTTCCCACGTTACCCAAGGTCCTGGGCTTGGGGGAGCCTGTTGTGTGGCAAGGGCTGGGTGCCCACCAGGACCAGTGCCCCATATGTGGCTCTCCCTTGACCTCTGCCCTTCAGGTCCTATAGCTCAAGTGAGCATCTCAGGGAGGCTAAAACCCAGAGGGGCAACACCACACAGGGGCCACCGCAGCATCTCACCCCTGCCTGTCAAACCTTACTCCTGGGGGGCCAGGGCTTCTGGCTTCTGGTTTGTGCTGGCACAAACACACAGGTGAGTTTCTTTGGTGTGGATCACACTGTTCTAAGTACTGAAGAGCAAACACTTACCTAACTGATCAGCTCAGGGATGGGCCTGTTTCTAATCACAGATGTAATAATCACGAGTGTGCACGCCTCCTCAAGGAAGCCCCCACACTCCAGGAGCAACTCCAAACGTACTGAGTCATCTCCCCACAACGGCAGCTCCTTCCTTGGAATCTCACACTTACCTCTCGCAAACCACACATCCCACACCCACAGCACCTCATGTCACAAATAGACCCCGACCTGTGAACAATTATTCTCACTCATCTCCCCCACCCACGAGGTCCAAATGGCTCCTGCTGCTGATAATCCCAGAGGCGGCCATGCCTGTGCCTATAGCCCGGCCATGCTCCATCCTGCCCAAGGGCAGAGCCCTGGAGGAGGAACTAGAGACTTCTATGGGTTACCCCAGAGGAGAGGGAGGAAGCTGACAAGCCCACTCAGTTCATTTCAGAGGCATGGCCCCAGTTGCACTAGTACACTGGGGCACCCAGCCTCCAGGTCCCCAAAAAGAGCCTTCAGGGTTTTGGCTGAGCATCCCACAGCAACTCAAAGCATCCTGAACAAAGCCAGGATGGGGCTGTGGACCCAGGGCACAAAGGAGGCCAATCTCGTGGAAATGGCCCTTCAGTGACTGCTCAGTGAGTGCAGGACACCATCACCCATTGTGAATGCTTGGCTCCCAGCCTGGGTCTCTACCCTGAGGTTGTTTCTCTGGGTATGGCTAGCTTTTCTGCCACCTCAGGCCCAGCTAACTGGAATGAAAGTCCAGAGGAGAAGCTTCCCAGAGCTCGACTGGAAGGCTGTTTCCTGCCTCCCCTAAAACCTTGCTTCCCTCACCAGCATCCCCCTCCAGTGCCCACTGTCAGGGAAGGAGGCTGGCCTAGAGCCAGGGAAATCTGCCTCCCCTCCAGCCTGTGGCTATTTATAGCCCTCTCCAAATGAGTATCCATTGAGAAAAGTTGCCCGGAAGCCTGTCTTTGGCCCTCTCTAAGGCCATTTTTCTGGGTCAAACTCACACCAGCTACAAAAGCATCTTCTACTCTGGGACTCTGCCCAAGCTTTCAGGAGGTGCAGGAATCCCTCAGGAGATCTGCGGCCAGGCCTGTTCTGCTACCACATCTTGAGCCAGGAAGACACAAATGCTGGTGGCTCAGGGAAACAACCAGGAAAAGAGAGTTGGTTAAAGAGGGGAAGGGAACCGAGGGAGGCATGGGAAGGTAGGTGGGGGAAGCCGGCGCAGAAAGTGGTTACCTGGGTGAGGTGAGGGTTGGGGTTGAACCCACACTGGTTGCAGACCTTGTTGTGACACTGGGTGCAGGTGTTGAAGTTTGGCTGGCTGGGGGTCGACGTGAGGTCCGAGGTCTTACATATGGGACACAGCGTGCTGCTGGGAAGGGGGGCGATCTGGGGGACGGAGTAGGGTGATGTGGGGGTGCTGCCTCTGTCCGGTGACACAGAGGGCGACCGCCCTGATCTCTGCGTCCTGCTGTCTACCTGCAGTGTCCTGCGCGGGCCATCAGCCTCCTGGCCTGCTGGGCCCTGTGCCCTCGTCTCCCGGGGGCTCTCGCGGCCGGGAGCAGTAGCAGAAGCCTGCTTCGGGGTTGGGGAAGCTGCTCTCTGGCTACCCGGGGGCTCCTTGGGGTCCAGTCTCCTGGAAACGCTGAAATGACATTGAAAATCACTATGTTAGAGACACTTCTCAGAGAAGCAGCCTGCAGGGGGCTCTATCAAGCTCGGTGACCCTGCCGAGCCCCATTCCGCTCTCCTCTTCCTGCCCAGTGGCATCATCACAGCTACCATTTGCTGAGTGCTGATTGTGTCCCATGCTGAGCGCTGACAAGCGTCTCCCATTTGAACCCTCAGCACCAGGTCATGTGGTAGAATCTTGAGTTCCCCTCCTACATCCTGATGAAGTACAGATTCAGATTCAGCAAGTCTAGTGTGAGGTTTGCATTTTTAAGAATCTCTAAGGTGATACCTATACTGTGGTCTGCAGACCACACTTTAAAGAACCAAGGCTCTAAATCTATACGTTAGAAACACCTGGAGTTATTTTTAAATTTCTGATTCTCAGATTATACCCCAGACAAATTACATCAGAATCTGTGGGGGCAGGGGCACCTGAGGTGCTAGGTTGAGCATCCAATTTCGGCTCAGGTCATGATCTCGCAGTTTGTGGGTTTGAGCCCTGCATCAGCTCTGTGCTGACAGCTCAGAGCCTGGAGCCTGCTTTGGATTCTGTGTCTCCCTCTCGCTCTGCCTCTCCCCCGCTCACACTTTGTCTTTCTCTGTCTCTCAAAAATAAAAGATAAATAAAAAAGAATCTGTGGGGGCAGGACCCTGGTATTAGTATTTTTCCCTCCCCAGGTGATCCCAACATACAGCACAAGTTCAGAGCTATTGCCCTGGCAGGTCTGTTCTGGTTTGTTCCCTTCAAAGGCTGACCCCAGACAGTTGGAGATGGGTGGGGGAGGCATCCCAATGCCTACCTAGTTAATGCCATCTCCAGCAGTGACAAAGGAACCTACTTTCTGGCAGCTCACCAGCAGGCCTGATGCTAGACCAAGTCCATCGAGATGGGTGAAGTGTTACTCTTCCGCTAGTACAAGGCTGGGTGGGGTTGCGGTCCTAGGATCCAGCCCTTGAGGAACCACTGAGAAGAAGTCCAATGTACCTGACCCCCATCTCCATTCTGACCTGGCGCAGCTGCAGGGAAGCCCGCAGAGTTGAGTAGTTCAGTAAGGTAGAAAGTTAAGCTAAACTCAATTTCCTTATTTCCCTTTTCCCCATTTTCCTTTTCCAATTTGAAAGAAGCTGAGCACAAAAAGCCAAAGGCAATGTTTTATATGGCTTCCCTGAAATTCTATCCTTGTTCCAGTGTGTATTCATCTGGGTGGATACTGGCACCCAGGAGACAGGACAGACTGGCTGAGCGCCACTGTGGAGGCTGGACCACAGCTGCCTGCAGGGAGGCCACCCTGGCGCCATCTGCCCTAGTGCCCTGTGTCCTCCTAGGGTCTGACTGACTGACAGGAGGGGATTCTGAGTTTGCTGCCCCTAGATGAAAGCCATCTGCTTGCAAAAAAGATTCAGGGGCCAACTGGTAGGATGTCTTAAAACAAGCCATTTCAGACGGGGGTGGGGGTGGGGCAGGGGGCGAGGAGCCCACCTGGGGAGGCCTCCTCCAAGACTGTCTGCAATTCTTCCTCCCTTCTGAGGAACAGTGGGGGGAGAGCCACACCTTCGGTCTAATAAAGACTCTTCCAGAAAAAAGAAATACTATTACATGTCTATCAAACATTTCTTTCATCAACCAACAACAGCATATACCCACCCATCCATCCCATCTCACAGACCTGCCACTTTCGTCTTCAATAGGATCTCCAGAACCTGAGAGTCTAGCCCCCCTGGGCCATCTTGCCACCAGCTGTGAGGCCCAGTATTAGTGGCCGCAGCATCTCTGGGCCACACTTGGAACCTAGGCTCCACGGCCTTCCAGCAGACTAATTTCTAGGCATGGTAAAGAAAGATTCCCACTTGGTTAATTTATAATTTCACTTTTTATTTGAATGATTTGGGGCTGGAATTTAAAAGCAGCACCTGACTGTATGTTAACTATACTGGAATTAAAATTAAAAGGGAAAAAAAAAAAAAAAAAAAAAAAAGGAGCCCCTGAAAGCTAATCAGAAGCTACTGAGAGCCCTTTATACCATGTGGAGGGAGGGGCTGCAGTCCCTTTCCCAGGCTGTGTAAGGTCTGAAGTTTTTTTCTGAGGAATGTAGCCATCTCTACTGTCTGTGAGTTGCCTGGTCTGTGACAGGCAATCTTCTGTGTACACAGTTGCATTTTAATTCAATGTTGTATCGCCATGTAGTCTTTCTGGGGACAAAATTTGTGTGACAGAGATCCAGATTCAAGTTAACTTTCAGCTCAGCCAGAGTGACAATGACTAAGCAAACAATGCCTTCTGTGGCCCAGCAAAGTCTGTCCTGCAAGGGCTCCCTGCACCTGGGCCTGATGTGTGTGCACACACCAACACGGTGGCTGTAGGAGACACCTGGCGATCGAGCTGCTTGTCCGCGATCCCTTCTCTTTTCCATCCTCCTGGATGATTCCTCACCCCTTCTCCATGATCTTCAAGCCTCCAGTATGTCTCTCCCTCTCTTTACTGTCACTGACAACCTGCATGCCATCTCACCAAGAAAGTGGGAGCTACTAGAGGAGAATTTGCACATCCACAGCCGCTCGACGTCTGTCCCCCAATATTTGCCAGTCTCCTGTTCCCAAATCCCACTTCTTACCTTCACAAACCACCTCCTCTCCTTCATCAACCATTTCCCCTCTCTATTGGATGATTTCAATAACCATGCAAACATGCTTCTCCCATCCGCAAAATTAATTAATTAATTAGTTAATTAATTAAATAACTTTGACCCACTTTCCCCTTTAGCTACTGCCCCATTTCTCTGCTCCTCCCCTTCCTTCCTCTCAACCCAGTCCAACCTGGCTTTTGCACACCCTTCTACAGAAACCGCTATGGTCACAGTCACCAACGGCCTCCACATTATCAATCCAACAATCCCTTCTCAATCTCTCATCTCACTTCAGCAGCACCACAGGATACTGCTGAGTGCTCCCTCCTTCCTAAGTTTTCCACTTGCCTTCTGGAACACCTCCTTCTCCCAGGTTTCTTCCTCCCTCCTGGCCACACCTGTTTAAACTCTCTCCCTGTTTAAACTGTCTCTGGCCCAGTCCTCTTCCCTGAACCTGTCACTGGTCTAACTGCAGACTCTGCATCTTGACTGAGATGTCATATGCATAGGCATCCCAAACCTGAAGCGTCCAAGCTGAGCTCTTATCTTCCCCTATATGTGCGTTTCCCAGCCTCCCATTGGTGCCATCTCTGACCCCTTCTTCTCCCATCCACGTCAATCCTCAGTAAATCTTGTTGGCTTCAGAGTCTGGCCACTCCCACTGCCTCCTCTCTCCCCACCGTCCCCTCTTTTTTTCAGTTCTGCACAAGCCAGGCTGCTTTCACTCACCCCTCTGTGGTCTTCTCTGCATGGCAGCCAGGGTACTCCTCTACATACATAAATTAGCCACTTCCCTCCTCTGTCTAAACCCTCCAACACTTCTTTTCCCTCCCAGAAGAAAATCCAAAGGCTTTACAATGGCCCCTGCAAGCCCACGAGATACAGCCCCTTTCCCCCTGGCCCCATCCCCTACTATTCTTTCCCTCCCTCCTTCTACTTCCCTTAGGCCAGGCCACTCTCCTCTGGGCATCCACATCTGCAGGCATTTGCACTCCCTCAAGTCTTTGTGCTGGTGGCATCCTTTCAGGGACACTCTCCCTGATCTATTTAAAATGAAGCTTCTGGGACACCTGGCTAGTTGGAAGAGCATGTGACTTTTGCTCTCTGGGCATGAGTTCGAGCCCCACGTTGGGTGTACAGATTGTTAAAAAATAAATAAATAAACTTAAAAAAAATAAAATGTAGCTTCTGTCCCTCCTGCCTCTTTGTTCTCCATGGCATTGAGTACCTTCCAGCTCATCATATATATTGCTTTTGTGTATCCTCTGTGATCCCCGCATTAGACCGTCAGCTCTGTGGGCAGGGCCTCTGTGTGCTACCTCCATAGCTGCATCCCGGAGCCCAGCACAGTGCCTAGCACACACTGGACACACAACTGGTGTTTCCAGAATAGATTGGCTGTAGGCACATCATGACTCAGAAAAGCAAACGTGGCCCAAAAGTGTGTTAGAGCTGAGGAAACAAGGCATGGCACGTGACTAGCATGGTACTCGGCCCTTCCCTGGATCTGAGCTCATGCTGGAGAGAGCTGCAGAAATGATAGTGGAGTCCTCTCTGGTTATTGGCTGCACCCCCAGTCCCACCATACAGAATACTCTGCTCACCATGGTGGTGGTGATGCCAACTGAGCCTTACTGTGAGCCCCACTGTGTGCCAGGCACCTATCACATATTAACTCCTTTATGCCTCATAGCAAATCCACAGGACAGGACCCATTTTGCCCATTTTACAGACAAGGAAACTGCTACACATAGGAGTTATATAACTTGCAAAGCCATCATGACTTGTATCAAGGCCTGCAGTCCCTGCCCTTAACCACTGTCGCACATTGTCACTCTCGGGAGCACAGTGAGGCTGTGGACAGGTAGGCAGCACTGCACTTTGGGCTCTTTGGATTATTTTTTTCTCTTCTGAAGAGCTGGTTAAGTGGAAGCTCCCTAGGAGAAGGTCTCTGACATTTTGCTCCCCACTGCAGCCCAGTCCCCCCACCACTCTTGGTACTGAGCAAGCCCTCAATAAACATATGCAAAGTAAATGGAAAGATGTGTAAGCGGTTCAGCGAGCTCACAGGGTGGGACTGACCTCAGGCAGCAACACGATTCAGTTGGGACCACTTCACATGGAGTTTGCCCAGCAGCGCTGAGAGACTCACAGAGAAAACTAACATTCATTCAGGCATGTAGTCATTCACAAACACCTGCTGACCCCTGGAATAGTTCCAGGCCCCATGATAGGTATTGACGGTATGAACAAACTATGTCTCTGACAATGGAAGGTGGTCTACAGGTGTTCATTGTATTGTATTGTATCCTTTACATCTTATACATATTTTATAAGTACTCTTACATTCTTTAGAAATACCTGTTCAATATTTAATTGAAATACATTTTTAAAAAAGTGAATCAGACAGGGATCCAGTCCTCTGGGAGCCTACAGTCTAGAGGGGAGACAGATGTGCAAACAAATCACCGCACGACATGCCTCCACACGGTCCAGGGAAGGGACAGAAGTCTGATGAGGCTTCTCCTTGAGGTGAAAGGGCAAGGGAGGCAGAGGTGAGAGCACATGAAAAGGCTCAGAGACATGACAGAGCATGCTCAGGCTGGGTGGCTGTTGGGGGCAGGCACGGCAGGTTTAAGCCAGTGCTATCCCCAGCACCTAGAACAGCTCCCAGCAATCCTGTGGTCTGAACTTCCTGAACTATGGGCAAGCTTAGAGCTAAAAAGGGAAAGGCCAGGGGAATAATAGGGCCTCTAAGGTTTTCAAACAAGAGAGTGCTCTGGCTGTGTGTCAAGGAGACACTAGTGAAAAATCGGCAATAGCCCAAGAGACAGTCCATGGGGTGAGAGGGAGGGAAGTTTCAGCAGAGGTATTCTGGCTTGAGGTCTGAGGAGGAATGATCCTTTTGATTGAGACTGGGGGTCCAGGGACAGAAGCCAGTCGGTGAGCAGAGAATGGGGAATAAAATGGCAAAATCATGAGGTTGGATCTGGTTTTGTTGAGGTGGGGAGGTAGGTACAAGAGGTATCAGGAGATGGGTCGGGGCTTGGATTCAATTCAGAGAAGTCTAGATATTTCTATTGGGGAGAGTTAAGGGTTCGATTCACAGACAAGCCACAGAGAAGCCACAGAAGAAAAGTCTACACCAATGAGGGCCGCACCCTGTGACTGCCCAGGCCTTCTCCCACCCAGACCGACCTGAGAAGGGCTGGCTCCCCATCCTGCTCAACACAGGACCCACCCGTCTCTTGCAGGAGATGCAGGAGCTCCATCTGTGACACATCCCTGGATGCAAGTCTCATAGAGACCAGGATGGCTGGGGTAGCCCTGGGCCTCTTCAGGCGGCCCTCCTTAATAAAGGTCTCCACTGGGTAGAGAAGGGAGAGAGGAAGGAAAGGGGGAGGGAAACATCCACAGGTAGGACACAGTTCAGCCCCACAGAAGACCTGGTTTCATGGATCTGGACCATCAGCAGTGAGGCTCCATGAGGCCAATGGTCCTCCCAAAAGCCCCAGGGACCGCTCTTGCTTGGTGAGGGTTGGGATAAGCACAGGTGAGCAAGGAGGGAAGAAGGACACTGCCATAAAGCAGAGGAGACACAGGAGGACAAGTAGGTGAGAAGGAGGGAGAGAGCAGAGATATGAAGGAGTGGCTGGAAGCCAAGCAGGGAAGACTAAAAATGGCTTATCCAGGGATACATATTTTTAAAAGATAGCCAAGAAAGGTAGAGGGGGTAAAAATAGCTGGATTTCTACCAGCTTTCCTCCCTTTCAGCACTAAAGGCTATTGACTGATCAGAAACAAGTCTTGAAGCTGTTTAGCAGGGCTGGAAGGACCACCCCCCTGGCCACATGGGTGCTGTTGGGGAGGGGCACAGAGCCAATTCAGTTGGCATCCCCCTTGGCACTCCTCAGTACCCCAGTAGCCTCCTGTCCCATACCATGACCACCACTGGGAGAAATGATCCAGACTGTGCTGGTCAGACCTGGGCTCGCCGCTGTCAGATATCCCAGGAAAGGCATGAAGCCAACAAGCTCCACCGACCAAAGATGCCCCAGCCACCAGGTACATCCGTAAGATCAGGGCCACCAGGGAGAGATGTGGCTGCCCAGGTCCACAGTGAGGAGGAGCCTAGAGCCACTGCGGCAGCTGTGCTCAGAGAGGATCTGCTCAGGCTGAAGCAGACTAACAGAAGGAGAAGCAGGGAGGCAGGGAGACAGTGCGGGCTCCAGAGGGAAAACCAGGCTGGGTTCCACATGGCAGCATTCTAGAGCATGCCCCCCACCGCCTCCAGTTGAATATTTAAAAAAGAAATACTTCACACCAATAAATGACTGTCTTTGTTCACCAGGAGGGGATTGAACTTAGGGAAATTGTTTTTCTTAAGTCAGAGCAGCCGGAAGAGGTCCCACAGCTTCAAACAAGGTTTTGATAAATTCATGGCTGACCTTTCTGTAATAGGCAATTATGACTGGGCAGATGCTGTGGGAGGATCCTCTCCTTTCAGGCCCATGCCAGGAAGGGCCACTGGGCCACCCACTGGCACCTGTGGATTCAGGCAGAGAAGCAAGGGTTGCAGAATCTTGGTTTGGGTTTTTCTGTGTATTTTTTTTTTTTAGTAATCTCCACACCCAACGTGGGGCTTGAACTCACAACCCCGACCCAGATCAAGAGTTGTATGCACTGCTGACTGAGCCAGCTAGGCGCCTCAGGGTTGCAGAATCTTGGGAAGCACGATCAGGTCGTGTGTCCTGGAGCAATTCTCTCACGAATGGATGGGAGGACACAGAAAGTTTGACTTTAGAAAAAACATTCCAGTTTCCACACACAAAAAAACTTCTTGACCTACCCAGTTTCCAGGCCAGTGGCCTTCTGCCTTTCTGATCATGCATCCCTATCAATAAAGTATGTTTGCATACCCCCAACATATGAATAGTTATCCACCGATTACGTACACATATATTACTGATAAAACACACCTCCCCAAATGGAAAAGTTTGAAAGGATGAGATAGGATATAAATGTTTTCACAGCTTTAGTTGGCTGCCTCATCTCCCTCCCCTTCTTGGCACGTGTGCCCCAGTTTGGAGGCTCTGCTGAGGAAATTCTTTTATTTTTAATTTTTTTTTTTTATTTCAGAGAGAGAGAGAGAGCACAAGTGGGGGAGAGGGGCAGAGGGAGAGAGATAGAATACCAAGCTGGCTCCATGCTCAGCACAGAACCCGACATAGGGCTCGATCCCACGACCCTGGGATCACGACCTGAGACGAAATCAAGACTTGGACACTGAACCGACTGAGCCACCCAGGCGCCCCCCCTGCTAAGGAAATTCTTAATCTCCCAATCTTAAAAGGAGTCTGTTTGTGGCCCAGACCAGATTCTCTCCTGCCCCCAGACCTGCCCCATTGAAGGTGGACTTAGGTCAGTGTCAGGAAGTCCCCTTCCTGATCACCTATCAACCAAAAAGAATTTGCTCTGCTGAGACCAACAGCACAGAGGTGAGGGTCTCCATAACACTCAGCTACAGCACTCAGAGCCTTTCATGGGACAGGAAACATAGACCACAGGCTCAGAGCCTCTGAGTTGCTCTCTTGAAGCCAGGGGATGCCCTGCTGGCTGGGGAGGGAAGGTACCACCCACAGGGTTCCTGGGTGGTGGTGGTAGGGTGTCATGCTACACGCAGAGCTCCCCAAGAGGCCAACAGCCTCCCCTCCTAACTTCCAGCCCCTTGAAGCTCCTGCCCCACTATGAAGGTAAGGTTCCAAGACCCAAGAGACCCCAGAGAATTAGCTCCTCTCCTACAAGTGAGGACAAAGCACCTTGCCATCCTGGTGACAGCCCCCGCAGCAAGTATATACTTGTGCACTTGGGCATACACGTACTCACACCCCTGAGCAGACAAACCCATGTGAAGATCCCCACCACCTCCACTCATCATTTCCACTTAGGAACATCTAGCAGTTGGAACTCTTCCTGGGACCAAACAACAAGCTTCAGCTGGTGCCAGGCCAGTCCATCTGGGCCAGCAGAGAACATGTTTAAGGCAGTGAGCTGTGACTGCTTTGCTGCTGCTGAGGGAGAGTTTGGGATGATTCGCCAGGTGGGTCAGGATGGCAGAGAGGGTGACGAGAGGGACCAGTAGGAGTGCAAGCTGCTGCCATCCAGCATGGGCCAGGGGAGCTGCCAGCATGAGAGGAGAGACCACCAGCGCTGGCAGCAAGGTGGGGGCCGGTCCACAACTGTGAGGAAAGCAGGCCCTGGGGACCCCATTCCCCAGCCCTGGGGCCCACATGTTCTGAGCATCTCTCAGAACAATCCCATTTGGTCTTGGTTCCCTTTAGATCCAGCCCATCTCCAGAATCCAGAACAAGGATGGGAAATAAGGGTAACTTTCCTCTAACCCTGTTAAATGATAGTGACTGCATAGAGCACTGGGCTTGGGAAAGATCTATGGGAAAGACTGTTGCCATCACTTAGTAAGGTCTGTCATGAACCTGGGAGTAGGGCCATAGAACTGTCATCCGTGATGTAAAACAAAACCAGACCCTTAGAGCTGCCTAAAGTGACACCCAACATCCTGGAGTGTCTCACTGAGAGCTGGGCCAGGCCCAACTCAGGACAAATCCATCCCCGCAAGAAAGAGACCAGAGAATACATGTGGTGTTTACCTATGACCTTCCCTTCAGCCTCATTTTCACCTCCATCCCACGGCTTTCCCAGAGCCACGGCAGCCGTATGTAAGCATCAGTCAGCTAGGGCAGCGAATGCCACAAGTTTGGTGTAACTGGGAGTGTCTCTTGTACCATGGTGCTTGTGGCAGGGGGCATTGTGTGGCTGATGGCTTGCCTGAGTCACATGGTGGCAGACACCATCCTCCTGCTCTAAGGACTCTATTGAGGGGTTACTAGTCCTTTCATCATACCTTCATCATTCTTAAGGAGTTTCTCTCTAGAAATTTTTGTTCATTCATTCATTTAAAAAGGGCTCATAGGAACCACATTCTCTAGCTCTTCAATATCTAAAAGTATCTTTGTGGTCATTAAACTTGAACAACAGTTTGTCTGGATATAAAATTCTAGGTTCAGGGGCACCTGGATGGCTTAGTCAGTTAAGCGTCTGGCTCTTGATTTTAGCTCAGGTCATGATCTCACAGTCTTGAGATCGAGCCCCGTGTCGGGCTCCACGTTCAGTGTGGAGATTCTCTCTCTCTCTCTCTGCCCCTCTCCCCCACTTGTGCTCCCTCTAAAATAAAAAAGATTTAAATAATTTAAAAATTCTAGGTTTATGCTTTCTTTCCCTGAAGACTTTGCAGGTCCAGCCCCTCTGCTTTCTAGTATCAACTCTTATTGTGGTGAGTTCTGGGCCAGCCTGATCGGCTAGCTCCCCTTATAGGTATATTAACACTTTCCTCTGCAGTGCAATAGTTTTTCGTTAGTTCAATACGGAGAATGAACAGGAGATTCTTTTAATTCATCATATTTGACTAGAAGACATTTTACAACCGAAAACAAATACCATTTTCTCTGGCTTTCCACTGTGCAAGTTCTAACTTTTCTAAAGCATGGGCCCCTTTATAAATCTAATTTAAAACCTTAGATTTAGGGCGTGCCTGGCTGGCTCAGTCAGTAAAGCATGCATGCAACTCTAAATCTTGGGGTTGTGAGTTCAAATCCCACATTGAGTGTAATACCTAAAAATGAAATCTTTAAAAAATAAAAAAATTAAAATAAAACAAAACCTTAGATTTCATCCCTAAGAAGAAAAAAAGTACACATTCATGAGCATTTTTGTTTGATTTCAGAAGCTCCTAGGAACCAAATTCCTCAATGACTAACCTGGCCTGGGACCAGCAGGCCCAAGCCTATCACACCGGCCTGTCACGCACATGCCCCCAGTACAAGTGCCTGAGGCCTGGGAGCTCTTGACAAGCTAGCAGCAGCTTTCCTGTGTCCATGCCCACAGGCTTTCCAGAGGCACAGCTGAACACCTCCTCAGTGCCATTCAAACCCAGCTTTAGATGTGGAGCATCCTGGGCCTCCCTCCCTATACATGTGCCCCCAAGCCCAGTCCCAAGGCCACCCTCCTGCAAGGCACCGTTTACTATCTGTCTTTCAGTTCAGACTGAGCCCTCTATGAGGGCAGGGGTGCCCAGAATCTAATGTGTTTGCCAAAGGACACAGAGGTTCCACAGGCTCTTTTAATCAATTGATGAAAAATAATTTGTAATTGGGCAAGGTTTATAGGAAATGACCCTGCTAAGGCTTGAAACAAGCAACTTCTTTTAGGTGAATTAATCAGTCATATTTACATCATTCACAGTTTACAAAGATCTGGTTTAGCCAATTATCACAAATTCCAAGAGGAAGAAATCCAAAGGTTGGGTTTTACTACAGTACATAAAGGAGCTGGCTTCTTGAGCTAGAAATCAGTAGGAGGGAAGTGTTACTGTTTTCAGTGCCCTGATGCCTTTTTTCCCACATATTTCACAGACCTGGGTAAGAGCTCATCAACAGGAGACTCCTGAAAGAACCAGGGGAGGTGGGGGCCCATGCTGGGAGCTCAAAGGGCCAGAGAAAGGAAGAGGAGACAGGGAGAGGCCAGACCAGAGTCCCCACTCAGAGCTAAGCCCCAGGTCAGCAGCTCCTTGAAGGGTTCTCTTCATCACCTCCCAGGCTTTCCCAGGGACCCTACCTGGGACACCAGAAGAAAAAAGGGGACCAACCTTAGGGACCCGTCCCTTTGAGCACCATAAAGACTGAGCCCAGGACCCTGACACTTGTCTGGGCAAATCACAGTACACCCCTACACCAAACCTTACATTATGCACAGCATTTGCACTTTAAGGAACTTCCTGGCTTTTCCAGCCCTCTTCAAGAGTGCCTCCAGGCCAGTCGGACACCCCCATGGACTCCCCTACCTGGCTCAGCTTCCTGAGGGGACACATGGCCACACAGGCAAATTCTTAGTCCCTTCTCCACAGCCTTCTCAAAAGCCTCAGCCCCAGTGCTGGTCCTCTGTTCACATTTACTGACCCTGTCTTCTGGAAGTGCCATGGCTCCCAAATGTGGCCTAGGAGTTCTGATCCAGCCAAAGCCACTGAGGCTCCTGCCCCCCCACCCAGCTCCAGGCTTATAGACACCTGCATTAGGACCCTGCATGGGAACAATTTTGAGATGTGAAGTGTCCCAGTTTTCTGGCTCAGGGGGAGTACTCCTAAGGCTAGGAAGCTCTAATCAGGAGTCAGAAGTCATTACATAAAGCTGAGCCAGCTTTTCCCAGCTTCTAGCTCCTGCAAATTCTACTACTACAGCCTTTTACCAAGGGGATAGTGTTGTGCTTATCAGCTCTCTTCCAAAATCTGCTGAAACCAGAAAGTTGAGATAGTTAAGAGAAAACCACAAGTCTTTGTGACTGGAGGCCACAGGCCCAACTCTCCCATGCCAATCCCAGTAGGGCAGAAGCCAGAAAACTCCACAAATTCCTGCCCAGTCTTCAGACCTACGGCTGAGGACTTAGCACTCAGCCTGCCCTTGGAGGTTGCCAGGACACAGCCTCAGTCCACAAAGATGGCTAAGGGCCTACTTCACACCCAGCCCTGCTCCAAGCACAGGAAGACAAGGGCCAACAATGCAGTTAGCAAGATATCCCAGCGTCTGCATCATTAATACATGAATTGGGTGAACACCTGCTGGGTACGGTGCTCTCTGCTAGACCTGGAAACACCCCAAGGTATGAGGCTTCCCAGAGCTTATTCCTCCAGACTCCTAAGGAAACCCCACCTGGCTGAGACCTCTTGATTCCTTTCTCATGGGAAGCTGGTAGTATCCAAAAACTATGTCTATTGGGTATTTTGGGAGAGAAAGAAATACCAAAGTAATGTCTGCCCACTCCATGTTAAAAAAATCTCCCTGTCCAGAAATCAGAACTGCTATTTTTTTATTTAAAAATTTATAAACTTTTTTAAATGTTTTTTTAAAATTTATTTTTGAGAAAGAGAGAGCACGAGCAGGAGAAGGACAGAGAGAGAGGGGGACAGAAGATCCAAAACGGGCTCTGGGCTGAAAGCAGCAAGCCCCACGCAGGGCTTAAACTCACGAACTGCAAGATCATGACCTGAGCCAAAATCGGGACGCTCAACAGACTGAGCCACCCAGGCGCCCCTAAAAACTTTTTTTTACTAGCAATATCTTTCTTGCTTTTTATATTTCTATACAACAAAAAGGGAAAACTTGTCAGTGACCTAAAAAGAGAATTATGATTGGGAATTATCCATGGCCCTTAGTTTCAGCTCTGAGTTAAATCATCACAAGGGGTCCCATCCCCACTCATCTCCCAGAGCCACCCTGTTGGCACTCATCCCTCTGTCACTTGCTCCCATAGCCCAGGGCCCTGTGCTAACTCTTGGCCAGGGCTATTCCAACAGCTAAAGAATCTTGCCCTTGGACAAAGGGCCAGCAGCCCTGGTGTGGTGCCAGGCAGTCTTGGCACTAGATGTGACAGGTTATAACATGAGAATGAAATCCTCTGAACAATACCTTTTACAATTTCAAATTTATTACAATAAAAAGAATTCAAAGCAAGTGTTCTCACACATAAAATTCCACATACCATACACAAAATAATTAGAACTTAAATGTGTGTGTGTGTGTGTGTGTGTGTGTGTGTGTGTGTGTGTGCAGTGGGGCAGGTGTAGGGTCCTCAGGGGGCCCCAGAGAAAGAAATTAATGTGGACTGGCAGAATCAGAGAAAACCATGGAGGAAGACACAGGGGAGGAAAGAGGGTTCCAGAGAAAAGTGGTCATCTGTCTTTCCTACACACACAGTCACCATGAGGGTCCTTGGAGCCCAGCACAGAGCCTGGAACAGAGCAGGGCTCAGTAAGTGTTTGTGGACTGAAAGACCAATGAACTGACGTAAATGATTAGGGAATGGGTGGTCCTCTGTGGCCGCAGTGACTGACACACTGGCCGTGGAGGAGGGAGGATGTGTTGCCACAATCCTGGGGCCTATAGACTTCTCCAGCTGATGATAGGCAGTCTGCATGGCGGGGGACAAAGGTGTCTGAGGTCTGGGACAGAGACACAGGGCAGGCCCAGCTCAGGAGTGTTGTTCAGAAAGCCCACTTGAAAGCAGCCTGGGAGCACCTGGGTGGCTCAATCGGTTAAGCATCAGACTTCAGCTCAGGTCATGATCTAATAGTTCATGAGTTCGAGCCCTGCATCGGGCTCTGTGCTGATAGCTCAGAGCCTGGAGCCTGCTTCAGATTCTGTGTCTCTCTGCTCCTTCTCTGCTCGTGCTTTGTCTCTCTCTCTCTCTCAAAAATAAACATTAAAAAATTAAAATTAAAATTAAAAAAAAGAAAGCAGCCTGGCTTTTCTGTGGCAACTACACAATCACAGCCCCAGAGCCTCACACAAGCCACCTGTGCTAAGTGCTCACTCTTCCTGTCCAGAGAGAGGAAAATGCCACCAGCCCCACCCTGCGTAGGTGGGTCACCACACAACAGCCCTGCAGGCCGCTCTGCCCTCAAAGCACTCCACCCTTTGCCCTCAAAGGCCCTCTGCCCTCAAAGCACTCCACCATGGGGTCCCTCCTATCTCTGCCACTTCCTTTTCTGGCGCTGCCTTCAGGCAGGGAGTCTGGAGGCTCCTCACCTGACCATCACTTCTCCCAGCTTGTGTTCTGCTCTCTTTCTAGAAGGTCCTTTCCTTAAAACCCATTCAACCTTCAGAACCCAGCTCAAGCACTCCGTCCTCGACGGGGCCTTCCCCAGAGCTCCCAACCCCGGAAATTCACCATGCTTTCCTGCAGACTCCTCCAGCCCCAGGCAGGACAACTCCTGTGGGCGCCTCCCTGGTCCGGTCTCCCTCTCTCCCATCCTCTCTCCCCTCCAAGGCCAAATGCCCAGACCCAGAGGGGGCCAGTGCCGAGCAAGTGTCCATCTACAGAATGCAATTCTTTACAGGGCTTGTGTGAGAAAATCAGAACTACAAAGAATGGCATCTAGAGATGGTAAGTGAGACTCAAGATTCCAGCAGGAAAAACATATCCTCCTCTAAGTAATTCCCACTGTGACATTAAAGGATATTTAAAAAGAAAGCCACCCAGTACCCTTCCAGCCTTCAACATTATTGCGTCCATTGTTCTACCTGCCCTGTTAGACCTGTTGCAGACAAATGTCCAAGGACTGTGGCTCATTTTCTGTTTGCACCAACTCCGCAGTCTTTACCCTGCAGTTTTGCTCACCTCTCACTTCCTATGGGTCTAACTCAGAAGTCTGCTATCTACCTGAAGCACTTTGGCTCCTGCCTCTCCTCCCTTACATTGTGAGGATCCAGAAGGTGCTGGGGGTTCCTTTCAAGATCCCTCTTGTGGGAGACTCACTCGGGGAGCTTGCCTCCCACTATTAGAGATTCCCCAGCAAGGTGAGAGGCTGGAGGGCTTCCTGCAGGAGGTTTCCCCCTCACCACTCCTACTTCCCATCCTCCCCTCCTGGCTCAAGGGCTGATGCTCACTCCCCCCTCACTGCTCAGCCTGTTCGGGGGGAACTAACTCTCTCAGAAGGCCCCACAGCCTAGTCTAAGGCCCAAACCCCCATCCAAAGAGCATTAGTCCCTTTCAGGAGGCCAGAGCCACCTTTGGCCAGGAGAGGTCCTCCCTCTGGCCAACCACCAGCAGATTCCCTCTGCTATTCTCTTCCCCTTCCTCCCCTTTCCAGGACTCTGTGTCTGGGCAACAGAAGGTCAGGGATGCCTGTGTTCCTACCTGACACATTTTCACATGTTGAGAGCATTCAACTCAGCTGCTCGGGCTTCAACACCATCAAGACAGATGTTCTCATAGGGAAAATACCTGCCTGTGGGTCTGAGAGTGGTGATTAAGAGCTGAGAAAAAAGCACAACAAGACACCGTGTGAATGTGGCATGTGCACACGTGCTCGCATGTGTGTACAGGGCTATGCACGCTCCGGTCTGTGCGTGTGCACATGCACACTCACGTGAGCACATGTGAGCACCTGTGATCACACTCTTCACAGCACATGGCGAGCCATTGTGTAATGAGTAAGACACTGTCAAGGAGGCCAGCTCCCAAGGGGAAGGCCAAATGCCCTGAGGGACTAGCCCAGCCCTGAGTCACAATGCCTAGACTGCCTGGGCCAGACTGAGCCAACAGCGGGGCCAGGGTCACCCCAGCCTGACGGAGAGCGGTGCCAGGTACACAGTAGGCACTGAGGAAAACATTAGCCCTTCCTTCCTCCCTTCCTTCCTTCCCTGGCTTGACAGCAAGGAGAGTGGGCAGGAAGCCTGGGATTTTGATGCCAAAGTCTTTAGGGAAGTGGGAAGTAATAGAAGCCCAGCATTGCTGAGGGAGAGACAGAGGTAGAACCATATGGCCTATGGCTGACAGGACAGCAAAGACCCAGGTCTGAGGGCCAGGCTTGTGTAGCAGACCCAAAGACCCCCTAGCTAGGGGGAGCAAGCAAGTGAATGTGAACCTGGACGCCTGTTGCAGGGTGAGGGCAATGCTGTACTCAGGCATAGCCAGGCTCTCACCTGGCAGAAGGTGGAAAGAACGTCTGGGGAAGGTGCTGGGGGTCCAGGGTAGTTTGGGGTTCCAGAGAACAGGGTGGGGTATCTGGGATAGAGGATGTGGTGAATACAGGTCCAAATACAAAAGGGAGTGACAGAAGGGATTAGGGCTCCAATGGCAGCCAGAATGGCACAAGTGGGAGGCTTCGGTGAACACCAGATCCTTATCAAGAGCTACAGGGTGCCTGGCACTGGATGCACTAGAGACACTGGTTACTAGCAGTGAGCAAGGCAGACAAGGCCGGAACTTGCCTTATGGTACAGGAGACAGGCAAAGACCAAGATAAACAGGTAGGTCTGATTTATCCAGAGTATAATAAGAACAAGGAAGTATACTAAGAAATAAGGAAGGAGAAAGACGACCCTGGTGAGTTTGGGGGGGGGGCACTTCTGGAGGAGGGACACCTGAGCAGAGCCTTGCAAACATCCTGGGAGGGGCCAAGCTGAGGCCCAGGGAGGGGCATCCCAGGGGAAGAAATGTCAGGGGCTTAGGCTTTGTAGTGAGTGTGTGTTGCAGGCAGGGAGCCACCAGCAGGGCACTAAGCCTGGAGGGAGGGGGATGCGTAGAAATCGGGCTGGGAAGCCTGGTACGTGGGAGCAGACCCTGCTTCCAGACTCCTTCCCAAGCTTTGGCATCCTGTCTCAGTGCCCATCCATGTGTCTTCTCAGGCTGCTGAGATGCAAGAATCCCTGTATTCTATTCACAATAGCCAAAAGGTGGAAGGAACCCAAATGTCCAACAGATGAAATGTCAACAGATGACAAAACAAACAAAATGTGGCATGTACACACAATGGAATATCATTCAGCCTTCAAAAGAAATGCAATTCTGAGGCTCTTGGGTGACTCAGTTGGTTAAGCGTCTGACTTCCACTCAGGTCATGATCTCACAGTTTGCAGGTTCAGGGCCCCGCATGGAACTCTGTGCTGACAGCTCAGAGCCTGGAGCCTGCTTTGGACTCTGTCTCCCTCTCTCTCTCTGCCCCTCCCCTGCTCTCTCTCTCTCTCTCTCTCTCTCTCTCTCAGAATAAACATAAAAAAAAAAAAAAGAAATGCAATTCTGACACATGCTATCACTGGATGAACCTTGAGAACATTATGCTAACTGAGATGTCAGATATAAAAGGACAAATATTATATGACTGCCCTGATATGAGGTATCTAGGATAATCAGATTCACAGAGACAGAAAGAAGAACAGTGGTTATCAGGGGGTGGGGAGGGGTCTGGGGAACTAGTTTAATGGGCACAGTTTCTGTTTGAGAAGAGGAAAGAGTTGTGGAGACGGATGGTGGTGGTGGTTACACAACACTGAATGCACTTCATGCTGACGAATTGTACACTTACTAATGATGAAAATGGTAAAAAAATTTTAAGGCTTATTTATTTTTGAGAAAGAGAGACAGAGTGCTAGAGGAGGAGGGGCAGAGAGAGAGGGAGACACCGAATCTGAAGCAGGCTCCAGGCTCCAAGCTGTCAGCACAGAGCCCAACGCGGGGCTCGAACTCAACGAACTCTGAGATCATGACCTGAGCCGAAGTCAGATGCTTAACCGACTGAGCCACCCAGGAGCCCGTGAAAGTGGTAAATTTTATGTGATGTATAGTTTACCTCAATAAACAAAACAAAAGGAATGAAATACTACAATGCTACAATGTGGATGAGCCTTGAAAACATTATGCTAAGAGAAAGAGGCCAGACACAAAAGGACACATATTTTATGATTTCATTTATATGAAACATCCAGAAGAAGTAAATTGGTAGAGACAGAAAGCAGACTAGTGGTTGCCTGGAGCTGACAGCCAGAAGAGATGGGGAGCAGCTGCTTAATGGGTATGGGGTGATGAATGTATTCGAGAACTAGGTGGAAGTGGTGGTTGCACAACATTGTGAATGTACTAAATGCCACTGAGTCGTACACTTTAAAATAGTTAATTTTAGGGGCGCCTGGGTGGCTCAGTCGGTTAAGCGACCGACTTCAGCTCAGGTCATGATCTCGCGGTCCGTGAGTTCAAGCCCCGCGTCGGGCTCTGTGCTGACAGCTCAGAGCCTGGAGCCTGTTTCAGATTCTGTGTCTCCCTCTCTCTTTCTGACCCTCCCCCGTTCATGCTCTGTCTCTCTCTGTCTCAAAAATAAATAAACGTTAAAAAAAATTTTTTAAATAGTTAATTTTAGGGGCACCTGGGTGGCTCAGTCGGTGAAGTGTCTGTCTTTGGCTCAGGTCATGGTCTCACGGCTCATGGGTTCAAGCCCCACGTCAGGCTCTGTGCTGACAGCTCGGAGTCTGGAGCCTGCTTCGGATTCTGTGTCTCCCTCTCTCTCTGCCTGTACCCCACTAGCACTCTGTCTGTCTCTCTCTCAAAATATAAATAAACATTTAAAAAAATAGTTAATTTTATGTTATTGGAATTTCACTACAACAAAGAAAGAGATGGGAGAGGGGAAAAAAGACTCCCTGAGTAAAATCAGAGATCACCTCAACTGGGCTGCAGAGAGCCACCTCTGGCCACCTTGTCCGCCGTGAGGCAGGTCCCACCTAATCCACCACGGAACCTGTGGGTGTCTGTTCCTTCCCTGACCCAACACTGAGAAATGCCAGAAGTCTTCACAGTCTTGCTCTCCTCCCACCATCTGTCGGGCCTTCTAGTTACCCTGGACGCTTCTACCGCACCCAATGAGTATTTACCTAGCCTTTTTCCCCAAGTTAAATCACTTCCAATTTGTTTCCCTTCTAAATTAACTTCACTTATTGGTCTTTTAATTATCTGTAGCACAGTGGCTCGAAGATCCTAAATGCTAAAAAAAATATCATGCTTCCTCTCTGGAAGTTGTGACACAAACTGAACATGGACCCAAGCTTATAAGGTCCAGGTACAAAAATACAAACTACACATGCACACATGGCAGAACTACTTGTAAGGGTAAAACTCAGGAAACAACCACAATGTCTTTGGTGTGCATTCGTTGAATAAAACTGTGCTCCAGCCACAATAACGGAATTCTGCATTGTTGTGGAAAGGAAGGTGTCCGCAGACCGCCATAGGATGATCCCTAGGATCATCGTCAGGGAAACAAAGTCAGGGGCAGAATTGTTAAGCCTAATTCTTACTGAAGGAAGGAATTCCCTAATTCCTAATGAAGGAAGCTAGAGGATCCAGGAAGGCCAGTATAGGCCTAGTCGGAAGCCAGTGATTCAAACCAACTCACAGGGTCAAAGGAAGCCGGTGCTGGTTGCTGGGAAGGAAAAGCTGCTTCATGGATATACCAGGAAAGGGAAAGACCCAACCGAAAATACAGCGCTGTCTGGGTGTGGGGGATTCTACGCTAGCTGGGAGCCAGCAAGGTCAGCCAATCGCCCATTTGGGCTGAGCTGGTTCTTGAGCTTAGGCACAGAGTGACAGCAGCCAAGGCTCACCAAAGACCTGCTAAAAGAATGGTCACCAGGAAATCTGTTTCCTTGGACCTTCAGAGCTACTGGCATCATTGCAGGGAATAGCTTCTGGGCCATCTCCAGCAATGCAGCAGGGGCCACTCAGCACTACTCACACACAGGGGTCCCCTTGGACAAGGCTCTGGTCACTTGCTAAGTCAGTAATCATGGTGTAATCTGACAGGCCCGTGTCGCCTAGAGTGGCAACCTCAACAGGCAACTCCCGTGGTACACCCTGTGTAGTACGGAAACTGAAGGAGGAAACAGGCAAAGCTGGTGGCATCTGCTCGCAGGGCCACACAGCCTCTTCAACTGGCCCCACAGGAGGAGGAGTCCACTGAGGCCCCACACTGGCCAGGCAGCACACTACCTAGAGGTAGAGAGAGTGAGTCATGGAGGCAAGAGCACTTTCTGTGACAGCTCAGAGAACAATGTCTTGGGGACCGGAGCAGAACAGGAAAGCTGCAGAGCAGCGCCCCTGCCCCTCCAGAGTCCCCGACTGGTCGTCCTGGAGGAGTCAGCAGTGGAGGGGGCGTGACTTGATGGGCACAGCCCCTCCTATAGGTGTGGAAGGCCAGGCCCCAGCTGCCCAGTGAGAGGCAAGTACGTGAGCGGCCAAGTGGGTCAGGCCAATCTGCTGATTGAGCACGAGGCTCCTCCACCCGCAGCGCTACCGCCCCTCTGCAGGGAGCTGCGTGGGATGTCAGCATCTTCTGTGCTGTGCCCCTGACTCACAGCACACCTCTTCTTTCACTCTGCACACCAGAACGATCTGTCACTGATGAAAGAGGACAGTGCACAGAAGAGAGCAAGGTGGACCAGGGTGGGGGAGGGGCAAGGAAACTGGTCATTTCTAGCACGTGCCAGACCCTTCACATTCATCGTTTCAGTTACCCTCCCAAGAGCTCTGCAGAGGAGGCTCAGGTGAGGAAGCCAAGATTTAAAGAGAGGAAATCACCGGCATAAAGCTAAGCCATGGTACCTAGGTCTCTTTCCCCAAACCTGTGCCCCTTCCCCCATATAGTTTCATGCTCCCATGACCCCTCCAGACCTGAAGCATTGCCACCTGTCCTCAGAGAGCCAATTCAGTCAGAATGAGTTGTCTTGCTCTCCCACCAGGGACACGGAGGAGAGCATCAGGGCTCAGCAGGCCAGGAAGCTCTGAGGAAACCATCCCTGCAGTGGATGCTCCCCTTTCTGACATCTGAGAATAAACTCAAGGGCACTCTAACGTAAGAGCTGACAGAGGTCAGTGGACAAGGGTCCTTTGGCTGCCGGCCCCTACCCCCTCTCACCCAAACACAGTGCTAATTGCTGGGATCTCAAATTGAAAAGCTCTCAGGAAGCAGGGTCCACTTCCCCATACCTTTACTTGGTCAGGCTTGTGTCTGATAGGCAGGGCCAGTCGTGGTGAGCTCACGGAACACCACGTTCTCCTGCTTCCCTTATAGCTCAGTCACACAGAACAGAACTGGAGACCACGCAAAGGCAACAGATGGAGTCCTCTCTATTTCAGCCAAATGCTGTGACTCATTTAAACAAATCCCACAGTTTTCAGAAATCTAATAACTACCTCCTATTAAAAAATAAAAGAATAAATTCTTTAGAAGAAACCCGCGCTAGTGATACATTTAAAAAAAAAAAAAAACTTGAAAAACTGTTCTGGTATCATCCCGAGACTAGACATAAACCAGGTTAGATTGAGATTCAGCTTTCCCTCAGAAAGAGACACCACGGAGGGACTTCAGGGAGGAAAATGACATCAAGGGGAATCTGCTCCAGGCACTACCACCAGACCCTTGGGCTCTGTTTGCCAGCTCTAAACTTGGCTTCATCCTTAAGCTTCTTAGCCAAGACACAAAGTCACAAGGTAGCACTGGAAGAGGTGTTACAGAAGACCAACCTCCAAGAAACCTTGCTCTTATTAAAGATCTTTCTGGGATTCTGGTCACTCACCCATTTCATGAGGCCTTGGAAAGAAAAGCAGAGTTGAGCCCATTGGAGACTTCATGCCTACGAGTGCAAGTAAGGACTTCCTGAACTTCTGCATAACCTTTAGGAAGAAGGTCTCATGTGGATATTTAGGCAGCTAGTAATTGCTACCTGCACTGCAGACTACCTCCTCTGTTCCCCCAATTTTTCTGGCCATATTTCCAGGCCACCCACCCTCTGGCTTCCTTTTTCTGGAGCCCAGGGCCCTTACTACCTACTTTCCTCTTGGAGAACCCACTCTGTCTGAAACCCAGAGGGGTTTCTCTGGTATAGCATTGGTGTCTGCCATTGGTCAATGACTATATCACAAGGGCTAAGGGAAAAATGGACTGGGGCTTCTTGTCCTGCCTTGACCCAGTCTTGAAGATGGCTCCTCATCTACTCCTTCCTCATTCCCTGTGGGCCATTCTTGTGTCTTAGACCCATGTTCAACAATCTCTGTCTCTGGCTCCAAGGTGGGGCTCTGGGCTGTGACTACAGACTCCACTTAATTCTCAGGACTCCAGGTTCCCCTCCTCCATGCATGTCACATACAGTGGCCAAAGAATTTTCCTAACAAACCTCACCAACCTTCAACAGTTCCTCCGCCACCTTTAGGCTCAAGTCCAAACCCTGCCTGCCATTCCAAACCCTCTGGTCTCTGGCCCTCACCACCCCACATAACCTGGTGTCCAGAGATCCCTCAGCCCAACCCTCCCCTCCAGCCACTCTCCTACTACTGATAGGCAACACAGAACTGTAAGTTATAGCTGCTGCAATAAGGCAGGTAAAAGGAATAAAGGGTGTACAAACTGGAAAGGAAGAAATAAAATTGTATATATTTGCAAACGACATGATTGTCTATATAGAAAATCTCAAAGAATCTACCAAAAAAAAAAAAAATCACAGAACTTGAGTTCAGGAAGGTGACTGGATACAAAATAAACACATAAAAATCAATCATATTTCTATATACTAACAATGAACATGAAGAAATCAAAAGCAAGCATGCCTGGCTGGCTCAATCGGTAGAGCATGTGACTCTTGATCTTGGAGTCGTGAGTTCAAGCCTCATGTTGGGCACAGAGCTTACTCTAAAAAAAATCAAAACTAAACACACATTACCACACATAAACACACTCCAAAGAAAATTCAATACTCAGGTATACGTTCAAAACACATATATAGGATCTGCATGTCAAAGATTACAAAATGCTGATGAAAGAAGTCAAAGAAGACCTAAATAAATGGAAAGGCATAGTATGTTCATGAACTAGAAGACTCAACATTGACCTATAGATTTAATGCAATTCCTATTAAAATCCCAGGAAGGTTTTTATAGACATACACAAATTTATTCTAAAATTTATATGGAAAAGCATAGGCTCTAGAACGCTAAAATAAACTTGTCAAAGAAGTGCAAGGAATTAATCTACCCAATATTAAGCTTACTATATAGCTACAGTAATCAAGAGTATGATATTGGTAGAATTATAGACACATAAATCAATGGGATAGAATAGAGGATTCAGAAATAGATCCGCACAAATTTGTTCAACTGATTTTTTACAAAGTTGCATGAAACTCAATGGAGGAAGGATAGCTTTTTCCACAAATGGTGTTGGAGCAATCAGACATCCATAGACAAGAAAGAAAGAAAGAAAGAAAGAAAGAAAGAAAGAAAGAAAGAAAAGAGAGAAAGAAAAGAAAAAGAAAGAAAAGGAGGAAGGCAGGAAGGAAGGAAAAAGGAGGGAGGGAGGGAGAGAGTAAGGGAGGAAGGAAGGAAGGCAGAGAAAGAAAGAAAGAAAGAAAGAAAGAAAGAAAGAAAGAAAGAAAGAAAGAGAGAGAGATGGAAGAAGGAAGGAAGGGAGGGAGAGAGAGAAAGGGAAAAGAAGGAGAACCTTGGCCTAAGCCATGAATACAAAAATTCACTCACAATGGGTAACAGATTATATGTCAGGAAAATCTTCAGGATCTAGGCTAGGCAAAGAGTTCTCAGACTTGATACCGCAAGTATGATCCGTTATAGGAAAAACTGATAAAAAGTTTTGCTTTGTTAAAGGCCATGTGAAGAGAATTAAAAAGACAAGATACAGAGTGGGAGAAAGTATATGAAATCACATACACCAGTAAAGGACTAGAGTCCAGAATATATAAAGAACTGTCAAAACTCAACAGAAGAGGGGCGCCTGGGTGGCTCAGTCGGTTGGACATCTGACTTCAGCTCAGGTCATGATCTCACAGCCCGTGAGTTCAAGCCCCACATTGGGCTCTGTGCTGACAGCTCAGAGCCTGAAGCCTGTTTTGGATTCTGTGTCTCCCTGTCTCTCTGCCCCTCCCCCGCTCACACTCTGTATCTCTCCCCCTCAAGAATAAATAAACATTAAAGAAAATTTTTTTTTTTAAACTCAACAGAAGAGGGGCATCTGGGTGGCTCAGTCAGTTAAGCAGCCGACTTCGGCTCGGGTCGTGATCTCGCGGTCTGTGAGTTCGAGCCCCGAGTCGGGCTCTGTGCTGACAGCTCAGAGCCTGGAGCCTGTTTCAGATTCTGTGTCTCCCTCTCTCTGACCCTCCCCTGTTCATGCTCTGTCTCTCCCTGTCTCAAAAATAAATAAAACGTTAAAAAAAAAAAAACTCAACAGAAGAAAACAAATTAACCAGAAAATAGGCAAAAGAGGGGTGCCTGGGTGGCTATTTGGTTGAGCATCTGACTTCAGCTCAGGTCATGATCCTGTAGTTGGTGAGTATGAGGTCCACATTGGGTTTGTCACTGTCAGCACAGAGCCCGCTTTGGATCCTCTGTCCCCCTCTCTCTGCCTCTTCCCCTCTTGCACTCTTAAAAATAAATAAACATTAAAAAAAAAAGAAAAGAAAAAGAAAATGGGCAAAAGATCTGAATAGACTATATACCAAAGGGGATATACAAACAGCAAATAAGCACATGAAAAGATGTCCAGCATTACTACCCACTAGGGAAATGCAAATTAAAACCACAATAAATATCAGAATAACTAAAATAAAAAATAATTCTGATACCATATGCTGGCGAGGATGCAAAGAAACTAGATCATTCATACATTGTTGGTGGAAATGTAAGTGGTGCAGCCACTCTGAAAAACAGTTTGGCAGTTTCTTTAAAAATTAAGCATGCAACCAAAACATGACCCAGCAATTGCACTCCTGGGCATTTATCCCACGGAAATGAAGACTTATGCTCCCATAAAAACCTGAGCATGAATGTTCATAAAAGCTTTATTTGTAATACACCAAAACTGGAGTCAGCCCAGACGTCCTTCAACAGTGAATGGTTTGAATAAGCTGTGGTATATACAGACCACGAAATACTATTCAGCAATAAAAAGGAATGAACTACGAATAGGGATAACTTGGGTAAATCTCTAGAGAGTTATGCTGAGTGAAAAAAACCAACTCCAAAAGGTTACATACTGTATGATTCTGCTTATGTAACATTTTTGAAATGTCAAATCTTTGTAAATGAGGACAGATTGGTGGACAGGGAGTAGTGATGGAGTGAAGGAAAGAGGTGGGAAGGAGGTGGGTATAGTGGTAAAGGGACAACGTTAGAGAACCTTGTAGCTGGAACTGTTCAGGATCTTGACTGTGGTATGAGGCTCAATCTACACAGGTGATAAAATGGTACACAACTTAATAAGCACACACACACACACACACACACACACACGAGTACAAGTAAACCTAGGGGAAACTGAATAGGATTGGTGTGGATTATAGAAATGTCAATATTTTGGTTGTGATATTATATTGTAGTTCTGCAAAATGTTACCACTGGGAGAAACCAGGGAAATTGTGAAAGGGCTGTCTCTGTATTACTTCTTACCAGTGCATGTGAATCTACAATAATCTTAATTTTAAAAAAAGTCAAATAGGTCTCAAATTATTCTACTCCATTGGCTTGCCATTTTTAAAAACTGTGAACAGGAGCACCTGGGTGGCTACGTTGGTTAGGAATTCAACTCTATATTTCGGCTCAGGTCATGATCTCACAGTTCACGGGAATGAGCCCTGCATCTGGCTCTGCACTGTTAGTGCAGAGCCTGCTTGGGATTCTCTCTCTCTCTCTCTCTCTCTCTCTCTCTCTGTCTCCCCCCTCTCCCCCCTCAAAATAAATAAAACTTAAAAAAATAAAAATAAAAATTATGAATAGGAAATGTGTTGCCATTTCATCATTTCATAATATTACTCTATGTCTTTGGTTCTCAACCTTATCAGAGCCAACAATCTTTTTGATAACAAACAGAAATGACCTTAAAAATCTCTGGAAAAAGTGGGGCACCCAGGTGGCTCAGTTGGTTAAGCATCTGACTCTTGACTTCGGCTCAGGTCATGATTTCACAGTTCATGAGTTTGAGCCCTGTGTCAAACTGTCTGCACTGTCAGTGCAAAACCTGCTTGGGATTCTCTCTCTCTCTCTCTCTCTCTCTCTCTCTCTCTCTCTCTCTCTCTCTCTCTCCTCTCCCTCTCTCTCTCTCCCTCAATAAATAAATAAACTTAAAAAAATCTCTGGAAAAATAAATTCTTAAAGGAGGTAAAAATAAAGACATTCTCAGATAAACAAAAGCCAAAAAAATTGTCAATAGCAAATTGCTTTACAAGAAATAATAAAGGTCAATTATACTTCAAAAAAGCTGGGTTGGGGGCTGGAAAGAAATAATAAAGGAGGTTCCTCAGGCAGACAGCAAGTGACACCACACAGTAATTTCAATCTACACAAAAAAACAAAGAGTGCTGGTGCAAGTAATTATGTAGGTAAGTATAAAAGAAAGTATAATTGCATACTTCTTCTCTTTTGCTCTCTTAACTGATTAAAAGGCAATTAGATAAACTCAGTGAGTCTGTGTGTGTGTGTGTGTGTGTGTGTGTGTGTGTGTGTGTGTACTGTTGAGCTCATCACATATAGAAATGTAGCATGTTTGACAAAAAGAGCACAAAGCAGGTGGGTGGGAACAAAGCTGTAATGGAATAAGGAAATGACATTAGATAGTAACTTGAATCCACAGGAAAAAACGAGGAGAATCAGAAATGGTAAATAGGAAAATTTATATAACAAACCCCACAAATATATACTTGCTCTCCTTTTTTCTCTCAGCTTCTTTAAAAGATCTTATTTAAGTTATATATAACATTAATAATATTTTATAGAATAATTATTAAGATTATAACAGTGTTTGTAACACATAGAGGTAATATGTATAACAATAACAGCACACAGAAAAAGGGAGGAAGTAATGGGACTATATATGAGTAAGGTTTCTGAATTTCAGTGGAATTAAGTTAGCATAAATCTGAAGTAGATTCTGACAGACTAAGAAGAATCTTGTAACCTTTTTTATTATTTTTAAGTTTATTTATTATTATTTATTTTGAGAGAGAGAGAGAGCTAGTGGGGGACAGGCAGAGAGAGAAGGAGAGAGAGAATTCCAAGCAGTCTCCATGCTGTCAGTGCAGAGCCTGACGCAAGGCTTGATCCACAGACTGTGAGATCATGACCCGATCCAAAATCAAGAGTTGGACACTTGGATATTGTAACCTTAGAGGGACTGCTAGGCAAATAATTTTAAAATATAGACAAAATCATCACAGGAATTAAAATGTTACACTAGAGAAAGTGTCCATTTAATACAAAAGAAGGCTGTAAAGGAGAAAGAGAGGAATAAAAAAGCAAGAGACAAACAGAAAACAAAAAGCAAATTAGCAGATGTAAATCCAACCATATCAATAACATTATTTAAATAAAAATTGATTAAAGAATCTAACCAAAAGACAGAGATTCTCAGACTGGATTAAAAAATCCAACTAAATCCTATATATGAGACACATTTTAGATTCAAAGGTACAAATAGTTTAAAATTTTTTAAATCTTTTATTTATTTTTGAGAGCAAGAGAGACAGAGTAAGAGCAGGGGAAGAACAGAGAGTGAAGGAGAACAGAATCCAAAGCAGGCTCCAGGCTTTGAGCTGCTAGCACAGAGCCTGACATGGGGCTCAAACCCAAGAACCATGAGATCATGACCTGAACCAAAGTCAGACGCTTAACCAACTGAACCTCCCAGGTGCCCCAGTTTGAATTTTTTTTAATGGGAAAAGATTAAAAGATTACCATGCAATCAGCAACCATAAGAGGCTATATTAATATCAGACAAAACTTTAGAACAAAAAGAAGTCACTGAAGATAAAGATTGAGAAAAAGGCCAATTCATTAGAAAGATTAAGTGTATATACAATTATTATAATTATCTATTATCAATATATAATATATATAGTTACATACAATTATAAATAAATAAATATATACCTAACAATGAAGCATCAAAATACATGAAGCATAAACTGACAGAATTAAAGGGAGAAATAGAAAATTCAACAACAATAATTGAAGACTTCAATACCAATACTTATTAATAATGGACAGAACAACTTGGCAAAGGATCAACAAGAAAATACAGGACTTGAACAACACTATAAAGCAACTCGATCTAACAAACATCTATCAAACACTCCACCCAACAACAGCAGAATGTACATTCTTCTCAAGTGCACATGGAACATTCTACAGGTTAGACCATAGGCAAGGCCATAAAACAAGTCTCAATAAATCCAAAAGAATTGAAATCATACAAAGTTTGTTCTCTGAACACAACATAATTAAGCTAGAAATCAATAACAAAAAGAAATGGGGGGAATTCACAAATAAATGTAAATTAAACAACACTTTCCTACATACAGGCATACCTCATTTCATTGTACTTCACAGGTATTGCCTTTTTTTTTTTTTTTTTTTTTTAACAAATGAAGATTTGTAGCAACCCTGCATTGACCAATTCTACTGGCACAATTTTTGCAAAGCCTTTGGTCACATTGTGCCTCTGTGTCACATTTTGGTAACTCTTGCGATATTTCAAACTTTTCATTATTATATTTGTTATGGTGATCTGTGACCTTTGATGTTACTATTGTAATTGTTTTGAGACACCATAAACTGTGCCCATATAGGATGGCAAACTTACTTGATAAGTGTGTGTGTTCTTTTTTTTTTAAGTTTATTTATTTGAGAGAGAGAGACTGCCGCGTGCACTGCACATGTGGGGGAGGGGCAGAGAAAGAGAATCCCAAGCAGGCTCCCCAGTGTTAGTGCAGAACTGGATGTGGGGGGCAGTGAGATCATGACCTGAGCAGAAGTTAAGAATAGGATGCTCAATGGACTGAGCCACCCAGGCACTCCAGATAAGTGTGTGTGTTCTGACTGCTCCTCTATCTTTCTTCCTCTCCTATTGATAAGGATGCCAAGAAAATACAATAGAAAAAATAGAGAAAAAAATAGTCTTTTCAATAAATGGTGCTGGGACAACTGAATATCCACATGCAAAAAATGAAGTTGGACTCCTAGCTCACACCATACTTAAAAATTAACTCAAATGGGGCGCCTGGGTGGCTCAGTCGGTTAAGCGTCCAACTTCGGCTAAGGTCATGATCTCACGGTCCGTGGGTTCGAGCCCCGTGTCGGGCTCTGTGCTGACAGCTCAGAGCCTGGAGCCTGTTTCAGATTCTGTGTCTCCCTCTCTCTCTGACCCTCCCCTGTTCATGCTCTCTCTCTGTCTCAAAAATAAATAAATGTTAAAAAAAATTAAAAAAAAAATTAACTCAAATGGATCATTGACCTAAATGTAGGTGTTAAAACTATGAAACTCTTAGAGGAAAACATGAGTAAATCTTCGTGACTTTGGGTTGGGCAATAGTTTCTTAGATATGAAACCAAAAGCACAAACAACAACAAAAAAGGTAAACTGGACTGTATAAAAATTTAAAACTTTTGTACTGCAAATGTATCATTTGCAAGGTAAAAAGACAAACCACAGAATAGGAGAGGACATTTGCAAATAAATTATCTGATGAGAGTCTACTATTTAGAAAAGGTAAAGAACTTTCACAACTCAACAATAAAAAGGCAACTCGATTACAAAAATAGGCATAGGATTTGAATAGATATTTCTCTAAAGAAGATCCAGAAATAGACAATAAGCACATGAAGATATGGTCAACTCATGAGGGAAGTGCAAATCAAAACTGCAGTGGATACCACTTCATACTCAATAGGATGGCTAAAAGAAAAAAGAAAGATAATGACATGTGTTGACAAGGATATGGGAAAAAAATGGAACCATCGTTCATTGTTGGTTGGAACGTAAAATGGTGCAGTTGCTTTGGAAAACAGTCCAGTTCTTCATGTGAAATGCAGAGTTACCATATGACCCAACAATTTTACTCCTAGGAACCTGTCCCAATGAAATTAAAACATGTCTACAGAAAAACCTGTACTAAAATATTCACAGTAGAATTATTTATAAGAGCCAAAGCCAAAAAGTAGAAATAACCCAAAAGTACAAGAACTGAAGAATAAATTGTCATTCACCCATACAATAGAACATTACTGGGCAACAAAAAGGAATGATTTACTGATTCACTCTACATTGTGAATGAGCCTTGAAAACATGCTAAATGAAAGAAACCAGACACACACAAAAATATTACACCGTTCCATTGCATGAAATGTTCACAACAGGCAAATTGACAGAGACAGATAATAGATTAGTCGTGGCCTAAGCTGGGTGGGGGTGGGGTGGGGGTGGAGAATGAGAGTGGCTGTTAATAGATTTGAGGTTTCTTTTTGGTGTGATGAAAATATTGTGAACTTGGATTGTAGTTTTGTAGATTACATAACTCTGTACTAAAACCCAGGGAATGGGGCGCCTGGGTGGCTCAGTTGGGTAAGCGGCTGACTTCGGCTCAGGTCATGGTCTCGGGGTCCGTGAGTTCGAGCCCCGCATTGGGCTCTGTGCTGACAACTCAGAGCCTGGACCCTGTTTCAGATTCTGTGTCTCCCTCTCTCTCTGACCCTCCCTCGTTCATGCTCTGTCTCTCTCTGTGTCAAAAATAAATAAACATTAAAAAAAATTTAAAAAATAAATAAATAAAGCCCAGGGAATGATACACTTTAAATGGGTGAATTTTATGGTATGTGAATTATATCTCAAAAAAAAAGTTTAAAAATTACATCTGGACCTGTACTCTCAAATATGCAATAACCATTTCTAAACTGTAAGCTTGTACTTCTGTGCTAATGTATTATGCATTCATAAAATTAAAAAATAAAAAGTGGCATAAATATATATTAAAACTTTGGTTGAAGAAATAGTTAATGATTTCAATGCCTTTTGTTCCTGGGAGTCAAAACAGTAACACCATCACCCCCAGCAGCTACCTACTGTGTCCTCAGCTCACTCTACGTGCCAGGTTCCCTCTTCACATAATCAACCTCCTACCAACCATGCAGGGCAGGTGCTCTTATTTCCATTTTTTTCAAATTTGAAAACTAGAGATTAAAGAAACAAAGCCACTAAAAGGAGCTAGAAGAATGGGCAGTGAGTCTAGGAACTGACCTGGGCACTTATGAGTCCCAAGCCCTGCTCTCACGCCCCTAACCCTATAAAACTAAGTGCCTCCTCAGAAACACACCAAAGCCAGTCCCTAGAAAACATGACTCCTAGGCATTTGGCATTTCATAGGAGATTAAAACGTTCCTACCTAATAGGGTAGACCTTGAGTAAAAACCCAGGGGAAAATTCTTGTGATTTGATTGGTTGGAAATTCACAATCATGTACTTAGGGCAAATTTAGAGGCAAAAGTCTTCCACAAGCAGCGGGAAGACCGGTAAAACAAAAAAGAAATTTGGGAGCAGGACATGATCAGTAGCCAACAGTGAGGATTGCCTACAATAGTACTTGGCATGTGGTATGTGCTCAGTAAATATTCACTGAATGAATGAATGACTCCAAGCACTATCCTGCCCTGAAGTGGAGGTCTGATTCAAGGTGGAGCTGGGTCGCGCTAGAAAAAAACCTTCAAATTTCAAACACCAAACCCATAGTAAGGAAGAGGACAGAGAGATGGGGTCCACCCCCCTTCAGATTTGGGGTTGAGCCTCTGGAGGGGCATATAGTCAGTGTGTTCTAATATAGGGCACCATCTGGAACCAAGAGGAAAGGTAAGATGCCAACCACAGATGATTCCTCATGCTGCAAGTGGCCACGCTATGCAGTCTTCTGCTCAGATGACTGGGAATCTAAGCAATGCAATCTGAAGAAGTTATAAATAAAGAAACGTGAATTCATACCACATACAGGGGAAGAAAAAGGAATTCTGCATAGACGCCTGCATACAGGAGATGGCCCTGGCCAGAAAGACCAGAACCTTCAGAGGAAACTCTCTGAAGTTCAGAGGCAGAGCCTCGGGGACAAAGCCGGTATCCTACCCTGCAGGGTGCTGCTTCAGTTCAGTTCCCCTCAAAGGTTAAGCAAGTAGGTGTCCAGCTATGACAAAGGGTCTGGTAGCTTGCCTGGAGATATGCCTGAGACACAGGAGTGGACAAAAGCCTCCAAAAGGCACTATGGATTGCTACAATTCAAGAAGTGACAAGGTGACAAAAAGTCATGTGGGACCTAAAACTGCTGATTCTTTGAGAAGTGGGAGAGTAGGGGGAAATGTTTCCCTATGTTGTTCTGTGAAAAAAGCTGGCTGTAAAACAATGTATTCAATGTGATCCCATTTTTTTTTAAAAAGTATGTGTCAGTCCTTCGGCAGCCAGTAGAGAGGATGGGCGGATTCACGATGGGGTCTAAGGCGGATGGTGGAGGAGCTATGAGTGCAGCTAAGGAAGGCACAAGTGCCCCAGCCAGTGCAGTGGGTGTAGCAGATGACACCAATAGATAGGGCAGGCCAGGTGGCCCTGGGGACCCCAGTGCCCCTGGTAGCCCAAGGGATACCAGAGACCCCAGCGTCACAAGAGAAGATGCCACAATCAGTGGTACTCCCCAGATCCAGCAGGCACCCCATGCACCAGGGCCTGAAAGAGAAGCAGTGCCCATCAGCTAGAGGTCCGGGTAACCCACTGCTCCAATTCACCCTCATCATGCCTTTCCTATTACCCATGAAGACAGAGATTGCTGTCCAGTCTCTGACCCTAAAGGCTGAACTCCAAGGGCCAGATAAGAAGGAGTTCAATGTAAAAAGAAGGAAAGGGAAAAAGGGAAGGGGAAGGACAAAGGGAAAGAGGAGGAGGAGGAGGAGGAGGAGGAGGAGGAGGAGGAGAAGAAGAAGGAGAAGAAGAAGGGGAAGAAGAAGGAGAAGAAGAAGAAGGAGGAGGAGGAGGAGGAGGAGGAGGAGGAGGAGGAGGAGGAGGAGAAGGAGAAGAAGAAGGAGAAGAAGAAGGGGAAGAAGAAGGAGAAGAAGAAGAAGAAGGAGGAGGAGGAGGAGGAGGAGGAGGAGGAGGAGGAGGAGGAGGAAAAGGAGTAGAAGGAGAAGGAGGAGAGGGAGGAGGAGAAGCAGGAGGAAGAGAAGGAGGAGAAGAAGGAAGAGGAGGAGGAGGAGGAGGAAGAAGAGGAAGAGAAGAGGAGGAGAAGGAGGAGGAGAGGAGGAGGAGAGGAGGAGGAAGAGAGGAGGAGGAGAGGAGGAGGAGGAGAGGAGGAGGAAGAGAGGAGGAGGAAGAAGAGGAAGAAGGAGAAGAAGGAGGAGGAGGAAGAGGAGGAGAAGAAGGAGACGAAGCAGGAGGAGGAAGAGGAGGAGGAGGAGGAGGGGGAGGTGGAGGAGGAGGAGGAAGAAGAGGAGGAGGAATTGTTCAACTTGAACAGCAGTGTCCTGGCTATCTGACTGCTGAAGACCCTGGCTAACTCTGAATTTCCATCCCCTCCTGTTTTGGCCAGCTTCCTCTGGTGGTGCAGACCTAGCAGAATTTTGTGCCCCCATCTTTCATTAACCCTCAGCAGGGGAAAGGGGGCTAAGCCTAACTTTGTGTCCCCTCCTAGGCAGCACACTCCTCCCCAGAGCACTGGATTTCTGGAGTAGTTGCTACTTTATTATTGTGACCTAATATTTTGACTGTAATGGCCCTGGGGCACTCAGGGTCTACAAGTTTTGTTTGATGATTAAATTTTTGTTAATACAGAAAATAAAACTGAGCTACTAAAACAAAGTCTGTGTGTAAGTACACAATAGATTCAGGGATGTACATGGAGGAAGATCTTAGAAATATGCATAGAAAAGTAATAATGCAAGGAAAGATAGGGGAAAATAGAAGTTTTACTCAATGACTGGATTGTTTAAATATTCACATCAATAATATGCTTATGTCTGGGTGTATAATTTTTAAAAATTCCACAGGTGCCTGGCTGACTCAGTCAGAAGAGTATGAGACTCTTGATCCTGGGGGTCATGAGTTCAAGCCCCACGATGAGTGTAGAAATTACTTAATAAGTAAATAAAGACTTCTAAAAAAATTCGAGAAGGGGGGCACCTAGGTGGCTCAGTCGGTTGAGCATCCGACTTGGGCTCAGGGCATGATCTCACAATCTGTGAGTTTGAGCCCTGCATCGGGCTCTGTGCTGACAGCTCAGAGCCTGGAGCCTGCTTCAGATTCTGTGTCTGCCTCTCTCTCTGACCCTCCCCTACTCATGCTGTCTCTCTCTGTCTCAAAAATAACTAAAAAACATTTTTTAAAAAATTCCAGAAGGGTCTCATCAATATAGTTAAAATTGAAAAGTGCCTAAACATATCAGAAGTCAGGAGAGTAATGTAAAAACAACAATGCCAAGAGGGGCAACTGGGTGGCTCAGTTGGTTAAGCATCCAACTTCGGCTCGGGTCCTGATCTCATGGTTCGTGGGTTTGAGCCCTGCATCAAGCTCTGTGCTGACAGCTCAGAGCCTGGAGCCTGCTTCAGATTCTGTGTCTCTCCCTCTCTCTCTGCCCCTCCCCCACTCACACTCTGTCTGTCTGTATCTCTCTTTCAAAAATGAATAAACAGTAAAAATTAATAAAAAAAAAAAACAATGCCAAGAAAAGAGCATGGGAACAAAGACAAAGAACAAGACTCAATGGCAATCAGAGTCCTGCTTGGGCAAGACCACTGAGAAGCACATGGTGTAACAGGACCCAAAGAGGGGTGGGGCCCCACCTCCAAGCAATACTCCTTCCCAAAGTCACAGCTAAGTGTCCATCACCATTCGTGGGGTCCCCACTATGCCCCTCCCTGCTGGGTATTCAGTGGCCCAGGGCACCTCTGTGATCTAGTCTGGGATGAGAACACAGTAAACTTTCTCCCCTGTCATGCTAAGCAACAATGCAGTTAGCACTGTGATCAGGGTGTCATGGTCATCTGAGGGAAGCCACCACATGCAGGCTTTCCTGCTCCCACTCCCTAATTCAGCTCCAGTATCTCCCCCACCCCATGATTCCCCTCCCTTGGCGAATTTAGCCAGACCAATGGGGTCTTTGAGCATCCACACCCTGCTCAGCTGCTCCCACTGGCCTCATGGCCCTAGGGACTCCAGGCCTGAGTCTGGGAAGAGGCTCCATTCCCAAAGAAAAGATTTTGAGATCTTTTGTGGACACCAAAGAAAATCATCAACATTCCTGTCTTCAAAAAAATACTTTATGACAGATTAATTCCATTTTTGTATGGGTTCAGGTTTTCCCAAAAAAAGAGAACCTACAAACCCAACGTTAAGTCCTATTCCAGCCAAAGGGGAGAGGAGAGCAGGGAGGTGTGGTACCGTGCATAGGACATGGCTAGGGGTGCCCATATGGAGGCTCCCACTGGAAAGTGGACAAAATGAGCTGGAGAGGGTTTAGGGAGCTGTCAGCAGGCAGCACCTGTCATGCAGAAGCCCTGGGTGGGCCCTATGAGAGGGAGAAGAAACATGGCTCAGGACTGAGTCCTGGGAACTTCAGGTAGGCAGGGCAAGGGTGTCACAGAGGAGACCAACAAGTAAACAAGGAAGTGCTACAGAAACCAGGAAGGGAGTTTGCAGAAGAGAAGTGTGATGAGAAGTCCACAGGGAGGTGTAGGCAGCTCAAACAGGGAAATGTCCATTGGGGGCACCTGGCTGGCTCAGTTGGAAGAGCATGCAACTCTTGATCTCAAGGTTATGAGTTCGAGCCCCACACTGGGTGCAGAGATTACTTAAATAAATAAAACTTTAAAAATTAAAAAAAAAAAAAAAAAAGGATTGGACCATTAGCTTGTCCCTGAAGCCCCAGAAGGAATCAGGGTGTCTGGGTGTGTGTATGTGTGTGTGTGTGTATGTGTGTGTGCATGTGTGTGCATGTGTGGACAAGCAGCCATCATCTGAAGTTCTGGGCAACTCCCTACAACATGAAGGGGTTGGGGATACCAGAGAGGTTTTGGTGCTCCTTTTGGTGGCTTTGGGTGAGCCCTTCCTGCTCACCTAGACTGCGGGATCCACTCAGGCCAGCGACTGCATTTCCTCTGTGAACTCAGCATCTGCACAGACCCTGCTCCACAGCAGGACTAGGGAGTGCTTGTTGAATGAACACGCTGTACAAAAATGAACAGTGAACAAAGATGCTGGACAAAGAAACAACACTCTCAAACAATGAGTGTGCATCTTTGGGAAGGAAATCCTTCTCTGGGGATAAAGCAGGGTCTTTGGAGAAATTAATTTGTTGGGGACAACCGCTCCCCAGCGGCAGCCCACTCTATCCAGGGGCAGGGATGGTGCCAAGTAGACCGGTCTTCACATCAGATGTCCAATCTTTTCACTGAATACATGAAAGTTTCCTCATCTCAAAGTGGCCAGGGTGATCCACCAAGCAGAGGCCAGGGCTGGGAAACCCAGATCCCTCCTCCCGGTCCTGCCAGGCCTTGCTATGAGGTTCTTAGAAAGAACCTCTCTGGCCTCAGTCTTTCTATCCCCCACCAGTGTTCCTGACCCTCTATTGGCCAGAGCTACACAGAGGGGAAATCACTGTATAAGCAAAATCAATTACTACTAATTACTATCAATTACTATCTTTTCAAAAGCAATGCTTGCCTTTATCGGAACGGCTTGTTTTTTCCGGAGCTACCAGCAGCGACTAAGGGAAAGGAAGCTGGAGGAGCCTAACTAGGGCCCATGTCCCCTGAAAACTTTGCCAGGAGGTTTAGCCTTGATTACTTCTGGGGTCACTGCCCCTCCATTTCACAGGCCTGGGAATCCCAGAGTAAGTGCTCATAAGGAAGTACAGGGAACAAAAGATGTTTTCCCAAAGGGCAAAGCTTCTAGTTTCTTCTTTCTTCGTGCCTCTGAAAACAGGTTCTCGGCACCACTAGGCAGACCCAGAGCAGTAAGCCAGGGTCTTGGTAATTGAAAGGGGGCAGTGTCACCCCCAAGAGTCCCCACCAGGCTTTCCCACTTGAGGACAGGGAGAACATTTTCCCTTTCCTCACTCAACATTCAGGAGACGGTTGTGTGACACCTGTCCCTGGAGCCCTAGATGGATTTCCCAGGGCTCATCATGCCTGACTGAGCGCCTGGGTAGGAACAGTGCAGAAACTGTGGCCAAGGAGATGTCAAGTACCAATGAGAGCAGGAACCCTTGGGTGGGCTCCACTATATACCCTGACAAAGCAGGGGAGTTAGGGGAAGGGTAGGGGACAGTGTGGCAGACCTGGCCTGTCGGGAGCACCTAGAGCAGGCTGCCCTCCTTCCATAGGCTCGGCCTGCATCACAGGCCCAAAAGCATCCTGGCAGGAAACCCCTCTGCCCCTGGCAGTCAGCACTAAGCACTATTATTTGTAAAACTGCTTTCAGTACACGAGGGAAGCAGGGCCCCTGGACCCTGGGAAAGCCCCACTCCAGTCCACTGGCTTCTGAGCCAGCTCTGTGTGTCACAGCCTGCCTCCAGAGCCCTGGGCCCAAATAAATACACATCTCAGAGTCACACTGGTGTCTCTGCCCTGGGTGCCCACTGGCAGATCACCACTCACGACCAGCAGCCTGAGACCTGAAGCTCCCTCCCTCCTGCCCTCTTCCCAATCCCCAAAATCTACCAAGGGAACCCTGTCCCACACCACTGCCCAAAATTCCTGGAGTTTCATGAACACAAATGCGGTTTAAGAGGCAAAATGACACTCCATTGCAAGCAGGTGTTTTCTATGGCTCTGGTGGTGTGGGCTGAAACCCCTAGGCTGAAAACCTCTGGGATGGGCCAGCCCTTTCAAGTGAACTCTCCAGTTTCAGGCCCAAATTCCGTATGTTTTAGCAGCTATATGTGAAGATGAGAAAGATGGACCACCGTGGTTCCTCTGAGCCCCCCAGGCATCCCCATATTCAATCAGAGCTCCCAGAGGGCAAGGACCAAACCCTTAATCAAGTTTAATTCAAGTATGCTCTGTAGTAGGAAATAGGGATGGTAATCTACCTGTTCACCTTTATACCTTCAGGGCCGGGCAGGGACCGGGCAACCAGTTGGTAATTAATACCGGGCCTCATGTTGAGTGCTCTCATTTCCGGCATTTCATTTGATAAAAATTTGTTAAATTCAATGTACTTGACTTGCCCTCTTGTAACCCCCGTATTGCCTCAATTTTTTCCTCCTCCTTATCTCTTTCTCAGCGTACTTTTAGAAACCAGTGGCATTAATATTAATGCATTTGCATGTGAGGTGCTACTTTATTTTCCCAGCCCAGACTTGAATATTCAGCTGCCTACGTAATATCTCATTTGGGTGTCTCTAAAACACAACTTGTCCAGGAACGAACTCCTCCTCTTAGGCCCCATCCAGTTGTCCCCCGTGTACACCACATGCTCAGGCCGGAACTCAGGGGTCTTCCTGACTCCTCTTTCTCTAACTCGTCAAACCCAGCCGTTCAGCATGCCTCTGGCTCTACATTCAGCATATATTCAGAAGTTGAGCACTTTTTAGCTCTTTCTCCCTCTCCTTACTGCCTGCCACCCCCCCCCATCCTGGTCCAGTGACCATCCTCTCATACCTGAACACTGTCCAAGCCCCTCACTAGCACCCCACCTCTACCCTTCCCCCTCAGGTTTGGCATACATAGCAAAATGTGCATTTACCATCTTGTTTCAGCATCTCATAGAAAACCAACCCAGAGATACCCTGGGAAAAATACAAAATATCCCATAAGATACACTGGGAGATCATCCCATGGATACATTACTCCACAGATACACCAGTAAAAATACAAAATGACACATACACCAGGTCCCTCAATGTGGTGCTACTTGTAAGAGCAAAGTCTGGCCACAGGCCAATATCCATACATCAGCTATGGCACACTCACGTGATAGAGCACTGTGCAGATGCAAAAGAAAAAAGAAAAGCAATCAGGAAGATTTCTCCATTCTGCTACAGGGTGATCTTCAGAATATATTATGTGGAAAAAAATTTTTCAGAACTGGGTTCAAAGTTTGCTTATATATATATATATATATATACACACACACACACATATATATAGAGAGAGGTGAATAAGTGTGTATTTTCCTTATATTTTCAAAAGGGAACAATGGAAAAATAACTGATAAAGGTGAATTCTTATCAGAGAAGGAAGAAAACAAGGTGGAAAAGAACAAGATAGAACTAGATACATTTGGTTTCTGGGTACATTTGGTTTATTTGAAATCACATGAAAGTTTTACACAATTAAAAAAAATTAAATTAGAAAGAAAAAATATGGTAGATGGCACTGTTGTTCTCAGCCGATTTCTGCTCTTTGCCATGTGACTTTGCAATTCTGCCCACTAAGGGTGAAGTATATTTTTCCAGAATGTGACAGACTCTATTTTCCAAAAATGGCCTCCACAAGATTTCCAGTCCCACAAGCTCTTTTAGAAACTGGAAATTCCCAGTCAAGAGCTGGAGCCGATATCTCCTCCTCTCAAAATTGGATAGGACTTGGGGCGTCTGGGTGGCTCAGTCGGTTGGGCATCCGACTTCGGCTCAGGTCATGATCTCATGACTCGTGGGTTCAGGCCCCACATCAGGCTCTGCGCTGACAGCTCAGAGCCTGGAGCCTTCTTTGGATTCTGAGTCTCCCTCTCTCTCTGCCCCTCCCCTGCTCACACTTTGTGTCTCTCTCTCTCAAAAATGAATAAACATCAAAAACTTTTTTTAAAAATTGGATAGGACTTTAGAACCATCTCAATGAATAGAATGTGGCAAAAATAACAATAAATGTGTCTCTTGAGACTAATCATAAAAGGCAGTACATCCTCCAGTTGGTTTCCTCTCTCTCTCTCTCTCTTTGTCTTAGGACAACCCTGAAACCCAGAAACCATGTTGAGAGGAAACTGAAACTAGCCCATGTGGAGAAGCACTGAGGCTCCCAGCTACTAGCAAGAATCAACTGTAAGATTGTAAGTGAGGAAGACAATTCAGATGATTCCATTCCCCCAGCCTTTGAGTCTTCTTAGCTGAAGCTCCAGATACTGTGGAGCAGAAATAAGCCATCCTATGTGCCCTGCCTGAGTTCCTGACCTATAGAGTCTATGAACGCAATAGTGGTTGTTTGATGCCACTAAGCTTTAGGGTAATTTCTTATATAGTCATAGTAACTGCAAGACTACCCCTTAACTCTGGGCTTAAATATGAATTGCTGTGGGGCACATGGATGGCTCAGTCAACTCTTGGTTTTGCCTCAAGTCATTATCGCATGGTTCCTGGGTTCAAGCCCCACTCTGTCAGTGCAGAGCCTACTTGGGATTCTCTCTCTCTCTCTCTCTCTCTCTCTCTTTCTCTTTCTGCCCATCCCCTGCTCATGCTCGCTCTCTCTCTCAAAATAAATAAAGAACACTTAAAAAGAATGAGTTGCTTTGACTAAAGTAATGTTAGCAGGTGTGTCATTTTAAGCAGAGGTCTGAAGTGTGTGTGTGTGTGTGTGTGCATGTGTGTGCGTGTGTGTGTGTGTGTGTGTGTGTGTGTGTGGTTAGGCATGCCCTCTTGCATGTCTGTCATCACCACAGGAAGAAAATGTGGAGCAGACCTGGACTCAACTGAAGCCCAGAGCCCAGCCTAGATCAGTGAATTCTAGCCAGCATGCAGATGCACGAGTGAGAATAAAAAATTGCTGTTTGAAGCCGCTGAGGGTTGGCTGATTTACTGTGCAGTATGATCATAGCAACAGATAAGTGATCAAAAAGCAACCCTTACAAACTGAACACAAACTGGAAAAAAAGAGCTTAACTGCATATCTTCTTAATGGCATAACCTCACTGAGAAGAGTTATTTCTACTAACACTAAAACACAGAATTTGGACTACACATCCCTGAAAAGAAATAAACTAAGGACAAACGAAACCACAAGGAAATCTTAAATTACATTCACTAGTATTATTGTTAGTTAAAATATATATATTATTATTATTTTGAAACCAATATACATATATACATTACATATACATGTGTGTATGTATATGTATAATATTCTATATATATGCAATGTTTGTTTGGATCTTGATTTGAACAAAACAACCCTAAAAAGCCATTTTTGAGATACTCAAGTAAAATTGAACATGGATTCAGTATTAAGTTATATAAGAAATTATAGTCAACTTTGTTAGCTGTGATAATGTCATTGGATTAAAATAAAAACAGCTCTTAACTAGAGGTACATCCTAAAGTATTTATGAGTGAAATGATATTGTATTTTGATTGAAAATACTCCAGGGGTGCCTAGATGGCTCAGTCTGTTAAGCATCCAACTTTGGCTCAGGAAATGATCTCATGGTTCCTGAGTTTGAGCCCTGTATCAGGCTCTCTGTCGTCAATGCAGAGCCTGCTTCAGATTCTCTCTCTCTCTGCCCCTCCCCAGCTCTCTTGTGTGCACACGTGCACTTTCTTTCTCACTCTCTCTCAAATATAAATAAAAACATTAAAAAAAGAAAAAAGAAAATACTCCAGTCTAGAAAAGGAAACACTTTTGCACTGTTGGTAGGAATACAAATTGCTGCAGCCACCCTGGAAAATTATGGAGGTTCTTCAAAAAATCAAAAATAGAGGGGCACCTGGGTGGCTCAGTCGGTTAAGTGTCTGACTCTTGACTTCAGCTCAGGTCATGATCTCACAGTTCAAGCCCCACGTCGGGCTCTGTGCTGACAGCTTGGAGTCTGGAGCCTGCTTCAGATTCTGTGTCTCCCTCCTTCTCTGTCCCTCACGCATTCACATTCTGTCTCTCATTTTCAAAAATAAATAAATATTTAAAAAAATTTTTTTAATTAAAAATAGAACTACCCTACAACCCAGAAACTGCACTATTAAGTATTTATCTAAAGGATGCAAAAATGTTGGGGTGCCTGGATGGCTCAGTTGGGTAATTGTCCAACTTCATCTCAGGTCATAATCTCACAGTTCATGAGTTTGAGTCCTGCGTCGGGCTTTGGGCTGATAGATTCTGTGTCTCCCTCTCTCTCTGCCCCTCTCCTGTTCATGCTTTGTCTCTCTCTGTCTCTGTCCCTCAAAAATAAATAAACATTAAAAAATTTTTGTTTAATTAAAGAGGGGTATCTGGGTGCCTCAATCAGTTAAGTAGCTGACTTTGGCTCAGATCATGATCTCACTATTCGTGAGTTCGAGCCCTGCATCGGGCTCTGTGCTGACCGCTCGGAGCCTGGAGCCTGCTTCAGATTCTGTGTCTACCTCTCTCTCTCTGCTCCTGCCCCACTCACACTCTGTTTCTCTCCCTCTCTCTCAAAAATAAACTCTCTCTCTCTCTCTCAAAAAAAAAAAAATGGATACAAAAATGCTGATTTGAAGGGGCACCTGCACCCCAATGTTTATAGCAACACTATCAACAATAGCCAAATAATGGAAAGAGCCCAAATGTCCATTGACTGATGAATGGATAAAGAAGATGTGGTATATACATACAATGGACTATTACTCAGCAATCAAAAAGAATGAAATCTTGCCATTTGTAACAACATGGACGGAATTACAGTCTATTATGCTAAGTGAAATAAGTCAGTCAGAGAAAGACAAATATATGATTTCACTTGGGTGGAATTTAAGAAACAAAACAGATGAACACAGGGGAAGGGAAGGAAAAATAAGATAAAAACAGAAAGGGAGGCAAACCATAAGAAAGACTTAAATACAGAACAAACTGAGGGTTGCTGGAGGGGAGGTGGGTAGGGGGATGGGCTAAATGGGGGATGGGCATTAAGGAGGGCACTTGCTGGGATGAGCACTGGGTGTTACATGCAAGTAATGAATCACTATATTCTGTTCCTGAAACCAATATTACACTATATGTTAACTGACTTGGATTTAAATAAATGAAAAAGGAAGGAAGGAAGGGAATAAAGTGAGGGAAGGAAGGAAGAGAGGGAACAAGGGAGGGAGAGGGAGAAAGGAAGGAAGGAAGGAAGGAAGGAAGGAAGGAAGGAAGAAAGAAAGAAAGAAAGAAAGAAAGAAAGAAAGAAAGAAAGAAAGAAAGAAAGAAAATAATCCAGTCTAAAAAAAGAAAGCTGGAGAAATATAGATGAAACAAGATAGCAAAACACTGATCATGGTTGAAGTTGGGTGATGGGTTTACAGGAAGAGGTTCACCGTACATACCATCTTTTCTCCTTTTACATGTGCTTACAATTTTCATTTGCAGAGTGTTTACTGTTCCTAAGGACATCTACCCTAAAGAGCCAAAGGCCAGTGTACCCCAAAAAGAGGCCAGAATGACATGGCTGACCAGAGAAGAACAGGCCCGCAAAAGAGTTTCCTCTGCAGTGCACAGAGGATTCCATGGCTAGAGTGCAAGGGGTGGTTGCCTCTCCAGTCCAACCCAGCTCTACCACTACCTTCAGCTGACACCACCTCAAACCAGAGCTGGCAAGGTTTTGGCCTGGAGGGCTTAACACTGGCCACTCAAAGTTAGATACAGGGATTTGGAAAGTGGGCTCACAAGGCCATAAAAGGGGAGAAGTTCTCCCAGCAACATTCCTAAAACAAGTACACTGTCTTAGTTATTACCCTTATTTCAGGAGACAGAGTCAGGATCCAAAGGGTCTCACTAGATTGGAAGGGATCTCCAAGTACAGTGAAAGAAGACATAGCAGGGACCCATGCAGGCCCCCACAGATTCACACTCAGGTTGCACAAGCCCCAGATGGAGGGAACTCAGCCTTCATGCTGAGATGCCCAGCATGAGGCTGGACCAAGTGTGGGGTGTAGTGCTAGAGAGCACTCAGGAAGGTGGATGATGGTGTTCTTAGGCTGGCAAGTGAAGGCTAGTCATCCTTCAGATGGTGTCACTCAGTCCATGTGACATACTGAGCCCTGGGTCCTGTTCTCTGAACCTCCCTGTCTTCAAGATGTTGAGAGCCTTGGGCAGGACATCCCAGGTCGGCAAGGGTCCCAGAATCACATCCCAGCACAGGAGCTAGAGAAGTCAAGTATAGAGAAGAACCTCAGAGTTGAGAAGGTGAGAGCATAGTGAGCTCCTCCTAAACCTGCGAGCAGATAAGCTGGCTGTGCCAGAGGGCAGGGCCAGGCCAAGAGACAGGAGGTGTAAGGAAGCCCATTTCAGACAAACCAAAAGAACTTTCCAACAATGGAGTCATCTGCCTAGAAGGGGCCAGAGGCCACTGATCACTGGGTGTTCACACCAAGGCAGGGCTCCTGCCTTCAGAGAACATGGAAGCAGACATGTTGGCATCCACGAGGGGTTGGATTAGATGCTCAAAATAAAAGGAGGGCAGAGCAAACACAACACCCGCTGAAGCTAAACCATGCTCCTGAAGGAAGTGGCCTCACATGTCAGACCTTGATGTTGGTGGAGACCTGGCCTGAGCCCACAGAACCTATAGAGCTGCAGGAGAAACCGCAGAGAGCACCACGTCCATCACCTCCAAATGGAGGACTCTATACAACTGCCCACTGGAGGGGGCAAACCAGGTGCCAGTGCACCTGAGGGATATGGATGGAACAACACTCAGGAGGCAAGCAGCCATGCATGGCTGGAAACATGGAGCCTGCATCAGGCTCCGCAGGCCCAGGTAGGAGCCTGGCTGACTTGCCGGCCAACCCAGTAGAAGGAAGCCAGTAGCTTTTCAAGAATCCCTTCCTGTGCAAGGCACCAGCCAGTCCCTCTTCTGGCTCCAGGCTTGATTGTAAGGTCATCTTGTCCACCCTGAAAGATCTTTGGAGCATGGAGGAAGAGCCAACCTCTTCATTTAAATCTCTTCTAATTAACCTAAAGGCTGCACGATGTACCTATTTTCTCTCCACAGTGGGGCTGAGGAACAGCAGGAAGCATCACCCTTCCTTCTTACTCATCTAACAAAAATAAGCTGTCAGAGATGGAGGGGACCTTGGAGAACATCTAGTTAAATCTCTCCTTTTACAGATGAGAAATAGTGAGGACCTACTATATGTACAGCCAGATTGGGGCAATGTCAAGATTGATTAAAACCTGAGTTTCTGACCCCTACCCAGGAGGCTTCCAGTGTTCTTCATTCCCCACCCCACCCTATGCTGTCCTTTGTTCAAATGTCCTACTTCCTGATCCTCTTCTCATCCTCAAAGCCCTCCCCATCCTCTTGCTAAATTTTCCATCTTCTCGGAGCAGGAGGCAAGGAAGTGATGCAGTTCTCCAGCTGTGCTTGGTGTATGGCATTTCAGTTTGCTAAAGTCAGCTAGCTGGCTGTTCTTCTAAATCTCTCATATTAGGCCTCTGGAGTTCCCAACAGAATAAGTTAATGTTGTGAATGTGTTTTGTAAGCTGTAAAATACCATACAAATATATGCTCTACTATTTTAGAATATGAAATAATCCAACCCCTTCTAATCATGCGCTCATTTATCTTACCTCTGTGAGACAAAGAAAAAGCAGGAGCAAACTCTAATTTAAGGAAGTTCAGGGTAAAAATCGAAACAAGTGCCTCTTTCTCTCCCACCAGATTGGAAGCTCCTTGAGGGTACAGCCCATTTCATGCTCCTTCCTTTGTTCCTCACATTTCACCCAGGGCTAAGCATCTAGTAGGTATTCAGCGAACAGTTTCCTAAATACATGGATAAAATTTCACTGTAAGGGGGGCCTGGCTGGCTCAGTTGGTAGAACATGCGACTATTAATCTCAGGGTCGTGAGTTCAAGCCCCATGTTGGGTATGAAGTCTCCTTTAAAATATTTTTTTCACTTTATTTTTGTTAAATTTTTAAATGTTTATTTATTTATTTTTGAGCGAGAGAGACAGAGCATGAGTGGGGGGGGGGGGGGACAGAGAGAGAGGGAGACACAGAATCCAAAGCAGGCTCCAGGTTCTGAGCTGTCAGCACAGAGCCCGACATGGGGCTTGAACTCACAAACCGCGAGATTGTGACATAAGCCAAAGTCGGACACTTAACTGACTGAGCCACCCAGGCACCCCACATTTTTCACTTTAAAATCCTCCTATTACTGGGGTGCCTGGGTGGCTCAGTTGGTTAAGCGTCCAACTCTTGATTTCCACTCAGGTCATGATCTCCCGGTCATGAGATCGAGCCCTGCGTCCACCTTCTCACTGAGTGTGGAGCCTGCTTAAGAGTGTCTCTCTCCCTCTCCCTCTGCCTCTTCCCTGCTTGCACTTGCTCCCTCTCTCTCTGAAAACAAACAAACAAACAAACAAATAAATAAATAAATAAATAAATAAATAAAATCCTCCTATTGCTAAGTAGAACTTAATTGTAGAAACTCTCACAACTACCCCCATGTACAAAAAAGGCAGACAACCCATATTACCTACCTGATACATTACAAATGTGTCAAATATACAGGTGTGACTATCAGGGAATTTCCTTACCCCCTTTTCTTCCAAAGCACCCAAATGCCTTACTGATTCTTCCAGAATCCTGGGAAAGGATACCTCTCTCCCTGAGCCAATGGCACTGGAGAGCAACTCTGGGTCCAGGGGCAGTCCACTGGACTGGGTCCTGGAAATCACCTCTGGGTGATCCTTGTCTGAGATGCTGCTGAGGCTTTTGATCTCCTCAATGGTTGGGGCCAAGACCCAGAAGCTAACCTTTCTACTTCCCCTCAGGGAAAATTCACCTTGGGCCCTAACAGCAGCCCCACACATTTCAGGGGCAGCCAGCCTGCCCAAACAGTTCTGGATTTGATCCCAGGGTGACCTAGAGTTCTCTAGAGGCTCCTAATATGCCTCCATGTGACCTTCTTGCTAGAAAGAAGTGGGGGTACCAGGTAAGGGGTCTCTTCTAAAGCAAAGCTCTCTTAAGAAGCCTAGATGCCCATAAGAGCAAAGAACAGATGGGGAGATCAGAGCAGGGCTGTGACCAGCCTGGAGCTCAAAGTACAGCACAGATGAATCAGGGTGCACGCTTACCAGTTCCATCCCACAGGCACAGATGACCAGAACCTAATGTATATGACTTATGAGCTGAGGGCATGCCACGGGGCAAGAGACACCCACCAGAGGCCCCATCTGCAGGAAGGGAACCACAGAGAGTGGGACACCAGAATTCCATCTACCCTACCACAGGTACAACCCCAGAGGCCATGGTTCCAAGTCATTCCCCAGCTATGACCAGCTTCCACCACTACGCTGGTGACTGGAGGAGAGGGTCCTCAAGGCTGGAAAGGAGCCTAAGCAAGCAATGAAATATCAATGCCAGTGTGACATACCCCTGGCACCAACCGAGAGGCCCAGGCAGGAGTCCCCATATGGCTAGATTGTCCCAGCTCACCAGGAGGGCCTCAAGTCCTAAAGTGACACTTGGCCCTTGCTGTAGGCATGCAGGTCTCAGCTACCTTTTCACCATTGTAAAAAGTGAGTCCCCAGGCAGGAAGGATGAGTAAGATCTGGACAGACGGGGCCTACAGGAGCTGAATGGCCAGGCAGGTGGAGTGAGGAACAGGTGTGTGCAAAACACTGAGCAGAATGTCCATGGTGAAGCAGACATCCAGTAAGAGTAGTTATAACCGTTGTGACAGTTTTGCCAACCTACCTCCCCAGTCAGCCCCAGCCTGCTGCACATGGGCTACAGCTTCCAGGAACAGATTTCCCCTCAAATAGCCCACACATGGAAGGGCCTGTCTCTCCCCACTTCCATCACTAATGGGAAGAAAGGGCACTATTGAGACGTGCAGGACCTCTGAGAAGAGAGAGGGTTTATTGAAGCCCCAAACCCTATATCCTAGCAGCCTACTACTTAAATATACAGTGAGGGCTCCCCATAGCTGGGTGTAAAGGCATGACCCACAGGCGCTGAAAGCTTTGCCTTCTTAAACTCAGAACCAAACTTACTAAGAGAAAGGAGAACTTTAGAAAAAAAGAACAGAAAAGTGACCCATTGCAACATTCTTTGGCTCCCAAACTAGTCCAAGGTCTGGCTCTAGACCCTTCATGTCTAAAGACCTCAACAAACTCTTTTTTAAAAAGCTAGGGGCACCTGGGTGGCTCAGTAAGTTAAGTGTCCAACTTCAACTCAGGTCATGATCTCATGGTTTGTGGGTTCAAGCCCCACGTTGGGCTCTGTGCTGACAGCTCAGAGCCTGGAGCCTGCTTCAGATTCTGTCTCCATCTCTCTCTGCCCCTCCCCTGCTCACGCTCTGTCTCTGTCTCTCAAAAGCAAATAAAAAACGTTAAAAAAATTTTTTTGAAAGCTAGAATTTCGAGATGCCTGGGAGGCTCAGTCAGTTGAACATCTGACTCTTGATTTCAGCTCAGGTCATGATCCCAGGATTGAGGGACTGAGCTGTGCATCAGGCTCAGAGCTGAGCATGGAGCCTGCTTAAGATACTCTCTTTCTCTCCCTATGCCCCTCTCCCTGACTTGTGCTGTCTCTCTCTCTCTCTCTCTCCCTCTCTCTCTTTCTCAAATAAAATAAAATTAAGTAAAAATAAAATAAAAAAGCTAGAATTTCTTGGCCAAAAGAATGAAATTAGAATCTGAATGGCTTCTAGATACAATCCCAGCTTACAGTAAAAATATGGGACAGAGGGATATCTCAAATGACACCACAGAGACACAATCAGCATAACCCAGAATGTGAGAAACAAAGGACAAATGACAGTTCTCCAATCATAAACTGCAAGGGGGAAAAAAGAAAATGGCATCTACAGATTTAAAGAAACTCAAGAAATGTATCAAACAAATGCAATGTGTAGACCCTATTTAGATCACAATTCAAACAAACCAACTGGAAAAATAAATTCATAAGATAATCAGAAAACCTGAACCCTGACTGGATATTTGCTGAGATTAAGAAGGGACTGTTATTGGGCATCTGACTGGCTCAGTTGGTAAAGCATATATCTCTTGATCTGGGGGTCGTGAGTTAAAGCCCCACAAAGGGTGCAGAGATTACTTTAAAAAAAATAAAATTCAGGGGCGCCTGGGTGGCTTAGTCAGTTAAGTGCCTGACTCTTGACTTTGACTTCAGTCAAGAGCTCATGATTCGTGGGTTCAGGCCCCATGTCAGGCTTTGTGCTAACAGTGCAGAGCCTGCTGGGGATTCTCTCTCTCTCTCTCTCAAAATAAGTAAACTTAAAAAAAATTTTTAAAATATTAAAATTAAAAAAAAAAGAAGAAATTGTTACCCTGTTTGGATGCAATCATGGTGTTGTGGTAATGTTCACACAAAGCCCTTATTTCTTAGAAATAGACACTGAAACATAGAAGATGAAATATTAAGATGTCTGGAAATGGCCTCCATGGGGGATGGCAGGTGAAGAAGATACAAACTTGACTAGCCATGAGTTGGTGATAACTGTGGCTGGGCAATGGGAACATGAGAGTTCATTAGCTTATTCTCTCAACTTTTATGTAGATTTGAAATTTTCCATAATAAAAAGTTAAAAAGAAAACAGATGGCCTTTCTTCCCCAACTTTTTTTTTTTTTTTTAGCAGCAATTTATTGGTCTTACTAATGCTGGGAAAAGCTATATTTTCAAAGCTGTTCCTTTCTCCCTGACAAAAGATGAAAAATGGTTGCCCCTTTGGGTGAAATTTTGACATCATCACCATTCAGATGTTAGGTCACTTTAGTATAATCCCCATGGCATGCCTCCATGAGAATCCAGCCCTGGGGCCAAACGTGATCTCTAAATGACAAAGGGCCATTATTTCTAAACCTGGCAATTATATCCTTTCATTTCATCCTTACAAATTAGTCCCAGATTTTACTAGAGACTCACTGTTAGCTGATATAGTATAACAAGTCTGGTTAATCCCAGACCAGATATACTGTACCTGACAAACTTTTTATTTTTATTTTCTTATTGAGATAGAATTATGACAAACCCATTTTGAGAAAGGAATTCAGGATGTGGTTCTCAGAGCAGCCTCATTCACCTTCCAGCCCACGGGCAAGTTCTGTGTGCCAGCTGCCTTTGATTAAAGATGTCTCTACAATATTTGAGCTGGAAGTGAGTGAGAGGCAACCTGGGCATTGATCATGGATTTTGACGGGTAATGAGAGAAAAGCACCTCACCTGGTTTGCCCCAGCTCTCCTCCACACTCCTGCCCTTGGCCCCATTCTCACTGTTCCAGCCTATGTAGACCACACTCTTCATGCTGTCTCCTTCTCTCCATCTCTCATAACCCCACCATTTTTCCAGCATGCCTTAGATTTCTCCTTTGAGACTTGGCTCTGCCTCTCCGCTCTTCTCACTTGACAACCCTTCTATAAACACTGTCTATTTGGCATTTCTCAGACACTCAGCTGCTCGGACACCGAGCCTTCTCAGTCTGAGCTGCTCAGACTGAGACTCCATGATTTGGCTCTTCGAGAGCTGTCTGACCAACCAGACTGTGAGGTGCTAGAGGACAGGGGAGCATCGTATACCCTTCCAGACCCTCCACAAAGCCCAGAACAGTGCTTGCTCTTGATACTAGTAAATACACCTTGGCTGTATTGAGTGAAGATCAATTTGCAAATGTCAGAACATGTAAAGTCCACAGGGCTGGTATAGATTACACAGGTTGCCACTGGTTTATGTGGCTCCTTTGTGCAATTTTTTTTAAAGATGCTTTCTGGGGGCGCCTGGGTGGCTCAGTCGGTTAAGCGGCCAACTTCGGCTCAGGTCACCATCTCGCGGTCCATGAGTTTGAGTCCCGCGTCAGGCTCTGTGCTGACAGCTCAGAGCCTGGAGCCTTTTTCAGATTCTGTGTCTCCCTCTCTCTGACCCTCCCCCATTCATGCTCTGTCTCTCTCTGTCTCAAAAATAAATAAATGTTAAAAAAAATTTTTTTTTTAATAAAAAAATAAAAGATGCTTTCTGGGGTATTGATAAAGTTTCATCTTGAACTGGTGGTGTGTCATGGGTATATATATATATATATATATATTAAATCCCATCAATCTGAGCACTTCACTGTACAACAGGCATAAAAATAAGTGAATGAATGAATGAGTGATAAGGGTCTTTTTCTCTAGGAGGATGAAGCCCACACCAGGGCATACAGCTCAGAGAGTAGAGTTTGAGACAGAATTCAGCCTTCCCTGATTTGGCACTTCTTGAGAAAGGCACAAGCTATATAACTGTACATGTGACCCTGAGACCAGAAACAGAGCCCCTGGCCTTGAGGAACTATCCGATGCCCAAAATGCCATATCATCGAAATGGGCTAAGAGGCAGCACTGTGGGTGTGGTGGTGCTGCTACTTAACAGCATTCAAGTCAGGCTCTTCCATCATAATTGGTGGAACTGTGCCCTCACAGCGCCCAAGTCAGCTCAGTATGAGGATGAAAAGACTAATTCTGGGGTAGTAAGGGGTGATAATGCAACAGGAAAGAGCCAGGAATCAACTTCCCCAGAACCTCAGTTCCATTCCCCTGTGGGGTTAGCAAAATGATTTCCCCCTTATGTGACCCTCCACCTACCTCTATGAAGCTTCCCACCCCTCAAATTCACAAGCTTGCTTGAAACTATGCCGCTGCTCTTTCCTGAATGCCCAAAAGCCTATGCCACGGGGCTTTTTCTTCATCAATGGGCCAATCTATTCAGCAGCATCTCTGAACAGAACATGCTAAATTTGGCATCAGGTACCTGAGACGCTCTAGTGAGAAGTAGAAGCCATTCTAATGCTGAAGGAGAGACATACCATGGAGGTGCCACTCATCTCAGATTCTGTAACAAGCTGAATATCAGCTGGAGCAGTATATCCTGTCTCCTAAGGGGCTTTGGTCACCTGAGCTTTGGTGACAAGTAGCCAGCTTGCCCTGAGCTTGACAGCCATAGGACCTTAGCACCACAGGCCCATGTGTGAACCTTGCCCACAGCCAGGAGCAATATTATGTGACTGCTAAATGGAGCAGGAGCCCATGGTTCCCCAGAATGCACAGATGGGATAGAAATGAAAGGAATTGGAGGAGTAGACACCAGCCTCCTTCCCGTCCTTCTGAGCTGCCCAGATCTTTCCAAAATCTCATATGCTTGGCTCTGCAACATCAGATAAACTGTAAACAGAGCATCCTGTTTGGTTACCAGAAGAGAAACGTCAAATTCCCCATACAGAGAACTACCAATAACAAGGTGTTTTTCCATTCATCTGGAGACGCCTTCCCTTGGACAGAGAGCTCTATAGCCTGGGTGAGGCTCCCTCAAGCTAAAACTCAAACAGCAGCTCAACACGCAGCAAAATGGACAGTATTTGCAGTGCTAAGAACCATATGCTAACCAACTGCATTACTGTAATAGCTAATGTAAAATGGGCAAATTTCCCCTTTAAAGGGGGTGCTCACAGGCTGGCCTGTCTGTGTCAGGTTTCAGGCTATTAAGACCCTTTCATTACGATTAGTTGTCTAAGAAATGACTTCTGAGGAAATAAACACATGAGAGGCACAGTTGGGCAGCCAAAGAATCAAAAATTATGCTCCCTCACAGTTTATGTGTTCCCACACAGAAAAGCCAAGGCAAAATTATCAGCAGACTCTCATGGAGCCAGAAGCACGGCACCCCCCACCCCCTACCCCAGGTTTTTCTACTCCCTAGTCCCATTTGGTGGAAAGATAATGCCTTCCATTTTATCCTGTTGTCTCTTTGTATCTTTCCTGAGTTTTCAGTCTACTAATCAATCTATCATATATTGGCATTCCCTTCCACTGCATTCACTACCACTTGAGTGTTTTTGTAGGACTTCAGTTGGCATACATTTTAAACAAGCTGGTTTCACAGTATTTGATCAGATATGTTCTGTTGAAAGCATTCTATGTGGGTTTCCGTTTTTTCCCTGGTTTTGAGGTGGTAATGGAAATCATAAGGCAACAGGAACGTATTTGGTGATAGATGATTCAATAGCATTTTTGCCTCACCCCCAGAGTGTTTCACTAAACCTTGGTGAAAGCACATGACCCTGTTTGTATTTTGAGCCTAAATAAGTACTTTTTGGTGTCTGGTGGCATTTTTCCTTCCTCCAAAGGTGATTATGGTGACTAAATGCCTGAGAAAAGCGCATGACCAAGTTCATGGTTCAACTATTTCCTTATCTCTCTGTTTCTCGCAGTGACACTTATCTTCCCTGACAGCCAGCCACTCCCATTGTGCTCTTTCCTTGGCTCAACACAATGGACACATGCAGACACCAGCAGACAAGGAGGACGTTTTCCATCCCACTGCTCGCCAGTGCAGAGGGACTAGGCTGAGGTTACATAAGCCCCTCCTGAGCCCAGCGTTGGGGGGAAGCAAATTTGGGGTTCGTGACGGAGTCATGGTCTGCAGGCCCCGACTGACCCTGCGCTCACTCACCATCCTGCCTTACCAAGGCAGGGCGGATTGAAAGGGAGGGCCACTTCCCGCGACCACCAGACTCACGACAATCTGACTGGGTTCAAAGTGTGGCCGGACGTCCGAACCTCGCTGTCCAGACTACATCGAGGGGTCGCGGGCTCCGGCCCCGAACTCAAGCTGCAGCTACCCCCCCCCCCCCACCACCACTCCGGGCGCCACGACGCGCGCTTACCTTCCGGGACCTGGGCCAGGGCCCGGGCCGGGGCCTGGGCCAGGACTTGGGCCCGGTGGTCCTGCGGTCGTCCTCGCCGCGCCAGCAGCGGGGAGCTGTCCGCCGCCAGCAGGTGCTGAAGGCGGCTTCCCTGCGCCGGGGCCGGGGCCGGGGCCGGGGCCAGGGCCCGGGCCTCCGGGCGGCAGTGGCCCGTCGCCAGCGCCGCCCTCCAGGCTGGCCTCGTTGCCCATGGCGGGCGGGCGGGCGGGGTCGGGGTCGTGCTGGGCCCGGGCCGGCGGCTCCCGGGCGGCTGCTCACACGCTCGGCGCCGCCGCCGCCGCCGCCATCTCCCAGCTCGGCTCGCGCCGCCGCTTGCCGCTGCGCATGCGCATGCGCGGCCCGCGCTCCCCTTCCCTGCACACGCCTCCCCCCAAACCCCCGCCTCCCGAGCGCGCGCGCGCGATCCAGCCAGGCTGCGAGGACGCGTGTCCACAAGCCGGCGGCGGGGTCGCTGGGAAACAGCCACCGCGCCAGCGCATGCGCCCTCCGAAACCGACACAGCCAGCGTGTGCTACCTGGAGCCTAGCGGGGGTTGGCGGTAGCGTCCCACACTGAACCAGGATGGAGGGGCACCTGCCACGAGAAGCGGCCCTGAGGGCGTCACGCCGTGCCCTGTCCTCGTGCCAGGGGCACTTCCTGTCCCGGGAAACTTGGAAGTAGAGGCTCTCCTTTGGGTAACCTCGGTTACCAACCAGCCAGCCGGCTTCGTGGGGACAGGCCTCAGAGACGGGCCACAGAGTGTGGCCTCAGAGAATGTTTAGGAGTTAGACAAGTGAACGAGGGTGTTCAGAGGTCATGGAAGGACGGAGACAGGATGGTCGGCGATGGGGCCGGATGGTGAGGGTCCCGAAGGCCAGCTGGGGGAGTGGAGACTATCCAGATGGTGATGGGAACTATTTGGAATTCAAGCTGAGGGCCTGGTCCCATGGGACAGGAGTCTCAGGAAGTATCTCTGGGAAAGGTGGAGGGTGTGTCAGGACTGGCCTAAAGCCAGATGGAAGGCCTCCTCGGTAGGCCCTAGGACAGTGACCTTGAGGATGGGAAAGAGGAATTGATATTTCTCAGAGGCCTTGAGCTGTGGCTCCCGAGACTGTCTAGATGAGAGGCTACAGTCTGCTTCTGCATTAACCTGAAAGCTCACCAAATTACTTTTCTGTTACCTCACTTTTACAGATTTCAGTATTTGCATGCTACTCAGGATGCTCTGCCTCATGGCTTCTCACACAAACCTTTGCTTTCCCAAGGGTGAATATTTCCTAGAAGATGCAGACTAAATTCCAAACTATTCCTGGCTCCATAAATCATGACTGTGTAGAAGAACCCATTTAATTCTCCTAATGGTGAGGAATATGTCACATGGGATATCAGCAGTTCTAACCTCACCTGGAGTAATCTGAGGATCCCAGTGAACACTGATAGCCAGGCAGATGGACAGACCTTGGCCAGACCTTCCCCATGCACTCTTAGTTGCTCTTCCCAGGCCTTAGGATGGAACTTCCATGAAGCCTGGACTCCCCAACTTCCTGACGCTGACTGCCTGGAATGATGAGGGCCTCTCTGCCTGTGTTATCATGGCCCTCACTGTGTTTCCTCCTGGGTTGATTCATCTTTATGAGTGTCTGATGACTACGTGTGCACATCTAGGCTCCCCAAGAATCCCCATCTCAGCTCTGCCACCTCCCAGGTAGGACTTAGACAACTAACTTAGGCTTGCCAACCTTCTATTTCCTAGCCTGCAAAGTCATGATAATATTAGCCTCTCACACAGGGATTGTGAGGGTGAAGTGGCTGATGTAGTTAAAACACAAAGTCAAGTGATTGGCATACACATAACCAACTTTATTATTAGTTGTCTCGGTGGTGGGTGGTCCGGGATTTGGGGGTTTTATGCCATACCTTCTCTCCTGGGGAAGAACACGAACACAAGCACTATGGGCAGGCCAGTGATCTCACCTTGGCTCAACCCAGGCTCTTCTGGCTTCACAGACACCAATCGGTGTGGTTTGGGCTACTTGGAAGTGGGGGAAAGAAGGATGTTTGTTTTCTATTTTTGTAGAAGCCAGAGGAGCTATGGCTTTCCAGATTTAAATCAACATGCCCCTGGTTCCAGTGGGAGTAATTAGCCCTACTCAGCCAGCAGGCCTAGGGAGTTGCTCTCTTCAGAGTGGATTCCTAGCTGTTAGCAGACCTCTAGGGTCTCTGCTGCCTTAGTGACAAAGGACACAGTACAGTGGACCCAGGAGGACCTGAAAGTGTGGGTTAGCGGTGCCCCTACCTTGCATTCAAACTCTCAGTTCCACTTCCTCTGAAAAGCATACCCAGAAACATGTCTGTTCTGTCCACATCCAGCCCTGGCATTCAGCCCAGGGACTCCTGCTGGCTGTGGTATGGTGCTGGCCTCTGGTTGTCTGGACCTCTGATTCAGTCTCCCGTTTTAATTCACTGTTCAGGGGCTGTTTTCTTCCCCTTGACCTAGAGCAGGGGCTCCTCAACAGAAGGACTTTGTCTGACTTGTCCTATCCCCTGCGCTGGGCTTCAGTGGGGCCTCGGGGGCTAATGGTTGGGCTGGGTTCTCCATATAACTCTGAGCATTTCCCTCACCTGAACTTCTAAGGGGTTCACCAGCCACCAGGCTTAAAAGCACCCCAGAGGGATCTTTGGCTGTAGCCCTTGTAGCACCACATTTAGGTTATTGATGTAATAAGTAACAGGGAGGGTGCTAAGACTGGGTCCAGACTTTCTCCTGGTGGAGGGGTCATAGATGAGCTGTCTACACTCACCTAGGAAAATTCACTAGGCTTAACTTTATGACTAGTGAACAAACAAATCTCTCAGTTTGTGCAAACCAGCTGTGTGGTGTGTCTGGTACCATTCCTTCCTGGATCCAGTTGCTTCCCAGCCTGGAACAGGATGCACCTAGAGGCCCTGCAGAAATTTCCCAGCCCCCTAAACTTCACTTGCCAAAGGTATCTTCTTCCCACTTCACTGTGACATGTGACACATGGCAGTAATTTTGGAGAAAGGACAGATGGGAAAACAGTCATTTCTCATGCCACAACAGAACTGATGGATGGATACACGTCCACTTTCTTCTTCAGTCTGTGCTCTCAAATGCTTGTGAAAGACTAGAGGGAAAAGGGAATCCGTAAAAAATCCATCCAGGTAGGGAAAGGCCCAGTCAGAGCCAGCTCACTACTGGGATTTGCGGAGATGCTTAGTCATGGGAAGGCAAATCTTGGGAGAATGAAGAGAGGCGCCTGGATGCCAGCTGGACCACAGGCAAGGCAACATGCAGATGAGCCCCAGGAAGGTAAAGAGGGGCAGAGTGCAGACTCTGGGGCTTCTCTGCTTCCCCACACACGGTCCACTTCACCCCAGGTGGCTACTTTTAGTGTGGCAACCTCCACAGGGAGGTTCAGGACCCAAAGATGAAGATGCTGCCGAGAATGAAGAAGAAGGCAAACTATCGCAGGCTTCGGATTATTCCAGAGAGGCTGGGAGAGCTGGCTCCTATCTACAGAGCCCCTGGGCTCTGCACTCTTCTTTTTGTTGTGCTGCTGCTGCTGCTGCTGCTGCTGCTGAGGCCTGTCTCCCCTCCCAAAGAGAGGCAACCCAGGAATGTGGCTCCCTGTCCCCAGTCCTCCTCTGGGATGGAGAAACAGCACTGAAGAGGAAGGAAAGAAGCCCAAGGAAACAGAGCATTTCTCCACTGGCTGAGGCTTGTCAGCACGACTCACTACATGAGGAATAAAGCAGCTCCCAAGCAAGCCTCAGGCTGGTATAAAGCTACAAACAAGACACCTGCTCTTCGCCCTGCTCAGCAGCCCACCTAGGCTGGCCTGGACAAACTTGTTTGTATACTAAGGTCTCCAGCTGGCTGTGGTAGAGTAGGAAAAGGGAACAAAGCTGGAAAGTATAGAATTTTCCTGGAGTATTGTCTGCATAATTCCTTTCCTGTCGTAATGTGCAAATCTTTATTTGCGTTATGTGCAAAAGGCCAGTAAAAAATCATCAGAAACGTTTACCACCAGCCTAACCCCACCGCCCATGCATTGCTCCCAAGAAAGCTAATTAAGCCCCATTGCTATTAGAGTTATGTGCTTCCAAAGGCTTGTTATGACAAGAAAAAATAACGAAGACACAGTTTCTCCAAGTTATAAGCGTCCAAGTCAAAACATGCTGCTTTCCTTGCCCCTCGGCACTCCCCCAGACAGGCCTCCAGGCTGGCTTTGCCTATCTCATTAATGCGTGCATGCACTCATCCCTCAGCCAGTGCATAAACAACTCCTTGGTGCCAGGTCCAGAGAAGACTGAGACCTGGCCTCAAGGAAGTCAGTTGATAGGAGAGAGACAGGCACACAAATAATTTCCCATAAAGGATACAAAATGCTGCCTTGATCCCTACTGCAATCCTTCCCACCAGGATCCCAGTTCCCATGTAGTTCCCTTCACCTACCTCTGTTCCGTGGATAGGAAGGTGGGTGCAGGGGTGGGGAACAGGCCCAAGTGGAGAGTCATGCTTATATGTCCTCTCCTAACCAGCTCACATGTCCTCCCACAGGCAACAGAGGTTCAGACTTCACCCCAGACATGACTCAGACAGTGCAGGGGAATGGGCAGCTTGCTCAGCCCCTCCATCAGACTCTGTTCCACATGCCTTCGGGGAAGTCTCTTAGACAGTACCCTAACTCCTGACCCCTGTGTGTCTCTACTATGACAAACCCAAACATATTACTGAGAATCACTCTTTACCACCAGAGACTTCAGTCTTCAGGACCCAGCCACTCTCTCCACTGAGCTTCGTCTTTGTCCCGATCAGAGTAGATTGTGATAGGGCTTTTCTGCCCTGTCATCTTTAAGGAGTACCCAGGAAGCTTCCAGGAACCACCAAAAGAGTTCCTGCCTTCCAGGAAAGATGGACAGAATGGGGCGGGGTCTCTGATGGTGAAGAAAAAGCTTGGTGACAAGTTAAAAGATCCACAGTCTCTTAGGCCTCTGCTAGACTGGGTGATTTCAATTCCATGAAGTTTAAATTCTAGTTAAATTTGGTACTTTTGAGCCCTAGGACAAGGATGGCATTATTCTAGCTCCAGGATACAGCAGAAAGCAGGAATGTTGAGCCTCCTCTACCCTCACTGAGCTTGCAGTCTCCAAATCTGATCTTTATCTGGCTGCTCCTCAAACCAGGCCCTGAACCTGGAGGTCATCACTGCTGACCCTCAGTTCAGGACCACTGTCCATCCTTATAGCAGTGAGCGTGGCCAAAGAACTGTGAGGACTGAATCACACTCGGGCATCAGGGTTGCCTGAGGAGAGTCCTCCCTGACTCCCCCAGTTTTGGGAAGCAGCAAGTATCAGTTGGGCAACAACATCTGGGTTACCTCTGCTAGTTATGTATTAATAACTCTTCCAGCTGGGAGGCCTGGCATGGCCATTGCTTTCTGTGAAGATGGTCTTTCTGACAGCTGACAGTGTAGACTGAGGAATTCCTAGTAAGCCTAGACAGAAGACATTGGCTGTTTGCCACCAAAAGAGCAGAAAGGTCATGTGTTCAGCTGAGCCTCCCCAACCCTCCCATCTTTGCTTACTCCAACCAAGCCCACCCCTATGACTTGATCTGCTCCAGGGATCTTCTTGGGGCTCACAGGATGGCTATGTCCCTCTCCTAGGCCTGGCTGGCCCAAGGCTTCACTGAGGAGGCTGGATGTCCAGAAGTAAGCTGATAGGCTGCCTTGAGCCAGGGCAGGGCTTAGGGGCACGATGGTTGCTGAGTCAGGTCACAATGGATGCCTCCTCAGCCTCTCATTTGCACGCCAATCGCTGTATGGGACACGAGAAGGCAGAGCTGCCCAACACCTAACCAAACGCTTGTACACCATGTGCTCTTCAAACAAGAGGAGGACTCCATCCCCCTCAGTATCCCCCAAGCCCAGCTCCTTGCCCAACCCAACCAGGCCCATGTTCCCTGAGGGTGAGTTCGTCCAGGACAAAGCTGATCCTCCCCAGGCACATCCAGAGCCAGGCTGCTGCCACCTCCCAACAGGATGTCCCCACCCCTGCCTCACTACCCAGGGCCTTTCTTCACCTTTTGCGACAGAGGTGCTGAGGGAAGTAGGCAGTGAAGTGAGAAGTGATCCCTGGAAAAGGGGCTGGCCTGACCTAGCTCCCAGCCATCTCCAAAAGTTCCAAACTTGGGCTCCACCCTCTACAGACTGAGGTTGTGACACCATGAGGAAAGAAGACTCCAACCCTAGGAACCTTGGCCAGCTGCCAACTGGATGTTCCCAGATGTCTTAGTGTGTACCCAGGGCTGTGGAAGCACTTTGCCTAAGGTATTCCCTGGGGCTTCAGGGTGCTCCTACTCCAGGGTCAACCCAGAGAAAGTCATTCATCTCCTGCTCCATCCCTGTCTGCTTCTTATGTCAAGTGGCAAGTGGGGGACCCCCAACCACGCAACTGAAGATGGCCTACTTCCATTCAGGACCCTCTCAGACCCCATAGTACTTTTAGGTTATGCGCTCAGGAGCTCTGAGGCTGGAGGAAGGGGTGACTTGGGAAGCATCCATTGAGCGCTGAGTCCTACTGTGTGCAGGCACCACACACAAAACCTAAGGCAAGGGAGTGCGCAAAAAAAAAAAAAAAAAAAAAAAGTGTACTTTTTGGTTCCTGTCTACGTACATCTGAATTCAAGGACCATCCCAAAGCCTGGACCCCAGATTCGCACCTCCTATTCCCTGCCAGATTCCCTTTCCGAAGGAGAGCGGCACCGGCAAAGGACAGGCTCAGGACCCCGGCTATAATCGTCCCAGTGTCTTCAGGGGCTGTGCAGTGGTGGCTGAGTGAAAAAAGACAGACCGGTTGTACCCCGGTCCGGCCGCTTCGTTTCTGGCCTGGGCCCTGCCCATAGCCCCGCTCTGCCGTGCCCTCCAGTAGGCTATAGTCCACTCTGGGGCCGCCTCATCTCGGTTCGAGGCGGGGTTCTGCCGGGTGCCCCCCGGGAGGCCTGAGTCCCGCCTACAGCCTGCCAGGCTTACCCCGGCCTCTGGCGCCACCTGGTGGGAGCCCTTGGGCACCGTCTGCCTCCTGGGCCCAGAGCGACTGGCGACGACTCCTGCGACTCTGGCGGGCTCACGTGAGGGTGAGGGAGCCTGGAAGCCACAACGAAGGTTGAGGGCAGCCCTCATCACAGCCCCGAACCAACCTAGGAGCACCTAGGGGCATCGTCCTGGTCACACGGAACCTTCCAAACGGACCAACTTCGCTCCATCCCCGCTGAGACTTCAGAGTCATCTTCACCAAAGCTGGGGGCAGTAGAGCTAGTGAAAGCCCCAGTGGCCAAGTCTCATGCTGCCCTCACCCCAGGCTGCTCATAGGCGGGCCCACCGCAATCCCAGCAGGTGGGAACCCCCGCTTCAAATGCCTTGCCCTATCTTCTCTGGGTTTTCTATAGGGTTCCCATAAGGGAAATGGTACCCAGCACCTTCCAGTGGGGTGGGAGGAGACTTCAAATAATTATTTGCTGCCCTACAATATTAACAAAATTTTACAATCAGAAAAAAAATTGTTTGAACCAGTGTTGAACCTGCCTTGCACTAGCCACAGCACCTGGATGCTTGTCCTCTTTGGGCCTTAATCACCTTACCTCATGATGGTGATCAAGAAGGTAAGCAAAGCAGGAAAAGAGTTAAGTCATTAGTCCACTATTATTATTAAGATATAGTGATCTATAGAGAGGTGTGATCCTCGCCCTCAAAAGACTGGCACTAGAGGGGGGCCTTCCATGCTTTAGAGGAGCTGGGAAGGGCCTCTCCCAGGAGCTTGTTTAGCCTGGGAACAAGTGGAGGCCAGGCTGGGGGCTGCAATAGGATGAGTCATGTGGAGTCTTCCCACTATACTAATGGGTATTCTGGGCTGCCCAGGAACTCCTAGACATCCCAATATTTCCCGCCAACAGCCTTGGGCCAGGCCTTTACATTGGGAGAGAATGCAGATCTTTCTAGCCTCACTTAGATTCTGTCCCTTCTATAGGCAGACGTGTTTGGAGTGGCTCTTTATCCTAATTCCCAGGTGTCTCAGAACCCTTTGGAGATCAGCGCTGTCCCCCACCTTACAGATAAGGAAGCCAGGCCAGAGGGATCCCAGGAACTTGCCCTTGGTCAGAGGCAGGTGGGAAGGCAGATTCCTGTGGGTCTGTCCCCTCCCCAACTGTGTCCCCTCCTTCCTGCCCCTTTCTTCCACCACCCTGTCTCCAGTTCAGAAGACCTGAGTACAGTCCCACTCCTACCAAGGAGTTAGAGAGACTTTGCGGGAGTGCTGGGGAGCAGGGATCTTCCAGTCCAAATATCAGATATTCCCAAAGAAGAAGCCAGAGGACCTTGTGGCTTCTCTTCTTCCTGACCCTGCTGACCTTACCATTCTCTGCTGAAACCAGGGATCCCTTTGGTTGAATTCAGAGCAGTGAGTCCACTCATAACCCAGTGGCTTCAGGTTAAACATTAAACAGAACTTCCTGAGGCCAAGAGAGCAAGGGCAGGGTTATTTCCTGGGCCCCTGCTGCTAGGACTAGGGGGTGAAGCATGTGTCCCTGAACCAGGGACAGCCTTTTCTCGCACTTATCATTGTGGTATTCCACAAGTAGTTGTTGGAACTCAGCTCCACCTACAGTGAGACTGGTCTCAGTTCCAAGTCTTGAAGATTATGAGCAGAGAAACAGCCTGGGGGCTATAGGTGGAGATAGTGAGGACCCCAGGGGACAAGCAAGCCCAGAAGAGGTACCAGCTGTTCTGTGACCAATGGCCCCTGATCCTGCTACTGGACACAGCTGCTATGTCCCCTGCTTTCCACACCCTGGGCAGTGTCCCAGGACAACCCAGCCTTTTCCTGGGCACTGAGTCATGCTAAGCCTACCCAGCTGGTCTGTCCATCCCGGGCAGGGCACATAGGGGCAGGCCCCCAGTATCTCTGGGCCCCACCAGGGCATAACAGTGTGGCCAGAAACCATTCTCCCCTTCTTCCCACTAAAAAGTGAAGGCCAAACCTGCCTTGAAACTACCTAGGAGACTGGCCAGCCCCAAGCCCACAAGACAGTTGGGGCAAGAGCTGGGGTGGCATTGCAGGGGGCTTACTCACTCAGGGGCAAACAGCCTATGACAGGCAGGACCTTTCCCACCATCCTGCCAGATGAGGAAGCTGAAGCTCTGCTCACTCAGGCATTAGAGGGGCTAAGGAGGGCTCATGTGTTAGCAGAGCTCTGGGGCACACTCTCACCCCTCCCAGGAGCACAAAAATGGTAAGGTTATGGAGGCTATCAGGTTAGCTGCTCGAAGACCACCTCCAAGTCCTCTGAATGGGCGTGGATGGGTCCTCTCTTCCCTCTGCCAAATGGACATCAGTCCCACACCCCATTCACATCCTAGAACAATGTAGGGGCCAGGGAAATAGATGCTTGGAGGCAATGGCATTGTAATAAAGACACTGCTTTTATTTAGTTTGATATGTTTCTATACAGAATGCAGAAAACACATCTTAAAATCATATAGAAGGAAATAAAAACATGTCAGTGGTTGGTGAACACTTGAATGCGAGATTGGCTCTCTGTCTCACAGAGTCCAACAGCCATCGCCAGCCCGGCGCTCAGGGGAGGAGGCTGCCTGCAAGGGCATTGTTGCTGTTGTTATTCTGTTCACTGCCCCATCGCCTCCAGTTGCTATGGCAACAGGCCATTCTGGGCCAGCCACATCTCTGCGTGGCAGTGCCCGATGGTGGGGTTGCTAGGAGCAACGGAGCTGTTTGGAAGGCCTTTCAAAGCCCTCACCTGGAACACTGGGAATTGTTTATTTTTTGACGAGGTCATCAAAAATAATCTCACCAGGTCAGACCCTGCTTGTGCTCCTGACTCTGGGCAGTGGGGAAACTCTGGCTTGGATCAGGGCTCAGAGGCACGAGACCCAGTCACCAGAGGTCCACTGAGCCCTCATCAACAGGCTCCCCCAAATGGGGCACTGCTCACTTAAGTACCCCACCAGGGGCTGAGCAGGGGAGAGAGGCTGGGCCCTGTGGGAAAAGGTGCAAAGGGAATGCCCTTCTGAGAAGGGCAGGCTGGAGACCCCTCCTCTCTGACCGGCCCTCCCCTCCTGAGGCAGCACACACAAATCCTCTGCAAAACTGTCGATATGGCTTAGAAGTGGCTGCTCGGTTTGCAAAGGGAGCCTGGGTCCACCCACCAGCCTTCGATCACGGAAGGGAAACATTATTGCAAAAGGCATTCCTCCCTAAAAGGTACCCAAAATAACCCTTAGACATCAAGAAAAGTCATGCTCAAAATGGTTTCTTCCAAAGGAGGAGAATCAAAGCAGAGTGGGCACCCCTGAGTCATGGGACAGAGATGCAGATGGACGGACGGACGTTCTGCTAAAAAAGGCAAAAGAAGCCCAGTGTAATTCCAGAATTTAAACTGTTACGAAAAGAAGGGGAAAAAAAATCAAAATGAGCAAAGCCGTCAGTTCCATGGAATCAACACTAAGAGCTTGTACAAACTGCTGTAAGCATCACCGTTTTTAATCTTTTTTTTAATAAAACAATTTGAGGCTGTATAAAAACTTTAGTAAAAAATTAGCTTTGAGAGCCCACAGATTTTTACTATGAACTATTGCTGGCACTCCTCCCCAGCCACCAGACCTCTCCCAGCCCAAGGCCCGGAACTGGAGTGCCAGAGAAGAGGGGTGGGGTGGGACAGGGTGGGGCTGTGGACTGTTGGGACAAAGCGGCCAAGGTCAAGTGAGGAAAGAGCATCACATGACATAAAAATATTGCATCTTCACCAAAATGTCCCCCACTGAGTGTTTCAGAAGCCATGATATTCCTTTTAGGAAGGGGAAAAAACACACAGAAGAAGGGTAAAAGAAAATAGGTTGATGTGGTCGAGTCCCTCGACCTCCCCAGCCACCCCGCCACGAGCAGCTGGCCCACCCTGGAGCACCTAGGTTGGGGGCCACGGCCACCACTGCCTCTTAGGAGTCCTCTTTCCATGGAAATGAAGACCCCTTGGTGGGGGGCCACCAGCGTGCATGGGGTAGGGGTGTGGATGTCCACGGCCAGGAGGCCCCTCCGGCTTCCAGCCCCTGGCAACAGCGGGAGAGCAAGCCCAGCACCAGGACCCTGGCCCCAGAGCCAGGGCCAGGAGGCCCCCAGTCAGGCTCCGGGGTATCAGAGCAACCAAGTTTACATAGTGTGAAAAAATAGGATTCCTTTGATAAAAAATACTGTCCCTTGGTCTTCTCTAAGTTTGAAACACCCTGGGAGCTTATTTTTAGCAAAGCAATTTCCCATACCCACCCAAAAATTATACATACAAGTTTAGGTAAACAGCAGATTAAATGTAAAAACTTAACCTTAACTTCTGAAAGTCCTTTGAATTTAATCTTTAGCTACTGTTTTCCATGTTACATCCTGCAGCTAGACACACGTGAATAGAAAAAACAGTACAGTTAGTGTTAAAGGCAAAACGCAGAGAGCCGGGAAGCTGCCCGGCACTGCCTGCGAGTTCATTCACGGCTCCGCTTCATCTACCTCTACTCCAAACAGTGCTTTCAGAGCCAGCCATCAAAACCGCAGCGAAGAATTTTCTATGAACAAACAAAAAGCTGTTAGGCAAAAAATAAAAGTAAAAATGTCCCCAAAGCCTTTCCAGCTGCTTTGGGGTTTAGGAGGACCAGAGAGGGCGGGCTTGTCCAGGCCTCGCGTGTGTCAGTGTGTGCTAGGTCAGGTGTCGGCTCCCAGTGGGCGATGGTCTGCAGGCCACCGGTCTCCACAGACAACACCGTGTTGTCTCCAGGGCCCTGCCCTACCCCTGCCTCCACCCAGGCGCTTGTGGGTTAAGGGGGCACGTAGGGAGGGGGCGACCGGTATGGGGTCATGTTCTTGGGACGAGAGCCCTTGCCCTCCAGGGGGGCCGTGAAGGGTGGGGGGGGCTGGTAAGGAGGCGCATTGGGATCCTCATCCCGCAGGGGCGTGTACTCTCCCACGGTGTCCTGGTTCAGAGGAGTGGTCTCGGGCACGCTCTGGTTGGGGTACTCAGGAGGGGGGAGAGGGGCTTTCTCCTCCTGCAGGATAAGTGGCATGCTGGAGGAGGGTGGCGGCTTGGAGTCATCCAGCTCGTCTGCAAAGATGATAGGCACCCCCTTCTTGATGAAGGTGGCCTGGTCCTCGAGGGTGAGCTTGCCCTTCCGCTTCTTGCGATAGCAGATCATGGCAATGATGCCGGCGATGAGCAGGATGGCTGCAACCACCACGGCTGGAATGACCGTGTGCAGGTAAACGTCATCCTCACTGCTCTTCTCAGGGTCCCTATCTGGCACGTCTGTGGGCGGTGCCTCTGAGGGCACCCTCTTGGGTGGTGCCACAGGGATAAACTGTAGATGCCGGCAGCTGCCCGAGCCTGTCACAGCAATGCTCGTGGCCTTGAAGTCAGGCTCCAAGGCGTTGGAGAAGGCAGCCCGAGGTTTCCCATCATCTTCAGCAATCCTCCGGCTCAGCCCCATGATCCGCTCCTTGGGGCAGGGCTCCAGGGGCAATGTGTTGTTGGTCCACTCCACCACGATGGAGCCCCGGGTGATATTCTGCAGAGTGATGGTGCTACAGTTGCGGTCCCCAAAAGCAAAGGCTAGCTTCTTCACCAGGGCGATCTTCTTGTGGATGTCATTCACCACTGGTGCTGGGTCACCCATAAACTTGGCCTTGAACCGTGCAGGAGCCCTGTCTCCTTGAGGGCGCTTGTGGACATGGATCTCAAAAGCATCCACAGCTGATAGGCCCCCTTTGTCTGTGGCATGCATAAAGTACTCGTGCTTGCCCACGTGGTTGCTGTCAGGCAGGCCATACATGAGCTGGCTGTTGCTGTTGAACTGTACCCAAGACTTCTCACCTACCAGCTGCTGCTCCCGAAGCTTCAGAGTCAGTTTCAGCTTATCAGTGGTGGTGTCCTCATTGTCATAGAAAGTGTCTGATGGGATCTTCACCTCAAAGTAAGTGCCAACCCAGGCATCGACCCTGTCGATATGGTTCTTGAGCTCTGGCCGCTGGTTGGGTTCTGCTCCACGGGGAACCCCACTCGTGGTGGTGCGGATGCGAGTAGGCGGGGAGGCAGTTTCCAATCTGGTTATGGGAGCTTTGGTGGTGACCCGTGGCACCGGGCGGGGCGTCCGTGGCTTTTTGGTAGGCCTTCGAGTTGTGGTGGTTGAGGAGTCAGTAGAAGGCGTGGCTGGTTTTGGTGTGGATATTCGTGGCTTCTTGGTGGTAGTCGTGGGAGGGGTGGCGACTGCCGTGGGCTCCACATAGCCAGGAATGGTCATCGTTGGACGGATCTGGCCAGGAACTGTGGTGCCAGCTTCTGACACCCGAGTGGGCTGGATGGGGCCTAAGGTTGGGGTCTGAATAATGGCACCTCGAGTCCGAATGGTGACTGTGGGCTTTCCAGGAACAGGATCTCTGACTGGAGGAGCCATGGTCTCTGTTGGAGGAGCAATGGCTGGAGATGTGGGGGTAGGCACAATCCTGGATGGTGGCTCCTGGATGGCCGTGGTTGGAGGCCCAATGGCAGTGACAGGTGTGGGTGTGGCATGGATCTGCCTCCGGATGCGTTTGGGAAGAGGGGGCTTCTTGTTGGCTATATGCCAACCCACCACAGGGTAGCCAAGCTGGGCGGACATAGTGCCCTCTCTGGCAGGGGCCTCCACACCACGAATATCAGGCACATTGTTCTGGTTCAGGGAGCAGCCCAGCTTCCAAGAGAGGAGGGCCCCATTCTCTACCACCTTTTTCGCATTTCCTGGGCCAGCCATGAAGGCTGACATGTCAAACAGTCTATTATTCACCACTGGTACCAACTTCATGTTGTGAAGCTCCACTTCTGAGAAGCTCTGCATCCTGTGCAGGAGGTCAATCCTTTGCTTTGGGGTCATCTTGGTGAGGTCAGCATCCAGAATGACCGTCAGAACAGTCACAGGCTCATCGGCAGCACAGGCAGATGACCCCACCTCAGCAGGGTCTGGTGATGCCGCCCGCACAGACTGCAGCTCACAGTGGTCTTCAGGGTATACCTCAATAGAGAACACGCTGGAGGTCTGGGGAACATGGCTCCCATTGGCCCCCAGCCGTGCAGTGCTCACTGAAATGTAATGCACACCCTTATCGGTATCAAGAGGGAGGCCCTCCAGGGTGTGGCTCTGCGGGTCCCAGTGCAGCCAGGATGGCAGGGCCTCCTTCCCCGCTGTGGACACCTAAAAGAGATACCAGCATGAATTAGGTGGTACTGTCAATGAATAACCTGACAATGATCACAACAGTTCATCACGGACCCAGCCTGAATTGTGTGACAGGCTTAAGGTAGAATTGAGAATTTCTGCTGGGGGCGGGGGGGGGGGGGGCAACTCCTCTCCTGGAGCTCTCATTCACCTGTCACAAAAGACTGGGGCTGCCAGATAGGCTAGCTTGGAATGCACATGATTTGCCCAAGGCCACACTGTGGGGAGACAGCAGTGGTGGCACTCAAACACACGTCTCATCCCAGAGAGCAGATGCCATGGAGCTCAAGAAATGTTGCAGGTTTTTACAACAGTGATATATACCCTGCCACCTACTTACCCACTTGGCTTGCAGAATCAGGTGCGAGTGTCTTATCCCTCAGCACTCCTTTCAACCTCATCTCAGCCTTCTCCCTGCCCTCTACAGACACAATTTTGCTCAAGTCGTATGCCCTTCCTGCCCAGGGTGGAAATGCATGTGGGCCTGGGTGCAAGAGACAGCTCAATGTCTCCAGATGCCTCAACTTTACAACCACGTCAGTGGGACGTGCGTTCAAGTAGAGTGGGATGCATTTGGGTAGCAAATACAGTTAGCGGTATCTAATGTTTGGTGTTTTTTTCTTAAAGTAGGCTTCACGCCCAGCACAGAGCCCAACGCGGGGCCCAAACTCATGACTCTGAGATCAAGACCTGAGATGAGACCAAGAGTTGGACGCTTAACCAACTGAACCACCCAGGTGCCCCTGTATATAATGCCTTAATTAACCCTGCTTTTTAAAACTCAAGAAAAATTGCAACACCCAGGGTCAGGTACTGGAAACAATTATTCTGGAAGTGTTTATCAAAGATTCCAAGGAGCTCTGGCCTAAGGGAGAGTTCTATAGTCAACTTAAGTTTGGGAAATCTACAGAACCCATGTCTGACCTTGGAGAACCCAGTCACAAAGGCAGGCCTGAGGAGCTCACCCCTTATTCCACCCAACAGCACCTCCCAGGTGCTCCTATTTTAGGGTAGAAGTCCTTTTCTAAAGGGGCATGACTGGTAATAATCAAGGTATGCAAAGGAATGCTGCCAGAGAAATTTCAACCATCAGTTGACAAAGGGAAACAAGACTTGCCTCTTGCCCAGGCCCTATCCACAATTACTCTCACCTTTGGGAAACACCTATTCCTGCCCCCAATGCCAGAAAGGTGGCACCCACTCTCTGACCTAACCAAAGGCACTCTTAGCTCCACTATACCATTCCACTAAGCTCAGAGACAACACTGGCCAACAGACATGTCTTACTGCTAGCCTTGGCACCAGGAATTGTCCTTCATGGCCATTGCTTGTCAGCAGAGGGATAATAAAATGTTTCTCTTCCCACAGCAGGAAGACCAGAGTCATGCCTGCAGGGCTCCATAGGGGCTCTGGTTCCTCAGGCTTCCTCCCGCCAAGAGTCAGGTACCTGATTGGGAAGGAGACCCAGAGCTCATACCTGATCTTCCCAGCCAGGACCCAGTGTTCAGGCAGCATGTCATTCCACCAATCTTATCAGTGACCAGATACTTACCTCCCTATAAACAGATTTCCTACTTCCAGCAAAAACCCATGAGAAGACATCAGACATTATTAGAAGTTACTATTATTGGGGTTGTCCTTTACTGACTGCTGTCTGAGCCACTGAGATTACTGAGGGTATATGAACAGCTTCCCCCCCCCCCCCAATGTTTATTCGTTTTTGAGAGAGAGAAACAGAGTGTGAGTGGAGGAGGGGCAGAGAGAGAGAGAGAGCAGGACACAGAATCCGGAGCAGGCTCCAGGCTCTAAGCTGTCAGCACAGAGCCCGACGCAGGGCTTGAATCCAAGAACTGTGAGAACCTGAGCCAAAGTTGGCCGCTTAACTGACTGAGCCACCCAGGCGCCCCTGTGAACAGCATTTCTTTTGTGACCACTATCTAATTAATGCACCACTAAGAACCCCCCTTCTTGTCCTTCACCATCCACTGCAAACACAGTGGTAAAATATCTGAAATGGTAAAATATCTGTAAATATGGGTAGCTTGAAATCCATGAAAAATGCTAAATATATTTTTCCTTTAAAATCTTTTTTAGCTACAAAAATACTTACTTCAAATGTTTTGCTTAAAAGTCTATGCTTCACTTTTTTTTTCAGTTATATTAAATATGAAAACTGTCACATCCATATATAAACATATAAAGCAAAGGCTAAATGTCTCATTTTGCAAAAAACAGGAAGCAAATCTTTAAGGCCTAAATAGAGTAGTCAGGGAACCATGAGATGTTTTACAAAGGTGGGGTATGACTTATGGCCCTGAGAGGCAGACAGTAGGTGAGCCAGAGTATAGCCTGGTTTCCAGCCACTCCATTATGTTTCCTAAACCCATTCCATCCCAATGGCCACCACTGGAATGAGAGCACACCTAGAAGAGGGAGGGCCTAGAAGAGAGCTCAAGGTGAAGTCATCCAAGGAGAAGTCACCTGTAGAGAAGACCAAACAGAGCCAGGAGAGACCAGGATAGGCTCTGGAAGTGGGTACCAACTGGCTGGCCAGGCCCCTGGGACATTCCTGAGTAGCCAGGCATCTGTGCCTGTGCCCAGCCCTATGTATTCCATCAGCACAGATGAGTACATAGCCCAGTGCTTTTCCAAGTCTCTCACTAGAGATACAATGGCACTTTATAACAGAGAAAACAGAGAAGGGCCCCACCTCCTCAAGCTTCCTAGCCTGGCTCAATTCCTATTCTTCTGACCCCAAGGGCCACAGCTCTGCTGCCAGACATTTCCTAAGGAATAAGCCCCAAGCCACTCTTCGGCCAAGGTTCCCACACAGCCACCGTTGGAATACGTATACTTATTTAAACTATGCCAAGTAACATTATCATACGTTAATAACATATAATAGCCTCTCCAACCCACATTCCTGCCTTCCTTTCTGCAGATTCTGGCTCCCCAGGATCCTGGGGTGCTAGCCATGCCCCGGCCACAGGACAGGTGTCCAATGTGGATCTCTAGCCCTAAAGCAGGCAGTCCCCAGGGCCTTAGGTACTCCTCATACAGGAAGGAAAGGTAACAACCTGAATGGTCTAAAATCCATGCATCTCTGAGCATTATGGTACTGGGAATGTCAGGCCCAGGCAGCACTTTGGGCGGCAATGATTTGCTTTAATAAAGGGCCACATGAAGCAAAACAAATGAACTCCACAAGGAACCTAGCCAAGTCACAGGCAAGCTGGCATCTCTGTATTTTCAAGGTTATTTGGGGAAAGCCCCTGAACTAGGAAGTCTGAACATGCCTCAAGGGCTGGCACTGTCCACAGACCCTGAAGGATTCCACTAACAGCCCCTTGCTCCTGAGGGCACCCAGTTCAGGGAATGCTCTGCAATGCAGCACCTGCTCTACCCTGACAAAGCAGGAGGCCTTCAGCCCATGGGAATTCCACACATCCTTCCAAGCTTTCAAAACTTCCAGGCTCTACACACTTTTTCTCTTAAGGCCTAAGGGCAAAGCAGGTTATAAAAGTTACTCCTGAGAGATGCTGCCCCTATGACAAGCCAGGACTCTTCCTATAACAGCAGATGATCTGACAAGAAGCCCCATCTCCAGGAGTCCTTGGCTGAACTCCAGCTCCAGCTAGGCTGAGGCTTGACCCAACCTCAGCCTCAGTTTTCTCATCTGCAAAAAGAAGAAAATGATGCCATCACTTGCCACAATCACAGGGCCAGGCGCACATTGGATTCTCTGTGGGTGCTGGTTCCCCGCACACTCCTGGGCTGAGAGAGGACCCAGTATGTATTGTGAGGCATCTGCACTGACAGGTCCAGGGTCCACTCCCAGTCTTCCTTCTGGCCTTGGACCCAGCATACACTGTGGCCATTTCTCCCTGTTCATCCCCCAAAGCAGAAGCTCAAAGCATCAAAGGGAAGTGGGGAGGCCACAGGAAGGGGAAGCCAGGATCCTTCCTACAGGGGAACAAAGCCCAGGGACCCTCAGGGACTTGCTTGCCTCTTAAGACCTATCTGCCAGGAGTGGATGAAAACCCTGAGGGGTGTGGGGTAGAGGAGAACTTGCTGCAGGGACAACCCAAAGACCAGCATCCAGCTCTTCAGTCTCATACAGGGGTGCTCCATCCTGATACATTTGCACATGAGATTCTCACTAACCTTAGAGATACTCATAGGAAGATTTCTGCCCTAGCTGTCTCCCATCCAAGTACTAACCAGGCCCGACCCTGCGTAGCTTCTGAGATCAGACGAGATTGGGCACGTTCAGGATGGTATGGCCATAGACTCTGCCCTAGCCGTACCACCTACAACTAACCCTTAATGGCTGCTACACTAGGAATGGCAGACAAGAGGCAGGAATCAGAGCTCTTGTGAGCTGCTCATCAGTGCCAGCACATATGTTTGGGTGACAGGCTGGTCCAGGCCATGGAACTCCCCCAGGGTTTCAGGTCACTCAGCCAAAATACCAACACTGTCTTTGAGTTGGGGGAGGCAAGGCCTGCTGGCCTTATGAAGCAGCCACCTTGGAAAGAAGTCTTCAGGCTGTTAGTGGGAACACTCATAGGAGGCAGAAACTGCAGGAGGAAGGCTGAAGATCATAGGCTCTAGCTCACAGGCTCACATAGAAATAGCCAGAAATCCTTCAGCAACCCTCAGAAAGGACACGCTTCTGAGATGGAAGGCAAGCCCACCAGTGAGGAAAACAAGATCTCCAATAGCCACACACGGAGTTTTAGAACTCTTGATCCAGGGGAGCCTAGGTGGCTCAGTCAAACATCTGACTTCAGCTCACATCATGATCTCACGATTCTTGAGTTCGAATCTGACATCATTGTTCTGCACTGCGTAGCATGGAGCCTGCTTGAGATTCTCACTTTCCCCTCTCCCTCTGCTCTTCCCCTGCTTGCACTTTCTCTTAAAATAAATAAATAAACTTAAAAAATAATAATAAAAAAAAGAAGTATTGATCCATAAAGTGCATCCAAAAACATTAAGAATCAAAACCACAAAACTTGGGCAGACCCATATGGAGTTCCAAAGGTTACCCAGCAATGCCCACAATGAACCACCACAACCAATGACTGGGGAACTGCCAAATATGAAGGTTCTGGCCACTCTTTAGTCTACACTAACAGATGACTAGTAACTGACTCCCTGTTCAGCTCTGGGACACTGTCTCCAACTGTTTCGCTGGTGCCCTCTCTCACACAGAACGTCAAACATCAAGTTTGATAAAGATACAGCACCTGTTCTAAACACCATGCAACACAAGTAACATCTCTCACCCCAAATTAGTATCCTTCAAAACCTGGAGAGAGAGCAAAGGGCAGAGGAACTTCCAGTACTTAATCCCTTACTCAAAAAGCAAGTTTCTAATACCAAAACCAGATAAAGCCACCACACAAAAAGAGAGAACTATATAGGCTAATATCTCTGATAAACATAGATGCAAAAACCCCCAAGAAAATACTAGCAAACTGAATCCAACAATACATTAGAAAAGTTCACCACAATCACCCAGGATGCAAAGGTAGTTCAATATTCTCAAATTAATCAATGTGATATGTCACAGCAATAAAAGAAAAGATAAAAACCACATGATCATTTCAACAGATGCAGAAAAAGCATGTGACAAAATACAACATCCATTCATGATAAAAACCCTCAACATTCTATTTTTTTTAATATGAAATTTACTGCCAAATTGGTTTCCATACAACACCCCAAAAACCCTCAACATTCTTGATAGAAACCCTCAACAAAGTAGGTCTAAATGGAACATAACCTCAGCATAATACAGGTCTTAATACGAAAAACCCACAGCAAACATCATATTCAATGGAGAAAAACTGAGAGCTTTTCTCCTAAAGTCAGGAACAAGACAAGGATGCCTACTCTCACAATTTTTATTCAACATTGTACTGGAAGTCCTACCCACAGCAATCAGACAACAAAAAGAGGGGGCATCTGGGTGGCTCAGTCGGTTAAGCATCTGACTTCGATGCGGGTCATGATCTCACAGTCTGTGGGTTTGAGCCCCACACTGAGCTCTGTGCTGATAGCTCAGAGCCTGGAGCCTGCTTTGGATTCTGTCTGTCTGTCTCTCTCTGCCCCTCCCCCACTCACACTCTTTCTCTCTCAGAAATAAACATTAAAAAATATTTTTTTTAATTTTTTTTTTAACATTTATTTATTTTTGAGACAGAGAGAGACAGAGCATGAACGGGGGAGGGTCAGAGAGAGGGAGACACAGAATCTGAAACAGGCTCCAGGCTCTGAGCTGTCAGCACAGAGCCCGACGTGGGGCTCGAACTCACGGACCGCGAGATCATGACCTGAGCTGAAGTCGGCCGCTTAACTGACTGAGCCACCCAGGCGCCCCTAAAAAATATTTTTTTAAAAAGACAACAAAAAGAAAAAAAATTTTTCACTATTTGCAGATGACACGATACTACAGAAAACCCTGAAGACTCCACCAAAAACTACTAGAACTGATAAATGAATTCAGTAAAGTCACAGGATACAAAATCAGTGTAGAGAAATCTGTTGCGTTCCTTCCTGTACACTAATAATGAAGCAGAATGAAGAGAAATTAAGAAAACACAATCCTGTTTGGGCACCTGGGCAGTTCAGTCGTTTGAGCATCTGTCTTCAGCTCAGGTCACGATCTCATGGTTTGTGAGTTCAAGCCCCATATCGGGCTGGCTGCTGTCAGCGCAGAGCCCGCTTTGGATCTTCTGTCCCGCTTTTTATCTGCCCCTCCCCGACTTATGCTCTCTCAAAAATAAGTAAAAAAATGTTATTAAAAAAAAATCCTATTTACAATTGTACCCAAAATAATAAAATATCTAGGAATAAACTTAACCGAGATCAAAGACCTGTACTCTGAAAATTATAAAACATTGATGAAAGAAACTGCGGACAACACAAAGAAATGGAAAGACATTCCATGCTCACAGATTAGAAGGACAAACATCATTAAAATGTCTGTACAACCCAAAGCAATCTACAGATTTAATGCAATTCCTTTCAAAAGACCAACAGCATTTTTCATGGAACTAGAACAAACAATCCTAAAATCTGTATGGAACCACATAAGACCCTGAACACCAAAGCAACCTTGAAAAAGAAAAGCAAAGTGGAGGCATCACAATTCTTGAGTTACATTACAAAGCTGTAGTAATCAAACAGTGTAGTACTGGCATAAAAACAGACACATAGATCAATGGAACAAAACAGAAAACCCAGAAATAAACCCACAATTATATGGTCAATTAATCTTCGACAAAAAGAAAGAATATCCAGTGGGAAAAAGACAGTCTCTTCAACAAATGGTATTAGGAAAACTGGTCATCTACATACAAAAAAATGAAGCTAGACCACCTTCTTATACCATACACAAAAATAAACTCAAAATGGATTAAAGACCTAAATGTAAGACCTGAAACCATAAAAATCCTAGAAGTGAGCCCAGGTAGTAATTTATGACATTAGCTGTAGCAATATTTTTCTAGATATGTCTCCTGAGGCAAGGGAAACAAAGCAAAAATAAACTATTGGAACTACATCAAAATAAAAAGCTTCTACACAGTGAAGGAAATAATAAAACTAAAAGGCAACCTACTGAATGGGAGAAGATATACACAAATGACATATCTGATAAACGGTTAGCATCTAAAATGTAAAAAGAAACTTATACAACTCAACACCCAAAAAACAAATAATCCAATTTAAAAAAGGGCAGAAGAGATGAACACATATTTCTTCAAAGAAGACATCCAGATGGCCATCAGACAAATGCTCAACATCACTCATCATCAGGGAAATACAAATCAAAACTAAATTGAGGTATCGCTTCATACCTGTTAGAATGGCTAAAATCAAAAACACAAAAACAAGTATTGGTGAGGATGTGGAGAAAAAGGAAACCTCGTGCACTGTTGGTGGAAATGCAAACTGGTGCAGCCACTCTGAAAAACAGTATGGAGGTTCCTCAAAAAGTTAAAAATAGGGGCGCCCAGGTGGCGTAGTCAGTTAAGCATCCAACTCTTGACTTCTGCTCAGGTCATGATCTCACGGTTTGTGAGTTTGAGCCCCAAATTGGGCTCTGTGCTGATGGTGCAGAGCCTGCTTGGGATTCTGTCTCTCCTTCTCTCTGCCCCTCCCCTGCTTGTGCACTTCCCACACCCCCTCCCTCACCTCAAAATAAATAAATAAACATTAAAAAAAATTTTTTTTAAGTTAAAAATAAAACTACTCTACAATCCAGTAATTGCATTACTTGGTATTTACCCCAAAAAATACAAAAACACTAATTCAAAGGGATATATGCACTCCTAGGTTTATTGCAGCATTATTTACAATAGCCAAATTATGGAAGCAGCCCAAGTGTCCATCAATAGAAGAACAGATAAAGAAGTGGCGTATCTATACAATGGACCATCTTGGCATTTGCAACGACATGGAGGGAGCTAACGAGTATAATGCTAAGTGAAATAAGTCAGTCAGAGAAAGACAAAGACCATATGAAATCACATATGTGGCATTTAACCAACAAAACAAAGGAAAAAAGAGAGAGAGGCAAACCAAGACACAAACTCTTAACTATGGAGAACGGATGGTTACCAGAGGGGAGGTGGGTGGGTAAAACCAGTGATAGGGATTAAAGAGTAACACTTTGTGATGAGCTCTGAGTAATGTATAGAAGTGTTGAATCACTATATCATACACCTGAAACTAATATAACACTGTATGATAACTACTGGAAGAAAAATTAAAAACTTAAACAAACAAGTTTCCACCCACAGTATGTGCCAGCCAGTTAGGCATAGTTGAAAGGCAAAACTAAAGAACTAGACTCTCACTAGAGCCTAATTAATTATGACCACTCGCTTCAGAAACCAAGAAAACCTAAGCTTTATCATTCAGAACCCACAAGGTGTTACGTTACCTATGTAGGAGTTGTAGGACTTACATGGCAAAGACTTCAGAAAGATGGGTAAGCACTGTTACCCCAGGGTGAGGTGACTCTGGCCAGCCAAGAGGGATCTAGGGAATTATGATTGAGAAACCTGCATCTGGAAAAAATTCCCTCACATTACAAACTTTTAGGAGGGTCCTTTGGGCCCTAAGTGGTGGCACCTTCCAACCAACACTTCTAGACAGGACAGCCCCAGGAGTTCAGGCTGGGACCTTCCCTGCATCCCCCACAGATGCCAGAGGGTCTTCTCAGTGGTCCATTTCAAAGTGGTACAGACTGCTGCCCTGGGACACCCCACTCCTTAGGCCTCTAGCAGCCTTTCCTGGCAAAGTCCCTGCTTCCCTCAGACCTGGTCACTGGCTCTTGACATTTCAACTCCCCATTCCTCAGGCTAGTTGCAAGGCTGGGCCAACCCGGAGCCATCTGTGGCTGGGTACCGTATGCAATACCTTGGAGGCACTTGCACATGAGCTGGTCAAGGCATCTTTTGGGCAGGCCTACAGTGTGGGCTCCTCTGCTTAGGGAGATAGGAAATGGTTCCTCTGATGGAGTCTGAGCCTCCAGTTAAGTTTCAGAGGCCCCCATGGTGCTGATTCACATCAGAGTGATCCTGTGTCTCGGCCATGAACTATAACAAATCTACTCTGTGGCCAAGTTCAGCCACAGTCACATGTGGACAGTCACATGGATGGGCTGCAGGGAGATGGCACAGGTCAACAGGAAGAGCCTCTGGCTTGAGGTCAAAGAGCCAAAACTTTGTCCCCACATAAGGTGAGCAACCATAGTGGAAGTGGGTGCGAGGGGCCTTTGCTTTGCTGAGTAAAGCAGAGCCATACCCATGAAAGACAATCATTGATCCTGCTGCTAGACATGCAAGCTTCAAACCAACACATGGCTCTTGCCACAAAGGCCACAGGATCACATTCTGAACACAACCTGTTCAGCTCAGCCAGTGCCCCTCAGGTCTGAATTATGAAGCATTTTATTTGATGTTAACTGTTCCCATCTAAAAACAAAATTAATCTCTTTTCCCCAAAAGTAAGGAAGAGCTTAGCATAGTTACAGCCATTAATAAAATGCTCAGAATCAGTTCCTCAATCCCAATGTTATCTATTTTTACTTTGTCATGTTCTTTCAGCCCTTGTCAGTAAATTTTTTTTTTAAACATAGAAGTCTACATTTCAGTAAGTATTTGAGTTGATGCATCTGGGCAAATGTCATTCTTCAACCCACCCCCAAAGATGCCTTCCCTCGCCAACCCGCATTTCCCGGTGTGCTGTGCTCACAAGAGGTCCATTCAGAGCCAGGGAACACCCACTCCAGGCAGGAAGAAACTGCAGTTCATCTCATGCAGGCGGGGTTGCCACAAAGCTCTCAAGCATCCAAAGAAACGGTCCTTTCATGAGTTCCCCTTCCTGGCCAAAAAAGAGTACCCATTGTTCTCAGGGGAACAATTGGGGGCCCATGCCAGCAGCTGAGAGCACAGTCCCAGGAAGGGCTGCTCCCAGTCTGCAGACATCTTGGGTTGAGGGAAAGTCCACATTGTCTCCAGGCAAGGAGGATAAGGGCAAGCAGGAATGAAAAGCCAACCTTGCAGGCTCTACCAAAATGAGACATCTGAGGGGGCTCTGAAGGGGCAGCCAATCATTCTGAGACACAAAAGATGTCTCTCCTGACCACCCTAGAAAGGAGTGGTAAGAGCATCTCTCGGCACATCATCAGCTTTCTCAGCCCGTCCCTCGCTCACTCAAGTCAGAGGAGAGGTACCTGCAGGGAGCTGGCACCAATCCTGAGGGAGGCAAGAGTCGAGACAGGTAACTTACACTGTGGCCAGCTCGGGACAGCCAATGATCTATCCAACAAAGGCCAAGCTGGCTTCTGTGGGACCCATTCCCACAAACCCTGATGAAGACGGAGGGTGCTGCTCTAGGGTTCACAGGCAGCTGTGAGAGCAAAGGACAGTCAACCTGGGGTGAGCTTTGCATACAGGTATCCAGAGTGGTCCAAGAGAGCACATGCAAAGACCACCTGCTTTAGAGTGTCCTAAGCCCACAGGAGAGAAGAGAGCTCCAAGGCACAAGTCTCTCCAGAAGGTCATGCTGGCCACTGGGCCTGGAGGCAGCTCAGAGCCCCTTCTTGCATTATCAGGTCAATGGAATAGATCTGGGAATTAAGTTGAGGTCAATAGCAGCAAATCAATTCTTGAGGCAGAGCTACAGAACAGCAGGAGAAGCAATGGGTGCAGGCCAAGCTGAAACCGGACAAGGGTTGTCTGGACATTAAAAAGTATCAGATGTGGGGCAAAGCAGAGAGTCTAGGACCTCAAGGCTACCTCCTCCAGACAGGTGGGTCCCCTCTTCTTTTACCTTTCTGCCTGGTGTGTAAAGTACAGGGAAGCCCTTGCTTTGGGAAGCTGATGTCACCTGAGGGGCACGCTTGGCTGATGTGAAGCAGTACAAACCTCTGCTGTGACTTCTAGAGTTGCCACAAACTTCTGAAATAGTCAGCATACCCACACAGGTTTGACACACACAGGTCAAACAAGACTTGGGCAGGCGGCCAGGGCAGCTCACTTAGAATGTGACGGACTTTCTATCCCTTCAATAGACTATTGCTTAATCTACTGCGAGCACTGAATTAGTCCACCACCAATCCCCATGCATATCCCCTGACTAGTCACAGCAAATATGACAACCACACTATCAAATCTCATCAGATTGCAGGACAGGCCCCTGTTCTGCCTTTGAGTCCTCATTAGGCAATTTGGCCACATCCAAAATGGCTGGAAGACCAACCCTCACCTGAGAACCCCACATGAGGCTTGGACAAGCTTAGTCTCATAGGCTTTGACAATCCAAAGGAGATTTACAGTCACTGAAGGGAAAAGAGAGAGAAAGAGAGGAGACCAGAGGCCAGATCATGTGGGGTTTGATCCTAAGTGCAGCTCAGTAATGGTTGGGGGAAGGGGAGATGTTTGCAGATTCAAGCTTTACAAAGATAAGGACATCTCTCTTGCCTCAGTGTGGAAAACAGACGAAAGGGTCAAGATCAGAGGGAGACAGCCTGGGAAGAAATAAGTGGTAGCTTGGATGATGGTAATAGTGATGGATATAATTTGGAGGTCACCCCAAGAACATTCCTTGGGACCAAGATCTGAAATATTCCTCACATACATAAGAATACTGGGCAAGTCATGGTGCCTGGGTGGCTCAGTCGGTTGAGCATCCAACTTTGGCTCAGGTCATGATCTCATGGTTCGTAAGTTCAAGTCCAAAGCCATTCCAATTCAAATCCTCTGTCCCCCTCTCTGTCCCTATCCCAAAGATAAATAAACATAAAAAAAAAAAATTAAAGGGGTGCCTGGGTGGCTCAGTCGGTGAAGTATCCGACTTCAACTCAGGTCATGATCTCACAGTTTGTGAGTTTGAGCCCCACATCGGGCTCTGTACTGACAGCTCAGAGCCTGAAGCCTGTTTTGGATTCTGTGTCTCCCTCTGTCTCTGCCCCTCCCCTGCTCATTCTCTCTCTCTCCCTCTCTCTCAAAAATGAATAAACATTAAACATTTTTTAATTAAAAATAAATAAAAGCCACATTCCCGAAGAATACATTTTTTTAAATCGCTTGTTTTTGTTTTGATTTTAGAGACAGAGAGAGTGCAAGCACGGGGGGTGGGAGGGAGGCGGGTAGAGAAAGACAGAGAGAGAGAACTTAAGCAGGATTCACGCTCAGCGCCGAGGCCAACATGGGCTTGATTCCACCATCCTGGGATCATGACCTTAGCAGAAATCAAGCATTGGATGCTCAACTAACTGAGCCCCCCCCAGGTGCCCCTACAACACACATTTATAGATCATTGTTATAATAAGAAAAAAAAACTCAACTTTTTTTTTTTTCAATGTTTATTTATTTTTGAGAGACAGAGAGAGTGTGTGAGCAGGGAAGGGGCAGAGAGAAAGGGAGACATAGAATTCAAAGCAGGCTCCAGGCTCTAAGCTGTCAGCACAGAGCCTGATGCGGAGCTCAAACCCATGAACCGTGAGATCATGACCTCGACCAAAGTCAGATGCCCAAGCGACTGAGCCACCCAGGCACCCCTCAACTCTTTTTATATAAAGATTTATCAATCTTGTTTTACATACAGGGAAATGGAAGCTCCAGAGATGAAGTCAGGCTTTCTGATCTGATTTCCCACCCCACACAGCTCTGATGGTAGAAGAATCACACATTTTCATCTGTTCTTCCACAGGCTAATCAGCTACTAAATGGTCTGCTTTCTACAAATAAATGTGCTCAGATAAAATCCTGTTTTCCCAGTAAAATTTCTTTACTCCCCTGATGAATAAGCCTGTTAAATGTCTCTCTGCCAGATACAGCAAATACCCAGCTCACTATATTGATTCAAGGTACCTCTCGTCAAAACTAATGCATGTCAAACATTCTAATGGCCACTGAACAAGGGCAACCACTGCAGGGTTTGGATATTCAAAAGCTCAAACTTGAAGTTGGGCAAGGACTGTACTTCCAAAACTGCCACTCTTCTTTTTCTAATGGTCAAACTAGCTTGTGGCTTCCAGAGGCATTACAAAGATTACATGGAAATCTTCTGCAAATTAGAAAGAGCTCTGTGCAAGTAAGCTAGGATCTTCAGAAATATGACCACCTTTGAGATCACAAGGCCCACCCTGGGAACAAGCCATGAGCTAAAGAGAAGGGGGCCAACAGGGAAAAGGAAAGGAGCACAAAGAAGGTGCAGGTAAGGAGTGAGTCTGCCCAGATTCAAGGGAAAGGGGCACAGACTCACCTCTCAATGGAAAGAGTGGCCATAGCATTTGTGACCATGTCTAATCTAGATGCCTGGGGCTTATGGGTCACAGAGGGGAAAGAGGATAAGGACCCACCAAAGGCTGTGTGTGCTTTGACCAATGAGTACAATGGAAGTGTTGTTATGCAAGTTACCAAGCCAGCTTCCACTTCCTGTTTCTTGGAATACCCAATCTTGGAACCCAGTTATTGTGCTGTAAGGAAATCCAAGCAGCCCATGAAAAGGTCTACATGGAGAGGAACCTAGGACCCTAACCAACAGCCCCAGCTAAGCTCCCTGTCAACAGGCAGCACCAACTTGCCAGCCATTAATAAACCATCTTAGGAGGCACTGGGTGGCTCAGTCAGTTAAGTGACTTCGGCTCAGGTCATGATCTCGTGGTTTGTGAGTTTGAGCCCTGCATCGGGCTCTCTTGCTGTCAACACAGAGCCCTCTTTGGATCCTCTGTCTCCCTCTCTCTGCCCCTCCCCAGCTCTTGCACACACACTCTCTCTCAAAAATAAATAAGCATTAAAAAAAAAACAAAAAAACCCAACATCTTGGAAATGGATCCTCCAGCTCCAGATGAGCCATTCTAGCTAGTGCCATGTGAAGCAGAAATGAGGTTCCCAGATGAGTTCTGAATCCTGGAATTCCTGGCCACAAAATTGTGAGCAAAACAAACTGGTTGAGCGTCCAACTCTTGCTTTCGGCTCAGGTCATGATCCCAGGGTCATGGGATTGAGTCCCACACCAGGCTCCTGACTGAACATGGAGCCTGCTTAAGATTCTCTCTCTTCTTCTCCCTCTGCCCCTCCCCAGCACATGTGCTCGCTCTCTCTCAAATAAAAATAAAAACTTTAAAAAGAAAATAGGTTCAAATCATTTAACAGTTATTTCTTGGGTTTAATCCCATGGTTAGTGACAGGAGACCTCTGCCTACACACAAAGCTCTTCCATCAAATCCTAACCTGATGACCAAGAATCTTCCAAACCACAGATGCAAAGGCTTTTTAATGGTAACACCTTCAAAATGAGAGCAAGAATAAAAGTTTAGGATGCTATTCTAGGATATCTGGGAACCCTCTTATAAACATCAGTGGTTGTCCCTCTCTTAAGGTAACTGCACAGGTCCTAGAAGAACTGAGCTCAGAGTTGCTGGAGCTTAGAATGGAAAACTAAAACTAAAAAAACAAAAAACAACTAAAATGCAGATGAGAATTCTCCCTCATTTACGTAAGTTTTATATCCAATCTCACCTTGATGAGTTCTCCATTGGAAGCAATTAAATCCATTGGAATGGTCACTCGAAATGAGCGCCCAACGACAGCCGTGCCATCAGGAATGCCCACCACTGTGGGAACAGCCTCGTGAAGGTCTGAAAGCACTGAGTGCATGGACGCCTCAAGCTGGTTCTCCCAGTCCCTGCTGGCCTCCGAAGGCCAATGGGACTGAGCCACGGCCACAGTGAGCAGAAGAAGAAAGGTCCTCCCCCAGAGGGGGAGCAGCAGCGAGAGGCCCGAAGACATCCTCATCCGAGCCTGAGATTGCTCAAGCCAACAGTTTCACTAAGAAAGGAGGCAAGTGATGTGGTCCCAGAGCTGGGTCCTCACCGCCCTCTGCACACCGGCTCCATCCCAGGGCCTGAAAGAGAAGAAGAGTAGACTCAGACTTTAGCAAACCCCATGGTTTCAAAGTTGTACACAGGCAGTTACTACCCTTTAAGTGTTCTTGCCAAAAATATCTACCCTGACTTGGATCAAGTCTCACCCTGTGCTGCCCAGTTCAAAGGCATCAGCAACATGTGGCCACTGAGCACTAGAAATGTGGCTGGCCCAGTAAAATACATACTGGGTTTTTAAAAGTTAGCATAGCAGCACCTGGGTGGCTCAATTGGTTGAGTGTCTGACTCTCGATTTCAGCTCAGGTAATAATCTCCCAGTATTGTGAGTTCGAGCCCCATGTCGTGATAGCACGGAGCCTGCTTGGGATTCTCTCTCTCCCTCTCTGCCCCTCCCCCGCTGTGTGTGTGCTCGCTCTCTCAAAATAAGTAAACTTTAAAAAATAAAGAAAATAATGAATATTAATAAATGATAAATAATAAAGAAATGTGGAAAATGAAACACATTACTGAAATAAATCCCATCTTCTTTTGTTTATTTGAGAGAGACAGGGAGTGTGCACATGCACATGTGCGAGCAGGGAAGGGGAGAGAGAAAATGGAGAGAGAGAATCCCAAGTGGGCTCCATGCTGTCAGTGCAAAGCCCCACGCAGGGCTCGATCTCACAAACCATGAGATTAAGACCTGAGTCGATACCCAGAGTGGGACGCTTAACCAACTGAGCCACCCAGGCATCCCCCAATTGCATCTTCTTATTTAAACATATTTTTTTCGGGGCACCTGGGTGGCTCAGTCGGGTAAGTGTCCAACTTCGGCTCAGGTCATGATCTCGCGGTTCACGAGTTCAAGCTCCACATCAGGCTCTGTGCTGACAGCTCAGAGCCTGGAGCCTGCTTCAGATTCTGTGTCTCCCTCTCTCTCTGACCCTCCCCCCCGTTCATGCTCTGTCTCTCTCTGTCTCAAAAATAAATAAACATTAAAAAAATTTTTTTTAATAAACATTTTTTTCATGTGGCTACCAGAACATATTAAATCACGTGTGTGGTTCACATCGTGTATACTGCTGTTGGGCAATGCTGCTCTAGACCTAACTCCCTGTTTACAGCAAACACAGGAGTCATGAAGACACAATCAGACAAGTCTAGAATGTGGACCTTCTACAAGATAACTGGCTTGGTCTGTCCAAATGCTGATACCCCTAAACACAAGGGGGCTGTTCTAGATTTAGGAACAGAAACCAGATGTAGAGTGTGCATCTTGACTGGATCTGAATTTACTTAAAACAAAAAAATTTTTTTTAACCCCAAAAAACAGAAAACACACAAGCCCAGCTTCAAAAGGAGCAATTGGGAATTGCGTCGCTGGGCTGGAGACTGGATTTATTGTTAATGTTCTTAGGTGAGACAATGGTGGGGTGGTTCTATAAGAGACTGTCCTCAATTTTGAAGGATTTACGGCTGAAGTATCAAAAATCTCTGCAATTTACTTTGAAATGTTTCAAGGGAAAAAAAATGCTGTGTGTGTATGTGGAGATCAAACAATGTGGCAAATGTAACAATTATTACATCTTAAAACAATGCTTTTGAAGAGACTAAAAAAACCAAAAACCAAAAAACAAGAATTTGCACAGACAAGTTCAGCAACTGCCCACTCCTCACACCCCAAACACTAATCATAGGATTTGTTTATCAAAAACGTATTTGCAAACTCCGTGCCCCTAAACAAAACTTATTTGGCCTCTTGCCCCCCACCCCCAAAAGAGAAATTAGAACCCTGCACATTGTCCCTCAAACCCCTCACCCACTTCAGTGCAGACAGCTCAGAACATTTGCTCCAAGGCTGACAGCCACATAGATGCACTGTGGGACTTGCTGGGTGTCCTCAAGGTGACCACAGTCATAACAAGCAATTTCCCATTCTAGAAAAAAATTAAGCCCTGCCCTGAGCCAAGCGGCCCAGGGGCTACATAATGTTTTCTGACCAGGATAATACAAAGTAAATAGTATTACTTTAAAAAAAAAAAAGGCCACTGAAATGGGCAGTGTGTACTGTGAAGTCAATCAAATCCAAACCAATTCCAACAGTTTGGGTTTTTTGTGTTTTGTTTGTGTTGTTACGGATTTTGCCATTCCCATTCTTACTTTGTTTTTGAACTAAAATTCATGAGAGCCAAAATCCAAGTAAAACAATTTTGAAGGCTGGGAGTCCTAACCTACCAAACAAAGACTTATCATAAAGCTACTGTATTTAAAGCAGTATTATAGCGGCAGAGTAGAAGTGGACTCTGAAACTAGAGGGAAAGCCCAAAATCAGCTTGCAAAGGAGCTGTTCAAATGACCAGTGGTCATTTATGTAGAAAACCAAATACAGTTAGGTCCTCTCTCCCTTCTCCATCGTAAATAAGATAAATCCCAGGTGGATTACATACACAAATGTAAAAAAGGAGAACTTTAAAAATTTTACAATATAGTGAAATAAATGTCAGGATAAAGAATGATTACATTTAACAAGACATTAAAAAACAAAGCATAAAAGAAAAAAACTGTACTACCACTTCTAAGAATTATGAGATAGATGTATTTTTTCCCCTCATTTCCCACTAAACACAACAAAAAATCCTAGACAGTATATATAAAATAAACATCAGACTCTAAAAAGTTAAGAGAAGAAGGCAGACCAATGAGGGACCCCAGGACTCAAGGAAAGACACAGTGGTGAGTTCCCTGGGTTTTCTTTTTGCCTCATATATCCCAGAATTGAAGCTGAAGAGGCTGGCAACCTAGAAATGCCAACAGATGACACAAAAAACAGCCCCAACAAAAGTCTGCTCTCTTTAGCCAAAGGAGCAGGAAGGGAGTAGCCTAGCAAGACAGAAAACATTTAGACAATAAAGGCTCTATTCTGGCCAAACACCACAGAAAAAAACTGTGGCCCCACTCCCACCCGTGCCAGTAAAGGCCAAGTGGAGAGCCTAAGACTTCCACCCTCATGATGCTGTAATAAGGCTCCCTAATATCCCCACTGGGGCAGTGTCAAGAGCAGGCCAAGTAAGGAGCTGGGACTTTCATCCCCACTGGCCAGTTAACAATGCACCACCCCTCCTACTTCTCTAGTCCCTAGGTTTCAATGGAAACCAAACCAAGATTTCTATGCCCATCCAAGCAATATAACAGGAGTGTCTCCCCCTACCTGCAGGGATGGTGCCAGAACTTTCACCAGTGCTCAGTGGTAAAGAGGCCTAAGGAACTAGAATTCCCACCCCCACCCAACAGTTAAAAAGGACTTTACCAGTCCTCAGGTGTCGAAAAAGGCTGAGTGGGGCAAACAAACAAAAAGCAGACTCTTAAATATAGAGAACTGACAGTTGCCAGAGGGGAAGTAAGTGGAGGAATGAGGAAAATAGATAAAGGTGATTAAGAGGTACAAACTTCCAGTTTATAAAATAAATAAGCCATGGAGATAAAAAGTACAGCATAGGGAATATAGTCAATAATACTGTAATAATGTATGGTGACTACACTTATTGTGGTGAGCACTGAGGAAGGTATACAATTGTTGAATCACTATATTGTATGCCTGAAACTAACAGAACACTGTATGTTAGTTAATTATACTTCAGTTAAAAAAAAAAAAAAAAAGGTGATTGGGTGGCTCAGTCGGTTAAGCGTCCCGACTTCCGCTCAGGTCATGATTTCACAGCTCATGAGTTCGAGCCCCACGACTTCCGCTCAGGTCATGATCTCACAGCTCGTGAGTTTGAGCCCCACGTCGGGCTCCATGCTGACAGCTCAGAGCCTGGAGCCTGCTTCAGATTCTGTGTCTCCCTCTCTCTCTGCCCCTCCCCTGCTCACATCTTTCTCAAAAATAAATAAAAAGTTAAAAAAAAAAAAAGGTGAGTAAGGAACCTGGACTTCTACCTCTACTTTCCAGTAATGAGGCAGTACACCTCCCTTACCCTCCCCTGTCAGCAGCAGAGTAGAAGTGGACTGAGGAACTAGAGGGAAAGCCCAAAATCAGCTTGCAAAGGAGCTGTTCAAAGGCACCCAGACCAGTGGTCATTCACGTAGAAAACCAAATACAATTAGGGTCCTCTCTCCCTTCTCCATCATAAATAAGATAAATCCTAGAGTATCCGAAAAAGCCAGGTCATGGGGTGTCTAGGTGGCTCAGTCAGTTAAGCATCCACCTCTTGATTTTGGCTCAGGTCATGATCCCAGGATCATGGGATTGAGCCCCAATCAGGCTCCACACTTAGAGTGGAGCCTGCTTAAGATTCTCTCTCTACCTCTGCCCCTCACCCCACTTGTGCTCTCTCTCTCTCTCTGAAAAAAAAAAAAATAGAAAAAAACAACAACGACAAAAGGCCAGGCAAAACAGAACTAGAGTTGCAGAACAAAATACAAAATTGTGGGGTTCCTTACTCAGGTAATGGAACTGACTCAGGTAATGATCTCATAGTTTGTGGGACCAAGTCCCAGGTCGGACTCTGCGCTGGCAGTGTGGAGCCTGCTTGGAATTCTCTCTCTCCCTCTTTGTCCTTCCTCTGTGTGTGAACGCACGCGCGCGCGCGCGCACACACACACACACACACACACACACACACACACACCCAGCCTCTCTCAAAAATGAATAAACATTGGGGCGCCTGGGTGGCTCAGTCAGTTAAGCGTCCAACTTCGGCTCAGGTCACGATCTCGCGGTCCATGAGTTCGAGCCCCGCGTCGGGCTCTGGGCTGATGGCTCGGAGCCTGGAGCCTGCTTCCGAATCTGTGTCTCCCTCTCTCTCTGCCCCTCCCCCGTTCATGCTCTGTCTCTCTCTGTCTCAAAAATAAATAAACGTTAAAAAAAATGTTTTTTAAATAAATAAATAAGCATTAAAAAAAAAAAAGGAGGGAACCTGAGTAGCTCAGTCGGTTAAGTGTCTGACTTTGGCTCAGGTCATGATCTCACAATTTGTGAATTACAGCCCCGTATCAGGCTCTGTGCTGACAGCTCAGAGCCTGGAGCCCGCTCCAGATTCTGTGTCTCCCTCTCTCTCTGCCCCTCCGCCACTTGCACTCTGTCTCTTGCGCTGTCTCAAAAATAAATAAACATTAAAAAAAATTAAAAAAAAAAAGAATCTTGACCTAGGGAGATTACCCAGGTGGACCTTTTTTTTTTTTTTTTAATTTACTTTCTTTTGAGAGTGAGAGTGCGACCAGGGGAGGGGCAGACAGAGAAGGGAAGAGAGGATCCAAATGGGGCTCTGCACTGACAACAGCAAGCCCAATGTGGGGCTCAAACTCACAAACTGAGATCAGGACCTGACCCAATGTGGGACGTTCAACCAACTGAGCCACCCAGGCACCCGCCCAGGTGGACCTTAAATCCAACCACAATTGTCATTATAAGAGAGAGGCAGAGCAAGACTATACACACCACAGAGGGAGAAGGAGATGTGAAAATTGAGGAAGAGAAGATTGGAGTGATGTGGCCACAAGCCAAGGAATACCAGCAGCTACCAGAAAATAGAATAGACAAGGAATAAACTCATCTCCAGAGTCCACAGACAGAGCACAGCCCTTGCCAACTCCTTGATTTTGGACTTCTGGTCTCCAGAGTTGTGAGAAAATAAATGTATATTACCTAAGCCACTAAGGTTGTGGTAATTGTTTACAGTAGCCCTAGGAAACTAATTTAAGGTTTAATGAAATCCCTATCAAAATTCTAGAAAGAAATTTTGTAGACATAGACAAGACTATTCTCAAATTTATATGGAGAGGCAAAGGAGCTATACAGCCAAAAATAATTTTGAAAAAGAAGAAAAAAGAAGAATTATTCTACCTAATATCAAAACTTAGCTAGTTACAAAAATCAAGACTGTTATTAGTGGAGGGACTAACATAAATCAATGGAACAGAATTGAGAACCCAGAAATAGATTGATTGATTATTTATTTATTTATTTATTTATTTATTTATTTTAGATTGAGAGAGAGAGAGAGAGAGAGAGAGAGAGAGAGAGAGAGAGAATATCCCAAGCAGACTCCATGCTCAGCACAGAACCCGACGTGGGGCTCAATCCCACGACCCTGGGATCATGACCTGAGTTGAAATCAAGAGTTGGATGCTCAACTGAGCCACCCAGGTGCCCCTCAACTGATTTTTGACAAAGATACAAAAGCAATTCAATGGGGGAAAACAGCTTTTTCAACCAATAGCACAATCCAGATGTCTGTCCTTCAATGGATGAATGGTTAAACAAGCTATGGCATATCCATATCATGGAATACTGAAGAACAATAAAAAAGGAATGAGCTATTGATTGATACACTCAACAACTTGGATGAATCTCAAGGGAATACATACTATATTTTTATACATACATTACATATACATATTATATACATTATATTTTTATCATATTCTTTTTTTCCCCACCACGACCCCTATAATGTTCTTGAAGTGACAAAATTATAGAAATGGAGAACAGATTAGTGATTGCAGGGGTTTAAGAGGTGCTCAGGGCATGAAGGAAATAGGTATAGCTATAAAAGGGCCAAGTGAGGGATCCTGTGGTAATGAACACATTCTGTATTCTGATGTATTAATGTCAGTATCCTGGTTGTAATGTTGTACTATAGTTTTGCAAGAGGTTACCATGGGAAGAAGCTGGGTATAAAGCATACATAGGATCTCTGTATTATTTAACAACTGCCATGTAAATCCACAATTATCTCAAAAACTTTTTTTAATCTTAAAAAAAAAAAGATAAATTAGAATTTGAATTTTAGGGGTGCCTGGGTGGGTCAGTCAGTAATGTGTCTGACTCTTGGTTTCAGCTCAGGTCATGATTTCATGGTTCGTGAGTTCGAACCCCACATCAGGCTGGGCCTGGGATTCTCTTTCTCTCTCTCTCTGCCCCTCCCCTCTCTTTCTCTCTCAATAAATAAGTAAACTTAAAAAAAAAAATTTAAAGAAAGAACCAAAAGTTAGAACATTAAAAAAAAAAAAAAGAATTTGAATTTTAAATTTCTATACAGTAAAGGACATCATAAAGAAAGTTAGAAGGACCAACCCCAGCCTGGGAGAGAGCTTTTCCAATGCATATGATGGCTAAAGGATCTCCATCAAAATACATCAAGTGCCCTAAAACAATAAAAATTGGTTGAAGGCAAAAAGAAGTAAACTCACAGAAAAAACCTAAATAGCAGTCAACATACAAAAAGATGGTTCAACCTCACTAATAATCAGGGGGGAAAAAAATTAAAGCAACATGAAAAACCATTCCATGCCAATGCGAATGGGTGAAAATGTTCAAATGTTGTATCATGGAGGGGATGAAACAGAGAACACACCACACAGCTGGGCCCTTCCACTCCTAGACACACACCCTGAGGAATATACAAGCAGAGATACATGTATGCACACATACAGACAGAGACAGAGTGAACACTGAAATGCTAGAAACAATGCCAACGTCCATCAACTGAGAAAGCATCAACAGGCACTTCACGCCATGGGAACTCAGTAGGACAATTAAAATGAACTAAAATTTAAGAAACAAAATTGATAAACCTCAAAAAGTGTTTAGCAGAAAATGCCCATTGCATAAAGATGTAAGTACTATTTATGCAAAATGTTTATATATAGTTTATACATTCATATGTTTGTAATAAATAAAATCAAGCACATGATCTTCAGGGCCAAGTTCAGAATCATGGTCACTCTAGAAAGAGAGGGCTAAGGGAAAAGGAGGGATTTACAAGGGTCTCCAAATTGATAACTGCTTTCCTTCCTAAAACAGGACCTTACAAAAAATACAACAAAGGGACACATGGGTGGCTCAGTCAGTCAAGCACCCGACTTCGGCTCAGGTCATGATCATGATCAGTTCATGAATTTGAGCGAGCCTGCTTTGGATCCTCAGTCTCTCTCTCTGCCCCTCCCCCACTTGCACACATTCTCTCTCTCTCAAAAATAAACATTAAAAAAAATACAATAGAACATTAAGGTATAAAAAAAAAAGCTCAGTGGCAGATATACTCAGGTTATGTGTAATGTTGATCTACGTTCTCTGCTAAGGACTTGTAAACATGTGAAGGTAAAGGTCTTGGCTCTTACCATCATTTCAAACTAATAAAAATTCTAAAACAGTAGAGCAGCACTACAAGAGAGCAGCAAACAACAGAGCAAACAATAGAGCAGCACTCCTGCTCCATTTCATCTCTCTGTGTCTTCTTCACCACCTTCTCAGGACTGAAAAGCCCTGTCCTCCCTCATTCATGTGTCTGGCATATTCTGAACAGCATCCAGATTGCAGCCCCTGTGGCTACTGCCCTGTCCCAACCTCATCACTGTCCACCTCTACCTCCCGGTGTACATGTCACTCAGGTTTACATATTCCTAGTTTCTAAGACAGCACTTGTTTCCTCAAGGCTCAGAAAAACACATAGAGCTGCTCTGCAAAGGTATGAAAAAGGATTTGAAATTCACCTACCTTAGAAAATTAATGAAGATGTTTTATCATTTGGCATGATCCCACACTCTCATCAGTGCTAGATAAATAACAGATATAACACTGTCCTCCTTCCTGTTTCCACTACCTTGTTCTATCCCAAGGCCACAGGTGACCAGGCAGCTCTCATGGGATTTCAGACCCATTCCTCAATAGGGACTTCTCCTCCCAGCCACCACTAGATGGCTGGGTCACTTTTGCCCATTACAGACTTACCAACAGTGTTAAGTGCCACACTTCTTCAAGGGAACACCAAATGACCAGGGACTTAGAAGCTGGGGCCCTGTAGGCATCGATCCAAAAACCACTTAACTCCCAGTGACTGCTGCAGAGTCCTCTACCAGGAAAGGCAAAGAAGGAACCACTCTTGACTCCTCGATACCCAAGTTCACCGTACTCTGGGTAGAGGTCTTCTACTCAGATCCCTATCAAGTGCTCCAAGTTAAAGGTTTGTCTTTGAACTCTTTTCTGTGTTTTTGTGTCTCCCAGTTTCTTAACAGTCTGTGCCTTCATACCCCTTTTATAGCTTAGTTTATCACTTAACTTTTTTTTTTTTTTAATTTTTTTTTTTTCAACGTTTTTTATTTATTTTTGGGACAGAGAGAGACAGAGCATGAACGGGGGAGGGGCAGAGAGAGAGGGAGACACAGAATCGGAAACAGGCTCCAGGCTCCGAGCCATCAGCCCAGAGCCTGACGCAGGGCTCGAACTCACGGACCGCGAGATCGTGACCTGGCTGAAGTCGGACGCTTAACCGACTGCGCCACCCAGGCGCCCCCTATCACTTAACTTTTAAAAATGTCTGTCTTTTGTTTCATACTATTTTATTTTTTAATGTGTTTATTTATTTTTGAGAGAAAGAGACAGAGTGTGAGTGGGGAAGGGGCAGACAGAGAGGGAGACACAGAATCCGAAGCAGGCTCCAGACTCTGAGCTGTCATCACAGAGCCCGACACGGGGCTCGATCCCACAGGCTGAGAGATTTTGACCTGAGCTGAAGTCAGATGCCCAACCGACTAAGCCACCCAGGAGTCCCTGTTTTGTACTATTTTAAATTGTAATTTTGGAGTTTATTGTTGCATACTGCTTCTCTTAATGGCCTTTCCTTTATTACACATTTTAATTCTTATTGAGTAAATGGCTCAGCTTGACCAACACCCTACAAGACTGTAAGATGTGGAGGGGCAGGGACACATTTGTCACAGTCACTCACCCATGCTAATCACACATAGCTCCAGATACACACCTAATGAATGAATGGGGAGGCTACAAGAATGTTTTTTTTAGCTTCTTCCTATCTCTTTACTCTTTAATTTACTTATTTGTCTACTTCTTAGATCCAGTTGATCTTTTACTTTCCTAATCGGATTCTCCCTTTAAAAATTCTCAGCTTATTTGAAAACAGCAACAGAACGAGACACACCCTGTCCTACCCGGAACATAAGCTCAGTCTGCTATCTGCGGACACATGATGATGTGAAGTATCTGTTTCATGGGTATGACTAAGTGCCTCTGCATTTAGCAAGCAGACGATGTCCAGGGCACAACTCCAAAGGCTGTATGTTGGTTTTCCATGCTCTAGGGAGAAAAGATCTTTTTCAAACTTGGCAAAAAGCAGCCTTGTGTCTTTCTGATGCTGGATTCCTATAAGCAAGGGTCACATCTCCCCGTGCTAGGAACTTGGCAGGCTGCATTCAAACACCCAAACTAGGACATCCCACTGGAAGGCCTTTACATAGTCTCTTACTCACACACTTGGTCATTCAGAGATGGAGGCACTCCAGAGAGCCTCCTCTTCATTTTTTTCAAGGAACAAGGCCCAAAGAGAGGTAACATTCAACCATGGTCACTCACACAGAGACTGTGGCCAAAATATGGAGAAGGTGCTCTCTGGAACCAGAGAAAGACTACAGGCAGAATCACCCAGTCTTCCTGACACAGCCACTCATTTTATTACTGCATACATGCACTCACATTATATCCTCTAGAACACAGGAAGTGCTCAGGGAAGCCCAAGAATATGTATGTCTCAGCTGAACTCACAACCTTCTGGCTAACAGAAGCTTCCCAAGATCTCCTACCAAAAAATGGGTAGTGGGTATGGGTAACTCATTCCTCTGTACCAGTACCCAGTGCAGTGTCTGCCACTGAGTCTGAGCTCAGTGCTGCCCTTGACCCCAGTGAAATACAACTCTGTGAAGAGGGACCTTCCCAGAGCTTAGTGAAGCCCCTGCTCTCTGAACACATGCTCAACAGTCGTAACATACAGTGTGAAAAATGGGCATAGCTGCCAGGCAGTTCCATCCCTTAGTCCCAGACAATTCACCCTAGGGAGCAGAAAAACCTTAAAAGTGTTATAACCTGCAAAGCCTGGACACAGCATAGCCCTTTGGCACACTGCTATCCCAGAGCAGCCAATGAGTCTGCCCTCTCCCTCTTCTCTTGGCAAAGGCCTATCCTCCTGCCCACTAGCACCAGGGAAGAGAGCCCCATGGTACCCTAGGTACCTATCACACCCCTCCTTGGGCCAGGTGAACATTCAGCACCAAACAGCACCACAGAGCTTGTTATGGGGTAGATGAAGAATATCTGAGCAGGGGACCTCCACCAGGCTCCTGGGGCATGGGTCCCCAACAGCGAAAGGACAGGCTGAGGTAGGAAGCCCAGGGGGCCCCAGACCCTGAGACCCATTTCAGATAAGTGCCCTCACTCAAAGGAACCAAATCTAGTTGGGGTTGGAGCTGGTAATCCTCTGCATCTGCCAATGGCCACACCAACACTTCCTTTCTCCAACCATGACCTTGGGGACTCTCCAGTGATGCACAGAAATAAAAAGTCAAGTTTTCAGCAATGCCTAAGAGGTGGTATCTTTTGTATACCAAAATACATAATATCTGCCCTGGAGCCAGGTGTATTTCAAGTTTACCAAATCAATCAGCAGGAACACAACTAGGGAATCAAAAGCATTATACAGTGACAGGTGAGGACCCCAAGCTTCCAAGGACCGAGTTTAGCAGGAAAGAATCCTTCTGGCCCTTTCTGTCACTGATACTAACCCCTATCTATATATGACTAAAGCACATGCCTTGTGTGAGGGTGGGACAGGGAAAGACATACATCCATGAGGAACAAGCTTTTGTGACCCTACTCTGTCCAGACAGTCTTGGTCCCTGGAAACTAGAATATTCTAATGGAAGCCCGGCTCCAGGAAAGAAGCAACTCTCTTCTGCTCAGGCTGCCTCCCCAGAGCTAATGAATGTCCCATGCACACAGGAAGCTCAGTCAGTAAATGCTTTCCACTCAGTAAACACGAGGAACAAATGCGTATGTGGCACCAACTCAATTCATAGTAAACTTAAATGTTTCCTCATATGCAGAAAAGCCCACAGAGAATGAAACTAAGATATCTTAACTAAAATTCTGAAAGAACAGCTCCCTAGTAGTTTCTGCTCTCTAAGAATGAAGGAAAAGTTGTGAGATTCAACCCATTATTAACCACACAAAATGAGTCTGATGCAGAGGCAGCCCACCCCACCGCTCCCAGGAACCACCACTCTCAAATAGCTAGGTTACCTAAAAATAGTACTTAAACTCTCAAACTGCTTCTTTTCGCCATAGTAATTAAAACATTCAAGGAGGGGTGCCTGGGTGTCTTAGTCAGTTGAGCATCCGACTCTTGATTTCGGCTCAGGTCATGATCCCAGGGCTGTGGGACCAAGCCCCACAATGCACTCTGCACTGAGCATGAGGCCTGCTTAAGATTCTCTCAGGGTGCCTGGATGGCTCAGTCAGTTAAGCATGACTCAGGTCATGATCTTGTGGTTCACAGGTTTGAGCCCGTCAGGCTCTCTGCTGTCAGCGTGGAGCCTGCTTCAGATTCTCTGTCCCCCTCTCTCTCAGCCCCACCCCACTGTTTCTCTCTCTCAAAATGAATAAACTTAAAAAAAATTCTCTCTCTCTCTCTGCCCCTATCCTCTGCTCACACACTCTCCCAAATAAATAAATAAATAAATAAATAAATAAATAAATAATTAATTTAAGGAAAATGAGACTTTCTTCTTAAACCAAACTGAGATAATAAAGTTCAAATGGTTTTGAAAAAGTCAAAAGCAAAAACCTAACTGAAACAACCACTTTAGGGTTCAGACACTCAGAAATTAAAATGTCAAATGTCAGTCTAACGTTAATATAAAAATTCTACAGGATTAACTAGTTTAAAACTGCTCAAACTGAGGGGTGCCTGGGTGGCTCAGTCGGTTAAGCATCTGACTTCAGCTCAGGTCATGATCTCACGGTTAATGGGTTCGAGCTCTGCGTTGGGCTCTGTGCTGACAGCTGGGAGCCTGGAGCCTGATTTGGATTCTGTGTCTCCTTCTACCTCTACCCCTCCCCAACTCGTGCTCTGTCTCTGTCTCTGTCTCTCTCTCTCAAAATAAACATTAAAAAAAAATTTTTTTTTAACTGCTCTGATGGCCAACAGGATGTACTCCACACAGTGGAAAACAATAGTGTGAAGTAATTGTTTATTTGGGATCCAAATACCAAAGACGGGCAGCTTTCTCTGCTTTCAGTTAAAAATGGGCCTTTTTCACTCCTTGGCACCAGATGAAGAAGGTGTTGAACCAACTCAGAAGATTCAAGGTGTCACCTCAAAAGCACTGACATCTCCAGAAGCAGATGAGGACTCCTAACATGAGGCAAGTTCCTGCCTGACTTGTGCACTGTGGAAATATCACTAGAGGTATGGGGGCAGCCCCAGAGAGACACCATCAAGGAGCTGGAGAACCCACCAAAGGAGTCTAGGGTTACACACACAGCAAGAGACTTAAAGTAAAAATATGTGGGAGAAAAAACTTACCATCTCTGAAAGGCAAACACTATACAATCATCTATCAGAAAAGCTGCTTCGACACTGTTCTCACTTGGAAAACTCTTGCAAATTCTCACTTATCACAGATACCAAAAGTAGAGAGAGGTACAGGAAGGGCAATGGTTTCTGCTGATGGTGGTTTGGTTTTTTCAACAAAGGCAGGAAGGAAGCAAAGGTTTAATACCTGGGTACAAACTCACTCAGGTACAAACATGTCCTACAGGAAGAGAAGGACAAGGTTCAAAAATCCAGGGCTGCAGGCCATTTTCCACCGGACTGTGGTTTTTCATCTGGGTCAATTTTTCACATCTTCTGTGACAAAACTCACTGAGAAAACCGTTCATTCTCCACTCTACTGACCTCAGTATGCCACTTGCTGTTAAACATTACTCACCATTGAACTTCACACTCAACAATGGTTAAGATGGTAAATCCTGTTAGATGTTTTTTATCACAATTAAAAAATACTTTAATGGGGCACCTGGGTGGCTCGGTCAGTTAAGCGTCTGACTATTGACGTCGGCTCAGGTCATGATCTCATCATTTGTGGGATTAAGCCCCGCAATGGACTGCATGCTGAAAGCACGGCAGAGCCTGCTGGAGAGTCTCTTTCTCCCTCTCTCTCTACCCCTCTCCTGCTTGCATATGTGCGTGCATGCTCTCTCTCTCATAATAAATAAATTAAAAAAAAAAAAAAAGCTTAATGGGTAAAATGGTAAATTTTATGTATTTTTACCACAATTATAATCTTTTTTAAAAAAAACAACACATTATTCAGAGTCATACCAATTAGACTTCAGAAAAAACACTTATAAGGCTTAGGTCCCGTCTTAATCATTGATGCCCAGGTAGGGCACGGAAGACAGAAAAGGGTAAACTGATGGGGCGCCTGGATGGCTCTGTCAGTTGAGCGTCCGACTGCAGCTCAGGTCATGGCCTCGCAGTTTGTGAGTTTGAGCCCCACGTCGGGCTCTGTGCTGACAGCTCAGAGCCTGAAGCCTGCTTCAGATTCTGTGTCTCCCTCTTTCTGCCCCTCCCCAACTCATGCTCTGTCTGTCTCTCAAAAATAATAAGTAAATGTTTAAAATTTTTTTTAAAAAAAGAAAAGGGTAAACTGAGCCCAAAAACAAGGATCATCTGGCTGCAGCAGCTGGACTGGGAAGTGGAGAGTAAATGTGAGAGGAGGGCAGCCAGACTCAGCAATATCCAAGTGAGAATGAATTACCACATCCGCATACCCGTGTGGCATCCAAGAACCCAATTAAAGCAAATTACAATTATCTCAAGACAGCCCAACAATAATTACACTTCAGTGCATATTTACCGACTACCTACCCTGGGCTAGGTGTGAAGCTTCATTTGCTATGCATGCAGCCTTCCCAAATTTCACAGAAAAATATTCAATTAAGATTTACATATATTACTAAGTCATAAAACACAAGAGCTAATAAAACTAAGTACTTATGTATTATAAATAGGCAAATTTACAAACACCAAGTAAGTGCTTACTGGAAACTAAAAAGTTTCCTTCTGTCTCCTCAAACTTCCCCTGGCTATCCAAACCCCTCCCCATCTCAGCACAAAGGTAGAGTGGAACTATGCTGTGAGGGCAGGCTGGTCAATGTCTGTCCAGGTCAAAGCTGGATGCCGAGGGCTGCCCAGAGAGCAAAAGAGTCAGAAGGGGTCCACTGCCGGGGTCTCGGCAGCATGTCCTCTGCTGCCCTCTCTCACAGTAGATGCCTAGCACCAAGCAGGCACTCTGGCAGACATCAGAGCACAGGGAAATGGTTTCCATTAAATCCCTGAAATGACTCACAAAAGCAGTCATCACCTGATTTCACACTTTGAAGTTAAAAACTGAGTTTTCTGATTCTTTTCCCATTATACAAGATTACAAATAAGTGCCATAGCTCACAACTAATATGCTAATCTGACTTCATGAATTAAGTTGAGAGAAAGTATGCCTTCTGACCTCACTGGCTAATCAAACTCCAAAACAGAGGAGTGAGATGAAATACCAGAGTGGTCCCAGCCATCCCCAGCTCCCTACTCAGATCCCTCCTTACCACAGCCCTTGGCCCTGCCAACAGCCTCCTCACAATACAGGTGCCTAAGAGGGGTGTCCTCGCCCTGGTGAACGCACCCTTCCTGTAAGGTTGCCATCGCACCAAGTGTTTAGGCAAATACTTCAAACTTCAGTGTTTAAAGTTGTGACCTGCTTTGGCTACATTCTTGTTTGGGGCCACATTCTTAAGGCTCAACCATCAAGAATATTTCAACCATGCCAGAAACTGCCAGACCAACAAATCTTGTTTATAAAAGGACAAGACACAACTAGCACCCATTCCATTTGCTCAGGCTTTTTTGCTAGCTGGATTCCTTCCCTCCCACATACGGCTCTAATTGGCTTTTCTACCCCCTCGCCTTACAACAGTTACAAAATCTAAATCATTACAAACTTCGTTGGTAGGCTTTAGAGGTGTGCTTCTGAAGGCTATGGGAAAACGGCCAAAAGATGGCCTTGCAGACTCTTGGAACCCCTCCTCTGCAAAGCCATGGCTACTCTCCCATCAGGCAGTGAGGCAAGGACAATGCCGAGCAGGACAGGGACGCCTGACACACTGACCTCGCAATCAGGCTTGCCTAGAGGGGCACCAGCTCCCAGTAAACTGGTGAAGGCAAAACTGGGCCAGGCCTTGTGAGCACTGCATTGCTAGTGTCTCCCAGAAGAGGATGCTTGGGTTGCTCCTCAAGGAGATTCAGAGAATCTAAATCTCCTTTCTCCTTAGACTTAGAGAAATGTGTCTAGTTCAGGCACCTCCACACCAGGTATGATGGAGAAAACCTGTTACTCCCAAGTGTTTGCCTCTTCCTCTGAGCTCCAGGTGATCCCCAGCTGGCATCTGTCACATTGAATTTATACCCAGGCTAGCACAATTAAAGAAATCCTTGAAGATGCCCTTGTCCTCACCTCCCGAGGTCTCTACCTCCTCTTTTTACAGACTCTGATCATTCCCTTAGCACAAAGGCAAAAGTACACTTTCACTCAGTAGTCATTATTTGAAAATTAATTCCTGTATTTTAGAACCTAAGGATTAAAAATTGAAAGCAAAAAGGGATAAGGTAAGGACAAATGCCAGAGATCTCCCATCTTATCACAAAAGTGCAACTATAATTTATATATCCCCAAGGACTGGGGAGAAAGTGGCAACTACAAAGCACTTTTCAGTGGAGGCCAGAATCTCCTGATGCATGAAAGGTGCTTTCTTCTTTCAGAGTTGGGATCTCCTTAATTTCCAAACTGGGCCATTATCAGGCACAGATGGATTCCTACAGCTCTGGAAGACAGAGATCCCACCAGCCCCAGCTTAATTTTTCAGATGTTTTACCTTTATTCCCCATGAATCTTCAACTGGCTTCACTTCTAAAGTGAACATATACAGGGGTGCCTGGCTGGCTCAGATGGAAAAGCATGAGACTCTCAATCTTGGGGTTGTGAGTTGGAGGCCCCATGTTGGGCACAGAAATGACTGACTGACCGACTGACTGACTGACTGACTAAATAAATAAATAAATAAATAGGGATGCCTGGGTGGCTCATGGCTCAGTCAGTTAAGCATCCAACTCTTGATCTCGGCTTGGGTCATGATCTCTCAGCTTGCTGAGTTCCAGCCCCCTGTTGGGCTCTCTCTCTCTGCCCCTCCCATGCTCACGCTCTCTCTCCCAAAATAAATAAACTTAATAAATAAATATTTATAAAGTGAGCGCACAGGCACCCTACCCTTCCCAGGCTCTATGTAGTTATCTGGACTGGGAACTGACTACTTAAAAGACCTCATTTGTAAACAGAAAATTTATCTTCTGTCTTCTCGTTGTACACCAGGCCAATGAATCTTAAATCAAAAGTTCTGTGGTCTTAAGAATAGACCTAATTGGGGTGCCTGGGTGGCTCAGTCGGCTAAGTGTCTGACCTCAGCTCAGGTCACGACCTCGCAGTTCATGGGTTCAAGCCCCACATCGGGCTCTGTGCTGACAGCTCAGAGCTTGGAGCCTGTTTCAGATTCTGTGTCTCCCTCTCTCTCTGACCCACCCCGTTCATGCTCTATCTCCCTCTGTGTCAAAAATAAATAGACGTTAAAAAAAAAAAAAAATAGACCTAATTAAGAGTCAGGAACCTCCCCTTTGTATTTGTTTCATGCAGGGATCAAAAGGACACTGTCAAGGATTTCATGGCAACATAGCTCCACTACCTGGCTGGCCCTTCAAAGAGCCCTATGGGAACAGCCACTGCCCTACATACTCAGAATTTGCTTTGTCAGGAGAAAAACAAAACAAACAAACAAACAAACAAAAAACACCTGCTTGGTCAGTAAGAGGAAAGACCAGGAAGGGTCACAGGCAAGAGAGTATGAGTAAACTAGACAGAGCTGTGATTCTATCTTCTCAGACTAAGCTGCCCTGCAGAGCTTGACTGACAAAATAGGATTTGTCCCTCCACCTAGTTATCCCTTGATAAGATTTCTATATGGGGGAGTAGGAGATGCAGAGACAAAACAGTCAAAGCAGCAACCACAGGGAATAGTGAGAGTACCCTCCACACCCCTGCCAACCTGTTTATCCTGAGGCAGTAAGACCAGCTGGCCTTGAGACATTTCTTACCTGGTTGAGAAAAAGACCACAAAAACCTTAGCCCTCTCTCTCTCTCTCTCTCTCTCTCTCTCTCTCTGTCTCTGTCTCTGTCAATCCCTCTGCAGGAACCCTCTGGATCTCGCTGACTGTTACAAACCCAAGTAAATGTCCCACCCATCAACCTGCCCTTAGAACTGGAGAGGGAGCAAACAGAATGCCACAGGTTCCTTAGAGATGATTTTCACCCCAAGGGAGAGAGCAGCCCTCCAGTCCTCTGATAGCCTTAGATCATTAACTGCTATGTTCAACAAATGCTTACAGGAAAATCCACATTTCTTTGGGAAAAAGAACTAAAAATATAGCAAATTCACCAGTTACATTTATTTATCTAGAGAGCTAGAGTTCTGTCTTTGTTTTATTTTTTTTTATAATAAAGCTGTCACAATCCACAGACACCTTGAAAAGCCACTCAAGCTCTCTACATGCACAAAGGCTAAGACACAGGAAGTCACACAGCATGCTCTTGACACAAAGTTTCCACCTCTCAAACTCCAGGGGTTGGTAAAGCTGCAAATCAGAGCAGCAGCTTCTGGGACGGTCCACCCTATAAAGTAAACAACTATAGGTAATTCGCAGAAGGCTAATTTAATGTCTGCAAATCCATTTTTTAGATTACTTGTAATGCATCCAGGGATCTTGGCTATCATTTGCTTTTACAGACTACTAAGTATTGAATTTGTCACTGACATGGGGCCAAGGAAGTGACAAGGTTCAACCTCCACGACTCAATGAGCACCTCACACAGGACCAGTGTGCACCTGTCTGGTACTGTTACTTCCCTGTGACTCATGCCCTGCTAGAGGACTCCACAGCACTGAGTGCAGCACCTGGGGTACCAAGGCCTGCAAATGGTCAGTGTGCAGCACTTATAAGCCTGGACACAGCAGGCTTTGGTTGAGTTTTTAGTTTTTTGTTTGTATTTTAGATTTAATTTTAAGTAAATTATATAATTTATAATATATATATTATATATATATATAATATATATATATAATTTATGATAATATAAATTTTTATAAGTAGGCTCCACACCCAATATGGAGCCCAACGCAGGACCTGAACTCACAACTCTGAGATCAATACCTGAGCTGAGATTGAGTCGGACACTTCACCAACTGTGCCACCCAGGCACCCCTGGACACAGTAGGCTTTAAAAAAATCATTTCCAAAACATTCTTAGGAGAGTGAACATGTTCTAACTTCATCTACGCCTCAACAGGAAAGCAGTGGTCCTGCCCAACAGAATCTGAGGTGTGACTGTCCTCTGGGTCTTGGGACAGGCAAGAGACCAGTGACTATCAGAGGTCCCAATACTCCAGAGAGTAGAACCACAGTGGGTGCAATGGAGCAACAGCAAATTTTTTGGCCAAACGGGGTTTTTTAAAACTTTTTAATAAATCTAAGTCTGTTCTCAGAAACCTTGTTTTTAGGCAAATACAGAATGAAATAACACCAACAACAATCAACAGCATGGACGGATACAATTTGGGCAAATGGCAAATTGAATAATGATACTTGGTATTTGTTTTGCTCTCTAGATGAAAGACAACTGGATAAATATCACAGAAATAACACTGTCTGCTTCTGCAGTAATTACTTTTCCTTCTCCATAAGCACCTTGCTCTAATAAGAAAATACATGATACAAATTGTAGGTTCTTGATCATTTTTATTCAACAAATTTTGACCACCTACTTAGTATCAGATACTGTCTCCCCCATCTGCTCTTTAATTCCAACTCCGTTCCATTTGTGTTTCAATCTCTCCATAAATGAAGAACAATATAAAATGTAAATGCTTGCTCTTACTTAGAAGATTAAAGTCTCAAGAAAAAGCTATATGAGCCTCTCTTTTTTCCCAATAAACACTTGTCCCACTAGACTGAGTGTCCACTGGGGGCCAGATCAGGGCCTAATTTACCTGGGTCCTGAGCTCAGACTGGTTCAGTGGAAAACAAACAGCAAGGCCTGGCCAGGGTGGAGGAAAATGTAGGTCAGCACCAATCAAGGAAAGCCAAGGCCTCAGAGTATGGCCTCTATTTCCTAGACCACTCTCAGTCCTTCCAAGAAACCGGGAAGGATAGGGACAGGAGGATCCAGGCAGACACTTGCTTTTCGCTTGGCCTTCCCTGGGAGATGGGCTCACTGTTACCATCCAATGATGTGAGTCAAGACCAAGCCTTCCGGTCAAGTTGAAAAATAGGTCAAAGACCTGAAAGAGTTTGCACTAGATCCTTACTTCCTTCCCACCTTCTGGGTCCCTCCTGCCTCACTTGTCATCTCTTCACGCTCCCTGCCACTGGCTTTGGCTAATGCCTTGTCCAAGATTCCTGGCTCATACCTGACCTCTGGTCCTCTGCTCTGGGCTCCCCTCCTCCACAAGCCAGGACACTGCATCACTGCCCAGTGCTGAGATGTCTACTGAACCTTCTGGTTCTCTAGTTATCTTCAGGACTGAGCTCCAAGTCGTCTTCTCCCAAGGACTGCTCTTCTTTCACCTCCCCAGGAGTGCTTTTCCTCCTATCCAAGCATGTCCAATCCCTGCCACTCATTTAATGATGAGTACACTCCACAGCACATGCTCCTGAACACAGAGCCACAGGTGTTCTGACAGCACAAGTATGCTCCACTTAACCTGGACCGCTTACACCCATGGCATGCCACCCAACCCTTCAATGAGACAGGTGTTCAACAAATACAAATCAATTTTACCTCAAATGTGGCATTACACCAAAGTTCATTCTTTCCCTTTGCTTTACCACTTCAAAAATAGCTGGACATTTCCAGTGTCAAACATAAGACTTATTCAGGAGGAAGGGAGAAGACATCCCTTTTTGATGCACTGGCCACCCAAGGCCAACTGAAGCTGGCTTCCTCAGTGACCATCTTCCTCAGATGAGCTTTGGTACATCTAACAGGCAGGTTTATCAACACCTTCTGAATGCCCAGTTCCACCTCCATGAGACAGGCTAAGTTTCTTACTTCAACCAAGGATACAAGCTCTGCTAAGCTCTGGAGCAGTGGCTCTAGACCTTGGCTGCACACTAAAATCACCTGGCCAGGAGACTTAGAAAACTAATGCCTGGGTCCCACTCCAAAGATTCTGATGTCACTGACTAGGGGTATAGATTCCAACCTACTGTAAACCTTGCTCTAAAGACACAGCAGCTCTGAAATAGAACAGAGGATGTGGACTGTATGGCTTGGGGCCCAAACCACAAGATACTGAAGGAACTAGAAACTGCTGCAGCTGAGGAAGAGGACACAGAAACGTAGGAACTTACCCTCGACCCACCACATCTGAACAATCTTGATGAGGGCAAGGACTCCAGTACTGAAATTCTCACTGGGGCCTCAGACCCACAGTTCCAGAACCTCTACAAAGTTTTTCCCGCATGTCCTGGCCCCCTCACAAATCAATGCTGCTCAGAGGCAGTCCTAGTACCACAGTGAACACCCAGGAGTGGTACTGGAGTTGTTCTCTCTCCAGTCTCCTTGACCCCAGTCTTCCTCTAGCTCTCAGAGGCTGCAGCAGTGTCTGGCTCCACTCTGATTCTGTGGCATGAGCCCAAGCCTTTGAACGGACCTCCAGGTGCTACCTAGGCTTGTTTTCTCATCAGTGAAATGGGGACCATGCTGTCACTGACTTGCCACGGTCAGGATGAACTGAGGGTGATACATCAGGTCTCAGCCCAGTGCCTGCACAGACGAAGCACTCTATAAAGACTGCCTCTTTTAATTACTATGGTTTAGTCTGCACTCAACTCCTCAATAATGAGGAGTGTTGTGTTCTGGATGCTGCAACACCTGAAGACTGACACGTGACCCTGGATCCTCATAGCGACCCTACTAAACAGCTAACGTCTCCTTTGTGATATGAAAAAAATGGAAATCCACAGACAATAAGAGACAAAGCCAGCACCCAAGGCCCAGTTCATCAGATTAACATGCCCAAGCCACAACTGCCATCACATGGCTCTGGTATTCCAGGCAGCTCATGACAGCTGCCCATGGATCAGGTCCACCCTCACTGCCTGGCACAAAAAGAAGTACTCATAAGTGTTCGCTTAGTGGAGTTTTTTCTACCTCCCTCTCACCCTCCACCTCCCAGACCCCCAAATGTTACTTCCTCAGAAAACCTGCCAAACTCAGCCCTCATTAAATTCTCAGATTTGATTCGCCCACATAGTCCAATGATGGCATAGGGACAACACAGGTCAAACCCATGTCTTCCTATGACACTTGCACCTGCCTGGGAGAGAATTATGTCAAAGACCACAGGAAACACAAGGTACATGTGCTCTACCACTTCAAGAGACACTGCACCATCACTTCAGAGCTCTGACAACAGTCATGGGCACTGCCTGGGGAGCTGGATTTTAGGGTCCCTGGTATCGACACCCAGGTATATCCTTCCTCTTTAGAGATCAGTCCAATGGTTCTAACAATTTCCCTACCAATTAAGTAGTAATAAATTATTTTTGAGCAGAGAGGGCCTTCTCTTGTTGCTAAAATCCATCTTACTCTTGTTCACTTACTCCACTTATAACAAAAATCAAAAACTGGACATTGATGAAACTCTTTTATTCAACTGCAACATAAGTAACTGAGTATTAAATTAGTTTTAGAAGACTTTCCATAAATAAAAAGATGTACCATGCATCTATATCTTGGTTTCAACTAAAAGGCACCAAGGCTTCTAGTGGAAAGGGTTGATATGAGGCTAGGATAAGGAGGCTGAAACATCTTGTTGCATCAGCAAGTCAGGGAGTACTCAATGATGGAGACGTCAAAAGAACACAAGAGGGGCACCCAGGTGTGTCAGTCGGTTACGTGTCTGACTTTGGCTCAGGTCACGATCTCACAGTTGGTGAGTTCGAGCCCTGCATCCAGCTCTGCTGTCAGCGCAGGGCCTGCTTGGGATTCTCTGTCCCCCACTCTCTCTCTGCCCCTCCTCTGCTCTCTCTCTCATTCATTCATACATACATACATACATACATACATACATACATACATACATAAATAGAACATAAGAGCCAGCCTGAAGAGACTCCCATAACCAAACCTGGGACAATCTGGACATCAAAATAAATAATGAAAAGAATCACAGTAAGTTACCAATATGAACTAATAAACCAAATAACCAATGAATAAATATATGGGGGGGGAGCTCTTCTAGAATAAATGACACCAATACAGAAGGAATGACCTTAGAAGCATCAATGGATCCTGAAAGTAGGAGGTCAAAGTCCAATGAAGAAGAGAATATCTACACAGTCTCAAAGTGTCCCACCATAAATTACTTATTACTGGCAAAGGGAAAAACAGCAACTTTACAGTAGAGAAAACTGCCAGGTACATCCTTAACCAGAGGTGATCATCAAAACAAGCTGCATCTCAAACCACAATGAGATACCACCTCACACTGGTCAGAATGGTTAAAATTATAAAAAAAAAAAAAAAAAAAGGAAACCAATTTGACAATAAATTATATTAAAAAAAAAAGAATGGTTAAAATTAACAACACAGGAAACAACAGATGTTGGTAAGGATGTGGAGAAAGGGGAACTTTATTGCACTGTTCGCAGGAATGCAAACTGGTGTAGCCACTCTGGAAAACAGTGTGGAGGTTCCTCAAATAATTAAAAATAGAACTACCCTACGACCCAAAAATCACACTACCAGGAATTTATCCAAAGGATAAATACAAAAATGCTGATTCAAAGGGGCACATGCACCCCAATGTTTATAGCAGCACTATCAACAAAAGCCAAATTATGGAAAGAGCCCAGATGTCCATCAATCAATGAATGGATTAAGAAGATGTGGTATAGGGGTGCCTGAGTGGCTCAGTTGGTTGAGCGTCCAACTTCGGCTCAGGTCATAATCTCACGGCTCGTGAGTTCGAGCCCCGCATCAGGCTCTGTGCTGACAGCTCAGAGCCTGGAGCCTGCTTCATATTCTGGGTCTCCCTCTCCGCCCTCTCCCACTCATGCTCTGTCTCTCAAAAATAAATAAACATTAAAAAAAAAAAAATCAAAAAAAAAAAAGATGCGGTACAGGGGCGCCCAAGTGGCTCAGTCAGTTAAGTGTCCGAATTCGACTCAGGTCATGATCTCACAGTTTGTGGGTTCAAGACCCGTGTCAGCCTCTGTGCTGACAGCTCCAAGCCTGGAGCCTGCTCCAGATTCTTTGTCTCCCTCTTTCTCTGCCCCTCTCCCACTCACACTCTGTCTCTCTCAAAAATAAACATTAAAAAAATATTTTTTTAAAAAGAGGTTAGAGTGGGAGAAAGCCAAAGCATAAGAGACTCTTAAAAACTGAGAACAAACTGAAGGTTGATGGGGGGTGGGAAGGAGGGGAGTGTGGGTGATGGGTATTGAGGAGGGCACCTTTTGGGATGAGCACTGGGTGTTGTATGGAAACCAATTTGACAATAAATTTCATATATTGAAAAAAAAATTTTTTTTTAAGATGTGTGTGTATATATATATATATATATATATATATATATATATGCAATGGAATACTACTTGGAGATGAAAAAGAATGAAATCTTGCCATCTGCAACAATATGGATGGAACTGGAGAATATTATGCTACGAAAAATAAGTAAGTCAGAGAAAGACAGATGTCATATGATTTCACTCATATGTGGAATTTGAGAAACTTAAAGATGAACATGGGGAAGGGAAGAAATATAAGATAAAAACAGAGAGGGAGGCAAACCATAAGAGACTCTTAAATACAGAGAACAAACTGAGGGTTGATAGGGATAGGTTAAATGGGTGATAGATACTAAGGAGGGCACCTTTTGGGATGAGCACTGGGTGTTATATGTAAGTGATGAATCACTGGGTTCTACTCCTGAAGCCAAGACTACACTGTATGTTAACTAACTTGAGAATCTAAAAAAAAAAAAACAAGCTGCATCTCATACCTACTCACATGGGACAATCAAAGGTACTACTAAAACAACTTTGGAAATCTGAATACAGACTATAAAATAGGTACACCAATGTTAAATGTCCTAATTTTTTTTTTTAATCTTTTTTAGGTTTGTTTGTTTGTTTGTTTGTTTGTTTATTTATTTATTTAATTTTAAAGAGGCAGAGAGAGACAGAGAAAGAGAGAACAAAGCAAGTGAGGGGCAGACAGAGAGGGAGAGATAGAATCCCAAGCAGGCTCTATGCCATCAGAGCCCAAAACAGGGCTTGAACTCACAAACCATGAGATCATGACCTGAGCCAAGATCAAGAGTTGGGTGTTTAACCAAATGAGTCACCCAGGCGCCCCTTAAATGTCCTGATTTTTTCTTAATGTCTATCTATTTTTGAGTGAGTGAGTGAGTGAGTGAGAGTGAGAGAGAGTGAGAGAGAGAGAGAGAGAGAGAGAGAGAGAGAGAGAGGGAGAGAGAGGGAGCATGAGCAAGGGAGGGGCTGAGAGAGGGAGACACAGAATCAGAAGCAGGCTTCAGAATCTGAGCTGTCAGCACAGAGCCCAAACCAGGGCTCGAACTCACAAGTCAGGAGATCATGACCGGAGCTGAAGACAGACATGTAACCGACTGAACCATTCAGGTGCCCCTTAAATGTGCTGATTTTGACAGATGATCTGTAGTAAGAGAATGTCCTTATTCCTAGGAAATACATAATTAAGAATTTCGGAGTGGGGCACCTGGGTGGCTCAGTCGGTTAAGCGCCCGACTTTGGCTCGGGTCATGATCTCACAGTTTGAGTTTGAGCCCTGCATCGGACTCTGTGCTGACAGTTCAGAGCCTGGAGCCTGTTTCGGATTCTGTGTCTCCTTCTATCTCTGCTCCTCCCCCACTTGTGCTCTCTGTCCCTGTCTCTCAAAAATAAATAAATGTAAAAAAAATAAAAAAATAAATTTCGGAGTAAAAAAAAGAATTTTGGAGTAAAGGAATGTGACGTTTGCCAATCATACAAATGGTTCAGGAAAAAAAATGTATAGATAGAAAACGGAGGGAACAACAATAAAGCTAACAAGGCAAAATATAAACAAATGGCGATTCAAAGGAAAGCGTTTTTAGGTGTTCCTAATACTATTCTTGCAATTTTTCTGTAAGTCTGAAATTATACCAAAATTTGAAAGTTAGGGGTACCTGGCTGGCTCACATCCAAAGAACATACGACTCGTAATCTCAGGGTTGTGAGTTCGAGTTCCATGCTGGATGTAGAGACTTAACTAAATAAACAAACGTACATACATACGTACACACGTAAATATTACAGAAATATATGCCATGCCACGTGAAATGGATAGACAATAAGTGGTAAGAAAAAGGAATGTGGTGCATGTTCCACCTCCCCTCTCAAGACCTCAGTTCTTCCCTGGCAAAGCAGCAATATTCACCAACAGTTGTGGTGCAGAAGAGGTGCAGAAGTCTGCAGATGAGCTCTATAAACTGTGACAACCTATGAAACCCTAACCCCACCACTTACTTTACACCCTAGCACCCTGCCCACTAGCATTCCAGGGTCCAGGCACCAAATGCCCAGACTGCATGATTCAAAACACACATCCCACCAGGTCCCCAAGCCGTCCACGTTTGTAAGGGGAAATAAAGGTATCTTAAAAGCATTTTCTTCCAGAAACACTACAACACAAAATAACACAAAAAAGGACTTTGTTTGTTTTAAAAGTGACTTGGGTTATAATGGAAGAAAATGTCACACTGGGGCCTGCAATTACTACACTGGGTTATGTTTGCTTAAGATTAAAAATAGTTTCATCTTTCCTTCCCAGGAGCCTTCCCTCCTGGAGGAAAAAACCCCGACCAGACCATCACCAAGTTCAGAGGTCCCAGAGCTAAACGCAAGGTCTGGGCAGGCTTAACCCAGTGTTTCTCAGTCATATTCCCTACTAACAATTCCCGATCACAATCCAGAAGATACATGGCAAGCTCACAAAGATGCCATCAGCTGTCTGGTCCTTACCTTTGGGCTTAATGCAATACAAGTAATTCCTATGGGGGTAAAACAAATTCTAATAATACAACAGGACAAAAGTGAAAAGCAGGCTTCCTTCCCAGCCTCAGGTGAGCAGGCTGGGTTTCCTCAGCAGCTATCCACAAATGACACATTTAATTTGTCTCTAAACCCATACACAAGTACATCTCTCTTTAATTCATTCTTAAAGCTCAAATGGAATCACATATTTCATAATTGTTACTTTTCAAATTTACTAGAACTGGGAGACCTCAGCCCCAGTGGCTGGACCCACCTTATCACTCACCCTTGCTGCTTGTGGCACATTTAAGTGTCTAAGTATCCTGCCTCTTTTGCTCTCAAGGGTGCTCTGACTCTCATAGTTGCATTCTTCTGGGAGGAAATCTGAGCATAAAATTCTAGATGTGAAATTACTGGGTCAAAAGTTACATACATTAGAACTGATAGATATTGGCAAAATGCCTTCAATTTACATTCCCACCTAAAGATAGAAGTGACTTTTCCCTCACTTTCCCTAAAACTAAGTTATTGGCAAACTCCTTCATCAACAACATAAGAAGGAAGAGGAAGGAGAATGGGACAGGTTGAAACAGCATGAGAAAGCAATTTGTCCCTCTTGTATTCCTTGAATATTGGGCACGGTGGGTAGCAGGTGTCATAAACTCAAACTGGGAGTAGTGGTACTTCACGGTCAGCCAGTGCGACAGTATGGGAGGGTGAGCATCTAGATGACTAATGAATCAAAACATGGTGCTATGTTTTTCTAGTCAAACTTGACTACCTCAGAGGAAAATTGCTATGGAGAATTTATGGGCGAATGACTCCAAATAATAAGGTATCTGTGGTGTTCTTTGCTCCCATTGTTTCTTCCCTGGACCAGCCCTCCAGACCAGGGTACCTCCTGAGCCCACCCCAGAACAACTCCAGGGTCAGAGCAGGGAAACACAGGCATAACTGCTGAACACAAGGAGAGGAGAGGGAAGCTAGAGAGTATTTTGGGGCTCCCGAGTCTAACCTTCATACTGTAGTTTCACTGTTCTGAAAAACATTAACTTTCTCTAATCATTACTTCCAAATCTAAGTTTGATGCCTGCTGTCCTTCAACTGAAGGGCAGGGCCTGACAGGAATGCTGGAGACCAGCTGTCCTGGAGGTAGCACCCTCCTCTCTTGGGGCCCTGGGGAAAGAGCCATCGATCCCAGGCCAACGCAGCCATCTGGGACAGGCAGCCATGCGCCTAACCACAGAAGTACTCACTACTCCACTCTCCTCTTTCTCTCAGATCTGCCTAAGTTATACATGTGGATAATTAACCCAACAGAAAGTGGTACCCGGAACCGTGACTGACACTCCAAAGTCCTAAGATGACCTTCCCAACTCTCTATCATGCTAGTTCTTGGTTCGAAGGCTGCCTGGAAAAACCAAGTGACCTAGGCAACTTCACCAGGATGAGGAGTAACAGGAACTGGGAGCCACACCCCACCATGAGGACCATGATACAAACCCTGGAGAAAAACACCAGGACCAGAAAGAAGGAGCACGAAGCCCTTTAGCAGATGCTATGGTTACGTTATCTTCTAGAGCCAGACACCAAACTATTGAGGGATGAAATGACCGGATGTCTGAGACTTGCTTCAAAATTATGTGAGGTGGGGCAAAAGTTAGAAACGTGAATATTATGCTACGCTAGTCACTAAGCTAGTCATTAAGAGTGTATTTGAAATTCCCCATAATAAAAAGTTCAAAAATAAAATACAACAAGAGGCATATAAACAAAATCCCCAGTTATTAAAACATCAAATATATCCACAACTCATTCTTAGTATATACCGACAGAAGACAGGAACAAGAACATTTACATCAATATTATTCAGGATGTCAAAAACTAGACACAGCCCAAATGTTTACCAACAGGAAAAGCAGTAAACTGTGATATATTCGTGTGAAATACTATACGACAAAAGAGAACAAAATGCTGTATAGAACCACACAGACGCCACAGACCTAATGTTTAGCAAGAAAAAAAACAAATGACAGTACGCACACGTTCTATCATTCCACTTACATGAAGATCAAGAGCAGGAAAACTAAGCTTAAGGACAGAGGTTAGAAGAGTGGTTACTTTAGGGAAGGGGCACCTGGGTGGCTCAATCTGTTGAGCATCTCTTGATTTCAGCTCAGATCATGATCTCCTGGTTCGCGGGTTGAGCCCCGTATGGAGCGATGCCCTGACAACGTGGAGCCTGCTTGGGATTCTCTGTCTCCCTCTCTGCCCCTCCCTTGCTTGCTTGCGCTCTTTCACTCTCTCTCTCAAAATAAATAAACCTTAAAACAAAAGAAGAGTGGTTACTTTGGGGGAGATGCTGATTGGGGAAAGGCACAATGGAACCTTCTGGAAATGTTCTAGATCTTGATCTGAGTGATGTATACAGTACGTAAAAATGTGTTGAGTTGTACATCTATGATTTATGCATTTTGCTACATGTATAAATAATGCTTCAATTTTTAAAAAATTGGTGACATCAAAAAAAATCAAATGCTACTAGTTACCAGGGGATTCAGTGAAACAGCTTTATCTATAAAAGAATATATTTTCAAAGACTCAAGAATGAGAAAATTCAGCTCTGGCCACGGATAAATTGGCCAGCGCCTGCTACCTGCTGACACCTCAGGGGAAAGCAGGGCCTCCTAACTACTTTCACTGCTAGCTGATCATAGATAGCAAACACCAACAGAGCAGCCAGCACTAGGAAACATGGCTTTAACTCCTGCTTTACCACCCTAAGCAAGTAGCCATAATTATGCCCTCACCAAAACATGAATAATTCCATTTTTAAATGTAATAGTAAAGATCACTCATACGGAAGATTCAGCATTCCCCTCACTGCCATGCCTGCTGCTGGCTGCCTGACACCCACTCCCATGGGCAGCTCCTGAGCACTGCTAGGCAGCCTCTGCGGCCCTTCCTCCAGCACAGCCCACACCTCCCTGACTGGAATTCCTTACGTTCTCCTGCCAAAGGGACAAACTCTCAGAAAACTTGGGATTCAAAACAAGAAAACAAAACCTGGTCTACTTCCTTAGGCCTAAGCAATCTTAGTGGACAGAACAACACAAAAATCTGAATTTATTTGGCTTTGAAATGAAGTATAAAATAAACGAAATTTTAAATGTGTGAAATAGTAACACCACAAACAAAACACCACATGCACATGTTAAGTGTCTCAGCACTAGGGAAAGGCCAGATAAACCCCAGGATGGTACATGATACCTTTCCTCAGTAGCAATTCCCACTTGAAGGGCAATGAGCTCAGTATATACAAAGGTGTAGGCCAGCCACTAGCACAGCCCTTTACCTCCAGATCCTCACAGCAAAGGTGGATCAGGCAGCTGCTGTCTCTGAGGTGAGCACAGAGTTGCCCCCGCATCAAAAACAGGCTTGGGCTGCCCATCAAATTCTGAGGGAAGCTGAGTGAGGCCTGCAAACGAGAAAGCCAGGGCCAGCTGACAAGTTCCCGGGCCTGGAGCCTACGCCTAGTCTCACAATGAAACAATCTCTGGCCCTCCACATGCCCACAGCTTTAGCCACCTACCGGCACAGTTGCAGCACTGGCAGCTGGCACACTTCCCTATTATGAAAGGCAGGTTTCTGTACCCAGAGCTTGATACCAGCATGTGAGGCCATGACCACAGCCCACAGAGCCTTCCACTGTTCCCCCGGCCCACTGGCCCAATGGCACAGATATGAGGAAAAGACTGGATTCTGGCTGCTCTCTATGCCCTACCCAGATTTTTCCATTTCCTTACACTGGGGCTGTGCCCCACAAGAAGAAAATCCTCTGAAACAGCTTTCAAACACAGAGAAAATTTGTAAAACGCAACACTCATGGGACAGAGTATGAGACAACCATTTAAATCATCAGGATCAACACCTTCATTTTACAGATGAGTAAACAGAGGTTTCCACAGTCCCCCAGACGGTGAGCAAACAGTATGAGATTCCCTCTCCTCAGCCTCAAACAGCTCTTTTCCCATCAGAACACCATATAAACTTGGGGCGCCTGGGTGGCGCAGTCGGTTAAGCGTCCGACTTCAGCCAGGTCACGATCTCGCGGTCCGTGAGTTCGAGCCCCGCGTCAGGCTCTGGGCTGATGGCTCGGAGCCTGGAGCCTGTTTCCGATTCTGTGTCTCCCTCTCTCTCTGCCCCTCCCCCGTTCATGCTCTGTCTCTCTCTGTCCCAAAAATAAATAAAAAACGTTGAAAAAAAAAATTAAAAAAAAAAAAAAAAAAAAAGAACACCATATAAACAAAGGGGGAAAGGAAGGAAGGAAAGTTGAAAATAGGGGATAAAATGATGGACAGACAGGGAAAGACAGGAACATTGGGAGTTAGAGGGAAGGGAGGGCCTGAGAGGTGGATGTTGCTGTGAGTCCACTTTGGTGAATTAAGCCAGAGGAGACATCAGGCTCTTCCTCTTGCAACACCTGTCACATGGGTTCTGGAGAGACTGGTTTGACAAGGACTACAGAGCCAGTGAGAGGCTGGGCTGGGCCTGGCCTCTCCTCAGGCCCTCGTCCTCCCACAGAAGTGGTGCTCTGGGTACCAGCAATGAGCAATGTGGAACAAGAGGAAAGCAGCCCTCCAGCCATGCCAAAGGTCCAAACCTGAGGCTGATCAGCCTTTGGATCCAGTCATCGATTCACAGGAAATGCAAAGAAGAGCATGGGTGGCCTGCACCCTGAGACACTATCTGCTATTTTGGACTGTGGGAGGGGCGCCTAGGTGGCTCAGTCAGTTAAGCGTCCAACTTTGGCTCAGGTCATGATCTCACAGTTCATGAGTTTGAGCCCTGCATTGGGCTCTGTGCTGACAGCTGGGAGCCAGAAGCCTGGAGCCTGCTTTGGATTCTGTGTCTCCCTCTCTCTCTGCCCTTCCTCCACTTGTGCATGCTCTCACTCACACACTCTCTCTCTCTCAAAAATAAATAAACATTAAAAACAAATTAAAAAAAAAAACTTAAACCAAAATTTGGACTGTGGGAAGACTCCACAAATTTAAGTGTCCAGGGTTTTTAGCAGATAACTGCAAGGAAAGGGGATAGAGGGGGAATCTGTAGATTAAAGAAACTTAGAAGACATACCAAGTTTTAAAAATGGTCAAAACTGGGGCACCTGGCTGGCTCAGTCAGTTGACCATGCAACTCTTGATCTCAGGGTTGTGAGTTCAAGCCCCATGCTGGGTGTGGAGCTTACTTAAAAAAAAAAAAAAAAAAAAAAAAAGATAAAATTAAACTAAACTACAGTGCCTAAGGATACACATGTGGAAGATAAAACCAAAAATAAATGTAAGGAAATGGATACAAAAAAACAGGTTGGGGGTCACCTTTGGAAGGTAGGAAATGGAGGGCTGTAGCAGGGATGGGACCCACCAAGAGGTCTCTGGTAGGGCCAGCAAAGCTCTATTTCTTAACCTTATAATTCACTAAGCTATATTTTTTGGGGGGAGGAGAGGTTGTTTTCTCTATTTTTGTTTTATTTTACACTAGTAAAGTTTAAAAAAAAGGTTAATAAAATATTTTTAGGGGCACCTAGCTGACTCAGTTGGTAGAACTCTTGATGTCGGGGTCTTGAGTTCAAGCCCCACCTCGGGTGTGGAGCCTACTTTAAGTATACATACATATAGTATACACACATACATATGTATACATATACATAAATATACATATATAGTTTTAATAGGTAAAGTGATATTGCAACAGAATGAATGCAGAAACAATATAAGAATCCAGCTGTCTTCTACAAGCCAGATATTAAAGAATTTGCAAAAATGCAAAAAAAAATAAATAAATAACAATAAGATGAAGTAAACAGGTGCGCCTGGGTGGCTCAGTTAAGTATCTGACTCTTGATTTGGGCTCAGGTCATGAGCTTATCATGGTCGTTAAGACTGAGCCCCATGTCAAGCTCCCAGTCAAGCCCCGTGCTGAACATGGAGGCTGCTTAAGATATTCCCTCTCTCTCTCTCCAAACAAACAAAAGATGAAATAATCATAAAACCAAACCAACCCTGGAAGAGTTTGAAGACTGTGTAAAGCAGAACATGTAGAAAGACAGGAAGGGTGAACACAGAGGTCAGCCCCACAGCCAACTAGGTGGGTACCTCCAATTCTGGGGTTCGGCATGAGGAACCCCCAGTGGCCACTCCCCTGGTGCTATGCTCTCCAACAGTTGTTAGTTATTAAGCTGATGTTGCAACCACCTGTGTGGCTCCTTTATCCATCTCTCAACCAGTTCTCAGGGATAAATTGTTTATTTTTTTTTTTTAAGTTTTATTTATTTTTGAGACAGAGAGAGACACAGCATGAACGGGGGAGGGGCAGAGAGAGAGGGAGACACAGAATCGGAAGCAAGCTCCAGGCTCTGAGCCATCAGCCCAGAGCCCGAAGCAGGGCTCGAACTCGCGGACTGCGAGATCGTGACCTGAGCTGAAGTCGGACGCTTAACTGACTGAGCCACCCAGGCGCCCCTAAATTGTTTATTTTTAACTGGGGAACCAAAAATCCCCACATGTCTCCTCCAGGCATTACTCCTTCCACTGCAGATTTTCCTGACTCTCACAGCCTGAAGGGTTTTAACTTGCTCCCCTGGTAAAGCACACCAACACTGCCTTTCAGATTCCACTATTCCTCAGCTCTGGCCTAGACCAACCTCACTGCCTTAGTTTCTGTTCAGAAGCTACCTCTATCTACACCATAAATCCATCATTTTAGGGCTGGTCAAAGTCTCCCATCCCTACTCCTAGCCGACTTGACCCCACAATGGTTTCTAGATCCCACCCCTTGCTGTCCCCCTGGCCTCCCATCTCCTCCAACTTGGGGATTAACAGAGCAAACTTAACAAAGTTCCTCTGCTCACTGTTATCTTCTCCCTCCCCTCTCCTTTCCGGGGTTCATCTTCTCTAATCCCCCTCCCATTTCGTCCTGCAGCTTCCTCAATTAACCCCCAGATTCCCCCCACATCCTTATCCAAATCACTACCAAACCAAGAGGGCTTCCATGGTTCACTTCGGCCAATCTCTGAAACACCATTTTGCAGGCCCTAGCAGGATCACCTAAGGCATGGCATCAGCGCCAGGAACTGGCTCAACAGGTCACAGACATATCTGTGTGTGCCCAAATGTCAGTCTGGCTTTGAAAATAATCTAGAACTGCAGTTATCCAATCACTGTGTTGTACACAGTGATTAGTTTCCACAGAAACTAATGTAACACTGTGTGTCAACTACAGTAAAAATATCACCACTACCACCACCACCACCATCATCATCATCATCATCATCATCATCACCTAGAACTGCTCATCATCATCATCATCATCACCTAGAACTGCCTCCCAGGCTCTCCAAAGTCCTCTTCCTGATGCCTCACATCACTCTCTGAGATGGGTCTAGCCCCACCCCCCCACCCCCCAAGATGAATCAGAGGCATACTGACTGCCTATGCTCACTTCAGGGGTGTGACCCTCAGCCTCTCCAAAACACACTTTCTTCTAAAAAATACCAACTGAGAAGAAATAATCTTCACTTCTCCTTCCTCTTTTGCCTCAGTAGGGCAGGGCCCATACCTGTCTCACCCATCACCAGATCCATCCCCAGAGCCTAGCACAGTACCCAGGACATGACAGGAACTAAAAAACCACCTGCAAATGAAAGAACTGAAACCCAGCACCAACAGGGCCTGCCCACTGAATGCCAGCTGACAGTCTTTTCCACAGTCCATAGGCTAGCCTGTCTTACAAGGCTGCTTAATAGTATTTAATCTTAAACACTTCCTAGATCAAATTCCTTTTGTCTTTAACTTTTTCCAATTATAAGCATAGATTCATTAGGTGTGCTAATGCATGTAAAACACTTACAATAAGGACCTGACATGGAATAAACACTTTAAAATATATATATACAGGGGCGTCTGGGTGGCCCAGTCAGCTGACTGTCCAACTCATGATTTCAGCTCAGGTCACGATCTCAGGGTTCATTAGATTGAGCCCCACAAAGGGCCCTGTGCTGACAGGGCAAAGCTTGACTGGGATTCTCTCTCCCTCTCTCTCTGCCCCTCCCCTGCTCTCTCACTCTCTCTCTCAAAATAAATAAATAAACATTTAAAAAAAATTTTTAAATATATACACAGAATACAAATATTCCAGTCACCCATAATCTCATATGAGTGTAAAGTTTCTGTGCCTCAGACAACCTACATGAGCAGACCAGCTTAAGAACATGGGCATTGCTATGAACACTATTGGGTGTCCTGGTTTCTCCACCTCAGACCCAAATGTGAAATAAAACTGCCAAGGTCAGTAATCCCTCCAAAATGACAAGGAGTCTGGAGTGCCTGCAGTAGAAATGGACTTGCTTCAATACTGGGGTTTCTTCTGTTCTATTGAGAATCAGCTCCTATACAGTGGCCTTCTCTGGACTGCCTGTTCAGCACCGTCCGGAACTACTCCCAGGCTGGGAGCAACCCTGTGGGCTCTGCTTCCCCTCTAGCCTATCAGAGGATTTAGAGTGAGCATTTAGAGCTTTATTTTCAACTCCCCTCTGGTGGTATCATGTCATTTTCTTATCTGATAACAGCCTACAGCTCTACCCTCATGTGCCTCTAACACAAAGGTCAGAAACCAGATGCCTCCAGTATCTGGAAATCATGTGGAGACTGCCCCACTGGGAACCCAGAGGCAGCTCCCACCCAACACAGAATCATAAAACACAGTGCCTACCTACATCACTTGGAGGCTGGAACCCGATTTTTACCTTTAGGAAAAGTATTCTCTGCTTAGAAGTTCGGCACTGTTGGTTGTACCCTCGCCCCATCACATCCCAAAGAATTTGTACTCAATTTGTCCCTCTAGGAGTCAAGGAAGCCCAAAACAGTTCTGGTTTCCAGGGAGATGTTGACTTTACAGAGTAAGGTTCAAACATTCCATACTAAGTTGTTCCTATTAACCAAAACAATGATAATTATAGTAACACCTCAAAATTCCTGTTCTAAAGAATTCCAACCCTACAGCTTACTGAATTACATGTTCCAGGTATAGAATCTGCTGCTGCCAACATATAACCAGGAGCACTCACTCACTCACTCCTGGTCTCTTAAAATGTAAGTTGGCTGCAAAGCCAAAGTTTAATATTATAAGTTACCCAGTCAGGAGGTCATATGGTCATGAGGGGAAAAAATAAGTACACGTCTAGTCCTTTGAAAACCAAGGGCTTTCACTCTAAGGCATGCACTGCTGCTGATAGCTTGAAAAGATATAAACAGCATACAGAAAAAGAAAGCACTTCCAGTCACTCAACTCACATGCAACAACCTAGTCAGCCTATGCTCCTTCTACTTCTCTGGTAAGATTCAAGAAAACAAACCTGGGCACAAACAACCTCTGAAGAAACTTCTTAAAAATCTAAACAATGTTGGGACGCCTGGCTAGCTCAGCCAGTGGAGTATGCAACTCTTGATCTTGGGTCATGAGTTTGAGCCCCACACTGGGTGTGGAGGTTACTTTAAAAAAAAAATCTAAACAAGGCTGTCTAGTTAACAGAGAGAGACCCTGGTCCTTAAAGTATTTTCATCCTCTTACTCATCTTGACAGAAGCCAATGCCTCCAAGGACCACCCGCCCCAACAAGACACCGTAGCACTCAAAACCCCACAGATGAGTGAGCAGTCAAGGTAGAGCTGCTTCCTGGGAGGTACCAATGGGCTTGTGTCTAGGTTTGTTTGATTCTATCAAATGCTAGCTACATCTAAAATCACCTATTACAGGGGCGCCTGGGTGGCTCAGTCGGTTAAGTGGCTGACTTCGGCTCAGGTCATGATCTCGCGGTCTGTGAGTTCAAGCCCCGCGTCGGGCTCTGTGCTGACAGCTCAGAGCCTGGAGCCTGTTTCAGATTCTGTGTCTCCCTCTCTCTGACCTTCCCCCGTTCATGCTCTGTCTCTCTCTGTCTCAAAAATAAAGAAACGTTAAAAAAAATTTTTTTTTTTAAATTAATAAAATAAAATAAAAAAATAAAAAATAAATAAAATCACCTATTACATTTGTAATTGTGAAACATAATAAAAAAACACCCCTGAACCTGTAACTCAACCTAAGAAACATAACCAGCCTTTGTTAAATATCAGAGTCCTAATTTACACCGGAAAGGAAAAGGATAAATGTAATATTAACAAGTAGCCATTACGGAACAGTACAGGGAACATTACTAGTCAACCTTTATTTCCTTCTCAGCAGCCTATGGGAAGGATACTCTGTCCCAGTTTTACTGAAGCAGAGAGGTCAAGGGCCTTACTTAAGCCATATTAGGATGCAAGGGTCCCAGGGGACTCAGTACATCTGGTAGGTTCCTTCCTCAGGCCCCTGTTTCTACTGCTGAGAATACTCAGTTATCTTTGTTCAACCTCATCACACTTGTGCCAAACTCTTGCTGGTTGTGCCAAACTCTTGCTGGTCTTGCCAAAGTGCAAGGACCTTCAGTGGGTAGACCTCACCTCTTGGGAACTCATGACCCAAAACACTATGTATGAGCAGGCACTATCTGAAAGAAGAGTTCTCCATTAGAACTCAATACCATCTTATAACAAGTGCTGGTATTGACAGTGTGATCTCAGCATGGTATGTTTTATTCTTTTATTTGATAAAAACAAAACGCCACTCCCAATCCTAAAACAGAGAAAAGAAACCTATCATTCTGCCCAGTCAGAAGGATAAAATAGACTAGATTTTGTCCCCCTTTAATAAAAGAAAAAAAACAAAAGGTAGGAGGAAGGCAAACACCCAGGGTAGTGCCAGTGCCAGCTGCTCCTTTCAGAGGACACTTCCACAGAAGACGAAGAAATCAGACATACTGAAGCATCATGGAAAGAATGGAATTTTTTTACTCAAATGATCTTTCCAGTACCATTCCAAATAATCTCCCTATCTGGGTTTTAAAGGAACAAAATTAGCAGCCATCCATGCAATCATATAGACTTCATGTAGAAAAGCCCTCTGCCAACTCCAGGAGGGCCTGACCAGGGCTTTTCCATCCTCCTACCATCACCAGCTCACTCACTTGATCCTTACAGAACCTGCTAATGCACAACCGCTGACCACACATCTGGCTCCCCATCTGAAACTAACACCCCTGAAAAAGAAGCAGCCTCTATCTATCCACTCACAAAAAACAGAAGTACCTCATACTTTTTTTTCCCCAAGGACACACTGGTCTAGGGTCAAAAGAACCCGCCTGATGGGGGCACCTGGGCGGCTCAGTCGGTTAAGCATCCGACTTCGGCTCAGGTCATGATCCCGCGGTTTGTGAGTTCAAGCCCTGCACTGGGCTCTATGCTGACAGCTCAGAACCTGGAGCCTGCTTCAAGCTCTGTGTCTCCCTCTCTCTCTGCTCCTCCTCCACTCATGCTCTGTCTCTCTCTTTCAAAAAATAAACATTAAAAAAATAAAAAATAAAGAACCGCCTGATGGGTAAGGCACTTTGGTATCAGGAGAGAGTATCCACATCCAAAACAAACCTGTTTTTTAAAAAGCTGAGTCCCTCTGGCTTCCCCTACCTGGAGAATCATATTCTAGCATTTCACATCTTGAATAAGTTCTATAGTTGATTAAAGCTAAGACAAATTTTTTCCAGCCTTACTGAGATACAATTGAAGGCCAAAATAAATTTTTAAAAATTTAAAGCCTATTTCATTCACAAATAGATTAATCCTATGCTTCCCAGAGGATTCCAAACATAAGAAAGGCCTGGAGAGAGTGCCCAGCCTCTTGTGACCAGGCACTAAGCCACCCTTGGGAGCAGCAGGCCTGCCTCTCCAAATATGGCCTCAAATCTGTTGCAAGAGTGAGCTCAGGCCTGCAAAAGGGTCCACAAGAATGTTTATCAAGACGTGACAAAATCAGAGGACAGACCTAGGAGCAAACAAAACACATGCACCATGCCTCAGAACAGTCCTGAACAGCAGGGCAGCATGTGAGGAAATGACTACTTGCTGGGCCCTCAGCACCCAGAAACCACAGCAGACCAGACAGAAGCCACAGCAGACCTGACACTGTGCCTGCAGGCACAGCCCACAATGAGCCCCATTCTCCCTGGAAGCTCATGGCAGGAGAGAAGAGGAGAGACAAGGATATTCCTTCACCCCCTCACACAGAGGAAAAGGGCAAAGGCAGCCCGGGGCACCATAGGCACATGAGCAGCCATTTTCCTTTCCACCTTTTTGATTCAAAAAGAAACCCCTCTTTAAAAAATCAGAAGGGAGACCTGAGGTCCCATCTGATTAAGGTAGCATTAGATGGGCAAATTAGATGCCTTATACAAGAATCCCCTCTCTCGTCATCAATGCCTAACCAGAAGGAAAAAAACTCAAGGCTTTGAAGGGAGAGGGGACCCCACAGGCCCTGTCAGCTCAGGGCGGGCATTCCAAGGAAAAGAATCAACTTTTCCTGCTAAGAATTTCTTCCCAGCGCCAAAGAATCCAGTCGCTTTTTAAAGTACTTTAAAACTGGAAAAAGCACATCTTCAGACTGGCAAACACAGTATTTTAAGTCTATACTGTTGACCATTCTGACAAAATATTGTGATCTTTTCCAGGTAAGCAGAAGCAACAGCTGGTAGCACAAATCCAGAGGAGAGAGTAAGACAGGAATCCTACTGTTATCTATTTGAGACTTTAATGAATTCTATTTTTAGATCTTTAATAAAGAGCTTCTCTTCTAGTCTCCTCCCACCAAATTTCTCTACTCAGGCAATTCAATCTTCCCAACACTGCTCAGTCTAAAAATATAAGACACTTATTCAGGCATGCTTAACATAACAGGTAGAGCAAAGTTCTCTACATTTCCTAATTTTCCACAAGATGCAGAACCCACCCCTGCTCAAGGACCACTCATCAGGCTGGTCTCCATTATTAAAAAATCCAGTAAGCAAGGCTCCCTGAGGTCAGGGCAGTTATGATGCAAAGATAACCTACCAGCCCAAACAGGAGTATACACGTGACATTTATAGTGATGAGAGATGCGTGTTTTATGGAAGCATTCCATAGTAAAATAAGGGCCCAGAAAATGGATGGTGTCCCAGGTTCTGATTAATAGCCAAATAAAAAGGAAATGCTATTTGGAATTCCATTATTCACTGTATAATTTGTCTTGGCAAAAATTGGCTGAAGTATCAACCCAGTCCTAGAGAACTGAGCTAATTAAGAGAGGCATTTATGACAACCAAGGCAGAACTGGTTCACTTCTGCTATAGACAGCCTTGGGAATCTTAAGTAATCCCTTATCAATCCCTAGAATGCTTGGAGGGAAATGCTCCCAGCACAGAGAGAGGTAAAATAGAAATGACCATATCATTTGCAAAAACAAACATCTCCAAGTCCACTAACCTATTTCAGTAGATACCAACTATTATTACTTTTTTAATGTTTATTTATTTATTTTGAGAGAGAGAGAGAGAGAGAGAGAGTGACTTCCAAGCAGGAATTCAAGAAATCCAAGCCCCAATGTGGGGCTTGATCCCACAACCATGAGATCACGACCTGAGCTAATACCAAGAGTTGGGTGCTTAATCAACTAAACCACCCAGGTGCTCCTAGATACCAACTATTAGAAAGAACTCTGGGGGCACCCGACTGGCTCAATCAGTAGAGCAAGTGACCCCTGATCTCAGGTCATGAGTTCAAGCCCCACGTTAGGTGTATGGCTTACTTAAAAAATAATAATAATACGGGGCGCCTGGGTGGCTCAATTGGTTAAACACCCGACTCTGGCTCAGATCATGATCTCACGGTTTGTGGGTTCAAGCCCTATGTTGGGCTCTGTGCTGACAGTCCTGAGCCTGGAGCCTGCTTCAGACTCTGCGTGTCTCTCTCTCTCTCTCTCTCTCTCTCTCTCTCTCTCTCTCTGCCCTTCCCCCACTTGTCCTGTCTCTCTCTCTCCCTCTCAAAAACAAATAAACATTAAAAATGTTATTAATAATAATAAATTAAAGAAAAAAGAAAGAACTCTGTAAGAGATGCTTCTTGTTTGTAGATCCCCCCATACTCCACATACAAAAACTCAACATCCATAGAAATGAAGAGCAAGTGCCAAGCTGGGCACTGGTCATTGTTTCCCTGAATATGACACATCCTTCCAAGTGTCTCACTTGTCCTTGAGCTCCCCTTGATGGCACCCTCCTCTATACTTAGGGTATCTGAGAGCTGGGACCGCCTCAGGAAGACTGAATTTGTGGCTACACCTACGCCCAATGGCAGAGAACATTGAGCCTGGGCCTCTGCATGGCTATAAAAATCACATATCCATACAAGTCACAGAAAAGGGACCAGGGAAAACATACACCATGCTTAAAAATAAAAACGAATACAAACCAGCCTCACTTGACATTACAGATGTGCTCCTACAATACAGATGTGCTCCTACAAAACTGTAAGTCATGTCTCACTTTTTTCAAAAGCTTTATATTTAACATGGTGATAAGAAAGATTCTAGGGGTGCTTGACTAGCTAAAGTCAGTGGGGCATGCAGCTCTTGGGTTGAATTCGAGCTCCACACTGAGTGTAGAGATTATTTTTTTTAAATAATGAAATTCTTAAAAAAAAAAAAAAGATTCCAAAAAAGCTTAATGCCCAAAAATGTTATAGCAACATTACATATTATAATCAAAGTAAGAAACAACTATCTAAGAACTACGAACAGGTTAGCCATTAGAAATGTTGTATATCTAAAACACAGCTCATGCTATAATGCTAAGAAAAAAGCAGGATAAAAATGGAGTCTATGCTCTAACCTAAACTCCGTAAAAGTGCTGCCCAAGGTCTCTGGAGGACACCCAGGTCTCAGGGAATAATGGCTGCTCCTAGGGAGAACTGGGGACTAAAGGGATGGGTAGAAGCTTTCCCTTGCATAATCCTTTTGAACTTTCTGAGTTTGTACCATGGGTTGGCATTTCCTATTTAAAGAGAGACTAGTGGGTGCCTGGCTGGCTCAGTCAGTGGAGCAAGCAACTCTTGATCTTGAGGTTGTGAGTTCAAGCCCCAGATTGGGTGTGGAGATTAATTAAAAAATAATAAATTTTTAAAAATAAAATAAAGACTGACTACAGGTGCCTGGCTGGCTCAGTTGGAAGAGCATGAGACTCTTGATCTTGGGGTTGTGGGTTCAAGCTCCACGTGCGGTGCAAAGATTAAATAAAACTTAAAAAAAAAAAAAAGACTAAAATTGGGGGACAAAGGATTTTTCCTTTCTTTTCATTTTCAAAATTTCTTATTTTAAATATATGTATTACTTGATATAGCTTTTTCCCCACTATAGTGTCTTAAAATCCCATAATCATTTTGCCAAGAATGCAAGGACCAATCATCTTTCTTTTGCAGCAATCTCTTTTCAAGTACCTTACCTTGCCTTCTAGTGCTAGGCTGCTTTAAAAGTCTTTTATCTTCCTGAAGAGCAGAGGCCCTGCAGGAAAAGAAGGATCCAATATTGGTGAATGCCCACAACCAAAAAAGAATTACACCAAAGGAAGTAGGGAATGCCACTCAGTCTCCTGCCCACCCCACCAATCAGTCACCTTTCTTTGTCAAAGAGTGACAAACTAAATGTTTTCTGTAGAATTAAACCAGTACCAAAAATTGTAAACAATTTCAAAGACAGAAATAATTCCAATAGGGGCACCTGGCTAGCTCAATCGGTAGAGCATGCAACTCTTGATCTGAAGGTCATGAGTTTGAGTCCCATGTTGCGCATGGAGATCACTTAATTAAAATAATTATAATGAACAATTCCAATATCTAAATTTAGACAGTGGTATTTTAACCTCAGGGCTATTAAATGTACCCCATGATGTGTAGGACAAAGTCAGCCATAAAAGTGATTTTTTATGTTCAGTTGATTGTTCCCACTATGAGCCTGGTTTTATTTTTTAATGCTAATTTATTTTTGAGAGAGAGAACGAGCGAGGAGGAGCAGAAAGAGACACACACACACACACACAGAATCTGAGGCAGGCTCTAGGCCCTGAGCTGTCAGCACAGAGCCCAACACAGGGCTCGAACTCACCAACTGTGAGATCATGACCTGAACCCAAGTCAGATGCTTAACCAGCTGAGCCACCCAGGCACCCCTACGAGCCTGCTTTTAAAACAGAAGTAGAGGGGCGCCTGGATAGCTCAGATGGTTAAGCGTCCAACTTCGGCTCAGGTCGTGATCTCGTGGTTCATGGGTTCATGCCCCATGTCGGGCTCTGTGCTGACAGCCTGGAGCCTGAAGCCTGCTTCAGATTCTGTGCCTCCCTCTCTCTCTACCCCTCCCCCACTCACACTCTGTCTCTCTCTCTCTCTCAAAATAATAAACATTAAAAAAAATTTTTTTAATTAAAATTAAAATTAAAAAAAATAAATAAAACAGAAGTAGAGGCCCTGGATGGTTTAGTCAGCTAAGCATTCAACTCCTGATTTCAGCTCAGGTCATGATCTCACGATTTGTGGGTTCAAGCCCCACATTGGGCTCCGCGCTGACAGTGGGTAGCCTGCTTGCGATTCTCTTTCTTCCCCTCACTCTCTGCCTCTCCCCCACTCACTCACATGTGCACATGTGCACTTTCTCTCTCAAAAATAAATAAACTTTAGAAAAAATAAAGCCAAAGTATAAACCCAGGCACCTGGCTGGCTCAGTCCGTAGAGCATGCAGCTCTTGATCTCAGGGTACTAATTTCGAGGCCCATGTTAGGTGCAGAGACTGCTTAAATAAATAAATAAACTTATTGATTTTTGAGAGTCAGAGAGAGACAGAGAGCAAGTGGGGGAGGAGCAGAGAGAGGGAGACACAGAATCCGAAGCAGGCTCCAGGCTACCAGCACAGAACCTGATGTGGGGCTCAGACTCACAAACTGTGAGATCATGACCCGAGCCAAAGTCAGATGTCCACCCAACTGAGCCACCCAGTCGTCCCTTTAATTTTTTTTAATGCTTATTTATTTTTGAGAGAGAGATAGAGGGCGAGTGGGGGAAGAGCAGAGGGAAGATAAAGAATCCGAAGCAGGCTCCAGGCTCTGAGATGTCTGCACACAGCCCGAAGCAGGGCTCGAACTCAAGAACCGCAAGATCATGACCTGAGCCAAACTTGGACGCTTAACCGACTGAGCACCCCAGGTGCCCCCAAAATTTTTAATTACAATAAAATATAAATATAAATTAAATCAGCATAATGCTAAAGTTTCTTTCAGATTTAATTTACTCCAACAGAGAACACAGAACAGCTTCATCAACTTAGACATCTTCAGTTTATGATATTGTACCACTGCATCCCATCCATCTTTCCAGCCTAGACCCAGAGCAAAGTTAAGAAAATGCTTAGCTATCAAACCCAAGAAATAGGAAAATAGGAAAATAGGAAACCCTATTCATTAAAGCTAAATTAAGCCCTCTGGCTGGTGTAATTTTGTAAACTACTCTAAAATCCTATTTATAGAAATTGCTATCTGAGCAGTATTACTGACTAATGATCAGAGTGAAATAGAACGGTCAAAAGGCAAAGCAGGTTATGTGACTCGTAGGAAGACTGTTTTAAATTATTATCCAGAGGCATAGACACAAAAAGACCCACTGGGAAATAACTAGATTAATCACTTGTGTATTCAAAACCACTATCACCTTACTCCAGGCCTAGAATGTCAACACAGAAAAAGCAGAAAAAGATGGAGGCTTAAGAAGCAACAGCACAGAAACACTGGCAAAGGCACAGATACACTCTTTAATGGGGAGGAGAGAGAAAACTCCAGAAAAGGACAGAGAAATCCTTAACCAATACACAGGACACACTGAAGAACAACACACTACCTGAATTTATTCTCACTTGAGTTCCCTTGGAGTTCAATACTCTATAGTCCCCATTTGGGCCCCCGCAATGAAACCAGCATTTCTTACTTCTCTGAATACTCTGGAAGCCTCTAGCCTCCAAGCAGTCACACTCTGTAGTGGTTCCAATCTAAACAACACACCCAGAGGACCTGCATATTGAACCAAACTTCTCATCACTGACTTCCTATACAGGCTAGGAAAAACCTCACAAGGCCTCACTCTTATTCTTACCCATCCACTAAATGGGTCTATCACCACTTGCCATTCCACTAGGCTAGTTGTACACCTCTTATCAAGAAGGCTATGACCAGAATAAACTCAACTCAAAAAGGCAAGCAAGGTAAAGGGGGATCAACTTCACACTATCATGGGCTACCTTTAGTTTGCCCTGTGCAGGTCAAGTCTGCAAGTCAATGACAATTTTTCAATGAATCCAGCCAAAAGCCACATCATCCCTGCTATGATTCTGAGTCTCCCAAACTGTAGACATTTTAAAACACACTAGTCCCCTACCCACCAAGTGGGTCAACAAATCATGGTTTCTTCTCCCTAAGTACATCCCTTCCTCGCCATTTCTTTTGACCACCCTTTCTACCTCCAGCAATTGCACCCCCTGCAACCCCTGGATTCAAAACTGGAACACAAGCACTATCCCACTCAGAACTTCCAGAGATACCTACACCCTACTGACCCACCTCAGCCTTCAGGTCAGCCTTTTGCCCCACTTTTCCCCAAGGGATACTTCATTTGGCTCCAGCCTATCTACTCCTTGGTCCTTAGGCACAGCCTGGTCTTTACCTCCTCCACCTTTTTCAGCTCACCCAAGAACAGCCCCTCATCTTGCCTGCCTGCCACAGACTCAATCCTTCTCCCCTTTTGGCAGTCTAAGGGCCCCTCTTTATTCCAAGTCTTGAAAGTCCTCACCAGTACTTAGCTGATGCTGCCTTACTCCTCCATCTTTCCATTGCCACCTTCTGCCCCTTCTACTCAATGGTAAATCCCTGATGGTACCAGCACCATTCAGGTCCCTAATGTCTGCTGAACCGACTCATCTTGAACCTTCTTTCTCCCCCTTCATTCCCCTGCTGACCACTATTCTTGTTCAGGTCCCCTATCTCCCTACTGGAACACAGCAGTAACCAACTTGCCTCCAGTCCAGTCTCCAAACTCATAATGGAAGCTAACTTTCTCTTTTTTAATATTTAAAAACTAAATTTTGGGGGGGCACGCCTGAGTGGCTCAGTCAGTTAGGCATCTGACTTCAGCTCAGGTCATGGTCTCACGTTCATGAGCTCGAGCCCTACATCGGGCTCTGTGCTGACAGCTCAGAGCCCGGAGCCTGCTTTGGATTCTGTGTCTCCCTCTCTTTGCCCCTCCCCTGCTTGTGCTCTGTCTCTCAAAAAAATAAAATAAAATGTTAAAAAAAATTTTTAATTAAAAAAAAAAGAATTATTGAAAAATAAAATAAATTTCTTTAATGTTTATTTTAGAGAGAGACAGAGTGGGGGAGGGCAGAGAGAGAGAGAGTCACAATCCAAAGCAGGCTCCAGACTCTGAGCTGTCAGCACAGAGCCCGACGTGGGGCTCAAACCCACAAACCGTGATATCATGACCTGAGCCAAAGTCGGATGCCCAACTGACTGAGCCACCCAGGCACCCTGATAAAATAAATTTTTTTAAAGTAAACTTATGCCCATCGAATTCACAATCCCAAGATCAAAAGTCGCATGTTCCACTAACAGCCAGCCAGGCATCCCGGGGCTCATTTCATAAAACCACCACAGCTGTGCTCCAAGACCTTCAAGGATCCCTGTTCCTACATAACTCTAAATTCCTCCATGTAGCATTCTGGTTCCAACCCAACCTTCCAGAACATACAGAAAAGGTGGCCAGTCTTCTCTCTCCCACGCCTTGCCTCTGTTCCACCTCTTTTCCTTCCAGAGTTGTGATCTTCCTGCCATCAACTCCTTCACCAATCAAACCACTAACCTTTCTTGAAGGTCCAGCTCAAATGAAGTCTTCCCCTAAAGTCTGCCCTTGCCAGCCTAAGACCCAAGATCCTTGGCTTACTTCAGCATGGTGCCCAGAGCAACCAGCACAGGCCCAGGAAGGCTCAGACAAACCCTGATTTCTAAGAATGGTCCCTCACAGTATGTTCCTGGAATTCTGTGTGGAGTCCCTGACCAACTCTCCTATATCACCCTGGCATTGTGCCTACCACCAGACACCTGGGCTTGGTCTTCGCCAGAGAAGCACCCAATCAAGGCTACCATTATCAGTTTGATACAACACAAATGCAGGTGGGCATAGCCACCTGTGACTCTACCACATGACAGCTGTATGACCTTGGGAACATTCCTTCATCTGTGACTCTGTTTCGACAGTCAATATAAAGGATTCTTATAACCATTAGCAATGGTGCACACAGAACAGAACCAGAACCTTTGACTATGGCTGATATAGTTCCATCATATCGCTAACCTAGAAAGCAAGAAAGGCTGAACAATTGTGAAGTAAAGGACTGAACATACTCTCCTCTGCATCAACAAGAATGAACACACCTCTACTCTAAAATCAATACAGTAGGAACAGGAAATGCAATGCCCTAAGCTCAAGGGAGAGACAAGGTTTTTAAAAAATCAAATGCCATGCCTCTTCTTTCCCAATCTCCGTCAAAGTGGCCCCAGGGTCCACCATACCCCACCATTCTCAATGTTTAATAGACACCAGCAAACTTGCAGAAGACATAGTTAAATCTTCGGTCATGCTTAGTTTTCTGACCCACACATTCCTGAATGCAGGTTCGTTCTCCTACCTGCTCCCCCACCCCACCCCCCACCAACCCCAGCTTGGCATTCCCTCTGCTCAACCTTTTCAGCCTCTCAGCTGGCTCCTCCTCCCTCCTCATCTCTCCTCTACAGGCTGACCTCACGACCAGAGTTCCTGAACCCCTCCCCTCCCTGCACCACCTATGTAGTCACTAGCCAAGATCTTTCTAAACATGGGTCTGAACCATGCCACTCCACTAATTTAAAAGCCTTCTGAGGCTTCTGCACCCGGAGTATAAAGTCTGAACTCCTGAGCACAAGAAAGGCCTATAGCTCCCACTTGCCAAGCTGGAGAACTCACAGGTGCTATTTTAGGAGCACATGTACATGTGGTTCCCTGTGTCCAGACCTTGCTGTCCCCCAGCTAATTCCTGCTGGCCCTGCAATGCTCGGCTTAGGAATTCCCTCTCTCCTCAGGCTCTCAAAGCACCATGTGAGCACACTTAGTGGGCAGATACTATCAATCATAGGTTCCCTAATCCCCACTGTCCCTGAAACTGAGTTCCCTCAGGGCAGAGCCAGCTGCTTTTACATGGGTCCCCTGAACCTACCACAAAACCAGGCAAGTAGTGAAGCCAAATATTAGTTAAATGAATGAATGCATTTTGTCAAATCAACTTTTCAAAACAGGGAAGACTTGCTTTCTTCCTCTTTCAACCGCAGCTCATATCTGCAAGAGCTTTCATGTTCCAACCAGGTGTTTGTTGCTTATATAGTACTGCTTACTCTTCCTTTCATACAGTATCCCACAGGCTTTGAATAGGTTCACACTATGCATCCTACTCTCCTCAAATCTGATTTCTCCAAGAAATGGCTCCTCTGCCTCCTTTGAACATACAGGCCATGAACTCTTATGCCTTGGCTCCACAGCAAACAAAGTCCAATTCAACTCCACACTCCAACTAGAGACTTTTATGCCTCCAAGGTTGAATCCTTTTTAAAACAGGGACATTCCAAAAGTATCGTTATCTCTGAGCACTAAACATAGAACAACCTGATAAAGTTACAATATTCCATCTACACAAACTCCAAAACACCTGGTAGCACATCTAACTCTTTATCTGGACTTCTGTCCTATAAACACCACCCTCCCTGCACTGAATCTGGGTTCCATGCCAGGAATCGTTTCTCCTTGCTTATTTAGGGAAATAGCAGGCCTGGCTCTTAAGTTAGAACTCTAGGCTATAAACGTGCTGTCCCAGGCTCTAGCTTTCACCAAGGCAAACTTCATGATCACCATTAAAACTAATCCAGAAGTCGGTTTACAAATCTAAAAGCTTCACATGTCATAGAGAACAAAATATCCATTTTTAATCAGCACTTGAGTTTGTACGAAATTAACTTGGAATTTATAGCAGGATTCTAAGCAGAGACAGCATTTTCTCTGGAGACACTTTACAAATACACCCGCGGGTGAATCTGGTTTTCCAAACACCAAGTAAAAAGGTGAAAAGACAGGCGGCTCCCAAAGAAGCTCAAGAGTGTGTGTGGAGGCGGGGGCAGGAGGGGGGACCCCAAAGCTCTGAGCTGCTCAGGTACCAGCGGCTGCAGCGCCCTTCCCCGCCTCCTGCGGGGGGTCAATGCCCCATCCTCAGGCTTCGGCCCAACTGAGCCGCGCGACCCTCTTTGGAGGGCCAGGGGGCGGCCCGAAGGCCGCACACGCCTGCAGCCAACGCGCAGGCCCCGCGTTCCCCGGAGCGCGGGCCGGGCTGAGGCCTGGCCCATCGCCGCGGCAAGCAGCCCGGGCCCGGCCGCGGAACGCCCTGAGCCTTCGCCCGAGGGACCGAGAAGAGGGGGGCGGCTCTCTCCGTGCCGCGCCGCTGCCTCACCCGCAAGGACGTCCGCGACCGTGTCCCTACCCCGGGCCAAACCGCGAGCAGCAGCAGGTGTTCCTCGGAAGGCTCGGCCGGCCACGGGGATAGGGGCCTGGGCTGCTAAGCTCGGCAGCAGTGGACGGGCAGCGCACTCACCGAGCGCCGGCGGGCGGGCCGCGGCAGGTGCTTGCTTCTCCTGGCCGCAAGACGCCGCGCCGCCGCCGCCGCCGCTCCCCGGGGACTCGGCGCCAAGCTGCCGTCGCCGCCGCTGCCGTAGCCGAGCCCGAGGAGCGCGAGCGCCGCACCGCAGCCTCCGCGCGAGCACGTACCGGGCGGTGAGAGGGCGCCGAGCGCGAGGGCGGGGCGCGCGGCCGGAGCCTAGCAACCGCCTGACACGCGAGTGCCGCAGCCAATCCCGCGGCCAGCTCCGCGCGGCGCCGACCGGCAGTCCGCGCGACGCCCGCTTCTGCCAGCGTCCGCCGCCCCGCAGCGCGCCGCACCCGCGCACAGGCCCCGCCTTCATCCGCGCCGCTCTGCTCATTGGCCCGCCACGCCCCTGTCCAAGAGGACACGCCCTATCCCGGAAGCCCTGCCCCCGGCCAGTAGCGCCCGTCCCCGGGACACGCCCCGGCCCGTCCGGATTGCCCCCAGCCCTCTGGGCTGGTAGGGGGGGAGGGGCGTCCCGCCAATCTCAGGCATTGGGGCCTCTGAGACGCTCCCAACCGACCCAGGGTGGTCAGGCTCGAGAACTGGCCCTGCCACAACTGACCGCCTATCGTTTGGCCCTCCGATTTCCCTGGAACGCAAATCGAGAGGTATTTCTAAGCCATGAAAACAATCAGAAAGCGTCCTCTAAATTGCTAAGGATGACTACCCTGTTTTGTGGCCCTTACACGGATGGGGAAACTGAGGCGAGGGCCGGAAGGGCGGGAAGCTGGCCGCTCTCCAAAGGCCTAACCCCCAGCAGGCGAGGACGTCCGGGAAACGCTTCAGGCCTGACCCCCGTCCCCTCCCCCCGCCCTGAACTCCGGAATCCGTTGCCTCTCCTGGTGCCAGAAATAGCTCTGACCCGCTGGCGCTGGTCACTCGCTACTTGTGGCCCGCATTCTTTCAGGGGGTGAGGGAATAAGGAGCGGAGGTTACTGATGAGGTCCTCCTCCCTTCAAGGGGAGGGTCCTAAAGGTGCTCTCCCCCCAGGGCTTACCTATGGCCTCCTACCCCCAAGTCCCCAGACCTGACAGTCACTGGACCTGAATAATTATTACTGGATGGGTTGGGATGGGACTCATGGTGAGCTCTGCTCCGTTTCCCTACCAAACCGTAGTCAGGATGTGTCCATTCCCTCCTGGGCCTGTGTCCAGGCTGGAATTCCAAGCCTACACTTTTGTCAGAGAGCACATTCTGAACACAGAACTGGCTGCTGCCTGCGTGGGGGTCCTCCCTGCATCCAGAAAAGTCTGGGTCTCCCCTGCTTTCTCCTCCTTAAGGAGTGTCTAGGAAAAATAAATCTCAGAGAGCTGAAAGTCTCATCTCTGAAATACACATACCTGTCTGATTTTTTTTTAAGATTTTTTAAAAATAATATTTATTTCTGAGAGAGAGAGAGGGAGAGCAGGGCAGGGGTAGAGAGAGAGAGAGTGAGACAGAATCTGAAGCAGAGGGCATCTGGGTAGGTCAGTTACGTGTCCGACTTCAGCTGAGGTCATGATCTCGTGGTTTGTGAGTTCGAGCCCCACATTGGGCTCTATGCTGACAGCTCAGAGCCTGGAACCTGCTTCATTTCTCTCTCTCTCTCTCTCCTAAAAATAAACATTTAAAAACATTAAATAAAAATAAAAAATAAATAAAAGAATCTGAAGCTGGCTCCAGGCTCTGAGCTGTCAGCACAGAGCCCTACCCAGGGCTGGAACCCACAAACCACAAGATCATGACCTGAGCCAAAGTTGGATGGTCAACCCACTGAGCCACCCAGGTGCCCCAAGTTTTTGTGTTTTTTTTAAGTAATCTCTGTATCCAAAGTGGGGCTCGAACTCACAACCCCAGGATCAAGAGTCTCATGTTCTACCAACTGTGCCAGCCAAGCGCCCCTGTGATTCTTTATACTTAAATGCATAAGCTCCAAACCTCATTCACATAGATTAGAAAAGGAACTAAAACCCAGGGAAAAGGCCCCAAAACCATCCTTTACATGTTAAAACTAAAAAATTAGTGGCCTCTCAAATCCAAATTTAAAATTCTGCTGCTTTGAAAAGGCTAACAATGTGGAAAGTTATTGGGTTTCTAAATAAAATACATTCTTTCGTTCACTCCTTCATTTTACCGAGTCTCCACACTCACCCCTCCCCTCCTCCAACATACACCAGGCACTGCTTTGTAGCCCTAGGTTCTGCTGGGCATTTTAGTGCCCACTGTATAGGTATATGTTATGTTTTTCCGAAGCAAAAGACAGCAGTGAGTGCTGACCTCCTGAGGCACCGCCCTCCTACCATCTGCACAGAAGCTGCTGGCCATTCTAGTCCTCACTGACCATCCATGGCTGCCAGAGTAACTCCACTTCTTCCCTTTTGGCCCTGATCTTCCTAAATGAAGCACCAGGCCTTATTCTGGCCTCCAGAGTGCCAGTGCCCCATGCCTAAGCACCCCCCAGATTTCTGACCAAGGAAGGGACCTCAACCAATTGGTGCCAGAAGGTGGAATAAGACCTTCCTAGTCCTGGAAGGATGGCGCAACAACCAGAGTGTGCCTGAAGCCCTCACAACCAAATCCTTTCCAATCTTTGCCTCTCTAAGTTTGGGGTTCAGTTAGAGGCACTGACCCTAATGCTCTCCCCCTTCCGTAGACCTTCAGTCCTGGCACATCTCACAGGTTTTCCTCCCTCTAGCCTCTAAACTCTGGGCCTCACCGCTACCTTTCTTCATTTTTGTCTGGAGCTGGAGTGCTCCCCAACCCCCTGTTCCTTCAGGCTCTAAAAGGCAGGCGTCCTGGCTGGCCAGAGTTGACCAGCCTTTTGGGGCCTAACTAGCCCCCAGCTAGAGCCCAATCAGCATCCCCTCACCCCCAAAGGCCATAAGAAAGTAAAGAGGGAAGTAGACAGCTATCTTCATGAGCCCCTAGGTTAAGTGGGGGCTGTAAAGTCAAAGCTTGTTACTCTCTGTAGTCCTGAGAGTCTCAAAGCCTTTCCCCTCCCGGGGAAAAGTGCATAACCCACCCTAGGGCTCAGCACAAGGTCCCCAGTGACTCACTCTTGGGTGCTATTCTGGAATCCCAGGAAGGCCTAGGCCACCCTAGGTCAGGCTTGGTGCTCACAGCCAGTTTGAGGGCATGGCCAAAAGTGAGGCCCAGAGAACACCCAAGAACAGCTGTCCAAGAAGCCCATGTGGTATGGGCTGGGGGAGGATTGATCAAGATGCTGAGAATGGGGCTCTTCAGACCTGACAGCTCAACTCTCCTGGCCCTTCAGCCTCCAGTGCTTCCTCCACTTAGACCCTAAGCCAGAGGCTCCAAAAAAATTATCTGATTAAGGTTTGTCTCTCCCACTGGAGTATGAGCCCTTGAGGCCAGAGACCAACCTGCTTGGCCCTACATTGCAACCATTACCTAACAGCCCGCATTTACTAGAGACTCAATTTCTGGTTGGGAAGAAAATCCGGAGATGTTGCTTTCCTCACTTCCTGTCTGGTAGTCATCACCAAGGGTCCAAACCCTGTGTAAAGCCCAAGGAAGATGTCCCAGTGTTTACCTGGGGCCAATATGATCTTAGCTAAAGCCTTGATTCTAGCTCAGCCAAAACCCAATAGACACCAACACGGACCAAACTTTCTTTTGGTCCTAGGATTCCAGGACTTTTATTCTGGCTTGTTGCCAAGGAACTGAAGGCTAAGGGCTGGTGCCCAGCTTCAGACTCTTCCAGAGGGAGGGAGGCTCCTGCTCCTGATACTCCCCCAGACCCAGTGAAGAGGGTCAAGGGGCAGAGCTGGCTGAGGATGGAGGCTCCTGACCCAAATGCCCAAGCAGGGCCAGCCAAGTCAGGGCAAGGGAGGGATCCCTTTTGTCTGGATTTAACAGAAGGCAGATTGTCTGGCAGCTCTGGAAGAAAGAAAAGGCTGATAAGTTCATCCGGGAGAAAGTGCCAGTAGGAGTGTTTGCTGGCCACCACCAGCCTTCCCAGGAGCCAGTTCCTCTCTTGCAGGGCCCTCCACTCCAGCACTTCCACCAGACCCTTTTATACCTGACTGGCACAGGGCCTTCCTCCAGTCATCCAGGTGGCAGCTTCCACACCTGGCCTTCCACAAATAAGCATCCTATGGGGACACAAACCCCACAGCAAGAATGTGTGTTGAGTGAATGAATAAAATCGCCTCTTCCTCCTGGGTGGACACACATGTCTCAGCTACATCCCACTCCCTGCTGGCTCTGAAATAAGACAATCCTCCAAGGCTGACTTTGGGCAACAGTTCCCAAAACACTGGGCTTATGGCCTTGAACACTGGGCTAACACCAGATTAGGTCCGGTCTGGCTAGGCAGCCAGTGGAAGCAAGCAAACTGAAGGTCTTATTTGTTAATTCTCTTCAGTCACTGACCAGCTAGCCCCCAGTTGTTGGGGAAGCTACCGATAGATACTGTTCTGGTTCAGCCAGGTTGACATTCCCTTCTCTGCTCTCAGCCATGTGTCCAGATCTGGCTCAGGGCTCTGCCACTGGCTCCCCCAGGACAGGAACATCTCTTCCACTCAGAGCTGGCCTAAGATCTGGGCCTGTTTCTCTCATCAGCCTGGGCTCCCCTTAGTGGCCCCTATTCAAGAGACATTAATAGGCTACCCAACATCACTGATTCTCATTCTGGTATTGTGGCTGTTAGGTATGCCCTTGAAACACTGGAAAGTGTTGGACCCAAGTAGACAGTCTTTGCTTTAGGCTGAGTTCTGACAGAGACAGCCAGGGCCTCTAGGAGCCCCAACTGTGGTCTGGGGAATCCCCAACATTTCTGGAAAGAATGAGAAGGATTCCTGTGGCCAATTTGAGGGAAGCTAATAAAAGGATAAAGAGTGAACATTAGCTCCTCAGCTAAACTTCGCATTGTGTCCATATGAAGCATAAGTTCTTGCTGGGCCCCAGAGCTAAGTTCACTGTGTGATCTTATATAAGTCACTTGCCTTCTCTGAGCCTTTTGGTCATCCCATCATCAAGTGACCCCATGTGTGGACTTTAGACCTGCTTGCTCACTGAAAGTGAAAGAAGATCCCTTTATGTGGCTGAGTCAGGGCCAAGATGAAACACCCATCCATGTGTTGTCAGTCCACAGATATTTATGGAGTCTATTGTATGCTGAGAACACAACCAGGGTTGAGAGGAACAAGCACTGCTGTTGTGGAGCCCAAACTCTAGTGTAACAGGATGAAGATTAAATTAGTAAGTAAATGAAAATATAATAATCGGGATGGGAATGCCAGGATGGGCCAGAGTCTGCTCTGTGGTCCAGCGCACCAGGGAAGTGAATCCTGCAGGAGGTGGATGAGGGAGCCCTAGGGTTTTCTAGGGAAGGAATAGAACAAGCCTAGGAAATGGCCATGGTAAAGGCAGAGGAAGAAGTGGCCAGGCAGGTCTGAGAACCTTGGAGGTAGCCATGGTCTGAGCAGTGAATGGAACAGTGAACAAAGGACAAAGAACAAATGGTGGGAGGGTAGGCGCCAGAGCTGGATTTAACCAGGTTGGGCTTTGCCAGGAGTATAGGATCCCAGGAGCAAGGGACATGGAAGCTGAAGGGTGGGAGCAAGAAGGAGGGGAGCGGGGATGGTGCCCTCAGGCCTCCTGGAAGGAATGTGGCAGGGTGAGGAATGGGGGGGCAATGGCTTGGCCCCAGCCCCCAGAGCCCTGTCCCTGGAAGGTGGGGAAAGAGAGGTGAGGGAGCAGGCAGGGGTAGGGGCAGAAAAGGGGACTTGTGGGGGAGGGGCACCAGGCACCACAGAAGTCAAGTCTGAACAAGCATTTAAAGAGAACATTTCTCACTTTCCCTGCCTCCACCTTCTCAGGGAATGCAGAGAGGTGGCACTCCCCCTTCCAGCTTCAGAGAAGGAGGAGGGGGAGGGAACAATGTCCGCTCCCTTGGGTTTGGGCAGTTCCTGGTACATGCTGCAGGTCTGAGCTTTAGAGACACCCTGCAGAGCCCCCCTGCAGAACAGAGCCTACTACCAACTCCTGGTTGGAGGGAAGTCCATGGGCTGGGCCAAGGTGGAGGTGGGAGAGAGTAGAAGAGGGGATGAGGGTGAGCAGGAAGTGAGGAGTATAGGGGGAAGGCCCCGCCACACAGGACAGGTTCCAGGGCAGTTTCCCACCCAACTCCCCTGGGATGCTGCCGGACACAGATACAAAGAAGGCACTGGGGACTGGTAGGGTATCATCTGGCAGGCAAGGAAGGCCCTGGTCAGCTGTCCCATCCATCTCCCTCCTGCTCTCTGCTCAAGGCCAGTGACCTTCAAAGGTCCATCTCTGCTGTTGCCATTTACCCAAACTGGACTGAGGTCCTGGCTGGGGTCACCCATGAATGCACAGGAGAGGGTCTATGTCCATCAGCAGGGATCAGTAGGCTGAACCTGACAAGGGACCCCAGAGACCAGGAAGGCCTGCAGTGGGAAGCACTGGAGGCTGGGCTCAGCATGGGCCCTTGAGGTAAGAGATACCCCAGCTTAAAGTCAGAGCTCTGGGTATGGGCATGGCTTGTTGCAAGCACGGTGATGGCTCTCTGCAGAGGCATTCACATGTCCCATATAAAGACCCATTCATGACAGGTGGTGAGTTTCCTCAGAGGTGAAAAGAAACATTCATTAAAAAAAAAGAAAGAAAGAAAACATTTCATCTGTCTCCCCCATCCCATCCCCATGCCCCCAGGCACATAAGTGATTGTGGCAGCTGGTATAATACAAAGGTGAGGACTTGAGGGTAGAGGGAAGGCTGCTCTGGACAGGGATATCCTGGGCCTCAGAGCCAGGGCCCAGCAGCTGCTCATGCCATGTTGGAGGGGCCCCAAAAAGAAGGCTGGCCTCAGCTGACCCCCTACCCTCCTTCTGCCTGAAACTTCCTGGTACTCTGCTGCCTGGGACCCTTGGTAATTAGTTCAATGTCAGTGGCCCTGGTGTTGAGGTGGGCCAAAAAGGGGGCCTCTTTACAGGCCTCTTTACTGCACCCACAAACACTGGGACCAATCCCACCCCCCAGTGAGTCCCCTCAGCTCACAGGAGGCAGGTAACTTCAGGCCTCCTTGCTTTTAAGGTGCGTGGGTACTAGTGGGCAGCCCAGAGTTGAGGCCCTGAGGGCTGGGTGCACCCAGGCAGGGGCACTGGGGCCTGCCTCTGACTGGCCACTTGAGCAAACCCCTTTCCCTCTCCAGACCTTTTCCCTTTCTGATCCTTGTGAACCAAAGTTTAACAAAAGGCCCATGGTTGTTTCCTTTCCTTCCTAGAAGGGCCCAGGATATGGGTGCATATGAGGAGCTGAGGCGGGGAGGAGAAGGAAAAAGCAACCCGGGGACTAGTGTGGGCTAGGGTTCCAGAGGGGTCCTGAGGAAGGCAATGCAACCTAGGAGGATGGTCTTGGGGGAAACCTATAGAAGGGGTAGGAGAGCACTTGGCTCCCTCCCTAGCTCCCGTCCCTAACCCAGCATTTCCTTCCCTGTAGATTTCCAGTCTCATCTGAATGCAAAGGAACAAGCAGATGCTCCCTTCCCCCAATCCCATCCCCATCCCCCATCTCTTCACTGGCTGCCATTCTCCATTCCCATGGCCCAGAAACCAGGGAGCTTCTTCACCTGCTGCTGCCCTGGCTCCCTCCCTCTTCTGGGCCTGCAGCTGTTCCCTGACAGCTGGATTACTGCAAGGCACTGCCACAGTCTGAACTGCCAGGATCACCTCCTCCTCCCCTGTCTTGATGGCCCTGCAGGCCCACCCACAGCCCTGTCTTTCAGATGTCAGTGACCTCTAGTCCTAGAGATCCACCACAGCTGTGGGCCACCTGCACCTTTGCAAGAAGCAACAGCTGCCATTTCTCCCAGGCTCCTCCAGAGCCAAGATCCCCTGGCCTCCTGTCAGCCTGAGGGTGAGGGGCCAGCACCTACCCCTTTGTCTTCTTGGGCCTTGGTCTTCCCATAGAACAATGGGAGGGGGCTGCAGGGAGGAAGAGCTGTGGGACTTTGTCCTCTGCTAGAGGCTGCTTTCAGCACCACCTGTTAACCCAGTCCTCATGTTGGAGCAGCCAGAGCAAACCTCAAAACCCAAATCTACCTGTCCTACTCAGGGCTCTCTGCCTGACTTTCTGTTGCTGGAGGATAAGGACTCCTCACTACCCTCTCACCTGCCCAGATTTTGGCCCCTCCCCGTCAAAACTTTACCCACCCCCCCACCTCTCCACCCTACATCCTCCCCATATATCCCATCTCCACTTCCATTTCTCTTCACACCTACCCCCCCCCACATTTTTTTGTTACTCCAGGTTTGTTTGTTTTTTCAAGTAGACTCTAGACCCAATGTGGGGCTTGAACTCAAGACCCACCTTGAGATCAAGAGTCACATGCTGTATCTACTGAGCCAGTCAGGCAGGCACCCCTACCCCAGTTTATTCTTTGCACATGACTCAGGTCACGTGGAGCCTCTTTCAGTTGCTACAAACATGCCAGGCATTTGTCAGCTCCTCTCAAGCCCTCCTACATGCACCACTTCTGCCCACAGCATTCTTTTCCCACTTGGCCTACCTCATTCCTGCTCATCCCCTGTCTCAGTGTCTAGCCTGGACAAGTGTCCTTGCTCTGGATACCTGCTGAGCCCACCATATTATTATATCAGATTTAAAGTTTATCACTAGCAGGGGCGTCTGGGTGGCTCAGTCCATTAAACATCCAATTCCTGGGCTCCTGGAGGGCTCTGTCAGTTAGGCATCCGACTCTTGGTTTCAGCTCAGGTCATGATCTCACAACTCATGAATTCAAGCCCACATAGGGCTCTTGATGACAGCGCAGAGCCTACTTGCCATTCTCTGTCTCCCTCTCTCTCTCTCCCTTCTGGTGCTCTCTCTCTCTGTGTCTCTCTCAAAAATAAAAATAAATAAACTTCTAAAAGCATCCAACTCCTGATCTCAACTTAAGTGTTTTTTTTTTTTTTTTTAGTCACTCTTTTATTTCTTTATCTTAATTTTACAGAGAGCGAGCATGTGTGAGCACTGGTCTTGATCTCAGGGTCATGAGTTTGGGCCCTACGTTGGGCCCCACATTGGGCATGAAGCCTACTTAAAAGAATAAAATTTTTAAAAAATAAAGTTTATCCCTAGCACAGACTGGACAATCTGTGTCTGTCTACTCCCTCCCTCCACCATGGGAACTTCTATCATTTGAGACACGGCCAGGCACTTAGAATGTACCTAATAAAATTGGAATGAATGGACATTTGATTAAAAATGAGGCCTCCTGGGGCTTTCTGCAGAGACCTCCCAGAGAATCCAATTGGCATTTTGGAGTCCAAACTCCAGAGCCAGTATAACTTCAGGATTCCCAGCTACCTGCAGAATAAATTTAAGCCCCACTCTATACCACCCTGGGCAATAGGGACCTGCCTCATCCCCTTTCCTCAACTCCCTGCAGAGTACCACCTGTGAGGGCCCCTCTTCCTCCACCTACCCAAGTCCTGCTTATCCTACTCAAGAACAACACCCACAAGGCTTCCCAGCATCTGACTTCTCGTTGTCTCTATGAGACCCCAAGCTCCTAGAGGGTTAAGATGGACTTTGATAATAACATCTACCATCATTGAGCTCTGTCCTGCACCCCCGGACACACAAAATCTCTCTGTACCTCCTAATAACCCTCCATGGCAGTTTTTGGCCCCAGGTTGCAGATGAGGAAACTGAGGCCCAAGATTTAAGTCACTTACCAGAGGTTACACAGTAAGTGCCCAAGCTATGGATCTGTGTTCACCTTTATAGCCTTCACTGTGCCTGGCCCAGGGGTGAGGACTCCACTGATGTTTGCCAAATGAGTGAACAAATGGATACAGCTGTATCCAAACTTCAACTAGCTGGACCCATTTACCTCTGGAGCCCAGGACCCAGAGGCCTTGGACTCAGGAGATGGCCCTACAGATTTGGGAGAAACATGGCCAGGCCCCTGTCTTCCTCCCTAGTGCACATGGCCAGTGGCCCCTTGGCCTCACCTTGGTGGGGTCTTGACACTGTTGAGCTATGAGAGTAAGGGGAGTGGGGGTGGTGAAGAGGTTGGAAGAAAAGGCAGAAGCCTCCAGATCAGCTAGCCCATTTCAAAGAGCAGTGAAAGGGCCTGGGGGCACAGTGATTGGACAGAGGTATTCTCAGGGTAGCCCGATTATAAATTTCTGCAGGATTATCAGGTTATGCAGCTCTGGCATTTAATCTAAACTCACTTGAGTCCTTGATTGTAAAAGGGTAAGGACCTGGGTGGAGGGCAGGGAAGTAACCAAGTCAACTCACAAAGCCCTTTACTGAGCATCTACTCTGTCCCCAGAAATGCAATAGAAGACCAAAGGCAGAAAAGTTAGAAGTCACAGCCGGGACAACTAAGAAGTGTGTATTCCCACTCCTTAGTGGGGAAAGCTGCATGCAGGAAACAAGGTGCGTGGAGGGGAGTCAAGCAACCTGCCTGGTCTGAGAAGGCCACCTGGAGCAGGGGTCACTGAAGCTGACTTTGGGGAAGGGAGCAGCTGAGTTTCCTGCTGGCTTGGTAAATTCCTGGGAGGGGTTCAACAGTGGCAGAGCCTGTCTAGGCCTGGCCAGATGGACAAGAATGGGGCAAAGGTGACTGCCCAAGCAGGCCCTGACCAGGCATCCTAGACTTTGCTGGAACTTGCCTGGCTCTGAGCAGAATGCTCTTGAATGGGGGTCAAGTAGGGGGAGCTCAGGGAAGGAGATAGGGGAACTAACAAGATAGGCAGCTGGGCAGCCTCCTGCTGGACCTGCATTGCCCAACACTGGAGTCATCTGTCCCAGATTCCTTTCATAATGGGATAAAATGTACCCACAGTGAGGCCTGAAGTGGGGCCTGGTAGAGACCAGTGACTTCAGTGGCAGGACAGTTGGGTCCCAGGAAAGCCAGAGAAGCATACACATTCCTTGGCTTCCTGTCCCCAGCAGCTGCAGGAAGCTGCTCCAAGCTCCCAGCTGTGCCCAGCAACCCCTAAGGACAGGAAAAAGTCTTGTATCTTGCCATCCCTCTGATTGGACACAGAGAGAGTCCTGGATGGGGTGACTGAGTACTCAACGGCAGGCCCCAAGGGAGGAGGTGGGGCTGCATGTCAACGTTTGGGGAGGCAGCTTAGGTCTTGTATGGGACAGAGCCTGTGGCAAAGGTCCCCAACCTTCCTTAATTTCATAATCTGAAAAGGCTGTTAACACTTTTCCCAGACAATCACTCCCTACACACACAATCTTACCTATCATTTAAAAGGATTCTGGGATGCCTGGGTGGCTCTGTTGGTTGAATCTCCAACTCTTGATTTAGGCTCAGGTCATGATCCCAAGGTCACGAGATCTAGCCCAGTGTGGCGCTTCACACTGGACAAGGAGCCTGCTTGGGATTTTCTCTCTGCCTCTGCCCCTCTCATCTGCTAACACATTCTCTCTCTTCAAAAATATAGATAGATGATAGATAGATAGATAGATAAATAGATAGATGATAGATAGATTGATCCTAATCAGGCTCGGAGCTTCTGGAGTGTGCTTAGTTAAGGTCAGTGAAATTCCAGTCTGTTTCTGCCTCTGCTGGCTGTGAGTCATGGGTCATCTCCAGGCCATCTTGGCTTGCACTGCCCTCTAGAGCCTGAGAAGTTGGACTAGGGGAGCTTCTAGGGGCCCATCTGCTCTGCCATCTCCTTGGAGCTATTTCAAGTCATCCTACTGGAGACTCTAAAAGAAAGAACATCTTTAAACCCAGCTGAGAATCTAGACCTGCACTCACCAGAGCTGGGCTGTCCCACTCACACTAGGCTTCCCCAGCTTCCCAACAGTATCTATTATCAGCCTACCTTCCTCCCACCCAGATGAGTCTGGCAGTCAATACATGGGCCTCTGGGAGCTTTTGAGGCCTCTCAATCATACATACACTTATCAACACACCTTCTGTTTTTCTTTTCATTTATTGGTTCTAACAGTCATTTGACACATTTACTTAGCACTTGCTACATATCAGGCCTTGGGCTAAGTGTAGCATAAGTCCAAATCATGCCCATAGTTCTGGGTCCTGCCCGAGTCTCATGCCCTCCCAATTGGTTCATCTTGAAACTAAATCCTTCTTCCAATAATTTGGAGCTTTTTGGTAAGCTGCCCAGTGTAGCCACCTCTAAGCAGAGCCTGCCCTTGTTAATCATTTCTTGTTACCCCCTGCTGTCAACCAGCAACTTTGGATGCACAGTAGGCAGGAAGGGAGGGAAACAACTTCTGTCTGCCCTAGGATCCAGGAGACCTTTAATAAAGTGCCCTGGCTGAATCCTGGAGAGAGTATGCTGGATGTGTTTCTTGCCATTTTGTTCAGAGTACTTACCACTACTAGACATTATATGTAAACTAATTGATTTGTCTTATCTCCTCTACTAGAATAAAAACTCCATGAGAACAGAGCCTTTGTTCACTGTGGTATGTCTATTTTAAAGATTCATTAAATAAAAAAAATTCATAAGGTTGAGACCAGATTGTATACACAATGTGGTATCCTTCTGCCAGAATTGAACCCTGGTATGGCGACTCACTAGCTGTGTGGCCTTGGGCAAGTCATTCACCTTCCCACTCAGCTTTCTTACCTGTAATACGAGAGTAATGACTTCTACCTTGAAGAGAAGTGGATTGAGTGAAGAATACAAGCATCAAGAGAACAGTGGCTGGCACATAGTAAATGCTAGATAAGTGCTAGTGGTTATCACTGTTAGTATTCTTTTTTTTTTTTTACTTTTAAAAATTTATTTATTTTGAGAGAGAAAGAGACCACAAGTCTCAACCAACTGAGCCACCCAGGTGCCCTATTGTTACCATTCTTATCTTGCTTTGTTCATTCAGTGTTGCCAGGAACATTCCCCACCTGGATCAGAAACTTGATTGCTATTGGAGACCCACTATGCCATTGGACTGAGGTGCCATTCATTCAATACAAGTTTATACCTACTTACTCTTTCTGGATCCCCAAACATTACAAGCAAAAGCAACTTGTGTATATGAGAAAGAGAAAGTAGATGTGTGTGTGTGTGTGTGTGTGTGTGTGTGTGTGTGTGTGTGTGTGTACGCATGCAGGTGCATACATATACATGGCACAATCTTGGAGGAGGTTGGCTTTCAGCAGGTTCTCAAAAGGCCTAAATCAAACAGAAGTTTAGAAGGACTGGGCAGAGAGTTGGCTTGTAAGAGACTCTTTCAGGCAGCTATTTCCAGAGTTCAGGTGTGGACCATGCAATGAGAAAACTGTCATAGTCTCCTTGTTTCTGATTATTGATGAGATTCTTAATACAATAGTTACCTTGGTAATGCTAAGACATAATGTCTGGAAAAGACCTTTGGCAAGTTGAAGGTCCAAAGCTCAGGTGAAGAATACCATTCTGGACATCCAGAGCCCACCTCCAGCCTATGCCACCCACACCAGCCTTGAGTACAGAAGCCTGATTCTAATGGGGTGACTCTCCATTTCCCCAGTAGGTGGCGCTGCTGTCCTAGGTCTAAGGATTGCCAGGGGCACCTGGGTGGCTCAGTTGGTTAAGCATACACTCTTGGTTTTGGCTCAGGTCATGATCTCCCACTTTGTGGGTTGGAGCCCCGCATTGGGCTCTGTGTTGACTGCGCAGAGCCTGTTTGGGATGCTCTCTCGCTCCCTATCTCTGCACCTCCCCTGCTCGTTCTCTTTCTCAAAATAAAAAAATAAATAAATATTTTTTAAAAAAGAAAGTAAAAGGATGGAAAAATATACTCCATGTAAACAGTAACCAAAAGCTGGGTGGCTATATTATTGCAAGACAAAATAGACTTAAGTCAAAACAAGTTACAAGAGACAAAGTGTGTGTATATATATATATATGTACATATACATATATTTGTGTGTATATATATGTGTGTATATATATATATATATTTTTTTTTTTTTTTTTAAACTTATTTAAGTAATCTCTGCACCCAACATAGGGCTCAAACTCATGACCCCAAGATCGAGAGTCCTATACTCTTCTGGGGCACTTGGTTGGCTCAGTCAGTTGAGCATCCGACTTTGACTCAGGTCATGATCTCACAGCTCATGAGTTCAAGCCCCACATGGGGCTCTGTGCTAATAGCTTGGAGCTTGGAGCCTGCTTCAGATTCTGTGTCTCCCTCTCTCTCTCTGCCCCTCCCCTGCTCATGCTCTGTCTCTCTCTCGCAAAAATAAATAAATATTAAAAAATAAAAAAGAGTCCTACACTCTTCTCACTGAACCAGCTAGGTTCCCCAAAGAAAGAAATATATTGATAAAAGGTACAATACAGAAAGAACATACAATAATTATAAACATACATGCATCCAACAGGGCCCCAAAATACATGAAACACAAATTGACAGAATTGAGAGGGGAAATAGATAGTTCTACAGTAATAGCTAGAAACTCAATATTTCGCTTTCAAAAATAGCTACAGCAACCAGACAGAAGATCAATAAGAAGATAGAAGACTTAACAATGCTGTAGACCAAAGTTGACCTAACAGATACTACATGTACTCCAACAACAACACCAGAATACACATTCTTGTCAAGTGCACATGGGACATTCTGCAGGATAGACCAACCATATCTTGGTCACAAAACATATCCTAAGAAATTTTATTTTTCTTTTTTAAAAATGTTTGTTCTTGAGAGAGAGTGAGAAAGAGAGCACAGCATGGGAGGAGCAGAGAGAGGGGGACAGAGGATCTGAAGCAGGCTCTGTGCTGACAGCACACAGCCCAATGTGGGACTCAAACCCACAAACTGTGAGATCATGACCTGAGCTGAAGTTGGACGCTGAACCAACTGAACCACCCAGGTGCCCCAGTCCTACGAAATCTTATTTTATTATGTTTTTATGTTTATTTATTTTTGAGAGAGAGCACAAGCAGGGGAGGGGCAGAGAGAGAGAGAAGGATACAGAGGATCCAAAGCAGGCTCTGCACCAACAGCAGAGAGCCTGATGTGGGGCTCACTCAAACTCACGAACTGTGAGATCATGACCTGAGCCAAAGTCAGACACTTAACCGACAGAGCCACTCAGGCGCTCCACAAAGAACATTTTCTGATTACAATGGAATGAAACTAGAAATGAATAGGAGAAATAAAACTAAAAAAAAAAAAAATCACAAATATATGGGGGTGTCTGGGTGGTTCAGTCATTTGGGCCTCCAACTCCTGATTTTGGCTCAGGTCATGATCTCATTTCATGAGATTGAGCCTTGCATCGAGCTCTGTGCTGACAGTGTGGAGCCTGCTTGGGATTCTCTCTCTCCCTCTCTTTCTGCCCCTCCCCTGCTTGTGCACACATTCATGCTCTCTCTCTCTCAAAATAATAAACATTAAAAAACACAAAACAAAACACTCAGTGATAGTTAAGGGTGCCTGGCTGGCTCAGTCATAGAGCATATGACACTTGATCTCAGGATTGTAAACCCAAGCCCCACATTGGCTGTAGAGATTGCTTAAAAATAAAATCTTAAAAACAACAACAACAAAAACATACTCTGTGATGGTTAATTTTATGTGTCGATTATACTATATCATGAAGTATCTAGACATTTAGCCAAACATTATTCAGCTGTGGGTGTGTTTGTCAGGGTGAGATTAACATTTGAATAGACTGAGTAAAGCATATTTCTCTCCCTAATATGGGTGGGTCTCATCCTAACAATTGAAAACCTGAAAAGAACAAAAAAAATTTAGTAAGAGGAAACTCCTCCTGCCTGATTGCTTGAGCTGAAACATTGGTATTTTCCAGCCTTTGGACCTGGACCAGGACTGAAATATCAGCTCTTCTTGGGTCTCAAGCACGCTAGCTTTTGGACAGGAACTTATACAATCAACTCTCTTGGTTCTTAGACCTTCAGACTTGAACTAGAACTTCACATTGATTCTCTTGGGTTTCCAGCTTGCCAACTGCAGATCTTGGGAAGTTCTCTGCCTCCATAATTGCATGAGCCAATTATTTTAAGCTTATTTATTTATTTTAAAGAGAGAAAGAGAAAGTGAGCAGGGGAAGGGCAGGGAGAGAGGGAGAGAGAATGCTGAGCAGGCTCCCTGCTGTTAGCACAGAGCCCAATGCAGGGCTCAATCCCACAAACCATGAGATCCTGACCCTGAGCCAAATCAAGAGTCAGATGTAACCTACTGAGCTGCCCAGGTCCCCTCCCTTTCTTTTGAGTTTATTTTTTTAAAGAATCTCAAGCAGCCTCCATGCTGTCAGTACAAAGCTCAATGTGGGGCTGATCTTGCCAACTGTGAGATCTGGACCTAAGCTGAAATCAAGAATTGGATGCTTAACTAAGTCACTGTTAGAAATAAATCCATTGACCAAAAGAAGGACAAAGGAAGTTCAAAGGAAGGACAGGGACTCAGAGGCTCACAGAGCACAGGGAAGCAAGTCTTTAATCAACATTCTTGCAAGAGCAGGTGTCTGATGGATATGCACACTTGGGGCAATTACAGCGGACAGTTTATCTCCTAGCATGCAAGTCCCTCCTCTGGTTCCTCATTGGCTGAGTATTACAGAGGTAATAGTCTTACCCAGAGGTCACCTATGCCCACATAAGGCAAAAAGTAGTCTGATTGGAACAAATGTACATTCCCTGAGGTGACCCAGAGACCTTCAGTCTCTGTCTCTCTGTTCTTTAGTGCATGCTCATTGCAAAGCCCATGAACATAAGCCTGTGAAATGGAGGGGAAGAAGAACCAGGAAGTGAAGTGTCTAAGGGTTTGGGATTCCATTGTTGAGGGGGAGGTTTGTACATATTTCCAATAGGTTGTAAATCTATTGCTAATTAGACAGTACAGCTTTTATTTGGTATTTCTGAAAATGAATCATCTCCCTTACTTCTCATAGTCACCCAGGAGCCCCTTGCATGAGCCTTCTCTCTTTCTCTGCATCTGTGTATAATAAAACATGTTCAAAAAACAACAACAAAAACAACAAAAACAAACAAACCAAAAAAAAAAACCCATGAGGTGCCTGGCTGGCTCAGTCAGTAGAACATGGGACTAGATCTGGGGGCTGTGAGTTCAAGCCCCATGTTGGGTGTAGAATTACTTAAAAATAAAATATTTAAAAACCAATAAACATTGTCAACATTTCTTGGTTTTAACTTTAAATTTTTAAATTATTTTTAAAGTTCTAATTACAGTGTAGTTTATACCCAGTGTTATATTCTACTTTCTTGAACATAGGGAATATTATAAGTTTTATATTTACATTTTTTTCCAGGTTCACAAAATTGCACAAATTGAGTATCACATGATGAATTGATATTAGCTTCCCCAGGCATGGGAACTTAACAGATGAGATACAGTTTAATATCCATTTATGTTGCTTTTCATAGAAGGTGTTTTTTAGACCTTAACTTGAAGTGTAAGATCATCAAAGAAATGCCTCCATATGTGGCCAAAATACAATTCATTCTACCTGTGAGAGTATAAGAGTGGAAATATTTTTTGATACCAGTGAAATGGGATTCAGCATCAGTTTCTCGACCTGCTATGATTTGTCTTGCAAAAAGCATCAATTCCACATATCTATTATGTTCAAGTTTTAATGTCCTTGTCTACTAATTCTAGCATCTGTTATTTCTGGATCTGTTTCTCTTGTTTGATTTTTCTCTTTATTATAGGTCTTTTTGTTTTCCTACTTTACATGATAGGTAACTTATACTTTTTTATTTTTTTTACTTTTATTTATTTGAGAGAGAGAGAACCAGCAGGGGAAGAGCGGAGAGTGAGAAGGGGACAGAGGATCCGAGGCAGTCTCCATGCTGATATCAGAGGGCCCACTGCAGGGCTCAAACTCACAAACTCAGGAACCATGAGATTGTGACCTGAACTAAAGTTGGACACTTAACTAACTGAACCACCTAGGTGCCCCATGATTGGTAATTTTTAATTGAATGCCAGACATTGCAAGTTTTACCTTTTTAGGTACTGATACTATTATATTCCTATAAATATTTGTGACCTTTGTTCTGGGATACATTTAGTCATTTTGATAACTTTGAGGCTTGATTTTAAGCTTTGTTAGCTGGAGTTTGAGCAGATTTTAGTCTAGTACAGATGTTTTGTTTTATTTTTTTAAGTTTATTTACTTATTTTGAGAGAGAGAGAGAGAGAGAGAGAGAGAGAGGCTGAGAGACAGAGAGAGAGAGAGAGAGAATCCAAAGTAAGCTCTGCACTGTCAGCCTGGATGCAGGGCTCGAACTCATGAACCATAAGATCATGACCTGAGCCAAAATCAACAGTCAGATGTTTGACTGACTGAGCCACCCAGGTACGCCCCCCCCACGTTTGTTTTTTTTGTTTTTTTGTTTTTTTTTTAAGAGAGAGAGAGAGAGAGAGATGGAGAGAGTGTGCTTGAGGAGGACATATGCTATTTGCATTACAAGACATGTGTAGAGTGGGATGAGGGTGCAGGTCCCAGCAAGAATATGTCAGAGCAAAGGGAAATAAATGGCTTTTTTTAGGGGGCCCTTAATAGTTTGCCTGTCTCATTTGCTTTTTGTTTTTGTTTGTTTGGGTTTTTTACTAATGGCTGATGGGAACACAAACTGCTTCTGGCTCTGAGTAAGATTTGGTGCTGTCACCTTTTAATTCTTTGGGGTAGTTCTTTCTTTGGCTTTGGACAGTCTGCTCACATGTATGTACTGATTATTACTAAGCTGAAGCCTCAAGGGGAGCCCCCTAGAGATTTCTGGAGTTATCTCTCTGAGCACTTTTGTCCTGTCTAGGTTCTAGCCATCTTTGTCTCCCCAAACTCCCAGTTTTGTCTCTTCAACTCAGGGAGTCTGACAGACTCTATCTGAGTTCCTCCTCATTATATTTGGAAACTCTTTTCAGACAGCAAACTGGACAATCATTGAGCTTATATTGTTTGTATCTCCTCTTTCAGGAATCACTGTTGCCTGATGGACAACGTCTGAAAATGATTGTTTCATATATTTTGTCTGGTTCTTTGGTTGGATCATGTGGGAGTGTAAATCTTTTCCCAGTTACTCCATCTTAGCTGGAAGTATGAGTTCCTAAAATCTAACAATAATTTGTTCCTTTGGTATGTATTTATTGAGCACCAACTTTGCCCAGCATGATGCTAAGAGATGTGAGATACAAGCTGACAGACTAAATTCCTGCTCTCCTACCCCATTGTAGCCCAGTGAAGGAGACAAGTTTTGGGGAATGATTACAATAAAACGTGGAGGGTCTCTGACAGTGTACAGTGATCTAACTTAGTCCAGGAGATTAAAAAAGTACTCCCTGGGGTTCCTGGGTAGCTCAGTCAGTGGAGCGTCTGCCTTTGGTTCAGGTCATGATCTCATGGTTTGTGAGTTGGAGCCCTGCATCAGGCTTCCTGTTGGCAAGGTGGAGCCCTCTTCAGATCCTCTGTCCCCCCCTCTCTCTACACCCCTCCCCCATGCTCTTGCTCTCTCAAAAATAAAAAAGTTAAAAAATAAAAACCTTAAAGGGGTGCTTGGGTGGTTCAGTTGGTTAAGCGTTCAACTTTGGCTCAGGTCATGATCTTGCAGTTCATGAGTTCGGGCCCTGAGTCAGGCTCTGTGCTGACAGCTCAGAGCCTGGAGCCTGCTTCAGATTCTATGTCTCCCTCTCTCTCTGCCCCTCCCCCACTCATCCTCTGTCTCTCTCAAAAATAAATAAACATTAAAAAAACTTTTAATTAAAAAAAAAGTACTCCTTGAAAAATCAAAGTCTATACCAAGAACTTAAGGGTAGATAGGTGGTTGGTGGTAGGGTAGAAGTGATCTAAAGAGTGTTCTGTGAGCAGGCTGGCAGGAGAGAAAGGGCAACATGTGATAGGAACTGGAATGAAGGGTTGGGGAAGGGGACAGGATTTCTTTTTTAAGTTTTGTTTCGTTTTTTATGTTTATTTATTTTTAGAGAGAGAGAGAGCACAAGCAGAGGAGGGGCAGAGACAGGGGGAGACACAGAATCCTAAACAGGCTCCAAGCCCCAAGCTGGCAGCACAGAGCCCGATGTGGGGCTTGAAGCCACGAACCAGGAAATCATGACCTGAGTAGAAGTCAGATGCTTAACTGACTGAGCCACCCAGTGCCCGTTTTGTTTTGTTTGAGTAATCTCTACACACCCAATGTGGGGCTCAAACTTACAACCCCAAGATCAAGAGTCACATGGGCTTCTGACTGAGCTAGCCAGGTGCTCCTAGGGTGCAAGTTTTGAATAGACTGATGGGCAAGGGCCATTTATGTCTTGGACTCATGGATTTATCAAGAGCTTTTGGATTTGACCTTGAGGCAGAGGGATTCCATGAAGATTTCACATTGAAAACATTGTCTTGCTACAGTGTGGGTAAAGGATTGGAGGGGCTGGAGTGGAGGTGAGAGATATGAGATGAGAATTATCTTCAGTGAGGGGCCACACAGGCCTGCTGTCTGCTGTCTGCTCTTGTAACTGAACTAACATGAGTTCATTCCTTGGTGAGTCATAGATAGAAACTACACTAGATGGACTTGTCGCACAAAGTGTTATGCCCAGAATTCGCGATCCCCAAAGACCACCAGGGATCAGAGTCCAATGGAAAAGCAAAGAGACTATTCGAGCTAGCTGGAGCTCAGTCCCCTACCTGCACCCACGCAGCGGTGAGATGCCGGAGAGAGAGCGAGTTTCAAAAGCACAAAGGTTTTATAGGGATCTAGGGGCAGTTGGTAGAGTAGTGGTCGTGGCCTTAGCCAATTGGCTGGGGAAGGGTCAGAGTCCCCTTGCGCGCAGGTTGCTGGGCGTGGTTTGAACGGGTGAGCGGGAAGTTACTCAAGGGGAGGAGGTGTGGTCTGAGGTTTGAGCGGGAATTTCTTTCTGCGGTTTTCCCGGAAAGGGGGCCATGTCGGGGACATAGTCACTCGAGATGGAGGACACACAACAAAATGGAGTCGACCGGCCTAGGTCCGCTCTTTCATTAGGACATTTTATTTGCAGCAAAGGGGATCACAGGAAATAACTTCCAATTTTGACTCCCAGAGCAAGGGTGGATAGGTTCCTTTTATTTAGGGTTAGGATGAATATATATGTATGTGTGTATGTATTTAAGTAGGCTTCATGCCCAGTGCAGGGCCCAATACAGGGCCCAGTACTCAGGACCCTGAGATCAAGACTTGAGCTGAGATGAAGAGTTGGATGCTTAACCAAGTGAGCCACCCAGGCACCCCTACTTATTTTTTAAGATTTAAAAAATCTTAAAACCCACCCAACATGGGGCTTGAACTCATAACCTTGAGATCAAGAATCAGATGCTCTAGGAGCACTTGGGTGGCTCAGTTGGTTAAGTGTCCGATTTCGGCTCAGGTCATGATCTCACGGTTCGTGGGTTTCAGCCTTGCATCAGGCTCTGTGCTGACAGCTTGGAGCCTGGAGCCTGCTACTGGTTCTGTGTCTCCCTCTCTCCCTGCCACTCCCTCACTCATGCTCAGTCTCCCTCTCTCTCTCTCTCTCAAAAATAAAGGTTAAAAAAAAAAGTCACATCCTATACTGATTGAGCCAGCCAGGCACCTCAAAATTGGGATAGTCGTGAGACAGTCAGTCAGTCACCCTTCTACTGTTTCTCAGCAGTTTCCTTTCTTCTCTTTTTAGAGTAAGTTCTACATTCAACCTGGAGCTTGAACTCATGACCTTGAGATCAAGAGTCTCATGCTCAGAGTACCTGGGTGACTCATTGGTTGGGCATCAGACTTTTGATGTCCACTTAGGTTTTGATCTCAGGTCCCTGGGTATGGAGTGTACTTCAAAAAAAAAAAAAAAAAAAAAAAGAGTCGCATGTGATGTGGTTTGAAGTGTTGGGGTTTGGAGCCAAGGGCCAAGAATTCTTAAGATATCTTCAGTGCAGGGATGCCCGGGTGGCTCAGTGGGTTAAGTATCCGACTTCAACTCAGGTCATGATCTCACGGTCCCTGAGTTCGAGCCCCCCATCGGGCTCTGTGCTGACAGCTCTGAGTCTGGAGCCTGCTTCAGATTCTGTGTCTCCCTCTCTCTCTGCCCCTCCCCCACTCGAGCTCTATCTCTGTCTCTCAAAAATAATAAATAAAAATGTTAAAGAATTTTAAAAAAAGCTATCTTCAGTGCAAAAACATGGTTTTATTAAAGCATGGGGACAGGACCCATGGGCAGAAAGAGCTGAACTGGGGTTGTGATGGGTGACTGATTACATGCCTTCAAATTGGGAGGTGGGTAGGGATAGCTTAAGTCTTAAACGTATTTTAGAAGCAAGGTTTCCAGGACCTTGAGGGACGAGCTGCTGTTAAGATAAGGTTATTTACTATTGTCTAGTAAAATATTAGTCATGAGATCCTTCAGATGTATATCAATGGGCCATACATTTAGAGGATGATTGCTAACACATATCTTGGGCAGGCAGAGATAAAGGAAGTTTCCAAAGGGATTTTTATATGTTAAAGAAGACTTACAGGATCCTGGAGGTAGGCTCCAGTCAAGTTAAGGTTACTTTTTGCCTCTAGCAAAGTATTAACATTGAGGCAGTTGAGTTCTTTGAGGAAGGTCATTCTGTCTGTCTCAATGTAAGTAGTAAGGAAATTTATTCTTTTGCCTTTGTTTCCCACATCAGCATGCTCTACTGACTAAGCCAACCAAGTGCCACCCTAGGGTTAGATGAATATTTAGAAATGGGAGCCTTGGAACACCCACCTGGTTCACTTGGGAGAACACATGACTCTTGGTCTCAGGGTCATGAGTTCGAGCCCCATGTTGGGTATAGAGATTACTAAAACAAATAAATAAAAAAAAAAAAAAGGAAGAAGAAGAAATGGGAGCCTTGTCATTGTATGTGAAAGTGGGCATAAGTTTACAAATGTGTCTTAAGGAAACATACCTGAACATATGTTGTATGTTATATAAATGAAGCTTGGACTTCTTCTTGGGCAGGGATTTTAGTATTCTAATGAGGTAAAGGTAACTGTCAGTTACTCCATGGGTCACTCCATGGTCCATCTTTGCAGGCCTGAGTCAGGGGTTAAACTCAAACTGGTCTGGGTAGTCTGGGTTGCCAGAGTTCCTTATTCAGGCAGTCCTTATTCCTTGAGTGGTTGTTCTGGTTTCCATCCAGGATTCTATGCCCATGGGGTCTTTTGCCTGAGTTAAGAGACAAACTGGAAAGAAGAGTTTAAGGAAAAATGTGGGACAGAAGTCGGTAAGTACAAGCAGGTGAGCATTTAAGTTCGCGTCTTGGGGTCTAGCTGGTGACACTGTGACTGTGCCCTCAGAGGTGAGTCCTGAAGACCAGAGACTGTGTACCCTCATGATTCCCAGGGAACCTATAATCTTTTGGGATTTGAGGAAGCCTCTGCTCCAGGATAGAGTGGTCTTCATGAAGAGGAAAGTCTCAGAAACCTGGAGAGACCCAGGCAGTGAATCATTAGTCTGAGCCAAAATGGAGACAGCAATGGTCAGTCCAAGAGACCCAAGGACACAAGTTATTTTCCCTTGACAACAGTCAATGAGAAGCCAGGGAATGTTTTCTGTCACTGTAAGTCTGGGTGCCTAGGCTAGGAAAGCACAACTCTTCTAGTCTATTCCTTGGGCTGGCCTCAAATTCGGGTTTTGTTTCTGTCTGATACCCTACTATGAGAGCCCTAAAGGTTACACTGGGCCTGTGTCTTTGGGTTCCTCAATGCAGAGAAGGCCCAGGTCACCAAAGCTGACCATTACCTGGAGGTTTCTGACTTGTGAGGAAGAAGCCCAAAAGAAGGCCTTGTTCCATCTCTATACTGTTTTATTGGCTCAGAAAATCACTGGACCACTTCTGGCCTCAGCTTTGTTATCAATAAAATAGGCTTAATCAATGATCTCTGAGGCACAAGTGCCTGGAAGGATGGTGATGGTGATAAACATAATGGTTAATTTTTTTTTGCTTTCTTTTTTTTCTTTCAAAATCATGTTTACTGAGGTATAATTTAGATACAATAAAAATGCACATATCTTGGGACGTCTGGCTGGGTCAGTTGGTAGAGCATGTGACTCCTGATCTCAGTGTTGTTAGTTTGAACCCTATGTTGGGTGTAGCGATTACTTAAAACTAAAACCTTTTCCTTTCTTTTTCTTTCTTTCTTTCTTTCTTTCGTTCTTTCTTTCTTTCTTTCTTTCCTTTTTTTTTTTTTTAAAGTAGCTTCAAATCCAGCGTAGAGCCCACCACCCTAGACCAAGACCTGAGCTGAGATCAAGAGTCAGTCACTTAACCGACTGAGACACCCAGGCGCCCCAAATACTCAGTTTAATAAATTTTGATAAGTGTCTTGATGAATATTAACTACCACCACAATCAAGTTGTAGAACCTTTCCATCACCCCCGAAGTATTCCCTTGTACTTCTTCATAGTCAATCCTTTCCCTTCACTCCCAGTCCCAGAAAAAAAAAAATCTGATTTATATTACAGTAGATTAGTTTTGCCTTTTCTAGAATTTCATGTTAAGTGGAATCATACAGTATGTACTCTTTTGGGTTTGACTTTTTTTGCTTAACATAGTACATTTGAGATCTACTGGTGGTGTTATGCATATGCATCTTCATTCCTTTTTAAAAATTTTGATAGAATATACATAATATTTACCATTTTACTTATTTTAAGTGTCTAAGTCAGTGGCATTAAGTACTTTCATGGTGTTGTATAATCATCACCACTATTTCCATAATTTTTTTCATCATCCTAAACAGAAACTTTGTACCTATTAAGCAGTAACTCTCTATTTCCCCTTACACCCAGTTCCTGGCCACCTACTTTTACTTTCTGTCTCTGAATTCACCTATTCTAAGTAACCCATGTAAGTGGAATCATACAATCAATATTTGTCCTTCATGTCTGTTTTTTTCTTTCGTTTAGCATAATATTTTCAATGTTCACACCTAAGCATTTATCAGTTTCATTCATCTTTAAGGCTGAGTAATTCCATTATATGTACATACCATGATTTGTTTACCCATTCATATGTTGATAGATACTTGGATTTGTTCATTACTTTTTATTTTTGAGCAGTATTCTGTTTTATGGATACACTGCAGTTAGTTTATCTGTTTATATATTGGACATTTACTTCCAATTTCTGGCTATTATGAATAAATTCCTTGAGCAGTCATATCCTTTCATTTCTATTGGGTAAATACTTAGGGATACAATAGCTAGATCATACTGTAGGTACAAACTTAGTTTTTATTTTAAAATTTTTTAAAGTTATTTATTTTTGAGACAGAGAGAGAGAGAGCGCGCGAACAGGGGAGGGGAAGGGGGGAATCTCAAGCAGGCTTACTGTTAGCTTACAAACTGGGGCAGAGAAAAGAAAAAGAAAGAAAGAGAGAGAGAGAAAGAAAGAAAGAAAGAAAGAAAGAAAGAAAGTCAAATGCTTAACCGACTGAGCCACCCAGGCACCCTGAAATTCAGTTTTTAAAGAAATGCCAAACTTTTTCAAAATGGCTGGAAATTACCAGTGGATTAAGGTTCCAGGCATTCCACATCTTGGCGTCTTTAGTTTTAGCCTATTCGGTGGGTTTGTGGGAGTTGTGATTTGCACTTCCCTGATGAATAACCATGTTAAGCATCTTTTCATGGGTTTATTAGCTATTTATATTCTTTTGCAAATTATCTGTTCAAATCTTTTGTCCATTAAGAAAAAGGGGAGGCGTTCATACCTATTTTTGAAACTAATGTCGGCCGGGCACAAAGCTCAGTAGTGCTCGTGGCTTTACGAGTTTTAAGCAACGACTGCCCGGGACAGAACCAGGAACGGCGCAAGACTCGGAGCAGTGAAGGGCAGGACAGCTCAGATATAGAATGGCTCGGACATTTCGGGGCAGGGCCCCACGATGCCTTCTAAATGCTCGCGCCGTGATTGGCTGAAGGGACACTTCCGCAGGCACTTCCGACTCCCTGCAGGCCCAGAGCATCTGTAATTGGCTGGGCTGGCCCAGCGCGAGTCTTTCCGGGAGTTGTAGTTCTTGGGACTCGGCTGGGGACGCCGGGAAGGCCAGTGGACCAAGGCCAGGAGCGGCAGTTGGGTTTGGTTGCGGCTGTTGACACCATGTCCCGCGTGTCGGTGCCCTGCCATGTGAAAGGCACCGTGGCCCTGCAGGTGGGCGACGTGCGAACCTCCCAAGGCCGGCCTGGTGTGCTGGTCATCGATGTCACCTTCCCCAGCGTCGCGCCCTTCGAGGTGAGCAAGCCCCGTGGGCGCGACCGGGGCTCCTGGGCGGGGCTGACCCGGGAACTAGGGCGTGTCCTGGGTATTTAATCTTTCACAGAAAGCCTCTGCAGTGTTCTTGCCCTTGTGAGCCAGTTAACCATTTACTTATTCCTTCAGTTAACACATATTTACTAGAATGCAGCGTTCTGACCTGTTCTCTTCAACATCTCTGCCCCGTATCCAGGACAGGGCTGGTGTAGAAGTGCCAAGATAGTAGGGTGATGCTGGTAATACAATTGTGAGCCAAGGAGAGGTGAGAGGTCATTTTGCTCCTGGCTACTGGGCTAGGGATCATTAGGCAATGAGTTACCTCAAAACCTGCCTCCTGCCCATTCTTACAGTCCCTGCTTGCCAGGTCAGATTCAGCTCATTCCTCATCAGGATCATCCTAATGGCTCCAGGTTCCAATCTCCAGTTGCCTGTCCAGTCCACATCTACTGACAGAGTGACTAACACGACAAGACCTCAGCACAGAGGACAAAGTCCACTTTCTAGTGGCCTGAGTCTGCACCCTGTGTCTGCACCCTGCCTGCCTCTTGACCCCATGCACTTTGTCCTATAGTGTGTGGTGATCTTTCAAGCTGTTTCTTGCTATAAGCTAGGAAACTTCACTAAATGGACCAACTCTGTAAATCTTGATTCAGTAGACCTAGGGTGGAGCCTATTCATCTATATTAAAACAAAAACAAAACAAACAAACTTATTTGGGTGATTCTGATGAGTGTCCAATGATGAGAATTCCCGGTGCCGGGCTGAATCACTGCCATTTCAGAGGTAGGCCAGGTTTTCTCACCCCTTGGTGCCCCTTTGCATATGTTACTTTTACATTGTCTATCTTTCCTGGTTCACTTGATGAACTCCTTCAGGCCTCATCTTCAGGCCGTGTTTCCTGCCTCCTCTAGAGTTAGGGTTCTGACCTGGCAGCATCTTAGACTTGTGACAAGATCTGCAGTCATGGTTTATTTGTATGACCTGCTCATTTAGACTATGAGCTCTTCTAGGAAAGTGAAATTGGCTTTGGGCCCCAGTGGATGCTTGCTGAAGTTGTTAGATTGGTAGTAGAGTACATTCCTAAGGGGAGGAGATGGTATGTTTGAGCCTCTCAGGCCCTGGGTCTGATTTGTCATGGTGGGTTGTGTGTGCTCTAGTTACAGGAGATCATGTTTAAGAATTACTACACAGCCTTTTTGAGCATTCGTGTTCGCCAGCACACCTCACCGCACACACCGGCCAAGTGGGTGACCTGCCTGCGGGACTACTGCCTCATGCCTGACCCACACAGTGAGGAGGGAGCCCAAGAATATGTATCACTGTTCAAGCACCAGGTCAGCTGGGACTCAGCATGACTAGGGGAGTCCAGATGAGGGCTCACAGGGGGTCTGGGGATTGGGCCAGGATACCAGGAAGGAAGAGGGGAGGCGAGGTTGGCCTGGGCTTGTGCCTTGGAGGGATTACCATTCTTTCCTTCTCAAAGGTCTGGGGAGGCAGCATCTTCATTCACTGCTGGTTGGGAGGCTCTTGGGCAGTGAGCTAGGGCCTTGCTGGGTCCTTTTGTGTGTGTGTGTGTGTATGTATGTCAGATGCTGTGTGACATGGCCAGAGTACTGGAGCTGCGCCTGATTCTGCGACAGCCATCACCACTGTGGCTGTCTTTCACAGTGGAAGAACTGCAGATTTACCAGCAGGGATCAAAGGTAAGTGACCAGCTCAGAGCTGTTGGGTTGGCCCTTTCCCAGGGAGGCTCTTAGCTATGGCTAGGGATGTTGGGTATGGGGCTGGAAGTGGATGGTAAGACTCAGAAGGAGGCCTTCATGGAAATTAGTCAGGTGGGAATGCTGGAAGTTCATGGCGAGAGTTGAAGCCATGTTCTCATATCCTCTGACCTTTGAGGTCACCTGCCTCTCTCAGAGCTTGAGACTTTAGGGTCTGGGAGATACTTTTGTTCCTTGTGTTCCTGGGGCCTCCTGCATAGCAGAAGAACTTAGGTAGTCTGAATGCCCCCTTGGACTTTTGTGGACCCCTGAACAGGGTTTTCTCAGTGTCTGAGGCTCAGGTGCCCTTCTCTCTGTTCTGAGGACCTTGGAATATGGTCCTAGGGCTCTCCCACTCTGCCTCCTTCAGAGAAGTATGCCTTTGCTTTGCAGAGCCCCTCCATGACCTTCCCCAAGTGGCTCTCCCACCCAGTGCCTTGTGAGCAGCCTGCTCCCCTCATTGAGGTAAGCCCTCATCCTGGGTAAAAACCATGTGTGAATAGCCCCTGTGTCCAGCACAGGAGGCCCCACCTAGGCCTCTTTCTGAAAAAATCTGGGACTGGACCCAGGGCCCTTGGTTCACTCTGTGCCATCTTCCTCAGGGGTGGTCCATGGGATTTGAGGCATCTCTGAGTGGGGCTGGGCTGCCTACTGTAGATCAGGCCCTAACCTCACGTGTTACCAGTTATCTGGGAATGTTACTGGTCTTAGTTTGAGGGCCCTGTAGCCCAACTTGGCCTCTCTGGAGCTTTAAGGGCAGTGCTGGGGACGGACCCATGGCCACTGACCCCTCCTTCTGGAGCAGGGTCTCCCAGACCCCAGCAGGGTATCCTCCGAGGTGCAGCAGATGTGGGCGCTGACAGAGATGATCCGGGCCAGTCACACCTCCACAAGGATCGGCCGCTTTGATGTGAGTGATCGCTTCCCCCTGCTTGGCTCCCGTTGCCCTGAGCTGGTCAGATTGATGGTGTTTTGTGTTTCAGGTGGATGGCTGTTATGACCTGAACTTGCTTTCCTACACTTGAACCATGGCTCTTAGCCAAGATGTTGGCCTTCCATGCCCACCCAGACCTGGTTTAGGCCACCAGAGGCTGAAGTGCTTTCCCTGTGCATTACAAGTGTTGCCTGCATGCCCACTGTGTCTGGGCCACGTTCACAGATTCAAGATTCTTGGGGGCTAAACTGAGTTGCTTCAGCATGAGTTCTCAGCAGGGATGTACTCTGTCCTCATCTGACTGCAACCTGAAACTCCTTTTCCTACCCTGAAAACATTCCAGTTCTGTTTACTAAGAATCCCCTTCTGCCAACATGCACACTCCAGTCTTCTGCCTGCTCCTTCACCCTGAATGCAGTGCACTGGGGTGACCTACTAAAAACCTGCTCTATCATTGGAAGGCTGCTGTAGCCATGGCAGTCATGTAGTCGGGAAGCTCAAGGAAAAAACAGGAGCCCACGTCTTCCTTCTGCGCCCCCTAGTGGTCTTCTTTCTTATGCCCAGAAGAAGAAATTTCCTGTCCTAACTCCTGCTGTCTGCCTAGGGAGTGAAGCTGGGGATTTGGGCAGCCTGAATCCCTTGGTCCCAGAGCTGACTCCTGGATGTGTGTTCAAATGGGCCTGCCCATCCAGCCTGGGCAGTGTCTCTGGCAAGACTGGTGTCTAATGAGTTCTGGGACCTTTTTGCCTAAAGCACACCCTGTCCCTTCTCCCAGCTTCCCCCTTCAAGAATCATGCTAAGTGTGATGAAAGACCAACCTTGGTAGGGTGTGGGTCCAGGTGGGCATTTGCACTGGTGTCTTTCAAGAGGCTGAGGTCTGCTATAACCCCAGGCCTGCTGCTGAATAAGGCAGGCTACTCTTATGAGAAAATCTACCTTTTGTTTTTTCCTGGCTTTGCTCCAGGGCATTATGCTGCAGCAACACTGCAATATGTGTTAGACCTGGAAAATTGGAAGTTTGTGTGGCTCAACAGCTTTCTGGAGGCAGGTCAGCTACCTTTTGGTGGCTACCTTCTGCTCTTAACTATTACAGTTCTTGCAGGTGTTATCTTTGCCTGTGGGGTCATTTATTTAGCCTCATTTAGCTTTTGCTAAGAGGGTAATGACCACAGTCCTGTGCTCCGGGAGTAGCAGCCTTCAGAGAGAGAGAGAGGGGAGAGAGAGAGAGAGAGAGAGAGAGAGAGAGAGAGAAAGAAAAAGAAAGTAAGTATAGGAGGAGGTCCTTGAGGGGGTGGCAGGGACTGTGCTTCATTCATGGCTGTGTCTCCAGTACCCAGCACAGGGCCTAGTGTGCAGCAAGATCAATAAATACTTGTGAAATGCATGACTGCTGGCTGCCTGTGTCCTCCCAGTGGGAGAGCTGGAGACCCTCACTAGAGGCCAGTTTACTGATGTGCTCAGCCTGCCAGGCTGGCTCCACCTTCCTGCGTGCTCCCCCCCCCCCCCACTTCCCCTCCCCCATGTGACCTTGCACTCCGGGTGTCCTGAATGTGCAATTCAGGCCTTCCAGCCCTTTATGGAACTTTGGCCTTTTGGAGGCTGGGCTGTCATCAAGGGGAGGTCTAGCCCCTGGCTCTGACTCCAAGCAGTTTAACTGGTTTGGACTGCCTAATCTGCCCAGAAAGATCAGCTGGAAGCACCTGGGGCTGTTTCCCTACAGAAAGGAGTCACTGCACTCTGCTCTAAAGCCCCGCCTGCCCTTAGGGCTGCCTGCCTTTTGGGCTGCCCGCCCCTTCTGATCCCCTTTATGGGAGAGAGACCTGTCCAAGCAGAGCCTGGACTACATCTCCCAGCGTGCCTGGCAGAGTGGTGGCCTCTGTGTGCCGGCTGCACCATTTGCGGGCAACAATGCAGCGGGCAGTAAGCATGGTGGCCCATCTGGGCTTGCGTCTGCAGGCGCTCCCGTCGGCCCTGGGCCGTCCACTCAGTTGTGCACAGGTGGGATAGAGGGTACTGGGGCATGGTGCCAATTTTGGAGGGGCGGGAAGGGTGGGGGGTTGAGGCCGGGACCCTGGTAGCCCTGAACCCAGCCACCCGCAGGACGTGCTCCGCAGGACACCACTCTATGATTTCCACCTGGCTCATGGCGGGAAGATGGTGGCGTTTGCAGGCTGGAGTCTGCCTGTGCAGTACCGGGACAGTCACGTTGCCTCACACCTGCACACACGCCGGCACTGCTCACTCTTTGATGTGTCCCACATGCTGCAGGTGAGCCAGGGAAGCATACTTGCTGCCAGGTCAGGGCTTCCTCCCCTTCCACAGTGGTGTAGCTTTTGGCTTTGTTGGGAGGTGGATTCCAAGGGCTGCCCTTGCAGAAGTGGAGGTCTCAGGTGTTGGAGACTATAGCCCAGGAAATTAACTCAGAGGATCTCTTGATTGTCTCCTCTTTAATCTCTTCAGCCTACTCCCTCTTAGTAGCATGACTTTATGTCCTGGGTTTCCCAGGGCTGGCGCCCATTCTCATCAACTGTCCTGGGTGTTGGTTTGGAAAAGAGCATATTTCATGATGGTGCTGGGCCCTTTCAAGTTTCCTAAACAACTCCATTGCACCCCCTCCTGTGTTGGTGGATGTGGGGGAACCAGAAGGTGGGGATCTGCCATCCGCAGAACCAAAAGACTGCTCAGGCACTTAGGCTGCATTGGGCTGTACTGTGGATGGCAGGGAGGATGCCTCCTTGTCCAGTGGCTTTCCTGATTGCAGCGATTACTGTGGTCTGAGGTTTTGGATCTTTTTCCCAGACCAAGATACTTGGTTGTGACCGGGTGAAGCTGATGGAGAGTCTAGTGGTTGGAGATATTGCAGAGCTAAGGCCAAACCAGGTGGGTCCCTCTTACTTTGTTAAATGGGTGTTCTTAGTCATGAGCCAGCAAATGGGGGGAGGGGTGGAAGGACAGCAATGTTCAGATACAGCTTCTCAGGGCTTGCAGTCTTGGGGCATGGGGTCCCTGTGTCATGTCTGGACATCTAGTTATCTGCAGGGGAGGGGGGGGGCTATTCCATCCTTACCACATCAGGCTGGAAGGCTAGAAACCCAGGTTTATGTCCTGTTCTGTGATTTTCCATGCTGCCAAAACCCTTGAAATTCAAAGGCAGTCCATTAAACCAACAGCCTCATTATCACCAAGAGCTTGTTAGGGAATACACTGTCAGGCGCTGCTCTAGACCTGCTGAATCGGAACTTGCATTTTAACATGATCCCCAGGTGATTCATATGACTTCTCAATCTCAGACTGTCCATCCAGTGGGGAGGCTGTGAGGCCAGGCTCACAGTATTTTGGAGTATTGCTGTGGAGCTCATGGGATCATCAAGATGCACTTTGAAGTTTCCATCTTGGGGTTTGGGGAATGGACTGAGTTGTCCCAGGTCTGGGTGGGATAAAGCAGCAAGTCCTAGGTGTCATGGATTAAGTGTGAGGTGGGGCTCTCAGTACTGAGTGGGGAGGGGTACAGAAGCCCCACCAGATCAGGGAGGTCTCCCAAGGTGGGAAGGGGTGAAAACTTTCTTAGTGCATGAGGATCAAAAACCCTGGGATTGGACAGGGTCCTGGACTCACCTAGCTTTGTTCCTCCTCCCCTTCCAGCCCTGCACATGAGGCTTCTTGTTCAGGAATTTGTGACAGCTGAGTGGCCCGGGGGGGGGGCGGGGGCATTGTCTGACTCCTGGATCTGGAGGCAAAGATGCTCCATTTTGGCACTAGGGGACGCTGTCACTGTTTACCAATGAGGCTGGAGGCATCTTAGATGACTTGATCGTGACCAGCACCTCTGAGGGGTACCTGTATGTGGTGTCCAACGCTGGCTGCTGGGACAAGGACTTGGCCCTCATGCAGGTACAGCCCTTCTGTGTTCTAGGTACCCTATGTTCCTTGTTCACAGAACAGGACAGACCCAGCAGGGACAAAGGGCTCAGACAATGGCTTTTTGAGTGAGTGAACAGCAGGCCAGAGTGGGTCCTGCCTGGAGAATGCCAGGTTTCAGTGATGGGGTAGTAGGGGAGGTAAAACTGACCCTGGCTCCCAAGTGAGCATCCTCTGGTTAAGGTAAAAGCTGGAGCCTGATGTTAGCGCTGGCAGACCTGGCCTTGGGTCATCCATACCACTTAGTTATGTGACTTTGTCAGATGGGAACTGGCCTATTCTGCCCAGCTCTTCAGCCAGCTGTCAGCCCACAGTAAGTGCTCAGTAAGTGGTCCCAGAAGCTGATGTGGTGTTTCTGTCTTTCCTTTCAGGGCAAGGTCAGGGAGCTTCAGAACATGGGCAGTGATGTGAGCTTGGAAGTGGTGGATAATGGCTTGCTAGCCCTGCAAGGTGAGCAGGCCAGGCTAGGGTTGGAGCTGACCTTTGCCTCCTGGCTTTTCAACTACTAAGCACAGAAGGCCTATCAGGAGGAAAGTGTACATGGTGTGACATTTGTGTGCCATAATTCTGTTTGGTATTAATGTCCTCCCTCTACCTGCCATAAGGCTCCATGGGCTGTGGGCAAGAGCACCTTCTCCCACCTGCAGAATAGCACTTGCTCAGGGCTTATTCTGGTCCCTGAGTAAGGGCTGTGGTCCAGCTTTGAGAGGAAACTAGGACCTGGACAATTGGTCACGGTCTCCCTGGGCCTAGGCCCCACTGCGGCCCAGGTATTGCAGGCCGGCGTGGCAGATGACCTAAGAAAATTGCCCTTCATGACCAGTGCTGTGATGGAAGTGTTTGGCGTGTCTGGCTGCCGTGTGACCCGCTGTGGCTACACAGGAGAGGATGGTGTGGAGGTATGTGAAAAAGTAGGTGTAGGATGGTGCAGGACACAGGATTCTGGAGCCAGCTGCCCACCTGCTCTCTGGTGTTCCATGCAGATCTCGGTGCCAGCTGCAGGGGCAGTCCACCTGGCAACAGCTCTGCTGGAAAACCCAGAGGTGAAGCTGGCAGGGCTGGCGGCTCGGGACAGCCTACGCCTGGAGGCAGGCCTCTGCCTGTATGGGAGTGACATTGATGAACACACCACACCTGTGGAAGGCAGCCTCAGTTGGACATTGGGTGAGCTGGGCCAGCACTCAGAATCCTGAAGGCTACAGTGGCCAGCCTATGACTGCTCCCAAGGCTGTGTAGCCACTGTGGCTTTGCCCATTAGATCCTCAGCAGGCTGAGGTGGGCAGCATAATCTTCAAGACCTGGGGACAAGAGGTGGGTGGCTGACTGCATTGCAGGGGAGGAATGGAGTTTGGGGGTCCCTGAGCAAAGGGACCTCACTGCTGGATGGATTTTACTTGGGGTCCTTGTAACTAGGACCTCCTATGGCCAAGGGTTTTATGGACTGTGGCTTAAGCGTGGTGTCATGCTTCAGGGAAGCGCCGCCGAACTGCCATGGACTTCCCTGGAGCGTCGGTCATTCTTCCTCAGCTGAAGGGCAAAATGCAGCGGAGACGTGTAGGGTTAATGTGCGAGGGGGCACCTATGCGGGCACACAGCCCCATCCTGAATATGGAGGGCACCATGATTGGTAGGTGGACCAGGGAAGTTGGAGAGCCCTTGTCCCTTCCCTAGGAGGGTGGGCATTGGACTGGTAAGGTGGTGCTGACATGGCTTCTTCTCACACAGGTACTGTTACCAGTGGCTGCCCCTCTCCCTGCCTGAAGAAGAATGTGGCCATGGGTTATGTGCCCTGTGAGTATAGTCGGCCAGGTACCCCGCTGTTGGTAGAGGTGCGGCGGAAGCAGCAAATGGCTGTGGTCAGCAAGATGCCCTTTGTGACTACAAATTACTATACCCTCAAGTGAGGGTGGATTGGGTCAGGGCCCTTCCCATCCAGGAGCCTGGACCTGGAGGGCATTCTACAAGAGTTAGGAAGCTAAGGCTGAATACTCTGGGGTAGGTGGCTAGGGTGGAGGATGTTTCTGATTTTCTGGTGTGTGTGTGGGGCAAACCACCTATTCTCTCTCTCATGTGCCTCTCCTCTTGGAGAAGTACACTTCTTGAAAGACCCCATTTCTGGGGCGCCTGGGTGGCTCAGTTGGTTAAGCGTCCGACTTCAGCTCAGGTCACAATCTCACTGTGAGTTCGAGCCCCGAGTCGGGCTCTGTGCTGACTGCTCAGAGCCTGGAGCCTGTTTCAGATTCTGTGTCTCCCTCTCTCTCTGACCCTCCCCCGTTCATGCTCTGTCTCTCTCTGTCTCAAAAATAAATAAACGTTAAAAAAAAATTAAAAAAAAAAAAAAAAAAGACCCCATTTCCGAGCAATAGATCAGTTCATGCAATGTCAGCTTGTGCTCCCATTGACCCCATTCTTGTCTGCTGGAGGGCTATGGGAAGCACTAGTTCTGGCTTCTCTCCCTTCCACTCTGCCAGGTGCTGGCTGTGGAACAGAGGCTTACATTTAGGGAGGAGGTAAAGCCTGCCCAACCTACCTCATCATGGTTTCTCACACTGCAAAGGGGTTATTATTACCTTGGGTAGTGCTGCCTCTCCCTGGGCAGGAATGATTCCTGACTCACAAAGGCTTGGCCCTGTAGGGCCATTGTGCCTGTGTAAACTTGGGAAAGCTGAGGGGACACAGACTCACTCTTCCACATTCCCAAGTTATCCCAGCCTGCTGCTTAGTAGCAAACCATGCCAGGCTCACCATCTGTTCTGAGCCCCAGGGCTGTTGTAGAGCACACTGGACCTCCTCCTGGACCTGCCTTACCCTGGGCTGACCTTTGCCCCTGGGGCCCATTACTGGACTCCACTGACTTCCAACAAAACATTAAGCGAGCTTCCTTTCTTCTTGCTTGCCAGAGTTTCTAGCTTCATTGTCCTTTGTCCACATGATTGCTGGGGTGCCAGCCTAATGCCTCCTTGCCTGGCCTCTGAGGCAGGCTTAGAGTGGATTCTCCTTGAGAGGGCCAGGTCTATAAAAACTAGTGAGGATAGTGCCCCCTCCCTATTGGGCACCCACCACTGCTCCTCCAGGGAGCTGGTGTCATTTCTCCACCTCTGCAAGTCATTGCATTCTGGGCGCTGAGGGGCAGTAGCACCAAGTGTTCCCTTTCCAGTTTTCCCTGTGCATGCACACCCTTGTCCTGTCTGAATAACCACACAACTGATGCACTTCCAAGTTTAATAAGCCACATCCTCAGCTAAACCTGGGGTGAAATGTGAGACCCTCATTCTATGTGTGGTGGTGTCAGTGGGTAGGCCTGAGGCTGCAAAACCATCATCCTACCAGTCAGAAGATACCTCCAAAGTAGATACATGTACACGAATTCAGTGTAGTCCTACTTCCAGTGTGTTTCTGCTGCAAAGGTGGCCGAGCCAAAGGCTGCCAGATGGATAGAGGAAGCAGGCAGCGGGATATTGAGGTAGCTGGTGGTCCAGCAGAAACAAGTATAGAAATACAGCCTTCAGGAAGGGAGGCAGTTCTAGGGTCATGCTGCTTTCAGAAACTGGCATGTGCCTCCCACATCTTTGGAAGCTCCCCTGGCCCACTGTGTAAGTGGCAGGCCTGCCTAGCCTGTGGTTCTTCCTGGCTGTTGAGGGAGGGTTCTTGGGGGCTGAGATGGTGCTAGTGGGGACGAGCTGAGCCTGTGGCCTCTTAGGATGAAGCTCTCGTGGTTCCGGGTCAAGATGGGAAGTGATGAAGTGGCAGAGCCACTCAGCGCTAACTGCTTAGTACCTCTCTGTGAGGGGACAGGGTACAACCCCATGGGCACTTAGAGCGGTGGGGGTGGAAGGTCACCCTTGGGGCTTAGCGTCTTTCAGGCACCCAACCTCCCAACAAGGATTGAGAAGAGTATAAATGAGTTTTCAGGAAAAGACAATTTCCACAGCCTGACTCACACCTGAAAAGCTCGGGATGGGCTAGGAAGTGGGTGTTTGGTGCCTCCACGTCCAGGTAGTGCCAGTGCCCCTTGCCTTACACTTGAATGGCCAGCTAAGTAACCATAGAGTATAAGGCCATGTCTAGGCCAGTCTTTCCTGGCTCCCTGCCAACAAAGCAAAAACAAATTCAAGAGCTTAGGAGAAAACAGACTTCCCTTACAAATCCCAGAGCTGGTCAACCTCAAGTTTCTTCTCAAGGAAATTTCTATGGGGTCACATCCCAGGGGATCGGAAGGGGGACAGGAAAAAGCCAAGGCAGAAAATGGACTGTTGGCCTCCCCAACCCAGAGGCTCCTCCTGAGCTGACCCCTGAGAGAGGAGGAACATGTCTTCTCTCCTTAAGGCACCCAGATCTGGGTAGAGGCAAACTTTACTGGCCCAATGCCTGGAGCTGCTGGAGGCAAGGCCAAGAGCAGTGGAGGGCCAGGTCTTCAAGCACTGGGGTACTCCCTGCCCCCAACCCCTCCCCCCATGCAGTCTCTGGGGTCTGGGCAGCAGCAGAACCCAGTGTGGGAACCAGCAGACCCGGTGATGTCCCTGGAGATCCCTCTGCTGCCTTCCCTTATTCTCTGTGGGTTTTGAGAGGTTCATTTGCTGTTGTTTCCCTAAAAGTGATGGAAAAGAGAAAAGGATTATTCCACAGGCAGCACAACAGTCCCTGAGATTGGCTCTCTCTAGCCCTGTAGGGGCTGAGGTGGGCTCAGTAAAGCCACACTACAATCTATATCTCTGTACTAAGTTCCCACAGCCCACACTGGGTCCCTCACCTTTCCCCTGAAGACACATTTTTCCTCCTGGTTCCTCACCTTATGGTATTCCTATCCTTCCCCAAGTTGCTCAGGACCTGGACAGTGGCAGGCCTCCTAACTGGCCTCTTGCCTTCTCTATTGGACCCCTTTTCTTGCCATGAAACAGGCAGTTATAAAGACAAATTAGATCAGGCCATAGCCTTCCTGAGTCCTTCAATAGCTTCCTGAAATTTGGCATAGGGTATTGTGGGTCCCTCCAATGCCTTCATGTTTGAGCTCCAGTGTCACAGCTTTGTCTATCCTTCCAATATGACACCCTTGTTCTTGCCCTGGGCCTTATTCTATCAATTTTCTTTGCCTGGTACACTTAATCACTCCCTAGCCTTTGCCATTAGCTTAGGTGTCTGTTTTGCGAGAAAACTCTTTACTACCCTTGCCCCCACACCGCTGCCCTTCCCTTTTATTATTTTTTTGTTGCCCTCCCTTTTAAATCTCTGGCTCCCCCTATAAACAGGGCCTGGGTTGTCCTTGTTCTCTGGACCTAGTTGCCCCCCCCTCCCCCCACCACACCACACCCCTCATATAGAAGGAGCTCAGAAGTTAGTTGAATGAATACTCTGATTAGTGAGTAGATGCTTTACAGATGAGGAGGCTGGCCTGATGCGGCCAGTAAGTGCAGTAAGGACATAGGCTCCTGCCTTTCTAACTGAAGGGCTTGCAGTAGAGTGGAACCCAACAGACTTGCCAGCTCATCTCTGAAACTGTGACAATAGCCCCGCAGGCAGCATGCTGAACAGCATATTGGTGGGCTGTTCAGAAATTAGAGTCTGAGCTCCAGTTGAAGACCTTGGGGCTTGCTGTAAAGACCACTAAACTAGTGGACTTCTACCCTGAGAACTTCCTGCCCCCATCCCTGTTATCAGCACAGGCCTATCCTCTGCCTGCCAAGCATGGGGTTGTGATGGGCACAGATTTACTCACCACGAAGTGAAATGCGTGGAGCCATCAGGTGTGGATCCGTTCTGGCCGCCCAGACCTGGGGGCAGGAACACATCCAGAGCTGCAGCAGGCTGGGGGTGGGGATCTGAGCAGGTATCAGCCCAGGTCAGGTTTGAGGCCAGTGGCGGTGTTTGGTGAAGAGTCTCGTGGGGGCCCTAAAGGGACTAGTGGTATTGTCTGATTGAGGTTCAAAGGAAGTTAAAATGTGATGGGTGGACCGGGGTTTCTGGCATGAAATGGTATGTTGGCATGGATTAGGGTGCAGAGTTAAGCTGTGATGAGGTCCTTAGGGGATCAGTGGTAGTCTAGGGGGTTCTGGGGAGCCCAATGATGGAGTCCAGTGGGGGGTGGGGAGCCTCACCTGGGCGGTGATACAGCCCTGTCACCGTGCTCCCGTAGAACCCCCACGCCAGCTGGATGCCCAGGAGACTTAACACCAACCAGAGTAGCAGCAGCTTGAAGAGGGTCACGCGCATGTCCTGCGCCTCCCACTCCCGCAGGAACTCGCTGCCCAGGGTGCCCAGCGCGCCCAACACCGTGGTCGGAAGAGCCTGCAAGGACTGCCCAGACCAAGGCTCCGCCATGACTGGCCCATACCCCACCCGGGGGACTGTCACCGTAGTTCCGACTGCGCAGGCGTCTGGTCTTCCGGGGCCAGGGCCGTTAGTGCGCACGCGTAAAACTAGGCAAGGCTAGGCTACTTCGCTTGCGCGAAGAGTTGGCAGTTTAGGGAGGAGTATTAAAACCGCGCACGCGCACCCTGCCCCACCCTGCTTACTTAAAGGATGAGTGAGTCGTGAAGCATAAAATAGCAACCAGGTCTTTTATAGCCCTGGAGTTCCCGTGATGCCCCACGCGGCTGCAGTGATTGGTTAAGCGCCTTGCCTTTAGGGCGTGGACGCGCTCCTGAGCAATCGTAGCTGAGCTGTGAGTGCGCGCGCGTGCGCGGGGCCGAGACTGGGGCTGGCTCGAGCCCGCTGGCACACGGGAGCGCGCACGTCGCTCCCCGCCCTCCCGCCGCCGACCGCCCTCGCTCGCTCGAGCTCCCCGCCCGCCGCCCGCCGTCCTCCGTCGGTTCTCTCGTTAGTCTGCCTCCGTCTCCTCAGCCACCCGCCCTAGTCTCCGAGCTTGCTACTCGCGGACAGGCGTCCTTGGCGTGGAGAGGTCGGATTGCGAGTCGTCGCCTGAGGTGAGCGAGAGGGTACCCTCCTGGCGCCGCGGCGCCCGGGGCCCGCCCGCCCGGCACTCTTCCGGCCGCTTGCCCGCCCGCCGCCCCTCCGCGGCCGCGCCCCACCTGCTGCTCTCGGCTGGCTGCCCCTGGGTCCCGGCCCCTGCCTCCCGACCGGGGCCCCGCTCCCCAAAGAAGCGGCCCCGCCCGCGCAGTCCCCGGAAGCGCGCCCCGCGGCCTCCCGCGCCCCTTCCCCCGCCCGGCCAGGCCTGGTGGAGCCCCAGCCGCCCGCCCGCGGTCCCCGGCGCTTCCTCTCTCTCACCGCTGCGCCGGGCAGGGCGGGGGCTTCGAGCCGGGCCCGGCAACCGCGCGGTGCAGCCGGCCCCTGCGAAGTGCGCGTGGCTGTCGGAGTTGAAATGGGAAAGAAACTCTTTACAACTCCATCTTGGCTTTACATTGAATAGGAAACATGAATCACCGTTTTATACTGGGTGAAGTCCAGTTATGTTTTGGGTACATTTTCTTTTTAAATGTAGTACTCTCGGAGATTGTGTAAGTAAAAAGGTAGTGTTGAAATATTATGGGTTAGGATTCTTGGGTATTGAAAGGATGTTTTCCTGTTAAACATTTTTTTCATGACTTGTATCGAAATAAAGTATTAATTTGCAATTTTGCTTAGTCTCAGTTACTACCTTGATTAGGAATCACCTAAACATATCCTTAGTTACCGATTGACTCAGTTACGAGCCATCATTATTAAATAGCACTGTTTGCAGTTAAATCGATTTGGTCAAAAGCATGTTTAGTAGTCTGTGGTGGAAAACTGGCATCCTTTTTGCTTCAGAAATGGTTCCACTTGTGTTTTTTAATGGTCCTGATTTAAAATTTTTACCAGCGTTAGTGACTTGTTTGGTTCTTTTTGTGTTTAAGATTGTCTTTTGAAGTAAATGTTTCTTGCAGGTGTGTAATCAGATTATAGTCCTCCCTGCCAGATCTGAAGGGGAAAAATACTTTAAAAAATGTCTTAAAAATGTTATACGTGGTGAGAATTTTTCACCCATTCAGTGTCAAACACCCAAATGTGTAAGGTGTGTGTACTATTGCATGATTGTCGCTTTGAACATACCGGTTTGAGCTTTGGGCACGAGTGACATTGTTTGGACTGAAGGTACGAGACTAATTCCTAATTGTGAAGGATAACTTACTAAAGGATCTCTTTTGATAAATTATCTTAAGAATAGTTCCATCTACTTTTGTAGAGCACTGGTGGCCCATGGGGATGTGACAAAATAGAAGACAACTTGCTTTAAGTCAGTCTAGTCCTAGAGTTATCACCTCTGTTCTCATAGAAGTCTGTACTAGAGAGAAGAAAATAGGGATCCACTGACTTTTTCATAGATCCAGAATTTTACACCCTAAAGGAATCTTCAGGACTTCTATAGTCCAACCCCATTTGCAGATGAGGAAACTGAGTTCCAGAGACTTTTGTAAATATACCAATGTTATATGTCTAGTCACGTACAGGCCAAAACTATTTTGTCTGTGTGGTATTTTCCTTGTACTCCTAAACAGCTTGCTTAGAGTTAAGTAAAAATTCAGGATTTAACAACTTGTTTCCAGTGCTTTCTCCATTTATGTATTACTGATATGTTGTGAGAATCTGAAAAATTCATTAAAAAAAATTTTTTTTAATGTTTATTTTTGAGAGAGAGAGAGAGAGGAGAGACACAGCCTGAGAGGGGGAGGGGCAGAGAGAGGGAGACATGGAACAAGAAGCAGGCTCCAGGCTCTGAGCTGTTAGCACCAGAGCCCGACGCGGGGCTCGAACTCACAAACTGCCAGATCATTACCTGAGCTGAAGTTGGACGCTCAACCAACTGAGCCACCCTGGCACCCCGAAAAATTCATTTTCTAAACGAATTTCAGTTATTTAGCCTTAAACAACACTCTCCTCCCTGCAACTGGGTGGTCCTGCAGCAGTTGATTGAAATAGATAAATGAATATACAGGGTCCCGCTTGGCCTAGTTTTGGCTTTCGGTGTTTGGGTCTTCTTAGGGACAAGCTTCTTCCACAGGGAGGCCCAGACTCCTCTGTTCCAAATCCCACATAATTAGGTCAGGCTAAGATGTTGTCATGTGACTGAGGGCTGTTTTGACTATTGATTTGAGGTGGGATGGAGAGAAACTGCACATATCAAGTAAATAGTTCCCTGTGTATTATGTGTGTGGTAGTGGTTTTGGTGGAGTATTCTCATAGTCTTCATTCATATTAGAGTGAAAACAGGTAGATCTCGAGGTGTTTCCTCAAGGAGTTAGTGGAGTTGAAGCAGTGACCAGAGAAGTTGCTACTTAGGGTTTTCTTAGTTGTCCTAGAGCTGAGATTTATGTTAACTCAGAAGATAGACTGATATTTCAACTTCTAAGAGAACTAATCTGGGCATGCTGAGCTTCTATAGACAGGACTTTGGGTTTTATTGCATTATGGCTACTAGTGATAAAGCTAAATGGTACATACTCACTGGATTTTAATCACCTATGTTTGTAGTAGTAAAAGGTAACTAAAAGTTACTTAACCTTCCTGTACCACTTTATCGCTTTATGCCCCTGGCCAATGGAACTTAGTTTGCCTGCACCTACACATTAACGTAACTAAATTGTAAAATTGTGTTAATGTGTCTTAACTACACTCTTGAGCTTTGGGTATATGCTCACTGTTAAGTACTTGTGAGATTACTAAATTAAAATTTCCAAGATAGTTTAAAGTTAGTAATTAATGTAAAATTCCTATTTCAAGTGTTTCTATTTCAAATGACTCATTTATAGTCTGTGGTACTGCAGTATTAAGTGAAGACCTTGTATACTCATAATTGTGGTAGTCATGTGACTAAAAATCAGGTAGGCATTGAAGCTGCTCATTCTGGGTGTTGGTCTGAATTTATTGGTGGTTCTTCCAGATGATTCTGAATAACATTTTATAGTTAACAATGGTCAGAATATGAGATACACTGTTACATCTTAGCCAGTTTGCAGTTTGTCCCAAACTGAGCTTGATTTTTTTTTTTTCTTGTGAAGAGGGTGGATAAAGTAAATATGTTTAATTAGGCATGTTTATAATAGTATCTTACTATTCAAGTGAAGGTAGAGAGAACATAAGCAACTGAAATGTTTGGAGTGGTGTAAAGGGAGAAGAGGAAGGTAAAATGAAAGAGAGGTGACCAGAGATCAGATCGTGTTAAGGCTTTTAGGATATAGGAAGTTCTTTGGGTTTGTCCTGAGATGAGAAATCATTAGATGTTTTTTAGCAGGGGAATGATATGATTTGATATTAAATAACTAGAATCCCTCACTAAGAATAGGGGTAGATCGGAGTCCATTCTGACTTTATGTTTTAAAAGTGTAAGGGGCGTCTGGGTGGCTCAGTCAGTTAAGCTTCTGACTTTGGCTCAGGTCATGATCTCGCAGTTCATGGGTTCGAGTCCTGTGTTGGGCTCTGTGCTGACAGTTGGAGCCTGGAGCTTGCTTCAGATCCTGTGTCTCCCTCTCTCTCTCTCTGCCCCTCCCCAACTTGTGTGCACGCTCTATCTCCCTCTTTTTCTCTCACTCAAAACTAAATAAATAGACATAAAAAAAAACATTTAGGGGCGCCTGGGTGGCTCAGTTGGCTCAGGTCATGATCTCACGGTTTGTGGGTTCGAGCCCTGCGTTGTGCTCTGTGCTGACAGCTCAGATCCTGGAGCCTGTTTTAGATTCTGTGTCTCCTTCTCTCTCTGCCCCTCCCCAACTTGTGCTCTTTCTCTGTCTCTCAATAATGAATAACAGTAAAAATAAAAAAAGAAAGAAAAAGAAATTAAAAAATGTTTAGGGGCACCTGGGTGGCTCAGTTGGTTAAATGTCCAACTGCAGCTCAGGTCATGATCTTGTGGTCTGTGAGTTCGAGCCCCGCATCGGGTTCTGTGCTGACAGCTTAGAGCCTGGAACCTGCTTCAGATTCTGTGTCTCCCTCTCTCTCTCTGCCCCTCCTCCACTCATGCTCTGTCTCCATCTCTCAAAAATGAATAAACATTAAAAAAAATTTTTAAAAAAAAGTTTAATCTCTACACCCAGTGTGGGGCTCAAACTCAACCTGAGATCAAGAGTCATACATTCTTCCAACTGAGCCAGCCAGGTGTCCCTCTTTTCTGACTTTAAATAGTAAACTAATATTGATCATCTCTGACAAAAATATCAGGATTTCTGAATAATTATCTTCCTTGACCTAATGACTTCATCCTGTTTTTTTTTTTTTTGAAACCATTGATTTTTCTGACAGTTGCCTTTCAGCCTGTAATTTCTCTAATACCTGTATTAAGAATATGTAAGTAGATAAAACAAGTTATTTAAATAAATGTTTGTGGTAGTGTAGGTGGTAGGGTTACAGGTGTTCATTGTAAGATTCAACTTCACTCTGGTTTGAAAATTTTTATAATAAAATGTTGGAAAATTAATTTATGTAGGATTCTTTTGCTTTTTGCTTTTAAAAGGGCAGTATTTGTAATATTTGTAAGATAAGGTTGTGTACCTTTTAAGTAAAGGAGGCTAAAACTTGTATAAATGTGATATATTTGATGATATACCAATCAAAGATTAAATTCTATACTTCTTCCCCTCTCCTGAATTCTGAATTACAGGGAACTTTGGGCAAGCCTGTTTACATCCTGTGTTTTGATTTTTTTCATTGTAAAGTGAATAGACATAATTCCTGATATTTTTATATTTTTATAGTGCCTTTCATCTGAGAAGTTCAAGGCACTTGTAAAACTCCTGGCACACAGGCCGTGGGTCTTGCAGCACATTTGTAAGGTATGTAACATAGAAACCTCTTCTTTTATTTCTCTTTTCCCATGAAAGAGAGATTATTATATATTAAATTCTGGAGAAATGTCAGTGCATTACTGTTAATGATTCTCTTCACCAATCTTGAGTTCTTTATCTTACTCCATACCTTTTCTCTCTAGTCTTATTCTCCCACCTCTCCATAAGGTACTCCTCTAACTTTTTTACTTTTAAGTGGTATTTCTTTTTTAGATGAAGATAGATTTCCTAATCTCTCTCTTAAAGGAGATGAAACTCACTGTGTTGTACACATACCTCTTTTACATCTGGACCATTCCCATCTTATTCCTTCTGTTTTTCATCTTTAAAGTTTATTTTGAGAGAGAGAGAGGCACATGTGCACGGACGGTCACTCTTGCAGGGGGGATGGTGGGCAGAGAGAGAAAGGGGGAGAGGGAATCCCAAGAAGGCTCCATGCTGTCAGCACAGAGCCCGATTTGGGGCTCGATCTCATGAACTGTGAGATGATGATCTGAGCTGAAATTAAGAATCGAGTGCTTAACTGAGCCAACCAGGCGCTCCTAGTTTTCATCTTTAAGTTTTCATTTTTAATTTTTTTTAATGTTTATTTATTTTTGAGAGAGAGAGACAGAGCATGAGTGGGGGAGGAGCAGAGAGAGGGGGAGACACAGAATCCGAAGCAGGCTCCAGGCTGTGAGCTGTCAGCACAGAGCCTGGCGTGGGGCTCAAACCCACGAACTGTGAGATCATGACCTGAGCCGAAGTCGGATGCTTACCCGACTGAGCCACCCAGGTGCCCCAAGTTTTTGTTTTTTTCAGTAGTTTAGTTATCATACATTTATCCACAGCTTATGTTGTGGGTATATCTATCTAATTATCAGTGGCAAATGAGTCAGGTAGAGAATGAAGATCAGAGGACAATCTTCCCTCTTACCAGAGGGGTCAGAGTGATACTGGCTTAGGTGGGAACAACGTCAACAGCTGGTATAAGATCCGTCCAGGGGTTCTTTAGATATTTAAACTTATTACAAATAAAGGAAATTGTTAGAAATAATCTTAATTTGATTGATACCATGGTATATATCCTAGTCGGTACTGTTTTGATCGCCTTTTTCTGTTCTCTTTGGGTCTGAGGGAACTCTGTATATGGAGAAGTGAGCTGTGATGGGGATGAATATTGTTTATTTTTTTCCAACTTGTTTGTTTTATTTTTTTAATTTATATTTTAGTTAATATACAGTGCAGTATTGGTTTCAGGAGTAGAATTCTGTGATTCATCACTTACACACGATGCATATAATACCCACTGCTCATCGTAAGTGCCCCCCTTGGTATCATATCAGCCATCACCTATTTAACCCATCTCCCACCCCCCTGCTTCCATCAACCCATAGTTCTCTATCATTAAGAATCTCTTGTGGTTGGTTTCTCTCTCTTTTCTCCACCCTCCCCCATCCCCATATGTTCATCTGTATTGTTTCTTAAATTCCACATAAGTGAAATAATATGGTATTTGTCTTTCTCTGATTGACTTATTTCGCTTAGCATAATACATTCTTGCCATTGCAAGTGGCAAGATTTCATTCTTTCTGATGGCTGAGTAATATTGCATTGTGTATGTGTGTGTGCATGTGTGTGTACACACACACATATCTCTTTTATCCGTGGAGGTGAATACTCTTATTTGGTGAAATGGGGTGCCTGGCAGTGAAGGCATACAGTGATAGTGGTTTTGGTTGGCTTTGAACTCCTCCTTGGCATGCTAAGAAGAATGAACAAGCTAGCTTGTGGTTTTGTCATTCATTCATTGAACAAATAATTATTGAATAGCTACTACATGTCAGATGCTGTTCTGGAACATATCTGAAGAAAACAAAGAAGGTCCCTGTCCTCAGCGCACCTGGATGGCTCAGTTGGTAGAGCATACAACTCTTTTTTTTTTTTTTTTTTTTTTTTTTAAAGTTTATTTTGAGAGAGTGAGCACATGCATGCGCACAGGGGAGGGGCAGAGAGAGAATCCCAAGCAGCCTCCATGTAAAACTTGACATGGGACTTGATCTCATGAACCACGAGATCATGACCTGAGCCAAAATTAAGAGTCAGACACCTAACCAACTGGGCCACCCAGTCACCCCTAGAGCATGCAACTCTTGAACTTGGGATAATGAGTTCAAACCCTCTTTAGGCTTAGAAGTTACTTAAAAAATAAATTAACTCTCACATTAAAAAAAAAAAAAAAAGTCCCCGCCCTCAAACAGTTTTTGTTTGTTTTACAGTGTCTTTATTCCTAAAAATACGAGCACGTTTGATTTAGAACTGAAAAGTGTTAGTTTTGAATCATACCATCTACTTTTCTCAGTGTTACAAAGTAGAAAGCACTTCAGGTGTAAATAGTCACAAAAATATGAATAGTCCTGCTTATGGAGTTATTGTTCTAGTAGGAGAGACTGATGATAGGTAAGGAATGGACTTGTCTTTTTTAGGGAACAGCAAAAGAAAAAAAAATTGAATGGCTGGAGCCTAAAGAGCAAGTGGAAAAGTGGAAGAAATAGTCTTATAGGTAGGCAAGGGCCAGATCTTTTAGGAACTGGGAATTTAGAGTTTATTCAGAATGCATTGGAAAGCTATTAAAGGGTTCGTATAACAGGAGTAATGTTATCTGATTTATTTAGATTTCTAGCTCACGTATGGAGAATAGACTACAGGGTGGCAAAAATGGAGGTAGGGAGATCTGTTGGAGGCTGTTTAAATCCAGTGACAGATGATTGGGGCTTGGACAAGAATGACAACGGTAGAAGTAGAGGGATTCACAGTATGTTGTAAATGAGTGATCATAGGCTTTGCTGATAAATTGGAAGATATGGCTTCCTGAATCCCTGATCTATGGTAAGATTAGCTCAGTGCAACTGCTGGGCATAAGAAGACAACTAGCCTAGCACCACTGCATATATACTCTGTCGTCCACAAGGCTTGAAATTTCTCCTTTAAGGGGTGTTTGGGTGGCTCAAACAGTTGAATGTCCACCTCAAGATTTCAGCTCAGGTCATGATCTCGCAGTTTGTGAGATCAAGCCCCACAATGGGCTCTGTGCTGACAGTGTAGAGCCTGCTTGGGATTCTCTGTCTCCCTCTCTCTGTGCCTCTCCCCTGCTCATTCTCCCTTCTGCTGCTGCTGCTGCTGCTGCTGCTGCTGCATTGTCTTCTTCTCTCTTTCAAAATAAATATTTTAAAAAATGTTTAAAAATATTTTTCCTTTCAGTACATTGAGTAATGCATTAGGGTGGTTTGATTGATGGCCTCCCTTGTAAGAGGGGAGACTGTTTCAAAGTTGTTTTCTCAATTATGTATTTCTACATTGTATTTAAAAACAGAGGTGCCTGGGTGGCTCCGTCGGTTAAGCATCCAGCTTCATGCCTCAGCTTGGGTCATGATCTCACAGTTGGTGGGTTCGAGCCCCACGTCAAGCTACTTCAGATTCTGTGTCTCCCTCTCTTTCTGCCCCTTCCTTGCTCATACTTTATCTCTCTCAAAAATAAACATTAAAAAAAAATTTTTTTTTAATTTTTTTTAATGTTTATTCACTTTTGAGAGACAGAGAGTGAGAGTGGGGGAGGGACAGAGAGAGAGGGAAACACAGGACCTGAAGCAGGCTCCAGGCTCTGAGCTGTCAGCACAGAGCCCGCCCGATGTGGGGCTTGAACTCACAAGCTATGAGATCATGACCCGAGCCGAAGTTGGATGCCCAACTGACTGAGCCACCCAGGTGCCCCTAAAAATTTTTTTGTAAAACAAAAGTGAAGCTATGCTTACCAGTTTCTTCACCAAAAATGCTGATGACCCTATAATGACAAAGAAGTTTTGCTATAGAAGAACTCTGTATGTATATACCTTTAACCAGGTTAGTCCTTTGAGCCTCAGGACCTGTATCTGTGAAATGAAGATTACATTTATTTTATAGGAATTTTAGATGAAATAGTATAAGAAGAGCATGATGCTCAATGCATGCTAGTTTTCTCCCTTAGTAGAAATACTTGTTCTAAGTCTGATAGATTCCTTTTTTTTTTTTTTTTAGTTTATTTTATTTTGAGAGAGAGAGAGAATGGGGGAGGGGGGCTGAGGGAGGAGAGTACTAAGTGGGGTCGGTGCTTAGTGTGGAGCCCCATGCAGGACTGTCTCATGACCGTGAGATCATGGCCTGAGCCCATATCAAGTGTTGGAAACTTAACCGACAGAGCCACCCAGGCGCCCCCCCCCCTTTTTTTTTAAGAGAGAGGGTAGGTCGGGGAGAGGGGCAGAGAGAGAGAGAGAGGGAATCTTAAGCATGTTCAATGTTCAGTGCAGAGCCCAATATGGGGCTTGATCCCATGACTCTGTGATCATTACCTGTGCCAAAATCAAGAGTCGGGCACTCAACCCACTGAGCCATCCAAGTGCCCCTTAAGTTTTCTTTAAAAATTTTTTTTTAATTTTTTTTTAACGTTTTATTTATTTTTGAGACAGGGAGAGACAGAGCATGAACAGGGGAGGGTCAGAGAGAGGGAGACACAGAATCTGAAACAGGCTCCATCCAGGCTCTGAGCTGTCAGCACAGAGCCCGACGCAGGGCTCGAACTCACGGACCGAGAGATCATGACCTGAGCTGAAGTCGGCCGCCCAACCGACTGAGCCACCCAGGCGCCCCTAAAATTTTTTTTTAATGTTTTTATTTATTTTTGAGAGAGAGAGAGGGAGGGAGAGAGAACAAGCGGGGGAGGGGCAGAGGGAGAGGGAGACACAGAATCCGAAGCAGGCTCCAGGCTCTGAGCTGCCGGCACAGAGCCCAATGTAGGGCTCGAACTCACGAAATACAAGATCATGACCTGAGCCGAAGTTGAGTGCTTAACTGACTGAGCCACCCAGGCGCCCCACCCCCTAAGTTTGCCTTTTTTAATTAGTATTTTTTTAAATAAATTTTTTTAATGGGGATAGATGGTGGTGATGGTTGCATGACAACATGAATATATTTAATACCACTGAAATGTATACTTAAAAATGTAGATGGGGGGTACCTGGGTGGCTCAGTCAGTTAAGATGGTAAGTTTTATGTTACGTGTATTTAAAACAAATTTTTTTTTAATGTTTGTTTATTTTTGAGAGAGAGAGAGAGAGAGAGAGAGACAAGAGTACTAGCAGGGGAGGGGCAGAGAGAGAGAGGGAGACACAATATGAAGCAGGCTCCAGGCTCTGAGCTGTCAGCCCAGAGCCTGACGCTGGGCTCAAACTCATGGACAATGAGATCATGACCTGAGCCAAAGTCACATGCTTAACTGAACCACCTAGGCACCCCTAGGTTATGTGTATTTTACTTCAATAAGAAGAGAGGGAAAAATGCACTAGGTAAAAATAAAATCATACAAAAAAAAGTTTATACTAAAAAATGAGGGTGCCTGGCTGCTTCATTTGGAAGAGTATGTGACTCTTGATCTTGAGGTCATGAGTTCAAGACCCACATTGAGGGTAGAGTTTACTTAAAAAAACGTATCGTCTTCCTATTCCAGAGCATAATCCTCCTCTCATTGTATTACTTCCTTTGGGCTTTAAAAATATTTTATTTGGGCTCCTATCTGGCTCAGTTGTGAAAGCATTTCACTCTTGATCTCAGGGTTGTGAGTTTGAGCCCCATGTTGGGTGTAGAGATTACTTTCAAAAAATTTAAAAATATTAGAGCAAGGGGGTTGATGAAGCATGTGTATGAAACATTGTAGAAGGGGGTAGGTAGGCATGACAAGTAAAAGCCTTTCTCCCATCTCAGCCTCCAAGGTCCTTTACAGAAGACCATATAACTGTTTTCTATATATCCTTCTAGAGATACTGTGTCTATATGTATATATTACATATTTTTCTTTTTTTAGAAACATGCAGTTGCACATCACATTGTTGTGTATCTTATTCTTTCCCCTTAATAGGTCTGAGTGACTATTTCGCAAGATATTTAATAGCATACGCTGTGGAAAACAGTTTGGCAGTTCCTCTAATGGTTAAATGTATAGATTTAGCATACAACCCAGCAATTCTGCTCCTAGCTCTATACCCAAAAGAATTGAAAACAAGTAGTCGAATAAATGCTTGTACGTAGATGTTCATAGCATCACCATTCTTATAGCCAAAAGGTGGAAATTCAAATGTTCATCAACAGATAAGTCGGTAAACAAATGTGGTTGTATACGTACAATGGAATATTTTTCAACTACTTAAAAAGATGAAGTATTAATACGTGGTATAACATGGATGAACCTTGAAAGTATTATGCTAGATGAAAGAAGCCAAACACAGGCCATATATCGTATGATTTAATTTATATGAAATATCTAGTACAGTAAACCTGTAGAGACGCAAAGCGAATTGGTGGTTGCCAGATGCTAGGAGAAGGGGAACTGGAGATGGACTGCTTAATAAGCATGGGGTTTTCTTTTGTGGTAATGAAAATGTTTTGGAACTAGATAGACTTGGTTGTTTTACAACATGGTGAATATGCTAAATATCACTGAAATGAACACTTTAAAAAGGTGAACTTTATATTGTGTATTTCACCTGAATTTAAAAAAAGTTTTAAATAGATGTTTAGGCCTTACAGAGTTTTCATCTTGCTAATTGTGGAACCTTGAAAGGAATAGAGATGTTTGCGCCAGAATGCAGGGTGTCTGGCTGTGCATTGTCATTGCTGAAACACCTAGGCAACTCATTGGAGTTAGTTTATTCTTCTCTTTATGGTGGTTCTCCAGACAAGCATTGTCTTGTGAGCAATATAAGTGGAGAATTAGACTGTACAAAATCAAATTCTGATTCTGCCCATCTATTTAAGGTTAACCTTGGCACATTTACATTTTGAAGTGAATGATCTGATATTCTTACTTAGAAAGCCAGAAGGGAGTATTTCTTTCCTTTAGCCTCAAAAGAGAATTTTAGTCTGGGGTTTATTCTTAGTTGGCCGTATATTGGAGGCTTTGTGGGGTTTTCCTCTGCTTGCCTTCATTTGCCTTAGGTTTGCTGCTCTCCATCTCTAAGGGCCTTTGAACTGACATCGACCCTTAACAACTGCTTGATCAAGATGGCAAAATAACAATAGTACCAGGCTCAAGTGCATTGTGAACAAATGGACAGTTGGTTTGAACCTTTTTGCCAGGCATTTTCCTATGTTGTTTGCAAACTAAATAAATGGCTTTATGTTTTCAATTTAATTTCCCGAGTGTTTAATGGTGTTTCCTGTGTGTCAGGGACAGTCCTGGGTGTGGGTGAACCTGGGGTCGATAGGACAGTTCTGCCCATGGCACTGAAAGAGTTTCAATATAGTGATTTTTTTCCTCTTAATGAAGTAGTATGTATTCTATTCATTTTACTTTATTTATTTATTACTAATTTTAAATGTTTAATTTTGAAAGAGAGAGCTCTAGTGGGGGAGGTGCAGAGAGAGAGGGGACAGAGGATCCAAAGCAGGCTATGTGCTGACAGCAGAGAGCCTGATGCGGGGCTCGAACTCATGAACTGTGAGATCATGACCTGAGCCAAAGTCACATGCTCAACTTCCTGAGCCACCCAGGTGCCCCTCTCTATTCATTTTAAATGTGTACTTTAACAAAGGACAAAAGCAGTAGAATGGAAGTTATTTGAGAAGGGAGTGCATATGAAAAGCCTATGCTTTTCTTTTTTTTTTTTTAATTTTTTTTTAACGTTTATTTATTTTTGAGACAGAGAGAGACAGAGCATGAACAGGGGAGGATCAGAGAGAGAGGGAGACACAGAATCTGAAACAGGCTCCAGGCTCTGAGCGGTCAGCACAGAGCCTGATGCGGGGCTCGAACTCATGGACCGTGAGATCATGACCTGAGCCGAAGTCGGACACTCAACCGACTGAGCCACCCAGGCGCCCCAAAGCCTATGCTTTTCAACCTGGCTTATTGTTTGAACAGAAATTTGATTCTGATTTGGTTGTTACATTGAGGACTGGCTGGTTAAAAAAGCTGTATTTTGACCTTTATTTTCACCTTCATAATACTGATAGTTTTTGCTCCAAGAGAAGGCATTGTAAGGCATCTTTAAGCTTTTATGGAATTCATGTGTGTTTAGGTACAGTATGGCTCTTGTGAAAAAATCGAGATCTTAAACCACTGAAATAGTATCATTGTATTCTAGATAACTGAAGCTTTCTTTCTTAAGCTTTACAACTTTTTTGTTTTATTTCTGCAGTGGACATCTTTTTCCCTGTCTTACGGTATCTAGGACTTAAGCTTCTCCATGTAATGAATGAGGTCTTTCCTCCTAAGGGAGAGTTTTTGAGTTCTGTCCTTGGAGTCTGTCAGCCTGCTTTAGGACTGGCCAGAATGGCACTTCTCTCCCTCTCCATTTTATGTTTCTAACCTGATTTACAGGGTTTTCTGTGTCCTAAGTCTTGTCATAGGCGCACTGCTTTCTCACCCAAGCATGTGTTTTTCTAAACTGTTGTGAACTCAGCTACTGTCCAGTTAGACTTACAGAATCGTTTATAAAATAAAAGCAAGTAAGTTCATAGGGAGGATCTGAGTTTTAACATTACTGTTACAGATAATTTGTTTCTTTTTTTTTTTTATGTTGATTTTTGAGAGACAGACAGAGTGTGAGTGGGGAAGGGGCAGAGAGAGAGAATCCAAAGCAGGCTCCAGGCTCTGAGCTATCAGCACAGAGCCCAATGTGAGGCTCAAACCCACGGACCACAAGACCATGACTTGAGCTGAAGTCGGATGCTCAACCGACTGAGCCATCCAGGCGCCCCAGTTTAAGTTTCTGATTGTATGAGAGGTTTCTATAATTCTGTGAGGGCGAATTCTTTTTTTTTTTTTTAAACGTTTATTTATTTTTGAGACAGAGAGAGACAGAGCATGAATGGGGGAGGGTCAGAGAGAGGGAGACACAGAATCTGAAACAGGCTCCAGGCTCTGAGCTGTCAGCACAGAGCCCGATGCGGGGCTCAAACTCAGGGACTGTGAGATCACGACCTGAGCCGAAGTCGGACACTTAACCGACTGAGCCACCCAGGCGCCCCAAGGGTGAATTCTTGAACTACTAGACTCCTACCCTAGGAGGTAGCCTCACCACTAGTGTACACAGCCGAGGTTGTTGTAACTGTTTTCTTTTTAAAATCTGTGTTCGCCAAATTGGTTGTATAAAGCTTCTTTGCTCCTGGAAATTTATTTTTTTCAGGTTTATTATTTGAACACTTAACTATTATGTGCTTGCACCTATGCTTGTCTGACAGTGGTTAATAAGACAGATATGATTCTTATACTAATGGAGTTTGGGAGGAAGAAACTTTGGAGGGGTGTGATGAGTGAGGCAGAGAGAGGTTTGGTGCTGTGGGAGTATCCAAAAGGCCTGATCTAAATTGGGAGCTCAGGGAACACCCTGAGAGACTGACTTAGCCTGAGTATGAGTTATCTAAGTGGGGAAGGGTAGGTGGGGTGCATTAAGGGCAAAGGAAAGAAGGAAGATACCCTGGGTTAATAGCCTGAGTTATAGGATATTATATTGTTTTGGCTGAGGGTGGTTGTATGCTTTGGGTTTTATAATTTTACAAGATACTGTCCTGGGATTTATATATTTTCTTATCTATAATACGACATTTTGTACCTAGATTTCATCCAAAATATTTTTTGCACAGCTTGCATTGACACTACACCCTGCTGCAGAAACATTGACAAAACCTGGATTGGGAGGAACTTTTTAATGTTCATTAGGATCATCATTCTTCTGAGTAAAATTCACAGGATTTTTATGATTTTTAAAATTTCTTTAAAAATTTTTTTAGTTTCTAAAAGACTAGACAACTTTTGCTTTTATAATAGTCATCTGTACAATACTGATTCGTAACAACTTATGTGGAGAGAGAAATAAAATAAAACACACACTGGTTCTTATCCTGGTTTTCTGTCCTGGTCAACCATGGTCCGAAAGTAATGATCCTCCCTTTTGACATATGTCAGAAAGTCAGTAGCAGCCTAATGCTACATCACAGTGCTTACATCATTCACCTCATTTCATCTCATCACATAGGCATTTTATCATCTCACATCATTACAAGAAGGGTAAGTACAATGCAATAAGGTATTTTGAGGGGAGAGACTACATTCACATAACTCATTATAGCATATTGTAATTGTTATATTTCATTATTATTGTTTAGTCTCTTGCTGTGTGTAATTTGTAAATTAAATTTTATCATAGGTATGTATGTACAGGAAAGACGTAGTGTATGTAGGGTTCGGTACCATCTGTGGTTTCAGGCATCCACTGGGGGTCTTGGAACATATCCTTTGTGGAGAAGGGGGTACTACAGGATGTAAAATTTCAAACTAGATTATATAATTGAGGCATATGGATGTCAAAAAGGTAAGTTTCGTGAACTCAACCTTAAAAATTTTTTTTAAATGTTCATTTACTTTTGAGAGATGGAGAGAGAGAGTGAGTGGGGGAGGGGCAGAGAGAGAGAGGGAGACGTAATCCAAAGCAGGCTCCAGGCTCTGAGCTGGCAGCACAGAGCCCGACGCGAGGCTCGAACTCATGAACTGTGAGATCATAAACTGAGCTGAAGTCAATGCCTAACCAGCTGAGCCACCCAGGCGCCCCTCAACTTTTTAAATTTTATTTTATTTTATTTTTGAGAGAGCAAGAGTGGGGGAGGGGCAGAGAAAGGGGAACAAAGGATTTGAAGCTGGCTCTGCGCTGACAGCTGCAAGCCCGTTGTGGGGCTGGAACTCATAAAACTGCAAGATCATGACCCCAGCCAAAGTCAGACGCTCAACTGACTCTGCCTCCTAGGTACCCCTGAACTCAGCTTCTAATCTGTTTTTAAAGTAATGTGTTTAAAGTAATGAATACAGTAAAAAGTTAAAAAATTAAGTCATGTCTAAAGTTATGCTGTATTAAATGCTTTTATTTCTTCAGTGGTTGAGGAAAGCTTACTGTAATCATCACTATTTTTGTGTAATTAGTCCCTTTGTAGAATCATGAGGTAAAATTATAATTATTTGAAGTATGCTATCATTTTAAAGCTGTGATTATTTTTTCTGCATAGGAATTTATTCATTATCTTTCCAAAATATTGTAAAGATCTTGATCCAGCAGAAGCAGCATAGTTATTCAGTTGAATTATTTCTACAACTGTTTCTCAGCTGGAGAACTGTTTTGTGCCTGCTTATAATGAATGTTTGGTTAATAAATGTCTAGATAATACATGCATTATAACCAAATAGCACCATCTGAAACACCTTTGGTAGCTCCTTATCTGCTAAAAATTGTGCACAGAGGCAGATTTACTGTGAGTCTAAGAAAGTAAGTATTGTAAAATGTATAGTCCCTGAACAAGTTATTGAAATCATTCAGCTAATTTAGGTTGTAGAATTCAAATTACTGTCAGCCCTGAAGTTTAGCTTAAATGCATATCACCCCCAGCCCCCAGCTTACCTAATTTAAAGGCTATTTTGTTTTAATTTCCCAAGAGAAATAGCAGGAATGGCTCAGTCCACTTCTCTGAGATAATAGCATAGTTACCCGTCATGGGAAAAATCAGACCTGAGGGCATTAGAAAAAGTGCTTAAAAAGTATTCAGAAGAATGTGATGGCGTGTGTATATTTTGTTTAAAAAAATTTTTTTATGTTTATTTATTTTTGAGACAGAGAGAGACAGAGCATGAACGGGGGAGGGTCAGAGAGAGGGAGACACAGAATCTGAAACAGGCTCCAGGCTCTGAGTGGTCAGCACAGAGCCCGACGTGGGGCTCGAACTCACGGACTGCGAGATCATGACCTGAGCCGAAGTCGGACGCTCAACCGACAGAGCCACCCAGGCACCCCTGGCGTGTGTATATTTTAAAGCAAATTGGCATTGGGTTAGGGATAGTCATAACTTTCTTTTGGAAAGTTCTGAAGATCACAAACCCATTTGATGGTAAAACCTGAACTGAACTGATGAGAGGTTGTTTAGTTTTTATCCTCCTTATATGTTCATTTATTTTACTGAAGAACTATTAACCCATTGGGTATATTACAGAGTATTTGGCATTTGTACCATACCATCTTTCTGAAATCTGAAAAATTCTGACTTTAGAAATATCTAGTCCCAAGGCTTTTGGATGAAGTATTGTGGGCCTATAATTTCAGGCAGTGAGAGATAAGTAGTAATTTATTATTTTTTTCAATAGGAAAGAAGAGGGTGGGGTCAGGTATGGATGTGATACATACTTTGAAAAACTAATTACAGCTGACTCTTGAACAGTATGGGGGGTGGGGCACTGACCCCTGTGCAGCCGAAATTTTGAGTATAACTGGACTTCCCAAATATGTAACTAACAGCCTACTGTTGACTGGAAGCCTTACTGATGACATAAAGTCGATTAACATGTGTTTTGTATGTTAAATGTGTTATATACTGTATTTTGGGGGGGGGGAGTTTTATTTATTTTTAAGAGAAAGAGCACTCGTGCACATGAGTGAGCAGGGATGGGGCAGAGAGAGAGAGGGAGGGAGGAAGGGAGGGAGGGAGAGGGAGAGGGAGAGAGAGAGAGAGAGAGAGAATCTGAAGAGGAAGGGAGGGAGGGAGAGGGAGAGGGAGAGGGAGAGAGAGAGAATCTGAAGCAGGCTCCATACTGTCAGCACAGACCCCAATATAAGGCTTGAACTCAGGAACTGTGAGATCATGATCTGAGTCGAAATCAAGAGTCAGACACTTAGGCAACTGAGCCATTCAGGTGCCCCTGTATACTGTATTCTTAAAGTAAGCTAGAGGGACACCTGGGTGGCTCAGTCAGTTAAGTGTCTGACTCTTGATTTCAGCTGAGGTCATGACCTCACAGTTCATGAGTTCAAGCCTTGCATCGGGCTCCATGCTAACAGTGTGGAGCCTGCTTGGCATTCTCTCTCTCTCTCTCTCTCTCTCTCTCTCCCTCTCTCTCTCTCTCTCTCTCTCTCTCTGCCCCTCCCCTACTTGCGCTGTCTCTGTCTCTCTCAAAATAAATAAAGAAAATAAAAAGATACAGTACTAAAAATCATAAGAGGGGCACCTAGCTGGCTCAGTCAGAGAAGTATTTGACTCTTGATCTTAGGGTCATGAGTTCAAGCCCCACATTGAGCATGGAGCCTACTTAAAAAGAAAAATAAAAAGAATCATAAGAGAAAATATGTTTAGTAGTCTACTGCAAATCCACATATTAAGTAGATCAGTGCAGTTCAAACCGGTGTTGTTCAAGGGTCAGCTATATTTGCTAGACTGGTAAAATTTTCGTTTTAGGAGAAACAACATTCTTTCCAGGTCAGGCCATATTACAAACTGGTCCTCAAGTTCTGGACAGTTGGAATTTGGAGGGAGTTACCATTTGTCCAAAACGAGACCTCAGTAATAATGAGAAACCTTTATTGAACACTGACCTATTTTCAGTAAGTAAGCTCTTTTGGTCTTATTTAATCTTCATACCAACCATGTTTAGAAGATTTCATTCGCCACTTGACATGTAAGGAAACTGCTTGTAATGGAGCACAAAGCTAGTAAGCGATAGAGCATTGATGAACTCTTAAGTAGCATAGCTCCTTTACCATTACTGTCAACTACCTATAACTCAGTAACTATTGCTGCCTATAACTGAAATTAATTTCTAGTAGAATCTTTTACTTTGAGGATGTCTGGGCGGCTCACTCAGTTAAGCATCTGATTCTTAATTTCAGCTCAGGTTATGATCTCATGGTTCATGAGATCGAGCCCTGTGTTGGGCTCTGTGCTGACAGTGTGGAGCCTGCTTGGGATTCTCTCTCCCTCTCTCTCTGCCCCTCCCCCACTATTCTCTCTCTTGCTCTCTCCCAAAATAAACAAATGAACTTAAAAAAAGAAAAAAGAAAAAAACCTTGGGGCACCTGAGTGGTTCAGTCAGTTAAGTGTCTGACTCTTGATTTCAGCTCAGGTCATGATCTCACGGTTTGTGGGATCGAGCCCCACATCAGGCTCTGTGCTGACAGTGCAGAGCCTGTGTGGGATTGATTCTCCTTTCCTTCTCTCTCTCCCCCACACACAGTCTCTCAAAACAAAACAAACAAAAAAACCCAAAACTTTTACTTTGGTTAATCTACATGGGACTGAACATTTCTGATTTTAGTAGTTCGTATGGTAGATGCTGTTTTCTTGTTAGACATATGCAGGATGGGATTCAGATTTTGAAACCCTAGTGTAATGTTTGGTCAGGTAAGGTTGTTGGTAGTGTTTTAGGTGGGAGGGGAGGTGGGTAAGAATCACCTGGAAATCTTTGAGAACATGTGTCAGGTGGCCCCTTCTAGCATGTGTGGATGGAATAGGGATTGGAGTGTATGTGATCATATCTTCCTCCAACTATAGTGAACAGTCAAGATTATTCATAAGGTAAGATACGGTAATGGTAGTGCACAATTTCTAGGCCCTTTATCTACTGTTCGGGAAACACTTACTAGAATACAAGAAAGGAATCCTTATAGGCCTTAAAAACACTTGGCCTTAAAAAACAGTTATTTGCTAGATTGGAAAAAGCTTCAGTTTTGAAAAAACACCACTGTATTCAGGTATCCTTGAATTTGCTCTAATTTATGGGAAAAATAGTTTGCAATCTTCAGTGTTTTAGCTGTGAATAGGTTATTTTTTAATCTCCCGTAATGAGTCTCTTCAGCAGTTGAAGTTGCTGCTTTAAAATATTCCAAGAATGGGGTGCTTGGCTGGCTCAGTCAGTAGTGCATATGACTCTTGATCTCGGGGTTGAGAGTTCAAGCCCCAAGATTTCCCAAGCACCCAAGCTTTCTTGGGTGTAGAAATTACTAAAAATAATAATAATAAACTTAAAAAAAGACTCCCAGGATTGCTTACTTCAAGGCTTTTTTGCCATATAGAAGATGATAAGATAGATGTTTAGTCTTTTTCCCCCCTGTCCTTTATGATATTTCATACATAAATGTATGGACTAGGGAGTTTTATATATAATAGTTTGCTGCTTGTAAGTCTTGTTGGAAAAGAAGCAATTTCTTCTTAAGAATGAGACTTAAGGCCAACTTAGAAAAGAAGGGAAGTGCTTAGAGGAAGTAAATTTGAAGGCTAATGTCTAATCTTAGTAACTTGAGCTTTTGAAAGTTTCCCTTCAAAAAGTTAAAAAATTAACTCTTTCTTACACCCATGCATTTTTTTAAGTTTATTTATTTATTTATTTTTAATAATTTCTACACCTAGCACAGGGCTCAAACTCATGACCCTGAGATCAAGAGTAGCGGGTTCTTTCTTTTGACTGAGACTGCCAGGTGCCCCTATATCAGTGCATTTTTATCTATTAACTTAGAAAGGCTAGGTTTCTTTTCTTTGATTCAGTCAGCAAACACTTCCCTTCATTGCCATATTTGACCCTGTTGGGCATTATGGGGAATATAGAATTGAAGATACAGTCTTTTTTATTGAAATTTACAGGTAATAGTATCCAATAGTTAAACAGCTGTTACATGCTAGGTATTGTTTGTTCTAAGCCCTTTCCTCTGTTACTCATTTAATAATTACCACTATTCTGTGAGGATAGGAACCATTATTTTTCCCGTTGGTACAAATGAGGAAGTAGAGACACAGAGGGCTTAAGTAACTTGCCCAAAGATTCACAGCTGTTCTGAATACTAGTACCAGGGTACAGAGCCTTCTCACTACCAGTGCAAGCAGAATACCAAGTGATGTAGGCTTACGTAATTTGGGAAGCAGCACCTAGTAGACCAAGCACTATAGGAGTTAATAGATGAAGAAAAATATGTGTTTGAGTAGTCAGGGAGGCCCCTCTGGGGGAAGTTGTAACTCTTGGCCTAAAAGGAGATAAAGAGAAGTGTTAGGAGTGGTGGGAATCAGTTGTTGGCAGTGTTAAACTGTGCTTGATCACAGATACTCTTATTTTACTTCTTTGTAGGGAAGAGAGAGTAGTGAGTCAGTCTTGGCTAGCCTAGGGAAGTTGTAAGGGGGAGAGGGGACAGTATACTTTTATAAGCCTTTAGGACGTCAGATTCCAAGATGGATCTTTGTGTATGTTGTACTACTGCTTTGGTTTTTCTTTTTTTCTTTTTTTTCTTTTCTTTTTTTACCTCGTGTACTGACTTGGAAAGATCTATATGTCAGTGCTGTAATCTTTTAAAAAAAATACAGGAGTGCCTGGGTGGCTCAGTTGGTTAAATATCTGACTTTTTTTTTTTTTTATGTTTATTTTTGAGAGAGAGAGAGAGAAAGAGCAGGGGAGGGGCAGAGAGAGAGGAAGACATAGAATCCTAAGCAGGCTCCAGGCTCTGAGCCGTCAGCACAAAGCCCAAGGTGGGGCTCGAACCCAAGAATCGTGAGATCGTGACCTGAGCCAAAGTCGGACGCTCAACCGACTGAGCCACCCAAGCACCCCAGTATCCAATTCTTGATCTCTGCTCAGGATTGTGAGTTCAAGCCCTGTATTAGGTTCCACTTTGGGTGTGGAGACTACTTTGAAACAAAACAAAAAACATAATACATTTGGTAGATTCAATACAAAATGATACATGGTTCCTAGAGGCAGCCTTTGTTGAGAGAGTCTGTGATTACACTAGTGTCCATTGTTCTTCAGTGAATGTTAATTGTGCATTTCTGCCAGGCCCTGTTCTGTATGTCTATACATCCCACCATTACACAGTGTTATGATAGTATACATATTTAGCCCCTTAACTCTTCTCATTTAATAGTCTATCTTGGAGATCACTTGTTAACATATCTTTTTATTTTTAAAGAGTCTAGCCTTTATTTTTATTTATATATTTTTTATTTTTATCTATCTAGCTGTCTATCTGTATTTAGCAAGACAGAAAGAGAGAGGTCGCAAGTGAGCAAGGGACAGAGAGAAAGGGAGAGAGAATCCCACGAGGGGCAGGGAAGGAGAAAAAAGCAGGGTTCACCTGATGTGGGGGCTCATGTTTATCCGAAGTGGGGTTCGAGCTCACCTGAAGGAGGGCCCAAGCTCGTCCAAAGCGGGACTCAAACTCACAAATTGTGAGATCATGACCTAAGCTGAAGTCTGATGCTTAACCAACTGAGCTGCCCAGGTGCCCCAAATCCTTTTTATTTTTAATGGTTGCATAATATGCCATTGTATGATTAAGATATTTAACCAATATCTTCTTCTGTGGAGAAGGAACATGTAGATTGTTTTTAGTCTTTTGGTATTATGAATATTGCTGAAGTGAGCATTCTTGAACACAAGTGATTGTATTTATGTGTGAATATATTTGTAGAATAAATTTTTGTAAGTGGAATTGCTGGTTCAATGGATATATGCAGTTTGAATTCTGATAGATGTTGCCAGTGACCCTACAAAGAAATTGCCCCCTACAACAATGGTAATATGCTAGTTTTATGACTTAATCCATCTAATACTCAGACACTGAAATTCTTCAGCCTCACTGGGGCTTACAGTCCATTGATCTTACTTCCCTTTTACTGCTCCTCATCTTCAGTTACCACTTTTCTCCTTACTCAACTTAGAGTTCATAGTTCATTACTATAATCACTCCCTTGTATATATTCTCAACCCTTTTTCTCCTGTCCCATTTCATCTTATCTGGCAAAACCTCAGCCCTATTTATTTTTATTTATTTATTTTAAAGTTTTATTTATTTTGGGTCGCCTGGGTGGCTCAGTCAGTTGAGTGTCTGACTTGGGCTCAGGTCATGATCTCCTGGTTCCTTGGTTCAAGCCATGCATTGAGGTCTGTTCTGACAGCTCAGAGGCTGCAGCCTGCCTCGGATTGTGTCTCCTTCTCTCTCTGCCCCTCCCCTTCTTGTGCTCTGTCTCTCAAAAAAATAAAATGTGGTTTTTTTTTTAATGTTTGTTTATTTTTGAGACAGAGACAGAGTGCGAGTGGGGGAGGGGCAGAGAGAGAGGGAGACACAGAATCCGAAACAGGCTCCAGGCTCTGAGCTGTCAGCACAGAGCCCGATGCGAGGCTTGAACCCACGAACCATGAGATCATGACCTGAGCCGAAGTTGGATGCTTAACCGACTGAGCCACCCAGGTGCCCCACAAATAAAATGTGTTTTAAAAAATTAAAGTTTTATTTATTTTGAGAGAGAGAGAGAGCACACAAGCACATGCTCACGAGTTGGGGAAGGGCAGAGAGAGAGAATCCCAAGCAGGCTCTGCACTGTCAGGGCAGAGCCTGATGCAGGGCTTGAACCCATGAACCATGAGATCATGACCTGAGCCAGAACCAAGAGCTGGACACTTAGCCAACTGAGCCACCCAGGCTCAGGGCTGAACACCTCAGCCCTGTTTTCAGTCCAACTTTTCACTCACTCTACACCTATAACTGAATGTAGCTGGAGAAGGAAAAAAACATGCTTACTGGTCTTGCTTTGAATTCATGACCCCTAACTTGAAAGGTGGCCTGTACCACTGCTTAGCAGTTCCACTGCGATTCCTTAGCCCATTTCTTCTCCTACTTTTAGACAGCACCACCTCTTTAGCTCACGCTTTCTTTTTTCCTTCCCTAGCCTTACTGTCAACTAACGATCTTGCTTCTTAATTGAGAACATGGAAGCAAATACAAGGGTCTGCCACCACCTCTATTTACTTGCCTGTGGTTTGGCTGTTGTGGTCTGCTTCCTCCTCTGTTAACAGTGGAGCAGTCCTGTAGGAGTCAATATTTCATATCCAGGGTCACGCCTTCCACTTCTGTACTAGATATACTCCCCTTAATCTCAAAACATTGCTCTAGCAAGTCTCCTCTATCCTGCATCAATTCTGCATATAGTCCACTGGCCAGACCTTAATGACTTCACCTAGGTGCAACAGAGTCCAGGAAATGTAGTCTTTATTATTGGCAGCTGTATGACCAGGAAAGGGAACGATAATGAGGCAGACAGACAATGGGTAGTCTACCACACATTCCAGACCTTTTTTTCTCTTAATTGGGGGGGAAGGGGGTGGGACTTTTCCTGCTAACAGTTTTATGAGGTACAATTTATATACCATACAATTCGCCCATTTAAAGTGTACAAATAGTGGGTTTTAGTATATTCACAGAGTTGTATAATCAATTTTAGAGTATTTTCATCACCTCAAAAAGAAACTCCTATATTCTTCAACTGTCATTCCCCAGTCTCCCATCACAACCCCCAGCCTTAGGCAACCATTAATCTGTCTCTGTAGATTTGTCTGTTCTGGACATTTCATATAACTGGAACCATATGTTTGGTCTTTTGTGACTGGCTTCTTTTACTGAACATAAAGTTTTCAAGGTTCATCCATGTTGTAACATGTATTTCCTAACTTTCTGAAAGAACATTTTATATTACCGACCTCCGTGCCCTCCTCTTCTCAGTCTACCACAGTCTACTACTCTTCCCCTGTGGTCAACTGAAAGGGTTTTGATTGCTGTGCCCATGCCCTTTTTGCTAGCCATATAATATGAAGCCATTCCTTGAAGTACCCTCTTCCTTTCTCTTGGTGCTGGTTGTCATCATAGCTTTCTGACTGCTCTCTTCAAATATAAATATCTCTGGGTTTTTTGTGCCTACCTTTTCCATGTTACTGGCAGTCTCTGTGGATTGATCACTGCCTCTCCCCATTCTATACACTTGAGGGCTATGCTGTTTTTACCTGCAGTAACAATTTACCTGGGCACTAATCTTTTTCAACTGGTTCAGGGGGGTGGGGGTAGGACAGAAATGTGTGTAGTGTTAGGAAAAGCCTATTAGATTGTGCTCCTTCCACCTCACCTTTTCATTAGGCTTCTCTCTCCAGGGCACTCTCATACTCTCATCATGGTCTTCTCATCCCTGCCCAGTCCACCTTCTAGCTATTTCAAATGCTGCTGCCAAAGCTGTCTTTGTAAATCACAGATCTGATTGTGTTTTCCAGTGGCTTTCCCTCGTTTACAGAATAGAATACAGGTTGCTGTGTATTGACATTCCAGATCCTCCAGTGTAACCATTCATCTTTCTAGCTTCATTTTCCAACAGTCTCCTCTCTGAATTCCTTTTTTTCTTTAAGATTTTATTTATTTATTTATTTTAAGTAATCTCTACACCCAACATGGGTGCACACTCTACAGATTGAGCCAGCCAGGCAGGTGCCCCTCCTCTCTGATTTTTTTTTTTTTTTTTTTTTAACATTTGTGTATTTATTTTGAGAGAGAGTGCGCAAGCAGGGGAGGAGCAGAGAGGGAGAGGGAAAATCCCTTGCTGACAGCGCAGAGCCCGATGGAGCCCTGTGTGGAACTTGCACCCACAAACCATAAGATCATGACCTGAACTAAAATCAAGAGTTGGACACTTAATCAACTGAGCCACCCAGACGCCCCTCTGAATTTTTATATTTAGGGTCATTGAGGTCATTTGCTCAGGCTGTTACTCACATTAGGAAAGTATTCCTAAGCCATTACCACTCTCAACTCCCCTCAGGTTACTTGTCCTCATTCTTCAAGGTCTAGGTCAAATGTTACCTTCTCTGAAGCCCACTAGCAGAATTGCTTATCTAGGTCAGATGTTACCTTCTCTGAAGCCTCTAGCAGAATTGCTTACTTTCTCTTTGTTCATACAGCAGAGGAAGAACTTGTGTTACAGCACTTAATTACATTGTATTGTTTTCTCTAAGACTTTCTTTCAGATAAGGCTGCTCTCTAGCAACAGGGAATGGCCCATTAAAAACTCTAGGTTTGTGTTAGGCTGATCAGATGTAAGGAGATAAGAATTTAGACAAGGCTGGACCTGTCAAGGAAGGAGGTGATTGTCATCCTACTGAAGTAGTGGGTGGAAGAGTGGACTGACTTGGAGGAGGCATGAGGGATGAGTGGGAGTGCCTGCCAGAATTTATCTTTAAATGACCTGATGTTTGCTGTAAATGCTTTCTAGGAAACCTATAGCATGAGATTATGGGTATATTTTCTTTGGAAGATCTTTGTAGCATGCAAGAAAATGAGGAGAACATTGAATAAGATCCTGCATCTGCCAAACAGCCATGGCAGAATTGTTTAGAATTACACCTTTTGTGATAATGGATATGTTCTGTGTCTGTCTTGTCCACACAATAGTCCTTTGTGGCTGTTGAGCATTTGAAATGTGTCATTGGGACCAAGGAAGTGAATTTTTAAATTTCAATTAATTAAAATATTAATTAAGAAATAGACACGTGACTAGTGGCTACTGTGTTGGGCAGTAAAACTATGATAGTACCGTCTTTGGAAGAGAGTGCAGACTTTTTTTTTTAATGTTTTTATTTATTTTTGAGACAGAGACAGAGCATGAGCAGGGGAGGGGCAGAGAGAGAGGGAGACACAGAATCCGAAGCAGGCTCCAGGCTCTGAGCTGTCAGTACAGAGCCCGACGTGGGGCTTGAACTCACAGACTGTGAGATCATGACCTGAGCTGAAGTTGGACGCTTAACTGACTGAGCCACCCAGGTGCCTGAGAGTGCAGACTTAACATTCTCTCTCTTCTGTTCAAAGTGCTTCAAACAATAATTCTGCTCCCCCTATATACTTTTCCCACTATTTTTATATTCCAGTTTATAACTTGTAGAAGTTTTTGGCTTCCTCCCTGCTTATGTATGATTCAGATATGAGGGAAGTCTTTCTTCATGGTATTGAGTAGAGCTTCACACGTGATTCCTTTGAAAGGTGGATTGAAATTGAAAATTTTTTTCTGTATATAGCAGCCACTGGTAGATTACATAGTGTTTTTTGTGTTTTTTTTTTTTTCCCTCATTCAGGAAACACACATAGGTACCCTAATGGTGTCCATCATTGGTGGTACACTTTTCTTTTTTTTAATGTTTATTTATTTTTGAGGGAGAGCCGGCATATGAGCAGGGAAGGGAGGGAGGGACAGAGAGAGGGAGACAGAGAATCTGAAGCAGGTGCTGTCAGCGCCAAGCCCAACTTGGGGCTCAAACCCACAAACCATGAGATCATGACCTGACCCAAAGTTGGACACTCAACAGACTGATCCATCCATGTGCTCCTGGCATTGGTGGTATAAAGATGAATAATACTACCCATGCCCTAAATTAGCTTTCAATTTAGTAAAGAGAATCTCCGTTAAATAAGAGTGGTAAATAAGTGTGAAGATATTTATGAAGGAGGTTGTGTAGGGAGGGAAAGGGAAATGGCAGAGATCAGGAAAGAAGTGACTTTTGGGGTACCTGGCTGGCTCAATTGGAAGATCGTGCCACTCTTGATCTTAGGGTCATGAGTTTGAGCCCCCCATTGGGTGTAGAGATTACTTAAAAAAAACTTTAAAAGTATGATTTTTGTTATTTTGGAAGGTGAATATTTACTAGATAGACAAGAGGTGGGGAGGATTCCTAGGCAGAAAGAAGATGTGTCTAGGACCAAATATGCCTTTACTTTTTATAAAATTATATTGTGATGCAGATGATATTGGAATACAGTGAATTGGACCCTTTACCTGGAGACTTGGACTTTCAGTTTCAGAGAATTTTGTTGGAAAACATTGCTAATGCAGTGCAGTCCTTAATATCCAGGAGTTATCTTTGTGATCCAGGATGGCTTTGTGATCCAGGCTTAAATTTCCTTTTTTTTTTTTTTGAGTTTATTTATTTATTTTATTTACTTAGAGAGCACGCAAGTGAGCACACAGGCATGCGAGCGGGGGAGGGGGACACAGACTCCCAAGCCGGCTCCACACTGTCAGCACAGGGTTTGAACCCATGAACCTAAGATCATGACCTGATCCGAAATCAAGAATCAGATACTTAACCTACAGAACCACCCAGGTGCCCCCGACTTAAGTTTTTGATCTTTGATCCCTGAGCTGATTTCTCTATCCCAACATCTTTCTTACTTACCTCTCAGTGAAGTTCTTATTTGTTATATTGCTTAATTGCTTAATGAAGCCAGCTTTGTAGACAGTTACAGTTTTTTTTAAGATTTTTTTAAAGTTTTTATTTTATTTTATTTTTTGGTTCCAACATTTCACCGCATGTATTTCTTCTCATGCAGTCTAAGCTGAGAATGCCATGTAAATGGGTCACTGCAAAATGCAGCAGTTTTTCTTCAATCAAGATAAGAAACAAACCATATGATCTCATTTCTATTAAATTTTGAAGGTATACAGCAGTTAAGTATTTTTGATACTATGTATGAAGGTTAAAAAAACCATTTTTTTTTTCCATAAAGTACAAGAGCAACCAATGTCACTATTGAGTAAAAGTAAAAACTGGGATACTTTCTTAAATTAGTCCAAAGTGGCATTTTAGGAACTTAGTTGTAGGCTGCTGCGCTGACATCATGACAAACCAAAGTGTAGGGTTGGGTCTGGTTTTGTTTTGGTTTTCTTTTCAGTATCCAGTGCCCGTGGATTAAGTTCTGGAAGTGTTCCAATTGTAAGGCAGGGATCTGTTTGGATTCCACCATGGGTATGCTTCTTGGGTTGGATGCTAGAGGGTGAGGCATGTTTTGCCAGACCCATGTCGACTACCTAGTAGTCATCAAGGTCAAAAAATTCATCATCTCTTCCTTGGTATTCCATTCCTTGGAAATCTACTCGGTACCACAGAATACCTCCAATTCCACCAAATCCTTTCACAAAGTGGGATCCTTCTTGTGACTTATGTGTGACAATTTCCAACATAGCTCCAAATTTTTTATAGTTGTTAGCAAACCATTCCAGCAGGGGCATGCTTTCAGTCAGCTTGTGTTCTTGTCCTGTCTCTTTGTGAAATGAGATTTATCCTTCTCTTGTTCTGGAGTTAGATAGAGAATTTTCTCCTCTTCTGTGGCTTGGCAATAAAGAACATATCTCATTATATCCAGATTTTCATAGGCTATTAGAATCTCTACAGCTCCCATTTCTAAAGCCTTTAGTGTATCTTCAATTCCAAAACAGTACTTCCCTGTGTCCTGACTGATTCATCGAAGTATCATCCTATTTTCTTCTCTTGAAGAATGAATCACACGTTGGAGAGGACTTCAGTAGATAACTCAGTAGCTTGGTTGAATCCATTTTCACCACCATAGGATATATCAACTAATTTTAAAACTTGATTGCAACCTCTGATCAAACCTATCAGATTGACTTAGTTCACTTTTAAAGTCAGCTGATCCGGCTAAAAGAAGACCAGCCACATTCACTTTGTCTGCAGAAATAAACAGCTGTACAGCAGTCTTAGCTACTTTCCGAACATAGTTATGTCACTTTTCCATTCTTAAATGAACAAAACAAGGCTGACTGATCTCCTCTATCATGTTTCTTTGGGCGATCCACAGTGAATTTGTGTAGGACTTCTCTTGTGTTTCCTTGGAGTGTGCCAAAAAGTGTACCACTACCGTCTATTACAATGAAGCCAAACTTGCTGTCATCCGAAGGTAGTGCTGTAAGAGCCTCTGTATGGAATTTGTTGTCACGCAAGTACAACAATGTATTAATTGGTTTGAAAAGTTCAAAGTCAATGTTGACTTTCTTTTCCTTTCCTTCTTGTGTTACAATGGTACCACAGTAAACAACGAGGCCATTTGGAGGTACTTTGTTATAAAGTTTGAGTCTTTGTTGTATGGATGTAATTAATGGCTCCCAGGACTGAAAGGTGGTTTACTCATGACTTAATGTTAGATGCAGTTCCAAACTCATCTGCTAACACTTTTGCCACTTGGGAAATCTGATCTTTGGGAGAAATGATCAACGGTACCATGCTTGTGTCATTGTCGCGGGCTGCCTCGAAGCTCTTGGTGAGCTTCTTGATCTTCCAGATCTCCACATTCCTGTCAGCACACTGGGGTCGTCTGCCATTTTCTTGTCTCCTCCTCCCTAAGAGCCCAGTCCTGGGTGGCAGCGGCTGCTCCTCCCCACCAGCAGCTCTGACATAGGACACTGGCTCCCTCTCTCCAGGCAGTTGCATGTGTTGGAATCTGCTCACATGGGCCTGTCTAAAGTTTATTTTATTTTGAGGTGGAGACAGAATCCCAAGCAGGCTCTGCACTGTCAGCACAGATCTCAACAAGATGCTCAAAACCATGAACTATGAGATCATGACCCGAGCCGAAGCCAAGAGTTGGATGCTTAACCAGCTGAGCTACCTAGGTGTCCTGAGTCTAAAATCTTCTACATGTGAATATATGGTTTCCCCCAGCACTGTTTAGTGAAAAGACTGTCCTTTTTCATAGAATATTTTGGTACCATGTCAAAAATCAATTGGCCATATTTGTGAAGGTTTATTTCTGGTGTCTTTATCTTATCCCATTTGTTTATTATTATTTTCTTTTTAAAATTTAATTTATTTACGTGGATGGAACTGGAGAGTATGATGCTAAGTGAAATAAGCCATACAGAGAAAGACAGATACCATATGTTTTCACTCTTATGTGGATCCTGAGAAACTTAACAGAAACCCATGGGGGAGGGGAAGGGAAAAAAAAAAAAGGTTACAGTGGGAGAGAGCCAAAGCATAAGAGACTGTTAAAAACTGAGAACAAACTGAGGGTTGATGGGGGTGGGAGGGAGGGGAGGGTGGGTGATGGGTATTGAGGAGGGCACCTTTTGGGATGAGCACTGGGTGTTGTATGAAAACCAATTTGACAATAAATTTCATATATTTAAAAAAAAAATAAATTTAATTTATTTTAAAAAAAATTAAAAAAAAATAAAAAGGGGCGCCTGGGTGGCTCAGTCGGTTAAGCGTCCGACTTCAGCTCAGGTCACGATCTCACGGTCCATGAGTTCGAGCCTCGCGTTGGGCTCTGGGCTGATGGCTCAGAGCCTGGAGCCTGCTTCCGATTCTGTGTCTCCCTCTCTCTCTGCCCCTCCCCCATTCATGCTCTGTCTCTCTCTGTCTCAAAAATAAAATAAACGTTAAAAAAATAATAATAAAATTTAATTTATTTTTTTAATTTACATCCAAGTTAGTGTATAGTGCAACAGTGATTTCAGAAGTAGATTCCTTAATGCTCCTTACCCGTTAGCCTGTCCCCCCGTCCCACAACCCCTCCAGTAACCCTCTATTTGTTCTCCATATTTAAGAGTCTCTTATGTTTTGTCCCCCTCCCTGTTTTTATATTATTTTTGCTTCCCTTATGTTCATCTATTTTGTATCTTAAAGTCCTCATAGGAGTGAAGTCATATTTGTCTTTCTCTAATTCCACCTAGCAGAATACCCTCCAGTTCCATCCATGTAGTTGCACATGGCAAGATTTCATTTCTTTTTGATTGCCAAGTAATACTCCATTTTGTGTATGTATGTATATATATGTGTATGTATATGTATACATACACACCACATATTCTTTTTTTAAAAAAAAATTTTTTTTTTTTAACGTTTATTTATTTTTGAGACAGAGAGAGACAGAGCATGAACAGGGGAGGGTCAGAGAGAGGGAGACACAGAATCCGAAACAGGCTCCAGGCTCCGAGCTGTCAGCACAGAGCCCGACGCGGGGCTTGAGCTCACGGACCGCGAGATCATGACCTGAGCCGAAGTTGGCTGCCCAACCAACTGAGCCACCCAGGCGCCCCCACACCACATATTCTTTATCCACTGGACATTTGGGCTTTTTCCATACTTTGGCTATTGTCGATAGTGCTACTATAAACATGGGGGTGCATGTGTCCTTTTGAAACGGCACACTTGTACCCCTTGGATAAATACTGAGTAGTGCAATTGCTGGGTCGTAGGGTAGTTCTAGTTTTAATTTTTTGAGGAACCTCCATACTGTTTTCCAGAGTAGCTGCACCAGTTTGCATTCCCACTAGCAATGCAAAAGAGATCCTCTCTTTCCGCATCCTTGCCAACATCTGTTGTTGCCTGAGTTGTTAATGTTAGCCATTCTGACAGGTGTGAGGTGGTATCTCATTGTGGTTTTGATTTGTATTTCCCCGATGATGAGTGATGTGGAGCATTTTTTCATGTGTCGGTTGGCCATCTGGATGTCTTCTTTGGAGAAGTGTCTATTCATGTCTTTTGCCCATTTCTTCACTGGATTATTTGTTTTTTGAGTGTTGAGTTTGATAAGTTCTTTATAGATTTTGGATACTGACCCTTTATCTGATATGTCATTTGCAAATATCTTCTCCCATTCTGTTGGTTGCCTTTTAGTTTTGCTGATTGTTTCCTTCGCTGTGCAGAAACTTTTTATTTTGGTCCCAGTAGTGCATTTTTGCTTTTGTTTCCCTTGCCTCTGGAGACGTGTTAAGTAAGAAGTTGCTGCAGCCAGGATCAGAGAGGTTTTTGCCTGCTTTCTCCTCGAGGATTTTGATGGCTTCCTGTCTTACATTTAGGTCTTTCATCCATTTTGAGTTTATTTTTGTGTGTGGTGTAAGAAAGTGTTCCAGGTTCATTTTTCTGCATGTCTCCGTCCAGTTTTCTCAGCACCACTTGCTGACGAGACTGTCTTTATTCCATTGGATATTCTTTCCTGCTTTGTCAAAGATGAGTTGCCCATACATTTGTGGGCCCATTTCTGGGTTCTCTATTCTGTTTCATTGGTCTGAGTGTCTGTTTTTGTGCCATTATTATTATTATTATTTTAAATATTTATTTTGGGAGAGAGAGAGGTGTACAAGCTTGCACGCGAGCAGGGGTGGGGCAGGGAGAGATTTCTAAGCAGGCTCTGTGCTGTCATTGTAGAGCCCGGCACCGCCGCTCAATCCCATGTACCATGAGATCATGACCTGAGCCGAAATCAAGAGTCAGACACCTAACTGAGCCACCCAGGGGTCCCTGTGTATTTTTAAAATTTTTAAGTAATCTCTGCATCCAGTGTGGGGCTCAAAATCATGACCCTGAGATCAAGAGTCTTATGCCCCACTGACCCAGCCAGCCAGGCGCCCTTCTGTAGATCATTTTGTACAGTACTGTTAGATTAAAAGTATCAAGTCCTTGGGGTGACTGGTGGCTCAGTCAGATAAACGTCCAACTCTTGGTTTAGGCTCAGGTGATGATCCCAGTGTCTCTCTCTTTCCCTCCCCCTTGCTCATGCTCACTCTCTCTTAAAGTCAAGTCCTTAAATTCATGAACATCGGATATCTTTTCATTCACCTTTGAATACCTTTTCCTGTGTTTATTGGCCATTTTAGAAAGCTGCTTTTTTGAAAAAGGATTACTTTGGACTAAGAAATTCAATCTGATTGGAGAAATAAGATTCCTATGAAACATTCTAAAATGTAGATTGAGATTTTATAATAGAAGCCAAAAGAGTAGTTCAGACAATCACTAAGAAGCAGATAAAAAGATTTCAGAGAAATTATAAGACTCAGTAAAATTTAGCTCTGGGTGCGTGGTGGGTAGGTATTTCATTTTACCCATACAGTAAAGCTACACATACACTAACTCAGAGGTTCTTAAAGTTGAGCATGAGTCAGAATTACCTGGAGGGCTTGTTTAAACCCAGATTAATGGACTCACTCTTAGAAGTTCTGATTCAGTAGGTTTGTAGTCAGAGCTGAGAATTTGCATTTCTTTCAGGTTGTCAGGTGAGGTTGATAGCACTAGTCTGAGGACCACTTTCAGAACCACTAACTAGAAACCCAGGATTCCTAAGGAAATAGCAGCTAGTTGAAGTGTTATGGCTAGATACTTGCCTTAACAAGTTATTTTGTTAATTGAAAAATAATGATTTTAGGATTAAAAATATAGGGCATTAGGTCAGTCATTAGTGTCTTACAGTATTTACTTTTTGTCCAGTGAGCAGTTATTACTAATTTCCAATTCAGTTAAACTAGGAAGGCTAGAATGTTGTATACTAAATTCTAGGCTAAATGAGCACTCCAGAAAGCCTTCAGGAAGCTATTTAGACATATATGCATCTACATCATGGTCACAGAAACATGAAGAAATTACCAGACTGCTATGTGAAATGGAGACAATTGAATGTTAATGTGTGATTGTGGTTTACCTGCCCCAAGTGCAGGAAGCAGCCACTGTTAACTGCTAAAAAATGTCTGATGGACAGACCACTTCCACACTGCAAGTGTGAGCAAGGCAGGCAGGAGTGCAAATAGGCTGTAGTTACCACAGGAAATCATCAGACTTGTAAAAACAAGTGTGAAAAGGGCTGGCTACCACTTATCAGTCTTAACTGTAGCGGAGTTTCCTGTAGCTACGTAAGCCACAGCCCTTGCTTGACATCCATCTGTCCCCCAGTGAGAGTAAGCAGACTTAAGACACACTAGAACCAAGAGTTGCTAACTTCATAGCAATTCAAACATACTTGATGTTTGGCAATTCTTTTCTTCCTTTTTTTATGTAAATGACATTCTAAAAAGAATGGGTGCAAAAAAAATTATAAAAGGCTAGGAAACATGAAATAAATGTAACATAGGTTTAGAACCACAAGACTTAAAAAAAAAAAAAAAAAAAGTAATCTCTACCCCCAACATAAGACTTGAACTCATAACCCCAGTATCAAGACTTGCATGCTCTGTCTAGTGAGCCAGCAAAGTGCCCCAAAACCATAGGACTTTGGATCAAAAAATCAAAAACTCAATGAGAAATATTGAAGAGTAATCAATCCTCCTAAGTTACATTTAAAAAAAAAAATTTTTAATGTTTACTTTTGAGAGAGAGAACATGAGTCAGGGAGGGGCAGAGAGAGGGAGACACAGAATCTGAAGCAGGCTCCAGGCTCTGAGCTGTCAGCACAGAGCCCATCCTGGGGCTCGAACCCACAAACCACGAGATCCTGACCCGAGCCGAAGTCAGACGCTAAACCAACTGAGCCACCCAGGCAACCCCTAAGTTACATATTGACTTAATTTTTAACAATGTCACTAACGTTTACTTGGGTAGGCAAAGGAGAAAAGGACACTACGAACTATAGGATTGCTTCTTGACATTTGAGGGTGAGGAAGGAGGGCAAGAAAGTGGAGTGTTTAGAAACAGGGACTCTGGAACAGATTGCTTATTTGTTCAGTGTCCATTTCTGCACCTTACTGGCTAGTAATCCAGTTAAGTTGAGCAAGTTAGTCTTTCTGTATTTCAGCTTCCTTATCTATGAAATGAGAATACTAGGCTCTGTCTCATAGGGCAGTTACGATGATTAAATGTGTAAATAAAAAGTAAAAAAGTTTGTAATAACATTTTTAAGTGTTTACTATTTCTGGCATTTCCCTATTATTTCCTACAAAGTGGTGAGAGACCAGACTTCTCCACCTTTAAATATATATGGGTTTAGGCATATGTAAGGAGAAGAAGGAAGCTGGGAAGGAGAGGACTGCAAAAAACAAAAGATGACCTAAATAAATGGAAAGACATCTTGTCTTCGTGGATTTGAAGACTTAATACTGTAAAGGTGGTAATAATTCTCAAATTGATCTATAGATTCAGTGCAGTCCTTATTAAAAACCTCAGCTGCCTTCTTTGCAAAAATCAATAAGCTGCTCCTAAAATTCATTTGGAAATCCAGGGGACCCAGAATAGCCAAAACAATCTAGAAAACAGAACAGTTGGAGGACTCACACCTTCTGGTTTCAGAACTTATTACAAACCAACAGTAATCAAGACATAAGAATTAAAACCATACAACGCTTAGAAAAAAGCATTAGGGGGGTGCTTGGGTGGCTCAGTCAGTTGGGCGTCCAACTTCATCTCAGGTCCTGATCTCACTATCCATGAGTTCGAGCCCTGCGTTGGGCTCTGTGCTGACAGCTCAGACCCTGGAGCCTGTTTCAGATTCTGTGTTTCCCTCTCTTTCTGCCCCTCCCCCACTCATGCTCTGTCTCTCTCTCTCTCTCTCTCTCTGTCTCTGTCTCTGTCAAAAATAAACATTAAAAAAATTTTTTTTAAAGAAAAAAGCATTAGGTTTTTCATGACCTTGGATTTGGCAGTGATTTTCTAGATATGACACAAATTACAGTAAAACTTTGGTTTGTGAGCATAATACATTCCGGAAACATGCTTTGTAATCCAAAGCACTCGTATATCAAAGCGAATTTCAAGGGGCGCCTGGGTGGCTCAGTCAGTTGAGCGTCCGACTTTAGCTCAGGTCATGATCTCACGGTTTGTGAGTTCGAGCCCCGCATCGGGCTCTGTGCTGACAGCTCAGAGCCTGGAGCCTGCTTCTGCTTCTGTGTCTCCCTCTCTCTCTGCCCCTAACCCACTTGCATTCTGTCTCTGTCTCTCTCAAAAATAAATAAACATTAAAAAAAAAAAATTTTTTTTTTTAAAAAGCGAATTTCAAGAACCATTGGCTCAATTGTGATCATGTGACATTTGGCATCACAAACCACCCATATTGCAAGACATCACTCATTTATCAAGTTAAAATTTATTAGAAACGTTTGCTTATCTTGTGGAACACTCGCAGAACAAGTTATTCGCAATCCAAGGTTGTAGTATCAGCAGTCAAGGAAAAAATTAGATATTGGACTGTATCAAAATTAAAAACTTATGTGTCTCAAAGGACACCGTCAAGAAAGTGGAAACAAACAAAATAGTGGAAACCATCCAGTTCAGAAATGGGCAATGGATTCGAATAGATGTTTTCCCAAAGAAGATTTACAAATGGCCAATAAGCCTATGAAAAGATGCTCAACATTATTAGTCATTAGGGAAATGCATATCAAAACCATATGAAATACAAGGGGCGCCTAGGTGGCTCAGTCAGTTAAGCATCCAACTTCAGCTCAGGTCAGGATCTCTCAGCCATTCGTGAGTTCATGCCCCACGTTGGGCTCTGTGCTGACAGCTCAGAGCCTGGAGCCTGCTTCGGATTCTGTGTGTATCTCTCTCTCTCTCTGCCCCTCCCCTGCTTGTTCTCTCTCGCTCTCTCTCAAAAAGCAAATAAAACATTTAAAAAAAAAAAAAAACCCGTATGAGATACCACTTCACACCCACTTAAATGGCAATAATTAAAAAAACAAAAAAGAAAATAACAAGTGTTGACAAGGATGTGGAGTAATTGGAATCTTTGTACATTGCCAATGGGAATGTAAAATGGTACAGCTATTGTAGGAAACATTTTGGCAGTTCTGAAAAAAGCTAAACATAGAATGCCTAACAGTTCCACTCCTAGGTGTATATTTGTTCGAAGGAGTTGAAAGCAGAGACTTGAGCAGATACTTACTTGTACACCAGTGTTCATTGCAGCATTATTACAGTAGCTAAAAGGTGAAAGTAATGTCAAGTATCCATCAGCAGATGACTGGACAAATAAAATGTGATATATCCACACAATGGAAAATAGTGCAGCCATAAAAAGGAATGAAATTTGGTACATGCTACAACATCGATGAACATTAAACATTATGCTGTGTGAAGTAAGAACAAATGACAAATATTGTGTAATTTCATTTATATGAGATATGTAGAACAGGCAAATTTATAGAGACAGTAGATTAGAGTAGTTTATCAAGGGCTAAGGGGAGAGAAGAGTGGGGAGTTATTGCTTAATGGTGATGTTTCTCTTTGAGGTGATGAAAAAGCTTTGAAAATAGATAGTGGCAATGATTGCACAACATTGTAAATGTAATTATTGCTAGTGAATTGTTGTAAAGGAAAAAACATCTCCTGTTTGTATCTTTACTCTCAGTACGCCACTATAACATCTTCCATTTCTCATACTTCTGGTCACCAAATATGGAGGAGGGTCCCCCACCAAATGTTTCTGCAACCCTGACTGGTGTCTTACAGTTCAGTTCAGTTCTGACACTATCTACCTGGAGTTAGCATCAGATCCCACAGGTTAAACATTCAGTCCCACAAGACTGCCCCACAGCTCCCCACTTCAGACCTCAGTAGCAAGTCCAGGTTGTTACCTGTATTTCTCACTGACTGAATATAAATTCCATGTTACTGTGATCTCTTCCTGGAAGTCGATTTTCCAGAACAGCTTACAGAACTCGGGAAAATATTTTACTTGTTAGATTACCAGTTTATTGTAAAAGGATATAACCCAAGAACAGCCAGATGCATAGGGCAAGATATGTGGAAAGGGGTGCGTGGAGCTTGCTTGCCTGCCCACCCAAGATGTGCCACTCTCTCAATCCCTGCACATCTCCACCAACCTGGAAGCTCTCTGAATCCTGCCCTTTGGTTTTTTTGAGGCTTTAAGTAGGCACGATTGATTAAATCATTGGCTTTTGGTGATTGCTTCAACATCCAGCCCCTCTTCTCTACCCTAGTTTGGGGGGCAGGCACTCAAAGTTGCAACTCCCTAATCATAAGGTTGGTTTTCCTGGCAACCAGTCCCCATCTTTAGGGATTTTCCAAAGTCACTTCACTGACATAAGCTCAGGTGTGGTTGAATAGAGTTTGTTATGAATAGTGAGACACTCCTTTCACTTTGATCGATCATCCCAGAGCTGTTTCAGGAACTGGAGCTATTTGAAGACAAAAGACCAAATATAACAAAAAATCCTCCCATTGTTCATGTAATTTAGGAAATTACAAGAGTTTCAGGAGCCATATGCCAGGAACAGACACTAAGACCAAATATATATAAATCACAGTATTACAGTTGTATACTTAAAAATGGTTAAAATGGGGGGGTGCCTGGGTGGCTCAGTCAGTTAAGCTTCTGACTTCAGCTCAGGTCGTGATCCCATGGTTCGTGGGTTCGAGCCCCGTGTCGGGCTTTGTGCTGACAGCTCAGAGCCTGGAGCCTGTTTCAGATTCATATTCTCTCTCTCTCTCTCCCTCTCTCTCTCTCTCTCTCTCTCTCTGTCTGTCTGTCTGTCTCTCCCTCCCTCCCTCCCTCCCCCCCCCCCCGTGTCTCAAAAAAAAAAAAAAAAAGTAAAAAAAATTAGTTACAATGTCCTTGGGTGGCTCAATCGGTTAAGCATCTCACTCATTTGGCTGAGGTCGTGATCACGTTTGTGAGACCTAGCCCCATGTTGGGCTTTGCACTGACAGCACAGAGCATGCTTGGGATTCTTCCTTTCTCTCCCTCTCTCTCTCTCTGTCTCTTTCTCTCTTTCTCTTTTTCTCTCTCTGACTCACTCTCTGTGTCAAAAATGAATAAGTAAAACATGAAAAAAATGGTTAAAATGGCAAATTTTGTTATATATTATCACAACTTCTAAACATTAGTAACGTAATATACCAAAACCCATTGAATTGTATAGTTTTCTCCAGCTTTATTAAGGTATAATTGACATAAAACATTGTGTACATTGAAGGTGTACAAAGTGGTTTTTTTTTTTTTTATTCATTAGCTGACACCTGCATCATGTCATATAATCACCATAATTTTTTGTGGTGAGATCATTTAAGATTTACTCCTTAGCAACTTTCAAGTGTGTAATACAGTATTAACTGTAATCACTATGCTGTACATTTGATCCCCAGAATTGTATACTTTAAATGTGTAAATTGTATGGTATATGAATTATATTTCAGTAAAGCTATTTTTAAGAAAGATTTTGTGTGTGTCTATACACACACTTTAATAGAATAGCTTCTTTTCACATGTGTCTATTCCCATCCACCCCCCACACCCTCCACCGTGTAACCAGTTAAGTGTCCTTCCACAACACGTTTGCTTACGTTTGTAGACGTGTCCTAGTTTATCTGTTTGCTGGCAGAAATAATAGGCTAATAGAGTTTGAGTATGATTGACTTGTAGGCCTCTTTGGCAAGGAGTAAATCCTTTGTTGTCTGTCCCTGTTGCACAGATTACATTTCAGCAGCCTCTCTAAAAGTACACGGGGAACTGTAGAGCTTTAGGCCAGAATGGTTTTTCAGTTTGAAAATTAATGTGTCTTAATAACATACTGGCCTTACATTCAGTAAATTCAAATAACTCTTAAGCTTCTTTCCCCATTGATAAAATGGGAATGAATGACAATTATATCTGCCTTTGGAAGTTCAGGATCAAATAAGTTCCTGCCAAATGTATGGGAAGGGCATTGTGATATACCAGTGTAAGGTATCATGGTTACTCATGAAGGTCCACACAGTTTGTTAGGATTTGTTGCAGTATAGCAGATTTTGAAACTTCTGGCACCATTTGTATTATTAAAAAGAAGTCCAGAAGAATGGTTAGTATAGTGTTTTGGTCTTTTTTTGAAGTTGTATGTTAGGTAATAGGCAGAAATGTAGTTGAGAGCCACAACCAGCATGCGATTAGCACTATGAGATATGGCAGTGAAGTTTATCTTGTGGTTGTCCTCCAAAATCCCGGGCCTCTGATAAGGCCAGTGAGGTATATGCTTTGAAAAGTGCTTCATTAGCAGTCCCAGCCGAGGAGTCACCCTGAAAAGGAGCATTGCTCCAAGTACTTAGGACCATGTTGGCCAGGATTTGCACATCATGCGCAAAAAAAACATTCTTACCTTCTGTCCTCACTGCTGTTCAGGGGAGAAAGTTTATGTCCCAACAGCCCGTTTCCTCTTGCAGAAGGAAGATGGTGGTTTCCACAAAGGTGTCATCTTACCATTCATTCCCAGCACTGTGTTTCTAAGCAGCAAAGCCAGTCCCATCCTGTTTGTCTGTTTGTTTATTTGTTAGAGCAATCACTCACTTGAGGGGGGTAGAGGCAGAGGTAGAGGAAGAGAGAGAATCTTAACCACACTCCATGCCCAGTGTGGACCGTAAGATCACGATCTGAGCCAAAATCAACAGTCGGTTGCTTAACTTACTGAGCCACCCAGGCACCCCAAGTCCCATCCTCTTGAGTTCTGAGGAAGAGCCAGCCTTTGATAAGTTTTGAGTCTTCGGACAAGTAAAACAAAAGGTTCCTGCTCTTTTAGTAGAGACCATTAGCAGTTATAAAGGGTTCTTTTTGTTTTGTTTTTTATGCTTCAACCACGAGATGATTGAATGCTAGCTGTAGACAGCCACCTATGTGTCATTGTTGAGTTCACCCTCTTGCTGTAACTTAAAGCTCTGTGTCCAAGCATTCTGGACACAGAAGGTCTTATTGACTTCTTGTGTGTGTGGTCATCAGTAACTTTGTGAGTGAGACTATACCAGGAAGACTGAGGGGCTTTCATTTTGCCTATAGAATGAAACGGTCTATTATCAAAGCCAGGAACCAGGCAAGGCAGGCTCCATATCCAAGTCAGGGTCACCTTCTTCATTTTTCACTGTTGTAGGTGACTTTGAGTTGCAGCAGCCACTGATATTGTTAACTGCCTGTGTTGCCTTTCCAGGGAATTTTCTTGGCTTTGTAAGTCAGAGGGCAGAACCAGGCCCTATATACTTGGTACACTATCCTACTATGAACAATAACCACTAAGAGCAGTCATCTTTGCTCAGGTGCTACCTGGCTTTCTAGCAGCATTTTACAGAGATGTTTTTAGGTGGGAAGTATATATTTAAAACTGAAGGCCATTGAGGGGCACCTGGGTAGCTCAGTCAGTTAAGTGTCCAATTCTTGATTTTGGCTTAGGTCATGATCTCACAGTCCTTGAGATCAAGCCTGCATAGGGCTCTGTGCTGACAGTGCAGAGCCTGTTTGGGATTCTCTATCTCCCTCTCTGTCCTTCTCCCACTAGTTTTCTCTCTCTCTCTTTCTCTCTCTTTTTCTCTCTCTAGATAATAGTCTGCTTTTCAAGAGAATATCATTGAAATTCTCTACTTAGTATAGCATATATCCAGGTCCAAATAGTATTCTACACTGAAGTCTTTTTCAGTATTTTTGTGCTTAGCCTATGGTAGTTTGATTAGAATTTCAGGTTTCCAGGCGGGGCTGGCTGGCTCAGTGAGAAGAGCATGTGACTCTTAATCTTTGGGTCATGGGTTCCAGCCCCTCATTGGGTGCAGAGATCACTTAAATAAATAAATAAAAGAATTTCAGTTGTCCGATCTTTTTTTTTTTTTTTTTAACTTTTTAATGTTTATTTATCTTAGAGAGAGAGACATAGCGTGAGCAGGGGAGGGTAGAGAGAGAGGGAGACACAGAATCTGAAGTAGGCTCTAGGCTCTGAGCTGTCAGCACAGAGCCTGACACAGGCCACGAGTCCACAAACCATAAGATCCTGACCTGAGCCTAAGTCAGATGTTTAAATGACTGACCCACCCAGGTGCCTCTCAGTCAACAAACTCTTAACTGTTTGTTGTTGTTGTTTTGCTTTTTCATTCTGCTGAGTCCTATAAAAAACTATGATTGCTGCAAGAAAAGTGATCAGAGAGTGCCAATGAGTCAAGTTTTCAGGAGTACTTTTGGGATACATGCTCCTTCTTTGAGTTTTTGTTTCTCTTTATAAGCATCCCATTCAGCATGTCCTTGCCCCATTAGTTATGCAACTCCAAGTGGGAAAGGCCAAGCAAGATGTGGTACCTGTTCTGAAGGAGCTTAAACTCCAGGAATGGATATGAGTCAAGTACACAAGAAATATAACTGCTATCTCTCTCCCATAGAGTAGGATGTGATTGAATATAAGTACCAAGAGAGGACCAAAGCCCTGCTTAGAGGCAACATTTGATTTTCGGGGGTGGAAGATGTAGGACCAGAAATAAGAAATGGGCTTTGGGGAGTGCCTGGCTGGCTTAGTTGGTGGAGCATGTGACTCTTGATCATGAGTTCAAGCCCCACAGTGGGCGTAGAGATTATTTAAAAATAAAATTTAAAAAAAATCTTAAAAGGGGGGGAGGGGGAAAGGCAAAAAAAAAAAAAAAAATCTTAAAAAATAAAAGGCTTTGGAACAGAAGGCAATATTAGGATGGACAGGTGAGGTGTTATTTTCTGAAGAAAGGAAGAAAAAATTCAAATAAGGCATTACTTTGAGCTGAGGTGGGGGGGGGGTGGTTTACAAGGCCAGTTAGCGGAATTAGGTATGTGATAAAGATGAGAGAGAAGATGAAAGGAGAAAATAGGCTGCTTTAGTATTTTAAAGGACCCTCATGGTAAGGCTGAGGAGTCTTGACCTGATTTTGGCATTGAGGACCTTCTGAAGGCCTTGAGCAAAGGCAGAATGGGCTGAAGCCCAGACATAGGAATGGAGAATTTGGCTGCAGCAAGCAGGATAGAAGGGAGGTGAGACCAGTTGGAATTTTGCCTTCTTCCCAGATAGGCAGTACTGAAGACTTGAATTGGAACAATGATTATGGGAACTCAAAGTGGGTGGTGGTAGTGGTGGAAGGGAGACCCATGAAGGGGCAGAATTCCTCAGAACTTGAAAGCAGTCTTGCTGTGAGGAGCAAAGAAAAGAAAGTAAGATAATTGTTTAACCACAAGGTTTCTACAGTGAGTTGAGTACCTTAGGAATGTAATTTTGTTTTCATCACCAAGACTGAGGTAACTGGAAAGAGAAGATTTGACAGAGATTGGTATGATGTCTGGGAGATGTTGAATTTGAGATGCCAGTGGAGCATAGAGTGGAGGTGTATCAGGAGTTTTAGAACAGGGACTGGGTCAGAGAAAGATTTGTGAATGACATTTCATAAAAGTAGTTTTTGAAGAATTGAGATCCCCGGAGAATAAAGTATAAGGAGAATGAGGGAAAAACCCAGTCTTGGGGGAGTGATTAGGTGTGGAGGCTGTAGCTAAGGAGACAGACAGCAGAGATCATATTTTGTTAGGGAGGTAAGTTACAACAAAAAATATCAAGGAGAATGCAGACTGGATTTTGTGAAGGTAGGTCATTGGTGATTTCTGAGAAAGTTTCAGGAGAAGTTTGGGCAGAAAGCAGATGGGAGGAATTTTAAGCAAGCCAGTATGAAGCTGAAGAAATGTATACCTTTTCTTTGAACAGGCCAGAGAGAGAAAGGTAACCAGAAGTAAGCATGGATGTGGGAAGATTTATTATTTTAAAATAGGGGCATTCTGCACTTTATTGTAGACTGAGAGAAGGAAACCATTAGAGAGGGAGAGATGAAGGAGGTGTGTGATACCACAAGTGGCAATACTATATAAATTAAAAAGAGGACATGAGGTTAAAGCTGGCAGCGGGGGAGACCTTAGTAGTAGGAGTTGTTGTTCACTGAGTGCCTCTGGTGATGCCAGACCCCATAAGAGATGCTTGTTGAGATACCTCACCCCCTCGGGTGCTGCCCTGGAGGCCTCAGGTGTGGCTCCTGAGAGTGAGTGAGCTGTCTGCCCTTGTGTCTTTTGAGTATGAAGCATGGGATCACACGGGATACTGCATGTAGCCCTTCTCTTGCTTTTCTTGGACACCCGTTTCTATTTGCATATGGGTGAGAAATATGTTAAAATATTGGTTGTTTTTGTTAACAGTAACTGCTTAATGTAATTTGCCAAAGTTTAGTCCACAACCAAAACACAGTTTTTTGAGATTGTGGGAGAGACTGGTCTTGTAATGGCAGATAACATAAATTGGAGTAGGTATTTTCTGTGCCCTCTCAGCACCATCAGAGATCTCCTTTTGTCATTTCTTTTTCCTTTCAACTTTTGTGAGGGCGGCACAGTAACCTACATAAAGATTTTGAACCAATGAAAGAAATTTACAGTCCTTTACATATTGTTACAGGTGACTTAAATAGATATGTTATAGCTGACGGTTACTGAAAAAATAAACCTTTACTCAAAGCTCTTAAGAATTATTTCTGAGACCGTATTCAGCCTAGAAAATGACACATCTGGCAGAGAGACTGCAGAGAGCTCAGCGTGATTTCCTTTCAAGCTGGCAAGCCATGTACTTGAAAAAGATGCTAGATTATAGCAAAGTTAAAGGAAAGACTAGAGTAAATTTTCCTGGGTCATTTCAGGAAATAACCTGATGTTTGTACTTTTCACTTCTTGTCAACAACTTTGGTTGTATGGCCAGACTCCCATAAATCATCTTGTAATTCGAGGCTTTCATTTTCATTTTGTCCCGTAATCACTTGTAATTTCTGTCTTCCTCAGCAGTAGGGGCTGATTGGTTTTACACTTCTCCTGGGCCACATGTTCCATAAGGAAAAAGTTCCAGAGCCTTTTTGGTTCTCCCTGGCATTTTCATTTTGTGTGTCTTTAACCACATTAGATTGAGAGAGATTATTTCTTGAGAATTGAGTGCCTTCTAGGAAGGATGTATTCAAAGCTGGCAGCCTTTTTTTGAGCCAGGGATTTCCTGATGAATTTTGTGTCCTGTGAGGCTCTGGTTGTTTGACTTTGGGCACAAACCGATACAAACTAGGCCTGAAGAAATCTATAGAGTATATAAAATCTTGAAGTGATTTTGAGAGCATGAGAAAAACAGAAAATGATATATGAATCCTATCAAGATGTTTGCAGTCAGACTAAACATGGAGGAACAATTTTTAAGAGAGAAATCCATTAATGTCTGTGCCCTGGATTCTGAAAATGAGGTAATCTATCTCCTTTCTCATTCAAAGAAATGTTTTTTGATTTTTTTTATTTTCTTCTATTTAATACTTACTACATGCCCACTAAAGTACCAAACCACATAAAGCCGCAAAGAAATGTAAGATAGGTTATTTGCTCTGAGATGATTTGCAGTCTGCTTGGAAGACAAAACACACAGGAAACAAGTATAGGACCTTGAGGCAGGTCCCATATCCATTAGGAATCCAAAGCAAAAAGGGAAAGAGGGAGCTGAATGGGGTGGCCAGAGTGCCAGATTGTAGTTTAAAGTCTGGTCTCAACACTGTTTTCATTCCATGCTCCGATTGTTAGTTTTTTTAAATTAAGCTCCAAGCCCAGTGTGGGGCTTGAATTTACAAACCTGAGATAAGAATCACATGTTTTGGGGGCACCTGGGTGGCTCAGTCGTTTGAGGGTCCGACTTCGGCTCAGGTCATGATCTCATGGCTTATGAGTTTGAGCCCCGCGTCGGGCCCTGGGCTGATAGCTCAGAGCCTGGAGCCTGTTTCGGATTCTGTGTCTCCCTCTCTCTGCCCCTCCCCTGTTCACACTCTGTCTCTGTCTCTCTCAAAAATAAATAAACATTTAAAAAAAAATTTGTTTTTAAAGAATCACATGTTTTATGCTCTACTGACTGAGTGAACCTGGTGCCCCTGCATACTCCTGTTATTTAAAGAATGATATTGAGCACATTTCCTGTTTACCTATATGCTTAGTGTCATGCTTTCATTATTAGTATTGTCCTCTATCTAATGCTTTTGTGTAAAAAAAAAAAAAAAAAAGATCCTTTAAAATCACTAGGTCATTTTATGGGTTTGATTAAAACTTTGTATTGCCTTTGTATATACTTAGCCAGGCACATATTCATTGCAGTATGTTAAGCATACCGTGATGTCACAAATCAGTGATGGCAGCACTGTGAGCCCTTTCCATTATGGAATCTTCTCCTAAGGAGTTTATGCAATTTAAATTTAAAAAAGTTTTTTTTAATGTGTATTCATTTTTTGAGAGAGAGAGTGTGTGTGAGCAGGGGAGGGGCAGAGAGAGGGGGACAGAGGATCTGAAGCAGGCTCTGCGCTGACAGCAGGAAGCCCGATGTGGGGCTCAAACCCACAAACTGTGAGATCATGACCTGAGCCGAATTCGGATGCTCAAAATGACTGAGCCACCCAGGCACCCCTGCGATTTAAATTTTAAAGCTAAATTTCTTATGTTTTCTGGACTTAGAAAATGTGTTTCTCTTGTTTCCCTCATGTATCCCAGTGGGTTGTTGAATCCACTCCAGTTTGGGAAACATTCGCTTTAGACAACCTGGTTTTGTGGGTTTGTATTGTTGAGGATTAGTTTGACTACAAGTAACAAAGACCTGAAAAATACCATTTTATTTTTTTTTTATTTAAAAAAAAAATTTTTTTTTTTAATGTTCATTTATTTTTGAGACAGAGAGAGACAGAGCATGAATGGGGGAGGGGCAGAGAGAGGGAGACACAGAATCGGAAACAGGCTCCAGGCTCTGAGCCATCAGCCCAGAGCCCGACACGAGGCTCGAACTCCCGGACCGTGAGGTGGTGACCTGAGCTGAAGTCGGACGCTTAACCGACTGAGCCACCCAGGCGCCCCTGAAAAATACCATTTTAAACAAGACAATTATTTTTCACAGAAAAGAAGTGTAGAAGTAGGCAGTCTGAGGCTGAGATGGTGACTCCCAAGAACAACTGGGATCCAGGCTCTTTCTACCTGTTATGCCTCCAACTCCAGAATGTGGTATTCATGTTCTTCATCCACACTTCTACATCCTCACATTCCAGGATGGCTGTTCAGAAAGCAGTCCTGGTTCCAGGTTTAAGCAGCAGAAAGAAGGAAGGGGATGAAGAAGGGCATGTGACTTCACTTTAGGAAAGACTTTGTGGAAATCCCACAGGCACTGCTGATTACATCTCATGGGCTAGAACTTTGTACATGGCCACATCTAATTAAGGGAAGCTAAGAAATGTAGTCTTTTAGCTAGGCAACAAAGCACCCAGCTAGAAATTAGAATGCTGTTCTAAGAGGCAATGGTGGGAATTTGAGTGGCTGACTATTCGTCTCTGGCAAATGGAGGGATTCTGCAGGTTGTTTTGTTTTGTTTTGTTTTATTTTGTAACAATAGCTTTATTAAAATACAACCCGTATATGTTACAATTCAACCATTTAAAGTATACAATTCAGTGTCATAAGTATACAGTATATTCATAGAGACGTGCTCCATCTCCTAACAATTTGATCATCCTAAAAAGAAACCCCACCATTCCCTTAGTAATCATTTCCTTTCCTTTCTTTTCCAACTCCCTTTCTTAAGCAAACACCAGTTGACTTTGTATTTTCCTATTCTGGACATTTTATATAAAGGGAGTCATTTAATATGTGGTTCTTTGTGGCCACCTTCTTTCACATATGTAATGTTTTCAGATTTCATCCATATTGTAGGATGTATTAGTACTTTTCTCTTTTTATTGCCTAATATTCCATTGTTTGGATATATATACTACATTTTATCTGTTCATTAGTTGTTGGATGTTTGGTTTGTTTCCACTTTTTGAATATGATGAGTATTTTCAATGCTGCTGTGAACATTTGTCCACAAGTTTTTGTATGGACATAGGTTTTTGTTTTTCTCCGATGTATGTCTAGGAATGGAATTGCTGGGTCATGTCTATTCAGATCCCTTGCCCATTTTTAAAGTGGATTCTTTGATTTTTTTTTTTTAACGTTTATTTATTTTTGAGACAGAGAGAGACAGCATGAACGGGGGAGGGTCAGAGAGAGAGGGAGACACAGAATCTGAAACAGGCTCCAGGCTCCGAGCTGTCAGCACAGAGCCCGACGCGGGGCTCGAACTCACGGACCGCGAGATCATGACCTGAGCCGAAGTCGGACGCTTAACCGACCGAGCCACCCAGGCGCCCCTGATTTTTTTTTTTTTAATGTTTATTTATTTTTGAGACAGAGACAGAGCATGAACAGGGGAGGGTCAGAGAGAGAGGAGACACAGAATCTGAAGCAGGCTCCAGGCTCTGAGCTGTCAGCACAGAGCCCGACGTGGGGCTCGAACTCACGGATCATGAGATCATGACCTGAGCCGAAGTCAGACACTTAACCAACTGAGCCACCCAGGTGCCCCGGATTCTTTGATTTTTTTGTTATTGAGTTTGTAGTTCTTTATATATTCTGGATCCAAATCAACACCCTGAGCCAGACCACCCACCTAAGCTGCTCTTCTGTTGTATTTTAAGGTTCTTTATGTATTCTAGATACAAGTCCCTTATTAGATATGTTATTTGTAAACATTTGCCAGTATTCTGTGGGTTGTCCTCTCATTTTTATTTACTTATTTATTTATTTTAAAGTAGGGCCTACACCCAACGTGGGGCTTGAACTCAGGACCCTGAGATCAAGAGTCATGTGCTCACTGGGGCACCTAGGTGGCTCAGTCAGTTAAGCGTCTGACTTCAGCTCAGGACGTGATCTTGTGGTCCATGGGTTTGAGCCCCACGTCAGGCTCTGTGCGGACAGCTCAGCGCCTGGAGCCTGCTTCAGATTCTGTGTCTACCTCTCTCTCTCTGCCCCTCTCCCACTCACACTCTGTCTCTCTCTCTCAAAAATAAATAAACATTAAAAAAAAAAAAGAGAGAGAGAGTCATGTGCTCAGGGCACCTGGGTGGCTCAGCGGGTTAAGCATCTGACTCTTGATTTTGGTTCAGGTCATGATCTCACAGTTTGTGAGTTTGAGCCCCATGTCAGGCTCTGTGCACCGCCCCCAGCCCCTGACTCTCTGAAATAAACTTACAAAAAAAAAGAGTCACATGCCTTACCAGCTGAGCCAGCACATGCCTTACCAACTGAGCCAGCCAGGTGCCCCATGTCTTCTTGTTTTCTTTCTGTCTTTTTTAACTTTATTTATTTTGAAAGCGAGAGTGCACATACATGAGCAGGGCTTGTGGGCTCGAACCCACAAACTATGAGATCATGCCCTGAGATCATGATCAAGGGCTGACCATTAAATTGACAGAGCCACCCAGGCACCCCTTGATGGTATCTCTTGAAGCACAAAAGTTGGTTGCTAATGATGAATATATTCTGTGTGTGTGTGTGTGTGTGTGTGTGTGTGTGTGTGTGTGTGTGTGTCTGAGAGAGAGAGAGAGAGAAGAAGAGAGAAGAGAGAGACTTAAGCAGGCTCCACACTCAGCACAGAGCCTGACTCTGGGCTTCATCCCAAGATCCCAGGATCATGACCGGAGTTGAAATCAAGAGTCAGTGGCTCAGTCGGTTGAGCATCTAACTTCGACTCAGGTCATCATCTCACGGTTCATGAGTTTGAGCCCCGTATCAGGCTCACTGCTGTTAGTGCAGAGCCTGCTTCGGATCCTCTGACTCTCTCTCTCTCTCTCCCTCTCCCTCTCTCTCTCTCTCTCTCTCTCTCTCTCTCTCTCTCTCTCTCTCTCTGCCCTTCTCCCAGTTGCACTCTCTCTCAAAAATAAACCATCAATCGATCAATCACAGTGGCCAGGAGCTGGAAGCTACCTGGTATCTATCCATGGATCAAAGGGCAGTGTAGTATATACATACAATGGAATGTTATTCAGCCTTAAAAAGAAGTAAAGGAAGTAAATTCTGACACATGATACAACATGTATGAACCTTGAAGACGTTATGTTGAGTAAAATAAGCCAGTCACAAAAGGACAAATAGTGCTGATTCCACTTCCAAATGAGGTAGCATGAGACAGAAAGTAGAACGGTGGTTGTCAGGGGTGAGTAGGGAGAAAAGGGAGATAGGGAGTTAAATATTTTATGGTGTTAACTCTTACATTTGGGCTTATCCACTTTGAGTTGATTTTTGTATATGATTTGAGGTGTAGCATTCTGACTTTATTCTTTTGTATGGATCTATTCAGTTGTCTCAACACCATCTGTTGAAAATGGACTTTTTCCTCTAAAGACTGTCTTTTCTCCATCAAATTGTTTTGGCATCCTTGTTGAAAATCACTTTGACCCTAGGGGCACTTTGGTGGTTCAGCTGGTTAAGCATCAGACTCAGGTCATGATCTCACAGTTTGAGTTTGAGCTCTGCATCATGCTCTCTGCTATCAGCTCCAAGCCTGCTTTGATCCTCTGCCTCCCTCTCTCTTTGCCCCTCCCCCTCACTTGCACACATTCTCTCCTCCCCCCCCCCCCCCCCCCCGCTCAAAAATGAATAAACATTAAAAAAAAAAAAACCACTTGACTCTAAATGTGGGGGGTTATTTCTGGACTCTCAATTGATCACAGTGTCTGTCTTTATGACAGTGCAACACTATCTTGATTACTGTATCTTTGCAGTAAGTTTTGAAATCAGGAAGTGTGAGTTTTGCAACTTTGTTCTTTTTCACTATTGTTTTAGCCATTCTGGGTCCATTGAATTTCTGTGTGAATTTTCCGTTCAGTTAGTCAATTTCTGCAAAGAAGCCAACTGGTATTTTGATAAGGATTGTCTTAAATCTGTAGAGTAATTTGGAGGATGTTGTCATTTAACAGTATTGTCTTCCGATCTGGAAACATGAATGTCTTTTCATTTATTTAGATCTTTCTTTCAACAGTGTTTCAGAGTTTTCAGAGTATGTTTTGTACTTTTGTTAAATTTATCCCTATTCATTTTGAAGCTATTATAAGTGAAATTGTCTTAATTTCATTTTCAGTTTGTTCATTGCAAGGTTATAGAAATACAATTGATTTTTATATGTTCATCCTGTATCCTGCCACCTTGCTGAATTTGTTCTAATAATTTAATGGATTCCTTAGGATTTTCTATATATAAGATCATGTCATCTGCAAATTAGGATAGTATTACTTATTCATTTCCAATCTGGATGTTTTATTTCATTTTCTTGCTTAATTACTCTGGATAGAATCTCCAGTATCATGTTGGATAGAAGTGTTAAGAGTGGCCATTCTTGTCTTGTTCCTGATTTTGGGGGAAAGCTTTCAGTCTTTTTACCATTAAGTATAACCTTAGTTGTGGGGTTTTGGTATGACCTTTTGGTGTCAAGTGGAAAGGGGTACTAACATTTTGTATTTGGGTGTGCTAATAGAGGCTTGTTCCCTATGGTCAGAACAGTGTGTGTCATAGCCTGAGGCTATTAATAGCTTCTTGTTCATTTTAGATAACACCTTTGTCTCCTGTTTCAGCATGGCTGCCATCCGGAAGAAACTGGTGATTGTTGGTGATGGAGCCTGTGGCAAGACTTGCTTGCTCATCGTCTTTAGCAAGGACCAGTTCCCAGAGGTGTATGTACCCACAGTGTTTGAGAACTATGTGGCAGATATTGAAGTTGATGGAAAGCAGGTGAGTATACTTTTCTTAACAACTAGTATTGTTTTGCCTGTTAGACTATTCATAGAGCCTGTAGAGAATTAGGCCTTTTTGTCTCTTCAGTATACAATATAATAACGAACATGTTTGAATGAGAAATTCATTCTGTTCTGGCATCTTAGCCCAACTTTATTCATTTTTAATTGCTATCATCTAGACTTTGCTCAATTCATATGTATTTTAAACGAAAAGCCTTAGTATATGTGGTCCTTGCAGCTTTATTTATATTTGAAATTTAGTTTGTTGCCAGACAGATAATGCTAAAATGAACTTCTTTGTATGGATGGACTTTTTTTTTCCTCCCAGTCTGTCAATATTTCCTTAAGTGCTGAAGAATGAGATTACTACGTCAAGAGGTCCTTATTTTGTGTCTCAAAGGGGGGTGTATTGATCTGTACCACCAGCAGTATGACATTTAAACAACATACTCACATTTAAATTTTTTTTTTAAATGTTCATCTATTTTTGAGAGACAGAGTATGAGCAGGGGAGGGACAGAGAGGGAGATACAGAATCCAAAGCAGGCTCTCCAGGCTCCGAGCTGTCAGCACAGAGCCATATGCAGGGCTTGAACCCACAAACCGTGACGCGAAATCATGACCCAAGCTGAAGTTGGACACTCAACCAACTGAGCCACCCAGGCACCCCCTCACATTTAATTTTTTTAAATGTTTTTGACTTTAACATAAATAGGCTGCTACAGTTGCTTCAACTGCCTGTCATTGGCAATGAGGACAGTGTTTCTTCATGTCTATCTTGAAAGTCCACTAGCAAGACTGGAGCAAAACTCTTCTGGAATTAGAGTATATGTTTTTTGGTTTTTTGTTTTTTTTAAGATTTTTTTTTTTAAGTTTATTTATTTATTTTGAGAGAGAGGGAGAGAAAGAAAGCATGAGCAGGGGAGTGGCAGAAAGAGAAAAGATCCCAGGCAGGATCTGCACTGTCATTGGGGAGCCTGACATGGGGTTCAAACTCACAAATCATGAGATCATGACCTGAGCTGAAGTCAGATGCTCAACTGACTGAGCCAGGCACCTCAGTATATGTTTGTGGTTTGTTTTTTTTTTGTTTTGTTTTGTTTTTTAAATCTTCTTCCTTTCATTGTCAAAATAATTTCTTACACAGCTCTCTGTGCATCTTTTGAAAAGGAATGAAATTCCCACTGCAGATAGGTATGCTGAAAAGAAAACTAGAACAAAGGGCTCTTTGCCAATAGTTTGTGGCACATTAAGCCAGCTGCTCAGAATTCTTGGGTCCCCGAAATAAAAGTGCTTGATAGCAACTCAGTAACCTCCAAGTTGGGAGAGGGTGCTGCCTAGGAATGTTCATGTAAGAGTATACAGTAATAGAACCTAGGAAACCATCCAAGATTCTAGGTGATTGTGGTTCCAGGAACAGACATACCAAAGACGGAAAGGCCCATTCTGATAAGAGACAAGGTCCAACACCTGAACCGTTTATCAGGAGACAGTCATGGTTGGATGTATCTGACTAAACACACATGAGGCATGGAGGGGTCAAGGTAGTGTGATTTGGCAGAGAGTGAAGGAGCTGTATCATTCTGAGGGCAGGTCTATTGTGATAATAGATATATTATCACAAAGATTATATTGATAATCAATATTGATTGATATTGATATCAATATATTATAAATATACATACCAGAGGCGCCTGCATGGCTCATTTGGTTGAATGTGTTATTCTTGGTTTCATCTCAGGTCATGCATGATGCCAGGGTTGTGGAATCAAGCCCCACATCGAGCTCTGCACTAAGCATGGAGCCTGCTTGGGATTCCCTCTCTTTCCCTTTGCATGTGCACGCACTTGCGCTCTCTCTCATAAAAGATAAATGAGAAAAATTTTTTAATAAGTAAATACACATACCCAACTAATGGTGTATGTACATGACAAGTGCAATGGGCCTAGTGGAGGTTGTGAGTGATGCATCCTAGGGCAAAGGTTGAGGGTGGAAGAGATAATTAGCCATCAACTTTAAGGAAAGAATGATATGTAGAAACTCTGAAATACAGGCAGTGGGACTTCTGGGTGGCTCAGTCGGTTAAGACTCTGACTTTGGCTTGGGTCATGATCTCTTGGTTCATGAGTTAGGGCCCTGCATCGGGCTCTCTGCTGTCAGTGCAGAGCCCACTTCAGATCTTCTGTCTCCCTCTCTCTCTGCCCCTCCCCTGTGTTCTCTCTCTCTCTCTCTCTCTCTCTCTCTCTCTCTCTCTCTCTCTTTGTCTCTCAAACATAAAATAAACATTAAAAATTTTTTAAATACAGGCTGTGAAGGTTCTAGGAGAAAAAAAGTATTCCACATGTTAGAGGGAGAGCTCCTTGGGCCCCAACGTGTTCCTGAGCAGAAGATATTAAAGTCCCACTCTGGTTGTGGGAAATCACAGGGCTGCCTGCAGTGCTGGACAACATGGAAAGGGACCTATGTCCAGAGCCCAATCATCAGTTTGCCCTCCTATCACGTGAAGGTGTGCAGGTTCCCAAGTGCGAAAGGAGTACTCTGCTACCTTAGTGATGCTTTCATTCAAACATTTTTTGAGGAGAAAACGCACAGCCAGAGACCTTTCCTGTCCGCTCAGACCTTGCCTAACAGCATGGTGTCTTTTCTTACCCATCAACTCAAATACAGTCTTCTCTCCGTGTTTCCACATTTGAGCAGAATGAGGAGACAAAACAAGGAAGTGGTTGAGTTAGAATGTATTAGCAAAAGTTACTCAGGTCTGGTGTTTCCCTGTCTTGCCGTATACACCTGGTGGGATATTATTTACAGTTTGATTTCCCTTCTTGTTCATCTGCTTTTCTATGTAGAATGTTGTTTATAATTAAATACTATACTTCTCACAAAGTTATTTTTTACTTCACATTTTGAATTATGTAAGTATAGTATTTTGAGAAATTTCAGCCTAAAACTACTACTACTACTATTACTATTATTTAAATGTTTGTTTTGCGTGTACAAGCTGGGGAGGGACACAGAGAGAGGGAGGCAAAGGCTCTGTGCCATCAGCACGGAGCCTGACGCCGGGCTCAAACTCACAAACTGTGAGATCATGACCTGAGCCAAAACCAGGAGTTGGACATTCAACTGACTAAGCCACTCAGATGCCCCTCAACCTGAAACAATTTAATCATACCCTCCACCTCAGGCTTGATGCTTAATAAAAGTGAACATTCTTCTGTTTTATTATTTGGGATAGTTTGCCATTTGCATGTTCTTTGGTAAGTACCACTTCTGAAAATGGGTAGGATTAACCTTGCACTCACGTGTTTATTTTTCTTATCACAGGTAGAGTTGGCTTTGTGGGATACAGCTGGGCAGGAAGATTATGATCGCTTGAGGCCTCTCTCCTATCCGGACACCGATGTTATACTGATGTGTTTCTCCATTGACAGCCCTGATAGTTTAGGTGAGTAGCCCTGCAGCCTGATGTTTGTCACTGCCTGTGTGCCTGGCCAGCACCTGGTTTCTCAGGTCCTTTCTGGGCATCAAGTGGTTGAAAAGCAAACATGATCTTCATAGAAGGAATCATCAGTGGCCAGAATCCTAGAGCCTTGGGACTATACAGCCTGGGCCTGGGTGGCTTTTCAGCCTAGTTCTCCCATAGCTGCCATGTGTCTACTTTGTAAAGTAGCTGGGTTCCAAATATAAACCCATCTTTTAGACTAAGATTTGGGGAAGTTTTTGTGGGTGCCCACACCTTTTTTCAATACTTCATATTGAGCTTGTTGCCTTCTAATATCTTCTGATTTGCTCTTTCCTAGTAGTGTTTTCAAAGCTCCATTTTAGCTCTTTTCTAAAGTGTCTTAGCTAATAAAGAGAGACTTGAACTTCACTTTTCCACTAGCTCAGTTGGTGACTTGTCTCAGTAGCTACTTTCCTTCAGAAAAAGACTGAATAACACTGACCTCACACTCTGCTAAACAAGGCACCAAGGCCTGAAACAGAACTTACTTTCAGTTTGTACTTACTTGAAGACGACAAAATATCTCTCTTGATAATGCAGTGCTCTATATCGACAGAGTAGCATGTGGGCCAAGAATATTGTCATTAACAAACAACCTTGGAGAGCCTGTTGGTGGTGTGGGGTGGTGTGGGCTTGTGCTGGCCAGTTAGGGTTATGTGACTTTTTTTTTTTTTTTTTTTTGTCATGGATGTACTCATTTTAATGACAATATACTGGGGCCTTCCAAGATTTTGAACCACTTGATCAAAGTTATGCATCCCAAGGAGTCAACCTGAGATTGAGCCTCTGGGCAGTATCTCCTAGGACTGAAACAGAGCAAGTACTCTCTGCCATTGGTTCACTTTGGTCATTTTCAATAGTTGTTTTAGTTTTGGTTTTTCAAACAAATCTGGCTTCCTTTGGGGGGCCGTTGGAAGGCCCTAGAGGGTGGGGCAGAGCTTTAGACCACAGAAAAATAGAGCCATGTGAAACCCTCCCCTCATGTACACATCATGGACTTTGTCTAAGTCCTATAGGAATGAAGAGGAATGTGTGCCCTGTAGCTCATCATCCAAGGTATAGTCCTCTAGGGACAAAAACACCTTCAGAGCAGAAAGTTACTCTTTAGTCTCACTTTTAAAGAACATGTCTCCTGTCTCAAAGGAGGTTCTTCAGCTTTTGACCTCTGTCTGTTTACTGGCCATGACTTATTTCCTACTGGCCCTTCCCCCCAGAGGGTAGGCTCTGGGGAGGAGAGCAGAGGTAGAAAGTAAAGAGGCAGAGAGATGGATCGCTGAAGTACAGACACACCTGGGGAGAGAGGCTCTGATGTTGGAGGACAGATACTCTGCCTTCCCTGGAAGTCACTGCAGGAGTGTGGTAGGTAGGTGGAGCTCCTTTAAAAAAAAAAAAAACAAAAAAATAAAGGGCGCCTGGGTGGCTCAGTCATTAAGCTTCTGACTTTGGCTCAGATGACTGAACTAGCTTCATTTTGCCAAAGCCCTTTATTTTATTTTATTTTTTTTAACGGTTTTTATTTATTTTTGAGACAGGGAGAGACAGAGCATGAACAGGGGAGGGTCAGAGAGAGGGAGACACAGAATCTGAAACAGGCTCCAGGCTCTGAGCTGTCAGCACAGAGCCCGATGCGGGGCTCGAACTCACGGACCGCGAGATCATGACCTGAGCCGAAGTTGGCCGCTTAATCAACTGAGCCACCCAGGCGCCCCTGCCAAAGCCCTTTAAAAATTTGTTTTGGCTTGGGTGTAGGGGAGAATCCCACCAGTAGTTTGCCTAAGTAAAATGTGTTAAGGAAACACAAAAGCTGGATCAAGGGATGCCTGGCTGACTCAGTCTGTAGACCCTGTGACTTTTGATCTTGGGGTTGTGAGTTCGATCCCCACATTGGGCATAGAGATTACTTAATTAGAAAAAAAAAAAGTCTGGGGCACCTGAATGTCTCAGTCAGTTAAGCGTCTGACTTCGGTTCAGGTCATGATCTCACGGTTCATGAGTTCGAGCCCCGCATCGGGCTCTGGGCTGACAGCTTAGAGCCTGGAGCCCACTTCAGATTCTGTGTCTCCCTCTGTCTGCCCCTCCGCTGCTTGCACTCTGTTTCTCGCATTGTCTCAAAAATAAATACACATTTAAAAAAATGTTTTGTTTTTTTAAGAAAAAAAAGTCTGGATCGAGAAAATGAAAAGCTAATGTCAACCTAATGCTGGACTTGATTTATTTGATTGGATGTTAGACCATGGCCCTACATCTAGGTGTAGGATGGCAAGTTTGATCAGGAATCAGAATTTCGGTGTGAGAGTTTCAGCCCTGCTGCCAGCCAGTCCTATGATAATTTACTTTTTAGAGCCTATGCTGTCTATGACCATGCCAGACCATGACTGGCAATTGGTCTCTAGTCTGTATTCTAGTTGAGACCTGGGGTAGCAAACTTGTAAAAGACCAAATAGTAAAAACTTCATCTTTGTTGGCCATATGTTTTCTGTTGCAACTATTCAACTCTGTTGTTGTATCACAAAAGCAGCCATAGAAAATATATAAATGAATGAACTTGGCTGTATTCCAGTAAAACTTTACTTATAAAAATAGACTCCAGGGGCACCTGAATGGCTTAGTTGGTTAAACATCTGACCTTGGCTCGGTTATGATCTCACGGTTTATGGATTCAAGTCCCTCTTTCTCTGCCCCTCCCCTGCTCATGTGCTTTCTCTCAAAAATGAATAAAATTAAAAAATTAAAAAAGACTTCAGACAAGATTTTATTTGCCGATCTCTGTTGATGATAAGAATTCATTCTCTTTATTTATGAAAAGTGGCAAAGGTAAGACAGAGGCAATTCATTTTAATTTTAATTTATGTTTCTTGAGTTCCAGGGGTAGGGAGACCATTGGAGTAATAATTTCTCTTTTTGTTTTGTTTTATTTAAGAGAGAGAGAAGGCGCAAGTGAGTGAGGGGCAGAGAGAGAGAGAAGCGGGACTCACCCAGGGCTCCTGTGTTTACCTGAAGCAGGGCTCATGCTCACCTGATGTGGAACTCGAACTCACGAACTGTGAGATCATGACCTGAACCAAAGTCAGATACTTAATGACTGAGCCACCCAAGCACCCCCCTCTTTTTTATGTCTATTATTTATTTTGAGAGAGAGAGCATGAGCAGGGGAGGAGCAGAGAGAAGGAATCCCAAGCTGGATCTGCTGTGTCACACAGTCCAACGTGGGGCTCGAACCCATGAACCATAAGATCATGACCTAGGCTGAAATCAAGAGTCGACGCTCAACTAGCTGAGCCACCCTGGTGCCCCTGGAGTAGTAATTTCATATATTCACCAAATATTATTGACCACCTATTTGTAGAAGAAACTTCTTCTAGATTAAGGGAGACAAAAGCAAGAACAACTGTAAACCCAAAAAACTTAATGGTAAATCTGATAGCAAGAAATTTCACAAATAACTTTCGTGGAGGGGTGCCTGGGTGGCTCAGTTGGTTAGGCAGCTGACTTCAGCTCAGGTCATGATCTCATGGCTCGTGAGTTCAAGCCCTGCATCGGGCTCTGTACTGACAGCTCAGAGCCTGGAGCCTGCTTCTGATTCTGTGTCTCCCCCCCCCCCCCCCCCCCCACCTCTCTCTACCTCTCCCCTGCTCATGCTCTGTCTCTCTCTGTCTCAAAAATAAATAAACATCAAAAAAATTTTTTTTAATTTTTTTTTTAAATGTTTATTTATTTTTGAGACAGAGCATGAACAGGGGAGGGTCAGAGAGAGAGGGAGACACAGAATCCGAAGCAGGCTCCAGGCTCTGATCTGTCAGCACAGAGCCTGACGCAGGGCTCGAACTCAATGGACCGTGAGATCATGACCTGAGCCGAAGTTGGACATTTAACCGACTGAGCCACCCAGGCGCCCCAAAAATTTTTTTTAAAAAAAAGGAAAAATAACATTCGTGGAGGTGGTATGGAGTGGTCCATGGTAATATTCTGTTTCAGAGGATGACCCTGGGATGGATGGTCAGCAACCCAACTAAAAAGGTGACTTCTGAGAGACACCTAAATTAACTGAGGGAAGCCAATACAGATACCCAACAAAACAGCCTTCCAGGTAGAGAGAACAGCAGGTGCAAAGTCACTGAGGCAAGAAGAGGAGGGAAGGAATCCAGTGTAGCAGCAGGGGTGGCAGTGAGGGTTGTAGAGCAATGTGGTTAATGGTGTGGACCTTTCCTTTTTCCTCATGAGATTGGAGCTCTTGGAAGGTTTGAACAAGGGAGTGATGTCTCACTTACCTTTTAAAGTGATTACTGTTGGGGCACCTGGGTGGCTCAGTTGGTTAAGCGTCCACCTTCAGCTCAGGTCATGATCTCATGGTTTGTGAGCCCAGGCCCCGCATCAGGCTCTGTGCTGACAGCTCAGAGTCTGGAGCCTGCTTCAGATTCTGTGTTCTCCCTCTCTCTCTGCCCCGCCCCCGCTCATGCTCTCTCTCTCTCTCTCTCTCTCTCTCTCAAAACTGAATAAACGGCAAACACATTTTTTTAAAAAGTGATCACTGTTGTAGCTGAACTGAAAACTGACCACAGGTGCACAGGTGAGAGCAGAGTTTGCGGCTGAGGCTGTTTGGCTTTGTTGTTAGATGTGCTGGCCCTTTACTCTTTATTGTTCTGAGGACTGAAACACTGCATTTCTTTGAGAAACTCTTTGTTTCAGAATAAAGCTTTGAGTATCAAGTTATGACATTAGTGATACAGTCAACTCTGTGGCTGCTATAACAAAGGAAGAAGGAAGCATTCAAGTGTCAATCTTGTGTGCTGAAGAGTGGAGCATTGAATTACAGGAGTTTCCTGACCTCCCTCATGTAGTTTCTTTACCTGATTTGGTCTTTCAGCCAGAAGACAGAGCATCTTTCTGTATTCTAAGTAACTCTTGTCTTTTTGGTAATTTGTCTTGAAGTCATGGAGCAAACAGTTTACTTCTAAAATATAGACTCAAATTACAAGCAGACCATTTAAATGATTGTCATACTAAGTACTTTGTATGTGTGGACTCAGAATAATCCTATGTAAGGTAGGTATTATTGTTATCCCCCTTTTATAAAATCATGCCTGACACTGAGATGCCCAAGGCAGTGGTTATGGGAGGTTGAACCCAGGCCACTCACACTCCATGATGTATGTCCAACCTTTCTCAATTAGCAGAGTATTGGCAAGAAGGTACAGCTGGTTATCACTCATTTTCAGAAGTCATTCTTGAGCCATTTGAAATACCAATAACCTGCACGATGGGGGTCATGCTAAAGGTCCATAAGCTAGGTGTAGAGAGAACATGTAGACCCTGGCTGGGCCAGCTGCAACCCTAGAATGGAGACCTTTTCTGTAAGATGTGGTCAGAGTTACTAGCCAGCAGTGACAGAGATGGTCCATGGATAGCTTCCCTCCTTCAGTCCGGTTGTATCATTGTGGAGCCACCCTGTGTTCTGGAACCTTTCCTCCTCCAGAGACTTTAACTGGGTCCCACTTCCACAGGAGGTGAGCTCTTTAGTGGGAACTGAGAAAAAGCTGATGATTCTGTGCCTAAGGGAAGGGGGTTGGATTTTGCCTTTTACTGTGGTTTTGAAACTAGTGAGATTCCATTAAATATCCAGCATGCTTTTTAAATAGTTTCTTTGCAGTTTAGCTAGGGCTCTTGGAGATTCTTCAAAATAGAATTACTTGTATCTTGTATGTATTTTGCTTCTTTCAGAAAACATCCCAGAAAAATGGACTCCGGAAGTCAAGCACTTCTGTCCCAATGTGCCCATCATTCTGGTTGGAAACAAGAAGGATCTTCGGAATGATGAGCACACAAGGCGGGAGCTGGCCAAGATGAAGCAGGCATGATCTGGGGCAGGGCTCTGTTTTCCTATAACATTCTTGAACCCAAGGTTGGATGTTCAGGAGGCCCAGTAGAAATAGCCAGGCTGTTTCAAAGAGGGTCCCAGAAGTCTGTCTTTCTCCATCTGTCCCTCATTCACTGGGGCCCGCACAGAGGGTCCCTAAGACTCCCTACTCATATGAGATGGGAACCTCTCCTGTGGGATAGCGCTGTGCCTCCAAGGATTGCCTGCCTGAGAAGGGACCATCAGCAGTAGTCAGTGCTCCAAATGCAGGAACTCTATCAGACTCTTGATTTCCCTCTCCAGTTATTACCTTGGTATATGTGAGGCCAAAGATTAAATTGGTGGCAACCAAAGGGTTCGGAAATCCTGAGGACAGGGAGTCCAGACAGAGCCCTGATGCCTTTATAAAATTGATGATGGAGTTGACATCTTGGCTTCTGAGAAGCCAGGTGGCCCAATGGCAGGGCTTCCACCATGCAGGACAAGAGCCTTGAGGTCTTTAGTCTAGGTTTTCCCACTGAGGTTTCTCTGTCTGAATGTCAAGGTCAGGATCTGTTTACTTCCTTGGGCATTCAGTCCTCTGTGAAGCTAACTACAGGAACCCCAGTGCTTACCCTGGATCAATAGCTTGAATAATTTTTCCCTTGATTCCCTGCTTAACCCTGCAGGGCTTCTCAGGTCTCTCCCTCCTTTCTCTCAACTTCTCAGAGAAGAGCTTGTTTAATAGGGATTTTATATTAGAGCTGGGGAGGGTCACTGCATATGAGTTTCATAAGACAGAATTCAAATCTGGGTTTGGCAGCACTTATTTTTTATTTTTTTATTATCATAATTATTACTGGCAGCTTTTAAAAGAAGCCTTTAAAGCTGAATTTGAGTACTCTATGCTTCATATATGTGACGCTTAACTGAAACTGCTCTTTTCTCTTTGCTAGGAGCCAGTGAAACCAGAAGAAGGCAGAGATATGGCAAACAGGATTGGTGCTTTTGGGTACATGGAGTGTTCAGCAAAGACCAAAGATGGAGTGAGGGAGGTTTTTGAAATGGCCACGAGAGCCGCTCTGCAAGCCAGACGTGGGAAGAAAAAATCTGGGTGCCTTGTCTTGTGAAACCCTGCTGCAAGCACAGCCCTCATGCGGTTAATTTTGAAGTGCTGTTTATTAATCTTAGTGTATGATTACTGGCCTTTTTCATTTATCTATAATTTACCTAAGATTACAAATCAGAAGTCATCTTGCTACCAGTATTTAGAAGCCAACCATGATTATTAATGATGTCCAACCCACCTGACCACCGGGGTCCTTCTGACACCGCTCTTTAACAGCCCTCCTCTGCACTCCCACCTGACACACCAGGCGCTAATTCAAGGAATTTCTTAACTTCTTGCTTCTTTCTAGAAAGAGAAACAGTTGGTAACTTTTGTGAATTAGGCTGTAACTACTTTATAACTAACATGTCCTGCCTGTCATCTGTCAGCTGCAAGGTACTCTGGTGAGTCACTACTTCAGAGCTTTACTCCTTAACAGATTATATTGGCATAACTCTGTGATGGGCATCCAATTTTTTTTGAAAATGTGCTCATCCAGAAAGGTCCAAGTCCATGCAGCTGTGGCAGAGTTACAGTTCCGTGGTTTCATGTTAGTTACCTTATAGTTACTGTGTAATTAGTGCCACTTAATGTATGTTACCAAAAAATAAATATATCTACCCCAGACTAGATGTAGTATTTTTTGTATAATTGGATTTCCTAATACTGATATTTGTCATCCCTGCAGAAAGTGTATTGGTTTTTTAAAAAAGAAAGTGTATTTGAAAATAAAGTCAGATGGAAAATTCATTTTTAAAATTCCCGTTTTGTCAGTTTCTCTGATAAAAGATGGCCATATCACCTGTTTTCGGCCCCACATATCCTAGTACCCCCTCCCAAGAGCTGGGCTAAAGAAATAGGAATTTGGTTTCATGCCTGAGGCATTTAGACACTTCAGAAGGTGGCATAGCCTGTTTCACCTGGACTGCAGGCTCTGGCTCTAGTTCACAGGCTCCCTTTCCTCACTGTATCCAGGTTCCCTCCCAGAGGAGCCGCCAGTTCTCTTAGGCGGCACTCGGTTTCTCACTTCTCTCCAGCTGACTAAACTTTTTTTCTGTACCAGTTAATTTTTCCAACTACTAATAGAATAAAGGCAGTTTTCTAAACTTCCTGTATCCTCGTGTTTGTGTTGCTCTCTCCAGGGCTGGGAGTGGGAGGATATACCCAGCCTAGCTGTCCTTGGAAGGTTCCTTCAGACTGTGAAATAGGCTACGTTTGCCCCCCCACCCCCCAATCTGGCACTAACCTGGCTCCTCCTAAGAAGGTGGAAACAATTATTTTGTGTCATATTCAAGTTCTTAAGTGGCTTAGTGTGGGGAATGCAGTGTATTGAGGAGAGTGAGGGGCACTCCAAGCAGTCACTCCTCTGGACAAATCTTAGTGTGACATTTTTCACTTCCTGCCCATTTTCAGCGTCTAATACTTACAGGCCTGAGTCTGGGGTTAAGGTGATTAGGTATGGAGGATGGCCTGAAGTCGATTGGGTCCACTCCAGAAGGCTGGTGCTGGGCCTAAGTGACTCCTTGGGAAAACCAGTGTTAAGGGCAGTGTCACACTGGAGGTGTGGACAAGAATATGCTCCAGGCAGCCCCAGAAAGCAGGGAAATGAGTTACAGCTGGAATTTGGAGCCGGAGCCTGAGCGAGTCCCGGGCGTTGACCACTTTCCTCCAATTTGACCTTATTAGAGCCACAGCGCCTCATTGCAGAGAGAACTTACCTTGGCAGCCACTGCCAACTGCACCAACACCGCAAGTTACAACTTGCTCTGTGCGCCTGGAGACAATAGGGCACAGACTGCAAGACGCGGCACTCACTGCTATTGCTGGCCAGTCCCCTTGGGCTCTGCCCTAACCCTTTACTAAAAGCCTTTGAGAAATAATCGGAGCTCTCTTGGACGCGAGCCCTGGGCGGGGTAACTCGCGCGAATGCCGCAGCGTCGCTTAGACTTGACCTAGCCTGCCTGCGGCTCTGCACTGCCTGGGCGGTGCCCGCATCCGGCCTGGCCGCACCCTCCCGCCCGGCTGGAGAGGGAGAAGGCCGGATGAGGCGGGGCCGAGGGTGGAGGAGCTGCCGGAAAAGTGCCTTTGCCACGTGACCCCACAGTCAGCACTGTCCCAAGCCGAAGCTCCGCACTATTGTGCACTGCACTCTTGTCCGACAGTCCGCCATGTGCGCTGCTCCGCTCGCGGCCGCCGCCCTCGCCGCAGCGGCCCCGCGCTCCGTGTATTCCTTCTCTGCACGCCCGTTGGCCGGCGGGGAGCCCATGAGCCTGGGTTCCCTGCGGGGCAAGGTGCTGCTCATCGAGAATGTGGCGTCGCTCTGAGGCACAACGGTCCGGGACTACACCCAGATGAACGAGCTGCAGCGGCGCCTCGGGCCCCGGGGCCTGGTCGTGCTCGGCTTCCCATGCAACCAGTTCGGGCATCAGGTGCGCCGCGCGGGGCAGAGCGGGGTGGGCGTGCAACCCGGGCTGGGAGCACCAGCGGGCGCGCGGGCCGCACAGCCGCAGGCCCTGGCAGCAAAGAGGCGGGCCACTTGCTTTTGTCCCGTCTGGGTTTCAGGTCCGCCTAGGGATTGTAACTCACCGAGGAACTTCTGGTTTGCGGTCCGAACGTTTCCCCTCCCCTCGCGGCCCCGGGTTCTAGCTGCTCTTCCCTCACGCAGGAGAACGCTAAAAACGAAGAGATCCTGAATTCCCTTAAGTACGTCCGACCTGGCGGCGGGTTCGAGCCCAACTTCACGCTTTTTGAGAAGTGCGAGGTAAATGGCGCGCAGGCGCACCCCCTCTTCGCCTTCCTGCGCCAGGCTCTGCCTGCCCCCAGTGACGACGCCACTGCGCTCATGACTGACCCGAAGTTCATCACCTGGTCTCCAGTGTGTCGCAACGACGTCGCCTGGAACTTTGAGAAGTTCCTGGTGGGCCCAGATGGTGTGCCTGTGCGCAGGTACAGCCGCCGCTTTCCAACCATCGACATTGAGCCTGACATCGAAGCCCTGCTGTCCCAGGGGCCCAGCTGTGCCTAGGGCAACCTTCCTATCCCTGCTGCTTGGCAGCCACAGCACTGCCCTCTGGGGATTTCATCCATGAGGGCGTTTCCTCGAAATTTGCATAGAGGAACGCCTGATTTCCAGAAGAATCCCCTGAGTTGGGCGCTTATCCATCCCAGCACTCCTTTCCCAAACCAAGGCTTTTCGCTAATAAAGTGTTACATATGAGCAGAACTGAGTGTATGTCCTTTGTTAGTTGGGGACACCTTCCTAGTAATCTCATTGTTATAGGGCTGTGAGCTTAAGCCTTCACTCCTTTGGCCTTTGTTTTAGCCAAGCCTGAATTTCCTATGCTTTTGTTTGCAGTGTGTGGAATCCACTCTTTCCTGTGTAGGAAGCCTGACTCCTGTCCCAGTGTTTTTCCCTCTGCCAGGATATTCAGTAGGGCCTCTCCTTGTATTTGCTAGGCATGAAATGACATTTGCAAAAAAATAACACTGGATTCACACTCAATTCAGAATTTGTGGCCTCTCTCAAGTGTCAGGCCCACCCATTTTACACAGTTGTAAGCCCATGCACTTTTACAAAGTTCTTTTCCATTACTTTGTCAGATCTTTGCATGTTGCAACCCAGGCTTATTTATGTCTGCTTTGATGCTGCCTTTACTGGTTGTTACCTCTCCTGTATTCAGAGTGAGAAAAGAGTGTACAACTGGCCCTTCTGACCATGTGCTGCATGGTACTTAACAGTTGGAATTGTGTCCTTGGTCAGGCTCAGGGTAGGGGCTTATCTCACAGGCCAGCTGCTGCTTCTCAGGTGTGGTTTGGGTCTAATCTCTCCCATCTGTTGGCTCTGCTTGTCAATCTTTTGAGACTGATCTGGAGCACATCCTATCACCAGTACAGGGGATTCTGTAGGGCTTGGATGCAGGTTCTCCTTGGATAGACAAAGATGCAGAAACATGTTAGCAGGGTCACCCAGTCCAGAATGTGGGCTCATCATTCAGTCCAAGGCCATGTGTTCTGTTAGCTTTCAGGAATGCAGTCCTCAGGAAGCCAGAAAGAGACAGTATAGAATTACTAAAAGCTCTGAGGTAGTACAGGGTACTTTGAGAACAGGAGAGCCAGGCCCATTAGGGGGGATCATGCTTCCCTCCTGGAGGAAATGAGTGTGAAGCTGAAAAGGTCAAGAAGCAGTCAGCTGAGGAATGAGCTGATGGAGGGTGGACAGACAGGGAGGACGGTGTGCAAGAGTCTGAGGTGAAAAGGTGGGATCACTGACTAAGTTGGACAACACAAGGGCAAGGAAGTTTGGGGAGGAGAGTGTTCAGATTCAGACATCTTGCATGAGACATGCAGATGGGGTATCTGGAGCAGGTGGTTACAAGAGGCTTAGAAAAGGAGTATGGCTTGGAAACAAAGGTCTAGCCAAGGGGACAGTAAATAGCCATCAGAGAGTATGAGATCACCTGGGGACAGTAGCAAGAAAAAAGTAAGGCAGTGGGGGCTAGGCCCGAGGTCTGGATTCAAAACCCTGGGTCAGGTAACAGGCAAGCTGGGACAACAAGGATGGAGTCAAGGAGCCATGAGAAGGGATATTTCATGAAGAATGGTTACTGGGGCAAGTGATTATGGATTGAGTATTCCTCATCAAGTACAGTTTCAGGGGGAGAGCAGGAGCTGAAGCCAGATAACCAAGTGCCCAAGATAGGCCAGGTCCTGTTCTAGGAGCTAAACATAGCCCCCTCCCCCAAGAATCACCATGTTCCATGGCCCACATCCAGAGATAACTGCTTTGGAAAGTCTGGGGACTTAGGACCTATAAGTCCTACTCAGCTACCTGTAAGTTGGATCTGAGCACAGACTTTCTGCTCCAACTCTCCCCTTTCCTGTAAAGGCTCAGTCAGTGTGGCCCAGGCCACGTTCTCTGGTTGGCTCCTACAAGAGAACTCAGGGCTTTCTGCACTGACTTCAACCTCTTCCCCCCAAGCTGCCTGGTGACTCACTCCTACTTGCCCACTTTTTTTCCCCTCTCAGTTTATGCCTAGGGCTGCCAAGGATGGGAATTTATGAGCTCTCAGTGTGGCTGACCCTGGCTGGCATATCCTCCTAGGACTTCAAGCTGCCTGCCTCCCATAATTGAAAATCCTTTCCAACTCTCTCCTTCAGGAAGAATCAGAATAAAGCCAGTTAACACCACCTCTTCCTCCCCAAGAAACCAGACATCTTCCCCCCAACACACAGAAACACACACTCCTACACATACACATTCCTTATCATTCCACCATGAAACCGACCATGAAACCGCTACTGGCTCTGACCTACACCCACCCCACCCTGTCATGAATCAGCAGCTTAAAAGAACAAGTAAAAGTAAGCGAAGGAATCCCAGTGAGCCTTCCTGAGGTCCTAGCCTTTAGTTAAAATGGCTGCAGAACATTGATCTGGGAGCAGGCAATAGCATTTAGGCCACAGACCTTTTGAGAAGGGAATGGACCCTGCTGTTACTCAAATTCAGAAGCTTCCATTTTAGCAGTTTTTCCAGAAATATTCGTTTTGTTTTGTTTTGTTTTTAAAGCATTAAACCTGATAAGCTTATGTAGATGTACATCAAGCCACCATGATGTACACCTTAAATATTTTACAATTTTATTGGTCAATTAAACCTCAATAAAACTGAGGGGTGGGGCACCTGGGTGGCTCAGTCTTTTAAGTGTCTGACTTCAGCTCAGGTCATGAGCTCACAGTTCCTGGGTTCAAGCCCCATGTTGGGCTCTGTGCTGACAATTCAGAGCCTGGAGCCTGCTTCAGATTCTGAGTCCCTCTCTCTTTCTGCCCCTCCCCTGTTTGTGCACACCCTCTCTCTCTAAATAAACATTAAAAAAAAAAAAAACAATAAAATTGAAAAAAAATCTGATAAAATTCAGTTAGACACTTCTTGCAGTTAGCCCTTTATGAGATGACTTCCTCATTCTGTCTCAATGTAGTTCCACAAACAACATTTAATACTAGCTTAATTTATTTTTAAGGCATTTTTTAAAAATTTATTTCTTGGAGGGGGGGACAGGGGCAGAGAGAGAGGGAAGAAAGAGAATTCCAAGCAAGCTCTGCACTATCAGTGCATGGGGCTCTAATTCATGAATCACAAGATCATGACCTGAGCTGAAGTCACTTAGCCGACTGAGCCACCCAGGCACCCAAAAACTAGCTTCTTTTTAAAAATTTAAAATGTGGGCACCTGGGTGGCTCAGTTAGTTAAGCGTCTGACTTTGGCTCAGGTCATGATCTCATGGCTCGTGAGTTCAAGCCCTGCATCGGGCTCTGTGCTGACAGCTCAGAGCCTGGAGCCTGCTTCAGATTCTGAGTCTCCCTCTCTCTCTGCCCCTCCCCCACTTGCACTCTGTCTCTCTCTGTCTCAAAAATAAATATTAAAGAAAAATTTTTATTAAAAATAAAAAAATGAGTAAGTAAAACAAGTTTATTTTCAGAGAAACATTCCTGTCCCTATCAGTTCAATAAATCTCTTAAGCTTAAACTTTTGGATAATACTAAGTGAAAACACTGCCTAAAGATTTCCCTAAGAGAACCCAGCATGGACCTATAAAGAATGGACAGTGATCCCTGCCAAAGAACCCTGAACTTGGCAAATTTTTATTATATTACAATCACCAAATAGGCTAGAAGAGCAAATAGACTAGCTCCAGCTAGTCACACAAGTTACCAGATACATGCTTTGCATCAGTAACTATGAATTGGGAGCTGGGAGCACAAATAGGAGTTCTAGCCTAAGGAGTAAGGGCTCATGGGCCCAGCCCCTAACCCTAGGAGTAATAGAGAAGCAAACTCTGAGCCCCGAGATCCTTCAGCTTTGACCTCCCCAAGAACTGAACTCCAGATTTGTCATGTGAGAAAGCAAAACTAAGATCATCAACTAGGTAGGCAGCTTGCTGATGGGTATTCTAGCTGCATTCAGAGCTAAGACTGACATAACAGTGATGTGCTAAGCAGAAGCCCAGCAGTCTTTCCATTATTCATCTCACAGACAGACACCCCATCTCCAGTGCCCCTGCCCCCAGTCCTAGTATTAGTTGCAGCCAGATAGGCCAGAGTATGAGACCACAAAACACTCCCATGTCATCCAAATGCCTAAAGTCCAAGCAGTAGCCAGGAGAATGTGTAGCCCACCTTGGGTGGTGCTGAAGAGTCCTACAGGCCACCTAGCTCCACAGGGAGGTAAATGGAAGCAATCCAAGTCTCCCTGCAGAGGAAGCACCTGTTACCCCAGCCTCCTCTGTCCCCAGAATGTAACTATGCCTGTGTACATATGTGGGTGAATCTAAAGGAACCCTGGTCCCCTGAGCATCCCTTGCAGACTCATCATACGTGCCCATAGGCCAAGGGAAATGTCAGCATGACTTGGTTCCCTATCTATACTAGTTGTTTAGTTTTCCTTCCCAGCAATGTGCCTGTACCATCACCCTCCATGTTCCTGGAGCACTTTGTCACACAACACACAAAGTGTAATTACATGTGACAACATCTTCCCCAACCATGCTGGCTGTGAACCCCTGGAGGATAGGGGCTGTGAGTACTTGTATGTAATAGATTATTAGAGAAATGAAAAAAATGGCTGTATCTGATATTCTTCCATTCATTTCATCCAAGAAATGCCTATTGAGAATTTGCTCTGTATAATGGGCAAACAACACGATTAACAGCTAAATACTTGTGTATGGCTAAGACATCAATGGTAATAGAGGAGGAAGAGGTGGGCCTGGCTGGCTCAGTTGGTAGGGCATCTGACTCTTGATGTCAGGGTCCTCAATTCAAGCCCCACGTTGAGTGTGGAACCTACTTAAAAAAAAAAAAAAAAAGAATTAGAGGAGGAAGAGAGGACACTGGCCACACCTGGGCTCAGGGTGCCATACCCTCCATGCCCAATCAGGGCTGGTCACCAATAGTGGCATAACCAGAATGGAATCCATCCAATAGCATGAGTCTTCAATGTAGGAAAGGTGATTCCTAGTTCCTCTCTGAGATTCCTTCAGGTCTTTGCCTCTGTCACCTTCCCCAGTAATATAATCCTTCTATAACAGAGGTTATAATGTCACTGATAAGGTATTTAATTCTTCTAAAATGTATTTGTAGAATCTTTTATTGTTTCACGGTCCTCTGGGCAGGTTAAATAAGCACAGACAAGAAGGAAACAAAAATATTTCTCCCAGGGCACGTGGGTGGCTCAGTGGGTTAAGTGTCCAACTTTGGCTCAGGTCATGATCTCACAGTTTGTTAGTTGGAGCCCCACATCGGGCTCTGTGCTGACAGCTCAGCCTGGAGCCTGCTTCAGATTCTGTCTCCCTCTCTCTCTCTGCCCCTCTCCTGCTTGTGCTCTGTCTCTCAAAAATAAGTAAATGGTAAATACCTACATATACTAAGTTAGACAACACACACACACACACACACACACACACATATATATATATATATATATATGTATATATATGTATATATATGTATATATATGTGTATATACATATACTAAGTTGAACAACACATATACATATATATATGTATGTATTTCTCCCCGAAGAGACCTGTAGCCAAAAGCTGCCCAATATATTTGTGAATACTGCCACACGTCTCTGTCATTGCTGGCCAAGTGTGGACCAAGTCTAAGCTGGGAGGGCCAAATGCAGTTAGGTGTAGAGCAAGCCATACTGCCAGCCAAGGCAAGAACTTTTTGATTTGGAATCAGATAAAGCTTGAAGTTCGCACACTCAGACATTACAAACTCTCAGTTGGATCATCACAGTCCAATACAAGCCTGTTTGTTCCCTCTAGCTGACTTCCTGCTTGCCTTCCTATTCTTGCAGTCCAAGCTTCCATGGCAATGGGTGGGTTCTTCAGTTCTGGGATTTGGTTATGAGGCCAAGTGAGTGCCCTACTAGGCCTAAACCTCTCCCTAGGGTAAGAGACCCAACAGAGGACACAGCCCTGGTGCCTGGGTGTCTCCTGAGCTGAATCATGCACTTCCTACCAAATCCACAGGTCACCCACAACAGCAGGAGCACATGGGCAGATGTTGATAGTTTCCAGTTCACAATTTTTAACATTTTAATTAAAAAAATGTTTTAATTTTTTAAATGTTTATTTTTGAGAGAGAGGCAGAAAGAGAGGGAGACATAGAATCCAAAGCAGGCCCCAGGCTCCAAGCTGTCAGCACGGAGCCCGATGTAGGGCTTGAACCCACCAACCATGAGATCATGACCTGAGCTGAAGTTGGATGCTTAACTGACTGAACCACCCAGGTGCCCCTGCAATCTTTAACATTTTAATCAAACTCACTAAAAACATTTAATAACTTTAGAGGTAATGATTTTCTGACTGTGAAGTTTCACTTTATTCCTTGCATTTTAACTATTAGCATTTTATAATCTTAGTATAAGGAACCATCCATAATTAGTGTATGGTTTTTACAGCCATTTAATAGCACTGAAGAGATCCTGCCTTAAAAAGGTTTTCCAAAGTTTTCATATTTATAATTAGGTTTTGTCCCCTTTTCTAGTGGTGCTGAGGACTTGTCCTACTTCCTTAAGACTCTGACCCAGACCATAAATGGTACAGGAGAAACTGCTAAAAAAAGAAGAGAGAAGCAGACACCCTCTAGTGTAGGTTCTGATAACCCAACTTTCTTTTTCCATAAATAACAGTTGTTCCAAAAACAACATTTTTAACAATTTCAAAGAACTTTCACAGGAGGGCACTCAAGGTTGTCAGGGTTGACTCCCAGATGTAGAATTATCATGTCGTGGTAACTCTTATCTGCAGGGGATTAACTGCCATGTGGTTATTCAAGGCAGTTTTAATTCCAAATTTACTTTCCCCTCCTATCTACCCAACTGCCAAGAGGCCTGTGTTACCAGATGATACGTGAAAGCTGTCCCAGCTAGTGCAAATTGAATTCATGCTAATTTCAATTAGCCAAAACCCAACATAAAAATACTATGTCTGTTCAAATGACTTACCACACCTTCACCAAGCCTGTGCTCCCTCCTCCATCCCCAACACTAAACATGGCTCATCTGTTTCTCCTCCCTCATTGCCATCTCTACAGTGAAAGGTTCTTAACAGTTCTCTGGGCTGCTATTTCATCTCTGCTCTGAAACTTTTTATAATATCTGTGGGCCATTTAAGGCAGAGCATGTGGCCCTTCTGGCCTCTGTTTTAGCTTTAGATTGAAGGTTCTTTCCAGCTTAATTGGTCTAATCCTCACTCTTTGATACTGCCCTGCGTGTTCCAGAAATTGACTCCTGTAGTTTCACTTCCTGTAACATGCACCATCATTTCTATGCTTAAGACCACACTCAAATGTTACACAAGCCAAAGGCTGCCTTTCACAGCTCAGGGTTCTACAGTCTTTGGTTCATATCCCCCCCCCCTTTTTTTTTATTCATACTCTAATGGCACTTACCACACACAGTGTGACGCTGGGTCTGTGTAAGATCTGTTCTCCAGTAGATTGTATGAAGTCAGGCACTGTGTCTTATTTTGGAGGACAGAACTGCTCGACACCAGCTGCCTGGCTTCCTCGCGGGCTTACTTCCCACTCTAGGAGGAGGGCTGTACTTTTTGTATGCAGGGTCGAGTGGAAAACGTAGTGTTCAGGACACTGCTTCTTGTTGCAGCAAAAAACTAAGAAACAGCTTGGGCACCTAATGTGGAGAACACATCTGGACCTCTGCTTCCCCCAGGTGCTATCGCCCCTCAGCGGCTGCTTGTCTCCCTGACTAGCTCAGTGAGGTGGGCTTGGGGAATTCTGTTGTGGGCCATGATTCTGGCATCTAGATTGTTTGAGACGAGTGTTCATGACTACACCACACCTTTGAGTCCTGGTCCCAAGGCGCTGGTGCACCCGGCAGTCCCCAAATCCCTGTAGGGTCTCCAGGGCAGGGACCCCGATCCCAAGTCTGGGCGGCTAAGGACTGGCCTAAGGTCTCCAGCGGAAAGCAAGAAAAGCTAGGAGCAGGCTAACAGCGCAGGCCCTGGTGGTGTGCCCGGGGTGGGGGAGGGAGTGCCTTCCGTCAGTCAGCTAGAGACGGCCGGGCAAGACAGAGAAAAGGGTGCGGAACAGGCATCCCGCGTAGCTGCCCGCAGGGCGGGAGAAAAGTGCAGCTAGCTTCCCTCCGCCCGCCTCCTCTTCCGGCCTCCTCCAGGCTCCGCCGCGCTTCAGTGGGAGTGGAGCTGCGCGTGAGAGGCGGGCCGAAAAGGCAAAGGCCAGCGGGTAGTCGAGGCCGCGGCCCGAGGTGGGGTTAAGCCGCGCGCGCGCGTGTGCGTGCGTGCGTGCATGCGTGCGTGGGCGCGGTCCACAGCACGCCGTGCGCGAGGCGGATGTCCGGGCCGGCTGGGCCGGGGCCGCGGACGAGATGGCGGAAGGTGGAGGGTGCCGTGAGCGACCGGATGCGGAGACCCAGAAATCGGAGCTCGGGGCCTTGATGAGGACCACGCTCCAACGAGGGGCGCAGTGGTGAGCGCCAGGCCCGCCGTGCCGCCCTCAAGGCCAGGGGCAGGGGCTCTGGCCCTAAGGCCGGACCCCTCTTTCCCGGCTTGGGTAGGGGCCGGGCGGGGGCGATGTTAGTGACCCTTGCAGGGTGTCCTGAGCCCTGTCCCTCAGGAGAGGAAAGCAGGATCACCTCTGGGAAAGAGTGAAGGTCGTCCCGGCCCATTCAGAGCCCCAGAGAGTGGACCCGGTGGGGGCGAGGGCTGCAGGATGCGGGGAAGGGGGGGGGGGTGCTCACGGGGACCTTCAGGATGTGAAGAGCCCTTTACCTTCGAGGAATTGCAGTGTGACCTTGAGCGAAGGCGACCACACCTCCCAGACCCTGGTTCCTTACTGTTAAAGCCAGGGTAACCAGTATTTGGCACCCCCGCCTTTTGGGTTGAGAAGAATATCAGAAGTAGATACTTTTGTTACTTGTAAACTGCCGTGCGGGTGCCAAGGTTAGAAGCTGAACAAATGTTTGAGAGCTCCAGGTTACTTTGGTAGTAAATGTCAAAAATAATTGTGGCGGCAGCATTTCGGAGTGGGAGAGGAGGATAGCTTGGAGCCTAGATAAAAAGATTAAAAGTTCAGGGTTTAGAAGAGCAAGTCTGAGACCAGAGGTTTCTTAAATTGTTTAGTAGAAGAGAAGATACTTCGACTAGTTAGATTTCTTGGTAGTCTTATCGTGTGAGAGTAGAAAGCTAGGGCTTGGCTTTGCATTGAACTTGATTGAACGAACATCCGTCTTTAAGAAACTGTGGCTGTGTTGATAATGCCGTTTACAGTAACCGAGAAATTGAGCAGGGAAGGGAAACCTTGGGATTAGGAGGAGTTCAGATAGGGCTTTACAGTGTTCTTCAGCTGGCCAAGCTGTGAAATGCAGGGCAAGCAGAGGAAATTATCCTGCATAGGGGTGATATATGAAGGACACTCAGCAGAACCAGAGGAAATTTGAGATAGACTAAGAACACGCACTAAAAGTGTTTGGAGGGTGCTGTTCAAGGGGTTTGGAGGGAAAAGAGCATTGTAGAGATTTGGATATATTTATGGATCTTTGCGGCCTCTGGGAAGCTGCCTGATCTCTAAGGTTTGTTGGCTATAAAACTTAAAGGACTCACCAATATGATTGTGCTCCCCGCCCCCCGCCCTGAGATTTCCCCCTCCTTCTTAGTTGTAAAACAGCATAGTGATACTTTTTTTTTTTTTTTTTTTAGCTTATTTATTTTGAGAGAGAGGGAAAGAGAATATGAGCAGGGGAGAGGCAGAGAGAGAGGGAGAAACAGGATTGATCCCAAGCAGGCTCCACAGTGTCAACACATAGCTGGACTTGGGGCTTGAACTCATGAACCGTGAGATCATGATAGCCTAAACCAAGAGTCAGATGCTTAACTGACAGCCACCCCCACACCCCAACAGCATAGTGATACTTTTTAAATATAACCAGAGCAACTTAATAACTAGAGACTAGAAACTATTATATGTCACACCTAGACACCGTTGTATATGCATGTATATGTATACACACACACTTGTTTTAAACACGTAGAAATGTTACAAACATTAATATAGTTTTACAAACTACAACAGTGTGGGGGAATGGCCTGGTTGCTTGACTTCAAATGAAGTTTTTTTGAATCTTAAAAAAGCCTGAGTCTGGGAAAAAATGTATATGCCTATATTTGATAAGAGATTAGTATCCCTTTGTCAGATTACAAAACAGAAGACAGATTTTTACTGATTGGGATATTTTTCTTTTTATGTTTTAGTCTTAATCAAATATTTATCAAGTGCCTTCTATATGCAGGGAGCTAACTCTCTGTGCCTAGATGTCTATAGATACGAAACACATGCATTTTTTAAATATTTTCTTTGGTACTCACAGGAAGTCTGAAGTGTGTGGTGTTATCGCATTTTCAGAAAGAAAATTAACTTAATGCTCTACATGTCAAATAGTGTAACCAAACTGTCTTGGACAAGGACCTCTATAAAGATCATTATGAAATTAATGACTTGCTTATTAGCAAACAAGATTTTATTCATAGGAGGACATCATTTATTTATTTATTTATTAAATGAGTAGTAGATATTTTTCTTTTTAATGTTTATTTATTTTTGAGACAGTGCAAGCAGGGGAGGGGCAGAGAGAGAGGGAGATACAGAATCTGAAGCAAGCTCCAGGCTCTGAGCTGTCAGCAGAGAGCTTGAAGTGCGGCTTGAACCCACGAACCGTGAGATCATGACCTGAGCCTAAGTCGGACGCTTAACCAACTGAGCCACCCAGGCACCCCAGAAGGACATCATTTAAAAAAGCCTTTTGAGGTGTGCTTCGGTGGTTCAGTCAGTTAAGCATCCAACCCTTGATTTTGTCTCAGGTCATGATCTCATGGTTTGTGAGTTTGAGCCCTGCGTCAGGCTCTGTGTTAACAGTGTGGAATCAGCTTGGGAATCTCTCAATCTCTCTTTTCCCTGCTCCTCCCCTGCTCACTCTTTCTCTCTCAAATAAATAAGTAAATAAATAAATAAACGTTTATTTAAAAAGGCCTTTTGAAGCCAATCATTTCCTTTTATTTATTCATTAGTTATTTATAAATTATAATATAAATATAAATTATTTTTATTTATTTATTTATTTATTTATTTATTTATTTATTTATTTATTTATTTTTATTTTTAAGTAAGCTCTACACTCAACGTGGGGCTTGAACTCACGACCCGGAGATCAAGAGTCACACACTCCACTGACTGAGCCAGCCAGCTGCCCCTATTCATTTTTTCAAAAATCATTTCAGTTTATGGATTTTTTACCTTTGCCAGACCGTGTCTGCCATGTGGGGCCTATTCCAGCTTTTGTTCTTAAGAGTGTGTTTCTGAGTGGGGACTGTGTATTGCTCAGGTGGGAAGACCATAAAAAAAAAAAATTAAGAGAGCAGTTGCAGAAACTTACAACCTCAGCTTTTCTGGTATAGTAAATTTTTGTCTGTCTCTAGGTATCTTATTGACAGCCGGTGGTTCAAGCAGTGGAAGAAGTATGTGGGCTTCGACAGCTGGGATATGTACAATGTGGGTGAACACAATCTGTTTCCTGGCCCAATAGATAACTCTGGACTCTTTTCAGGTATAGTATCCCATTGCTTTTCTTTTGTTTAAAAAAATTTTTTTTTAATTCTATTTATTTTGGAGAGAGAGAGAGACAGAGTGTGAGCAGGGGAGGGGCAGAGAGAGAAAGGGAGACACAGAATCCAAAGCAGGCTCCAGGTTCTGAGCTGTCAGCACAGAGCCCGATGCAGGTCTCGAACCCACAAACCGTGAGATCATGACCTGAGCCAAAGTCAGACACTTAACTGACCGAGCCACCTAGGTGCCCCGCCCCCCCCCCCCCCCCCCCCCCGTCATTGCTTTTCTAACTGAAATATTCCAGGCACGCAGTGGTCTGAGGTGGTGTTTATCAGTAACATGGACATGACAAACCTAACTTTGCTACTATGAGGGGATAGAAACAAGTATCCTTGATTTGTATCTATCAAAGAAGGCTTTGTAGACACTCAGGGAGAGGTTAAGTTACTCTTTTCCTAAACTGCTTCTAAAGAGCAGCTTCCAGTATTTTTCTTTTTGCAAATTAGTTCTGCTAGAGATGTCATATTTTAGATTAGCATGTGGAATGGAAAGAATAGGATATCATTTTGAAATTGCATCTGGAATCTGAAATTTGGGCACCAGAATGTTCTGTGTTAACCTTTGCAGTTGAACAAACTGTAGACCTGTCTCATCCATCAAACATTCCTGTGATGGTTGTTTGTCACAGAAGTGGCGTGAGGAGAAGTGGAAGGTAGAGCTACCATCACGATCAGCTCCCAGTGGAAGAAGTGACTGAAAAAGTGATGTGTGACCTACCAGAGCTGGGCTTGTACCTGTAGATGCATTGAGATGACAGTTGGGCTTTCTCAGGCTCTTTTCTGCCTAGCTTTAGACTCAACTTGCAAGCAGGACACAGGTGATCTGTTGATTTTGCCCCAAATCAGAGCAGTAGGAAGATAGACAATACATGAAGCTTGATCCAAGTACCTAACACCAAGCTGGGTGTTTTTAAAAATGAGCAGTGCTTCGGGCTCCTGGGTGGTTTAGTTGGTTGAGTGTCTCTTTTTCGACTCAGGTCATGATCCCAGGGTTGTGGGATCAAGCCCCACATTGGGGTCCATGCTCAGCATGGAGCCTGCTTGAGATTCTCCCTTCTCTCTCTCTCTCTCTCTCTCTCTCTCTCTCTCTCTCTCTCTCTCACTCTCTCACTCTCTCACTCCTCCCTCACTCCTCCCTCACTCCTCCCTCTCCCCCTCTTTCTCTCTCACTCCTCTCTCTCTCTCTCTCTCTCTCTCTCTCTCTCTCTCTCTCTCTCTCTCTCTCTCTCTCTCTCTCTCTCTCAAAAATGCCCAGACTTGTTTTAGTGGAGGTCTAATGACATAATGAATAATTCATGTACTTTGTTTCCTGATGTAGGTCACAGATGGTGGCATCATACCATGAAGTTGCCCTAAGGGAGCACAGCAGTGTATTTGCACTTTTCTTCCCCATGCCCCGCTCTTTTTTATTTTATTTTTTCCAGTAATCTCTAACCCCAACGTGGGACTCAATCTCATGACCCTGAGATCAGGAGTCGCATGCTGTACTGACTGAGGGGGAGACAGAGGATCCAAAGCGGGCTCTGCACTGACAGCAGAGAACCCAACGCAGGGCTTAAAGTAGGACACTCAACCGACTGAGTCACCCAGGTCCCCATTCTTTTTTTTTTTGAATAGATTTTTTTTTTTTAATGTTTATTTTTGAGAGAGGGAGAAACAGCACAAGCAGGGGAGGGGCAGAGACACAGAATCCGAAACAGGCTCCAGGCTCTGAGCTGTCAGCACAGAGTCTGACGTGGGGCTCAAACTCATGAATGGTGAGATCATGACCTGAGCTGAAGTTGAACTATCAACCAACTAAGTCACCCAAGCGCCCTATGAATAGGAGATTTCTTAATGCTTTTAAAAGTACTAGTGATAAGAATCCTAGGGCTAGAGGGGCTCTCTGAAGTCATTTTGCATGATTTTCAGCTAAGGGCAGGCATTTCTTCCATGGTCCCCCAATTTGATGTCATCTGGCTTTGGCTTGAAACATTTGCTGTGTGCTTAGGAAGTGAGAAGTACATTCTGTTCAGACCCTGCTTCCTTGGAACATTGACAGTGCAGGAATGACCTATCTCATGATTGAGGGTCACCCCTTAGTCCCCAGGCTTTCAGTCACCTGCCAGTCCCAGTCGGGCTGCCTTTCATCTAGGGTCACAGGAGTGGCTGGACGGGGCTCTTGAAAGTGGGGAGGGATGGGGTACAACATGTCCTTGTTTATGTTGTCCACAGAGCACCCCTTTTCTCATTGCCACCTCTGCCCCTACTGTCTATCAGATGGAATATCTGTGCTTAGGCCAACCAGTGCTCTCATTTCCCCCCTTTATTTGCCACTCTGTTGAAGAAATTTGCAGACTAAATCCCCAATTCAAAACCCCTGTGTGATTTTTTAGCATGATGCCAGTTTTAGGTGAAATTTGAAATTTCCAGTTAAGTGAAATTGAAATCCCAGTTGTGTTTATCCCATTTGCACTGTTGTGTCTAAGAATGACATGTTTGGGAAAATCATCACTGAGCCTTAGATGGGAAAATGCCCTGTGGAAATGATGGGCTTGGGGATGGTGCTGCTGAAAGCTGTGTGTTCTTTTCCCACATTTAAAGTTTTCTGGCTGTTGCTAGGCACAGTATGGATGGCCAGATCTGTGTAGTGCTTAGTATTGGAAATGAAGAAGGGATATCTCCCCAAGTAAGACAATAAGCGAATAACTTCTGTGAGTTTTAATTTATAAATCAGAGAAAAGTTTGGAATTTAGGTTGTCAGTTTTGGGGGAAGCATTTGTCTCAAGCAGGCTGATACCAGTGGGTCATCCTTCTGAACAGAAAAGGCCTGGTTTGTCATTGTTAATAATCATGCCAGAGCTGCTGTGGAAAGTGGGTGGCTCTGGGGAGGGGCAGAGAGAGAGGGAGACACAGAATCCGAAGCAGGCTCCAGGCTCTGAGCTGTCAGCACAGAACCCGACGCGGGGCTCAAACTCACGACTGTGAGATCATGACCTGAGCCGAAGTCAGACGCCCAACCGACTGAGCCACCCAGGTGCCCCTTAATTATAATAAAATACACATAACATAAAACTTATCACCTTGACCATTTTTAAGTGTACAGTTCAGTAGTATTAAGCATATTTACATTGTTTTGCAGCCTATCTCCAGAACTTTTTCACCTTGGAAAACTGAAACCCCATACCTATTAAGCAGTAACTCCTAGCCTCTTTTCCTCCAAGCCCCTGGAAACCCCCATTCTACTTTCTGTATCTGAATCTGGCTACCCTAGATACCTCATTTAAGTAGAATCATTCAGTATTTGTTTTCCTGTGACTGCCTTATTTTATTTAGTATATTAGTATAGTATTCTTGGGTTCATCCTCATAGCGAGGTCAGAATTTCCTTCCCTTTTAAAGGTTGAATAATATTCTGCTATAGGTATATACCACATCATGTTTATCCATTCATCCATCTCCCCTTGGTATTCTTGTCCTCCACCGCTGTTTAATTCCTTTCCTATTTCCTTGGAGATGAAATTTCAAGGCAGAGGTGGATCAGATCTGAATTTTGCTCTTAGGAAGGGCAGAAGAGCTGATTGGATAGGGTATAAACTGGTGTTGAGGGGGTAGGTGATGACAAGCCCTGGTCACCTTGTGAATGCTGCTTATGGTTTTAGTTTTTTGTTTTTAACATCGTCTGCCTTGAGTTACGGATGAGTTGCACCATTGTGGGTACTTCTGCTTTCCCAGTTTTGTGGCTTGCGCTACCACAGGAGTGGGTGTTGAAGAGCACAGAGGCTCCCTTCTTGGGAGGGGATCAGTCTTTCCTTGATGCAGTTCCTTGGTCCTCAATTGAGGGAGTAGGTTTCAGATCATGAACTTCCACTTCTGACTCCCAATCATGTTGCCTGCCTGTGGTAGGTGCGAGGTGGACGTTTAGCATGTTGGAGTATTACATATTTTCTTCCTTCACAGGGGGTTATCTAGCTAGGTTTTGACTTGGACTGTTGAAAACTAAGAATACCACATGACTCTTGGTAAAATAAAGTTGACTTCAATGACGTGTTTGTTGCTTTCTTAGTAAATCAGGAGAAGGGTTGCCTGGGTGGCTCAGTTGGTTGAGTGTCTGACTTCAGCTCAGGTCATGAACTCGTGGTTCGTGAGTTCGAGCCCCGCATCGGCTCTGTGCTGACAGGTGGAGCCTGGAGCCTGCGTCAGATACTGTCTCTCTCTCTCTCTCTCTGCCCCTTGCCCACTCACACTCTGTCTCTTTCTCTCTCAAAAATAAACAAACATTAAAAAATTATTAGTATTTCAGGAGAAGACGATGTATATATTTTTAGGTGTTTGTTTTATGTATTTTGAGAGTGAGAGAGAACATGTGTGCACAGTGAGCAGGAGATGGGCAGAGAAAGAGGGAGAGAGGATCCAAAGCAGGCTTTGCAATGTTAGCATGCAGCCCAGTGTGGGGCACGAACTCATGAACTGTGAGATCATGACCTGAGCCGAAATCAAGAGTCAGACTCAACCAACTGAGCCACGCCCAGGCACCCCGAGGAGAAGATGGTATTTGACCTCAGTGAAATTTCACTAAGCAGAATGTTATGTTAAATATTCATAATTAACAATTTTAATTGTGGACTCTGGAAGCACTTTGAAAATGTAAATTGGAGGTTTTCTCTTTTATTCTTCCTTCTCCATTCAATTACAGGAGAAGTACACATTTCTCATAAAATGTTCTGAAAGCATGGCTAAAGACGGCTTTCAGGTCTGCTCTGTGTTATGGCCAGAGACAGAATTTTGGAATTTTGTCCTGTTATTATAAATAATTTTCTTGTTTCTGAAAACTACGTAAGAATCCTGTAAAACAAACATTTCTGAGAGAAGAGCAGTGAGTTATGAGCTGTTTTCTTTTTTCAGATCCGGAGAGTCAGACCTTGAAAGAACATTTAATTGATGAATTGGATTATGTATTGGTCCCAACCGAGGCCTGGAATAAATTACTCAACTGGTATGGCTGTGTAGAAGGCCAGCAGCCCATTGTCAGAAAAGTGAGTACATGAATTGTCACAGCTGTTTGTCAGTGTCTGTGAGTGCTCCTTGGGGGACACTGACTAGAGTTGGTTTCCTGGGGTACTGGATGTGCCTAAGTGGTCGAGTAGAGGTGTTTGAGGCCTTGTTTCTGGTTCTCTTTAGGGAATTGTGATCGTGAGTGGTGGTGAGTGAGGCTGCTCACTTGGGGTGTTATAGTGAGTGGCCTCCAAACATCAGAGCTGCCCAATGGCTTGGGGTGTGTCCAGCAGTGCCATGAGAGCACTTTCTGGAAGGCTGTATGAGAGAAAGTTTACTTGGGGTCATAGGGACCTACGGTAATGTACCGCTTCCTGTTTATCTTAAAATTTTTCTGAAACTGCTTTTGCCTCTGTGTTTAAGAGTCTTTGGCCACATTGTTGAATGTCTCAAAAAGCAGGTGTTTATAAGCCAGAGAATAGCCTCTTGAGGGAAACAGGCTATGGGATAGACACCTGGATTCCTAACCCCTCTGGTAGATGGGACTCATGAGAAGACTGCCCACCCTGACTCCCATAGTTGTTTGCTTGTCCTACCAGAGGGAAGATCACAAGATCCCACATGCCTGCTGATAGGTAGCCATTGAGTAACTTTCTCACTGTCTGGTTTGTAGTTCCCCTTCTTAGAGTAGGAAAGAACTGCAATCCTGAGGCCATGCTTCTAAGGATCACTGTTCGGGGCCAGAGCTACCTTCTTTTCCAGCTAGAAACCTGGGCCCCTGAGAGGGGTTAGGGATCAAAAAGTTGGGGGCATGCCACTGTCCTGCAGATGTCTCCTAATGCCCACAGTGTTGCCATATGGTGAGTGTTCGGCTGCCTCAGGGATTTAACTATATTCTCTAGTCCTCTCATTTGACAAACCTTGAAAAGGAGACATCATGATCCTGATTTAGAGATGAACAATGGCTTCCCTGTTGTGCAGTGTTGTTCCATCCGGACGCTTTTCCTCATGAGTGGGAAAAAGATTTTTAAACTCCTAGGACGGATGCCAGTGGCTTTAAAAATCTGATCACTTAGGGAAACTGATAACTGTGTGAATTCTGCCTTTTACCACTGACAAAACCTATTGCTTCCAAGACTGCCGGTGTGGAACCCCTGCTCCTTCACCTGTGCCTCTTACTTGCAGGTTGTGGAGCACGGCCTGTTTGTCAAACACTGCAAAGTGGAGGTGTATTTGCTGGAACTGAAGCTCTGTGAGAATAGTGACCCCACCAATGTGCTGAGTTGCCATTTCAGCAAGGCAGACACCATTGGTGAGTAGCTGGGCTGGGGTCCCAGGTATCCATTGGGAGAGTGCAGGGCATTGTGGCTAATGGGAGGGAAGCCAGGCACCCCCTTCAGAATTGTTACCCATATAGTCTCAGGTTGTGGTTACCAGTCCTGACGTGGGAGCCTGCTCTCAGAGAGAGCCAAGCCTGGGAATCGTGTTCTGTGAAACACCTGGCATGGCCCCTGCCCATTTGACATACGGTGGTAAAGATGAGGAAATGCAGATTCAGAGAGGTCAAAGTAACTTAAAAAATCTTTGTGAGAAAGTGGCAGGGCTAGTATTTGAAACCACATGGGTCTTAACTTCAAAGATAAGTTTTCTCACCTTTCTGTATTGTTGATATGCTATGTAAATGGGACCCACATCCTCAAAGAAGGAGGAGCATAGAGAAAGTTTCTAGATATGTGAGTGCGAGAAGATGCCAGTGGAAGATGTGTGGCCTTAGGAGTCGCCATGGGGCTGAGGTCAGTCAGAACTTTTGGTCCAAAGCACCCTGTGACCCTCTGAACAGGAAGGAGGATGAGCAATTGCCCGGTATGGGTACCTTTAGCCTTGCATCTGGAGAAGGCCTTGAGTGATCTTTCTGCTTGTCCTTAGCAACCATCGAGAAGGAGATGCGGAAGCTGTTCAACATCCCTGCTGAGCGTGAAACACGGCTGTGGAACAAATACATGAGCAACACTTATGAGCAGCTGAGCAAGCTAGACAACACTGTCCAGGATGCGGGGCTGTACCAGGGTCAGGTAGGAGGGCTCAGGCCATGCCCCAGCAGGCAGCTCTGCCAGATACCTGCCAGACATCTGGTTCTGAGCACATTAGCAGTGAGGTGCTTTGCATATTCCTTATATGGTTTTCCCTTTCACTCAGGTGCTAGTAATTGAGCCCCAAAATGAAGATGGCACATGGCCGAGGCAGACCTTGCAGTCAAAGTAAGTGAACTCATTCTCCCTTGTGGGTGGGCACACAGGTGTAAGAGAGACGCTGTTTCCTAAAGCAGTTATTGTGCTAAGAAAAATTTTTGGGGAGTCAGATGAAGAAACATGCTATTTCATATCCAGAGTCTGTAATCCTGGCCTTGGGTGAGCAGTGTGCTGGGCAGCCGTCTGAGGAAAGCTGTCAAGGTGTGTGAACAAGATGGTGAGCCTCTCCTTGTTGAGAATGAGAGAAGGAATAGAAGGGGCCCAGATCTGGGAATGCTTTTCTGCCAAGAGGTGGCTTTGTTTTTGTCAAGGCCATTCATTTTCTCCACCTGTGGTGAGAGGCTTGGATGGGAAAGAAGAGGGCTCAGGCATGGGATCTTGTATGACTTAAAGGTAGTAGTTTGATCCCACCCTGCTTTTTAACCATGGGCCTGTTAGTCATTGTTGCTTACTTGGGGAATGTTGCTAAACTGGGACCCCAGGCATCTCTGTCTCAGGAGAGGTTTGTGGGTGGTGTGGAATTATGCATGTCCTGAGAAGGGGACAGAAAGGAAACATGAGTTTTTCTTTTTCTTTTTTTTTTTTTAGTTTATTTATTTGTTTTGTTTTGGTTTTTTTATTTAAAAAAAAAAAATTTTTTTTTTAACGTTTATTCATTTTTGAGACAGAGAGAGACAGAGCATGAACGGGGGAGGGTCAGAGAGAGGGAGACACAGAATCCGAAATAGGCTCCAGGCTCCGAGCTGTCAGCACAGAGCCCAACGCGGGGCTTGAACTCACGGACTGCGAGATTGTGACCTGAGCCAAAGTCGGCCGCTCAACCGACTGAGCCACCCAGGCGCCCCGTATTTATTTATTTTGAGAGAGAGACAGTACGAGTTGGGGAGGGGCAGAGAGAGAGAGAGAGAGAATATGAATGAATGAATCCCAGACAGGCTCCACACCTTCAGCATGGAGCCCGACGCAGGGCCCAAACCCACAAACCCACAAGATCATGACCTGAGCCGAAACCAAAAGTCGGATGCTTAACCGACTGAGCCACCCAGGTGCCCCATGTTTTTTTTATGGTAGCAGGTGGGGGGATTGTGTCTGTGGTCTGATAGTTATGGGGACAGTGTAGGTCTTTACTCTCTTCCTTCAGTTAGGTCTTGGACAGGGACTGTTTCATAGTGATGGGCTCGTAGCTCCTTTGAGAGTCATGAAAGCTACCTGCTCTCTCTTGAGAAACACTCAAGAAGACACAGCGTTTTGCCAACAATCTCAAGGGTTTTACAGATACTCTAGCCATGGACTCCAGTTTTAGAAACCCTGGTCACCAGTTCCTGACAAATTGACAAAATAGCTGTGGTAGGCAGGATAATACCACCCTCCATGTCCACATCCTAATCCCCTAGAACCTTTGAATATGTTAGGTTACATGGCAAAAGTGATTAAGATGTGATTAAGGGTCTTGAGATGGGGAGATTATCCTGGATTATCTGGATGGGCCCCATGTAATCACAGGATGGACGAGGGAGATGAGAGTCAGAGAAGGAGATGTGGGGACAGAGCAGAGTCCAACTGATGAAATGGGAGAAAGACTTCACTGGCCATGAGCCAGGGAATGTGGGCAGCCTTAAGAAGTCCCTAGAGCCTCCACAAAGGAATACAGCTCTTGATTTTAGCTCAGTGAGAGTCATTTTGGATTTCTGACCTGCAAAATTGTTAAGATAATAAATTTGCATTGCATGTGCGGTTTTTTTTTTTAATATAAATTCAGTTTATTCATAAATTTGTGTTGTTTTAAGCCAGTAAATTTTTGGTAATTTGGACAACAGTAATTGGAAGGCTAGCCTTGGCTGCTGACTCCCTTCTTGGAACTGGAAATGCCACAGAACTGAGAGAAAATAACATTAAAAACTGTGAGGAACCCCTGGGGAGACAGAAGGTGATTGGATTCCAGTCTGTGAGGTAGGGTTGACAGTTTGGAGCAGAAGAGGCTGGATATACTGGTCAAGGGAGACTGTTAGAGTTCTGCCTTTTTCTCTTCCCAGTGCTGCTTCTCCCCATCCCTTCCACACCCTAGGGTCCCAGATTCCAGTCAAGGGAGATGGCTTTTGGAAAAGAACAGTGTCTCCTTGTATTTGCCTAAAGGTTAGAGTTTCTCTGCAAAGTGTGGCCAGTGGCCAGTGGGCCCAGAGTGGGATTCCTGAGGTACATTCCCTTCCCCACTCCCCTAATGGCACCAGGTACTGTTCTAGATACTGAGGATGTAGCAGTAAATAAAGTCTCCATCCTCAAAGAGAAGTAAATGACAAATAAGAAAAATCCACATGGGGAAAAATCAGGGAAGAAAATCAGCAGGTATAGGCTTTGGGAAGAGGCAGATTTAAATAGGATAATGGGGAGGCCCCACTGAGGTGCCATTTGAACACAGTTATGAAGGAGGTGAAGGAATCAGCAGTGAGTGGAGTGCTTATTAAGAATAACATTGTGAGGCAAAGGCGCCAGCAGCAGTGGAAGTTCTGAGGCAGAAGCAGGCTTTGTTGAAGACCAACAGGAGTTTGTTGTGGCTGTGGTGCCAGGAGTGATGGCAGGAGCTTTTGGGGGAAGGTGGTAGGCCCCGTTGACGGTTCTAGCTGTGCCTCTGGGGGAGGTAAGGAGCTCCTTGGAGGAGGTGTGGTAAGGGGAGAGATCTCACCTGGTGGGATCTCACCTGGTGAACAGCTCAGAGGGAGCCATAATGAGAAGCTGACCAGTATAGTTGGAATGAAAGGAAAATGGCAGATTGACAGCCTGTGCTAGTGGGAGCATAATTCATGTTCCCAGCCTCATAGGAGGATGGAGTAAGCATAAAGAATACCATCAAGGAAAGGAGGAGGTGGGTACGTGAAACAGGAACAGGGTGGCATTCTTGGGAACAAAGAATTCAGGAGATGGGTTGAGTAGCAGAATGGATGTAACTGAAGCTGAATGAACAAGTTGGAAGGTCAAGTTGAAGAATTCTAGAAAGCATTAGGAGGGATGAAGAGATGAAAGATAGGAGAAGCAAAATGCTATAGGATGAGGGTAGAAGTGGCAGTATTCATATCTCAGAAGCAGAGAGGAAATGACTGGAGCAAGGGGAAGAAAATGTTTGAGGATAAAATGACCAAGAGTTTCTCAGAGATCACAAAAGAGGAAAGATCTGAAATTTAAAGAATGCTAAACACAGATGGAAGGAAGAAAGCCCACCCCTAGACACACTAGAGCAAAAGTTTAACAATGGAGATGTAGAGAAAATTCCACATCTTATTGAAAGAAAAAGTCACAAAGGAATAAGAAGCAGATTAGTATCAAACTTCTCAGTAGCACCAGTAGATCTGAGAGCTACTTTGTCAGTGTCAAAATAACTTTCTTAAAATATATATGTGTATGCGTGTGTGTACATATATACATGTATGTATATATATGAATATATTTTATATATACAAATATGTATATAATGCATGTATATTATATATATATTCTATATATATGTATAATATATATAATATGCTTATTTGAGAGACAGAGAGTGTGCATGGGGTGGGGGGGGGGAGAGAGAGAGAGAGAGAGAGAGAGAGAGAGAGAATGAGAATCTCAAGCAGGCTCCACACTGTCAGTGCAGAGCCTGACACGGCTGAAACCCACAGCCAAAATTAAGAGTCGGACGCTTAATCTACTGAGCCACACAGGTGCCCCAAAAGTAAAATTTTAAAAGCAGAATTTTATACCCTACAAAACTATTACTTAAATGTAAAGATGAAATAATTTTTTTCTTTAGCGTAGATGACCTTGGAAGATTTTCCACACAGAGCTCCTATGTGGAAGCTACTGTTAGAACTCAGGCGCTTGCAGTAAAATCCATAACGTGTGAGAGAGAGCACATACCTAGGAAAATATTCTGTTGGCCAGAAAAGCAAGGGCTTTGTGATTTTGGAGTAAGCAAAGATTTTTGACACAAGAGAGAAGACACGGCACCACAAACCACGGAGGAGGAAATGGATAAAGGGGGTGACTTTTAAGTTAAGAACTTCTGTTCATCAAAGCGTAAAAAGGCTAGCCACAGGGTGAGAAAAGATACCTGCAATACATATGTCTGACAAATTGCTTTTATCCAGAAGTTTGAAGAAATGCCTTAAGTCAGTAAGAAAAAGACAACTCCATTAGTAGAAGGGGCAAAAAATCTTTAACAGTTACTTTATAAAAGAGGATGTCCAATGGCTTGTGAGCTTATGGAGAGGTGTCAACCTCAGCAGTCATCCAGAGATGGCAAATTAAAACCACAACACAGTGCTTCTGCACACCCACCAGAATGGATTAGTGAAAAAGATGGACAGTACCAAGTGATGTTGAGGTGTGGAGCACCCCAAATTGTTGACCCTGCCGATGGGGCATATAAATTGGTGTGATTTTAGAAGACTTGGCAACCCATGCTAAATGAAGAATTCTGTGTATTTATTCTGTAACTCAATGATCCACTCCTAGGCATACTGCCAACAGAAATACATCTCATGTTCACTTAAAGATAAGTTCAAAGATGTTCACAACAGCACTGCTTATCATACTCACTGGAGTTAACCCAGATGTCCATCCACCAAAATAGAGTGGATAGGTTAATTGAGGCATAGTCACACAGTGGAATTCTGTAGGGCCTCGACAACATTGAGTGTCATGACCAATGCTGAATGAGAGAAGCCAGACATAAAGCAGCATACTGTATTCTCTTGATAGGAAGTTTAAGAACAGGCAAAGCTCATCTAGGGGGCTCAAGGTCATGGTAGTGGTTAGCTGTGGGAAGAATCGTAACTAAAGGGAGTATGAAGAGGACACCAGAGGTTTAGTGCTGTCCTGCTTCAGAGTCAGGGTTCTGGTTATATAGATGTATTCACTTGATGAAAATTTCTTGATTTTTTACTTAGGTGGTTTATGCATTCTCTATGTAATTCTTTGCTAAAAAGTTTAATAAGAAGAAAAATTTAAGAAAGCAATCCATTAGCAAAAGCAGTCCAGAAGTAAATTCTGGGTAATCCCAACATGGAAGGCAAGTGAGGAAATGGGAGGCAGTAAAAAGCAGAGAGAGATGGGAATGTCATCCGCCCTTTCTCTTGTGGAGAAATGTAGATAAAGTTTAAGTAATTGATAGGGAAAAATAAAAATAGTTACAGGTCCTAATAAGTTAATGGAGTAACTGCCAGAAATCTAAAATAGAATGTATATCTTTGAAATACACTGTGTCGATTAGGAAAGGTTTGCTGGCAGTTAAGAAAGACTAGACGATCAGTTTGTGAAGAAAGATGCTGAGGTCTTTCCAAAAAGAACTTCTGAGATGGGTAGTCCAGTGCTGGTATCATTAGTAACCCAGCCGCTCTATTGTGTTGCCCTACCGTGTGCAGCTTCTACTTCAAAGGTAGCCCCCTGTGGGTCCAGGATCCTGGAGCTGCAGTGGTTACACCTGCATTCAAGTAGCAAGGAGGAAGAAGCAGGAGGGACATAACCCTTCCTTTTAAGGAAATTTCCCAGAAGTCACACATCCTTTTGCATCTTTTTGGTCAATAATAAGACCATAGCTGGCTTCAAGGGAGGCTGGAAAATGCTGTTTAGCAAAGGTGCAAGGTGTCTAACTAAAAATTGGGGATCAAAAACTAAGGAAGAAGAGCAGAATAGCTTATTGGGAGGCAAAAGGGGAAAATAAATCCCTCTTTTTCTTGTCTACTCTACCAATTCCTATGGTCACCAAATGTGTGTGGGTTTTCTCCCCACACCATCCAGTTCTCTGACACCAGCCGGGTGTTCTGGAATTTCACTAAATTCTGACACTATCTACCTGGAGGTAGCATCAGATCCCACAGGTTAAGGGCTCAGTCCAATCAGACTGGCCCATTTTAGATCCCAGTTCTAAGTCCAGGTTGTTACCTGAGCTTGGGTCACTGGCTATAAATCACAGGTTCCCATGATCCCTCCTTGGGCTCAGTAGTTTGCTAGAATAGTTTACAGAACTCAGGGAAACAGTTTATTCACTAGATGACCAGTTTGTTACAAAAGGCTATAACCTGGGAACGGTGAGATGGAAGAAGAACCAGGTGGTTATAGGGAAGGGGTGAAGAGCTGCTATGCCCTGTTCAGGCATGCCATCCTTCTAGCACCTCCACATGTTCACCAACCTGGAAGCTCTCCAAAATTCCCATACTTCAGGGATTTTTGTGGAGGTCTCAGTAAGTAGGCATGATTGATTAAATCATTTGGCCGTTGGTAACTGAATTCAGATTGCCAACCCTTATTGCCTCCTCAAGGGTGGGGGTGTGTGGCTGTAAGTTCCAACCCTCTAATCACATGGTTAGATCTCCTGGCAACTGGCCCCCATTCTTTGTGATTTTCCAAAAGTGATTAATAAAAACTGAGGTGTGGTTGAAAAGTGCTTGTTGGAAATAACATGACAACTCCTTTCACTTTTATCACCTTGAAACTATTTCAGGAACCAAGGACAAAAAAACACAAATATAACAAAAGATGCTTCCATTGCTCTTATCACTGAGGAAATTACAAGTGTTTTAGGGGCTGTGTACCAGGAATTTTGAACAAGATCAAAAATATATTTATTATTGGGGCGCCTGGGTGGCTCGGTCGGTTAAGCGTCTGACTTCGGCTCAGGTCATGATCTCGCAGTCCGTGAGTTCGAGCCCCGCGTCGGGCTCTGTGCTGACAGCTCAGAGCCTGGAGCCCGTTTCAGATTCTGTGTCTCCCTCTCTCTGACCCTCCCCCATTCATGCTCGCTCTCTGTCTCAAAAATAAATAAACGTTAAAAAAAATTTAAAAAAAATGTATATATATTTATTATAAACCACAGCACCCTAGGATACAACTAGGAAACTGTCACACCTAAGAAGGGAAATTGAGGGCAAAAAAAGGAAAAGAAAGAACTGAAAAGTTTGGTAATTAGAAAACATGAGATGAGAAGGCTGAATTAAGGCCATGTAGAATAGTAATTAAAACAACTATAAATGAGTTAAACTCACTAATCAAAACTCTCAGACCAGCCATATTAAGTAATACATCATCTGTCAAGCAGACCCAGGGTTAACCTGGAGAGAATGGGAAAATACATCAAGTGAATGTGTCATTCAGGGGAAGTCATTGATTGGTCTAATCCTTTTTTTTTTTTTTTTTTTTTTTTTTTTTTAACCTACCTATAGAGTCAGCTTGACATGTATTGTGGCAGGAAAACTTCCTAAATTGTTTCTGTTCAGCTCTTTATTAGAGAGGGCCACCTAGTAAATTTTGAACATTTTAAGATCATTTTCTCATGCTTCAAAGATTTTCTGTAGAGCTGGCCTCCTATCTCTCTCTTTCTCTCTCTAATTCCCTCTGACTTACCTTGCCTGAGGTTGCTAAGGCCTGATTAGCTCTCCACCATGACCCCTTTTCAAGGCTGCCTGCCCAGAACTAGAAGAGGCCAGTGTTCCTGAAGTGGAGATGTGGGCGCACACAGATGAGAGTTAACAGCATTGGTGTGGGGTGAGCCCAGCTAAGGTTGTTGTGAAGGCAGTGAGGATTCTGCCTAAGAATTCATTGTTACCTTAATGATAATACCAGGTGCTAGACTCTGGCTACTTGAGGTCACCCCTAAAGGGTGGGCTCATCCCCAGAGCAGCCCTCAGCTTGGAGAACAACTGAGAAGCATGCAGAGCATGGTCGAGCAAGGAGGGCGGGCATGGGTGTGCTACAGGGCCTCAGTCATGGGTTCAGAGCAGGTTCTAGTCATGATTGGTAAGGACTGGATGTGCCTAGGAGCAGGAAATACCTCAACAGAAAGGTACTGGGAGACCAGAGGCTTGGCCAGCATCTTTTAAAGGAGCAGAGGGATCCTTATTTGGAGCTGTAGTCTCTGTTTTCAGAGTGTTTGTGGCATGGGACCCAGTGGGGTCTTGCTTCACCTAATATGTACACTTGAGAGTCAGATGTTTCCCACCAGTTCCCTATTTGCCAGCCTTCAGTGTCCCAGGTTGTGCTCTAAAGCTGCCTAATGACAAGTGACAAGTGCCCAGGCAGTTCCCAGATAGTCACTCTTCAGAGGTCTTGCTTTTGTCTGTCAAGGGTGGAGTTTAAGAACAACTTTGTCGGGGCGCCTGGGTGGCTCAGTCGGTTAAGCGTCCGACTTCGGCTCAGGTCATGATCTCACGGTCCGTGGGTTCGAGCCCCGGGTCGGGCTCTGTGCTGACAGCTCAGAGCCTGGAGCCTGTTTCAGATTCTGTGTCTCCCTCTCTCTGTGACCCTCACCCATTCATGCTCTGTCTCTCTCTGTCTCAAAAATAAATGTTAAAAAAAAAAAAAAAAGAACAACTTTGTCATATGTAAATTTTCAAGCATATAAAAAGAAATCCTGGGGCGTCTGGGTGGCTCAGTCGACTGAGCTTCTGACTTCGCCTGATTTCGGCTCAGGTCATGATCTGAGTTTTGTGAGTTTGAGCGCGGTTTGTGAGTTGGAGCCCTACATCAGGCTCTGTGCTGAAAGCTCAGAGCCTGGAGCCTGCTTTGGATTTGGTGTTTCCCTCTCTCTCTGCCCCTCCCCTGCTCACGCTCTGTCTCTCCCTCTCTCTCAAAAGTAAATAAAAATTAAAAAAAAAAGAAATCTTACATCTTCATCATTAGATTTTTTTTCCAACTGAATTTATTCTGAAAATACAGCATTTTCTAGAACATTTTAAATGTCAATTTTTTTGTTTGTTTTGTTTTCTTTCATTTTAAGGAGAAATGTTCTGTTTAAGAAATTGACAGGTCTTGGTTATGGCTTCTGTGGATTTTTGCCCTTTTAAGTTCAAAGAAATAGCATAAGTTACCAGTAAATAGTTACTAAAAAGGGAAGTGTGACACTATATGCCTTTAGGTTCTGCACATCAGATTTTGAATTTCACCATCCTGTAGTACCTGTCAACAGAACTGAGATAACAGTATGCCACATTAGACCAACCGTGGGTAGTGACTTTCCTCCCTACATAGTAGGCTGGGAATACCTGCATCACATTGGACAGGCTTCAGATATGTGCTAAAGTTACCTGTCTGGTGGAAGAGAGTGTCCCTTGGCCCTGCCCGTTCTCGTTTAATGAGCTACCTGAGTTCTTGGACTTCTTGGCAGCATGAGGATGAAGCTCTGTGAAGCAAATCCTCTTCAGCATTAGAGAAGGTACATTTCTCAATGGGAAGATGAGAGGCTGGGGAGTTCTCTTTCCCTCTCCCTCACTGTGACCTCAGTGTGGAGCAGAACTCAGTTCCTGATTCCCCTTTAGGCCCCTCGATAGTTTCCTAATGTCTCTGCACTGTAGGTGTGGGTACAGGATCACTCCTTATCTCTGCTGCCATGTTTCACTTTCTTCTTGCAGAGAACCCTGGTTGAGATCAGATCTCATGAGGTTGGGCTCTTTGCTGGGGCATATTGTAATCATTTTCTGTAGTCTAAAAATAACCCCAAGCCTAGAAGGAAAAATCACATTTGTACATACTCAAAACGATTCAGAATGATTCACTTTCTTCTACAAGTTCTTATACAGATTTTAGTAGAAAATTGATAAAACTCATACCAGTTTAATATTTGGGGCATTTAGCCCCTGAATTAATTATTCTGAAAGTTGGTATAAATCTAAAATAAGATGCTGTGAAAAATATTGAAACATATTAGGCCAGCCTTTGAAACAGAGAGATTACTCACATTTGGTAAATTTGAGGAAGCAAAAGTAATTTTCCTTGAATAGCGTAGTGAAACCAAATTACCATTTTCCTGTTCATATTTGTTTATATATGTGTTTATATATATATATTTACATTGTAAATTTACATATGTAAATTTTATTTGCGTATGTATTTTTAGCCAGCTGTTCATTTTGGGTCAGGTATTCTTGGATATTTATCTCTTATTGCCATTTTTCTGTGTCTTTCACTGGTAACTCTTAAAGTTCAGGGAAGCTTATGATTTATAAATCAAACCAGGATGCCCTAAAGATCAACCTTGTGGTTTATCCTCCTGAGAGATTCAGTGGGTGACCATGCAGATGAATGAGACCAGGAAGGCCAATTAATCTCTTGACTCTCACTTAAATAAAATTTATCTTGAAGTAGTATGAAAGTAGGCCTTTTGTAGTTTATTTTAAATAACTGAATGTGGAGAACATTTATTTCTTAAGAAGAGACCTAAGGCATTCATTCGGGCTTGCTTTTGCAGAAAGTCAGTAGCATTGTCTCTGCTTCTCTCTCCCAGATCAAGCACTGCACCTAGCAGAAATTTTCCTACCTCTCCAACATCATCAGCAAGTCCCTATTCCTCAGTGTCTGCCTCTTCCATTGCAAATGGTGATAGCACTAACACCTCTGGGATGCACAGTTCCGGTGTCAGCAGGGGGTAAGAGCAGGCCCTTTCACTTCACTTCCCTCCCTCTGGGTCCTTTCCCAGGCTGTACCTGGAGAGCTCTGTTGCCACACTAAGCATAGTGGGATTGGGGTTGCCAATGGGGACGTGGTGCATGTGGTTTCTTGCTCTGGTTCCTACCCACCGTAGAGTGTGCCTCCTCATTCTCACTTACATTGCTTGTTCTTCTATGAGCTGGTGTTTTGCCCACAGCCTAAGTCACGGGTGGTTCTGGGGAGTCACTGCTTTTGTCTATGAAGGGATGGGTTGGCCATATGGCAAAAGAGCTGTGAGGGAATGGTTCTTTGCTGTGGGAGAGCCCTGCCTGTATCCCCCTCTGGATGGCTGTGATTCTTTGTGCAAGCATCTCAGGAGTGCCTGCCACACAGCAGGGATAGAGTGGAGGAGGAGGGTGAGGTGAGACAGTGTGCATGAATACTCAGGCACAGTCAGGACTTAGTGTGGCCTGGTGGGTGGTGGCAAGTGTGAGCCCTTGATCTTGGCAACCACATGTTCTTTCCTGGAGTCACATGGCAGTTAGCCTTCTAGAGGGATACACAGTTAGCATTCGCCAAAAGCCTGAGACAACTCAGATAGCATTTCTCCCCTTAAGGATGTAGCAGGTGGTAACCTGCCATTATGTCACATCAAGGGTAGGGGTGGGCGAAGGCGTGTGGCCTGAGGGCTGGCGAGGGGAGTAGAAAGAACTTGTATCATGAGGTTATTTCCAGATAAGAATTCTAGAAGCCCTGGAGGAGCCCAAAAAGGCATCCTGAGGGCATGTGTACAGCACTCGCTTTTATTGCTATTGTGGATTGTGTTTTCCAGTGGATCTGCCTTCTCTGCTTCGTATAATTGTCAGGAGTCCCCATCGTCTCACATACAGCCTGGGCTCTGCGGACTTGGAAACCTGGGGAACACTTGCTTCATGAACTCTGCTTTACAGGTAGAGGGGAACTACCATCTAAATAACACTGCTTCTTCACAGGACTGTGGCTTGGTTAAGAAAGGCATGCTAAAATGTTGGGAGGATCCTTTCCCAGGGGTCCCTGCCTACCCTTTGTTAATACTTCAAGGATCCCTGTCAGGGCACCTCCCACCTGTTAGTACAGAAGGGCCTCATCAGTGTTAATGACCCCAAAATGTCTTCCTAATCAGTTCTGGGTTTGGTTTTGCATTAAAATATTTTGACCATTAGGGAATGGTCAGAAAATATTGGAGTATTTGCCTGGTTAGTTTCTGATAGAATGAGAACTCCCAGCAGCTCATGCCATCTTTTCACCAAAGATAGCTTATATCATGCCCCTGATTGTGCTGAATCCCCATATCCTCCCTTTGATACTTCATTTGTTCATTGATCAAATATTTATTGGGACAGGGGTGCCTGGGGGGCTCAGTTGGTTAAGTGTCTGACTCTTGATCTCAGCTCAGATTTTGTTCCCAGGGTCATGAGTTCAAGCTCTGCATTGGGCTCCATGCTGGGTAAAGCCTACTTCGAGAAAAAAAAATTATTTGGGCATACTATGTGACAGTACTGTGGTGGACATGGGCTGGAGTTAGGGTCCAGTTAGAAAGTTAGGAGAGCACAGTTCCCAAGACTGCTTTCACTTCTGACACCAACTGCAAGTTTGGGAGTCCCCAAGACCACCTTCAGTTTCGATAATTTGCTAGAAGGACTCACAGACTCACTTAAAACTATTATACTCACAGTTGGGGTTTATTATAGGAAAAGTATACAAGTTAAAATTAGCCATGGAAAGGAGCAAATAGGAGTCTTGGAGGGTCCCCAGTGCAGAGCTTCTGTTGTTGTCTGTTGAGTCAGAACGTATAACTCTTCTAGCGTTGACTTGTAACATTAAGCATGGGGTGTTGCCAAATATGTAAACTCACCTGAGCTTTGGTGTCCAGAATTTTTATCAGTACTTTATTTTCATGGCTTGATTGATTGATTGATTGAGTGCCCAGGCTGACTATTGATAAGATGTGACCCAAGCCTCCCCACCCCTGCCCCACCAAGTCACATTGTTGGTCTTTCCAGAGTGGCTGGCTCTCTACCCTAAGATGACTGTATAAGTGTGGCCACCACCACCCTAAATCACAGTGTTAGATTCTATATTAGGACTAACTAAAGACCTCCAGGCAAACAAAGATACTCCTGTCAGGGATAATATTCCAAGGATCAACAGAATACTTCCCCAGAAGCCAAGGGCAAAGGCCAGACTTTCTCTTTGGACAAGGCCAGATTCTTTACTATACACAGAGACTCAGTGGTGAGCAAATCAGACATGGTTTTTGTACCCACAGGACTTACAATCTAACTTGGAAGTTTCTTGGAGTATAAAGGAAAAGATTAAAAAATACGTTAAAAAGTAGGTGACTCTTGGGTTTTGAAGTTGTTTTTCTCCACTCTGGTGAGATGGGAAGAGCTGAGTACTAAAGAAAAGAACCTTGAGATTTGGCCTTTCATGGGTAGGTTTTCTCAACTCTTTTGTATCCTCAATTTTCCTCGACTATTGGATGAAGATAACAACGAGGAGATTTATAGCTCCACATGTAAATATCAGGAAAAAGAAGAAAGGGTAAATTCTGTAATTTAAGTTTCTATCTCCTAATGCTAGGAAAAGAACGAATGAAACCCAGAGAAAGTGGGAAGAGGGAAATAATAGAAGAACAGAAATCAGTGAAATACAAAGCTGATTAAAAGTACAACTAAATGTGATTCTTTGGGGAAAAAACAAAAAAACAAAAACTTAAATTGACAGACATGCTCAGAGAAACTGATCGGGAATAAAAGAATAGACATGACTAAAGCTGGGAATGAAAAAGGACTATCACTACAGATCCTATAGCCATTAAAAAGATGAGACGATAGTGGAACAACTTTATGCCATTAAATTAGACAATTTAGCTGACAAATTTAAGATTTTATTTATTTATTTCATTTATTTTAAAACATTTATTTTCGAGAGAAGGAATGCACGTGTATGCGTGAGTGGGGAAGGGGCAGAGAGAGAAAGGGAATCTCAAGCAGTCTCCATACTGTCAGCACAGAGCCCCATGTGGGGCTTGAACTCATGAACCTAGAGATCATGACCTGAGCCAATATCTAGACTCAGACATTTAACTGACTGAGCCACCCAGATGTCCCTTAAAGATTTTTTTAAGTAGTCTCTATACCCAACATGGGACTCGAACTCACAACCCTGAGATCAAGAGTTGCGTGCTTCACCCACTAAACCAGCCAGGCGCCCTGACTAGGAATTTTGAAAAAAAGGAAAATTTTAGACGATCATATCTCATAACTATAGACACAAATAATGTAAATGAAATTTTAGCAAATCAAATTCAACAATATAGATGAAAGTGGTTGAACAAGTGGGGTTTGTAACGGCAGAACTAGGTTGGTTTGACACCTGAAAAATTAATTTCTCACATAAAGGAGAAAGCCGTATGATCATCTCAATAGATGTAGGAAAAAACCTTTGATCAAACTCAATTTTTGAGTTTGAAGAGTTATAATTAGTATGTACACATGTACAGTGATAGTGTTTTTTGTTTTTTCTACTATCTCGTTATCCTGATCTTTCCTCTGTAATGTTTCAGCTCTAGTAAAACATTTTGCCTTCAGCTTATTTATATTTTATCTTCCCATGAGACAGTGGAATGTCCTAATCAATTCTTGTTTTTTTTTTAATGTTTATTTTTGAGGGAGGGAGAGAGAGCAAGCGAGCGTGAGTGGGGGAGGGGCAGAGAGAGAGGGAGACACAGAACCCAGAGCAGGCTCCAGGCTCTGAGCTGTTAGCACAGAGCCTGATGCAGGGCTCAAACTCCTGAACCATGAGATCATGACCTGAGCTGAAATTGGATGCTTAACTGACTGAGCCACCCAGGTGCCCTTCCAAATCAATTCTAATTTAAAAAATTATCATCTTAAAATTATTATGTTAAAACTTATCATCCTTCATTGAATAGAAGATTATTCTATGTCAGGCACTTGGGTGCACAGCTTTTACCCTTGGGTAGTTATTTCAGAGAGAGTTCTTAGGCAGTGAGTGAGCTCCCAACTATATCCTTGGGAGGTTAGCTGCAAGGCAGACCACCAGCAAGAATTCTGGAAGGCTGTGCCTTACTATTGTGAGCCTTGCAGAGAATCTACTGAGAACTTCATTTTGTTGGAGTTGACCCTCATTGGCCCTTGAGAACTTGGTTTATCTTTATCTCTGTGTGTTGTCCATAAGGGGTGTGAGCTCTGATTGTGTTCTCTTTCAGTGCTTGAGCAACACCGCACCACTGACTGACTACTTTCTCAAAGATGAGTATGAGGCTGAGATCAACAGAGACAATCCTCTGGGAATGAAAGGGGAAATTGCAGAAGCCTATGCAGAGCTCATTAAACAGATGTGGTCTGGAAGGGATGCTCACGTGGCACCTCGCATGTTCAAAGTAGGTTGCTGTATATGTTTCCTTTTTTCCGTTTTGGGGAGAGTGATTTAGTTTTCAAATGAGGCATTCCAGTTGCATTTTGGGGTTAAGATGGGGTCTGGGACTAAAAGCCTCACACGTTGAGAGCCGCCTTTCCTGTTGTTGAGTCATTCAGCGCACAGGTACTTTAAGTGACCTCAGCCCGCACCTCTGGGCAGGGGATACTTCAGAAGTCATTTGTGCTGTATTCTGTGGTGCCAGCCTTTAAATAGGCAACATTCTAATAAGCCAGACCGTAACAATTCAGTTTAATTTCCAGCACTATCTGAAGGGTATTCCCAGGTTCTCTGAGCTGAGAACCTATACCCGCTGTGGTTTGAGTTGGGCCCCCTAAGTCAGGTTGATATTCGTGGAATGTGGTTGAGAGGCAGTTCTCACTTAGATCCCTCAGCAAGGGAGATCAGGTGAACTGTAGTGGGCTCTTGGATCATCTTGGGCCTTCCCTCACCTTAAATGTTTTTTCCTGTTGAGGGGAGGGCCCTTGCTTCATATTTTTAAATCTGAGAAATCCTACTTAGCCTGCACCACCAGGGTTCAAGGAGCCTTCATGAAGCACATGGTAGAAAAAGATAGGCATGTTTTTTATGCAAAGAGGGGAGCAAAGTAGCACTGTAGCTCAATGAGAAAATTTAAATCTTAGACAGTTTATTGAAATGGAAAACTAATTCTTTTTACCCCCATAGTCACATTAATCTCTGGGAAATACATGTAAATTACTATTCACATGCCATAAAGTCATAAAGAGATGGAATCGGGTGACAACACATTAGGCTCAAGCTCTTATAAATAAACAATTGACAGATCGTATTTAGGGATATTAGAAGTAGTGTAGAGTTTCCTTGATGACGGACATTTTCTCTGCACTGTCTGTTGTGGTAGCCACTAGCCATTTGAAATGTGGGTAGTGTGAACAAGAAATTGGATTTTTTAATTGTGTTTAATTTAATTATATTTTTTTTTTTTAATTTTTTTTTTCAACGTTTTTTATTTATTTTTGGGACAGAGAGAGACAGAGCATGAACGGGGGAGGGGCAGAGAGAGAGGGAGACACAGAATCGGAAACAGGCTCCAGGCTCCGAGCCATCAGCCCAGAGCCTGACGCGGGGCTCGAACTCACAGACCGCGAGATCGTGACCTGGCTGAAGTCGGACGCTTAACCGACTGCGCCACCCAGGCACCCCAATTGTGTTTAATTTTAATTTAAATAGTCACATGTGCCCAGTGGCTATGGTATTGGGCAACACAGGTAGAGAGCATTGGTTCTCCAACTACAGGATTCATCGGAACCTCTGGAAGGGCTTGTTAAAATACAGAATACTGGGGTGCCTGAGTGACTCAGTTGGTTAAGTGTTAAGCGTCTGACTCTTGGTTTTGGCTCAGCTCATGAGCTCGTGGCTTTGTCGGTTTGAGCCCCACGTTGGGCTCTGTGCTGGCAGTGTGGAGCCTGCGTGGAACTCTCTCTCTCTTTCTCTGCCCCTCCCCACCAGCCCCCTCCCCACTTGCACTGTCTCTGTCTCTCTCAAAATAAATAAATAAACTTAAGTAAATAAATAAAAATAAATAAAATATAGACCACTGGACCTATCCTGAGAGTTTCTCATTCTGTAGACCTGGGTTGGGCCCAAGAATGTGCATTTTTTTTCTTTTTCTTTTCTTTTTTTTTTTAACTTTTAAAAGTTAAAACTGATTTATTTAGTTTGTTCATTTCTTGTATTTATTAGTGGTCTTGACATCAACAAAATTGGAATTATTATTAGGTTCTACCAGAAAAAATAATAAATGCAATAGAAAAGAGTTGTATTTCTAGGAATTTGAATTTTGAACCAAGAGGACCAAGAGATAAACTTTCAGGGTTATTCATTTCCTTTGCTAGCACTGTCAAATGTTCAGGTACTTTAGTCTGTAATGAACATATTAAGGTATAATTATGTGTACTCAAAGAGCATCTTTTGCTGAGCTCATGTCCAGTGAACCAAAAATTAAATTTCAGTGTTTAGTTATTCTTTGAGATTACAATAGCTCCAGGTTACCAAAAGGTAGTTTAGAAGTTCACTGGAAACACTTAAGTTGTTTGCTAGAATAAATTACTATTGGCAGATTTTTGATGGAAGGAGTCCTGAATCTGATGTCCTCAGTTTTTTATTATTTTTGTTTTTGTTTTTTTTTTTAATTTTATTTTTTTTAATTTACATCCAAATTAGTTAGCATATAGTGCAGCAGTGATTTCAGGAGTAGATTCCTTAATGCCCCTTACCTATTTAGCCCATCCCCCCTCCCACAACCCCTCCAGTAACCCTCTGTTTGTTCTCCATATTTATGAGTCTCTTCTGTTTTGTCCCCTCCCTGTTTTTATATTATTTTCGTTTCCTTTCCCTTATGTTCATCTGTTTTTGTCTCTTAAAGTCTTCATATGAGTGAAGTCGTATGATTTTTGTCTTTCTCTAATTTCACTTAGCATAATGCCCTCCAGTTCCATCCACGTAGTTGCAAATGGCAAGGTTTCATTCTTTTTGATTGCCGAGTAATACTCCATTGTATGTATGTGTGTATATAGATATATGTGTGTGTATATATATATATATATATATATATGTATGTATATACATATATCTATATACCACATCTTCTTTACCCATTCATCCATCGATGGACATTTGGACTCTTTCCATACTTTGGCTATTGTTGATCGTGCTGCTATGAACATTGGGATGTATGTGTCCCTTCGAAACAGCACCCCTGTATCCCTTGGATAAATACCTAGTAGTGCGATTGCTGGGTTGTAAGGTAGTTCTATTTTTAATTTTTTGAGGAACCTCCATACTGTTTTCCAGAGTGGCTGTACCAGCTTTCATTCCCAAGGAATGTGCATTTCTGACAAGCTCCCAGGTGATGCTGGTGGTGCTAGTTGGGGACCACACTCTTGAAGATCATGGGTGTAAAGCGATACAAGGCAGACAGTTTATTTAAGGATAGGAGGGCTGTTAGGTACAGGAGGCTTCCTCTGACTGATACAGATATTTATAAAGTTCTCATGGAGACTCTGAACCAAAGAAGCAAGTAAGAGGGGGATTCGTGTCAGTATTTAGGAGATGTGGCTGCTCAGGATGCCACTCTTCACTTTTCTTTTAGGATAGTGCCCAGGTGTCAAGTCTGCTGTTCTCCTGGCTTTTGATCTGAGCCCTCTCTCTCTGGTGAGAACTACTGGCCTCCTTTAGGCTCCTGATGAATTAATTGGGCCACTCAACCAGATGGTATTCTCCCTTACTGTCCCAGGTGACCCTGCAAAGTTTTTGTTTTTTTTTTTTCAAGTTTATTTATTTTGAGAACAAAGAGGGTGGGGCACACATGCAAGTCAGGGAGGGGCAAAGAGAGAGGGAGAGAGAAGCCCAAGGTGTCTCTGCACATCAGCATGGAGCTGGATGTGGGGCTTAGCCTCATGAACCAGGAGATCGGTGACCCAAGCCGAAGTTGGATGCTCAGCCACCGGAGCCATCCAGGTGCCCCTGCAGAGTTATTTTTGATGGCAATTTCCCATCTGACTTCACCGGTTTAAATCTTATACTTTCTGATGTGATTGCTTTTGTTGTAGACCCAAGTGGGACGTTTCGCCCCTCAGTTTTCTGGCTACCAGCAACAAGACTCTCAGGAGTTGTTAGCCTTTCTTCTAGATGGATTGCATGAAGATCTGAACCGTGTAAAGAAGAAGCCCTACCTGGAGCTGAAGGATGCCAATGGGCGGCCAGATGCGGTAGGATATTGAAGATTGAGGATTTTGAGCAGTAGTATTTCATAGAAGTTGCCTCCTTCTGAAAGTTGCAGGAAAATTCTTTTGGTCTTTGAGTATTGGCACCAGGACCCTGGTTGCCTCTTGCTGTTGATGACATGGACACATGTTGTGGTAGAGTAATGTGCTCCAGGTCAGGAAGAGACTACCCCTAGTTACTCCTAATTCTCTGGCTTGGGCTTCTTTAATTGAGAGTCAGTTTGTTAGTATAATTTCATTGCTGAACCAGAGACTAGGGCATTCTGTAAAGTGTCTGTAGTATGGGCCGTCATTAAAATACATACATGATCATTAAAATAGTTTGTTACTAACATTATTAGGGCACTGACTTTTTGCCTCGATTTTCTGATCTACGAAAAGGGAATTTAGTATTTAAGTTACCTTATCACATTGGGATTCATTATACGAAAACTTTAAAGTAGCATTTATATCTTGAAGGAAAAACCATGAGTTAGCTGAACTGTAGTATGAATTAAAACCTCACTGAAGGAACTTTGGCTCATTGAAAACCTTATAGGAGGCAGTCCTTGCTCTGGTCAGGCCCATTTACCCACGGTGTTCTCAGGGCTGTCTATCTCCTATCAGAGGATACACAGATACTGGTGTGTCCATCGATCCTAAGTGAAGACTGTTAAATGTGGGATTGGGCATAAAGCTGGCATGTGGCTGTATGGTACACCAAGAGCAGTCCACACCCTGGCTGGCCTGGACCAAGTTCTTTGCTATAGAGACTGCCTCATGGTCCATCTCAGATTCTGCTGTGGATCATTCTGGATGATGGGATAAATGACTCAAGTGTGTTGAGAATGTCTTCTTTATCTTTCTCCTTCTAGGTGGTGGCAAAGGAAGCCTGGGAGAATCACAGGTTGAGGAATGACTCTGTGATTGTGGACACATTCCATGGCCTCTTCAAATCTACTTTGGTTTGCCCAGAATGTGCTAAGGTTTCTGTGACCTTTGACCCGTTTTGCTATCTAACTCTCCCACTGCCCCTGAAGAAAGATAGAGTTATGGAGGTCTTCCTGGTTCCTGCTGACCCTTGCTGCAGACCTACTCAGGTAAGAGAATCTGCACCCTCACAGCGCCCCTCACCGTGGGACCCAGAGCGGGGCTTCTCCCACCGACTGCTTCTGAATCCCTGTGGCACTTGCCTGAGTGTGTCCCCCCAGCCTCCATCAGACCTCTGTAATCCTGTATCATTCAGAGAAGATTGTGAAGGTGCTCTGGGCTTCTCTGTCACTTTTCCCCCATGCTTCATTCATGCAGCTAAGGTAGTACGAATGATCTGCTAAGTGGTCCTTGTATCAGAACGCTGGGAAGCAGCAGCAGGGTCTTCTGGGCCAGTCAGCCAAGAGAGCCTGGCTAGAACAGAAGGCTGTGTGAATGGAGTGACGAGCGGGTCTTAGCGTCCCACCCCGCTGATGGCTCACTGAGTGACTATACTGCTTAGTCTTCTGTCTCTGGTTTCTTCACCTCTTAGAGATGACATGACATGGCAGTCTGTATAGATTTTAACAATTCCTTAAAGGAAGCAAACTTTAGGAATGAAACAAAGTAGTATTTAGGAGGGAAAGAGATGGGTGGGCCCTGGGCTGCCTCCTGAGTAGAGAGGCAAGTGCTGAGGCAGAAGACTTGCCTGTTGGCTCTTCTGATGACTCATGTGGACCCTGACCTCATGTACACTGTTTCTGGGAGGTCATCTTAGGTGACCTGCGTTGCCTGCTCCTCCCAGCTCATCTCCCACCCTTTGCTGAGTGCCTTTGTCACCCCTCCCATCTATCTTTTTGCAGTACCGCGTGGTTGTGCCGCTGATGGGGGCTGTGTCTGACCTGTGCGAGGCTCTCTCCAGGCTGTCTGGCATTGCTGCAGAAAACGTAAGGCAGGGTGGTCGGTGGCACTCACTACTTCATAGTCCTTTGGAGTGTATTTTCAAACTTGTAGCCATTTTTAGGGGGTAGTTTTTATTGGCCAGCACAAATGTGATTATATCTGGATGCCTCTGGCCTCCTGTCCCTCGCTCACTGTGCACACTGTGGCTGAGACTCCCTTCAGCCACGGGAACACTGTCCTTGCTCCAGTGAGGTCACACTAGCCACGGTCAGAGGGCCAGGAGTAGGGCTCTGCTCTCAGCTTTGCTGCCCTTGCCTACATGACCTCTTCTGTAGTATGAGAAGCTGCAGTTTCTTTCCTACACTAAACTCTGTGAGTCTGGAGTGACTTTGTGATGTTCTTGATAGAAATCTTTATTTAGAAGCAGCTGCCCATTCTGGGCTTTCTGCCGAGCCTGGCCCTGTGTGGTGGTGGGGAAAGTGAAAATCCCCTCCCCATCCTCCTGTATGCTCCAAGTACCTTCTTTGTCCCAGCCCTGGTCACTGCTCTTGCTCAGCCCCACTTCCCTCATAGCCCTGCTGGTTTTAGGCAGTTGCATAGTTGGGGTTTGGTGTGTTCAGCTATGTGCTGAGGATGGTTTGGAGACTTCTGGCCCTGGCAGACACCCCAGAGACGTCTGGATGACCACCAGTCTCTGATCAACACTCACTCCCCACCATTCCTGCCACTTGAGGTCAAATCCCATCGTAACCCTCAAGACAAATGTTAACCAGCAGGTTTTCTGCTGGTGGCAGTCATGCTGTTCTTCTCCCTTGGGCATTGGCCCCTGAACTCTGGGGCTGGTTGAGTGATGGTCTCTCTGGAGGTAACACTCCAGCAGCACATTGTTTTCATTTGCTTCTGGGGTTTTATGTAGAGGCCCTTATCCATCCTGTAATCTTTCTGTTACTGTTGATTCTTAGATGGTGGTCACAGATGTATATAATCACCGGTTCCACAAAATTTTCCAAATGGATGAAGGTTTAAACCACATCATGCCTCGGGATGACATTTTTGTGTGAGTACTCAGTGGTTTCTGCTGCAGGCTCAAAGGAAACATTCTAGAGGCTTTGCCTTGTAGGTGTCTCCAAAGCAGAAGATCTGGTAGTCCGTGCTCATGTGGATTTGCCCTGACTCCTTGTGCCAGGGGATGGGGGTTCAGGGAATTCTGACAGCCATCAATGCTAAGCACTTCATGGCACTTCAGAGCTAGATATTCCAGATAACTCTCTTTAGCATGGACATAGTCTCTTGTCACCAGTTGCTACCTATTAAGAGGGCCTATTTAGTAGTCCTATAGATGGTCCTGATGTCAGAAATGCCTTTCTCAAGAAGAGTCACAGCTGTACAAGGGGCCACAGGAAGATGAGGGAAGGAATGTGATGTAGGCCGTGCTTCCTTGGGCAGGCGATCTCAGAGTGACAGGAGGGTTGACAGAAACAACGTTTTTCTGCTCTGACATTCTGTAAGCTCTGAGACTATTTTCTCATCCATGTGGGGACAGTACAATGCCAGCTCCAGTGATCTCTTTAGCCTCTCCCAGGTCCTCTTACTTGAAGGCTGCTCCCTGTAATTTTGTGTGTGTCCCTCTCCCGGGTGGGGTGGAGTAGAATATGAGCTTGTCTGCACTCCCTGACAGTCACTTACTTGCTCAGGGAAGCTTGAATGTGGACCACACCCGTGCTGTTTCTTCCCCATTCCCTCTTGCTTGGAAACTTGCCTCTGCTGAGAAAGGTTTTCAGCATTTGTTTTGGTTTTTGTTTTGGTTGAGGATTGCAGTACACGAAGGAATCATTTCCTTCCCTTTAAGTTTTTGGGCCTGTGACTTCCAGATCACTCTAAAAGAAGTAGTTCTTGACCACACCCAAGATCCTAGTTCTGTTCACTTGCACAGGCTGCCTCCCCACTCAGCCATCTTTGCTTACTTGACAAAGTCAGCTCAGTGTCAGGCTAAGGCTGTCCATTTCTGACCCCAAGTCCTTAACAGCAAACATCTCCCCTCAATTCTGGAAACTAGTGTTTGTACACACCCAAGCTCAGAGGAACTGGGGTGTTGCCCTGTGGGAAGCTTAGCAAACCACCACCAACAAAGGAATTTGCAGAGGGCTTGAGTGCCAACCATCAGGAAGCAGATTGTTTTAAAGATTAATTGGTAATTATGAAAACACGCTGGTGGCACTAATATTACTTGAGTGTGTGGCGCACTCTGCCGCTGAGTCCTTGAATTCTCACCGCCACACTAGAAGGTAGACTTGTTCACTGAGTAAGCAGACTCAGAAGGGAGCACTTGGCCCCCTTATAGTGGCCAGAAGGTGACAGTGACAGACCTGGGCCAGCTTCACTCCAAGACCTCATTCTTGACACTAATGCTGGACCACAGGGCCCTTACCTAGAGCACACCTTAGACATTTTTGTGAGTTTTTCTTAGAACTCCTCTTGCACATATGTCATTTAGGACTATTTGCCAGGCATCTGGGGAGGGGTGTGTGTGTGTGTGTGTGTGTGTGTGTGTGTGTGTGTGTGTGTGTGTGTGTGTGTTTATAGTTTTCAAAAATTGAATCAGTAAGTTTGTGTCTCCCCCTATAGGAAGAGGGAAAGACTACAGTCGGTTGCCAGCAATTTTGGTAACATCTGTTCCAGGATAAAACATCTATAAATCTCCTCAATCCCATGTATTCACTAAGTAAGACACATTTTTCAAAATCATTGATTTATATTTAGCATTTTCTTTGGTTATCTCTAATTTTTATAAAATTAAATATGGTTCTTTTACTTCAATGTTTTTGAACAAAGATAGCAAACAATTAGTTTTATAAATTTGCTTCCTCATTTGAAAGAAAGCATCTTTGCATAATATTCTAGGTATACATTCTTGTACAATATTTGATTTTATAACACTTCAAAAGTTGAGCTCCTTGGTGACAGAAGATGAACTTGGTGGCCAGGCCTCCCCCTTCCTGCGCCTTTATGTCTGCAGTGATGGTCCCGATGACAGCTGTCATCTGTGTTGAGTCCCATTAAAGGACCACAGAATTGAGGCCACGGTTGGGGGAAGGAGAATCACATTATCCCCGACTCCCGGGTTGCATAGGTTCACATTTTGCTGATAGTGATCCTTGGGATTCCTGACCCAGCTTCCAGAATCTTCTTGGAAATGGCTTATCCACCTTTTATGCTAAAGTATGATTTGTCCCAGTAACCACAGTCCTGGCCACCATGTAGCTGCAGCTCAGATCTCCGTTGCTCATGATGGCCTGCTGCTGAAGGTGCCCTCTTGTGTGATTGACACAGGTACGAGGTCTGCAGCACCTCCGCTGATGGCTCTGAGTGTGTCACACTTCCAGTCTACTTCAGGGAAAGGAAGTCCAGGCCGTCAAGCACTTCTTCCGGGGCAGTGCTGTATGGACAGCCACTGCTGGTTTCTGTTCCCAAGCACAAGCTAACCCTTGAGTCTTTGTACCAGGCTGTTTGTGAGCGTATCAGGTTGGTGACAGAAATGCATTTTGCTTGTTATCTAAAATCAAGACGGGCCTGGTCATAGTGGTGACTCCCCATGCAGTGTCCCTGTGCTGGTCCCACGTGCTTAATCCTGTGAAAATGCAGTTGGGCCTGCCCCCAGAGGGCCAGGACAGGTGCTGTTGGGATGGGGCACCTGGCACATCTTTTTTTTTTTTTAAGGGGTCTTACATTGTTTTGTTTTTTGTTTTTTGTTTTTTGTTTTTTTACAGCTTGTTTATTTTTGAGAGAGAGTGCATGCGTGCATACACACAAGTGGGGGAGGGGCGGAGAGAGAGAGACAGAATTGGAAGCAGGCTCCAGGCTCTGAGCTATTAGCACAGAGCCCAACGTGGGCTTGAACTCATGAACCTTGAGATCATGACCTGAGCTGAAGTCGGGCACTCAACCCACTGAGCCACCCAGGTGCTCCCCATCTGGCACATCTTAAGCATCATGATACTGTCACTTAAGCCTTCTCTGGGGTTCCTAGAATCATGTCTGTCACATCTGTCAGTCACCGGGTACAGGCAGTCTAGTGTTTTGAGGGCAGTTTGTGTCAGAATACAATTTCTGAAGTAGCTTCACGATCATTCTGAAGCCGGTAATTAATGTTCCTGGGAAATATTTTTCTAATGGTGATGCCATGTGACATTCATAGAAGACTTGAAACAAGCATTCATGGAAGACTCGGAGTCTTTGGCGACTTGGTATTTAGACATCTTATCTTTTGGGTTCCCCTCAATATCTAAAGTGTTGACAATCACATGCTTTTAAAGCCCCTTTATTTACCTGAATTGCTTTGTGAATAGCTGGGAGTATGTCAGTTGTGAACTACTTCTAGCTGAATAGTGGAGAAAAACAGGTAAATGTTATAGCTAACACATCATTCTTTTTCTTCCTTTTTTTCAAGCCGCTATATAAAACAGCCTTTGCCTGATGAGTCTGGCAGCTCGCCCTTGGAGCCGGGGGCCTGCAATGGCTCCAGGGGCAGCTGTGAAGGTGAGCGCTCGCCACGCTGTGGGGCTGTGACTGACCAAATCCCTCCTGACCTCCCTCTTCTTCCAAAGGTGTTGTACACACGGGAGAGGGAGGCTCTAAGGCTGGGTGGGGGCTCTGGCTAGAGAGCAGATCTGGGAGCCCCGATGCACCACTCCGTGCTGCCAGTGCATGTTATCCAACTTCAGCGCCTCATGGAATCTTCTTAGACATGTAGGCTGTGTTTCACCTCAGGCAGAGTGAGACTGACAGGACTCGGTGACTTGCCCAGGATCATGAGGTGTGTTGGGATTGCAGTGGGTGCTTATCCGGCACTTGACTGCCTCCATGACTTGGCTTCTGTCTGCAGAGCTATTAGGTTGGCTCTTGCCCACCACTCTGATGTGGCACTGCCTCTGGGGAGGACAGGAGTCCTGGCCAGCCAATCAGAGGGCAGAGAGTTTCTCTTGAGTGTTTCTTTCTGCCCAGGAAGCTACAGGTTAATAGCTGACTCTAGAGAGCTCCGTCTGTGGCAGCAAAGAGAGCCACAGTCTACAAAGCAGTAGGATAAGGCTCATTGCAGGAAACCCAGAGCCCTCGCCATTCTCTCACGTCCAAGTGCTCACAAGCTTATCCCTGACTGAGGAGCTGTGTCTGACCTGCATTGTGGTTGTTACCCTTTTGGGGGCCTAGGCGACTTAGTGGGTTTATCACTATACAACCGCAAATGTTCTCCAAATTAGTGCCATAAATTTTCTATTGCAAATCCGAATGCCAAGATTTCTCCAAGATGTGCACAGTCTTCAAAAGTGAGACTTGACATTAAAAATAATGCTCACAAGGCTCTGTCCTCACCAGATACTGCACATTGTGAGTATTTTAGGTTTACTGTTTATTCTAGTCATACTCCTTTTTTTTTTTGCCATTTTTTTTTTATTAACTTAATTTTTAAATTTACATCCAAATTAGTTAGCATACAGTGCAACAATGATTTCAGGAGTAGATTCCTTAATTCCCCTTTCTCATTTAGCTCATCCCCCCTCCCACAACCCCTCCAGTAACCCTCTGTTTGTTCTCCATATTTAAGAGAATATGACCCCCTCCCTGTTTTTATTTTTGTTTCCCTTCCCTTGTGTTCATCTGTTTTGTCTCTTAAAGTCCTCATATGAGTGAAGTCATATGATTTTTGTCTTTCTGTGACTAATTTCACTTAGCATAATACCCTCCAGTTCCATCCACGTAATTGCAAATGGCAAGATTTCATTCTTTTTGATTGCCGAGTAATACTCCATTGTATATACATACCACATCTTCTTTATCCATTCATCCATTGATGGACATTTGGACTCTTTCCATACTTTGGCTGTTGTTGATAGTGCTGCTATAAACATTGGGGTGCATGTGTCCCTTCGAAACAGCACATCTGTATCCCTTGGATGAATGCCTAGTAGTGCAATTGCTGGGTCGTAGGGTAGTTCTAGTTTTAATTTTTTGAGGAACCTCCATACTGTTTTCCAGAGTGGCTGCACCAGTTTGCATTCCCACCAGCAGTGCCAAAGAGATCCTCTTTCTCCACATCCTCGCCAACATCTGTTGTTGCCTGAGTTGTTAATGTCAGCCATTCTGACAGGTGTGAGGTGGTATCTCATTGTGGTTTTGATTTGTATTTCCCTGATAATGAGTGATGTTGAGTATTATATTCTGATTCTTGCCCAGAATATCATGTTCTTCCACTAGGGATGAACAAGAGGGTGTTTTGTGTCCAGGTCCCACAAGCAGAGAGGTCAGGGTGGTCATGACGGTCTCGAGCAGACCTTGGGAGACCCATAGGTTTTTGGTGCTCTGGCAGTTAAAGCACTGTGATTTCTAGCTCAAAGTGTGGGGGGACAAGTCACCTTCTTCCTCTGAACCTTGGTTCACCCATCTGCAGAATGGGATGATGACGTCTGCTTCACAGATTTGAGGTTACAGGTTTTTTGGTGGGTTTTTTTTTTTGTTTGTTTTTTATTTTTTTTGAAGAGTGGGGATAGGCAGAGGGAGAGAGAGAATTTCAAGCAGGCTCCATGCCCAGCATAGAGCCTGATGTGGGGCTTCATTTCACAACTGTGAGATCATGACCTGAGCCAAATCAGGAGTTGGACACTTAACCAGCTGAGCCATCCAGGTGCCCCAAGGTTACAATTTATTAGATAATGTGGGTTAAAGTACCTGGCACATAATAGATGCACGATTAATAATAACACCATGTCAGTATTTGCTGTTGTTATATTTAGCCTAGCTTTTTAGATATTGCATTTGTCAGTCTCCTGTTCAGGGAGAATTACTGCCTTCTTTTGAATCCTTTAACTGAGTCTTGGCAAATAGACTTCAAACCCTATTTAATGTTGTGAAATACTTCTAATGTTTTTACTGCCATGGCTTCTTGTCAGGCCTATGGTGGCTGTCTCCTGATTCTCCTGATCTTGGGTAGTTGCTTTCAGTGGACTCTGTTTTCTATTCTCATCCTGTTATATACACTTCACTGTATTTAATTCTGACTGCATTAGCAGAAGTTTCCTGAGATTTTCCAAGGAGCTGATAGCCAGTAGTACAACCAGGGACGGAGTTCTTATAGTTTTAGGGCTCTGTTTGTTTACTGAGTGGGGTGGACGCAGGCTTTTCTGTGTCCCTGTCAGACAGGTAGCAGGTAGGGCAGGGTCTCACCTGCTGGTCTGGGAGCGGGGCAGGTTCACCTAGGTGTAAAAGGGGCAGTGCCAGTGCCTCAGGAGCCAAGTGGGCCGATTGGAAAAGGAAAGTCCATGAGGGCTGGGCTTGTGGTCTTGTGCCAGCTGGCTGTTTCGGAAGAGTGCCAGTAGGGGTGTGTGGCCCGCCCTCATCCATGGCTATGTTGTTCTTGTGGCCTGAGAGGAAACTGCTGCGTTGTCCTGGGCCTGACTTGTCTTTCCTTATGAACACTCCCATGGCAGACTGTCTAAGAAAAAGAGGATTTTTATGTACAACATCCTGTTTTCCTCGGAGTAGTCCATGTCGTCCATGTCTACTATTTCCCCAGTATGTAAACTTCATATTTTATGTTATGTTATTTTCTTATTTTTTTTTTTAATTTTTATTTATTTTTGACAGAGAGAGAGACAGAGCATGAGTGGGGGAGGTGCAGAGAGAGAGGGAGACACAGAATCCGAAGCAGGCTCCAGGCTCTGAGCTGTCAGCACAGAACCTGACGCGGGGCTCGAACTCACGAACTGTGAGATCATGACCTGAGCCGAAGTCGGATGCTCAGCCGACTGAGCCACCCAGGCGCCCCATTATTTTCTTATTTTTAATGTTTATTTATTTTTGAGAGAGAGCGAGACAGAGCGTGAGTGGGGGAGGGACAGAATGAGAGGGAGACACAGAATCTGAAACAGGCTCCAGGCTCTGAGCTGTCAGCACAGAGCCCGACATGGGCTCGAACTCACGGACCGCGAGATCGTGACCTGAGCCGAAGTCGGACGCCCAACCGACCGAGCCACCCAGGCGCCCCTACAATGAATATGTTTATGGATCTTTTTATTGCAGCCCCATATACCAGTTCTCTGGAAATGCCTGGGAAATTTACTCATCAGCGTATGTCTGTAGAATGCCTATTAAAACTCTTGAGTGGCGCCTGGCTGGCTCAGTAAAGAGCATGCAACTCTTGATCTTGGAGTCTGAGTTCAAGCCCCACATTAGGTGTAAAGATCTAAAAAAAAAAAAACTTAAAAAAAATTATTGAAGCTCAGCAATCTCCGATGAATAAAGAGAAAAAAAAAAAAAAGTGGGCAGGATCCTGTCTGCTGTGTTCACTGGGACCCACCAGCATGGCACCTGTACCTGAGAGACATTCATTCACTGACTACTTGTTGAAGGGACAGTCAGCCTGTTTCTTGTAGAGGAACTGAAGACTTTTGCTTAATATTTGTGATCATAATATTTTTTAATTGACTTTTATTTTGAGAGTGTGTGTGTGTATGTGTGTGTGTGTGTGTGTGTGTGTGTGTGTGTGTGTGTGAGTGGGGGAGAGGTAGAGAAAGAGGGGGACAGAGGATCCAAAGCGGGCTCTTTGCTGACAGCAGACAGCCTGATGTGGGGCTCAAACTCACAAACTAAAATCATGACCTGAGCCAAAGTTGGGTGCTTAACCAACTAAGCCACCCAGGTGCCCCTTAATTGTCTTTTAAATTGTGTTTCTCAACCAAACTGTCTTCTTGGCTTCTCATTTTTTCCCTTTTCTCTCTGTGGGTCAAGTGATGAAGTTGAAAGAGTCAGAGGATGTGGGGCGAAGCCCAGTAAAGTACTCAAGTGTTGAGGGGCCCAAATTTAGGACAGGTGGGCTTGCTGACCACATTGTGTACCTTCGGGAGCGTCACTGAGTCTTCCTAGGCCTGTGCTTCCTCATCACAGATTAGCAGTGCCCACTTTGCCTGTCTTAACCAGCTTGTGAGGGTCACACAGGAATTTTGCTACCTTGTGAAGGGCTAGGTGTAGTTTCACACAAACAGGACAAAATCTGGAAGGAAGCACTGTAGTTAAACATGAAGTAAAATTTTCAACATCAAAATGGTGGCAATTTATATACACATTGGTTTTCATTGTATGCCAGGAGAAGATGAAGAAGAAATGGAGCATCAGGACGAAGGCAGAGAGCAACTTTCAGACACAGAAGGCAGTGGGGAGGACGAGCTGGGAAATGACTGCGGGGAGACCACCCAAAAGAAGGTCAAAGGCCAGTCCTGCCCGAAAAGGCTTTTTACCTTCAGCCTCGTGAACTCCTACGGAACAGCTGATATAAATTCCCTTGCAACTGATGGAAAACTACTTAAACTCAATTGTAAGCACTTTCTTTGACTTTTCAAACTGGGCATTTGGGGGCTTAGGATCCATTTGAAAATCCCGTTTGCGCTCAGCACTCACTGCACTGGGCTTTTGCCATCTTCCTGTAGCTCCAGGAACAGATGTTTGTGTGGTCCTTGGCTTAAAGTTCCCTAGTTTCAGAGACCTCACCCCTCCTGCCCTGGCCATCTTGTCAGGCTTTTCTCTTTGGCCCTTGATGACTTTGGATGGAAGTGAGCTCTCCCTTCACTGCCACCACCCTCAGGACCTTCGCTCTGGGTTGCTAACACTTCTCGTACCTCTGGCAGCATTTCGCCAGAGCCGTGTCACTTAACGAGGCTGGCTAAATGCTGATTTCTTTTGTTCCATAAGACTACTCATGAAATGTGACCCATGGTCATGGGTTGTGTAGGCTGTTTGTTAGCTGGAGCCTGTAATGGGGGCTGATGTGCAGACAGAAGAGGCACCTACACGGGATGTACGGAGAGCACAAGAGGACGGTGAAGACCCCTGCCTAGAAGCATCTCCGTGTCTCCTTCATTGGCAAAGAAATGAGCACACTGTCCTTTCGCTCTCTTTCTTTTTTGTTACATTTCTTTAAAAAATTGGTTTCAAGAACAGCTTTACCAATGTGTTTCTGGGTCTCTGTGTCTATCTCTCTCTCTGTGTCCCTGCAGCTCCTTCCTCTCTGTGTGGCCGCCTCCTCTTGTACAAGGCCTTGCATATTCTAGCCAGCTTCTTGAATTCTAGTCTTTGACTCTCCCCTTCAATCTTTCCGTCTCCTTCCCCGTCTCTCGCAAGCTGTGGCCTGGAAAGTGCGGGCAGTGAGCTGGGCAGTGTAGGGATCATCTTTTTCCTTTTTTAAAAATTTTTTTTCTAATGTTTATTTATTTTTGAGAAAGAGAGAGAGAGAGCAACCAGGGGAGGGACAGAGACAGGGAGACACAGAATCCGAAGCAGGCTCCAGGCTCTGAGCTGTCAGCAAAGGGCCCAACGTGGGGCTCAAACTCGCGAACCGTGAAATCATGACCTGAGCCGAAGTCGGACGCTTAACCAACTGAGCCAGCCAGGGGCCCCTAGGCATCACCTTTTTTGTTTTTCTCCCCTTGGGGATAGCACGCCTGCTCTGCCTAATATCCCTCATTTCAAAACCACTTTATTATTTTGTCAGGTTTTCTCATGGGTTAAGGTGGGAGGGTAAATCTGGTTGCTGTAACTTCATCTTGATCTATGTTCTTTCAGTATCCTTATATATTTAGAGCCTTTGGAACTTACTGTGACATTAAGGAAATCTTTGCCAAAGGTTTTGGGGGTCCCAGGGTTCAGAGTAGGCTGGCTCAAGGCAAAGCATTGCTCTTGGCAGTGGCTGGTGATAGGTGAGCAGGTGTTGATGATGAAGCCTGAGTGTTTTCTTGTCACTCCTGTCACCTGAAGAGCCTCTCCTGTTGCTGGCTATTCAGTTATAAGTGACACGTTGGTCCTCCTCCACAGCTCGATCCACACTGGCCATTGATTGGGACAGTGAGACCCGGAGCCTTTATTATGATGAGCAAGAATCTGAGGTAGGTGACTGGGGACTCCTGGTCAGTGGTACATGCTGGCTTCTGCTCTGGCTGTGTATTCAGGTCACTCACCCCAGTTCCCCAGCAATTTGACAAATTCTACTTCGGATGGAGAATGGAAAGCACTTAAAGATTTTGTCATTATATGTTCAGAGGCTCCAGAAAGTGCATTATATTCCAGGGATGGGAGCTTGGCAGGTTGTGGCTTAATGGGGTTAGGACTCCTATTTCCCAACAGAAGTCCGCACTTTGTCCCCCATAGGCCTATGAGAAGCACGTGAGCATGTTGCAGCCTCAGAAGAAGAAGAAGACCGCGGTGGCACTGAGAGACTGTATTGAGCTCTTCACCACCATGGAGACCCTTGGGGAGCATGACCCCTGGTACGTGGCACCCCAGTCTGGGCAGGGACACCCTTGCACCCTGGACTGAGATCTGCTGGGGCCATCTGTACACAAAAACCCTTTTGGGAGGAGATGTGTCACTTCTTATCACATGGCTGTGATGTGGCTGTCCCTATATCACAGTCTTTCTGTGCAAATTGTGTTTTCCAGACTAAGAAAGCCATCTTCCTATTTAGGAAGGTGGCTTAGACACACACACACACGCCGCACTGAAGCAGCCCGTGCTGAGTGCAAGAAAAGACATTAGGGGATTGTGGCTGTGCCTCCATGCTTGGGTGCCCAGGTGGCCCTGGCTCCCTGGCCCCCCGCTAAGTGGAGATTTCTCTTTTCTCTGCAGGTACTGTCCCAACTGTAAGAAGCATCAGCAGGCCACAAAGAAGTTTGACCTGTGGTCCTTGCCGAAGATCCTGGTGGTCCACCTCAAACGTTTCTCCTACAATAGATACTGGAGAGATAAGCTCGACACCGTTGTGGAATTCCCCGTCAGGTGGGTCCTGAGTGTTCTTAGGAAAATTAAAAAGTAGGCGAGAAACCTAGGCACTGATTGGCTAAGGGTTTTGCCACCAAAGACTTTTCTGCATTAGGATGTTTGCTTGGGTCTGGGCCGTTAGACTTTGGCTCACCCCCTCTCCCCATCCTCCCGCGTTTGGGGAAAAGATTCTCCAACAGAAGCGCTTCCCAGGTTCAGGGTGATGCTGATCATTGCTGCCACCTGACTGAACTGGTCATCCCATCCGTCTTTGGTCCCAGGGAGCCTGGGCTCAGCTGGACGGCACAAATGCAGTGCCGAGTCTCGTTAACAGGGCTACAGAGTAACTGGAGCGTAGTCTGCTGAGGAGAATTGGGCTGCAGGTGGGGACGCAGAGCCGCCTGTCCTGTCCCTGGGTGGAGAGTGGGACTGGCTGTCTACTAGTGTCCTCAGGTCCCAGGATGCAGAGCATAACTGACGCAGGAAAATAAGTCAACCAAATAAGAGTTTGTCCACAAAATGCAGATTTTAGAGTGTTTCCCGGGTAGTGGGACTAGAGGTAGATAGACAATGAAGTATAGACGTGTCAGTGGGAGAACCTAGGTGGTAGCTATATGAGTATTTGTTGTAAAGTTCGTTCAACTTTTCTTTATGTTTGAAATTTTCAAAATAAAATATTGGGGGGAGAAGTTTTCTGGGACCTGTTTTGGCATTTAGCTTAAATTTTTATGGCACCAGCTAGAATTTGGATACTGACAGCCATTTCTACATAGTTGCTGCAGCCCTCCCGTCTGTGCCTAGAGCCCTTCCTCGCCTGGTCTGGGGCCAGAGTTAGCCACGCGACTTCTCTCCAGCCTGAACATCTTGGTGCTCAGAACAAGACCCTGGGTCCCCTGCCGCTGTGGCCTGTTCCCTTCCTTCCTTCTGCAGTTAGTTTTTGAGTGCTTTCCTATGTTCTAGCCTGTTGCATAAAAGGGATTGCTGGGTTACTCTGACTTCTTTCTCTGATTTTAATGTATTAAAGGCCATTTTTGTGTTTTGTGCTCAGAGCTCTGAACATGTCCGAGTTTGTGTGTGACCTGTCAGCAAGGCCTTATGTGTACGACCTCATTGCCGTGTCTAATCATTATGGAGCCATGGGGGTTGGCCACTGTAAGTACTGGCATCTGCTTCCTCCGAGATGTTGAAATGCCCTCAGCCAGTCTCTCACCAGCCTCTTCCTGTGTGCCACGCACTGCCCTAAGTACTTTATTTACACAGCACCTCACGCCTCCAGTGTCAAGGTTTCAGGTTTGGTCCAAACTGCTGCTTCTCCATTCTGTCTTTTTTTTTCTTTTTCTTTTTTTGTCTTTGTATTCTTGAATCCGATAATCCCACCTCTGGGAATCTATCCTGAGGAAAGTACTTGACATTGGGAAAAAGCTTTATGCACAAAGATATTCACCTGTTTATAACAGTGAAAAATTCGTATCAGGATTGCTGACCCACAGTTGGCACTACTGTCCACACACTTGATGGAAGAGTGTACAGCCGTTGCAAAATAAAATTAATGATCACGGGGAAATGCCTGTGACGTGTTCAGCCTGCGTCATTGCAGGAACTAGTGCCACAATTAACGTTAAAGCAAAACAAGGAAACCTTCCCTTTGCTCTACTTTATTTTCCAAAATGTCTGGAATGTGTAGGTTTACTTTTATAATGAAAAGACTTATATTTTGTTGTTTGTGGAAGGGTGTTAGTGATGTTGAAGTCAAGAGCTGGGTTTCCTCCTGTTTCTGCTGCATCTGCACCATGCCAACTGCCACTACACCCAACGTTAGGACCCTAGAGATGACACCATGGGAGATATCAGTTCCTTTTATATTCACAGCAGATTACAGAACTGCCCTAAGCCCCAGTCTTCTCCCCTGTACGGGTAAGCTTTTTCTGTTGGTCCAACAGTCTGCTTTCCTGCCCCTCCGTTTTTACTGTATAACCTCATGGCTGGGACAGCTGCTCAGTGTCCAGCCCTCATGTCTACATTCCAGGCCATCAGAAGAAGAGGAAAAGGGGCACAACCTTCCCCTTTAAGCCAGCTTCCCAGAAATCTCCCTTAACTCCTCTACGTACATCTCATTGGCTATAACTGGGCACATGGCTACATCTAGCTGTAGGAGAGGCTGGAAAATAAAAACTGCGCCTGTTTGAAAATTGGGGTTGACTGGAATGGCTATTGGTGACCTCTGATCACATCATACCTGCAACACTTCCTGCAACTTTTTTCCTCCCCAAACTAATTTTGGTATCTGTGTTCATAAATGTCAAATGAATTTACTTTAAAAAAATGAATTTACTTTTAAGTGCTATTTTAGTATATAAACATACCACTTGAGCAACTTTCTTAGCCTCTGTATCCTTCAGTGTTCTCATCCATAAGCTCAGGCTGGTGGTGTGTGAACCCACATTGGGTCCACAGTTGGAACTCCAGGATCGAGAACCGCCATTGTTGCTGTTATGCCAAGCATGGACAGTGGGAACAGGCCCTCGGCACCTTTTCCTTATGTTCTTCGCCCCCGCTTTGTGCAGGCACTCTGATAAGGAATAGCTAAACGGCTGGCCCAAAGTCACGCGGCAGTTGGAGACTAGTAACCAGTCCTCCGTTAGAGTCTGTCATTTCGTAGAGTCTGGGAATTGGTCATTGCTGCTGGGATTGATGTTGTAAACACATCCTGCTGGGGAATAGTATAAAATCAAGACAGGAAGTGTTGGCTGTGGTAAATGCTTAGATCACCATGAGGCATTGTTACCAGCCACCAACTTGGACTCAGATTGATCTTTCTCTGAAACTGTGAGTCATCTTGTCCACATCCCAGCTCTGCAAACCCAGTGTCCCTCACTGGGATTACCCCAGAGGCTCTAAGAGGCCGGAAGAGGCAGTAGTAGCCATCTCCCTGAACCAAGTGGGGGAGAGTGATTTTTGCTTAAATCTTAAAAGTATCAGCTTCTTTTATGGGTCCCTTGGCTATGGTTTAACAGCCATCCTGAAGATTAATACTGGGTTTCTCTATTTTTTTTGATTAGTTTCCCCAAATTACAGGCTTAAAAAAAAATTTTTTTTTTTTTTTTACATTTATTTTTGAGAGACAAAGCATGAGGGGGAGAGGGGCAAAGAGAGAGGGAGACACAGAATCTAAAGCAGGCTCCAGGCTGTGAGCTGTCAGCAAAGGGCCCGACATGGAACTCAAACTCGTGAACCATGAGATCATGACCTGAGCCGAAGTCAGATGCTTAACTGACTGAGCCACCCAGACACCCCTATTATTATTTTTTTTAATAAAAAATTGCTTAATGTTTTAATTTTGAGCAAGAGTACAAGTAGTGTGGGGAGGGGGCGGGGTGGAGGAGAGAGACAGACAGACAGACAGACAGACAGACAGAAGCAGGCTCCAGGCTCTGAGCTGTCCACACTCAGCCTGATGCGGGGCTTGAACCCATCATGACCTGAGCTGAAGTCAGAAGCTTAACCAACTGAGCCACCCAGATACCCTCCAAAATTACAGTTTAAAGCCTTGGTCCCTGATGACTCCGTTTTTACCCTTTCAGAGCCTTTTTGAGAAAGAATAGATTTCAAAAAAAGTAGTTGACTTTTGGTTGTTACCTATATATTTAATTTTAGGGTCTTTGTTTTGTTTTATTCATTTTTTTAAAATACAATTTATTGTCAAGTTAGCTAACATACAGAGTATACAGTGTGCTCTCGGTTTCGGGGATAGATTCCCATGATTCATCACTTACATACAACACCCAGTGCTCATCCCAACAAGTGCCCTCCTTGATGCCCATCACCCATTTTCCCTCCCTCCCCCCCCCCCCATACCCCATCAACCCTCAGTTTGTTGTTTATATTTAAGAGTCTCAGGGTTTGCCTCTCTCTGTTTGTAACTTATTTTTTCCTTCCCTTCCCCCATGGTCTTCTGTTAAGTTTCTTAAATTCCACATATGAGTGAGAACATTGTTTCATTTTTTTTAGAGTTTTATTGTTCAGTGCAATAAACTAGCCAGATTAGTTCTCTGGTGATTGCTAGAGGTATTTTCTTGTTGACTTGGCAGACACCGCATACGCGAAGAACAAACTGAACGGGAAATGGTATTATTTTGATGATAGCAATGTGTCCCTGGCCTCCGAGGATCAGATAGTGGTGAGTAGGCTCTAATACTTGGTTCCTCATGTTACCTTTATGGGTAGAGTCTCCTGGGCTGGTTGGTTATTTGGTCATTGTGATGTGACAGTGGGAGCTGGGTGTGGTGGAGAAAGAATTGACTGCCATTCCTTCTGGGACGCTTCCTAAATGAGAAGCTGGACTCTCATCTGGGTTCTATCATAGGGCACTGGCCTTTCCCCACTCTGGGCACAGTCACCTTCATAGTTGCCTCTGTGCATGGATGCATAGGGCACAATGGCAGATGCCTGAGAGTGGGTTTTGAACAGTGAGAGAAAAGCTGGGGAGAATGGGTGGTAATTCCAACCAGTGAATGAACTTTTCCCCTCTTGTGTTTTAGACAAAAGCAGCTTACGTGCTATTTTACCAACGTCGAGATGATGAATTTTATAAGACACCTTCACTCATCAGTTTTTCTGGATCCTCTGAGGGAGGGACGAGCCCAAGCAGCTCACAGCAGGGCATGGGGGACGATGAGGCTTGCAGCATGGACACCAACTGATGCTGTCTCCGTGACTCTGCCACCCCACAGCACCAGTGTAATCCCCCAGGAGAACAGCTTTGACACTCTGGAGACTTCTAGTCTAAAAACCAGATGAGGAAATTCCCTTTTATGAGCAGAAGAAAAAAAAAAAGAAAAGACCCTGTTTGCTCAGAAGGGTTATGTCAAGAGGCTGAATTATTTTTCTTTTTATGCAGGTGGTGAGAAATTTCTTGTAAGACCTGTGGAGCTGCAAAGTAGGGGGTGGGGGGTGCACAGTGGAGTAAGTCCTGTGAATTCCAAAGAATGGAGAGGAACAGTAATTGAGTATGGTGGCCGTGAAGACAGACATGCAGGAGGCTGCCCTGAGCTCCTGGATTTCTTATTCTGGTGCTGATTACTGGTCACCCCAGCAGTCTGCCCGCAGTAAACCAAGCCTCAAGTTCACTTGATATTGTCCCCTTCTCCCTTGCTGTGCACTGAGATGGGTTTGTAATTCCCTCAAAATTAGCCACTGAAGCCCGTTTCTGTGTCCCTTTGAGCCATCTTGGAATTTCCATCTTTCTTCCCCCTAATGAAATGAAAAGAATTGGTGTTGGGGTCTCCTGCCCTGCAATCTCGTGTGGAACCTAGCAGTTGTTATGTCCCTCACCGTCCTTGATGAATTGAGACCGTTGGATACGGTGTGGAGCTTTTATTAGATCTCACTTAAAAGAAGTCGGTTCACAAAACTGCTGGGTACGGTGGCCCATCCGGTTTCTCTCCATGTCAGCTGGAGAACAGGAACCTTTTCCTTCTTGCCAACTTTGGTAAGAAATGAGATCGCCCCTGCAGCGGCTTCTGGGCGGTCCTTCCCCCGCCCCCCACACACACCCCGCCCCCCAACCCCAGGCCGTCCCGCCCGCAGTCCTCATTGGGCTCACTGGGTGGGGGAGGGAGGCGGGGATCCCGCTAGCTCGCTTCCCCTGTGGGCCCCATGGGTTTAAAGAACTAAGTGGTCGTCCCAGCATTCTTGTCTGACCTTTAACCTTGGAGAGGGAGCGCCGTTCTCGTGCACGCGCGGCGACCGTTGGCGGGGGTGGCGGTGTGGCGGCGTTGCTGGGTGAGGACGTGTCTGCGGACCTTCGCCCAAGGGCCGGCTGCGGGCTGCTGGCGAGGGCCGAGGGGGCCGCGGAGATGACTGGACGGGCGGCAGGGGCGGGCGGGCCGGGAGCCGGGGGAGGCGGGTCCGGGCGTCCCCGGGGCTCCCGGCAGATTGCAGGTTCCTCCCGAGAATCAAGGGCCACACCCGCCGCACGGGAGGAAGGCCTCCCCTTCCCGCCCCCCACACCTGGAGTGTGGGTTACTGTGGCCTCTGCCCTGTGGCGTGGATCAAGCTCCAGGAGATGCGCCTTTCGGGGGTGGTTTGCAACTTCATCTGTAACGTTATACTCATGATGCTCTGTGCATTTACAATGTATTACATAATAAAGACGTGGTCGCTTTTAGGGGAAATGTCTGAAAAACTGAGAAGATGCAGAAAGGAGCTGACTGCAGCCATTGACCGAGCCTTTGAAGGTGTCAGTCATTCCCAGGAGTGCTCAGGCCAGCAGAGGCTGGAGCAGAATACCGCGCCGCCGCTCTCCTTCCCCCTCCCTGTGCACCGGCTCCTCTGCAGGAGGCACCCGCTGGCAGCCTGCTCCTCCTCCCCTGCTCCTTTTGCTCCAGTCCCTTGTGCTTCTGAGACAGAGAGCCCTGCCTTTGCTCCAAACCATGCCCCAATGAATGCAAAGCCACATGCTTTATGCGCGAAAAGAAAACCTCTGACCAGTAAGGAAAACGTATTGATGCATTCCTCCATTTTGGCACCCGAAAGACAGTTTTGGAGAGCTGCGGGAGATGGGGAGAACTGGAGAAAAGACAGCCTAAGGTGATTCCAGTTTGCCAGTGTAAAAAGTTACAGTTAGGGGGATCGCATTTCTGAAAATGTCTGAAGTCCCTAAGTCGAATTTGTAGCACTGCCTTTGCCTCCCCTCTAGGACCATCAGACTAGTCCTAGAAACTGCCTTGCAGGTCCCACGGGGATAGTGAATGTTAGAGAACCTGATTTCTAAAATGCTTTATTTTTTATGCTGCAGAAACAATGTCCATACTAGGGACAGGCTGAATGGATACTTCCAGCCTTCATCCTTGTTTTTGCTCCCTTCACCCACACCCCACCCCACCCCACCGGTTTTTTAGGCCATCACTGGGTTAAGATGTCCCCTAGACCTTTTTTTCTCCCTGGTAGTTTTAAAGTTTATTTATTTAAGTAATCTCTACACCCAACGTGGGGTTTGAACTCACCACCCTGAGACCAAGAGTCACATGCTCTTCTGACTGAGCCAGTCGGGCACCCTTCTCCCTGGTAGGTTTAAACTGCCTGGTTTTAGGCACCTTGCTTTGGAGAAAGGATGACCATATGGGATGAAACTTCAGGGTCCTGTCATCTTGGCTTCCATGGAGGCAGAGAAAGAAGAAGCCATTTAGTTGATTCAATTCTACAAATGTTATATGGGCATGCATACTCATTAATGCACTGTCTGTGATGCCTGTGAGTCATTAGGATGTTGTTATTAGTCAACTTCACTGATTTAGCAGTTTCCAGTTGTCCTGTATACACAGCACAGGAGCTGATTTAAAGTTGCCAGTGTATTTTTGTTTTTAAGATTATCTAACACTGAGTTCCCTACGATATTTTCTTGAAAGAGGCTCTAATCCTCCACCTTTTCTTCTTCTTCTTCTTCTTCTTCTTCTTCTTCTTCTTCTTCTTCTTCTTCTTCTTCTTCTTTTTTTCCTACCTGGGGGTTGCAGGAAAGATATGGAGAAAGATTTGAAGGTTGACTCAAACATGCCACTCAGCAATTCTAACCAAGAGGTCACAAAGGATCTGCTTGATATGATCGGTGAGTACAGAGGGCAGGTCTGTCCTCTCCTCAGGATAGGTCCTCCTTGCAGGCTCCTGAGTCAGCAGGTGTCTTTAAAACAAAACAAAACAAAACAAAGCAAAAAACCACTGTCTTAGTTCTCATTCATCTACATGGTAGATTTGTTTTGCCAGGGCAGGCTCTATGCATAGAGCCCTCATGGAGCCGATAGCCTGATGGGTCATTTCATAAATGTCTGGTTACAGTGAAACCCTGGACATAAGGGACAGTGGCTCCCCAGGACTTGGTGGTTGAGCTTAGATCTGGAGACAAGGACATAGGCAAAGATGGGTCAGGGTGGAGTGGGTAGATAACATAAGATTAGAAGGAAAGATCTCCAAAGCTCCCCTGTAATTCCAGTACCCAAAGAAAGCTACTGTTAACATAGTGCTATACATCCGGTCAGAGGTTTTTTTTCTACACACACATCTGTACATTGTGTGAACTGTGCATGACCTAATTTATTTATTTATTTTGGTATGTCCTATTTCTAAATGACTGACACTGCACAGTGGACCAACAGCCCCTAATTAAGGCATGCATAGCCTTGGGGGCTGCCTGAAGCTCTTGTCTCTGGAAGGGTCTCCAGGTTGTGGGGATGAAAGGGAGGCCCAGTGGGAGGATACTCACTTTAGGCCACAGAGCAAGACCCCTGCCAGCCCACTATGTGAGAGGACGGAGTCTCCTCCAGTAGTCCCAGGAGGGGAGCTGAAGTCACCTGCCTCGGCTCACCAGCTTTCACACCCTTGCCAGCCCCGGGAAGCATTTGGATTCCCCAAAAGACTCGCATTTTTTTCACGCTATGTCTGGTCATGCCTGCAGGTCAGGGAGTTCCCTGAGATCCAAGACAAGCCTGTGCATCTCTGTGTCCTCCCACTTACACCTTCCTTGGGGACTGGCAGGTAGTTGGGCTTAATAAATGTGGAGCTGGGAGGGAGGGCATCAAGACCATCTAAAAATCAGGCACCTACTGTAGCAGCCTGCCCACCTCAGGGCGGGAATGCCAGGCTTGGCACAGTCCCTGAAGAGTGAGTGCCCATTTGTGGCTTTTAACTTGTGCCTGAAATGGCTTTGGGAGCCTCTCACTGGAATTGTAATGCTGGATGTTCTTATTTTTAAGACCATGCAAGCATCCGAGCTATTGAAGAACTGGCTGGGAAGCTAGAATTTGAAAATGCGCTGAGCCGTGTGTGTGGCCGCTGCGGAGGCTCGCCCTTCAGGGAGGAGGCCTGGGCTCTGCTCTCCGATGAGAGCCCTCAGAAGGCCTCAGATGCAGAGCCTGGCAGCCTCAAGCAGGCTTTTGATGATCACAGTATCGTCGAGACTGTGCTGGACTTGGAAGAGGACTACAATTTGATGGCCTCTTTTAAATACCAAATTGAGTAAGGACGGCTTTGGTTCTTTCCAGCAGGAGGCTGTCTCTCAGGCAGTGAGCAGTGTCACTGTGGGCCACTGCGGGCTGGGTTACCACACCCTCTTTAACTTCTAGTTGTGTCCCTTTTTGATCTGAAAGCCCAATTTTTTTTTTTTCTGTTGCTTTGAAATGTTTCTTACTGTTGACTTGTTTTTCACTTTTCTTGACATCTCAAATGTGTCTTTGATTGACGTTGAATACATCCGGTACCCAAGGCGGGTATGGGTTGTGGGCCTCTGCTGTGTCTCCTGGTATTATTTTCCCATGGGCCCCTGAATAAGTAAGTACTGGGGCCACAACCAGGGTGAGCTTTGAGCATCCCCTGGGACCAGCCCTCAGGCCAGCACAGCCTACACAGACTTGTGACCCCAGGCCCTCTGCCACCCTTGCACACTTTGCACACAGGGCTGCCTGTTCTCTGCATGGGTTCCATGCTCTCCTTTTGTCTAGACCAACCTCTCATCAGTGCCCCCCAGCCCTGCCCCTGTTCAGCTTGAAAGCCTCTACAGGGACCTCATGGTTATGTTGGAGAGGCTGGTCCCCTCCCGACAGGACATTCCCATGAGGCCTCCCCACCACACTCTGCCCGTGGGCCCATGCCCCACCTTCATGCATCCCACTCCAGGCTTGGAGACCCTGGAGGCCACAGGGAATCCCTGTAGCAATGACCCTGCTAGGGCAAGATGGGCAGGGAGTGAAGGAGGAGCCAGCCCACTGCTCCCCTGAGGTCGGCATAGCAGCAAAGGCCTAACAGGGCTGGCACTAGCCACACTCCTGGAAAGAAAGGACAAGGACATCATCAGAAATTATTTTAGCAGATGTCTTAAAATCATGATGTTCTTTTGGGACACATAAGCTATTGGGCAAGATTTGATGCCCAGAAACTGAGTCTCAGGGAAGTGCCTGCCTTCTGGGCTCATATGGGGAGGATGGGGGTGAGGAGGCTGGCACAGGGGCTGTTGTAAGACCCAAAGCCCAAACAACCCAGAGAACCGGGAAGGAAGGCCCGTTGCCAAGGGCCCCCCTCTGACAGGCCATCTTTTAGGCTAGAGACCTCAGCATAGGGCAGGCTGCAGAGCTGGTGACACAGGTCTGGTGATTCCTGCGAGCTCTCAGGTGGAGACTGCATGCCCACCCCTTAGCGGAGCAAATGGCACCACTAGCCTCTGGCCACTTCATGAGATGGGCCTCCCCTGCCAAGGCAGCCAACCACCACTGCCCCTCGGGGGGCAGAGGGCAGGACAAGGTTAACCAGAGGACATTCAGTCCCTGCAGGGAATGGCACCCTCAATAAGCACTCACCGTTTGTGGAGTTAGGGACCAGTTTCTTCTCCCTTAGCAAAAAGGACGGGAGCAAATGAAAATAATGCTCACAGCATCCTCAGCTGTACTGCTCAGGTGAAGAACAGCTGTGTGCATGGAGAGAGGTCTACTTGGGATCCAAAAAAGCCAGGGCTCAACACAGTGTAGTTCAAATATGAAGTGTTGATGTGGATTGTCTCCCATAGAGAAGGTGGAGCTTAATCCACTCTGTGTCCCATCACTACCCCTTGAGGCCAGGCTAGACTCAGTGAGTCCCTTCCAAGGAACAGAGCAGGGAAAAAGAAAAACAGATTTCTGTGCAGAAGCCTGACAGCACTTAAGCACGTGATGAAGGTGACACCACCAGTGACGTCATGTGGCTGACCCTTCCACCCCCACAGGGAGCAATGAGAAGGGTGCTCCACCTCTACCGTGTTCTTACCAAAGCCCCTCATCCCCAGTCTAATCATACACTAAATGTCAGACAAACCCAGATTGGGGGACGTTCTGCAGGATGCCTGGCCAGCACTCCAGATTGTCAAGGTCATGAAGAACAAGGAAAGACTTGAAACCTGTCACAGACCAGTGAAGACACTCTGACTACAACACAGTGTGGTATCCTGGATTACATCCTGGAACAGAAAGAAGACATTAATGGAAAAACTGGGGAAGTCTAAATAAAGGCTGGAGTTCATGTATTAGTTTCTTAGCTTTGACAAATATGCCTCAGTTATGTAAGGTGTTAACATTAGGGGAAACTGGGTGAAGGGTAGATAGAAACTGTCTTTGCAACTTTCCTGTAAATCTAAAGTTATTCCAAAACTTAAAATGTATTTATTTTTTGAAAGTGCAGTTGATCCCAAGTTTGTACAAATGTGTGTATGAGCACAGCATATACAGGACATTGTTATGGAAGGCAAGGGGGTTTTGTCTTGTTTTTTCTTGTCCATATTTTCTAATTTTTCTGCAGTGGACATGTATGTCTTCTTAAGACCCCCATCTCCACCAGCCAGCTGAGGGTATCCCTCACCAGCTAACTGCCCAGAGCTGACCTTCACAGTTCCCAGCAACTGGAGCAGAAACCAGACCCACAGTGGGAGGACTTACAGGGCCTTGGCAGGAGAGTTGCCTGATCCCCGGTACCAGAAGCTCTAGGTCTCCATTCACGCTCCCCCTGGGTCTTTGTACAGGGAGTGATTTCTGGGAATGGGGGCCTCGCCCCAACCTGAGAAGATTGCAGAGAGAGGACTTTCTGCCTGTGGAGGAGACTGTGGTCTTTGAGAACAAGGCTCAGCATGGGTGGGGGAGACGCAGCTCTCCATGCCCCCAGACAGATACACCACTGTTTTAGCTAAACCTTTCTGTAAAACTTCAAATTTGCCAGAGGGGTAATTCGCCCTGAATCCTTGGATGAGGAGCTTTTCCTCACTGTAGGAACACAGCTTGTTCAGTTAAAGCAGGTGAGCCCTGAGCCTCTGGCTCTCCAGTCCCAGATTAGCAGGAGCAGCCATATGGTCATTTCCCTTGTGACATGGACTCCTGTCTCTGCATCCCTGGCTTCCTGAGTGTCCTAAGGAGACCCTCCCGCCTTTGTCATCTGCTTTACTGGGCAGATGTGTGCTTATCTGCACACAGCAGGGGTTTGGGGAATGGTCTCTAGAGACTTAGCTAGAAGGGGAAAAGGAGTCTAGAATATTTCCTTGGGTTTGCAGGGGGCTGGGACCAACAATTTCTTGAGACAATGATAGTCCTATTTGAGAAACTAAAAATGTTTTACGTCATTTGGTTCTCTCCCCCGCAGCTCATCTTGGCAAACTAAACAATCACTGAATTGTTTCCGTGGAAACACCAAACTGTGCTTTGGATTAGCAGAATCAAAATAGAAACAAGGCAACCTCAAGAATAAATAGGAGCTTTGGAACCTACTAGTTGCAAACTGCAAATTCAAGCCACAGCACAAGGCACGTGAGAAGCTGGGCCCATCCAGCCCTGTAAGAGGTTTTCAGGTCCCCTGGCTGCGTCCCACCAGTGTCCATGCCGAAGCCACTAGAAACCAGCTCTATATGCAGCTCTATTTGTAGACTTTGTAAGGCAGGAGCTGGTTCACAGAAGCTACTAGGACCTGCGGGAGGGCAGGCAGGGCAGGCTGAGGAAGAAGGGGTAGGAGAAAGGAGAGAGATGAGCCAATGGCTGAGTAAAGGTCAGCAGGGAGCAGAGAACCACAGCTGAGGCCTGAGAGCAGAGCAACAATTATTTCAAAAGGACAATTCAAGGGCTGGAAGTGTTGACCCTGCCCTCAGCCTCATCCAGACTGCCATGTTCTCCACATTACTGGGCATGGCTGTCTAGCCACATGGGTCTAGATCAGAGTCTGAAATCTTGCCAGGTTGAGTTCTGAGAGAACGTCCGGTTAGTATGCCTCTCCCTCTCTTGAGTTCCAGCCAGCTCAGTCAGGCACTGGGGCCTGCCTTCTCATTTCTGGGTCTCCAGGTCCCCCTCCCCCTGCCTCCTGCTCCCCTCACTCGGGGAATAGGGGAGCTGAGCCACCTCCTGGCCCACCTGCCCTGGTTCCTTGGACCCTCCACTTCTAATCCCAGGAGAAAACGCAAGGGGATCAGGAGACCAGGTAGAAGGCAACAAAACCTGGGGCCCTGTGTCTCTCACCTGTGTATCCAGGAATGTGCTGATAGGGCAGCAACACCATCCTCCCACTAGAGAAGTTGTGAGCTGTCAGTGATCAAAGAAATTGAGGAAGAGGATTTGCAAAAGAGGCCTAATTCAGGCCAATCTTCCTCTTATTGAATGGCTCAGCTGGGGGCTCACCTGGTACCAGGATGCTACCTCCTCTAACTAAAGCACAGGGCATTTAATATGGCAGTGGCCAGTGAATAGCGCATGCGAACCAGGGAGGCCACTGCACCTGACTGTAGATAACAATTGACAAGACTTTCATCCCAAGACTATCTGAAGCTCTGGCAATTTGCTTTCTCCCTGGAGTATGTGGGAGAATGTTAATATTTTATGTTCCGTTAAAATATTTATAGAGTGGACAAAGTTTTACTTAGGAAATCTACCTGACAATGGATCCTAGCCCTAGTGGGGAAGGACTTTCTGTGCTTGGCCAACTGGAGGATGCCTGATTTGATGAAGAGTTTTGGCCTAAGGCCTAGCATGAAAATTTTTTCTAAATTGCTCATCCGTTGTAGGAAGCAACTGTTTGGAAGGCAGAAAGCCTGTTGTTTTCTGGGCATTTCGGGTGGAGAGAGGTTGCTGGTAACTGGCCTGGGAGAGAAGAGAGCATATTGCAGGAGACCCCTCATCAGGAGACCTCTGGAGCTTCTGAGACAAAACACAAAAAAGGGAAGTTGCAAAGGAATGCTAGAGAGACCTGACTTTGGGACAGGCTGCAAAGAGCTCTTCAAATGTTAAGCAAGCAATCCCTGCCCTCACTATTTGTCAAGTGTCTACTAAGGTCAGACACTCTCCTGGATGCTGAAGATATAACTGGGATGAGGCAGATGCCGATCTTGCTTCTGGGATTTCTATTCCGCCCACCAAGGCAGGCAAATCAAGTATGCACATCAATATGCCATTTCAGATGGAACTGTAGGAGAAAATTAAAACAGGGTAAGGGAATGGGCAGTGAGTAGGGTGAGCTCCTACAGAAGAGGTCAGGAAAAGGTCTGTCTGTAGGTGACATTATTTTTTTTTTAAGTTTATTTATTTTGAGAGAGAATCCCAAGCAGGCTCTGCACTGATGTGGGGCTCAAACTCACAAACCATGAGATCATGACCTGAGCCGAAATCAAGAATTGAGCACTTGACTGACTGAGCCCCCCAGACACCTCTCTGTAGGGGACATTTAAATTGATACTTGAGGGGTGCCTGGGTGGCTCAGACGGTTAAGCGTCTCTTGATTTCAGCTCAGGTCATGATCTCATGGTTGGTGACTTTGAGCCCTGCATTGGGCTCTGTGCTGATGGCTTGGAGCCTGCTTGGGATTTCATCTCCTTCTCTTTGTCCTTCGCCTGCTGTTCTCTCTCTGAAAATTTATTTATTTATTGATACTTGAATGTCAAGACAATTAGGTGCTGTGGTTGGCTTTATTTCCATCCTCAGATGTAGCTGGAGTGATTATCAGCGGGAGGAGCCCCTAGGTGGCTGGCTATCTGGGCCCTAGGACCATAGACCTCCCACTACAGCTGCCCCTGTGTAGCCACATCTCTATCAGCATCCAAAGAGCAAAACATCGTGTGCTCTGGGGATGTGCCTGGGCTATGTCACGCTCAACAATTCTGGCAGGAACACAGTAGTTAAAAAAAAAAAAAAAAAAAAAAAAAAAAAGCCTTAGGAATAAAATAAGAAACAGAATATCCTTTCCTGATGATTACCAGAGACAGGCAGTGTAATTTTAATTAACCCAGCCTTGTTGGGAGATAAATTTACTGCTCATTCTACAAAAACACCCAGCTCACGGAACACTGAGTCACTCTGATCTTTGACTTTATAACACAAAATGAAATACTTCTGAAGAAATACAGGATTTCATAACTCACAGCAGAATCGAAAGAACAGAGGGTCCTGCTTTGGCATTTCTTTCTTTCTTTTTTTTTTTTTTTTAATATTTATTTGTTTTTTGAGAGAGAGAGAGACAGAGTGTGAGCGGGGGAGGGGCAGAGAGAGAGAGGGAGACACAGAATCCAAAGCAGGCTCCAGGCTCTGTGCTGACAGCACAGAGCCCGATGCGGGGCTTGAACTCACAAGCTGTGAGATCATGACCTGAGCCAAAGCCGCTTAACTGACTGAGCCACCCAGGCGCCCCCTGCTTTGGCATTTCAAAATTGGACAGACCCTTCAATGAGAAGGCCATAGTCATAAACATTAATGGAATTCTCTTAACAGGATCTCAACTTTTGAGTTAAAATGACCAAACTTTTCAGCTTAGAGTAATAAAAGATTTCCAGATACAAACCCCTCTGGTCTACAAGCCTCATGCTAACCGCTCAACAGCCACCTGTAGTCAGTTTGAGACGGGTTGGAAGGAGCCCATTGCATGGCTGGGCCCTTTCTTCCCATGTATAAGCAGAGAAAACTAGTATGGAAGGCAGTAGAGACTGGCAGAGGGCAGGGTGAACAGGCATGCAGCGAGGCTCACGGGGGAGAAAAGGCCAGGGCAGTCATAGGCAGAGTCCATCCAAGTCTGTACTTCCTGGGCCTTGGAAAGGGCTGCTGTCATTGCCTGAGGATCCCAGCCACAGGTCATAGGAGGCCCTTGGTCTGGAAACGGGAATAAGAGCAGCTTAGGTTGCCAAAGGTGTTGCGGGCAAATTAAACTCAAACTTTTGTGGGATACATTCCCTTGAAAATAAAGAATGAAAATAAAAATCAAGAACCACTGCTTTCTATAATGGTCCACTCAGAGGTCCCAGTGTCATTTACTGCATTGCTTTGAAAATGGGCAAATTCTGGAAGCCAGTCCATCCAGTGAGGATTTTTACTTTCAAACAATAAAGAAAAAGAAAAAGGAAACTAGTCTGAGTAGGGTGGTGTTTATTCAAAATCATTTGGGCGAAGTCTATGGAATAAAAAGATGGTATATGTCTTATCCATTTTATTTTCTTTCTAAAAAATATTCATTTTTGAGAGAGAAAGAGAGGGTGAGAGAGAACGAGTCAGGGAGGGGCAGAAAGGGGAATTGGGGAACAGAGGATCTGAAGCTGGATCTGGGCTCAGTACTGACAGCAGAGAGCCTGATGTGGGGCTCAAACTTATGAACTGTGAGATCATGACCTGAGCCAAAGTCAGAAGCTCAACCGATTGGGCCACCCAGGCACCCTATTTGATTTTCTTAAGTTGTTGGGAGATCAGTTCAATAAACATAATGAAAAAAATATGCTTTAAAAATTTTTTATTTTTTGTTATAAAACAAATATACATATATGTATAACAAAAATTCAAAACTTCTGCAAGATATGAATAGACAGCCAAAGTCTCACATAAGCCTATTGCTCTCTGGAAATAATACGGGGCCCTTAGATGCTCTCATTAGCTTGAAGGGTGGTTGCAAACAGCATAGGGAAAACAGCCAGGAAGAAAAATGGGATTGTGTGGCTTGTATACAGTGGTGCTCTGGGAATTTATTGGGTGCCTGTCACCTCTTTTCATTGGCAGCTTAACATTCTCTGTTTCTCTGTTCACAAGAAGACAGTGTGTCCTGTAATATGTCCACTGGTCAAAACATGCAAGTGCTCTGACAGTAAAACCGGATAAAAATAATTTAAAAAATCCCAAGCCCTGGATAGGTAGGTATTGGTCAGGTGTAGGAAATACCGTGAAGACCAAAAATGTTTGGGAGTCTTGCTGCCACAGCAACAGTTCTCTGAGAGCCCTTCTGCCACTCAGTATTCCACGTGGAGGCCAGTCCTCCTTTCACCAAAATCAGCACCCTCCTCCTGACGCCCTACACCCAGGCTGCTGCTCCAGCTCATCACTGTGCTTCACTCCAATAATTTCTCCACGTGCTTCACTCCAATAAATAAGGATGCAATTATCCCTTATGCTTGTCATGGGCAGCACCTGGTACCCAGAACACCAGAGCTACTCCCCCGCCCTGCAACTGTCCTACACTGACCACCCCCCCCCCCCCAGCAGGCCCTCTGAGCCTGAGGGCTCCAATCAGGCTTCAGGGACTTTCTGCTGTTAGCCAGCCCCAGTGTTCTAGGATTTGTCTTTCCAGCTGAGACCAATAAACTATCAGCTGAAGTCAGATTGTGGGCTGGTCAAAAGCCATCATCACTGCTGTCAAAACCCAGATCATAGAGCATATTCTTCCCTGGATCCTTGCACAGAGGAGACTCTGAACTTCCAAGGTTGAGGTCAATGAACCAGCTCATCTGGTGGTCCCCCAGGGAACTTTTAGAAAGCAGGCTGTTGTCTTTGGAAGAATGCCCACTGAGCTGCAAGATGTTCTCCTGTGCTGCCCTCACTGTCTTACTGGGCATGACTGTTGCTCTCAGAACAGGGATGACTGGTTTTGTGGGAGTCCTGGAGCCCCACAGATGCAGGGACTGAGCAAAGGGTTCCTGCTGCTCCAGGGGGAGGCTTTGTGGGCCAGAAACTGGAAGCTGAGGATACTTAGAATTGAAAGCACAGGTTTTGCTAGGGGTTTGTTCTTGCTTCCTGGTTAGGAGCCTGCTTCTGCGGGCTTTCCTGGGCTGCTGCTTCTTGCCTTTCCCCCCTCTTTCCATAGTTCTGCCTTTCTGTGCAGTCACCAGCCTTTGTTCACAAGGGGCACACGAAAGCACACCTTCAGCTTGACATTTTTGGCAAGTGTTCTTAATGCTGGATTCAAAGTCCAGGGGTATAAACCTTGAGGCTCCTTGGGAAACCCAGCTCCAGTCACAAGGAACTTTGTGGCCTGGGGAACCAGAGCCATGATTCTCAGGGCTGGTTTTATTAAGAGTCCAATTCTGGCAGTTGGTCTGCACTGCCTTGTCCTTTACTCGCCTGCTTCTTTTGCCGGTTCCAGCGGCCATCAGCACAGCCTCTCCTTGGAGAGCATCACTTTTTGCTCCCTCAGTATAGATAGCAAACTCCCCAGGCTGCAGGGAGCCCATACTAAGATTCCAGACAGCAGGGATGGCCTGAGTCTGCCCCATATCTGGTTCCTCAGAGGCATATCTGTCCTGCCTGGTGAAACTGAGGCTCTGGGCCAGAGGTAGTGAGGTCTGGGAAGTGCTGTCTTTCACATGCCCAGGTACCTGGGGGACTGAAATCAATCTCTTCAGCTCTGCTAGGACGCTGGCCACATTCAGCTGGCCTAGCTGCTCACACAGCTGCTGGAAGTCCTTACTCTGCTGGGCAACTAAAACTTCAAGGTGTTTCAGGTCGGACTTCATTTCTATAAATTCTGCTTGTCTCTAGGGAAAGACAGCGAGAAAGAAAAGAGTTATGGAGACTGCAACTCCGAATGCACAGTGAAATGTGCAAACCAACCAAAGGATGTGTTGGCAGAACCACAGCTTGTCTTTTGCTGGGTGCTTTACAGAGGAAGCATGGTAACACTCTGGAGTAGGGCCCCTGGGCCCCACATCATGCTGGAGAACCTTTGAGGAGGAAGTTGGCCTCTACCTTGGTCCATTACAAGAAGTCCTGTCTGGCTTCTGTTCTTGGCTGAAAAAAATTGCAACTTTAAAGGTGTCTCTCTGGGACTTAGTGACAAAGCCAAAAACATACTTGAGGTCTGAAATCATTGTTGCCCTATATGCTAATTTGGATGTAAATTTAAAAAAATAAAACAGGTTCATCAAAAAATAATTAAAAGTTTTTTTAAAAAACAACATACTTGAGGAAAGAGGTTGGGATCCACACTTACAGCTTCAAATCTCTTCCGTGTCTCGAGGATAACCTGCTCCATGTTGCCTTTGTCATGCACAGTTCCCAACAGCAGATCACTCTGGGCCTGCACAGTCTCTTGCACTAAATACAGAAAAATGACAATTACCTCACCAAGACTGTGGCATGCCTCACCCTTCCCGGACCACAGAATGGAGAGGGAGGAGCTAGAATCTGGCATGGGGCACCTGAGCCTGCTCTGCTAGTGCCCAGAACTCTACCCAGATCAGCCTTGGTGAGGAGAGAAAGCAGAGTAGGGCAGTTCCTCCACTGTCTCTTCTTCCCTCCCTCCCTGAGAACATCCTGGCCAAGGCAGACTCAATCTCAGCACCTCCTGGGGACCCTGAAACCTGCTGCCTAGATGATGGCACCAACCTCCTCCTTGGCCCACCTTCTTGGTCCCATCATCAGAGTATTCTCTCAAGAATGTAGATATGATCATGCATCCTCTGAAACCCTTGCTGAAACTTTCAATGGCACCACACTGGCCACTGGATGAAGTCCAAATCTTTAAATTGGCCATCAAGACCCAAGCTCACTTCCTCTTACCTTCTCTATCCACCTCCACATCTCTGAGCTCTGTTTCCTAAGCAATCTCCCTCTCGCCACTGGCCTTGTGCATGCCATTCCCTTGGCTTGGAATCTATCCTTGCTTCTACCCAGGTCAACTTTACCCATTCCCTTCAGCCACCACCTCAGTGCAACTCATTCCCATTCTTCCTTCTCTCAGGAGTTCCCTCCTTGAAAAATAGCATTTCCTGGCTGGCTTGGGGGCTCCTTCTCTCTGCTGCTGGCACCATGTGTGTGCTCTACCATCACTTATCACCCTCCACTTATGTATCCCCTCTTTTCACTTGGGCTGTAATAAACTTGGTGACCTGAGTGCTAACCACTCAGGACTGATACTGATTCCTCTCTCTGGCATAGAGAGATTTGAAACATACACATACACACACAGTCTTAATAACACATTGTGTTGCAATCAATTATTGTCATCCTCTTCTAAATGGCAGCTCATGTGAAGATGCTCTTAAATTTATTCAACAAATACTTGATGAGTATCTACTATATGCTATAAACTATTGTAAGTTCACATACATCTTAAATGCATAGCAAGTATAATTTACAAATAATCTGGAATAATACACCAGATATTCCTTTTATCTTCTTATATATATAAAGAGTGTTTCAAGATTCTTGACAAAATGTTTTTATTTTAGACGGGTGAAAAACAATTTGGTAACAAGAGAGTACTTAACTCTTCACAATAAATGGAAGGAAAACCAAAGTAACATCTGGTGCTTGAAAAGACAGGATAATAAACTCAAATTAGATCTTACTTGAAAACTTCCCTCACTCTGATAGGTGCTTTTTTAGTTCCCCATGTTTTAATTATTCTGTCTTTTGTCTTCTCTTATCAGCCAAAGGCAGGAATTTACCACATGGTATCTCATAAAGTTTAAGTGATTTACTTAAGAGTTTCTCTTTAAAATAAAACATAATTACCTTCTTAAAAGGAGTCTTACATTTCAGATTTTTTAAAAATGCTTATTTATTTATTTTTTTTTTAATTTTTTTTTTTTAATGTTTTTATTTATTTTTGAGACAGAGAGAGACAGAGCATGAGCAGGGGAGGGGCAGAGAGAGAGGGAGACACAGAATCCGAAGCAGGCTCCAGGCTCTGAGCTGTCAGCACAGAGCCCGACGCGGGGCTCGAACTCACGAACTGTGAGATCATGACCTGAGCTGAAGTCGGACGCTTAACCGACTGAGCCACCCAGGCGCCCCAATGCTTATTTATTTTTGAGAGAGAGAGCACGTATGAGCAGGGGAAGGGCAGAGACAGAGAGAGAGGATCCAAAGCGGGCTCTGCACTGACAGCAGAGAGCCTGATGCAGGGCTCAAACCCACAAACCATGAGATCATAACTTGAGCCAAAGTTGGACACTTAACCAACTGAGCCACCCAGGCATGTGTTCACTTCCTCTCTCTCTCAAAAATAAACATTTAAAAAAATTTTTTAAAAAGCATATCAAGGGAAAACATGAGGCTCAAGAAATGTCCATTAAAGGATAGTGTGTGGGGGGGGTACCCAGATAACATAAAGAATCAAGAAGAAGAATAGCATCAAACATCTCAATAACAAAACTAAAACTAGAAGACAATGGAGCCATGCCTTAGAGATTTTAACGGCAAAGAATTTCTCACTTAGGATTCTAGACCCATGTGGAGATAGAAGACATTTTCAAACATGCAATGTATAAAAAAAGTTATCTCCCATATACTTTCTCAGAAAGCTACTAGAAGATGTGTATCACCAAATACAAATGTAAGCCAAAGTCCAGGAAACAAAGGGATCCAAGACTGGGGATGAAAAAATAATTTGATCCTCAAAATGATGGTGAAGAGAAGCCCTAAGACTGGGACCTCAGGAGTAATCTGCCCAGTCTAGAGCTGGAAGACTGAGCTCCAGCCAGGATGTCTCTAATGAGAAAATGAAACAATTCCTGATGTGTTTGAACACATTAATTGGAGATTTACAGTTTTATCTGAAACTTATTATCAGATACTGTGCTAGGAACATGGAAACAGTCTTGAACAAAACTACCTACTCCATACATGAATTCTGCAATTTTGAAAAGGAAAAAATGACAATAAACAAATAAACATGAACATAAATAAGTGAAAAACTGTAATAAATGCTATGATGGAGATTATAATAAAAATAAGAGGGGGGCATCTACTTCAGATAAGATCATCAGAGATGGGGATATTTAAGGTGAAACCAGAAGGATTAAATGGAGCTAGTCCTGCAAAGATTAGGGGAAGGTTGTTCAGACAGAGAAAACAGCAAGTGCAAAGTTCTGAGGCAAGAAAGAGCCTGTTATGACAGAAATAGACAAGCCAGTGTAGTCTTGCAAAGTAACAGTAAGAAATGGTAAATTTTATGTGTACTTTACCACAAGAAAAAAAGTAAGAATTTTTTAGAAAGCAAATGTTCTACTATTTCTCAATACAAAGTTAAATTCCGTATGTCAACCAATTAGAAAAAGGCTGTTTACTTATGTTTCAAGTACTGGATTCCTGTTCCTAAACTCAATCAGTCAAATATTCTTTCAGACATCCTTGCAGATATTTGTAGTAGGAAGCAAATGTAATTATCCTATCCTAGATAAATTCCTAAATAGCAATGTTTCCTAGCAACAGTAAACATCACCAACCACAAAAGCAGAGAATGAGGAAGGCCAGCAAAGTGTTCAATTCTAGATTCAGTACTCAGAAAGCATCTATCTGTGGTCCCGTTCTTTCCTTGTCCCCTAAGAAACCTATGTTTGGGATCCTCTCTTTCACAGGATTTTTTGTATTGAGCTCATTACTTCCAAAGTCTATATATGTATATATATTTTTTCTTTTACAAAGTTAATTTGGGGCGCCTGGGTTGCTCAGTCAGTTAAACATCCAACTCTTGATTTCAGCTCAGGTCATGATCTCAGGGTTCGTGAATTTGAGCCCTGCATCGGGTTCTGTGTGGACAGTGTGGAGCCTACTTGGGATTTTCTCTCTCCCTCTCTCTTTGTTCCTCCCCTACTCCCTCGCTCTCTCAAAATAAATAAACTTTAAAAAAAATTGCTTTTTTTTTTTTAAGTTTATTTAAGGGGCACCTGGGTGGCACTTGACTATTTATTTATTTTTAAAGCACCTGACTCTCAATTTTGGCTTAGGTCATGATCTCATAGTTTGTGGGATCAAGTTCCACGTTGGGCTCCCTGCTGACAGCATGGAGCCTGCTTGGAATTCTCTCTCTCCCTCTCTCTCTCTGTCCCCCCCCCCCGCCCACTTGCTCACACACACACTCTCTCTCAAAATAAACATTAAAAAAATTTGTTTAGGAAAATAACTTAGTGGTCCCTGAGTGGCTCAGTTGGTTAAGCATCCGACTTCAACTTAGGTCACGATCTCATGGTTCCTGAGTTTGAACCCGCATCAGGCTCTCCACTATCATCAAAGAGCCCGTTTTGGATCCTCTGTCCCCCTCTCTCTCTCTGCCCCTCCCTTGCTCATGCTCTCTCTCTCTCTCTCTCTAAAAGTAAACATTAAAAAAAAACCTCAAACCTGTAACAGTATAAAAAGGCATACAATGAAAAATGACCCATTCTCTTCCATGCAGACCTCGGTTCCACTTCCTAGATTTTAACATTATGAGCACTTTCTGGGATTTTGCATGGATACATTGATACATGTGTATATCCATATATAGATTACAGATTGTGTTTGTGTGTGTATATGTGTGTGTATGAGTGGTTCTTTAGAAGGGGACTCATTTCATTTCTGCTTTGGCTGTAAACATCAGATATTTTTAGCTTTTTATAACAATGCCATTTAAAATCCAGTTCCATATTCTGGGCAATAACTGTTTTCTTAGAAAATGACTTTTTTATTCATTTCTATTTTAGTGTTCTGACAAGGGCTCTACTGACATCAGATGAGATTCTGATGCTTTTGCAGTGATGGCCAGTAGTTTTCCTTTTACACACCCCGTAGTTTTGCTTTCCCTGCTGTGCCAGTGAAAGCCTGATGAAAAGTCTGGGAGCCTCCATCTATAAAAAGAGATTCCTCAGTCTCTCATTTTTAGGGGGGATACCCTTCCCAATTTTCACTGACTGGTCACACTCCTCCACAAGATGTGTCCTGGAGTAAACTATGTACACACGAGCAGTACCTTACTGCTATTATTTAACAATGAAGAGATATTTCCATTTCAACATAGTTCACAAAGATAGACCTCATTCTTCTTAATGATTATATGTGCTTTGCTTAAGAAGACACTGCTGCACTCCAAAATTATAAAAATGTTGCCCATGCTTTCTTATAGTTTTTTTTTGTTTTTTTGTTTTTTTTAATTTGAGAGAGAAAGAGCGTGCATGTGCTTGAGGTGGGGAGAAGGGCAGAGGGAGAGAGAACCGTAAGCAGGCTCCATGCTCAGCAGAGGCTGACACAGGTGTCTATCCCACAGCCCTGGGATCATGACCTGAGCCGAAAACAAGAGTTGGACACTCAACCAACTGAGCCACCCAGGAGCTCCTCTTATAGCTCTTTTTATGACTTAATAATTACACTTAATATATTGATTCATATGGAATTTATTTTTATGTATAGTTATCTATTTTCCAAAAGAGACATTTTCTGATTTTCAGTACAGCCCCTCATTTTTATTTTCCTAATGATCGTATTTTTCAATAGAACCGATACCTATTAGATTGTACTGCTCTCTACTAAGGCTAACTAAACCTAAACTAAAGTAGGATGTGAATGGCCTTGGCAATTCATTCTGTTACTCTCGTTCTTGGTCCTCAGCTAAAGAACAAGAGGAGTTAGATTAGATGCCTTTGAGTGATCCTTCTGGTTGAACAGGCAGACTGTGACTAGGGAAAGATTTCATGACCTCATTCTGTGAAGGCGCCAATTACATAATAGCACAAGAGAGTACTTTCACACAACATCTTTTCTCTTTCCCTTTCCCTTACAAGCCACAGTCAGTGCATACTGAGGGCTGCAGAATGTATTGACTGGCAAATTCAGGGCTTCAGGTCAGCTGGACTGGGCCAGACCAGATGATGATAGAGGATTTGTCTGGTTCCTCTTTCAATGACTAACTTCCTGATCCTCATCACTACCTACCAAGAAAGGGAATGACTCTGGACAGACTACTTGTGCTCATTTTCAAGAATGATCTGGCTTTCTAATTAATATGATGCTACACTGTCTGTTACTGTTTTCCCTATCAATGTGGCTCCTTCTCCTAAATCTTACCCTCTAAAAAGGAACCATCAGGGGTGAAGGATTGGGACCCCTATGCCTACTATAAGCCAGACCCAGTTCTAGTCCTCACTCTGCCTTGACCTTGTATTAGGACTTAAGCACTTCCATTTCCCGTACTGGACTAAGAATGTCACATTTTTGCTGCAACCCTCCTTTTGCATTTCACCTAGTTTTAAATGTAGAAAGTGAGAAGAGTACTCTCCCTGGACACTTCCAGATGAGTTATTCTATCATGTTACACAAAGAAAGCATTCCTGATTTGCTTCTGCTCTTTGTCTTGTTACTTCTTGTGAGGATAATAGTCCCAGGCTTCCAGAACTGATTTCCAAACAGATGCACAGTTGCCCTGTGTGGGGGATACCCAGGTTGGAAGCCAGCAGACAGTACAGTGCTTTTTTTGCAGACAGATGGAGATTAATTTCTAAGCCATACAAAGGCATTAATTTTTGTAAATCATGAGCAATCCATCCCAAAGCATTTAAATAAGTTGACTTCAATTTGTTTAAAATAAAAAATAAACACACAGAGAAATGCAAACAAGTGCAGATGCAGTCATCATCTTGCCATTTAGCTGAGAAGCTGTTGGTTCTACAGAGGTGTCCACCTAAGGAGAGCTGTGTTATGGCTCTCTTCTGTTTAGTAAGAGACAGGGCCATGGTTTTATGTAAACATAAATCACTACTTGGCAGAGCATGGGACTTTACAAACCATTAACTATAACTGAAATGGAGAAAGATGCTGTGATTCACTACGGAATAGCTCTCACTGAAACCAAGACAGAAAGAAGAAGAGGCGGTGACTGGAGTATTTCTAACTCCAAAGTGAGCAGAGTCTTTATTTCTAAGTCCTAAGGGAACAATGTCTTTACAGACAGCATAACCAGCAATTCATTTGGGACTCAGGGATGCTGCTGATCCACTTCAGGCAGTGGGATGAGAAATCTGGCAGAGCTAGCCTACCCGGAGGCAGTGGGGTTACTGGGTGGAGGATTAGTGGTTCACAGAGGGCATCTAAGGACCAGGAACATCCCCATACATAGGGGTTCCTACTATCCAGTTCAGTGTGCTCCACATCTCTTCAAGACTAACCTTATGTACCCATCCTCTCATCTGAAATACTGCGAAACCTCACCACTGGCAGAAACTTGGCTAGGGTCAGAAAGTTCAGTTCTCTGCTCACTAGTGCCCTCTGCTGATAACCTCAAACACGAGATACTCACATGTCTTGGCCACAGTCTCCAGACAATCTAAAATAGATTGACTTCTTGAACTGAGATGTTCCTCAGACTTTTCCACAGATGCCTGCAACTAAGAAACCTGAAATTAATAAAAAATTCAGACTGTTGCCTTATTTTACTAACTTGGAGTATTGTCATTTAATGATTAAAAAAAGAGTTAAAATCTTGCTATTCTATTTGAATTAAGGTCAGTGCAATGTAATTATTAAACTTCTTAAAATGTAAAATGTTCTAATTTCTTGACATGTAGCTATACTTACCTTGTGAATGCTTTCTCTGATATGGGAAATGAAGTTGTATAGAGTCTCACTAGAATGAGCAAGAAAAAAAAGAAAATGAATCTTTGTGAAGTACTGAAAATGTACCAGAATTCAATTCCATGAACATGGCAGGCTGTAAAACAGTGCTTAGTTAGAGCTGGGAGACTCAACCCTGAAAAACTTTAGTGTCCAGCTACAAAAAAATTAGAACATAGACTTTTCATGACCATTGCCAAAGCAAACCACTTTTTTCTTTTTAAAATCTACTCTAGGGGCACCTGGGTTGCTCAGTTGGTTAAGCATCTGAATCCTGATATGGGATCAGGTCATGATCTCTCGGTTGTGAGACTGAGTCCCACATCAAGTCCCACATCAAGCCTGGTGCCAGGCTCCGAGCTGATCATGGAGCCTACTTGGGATTCTCTCTCTCCCTCTCTCTCTGCCCCTCCCCCCTCATTCTCTCTCTCTCTCTCTCTCAATAAATAAATGAACATTTAAACCTGCCAGATACCAAAAAAAGAAGAAGAAGAAAATAAAATTTACTCTATATGTATCTTTAAAAAGGTTAAATATTAGGGGCACCTGGGTGGCTCAGTAGGTTAAGCATCCAACTCTTGGTTTTTAGCTCAGGTCATGATCTCAGTTTCGTGGATTCAAGACCCACATTGGGTTCTGTGCTCTACCCCTCCCCTACTCACACTGTCTCTGTCTCCCTCAAAATACATAAAACTTAAAAAAAAATTTTTTTGCTAATTTTTTTTTTAGCAACTCAAGTAATTACTACAGTAAAACAGGCCAGCTTTTATTTTTATAGCAACAATGGCTTCAGAAGATAGTGATTTCTTTCTGGTAGTACAAAATTCCTGGATATATCTTAGTCTAAAGACTATTATTTTGACTGTAAGAATGGGTAGAGACAATTCTGGGAGCAATATTAATTTCTAATGAAAAAGAAACTATTACAATTATTCCTCAAATGAATATCCCACTTTTGAAAAGATTCATACATGGATTATCATTAAAAATTTTACAGATTTTGTTTCTCTAATCTACACAATATAAACGCAAACATCAATTTTTAAATCCAAATAGAACTACTATTCGTACCAAGTCTTTTGGATACTCAACCTACTGAGTCAGCCAGGTGCCCCTAATATTTTCCTTTTAAAGTCAGTCTAATTCTATAAAATTTTCATTTTATTTTATTTACTTATCTTTTTTTTTTTTCTGAGAGAGAGAGAGAGAGAGAGCATGAAAGCAGGGGAGAGGGGCAGAGACAGAGTGAAAGAGAATCCTAAGCAGGCTCCATGCCCAGCACAAAGTCCGACACAGGCCTCCTTGCCACAATGCTAGGATCATGACCTGAGCAGAAATCAAGAGTTGGACGCTTAACCAACTGAGTCACCCAGGCCCCCTCACCCCCTGCATCAAATCTCTTAAAAGCAACATATAAAGTGATATGGCAATAGGAGCAATGCTTTAGAAATTTTGAAGAAAAATAATGAACCAATCTAGAATTCTAATTTGCAATCAAGTGTGAGGGGAAAGTAAAGAATTTCAGATATGCAAGGTCTCAAAAAATTACTTAGGTGCCATGCACCTGTTGTCAGGAAGTTTCTGGAATATATGCTCCACCAAATCCAAGGAGTAAACTAAGAAAGAAAAGGATCCAAGTAACAGAGAATCCAACATTGGAGAGAAGAGGTAGGAATGCCTAGGACAATGGTGAAGGGAAGATTCAGAATGACAGCTGCACTGCAGAGCAAGTTCAGATAAGAATTAGGAAGAATGGCTCTGAGAAGAAAATGACACTGAAAGAATTTCTGATGTGTTTGAATATAAAACAAAGAGCTTTTTAAATTTAATTTTATTTTTTATTAAAAAAATTTTTTTAATGTTTATTTATTTTTGAGAGAGAGAGAGACAGACAGAGACAGAGCATGAGTGGGAAAGGGCAGAGAAAAAGGAGACACAGAATCTGAAGCAGGCTCCACACAGCCTGACATGGGGCTCGAACTCACAGACCATGAGATCATGACCTGAGACAAAGTTGGACACTTAACCAACTGAGCCACCCAGGCACCCCAAACAAGGAGCTTTTTAACTAAAAGTTCTGTGTAGAATTTGGGGAAAGACAGATTCCTACATAGAAAACTCAGCAAAAAAGAAAACAAGACAATTTTTAACATTAGGAAAATATAATCATAATATATATAATTTTTCTAGGCTATCCAGATAAGGATTTAAAGATTGAGAAGTGATTTAACTGAGGGGCACCCGGGTGGCTCAGTTGGTTAGGCGTCCAACTTCAGCTCAGGTCATGATCTCACGGTCTATGAGTTAGAGCCCCGCGTCGGGCTCTGTGCTGACAGCTCAGAGCCTAGAGCCTGTTTCTGATTCTGTGTCTCCCTCTTTCTCTGCCCCTCCCCTGCTCACACTCTGTCTCTCTCTGTCTCAAAAATAAATAAACATTAACAAAATTTTTTTTAAAAAAGAAAAGTAATTTAACTGAAAATGTCCATACAACTATATCGGGATGATGGAAGAGGAGAAGTTTATGATGGAGGAGGCAGAGAAGCAACTTTTTATTCCAGGGTAGCAAGTCATTCTCTGAAGCTGAAAAATCAATAAATGATAATATAAGTTATCTAACATATGCCATAAGATATATGGAGGTTAAGTACTGTCATAGCTAAAAAGGTTGCAATTTGGTTGCAAAAAGGAAAAGGGAATTAGAAGTGGAGAAAGAGGGGTGCCTGGGTGGCTCACATCTGACTCTTGATTTGGGCTCAGGTCATGATCTCATAAGTTCGTGGGTTTGAGCCCCATGTTGGGCTCTGCACTCTCAGTGGGGAGCCTGATTGGGATTTTCTCTCTCCCTTTCTCTCTACCTCTCCCCTGCTCCCTGCTCTTTCTCTCTCTCTCAAAACAAATAAATAAACTTAAAAAAAAAAAAGAAATGGATAAAGATAGGCCTGGTGTTTTTCATTATAATCCTAATTATATTTTTAAAAAACTATGTACATGTAATAACTTGATTGAAAAAATACATAAAATTTTAAAAATGTCTAAAGTCTAATAATGCTACCAAAATGCTGCCCATGAAAGCCTCTATTAAATATAATATGTAACGACCTCACTCCTTATTAGTACAATTGGAAACCAGTGTTCCCAACATGAAACTATACTATACAAATTAAATACTGTTTGTATATAATTTTATATTGAAATGTTTTATATATATCTGATAGCTCCCATTACCTTAACTGTTTTTTAATCCTTGATTACACCTTGTCTAAATTGAAATGTCAAGTTCTGATTTATCCAAAGTCCTTAAAAGATGCTTAGTAAACAGAGTAAAAACATTGAGTGCTTGATAATTGAAACTTTCATTAAAAGCTACTGTTCATTTGGAAGCAATTATTATTCTTTACCAAAATAAAATAAAAAATAATGCTCAAAAATAGAGATTTCCCATCTGCCCCAATATTATATATAAGTTCATGGAAGTCAACTGTGACCTAATCTTCTCTCTAGAAAAAGTCAATTGGGAAATTCTGTTCATCTGAGCTAAAACGCACACGCACGCACACACACACACAACCTATTTTTAAGAATGGAAGGAAGTTCTTTACTGCCCTATGTTGAATTATTTTGCTTTGAAAATCCACTCATTTATTCAACAACTATTTATTGAGCCCTCTTTTATGACAGGTCTTTGGTTACAAGTTTTAGTGATGTGGAGTGAAACTCAACTCCCTACCTTCAAGGAGCTTACCTAGCTAATGTTTTTAATGCAGTTTCAAAATCCATTCAAATTGAATGATCTTTATTTAAAAAAATGATCGAAGCTTATTGAATCAAATATGCTTATTGAGATGTTCAATAACAATGTATTTAAGTAAATTATAGTACATGCAGAGCTGACAGCAACCTCGCATGAAGACATAGCTGTATCAATTGCTTACAGTCAGCATTTGTTCTGAATGGTGAGTGTTCAAGTTGTATTTTTTAAATGTTTATTATTTTTGAGAGAAAGACCTTGAAGGGGGAGGGGCAGAGACAGAGGGGGACAGAGGATCCAAACTGGGCTCTGCGGTGACAGCAGTGAGCCCGATGGGGACTCAAACCCATAAACTGCATGGGGGACTCGAACTCACGAACTGAGAGATTATGACCTGAGCAAAGTCAGACACTCAACTGACTGAGCCATACTGACTGAATAATACTATATTCTTACAATAAAGTAAGCTAAAGAAAAGAAAATGTTAAGAAAATCGTAAGAAAAAATATTTACAATACTGTAATATAAAAATTTGCATATAAGCAGATCTGCACAGTTCACACCTGTGTTGTCCAAAGGTCAACTGTATTTGTCCTTCTGTGTCTGACTTATTTAACATAACATCCTTCAGGTTCATCCATATTGTCACAAGTGACAGAACTTCTTTCTTTTTTAAGGCTGAAGACTATTCCATTATATGTATATACCACTTTTTCTTTATCTGTTCATTCACTGATTGACATTTAGTTTACTCCCATCTCTTGCATATTGTAAATAATGCTGCAATGAATATGGCAGTGCAGATATCTCTTTGAGATACTGGTATAATTCCTTTGGACATATACTTAGAAATGGGGTTGCACCAATTTACATTCCCACCATCAATATATAAGGATTCCCTTTTCTCCACCATCAATATATAAGGATTCCCTTTTCTCCACATCCTTGCCAACACTTATAAACAAACAAACAAACAAACAAATATTTTATAATATTCATCCTGATTGATGTAAGATGATATTTCATTGTGGTTTTGATTTGCAATTCCCTGGTGACTAGTGATGTTGAGCACCTTTTCATACACCTGTTGGCCATTGTATGTCTTCTTTACATATGTGTATATTCAGTTCCTTTGCCCATCTTTTAACTGGGCTATTTGTTTTTACACTATTGAACTGTAGGAGTTCCTTATATATTTATTAACAGTTTATCAGATATATGGTTTACAAATATTTTCTACCATCCCATAGGCCGCCTTTTCATTTTGCTGATTATTTCCTTTGCTGCATAGAAATGTTTTAGTTTGATGTAATCCCACTTGTCTATTTTGGGTTTTGATGATTGTGCTTCTGGTATCATATTCAACAAATCATTCAGAAAGCTAATGTCAAGAAGCTTTGTACCTATGTTTTTCTTCTAGGATTTCTACAACTTCAAGTCTTATGTTTAAGTCTTTAATCCATTTTGAGTTGATTTTTATGCATGGTATAGGATAAAAGTCCTTTTTCATTCTTTTGCATATGGATCCAGTTTTTCCAACACCATTTGTTGAAAAGATTAATATTTCCCCATCATGTATTCTTGGCACTCTCTCATGCTGTATTAAATATTTAAAACATAACCTTTGAAAGGTCTATATGATAGAATACAGTGAAATCATTAGAAATGATTTTGTAGATGAAACAGAAACATAATCGTTAAAGATTACTGAATTTAAAAAGCAGATTGAAAAACAGTCCGTAGGAAATGATACCATTTTTTATTTTTTTAAATACATAAAAATAGAGCAGAGTTATATAAAACGTTGTTAATGGTGGTTCACAGAGTAAGCTGATTCAAAAATCACGCTTGAGAATCTGACAGATGGCAAGATCTCTGCCCAAAATTCCCACTCAGCTTAGATGTGCTCCTTTGGATAGAGTCTTTCCTGACTCTCCCAGTCAGAGGTGGGAGCCAATCCTCATGCCTTCAGAGCATTTGGATGCAGGCTCTACTACACCATTTACAACTTTGTATTTAGAGTAGGAAGTCCAGAGTCTTCATTTTAGGCTGGTTTGTATCTGACTCTATTTTCTGTTTAAGTAGTTCCTCAGGTTAGGGATCCTGGGGAGAAGAGCCTCTTTTTTCCTCTAGAGGTTGAAGTGCCAGGGACTTGCTTTCACAGCCTAGGTTCTTTTCTCACATATAACTTGCAAACAAGGAGTCAGGAGAAAAAGACCGTGAGTTCTCTCTCTAGTGGCTGTGGCTCCAGTAGAAGGAAGATAGAGCTCCAGGGTAATGGTAAAAGTGTACAGGATGACATTGGCTACTACACTGGACAGGAGTGGGCAGCAGAATCTGTACTGGCACAGCAGCTCATCTTTTCATTCTCTTAACAGTGATTGTTGTAGAGCAAGCATTTTAAATTTTGCTTAAAAACAAACAAACAGAGGGGCACCTGGGTGGCTCAGTGGGTTGAGCATCTGACTTCAGCTCAGGTCATGATCTCACGGTTTGTGAGTTCAAGCCCTGCATAGGGTTCTGTGCTGACAGCTCAGAGCCTGGAGCCTGCTTCGGATTCTGTGTCTCCCTTTCTCTCTGCCCTTCCCCCACTCCTGCTCTCTCTGTCTCTCTGTCTCTCTCTCTCTCTGCCTCTCAAATAAATGTTAAAAAATTAAAACAACAACAACAACAAACAAACAGAGGCGCTTGGGTGGCTCAGTCAGTTGAGTGTCCGACTCTTGATTTCTGCTCAGATCATGGTCTCGTGGTTCATGGGATCAAGTGTCGCATCGGGCTCCACACTGACAGTGTGAAGCCTACTTGGGATTCTCTCTCTCCCTTTCTCTCTCTGCCCCTCCCCTGCTCACATACACATACTCTCTCAAAGTAAAATAAATAAACATTTAAAAAACAAACAAACAAAACCCCAGGAAACTCAAAGCCAGAACTTTCATACTTTGAATTCAGGTTTCCTTCCCCAATCCACCTGCTACCATTTACTTTTCATAGTCCTCAAACGCCACATGAACTGTGTTTAGGGCTTTTAGGTGCATTCAGTGGGAGAGATGGGATGGAGTATGCTTACTTTGTCATACCCAGAACCACAACCCATTCAAATATTCTCTTAAAAAATTCCTTTTCCATTGAAATGAACTTATTTCTATTGCTTACAAACAATAACTCTGGTCTAATTGTATAATTTATCCAACAAATGCCTGTTTTCCTAACCAGACTAAGAACTTCAAAGACAAGTTTGTAGTACTGGGCCCAGCACAGTGTTTATTTAATGAATGAATGAATGAATCTCACTATGGTAATCAACAATTATTGAAAGAACATGGTTATTTTTATAATCTATTTGTCATTCTTAGGTGATTCATTAGTTATGAGACTAATCTGTTTTCTCAAATATTACAGGCAAAAAACAATAATCCGGGTAATGGCCATCCACTGGTGTACCCAGAGTCCTCCTTTAATGGGGAACTGATTCTTTATGCATCCAAAAAGTGGTTCTGGTGAGGATTTCCAGTCACACCTCCCTCCTTTCACCCCTATGACCTAAGCAAGCCTACCAGAAGCCTCCACTAGGATTTTTCAAACTCAAACTATGGAAAAAGAATCCCATTCTTTGTGTTGGTAGGAAGCTGGTCTTTAACAGGAAAGAACAAAGAATAGATGGACAGAGAAGCACAGAAAAGAGATTCTGATTTGATTTCATTTCCTGTCCTTCCCAGATTGGTTAAAAGAGTTAATATATCCTCTGTTTTGTCAAAGGTAGTTTGAGGTGAGTTTTTATTTGTCACCAAAAGAGTCGTAACAAACGCAATCTGAAAGCTTAGGCTTCTTTTGAGCTTTCTTACCCTCATAAGCCCTTTCTATAAGTTTGGGAAAATATGTATTTTCAAAACACAATATGTAAATCCATGTCATATAAGTTTGTAGCATCTCTTATGTTTGAATCCTGCACCATGTCTTATCACTTTCCTGTTTCCATATTTACAGCGGTATGCTTTCTTTCTCTCATTTAAAAATTTCTAAATCCTTTTCACCACAGTTTTTTTAAGTAGGCTCCACACCCAACATAGGGTTTGAACTCATGACCTTGAGATCAAGAGTTGCATGTTCTACTGACTAAGTCAGCCAGGTACCCCATTCTCACCACATTTCTGACAAGCACTTATTGACAAAAAAAATCTAAAATCTAGAATCTTGGGTTTTATTTTTGCCAGAATTTATTAAAATTATGATTTTTGTTGCCTACATAATAGTCAATATCTTAAGCTTGACTTTTTTCATGGAGATTCTTCAGAGTCCTCATAATTTGTTCTCTCTGTATAAATGTTATATATATTTTTGCTATCTTGTAAATAATTGTTAACAGAAACTCATTTCACTACAAAAAAAAAAAAAGGAAATGATATAGGGAGAGAGAGCGAGAGCAAGGAAGGAAGAAAATATCGAAATAAACTTCACATTTCAAAAAACCTTTTTTAGCTGCAGAAATCTTTTTTTTTAAGTAATCTCTGTTGGGGAACCTGGGTGTCTCAGTTGGTTACGTGTCTGACTTCAGCTCAGGTCATGATCTCACGGTTCGTGGGTTTGAGCCCCATGTCAGGCTCTGTGCTGACAGCTCAGTACCTGGAGCCTGCTTCAGATTCTGTGTCTCCCTCTCTCTCTGCCCCTCCCCAGCCTGGATTCTGTCTCTCTCTCTCTCTCTCTCTCTCTCTTTCCAAAAATAAATAAACATTTAAAAAAGTAATAAATAAAAAAAAATCTCTGGGCCCAACATGGGGCTCAAACTCACAACCCCAGGATGAAGGGTCACATGCTCTACCAAATGAGTTGGCCAGCCTGCCCCTGCTGCAGAAATCTTAATCAAATAAGATATAATCCCATGCCCACAGGGAAAAAAATTAACACTGATCTATTTGAAGAAGAAAGTGAGTATAGCTTCTCATCTGCAGTACCCTACCATAGCCAAAAGGGGCCTCTGAGAAACTGGTAGGGTCCTAGAGCCTGAATTCCTAGGGGAAAGAAGTCTCTCAATGTCTGGAAAATGTTTATTTACCAATAGAATCAAACACTCCAAATAGAGCATTTTACTTTTCTCACTAAAGGAAGATAGGTATTCAAGAGAAAGGATACTTAGTCTAAGAAGTCTTTAAGAGGGGCTCCTGGGTGGCTTGGTCTGTTAAGCATCTGACTTTGGCTTAGGTCATGATCTCAGGGTTCATGGGTTTGAGCCCTGCGTTGGGCTCTGTGCTGACAGCTCAGAGCCTAGAGTCTGCTTCAGATTCTGTCTCCCTCTCTCTGCCCCTCCCCCACTCATGCTATCTCTCAAAAAAAAAATGTTTAAAAATTAAAAACAAAAGAACTTTTAAAGAAATTCTGGCTCTTTCAACATAAAAATACTAGTGGTGACACTAAGTGATACATCTTCACTGTCACAGAAATAATAAAGTATATCTGTGCTTGAAAGTTATGATTTCATGATATGTAAAGATGTTGCCCTGATAACTTAGTACCCAAAAATGAACAAGTTAATATCCTCAGTGACTTCAACTTATTTATTTACAAATTAATACAGCAGCCCTAATTTATCTCATGTATTTGCTAAGGTAAATGAGTAAATATAAAACTAACAAATAAGGGGTGACTGAGTAGCTCAGTCGGTTAAGCATCTGACTTCAGCTCAGGTCATGATCTCACAGTTTGTGGGTTTGAGCTCTGCATGGGACTCTGTACTGACAGCTCAGAGCCTGCAGCCTGCTTCAGATTCTGTGTCTCCCTCTCTTTCTTCCCCTCCCCTGCTCCTGCTCTGTCTCTCTCTCTCTCTCTCAAAAATAAATAAACATTAAAAAAAAAAAAACTTAACAAGTTAAGACTGTATGTAAAATTTAGGGTCTATCTTAAAAAATACCAACATGTTGCGGCACCTGGCTGGCTCAGTTGGTGGAGCATGTGACTCAATCTCAGGGTTGTGGGTTAGAGCCCCATGTTGGGTATAGAGATTACTTAAAAATAAAATCTTTTTAAAAAATACCAACATTTCAAAGTGAGAAAATCAGCCTGAATAGCCTGCATCAGCTTTTTAAAGAATTCATGTGCTGTGCTCACTTCAGCAGTACATATACTAAAATTGAAATGATACAGAGATTAGCATGGTCCCTGAACAAGGATGACAGGCAAATTCGTGAAGCATTCCATATTAAAAAAAAAAAAAAAGAAAGAAAGAAAGAAAAAGGAAAAAAAAATTCATGTGCTACATTCTTGACCCTGAAACAACTTTTTTTTTAAATTTAATTTATTTTTTAAATTTATATCCAAGTTAGCTAGTTAGCATATAGTGCAAAAATGATTTCAGGAGTAGATTCCTTAATGGCCCTTACCCATTTAGGCCATCCCCCCTCCCACAACCCCTCCAGTAACCCTCTGTTTGTTCTCCATATTCAAGAGTCTCTTATGCTTTGTCCCCCTCCCTGTTTTTATATTATTTTTGTTTCCCTTCCCTTATGTTCATCTGTTTTGTATCTTAAAGTCCTCATATTAGTGAAGTCATATATTTATCTTCCTCTGACTAATTTCACTTAGCATAATACCCTCCAGTTCTATTCACATAGTTGTAAATGGCAAGATTTCTTCTTTTTGATTGCCAAGTAATACTCTAGTGTGTGTGTGTGTGTGTGTGTGTGTGTGTGTGTGTGTGTACATCTTCTTTATCCATTCATCCATCGATGGATATTTGGGCTCTTTCCATATTTTGGCTATTGTCGATAGTGCTGCTATAAACATGGGGGTGCATGTGTCCCTTCGAAACAGCACACCTGTATCCCTTGGATAAATACCTAGTAGTGCAATTGCTGGGTCATAGAGTAATTCTAGTTTTATTTTTTTGAGGAACCTCCATACTGTTTTCCAGAGTAGCTGCACCAGTTTGCATTCTCATCAGCAGTGCAAAAGAGATTCTCCTTCTCCACATCCTTGCCAGCATCTGTTGTTGCCTGAGTTGTTAGTGTTAGCCATTCTGACAGGTGTGAGGTGGTATCTCATTGTGGTTTTGATTTGTATTTCCCTGATGATGAGTGATGTGGAGCATTTTTTCATGTGTCAGTTGGCCATCAGGATGTCTTCTTTGGAGAAGTGTCTATTCATGTCTTTTGCCCATTTCTTCACTGGATTATTTGTTTTTTGGGTGTTGAATTTGAGAAGTTCTTTATAGATTTTGGATACTAACCCTTTATCTGATACATCATTTGTAAATATCTTCTTCCATTCCGTAGGTTGCCTTTTAGTTTTGCTGATTGTTTCCTTTGCTGTGCAGAAGCTTTTTATTTTGATGAGGTCCCAGTAGTTCATTTTTGCTTTTGTTTCCCTTGCTTCCGGAGAAGTGTTAAGTAAGAAGCTGTGCGGCCAAGGTCAAAGAGATTTTGCCTGTTTTCTCCTCAAGGATTTTGATGGCTTCCTGTCTTACATTTAGGTCTTTCATCCATTTTCAGTTTATTTTTATGTATGGTTAAGAAAGTGGTCCAGGTTCATTTTTCTGCATGTCACTGTCCAGTTTTCCCAGCACCAGTTGTTGAAGAGACTGTTTTTATTCCATTGGATATTCTTTCCTCTTTGTCAAAGATTAGTTAGCCATATGTTTGTGGGTCCATTTCTGGGTTTTCTATTCTGTTCCATTGATCTGAGTGTCTGTTTTTGTGCCAAAAACAACTTTTTAAATGTTTTTTTTTAACATTTATTTATTTTTGAGACAGAGAGAGAGAGAGAGAGAGAGCATGAACAGGGGAGGGTGAGAGAGAGAGAAGGAGACACAGAATCCGAAGCAGGCTCCAGGCTCTGAGGTGTCAGCACAGAGCTCGACGTGGGGCTCGAACCCACAGACCGTGAGATCATGACCTGAGCTGAAGTCGGACGCTTAACCGACTGAGCCACCCAGGAGCCCCCAAAAACAACTTTCTAAAAAAATATATTTTTTAATGTTTATTTATTTTTGAGAGTCAGTGAGACAGACTGCAAGTGAGGGTAGGGGCAGAGAGAGAGGGAGACACAGAATCTGAAGTAGGCTCCAGGCTCTGAGCTGTCAGCAGAACCTGACATGGGGCTTGAAGTCACAAACCACAAGATCATGATGTGAGCAGAAGTTGGATGCTGAACTGACTGAGCCACCCAGGCACCCCTTAATACATTTTGTTGTTTATTTATTTATTTTGAGAGAGAGAGAGAGAGAGAGAGAGAGAGAGAGAGAGAGAGAGAGAGAGAACAAGCAGAGGAGGGGCAGAGAGAAGGAAAGACAGAATCCCAAGCAGGCTCCATGCCATCAGCCACAGAGCCCGATGCAGGACTCAAACTCACCAACAGTGAGATCATGGTCTGAGCTAAAATCAAGAGTCAGATGCTTAACTGACTACACCACCCAGGTGTCCAACCATAAAACAACTTTTATCTAATTTCCCAACTGTGATGATCTGAAAAGATAACAAATTAAAGGGCAGAATTTTAAGCAGAATAAACATCATTACTTGAATATTGTATTTCTCTAAGAATTCCTTTTCAGGGGGGCCAGAACTGTGGCAGCCATATTCAAATCTGCCATAAGTCACATTGACAACTAAGAAATAAAGAGCAATTATTAGCTGAGCTATAAAGGCAAGAGTGCTAATATGCTAAAATAGAATTACTTGACTGTTAGTATTCCATTTTGTTTCCTTCAGAAAAGATGAGCTGTCACATCCACTTGAAAGGTTTGCATACCTGTCACATTTGTCTTTTGCCCTTTTCTTTTTCTCCTCAAATTGTTCCAAGAGGCCCTTTGATTTTCCAACTGACAAAGGAAGAGGAAATAAGCCTCTATCATTTGTATTTCCTCCAAATAGCTGGGGTTTTGTCTGGTATTTTGTGAAAATACTTGGTTCACTCTGTTAAATGAAAAAAAAAATCATAGCATTTCATACATGCAAATATTTATAGCATTCACTATTTTCTACATAATATAGTCACATTTAAGTGTAAACAATAACATTAAAAAACAACATGGCATGTAGTATTTCCTTTTTATTCCATATTCATCAGAAAATCATATTACAGAAACTCTTTTTATTAATAAGGTTTATGCCTTACCAGCACAGAGATATTTAAAATATCAGCTAATTGGAGTGCCTGGCTGGCTCGGTCAGTAGAGCATGTGACTCTTACTCTCGGGGTCATGAATTCAAGCCCAATGTCAGGTGTGGAGCCTACTTTAAAAAATAAATAAAAATAAAATATCAGCTAAGATGGCTTAAAATCAGTTGCACAGGGGTGCCTGGGTGGCTCAGTCAGTTAAGCATCCAGCTCTTGATTTCGGCTCAGGTGATGATCTCAGTTTGTCAGTTTGAGCCCCGCATCAGGCTCTGTGCTGATAGTGTGGAGCCTGCTTGGGATTCTCTCTCTCCCTCCCTCCCTTTCTCTGCCCATCTTCCGCTTGCTCTCTCTTTCTCTCTCTCTCTCACAAAATAAACTTTGAATAACTTGAAAAAAATCAGTTGCACAAATTTGAAGGCAATAACTGAATTATTTATGCTGTCTCTGAGATATGTTAAAGTTTTCACATTAATAGGTTTAACTCAATTACTGTTGAACTAAATTTAATAAATTTCACATGGACTGGACAGTAGGCATGCTGGCATATGGCAAGCCATTTCCTGCATTTGAGGCAACACTTACTCTGAAACATTCAGGGAGTACATATACTCCTTCATATCACTGGGTACCAATTTTTGTATTGAAATACTTATCTGAGAGCATACTCTACTTTCTTAAAGCACTGACTTAATCTTATCCATGGAGTCTCTGTTTGATGCAGGTTAAGTCTGTATATAAAGTTAAATATAGTTTTAAACCAAAATAAATAAATATGTAAAAATATTTCTGACCCACTAAAGAAGACAGGCTGGGCTCAGAAAATTGAGGACTCACGAGACTCTATTCTTGATTCTGGCCCTTATTCATTAACCAAGTCTTCAGAATCCTCATGTCCTTCTTCAAGGAAATAATGTAGCATAGTAGACTAAAATCCACAAAGCATCTAAAGTTTCTTAGGAAAAAATGTCCATATAAAATAAAATTTATGTTACCTTATTCCTATTTTTCTAAAGCTCTTCTTTCTTACGAAATTTTCACAAACAAAAGTATGTCTTAGAAAATGTCATGCAGGGGGCACCTGGGTGGCTTACTTGGTTAAGCATCTGACTTCGGCTCAGGTCAAGATCTCATAGTTTGTGAGTTCGAGGCCCACATCGGGCTCCATGCTGACAGCTCAGAGCCTGCAGCTTGCTTCAGATTGTGTGTCTCTGTCTCTTTCAGTCCCTACCCCACCCACCCCTGTCTGTGTGTGTCTCTCTCTCTCAAAAAATAAATAAACATTAAAAAAAATTTTTTAAAGAAAATATCATGCAATATTTGGCTCCCTCTAAGAGGGTCAAGGTACTGGCAATATTCTATATTGCTTTAGTAATAGAAGAAACTGCAAATAAATATTTTTTTCCATTTCAGACTACCAAATCTGATCCCAAGACTACCGGAGTACTGAATCACCAAACAAGCACAAATCCATTTAGAAGAGTAATCCTTAGAGATGTATAAATCTAAAAAACAATCCAACAGAATAAGTCTTTATAGCTTATCTCCATAATGACTATGAAATGCATGCAGAGAAACTGTGGAAATGAGACTCACGTCCAGAGAATTCTGTTGTGACTGTTTTGGGTGTCTCAAGTAGACACCAGAGTCCAAGGGTGCTGACAGAGTCTCTGAACTTTCTGGACAGAACTGCGATCCAAAGAGGAACTGGGAATCACTGAGACTGGAGTGATCAGTCTGATTATTATTCCAGCTAGAGGAATTAGTGGTCCTGAAATTAAGCAAGAAAAGAAAAGTATAGCAAGTAGACAAACATCCTGAACAAATGAAATCATAATTCACAACTATTCATTTCAGAATATCCTGGGCAGAGTACTAGTTTGTTCTGATCTAATCCCCTGAACACTGCCAGCACTACCCACAAAGAAACACAAAGAAATTCTGAATGTCAGACATTTTGATTATAGCAACTTAAGAACAATCCGATGGAAATTCAAACATTAAGGACTGACACTATTACTTGTGGTACAAGAGCACTGTGGGCTATGACACCATTTTGGAGATCAAAGTTCCTGAAATCTTTAGGGATTAAAAGAACATTATCTTTCAAAAAGTTGAATCTATTGGGGCGCCTGGGTGACTCAGTCGGTTAAGTATTGGATGCTTGATTTCAGCTTGGGTTATGATCTCACAGTTTGTGAGTTCAAGCCCCATGTGGGGCTCCGTGCTGACAGTGTCAGCCTGCTTGGGATATTCTCTCTCTCTCTCTCCCAAAATAAATAAATAATTAAACTTTAAATAAAGTTGAATTTGTTAATCACTAAGGGAATAAAGTAACTGATGCATTAGTCTGAAGTAATAAGCTAGATTTACATATAGCCACATGGATAAGTCCCAAAAATGTAATTTTGAGCACAGAGAGTAAAAACTGAATGAACTCACGTATCATTTATATAACCTTTTAAATATACATCATAGCACACCAAACAAGTATGTAACTGTGTATAGACGTGTACAGAACTCTCATTAACTCTCTTAGAGTATGCCTACAGGGAAGGAAGGGACCAGAATTAGAGGGAGAGTAGGAATCATAACAGAAAAAACACAGGACAGCTTAGTTATGGACTGAATATTTGTGTCCAAATTATTATGTTGAAGTTCTAATTCCTAAGGTGATAGTATTTGGAAATGGGGTCTTTGGGAGGTAATTAGGGTTAGACATGGTCATAAGGGCAGGCCTTCATGATGAGATTAAGGTCCTTACAATAAGAGATGCCAGAGTTTGCCCTCTCTTTAAAAAAAAATTTTTTTTTTAATGTTCATTTATTTTTGAGAGACAGAGACAGAGCACAAGCAGGGAAGAGGAAGATAGAGGAGACACAGAATATGAAGAAGGCTCCAGGCTTCAAGCTGCCAGCAGAGCCTGATGTGGGGCTCGAACCCATGAACCGTGAGATCATGACCTGAGCCAAAGTTGGAGGCTTAACTGACTGAGCCACCCAGGCATCCCTCTTTTTTTTTTTTAATTTTATGTTTTTATTTATTTTTGAGACAGAGAGAGAGAGCATGAGCAGGGGAGAGGCAGAGAGAGGGGGAGACACAGAATCTGAAGCAGGCTCCAGGCTCTGACCTGTCAGCCCAGAGCCCAATGTGGGGCTCGAACTCGCAGAGTGTGAGATCATGACCTGAGCTGAAGTTGGACGCTTAACCGACTGAGCCACCCAGGCACCCCCCTTTTTTTTTTTAAGTTTATATATTTATGCTTTGAGAGAGAGAAAGAGAGAGAGCAGGGGAAGAGCAGAGAGAATCCCAATCCCACTGACAGTGCAGAGCCCAATGCAGGGTGGAACCCACAAACTGTGAGATCATGACCTGAGCCGAAACCAAGAGTTGAATGCTTGACTAACTGAGCCACTCAGACACCTCTCTCTTTCTCCTTCATGTAAGGACACAGAGAGAAGACAGTTGTCTGGAAACCAGGAAGGGAGCCCTCATAAGAAATTATCTGCCTGGCATACGGTTCTAGGACTTCCAATCTCCAGAACTGAGGAAATAAATTTCTATTGTTGAAACCATCCAGTTTAGGGTACTTTGTTATGGCAGTCCATCAGACTAATAGGCCTCATCCAGATTGAAGAATATGATCAACTCAGATTTTTGCACAGGAGGATCCATTAAAAATTGTTTTTGAAACAAGGTGGTATTCCCTTTCACACCTTTAGTGTCTTATTCTTGCTTGCTCTAAGTACTTCCAGCTGTGGACTTCCAACTTGCTTCCCACAGATATATACATTTAAACCTCACATATGGGGGTACCTGGGTGGCTCAGTCAATTGAATGGCCAACTCATGATCTTGGCTCAGATCATAATCCCACAGTTTGTAGGATCATGCCCCGAGTCCGGTTCTGTGCTGGCAGCCCAGAGCCTGCTTGGGATTCTCTCTCTCCCTCTCTCTCTCTGTCCCTACCCTGCTTGTGCACATTTGCATGCGCTCTCTCTCCTTATCAAAGTAAATAAATAAACATTAAAAAAAAGAAACATCTCAATAACAACTTGGGTTACTTAATGCTGTTGTGTAACCTAAAAAAACATGCTTTTCATTAAAATGCACAAACACAAATCATTCCTTTTAATAAAGCTAAATTAAAGTAATTACATAGCATATAAGTACATAATCCAAGCCAACATATATTAATGCAAGACAAAAAGAAACTCTAATAATTCAGCACAGGAAAGAGCAATTATTTTCACTCATAGAACCATTTTCTAAGATTAGCTAAGGTAATGGGCTGCACACATATATTATAATATGGGTTGCATAATCGTTGCTCAAAATAGCTTAAATAGCTCTCTGTGACTCCCCTCTTAGGTTAAAGAGAATAATTAGCTGTGCTGGATAAAAAAAAAAACTGTGAGCTTCCAGAAACCACGTAGGATTTACATCTTAAAGCTAGGATCTGGAATTTAACAAAGATTTTCTCTGTATCAACTGAAAGCATTTTTTTTTCTTTTTGAGAAATAAAAAGCACAATGCTCTAGGTTTTTGCTGAATTAATAACTGTCTTCAGGAAGGTATTAGGAAGAAAAGAAACTAATAATAAAAGCATACCAAAAGCAATTAAAAATCCCTTAAATATATACTAATTCTGGGGCACATCCACCAAGTTAGCAATGGCAAGTCCACTGCATGGCTGATGGACACCAATATAAGTACCTCAGTGGAGTAGTAGAAAGGGCAGTATTTCAGTGAGCCTTGTCAACAGCTGGAGTAGCTCTTAACTCCACAGTACCTACAAATGGTACCACACAAATGAATACGTATCTAAACATTGTCTTGATTTGATCCTTGCTGTTTCAATAGAAATCACTCCAACTGAGGTGAGTTTCTAGATTGTTAGGCCATTTCTAATTCTCACAGGCCTCATACTCCAGAGGCCTAGTTCTGGACACAGAGCCACTGCTCAATTAACACAAATAGCTAAGTTGACATTGCTTTTATCATCAGAACATAGGCGGAGGGGCGCCTAGGTGGCTCAGTCGGTTAAGCATCCGACTCTGGATCTCAGCTCAGGTCTTGATCTCCAGGTCGTGAGTTCAAGCCCTGCATTGGGCTCCATGATGGGTGTGAAGCCTACTTTTAAAAAAAGAAAAGAAAAGAAAATAGGCAAAAGGAAAAAGACAAATATGGGAGAGTGTAGTAGTGAAGGGAAAAGAAGGGGAAAAAGCTGTATGAAGTCACCCTATTACTAATAAACTAATAGGAAAGGTAGCCTTTTTCAATGAAATCAATACAACTATAAGACCTTCATTAAGTATCAGAGTATATAACTTACCCAGAACCTGAGGGAATACTGAGCATCTCTTTGATATTCCAGACGTTAAAATTCATTTCTTATGGTTAGCCCTATTAAAAAGAGAGGAATATTAATTTAAAAGGTTAAGTATAACTTTCCCCCCAAAGATGACTTTACTGGTGACTGTTATATATGGATGAGGACATTTCAGCAACTATATTCCCATTCAATTGGTGAAAATTCCCATTACCTATGTGTCAGAAACAGGTATTTTGGGGGCACCTGGCTGGGTCAGTCAGTGAAATGTGTGACTCTTGATCTCAGGGTTGTGAGTTTGACCCCCCACACTGAGTGTAGAGATTACTTAAAAATAAAATCTTTAGGGGGTGCCTGGTTGGCTCAGTCGATTAAGCATCTGACTTTGGATCAGGTCATGATCTCATGGTTCATGGTTTCGGGCCCCGAGTCAGGCTTTGTGCTGACAGCTCAGAGTCTGGAGCCTGCTTCAGATCTGTCTCTCCCTCTCTCTCTCTGCCCCTCCCCCACTCACACTCTGTCTCTATCAAAAATGAATAAACTTTATGGGGTGCCTGGATGGCTCAACTGGTTAAGCATCCAACTTCAGCTCAGGTCATGATCTCACAGTCTGTGGGTTCAAGCCCCACGTCAGGCTCTGTGCTGACAGCTCAGAGCCTGGAGCCTGCTTCAGATTCTGTGTCTCCTTCTCTCTCTGCCCCTTCCCTGCTCGCGCACTATCTCTCTCAATCAAAAATAAACATTAAAAAAATTTTTTTAATGAATAAACGTTAAAACATTAAAAAATCTTTAGGGGCACCTGGGTGGCTCAGTTGGTTAAGCATCCAACTCCTGATTTCAGCTCAGGTCATGATCTCAGCTTGTGGGATTCAGCCCTGCATCAGGCTCTGCACTGACAGCAAGTAACCTGCTTGGGATTCTCTCTCTCCCCCTTTCCCTGCCTTTTTTTTCTCTCTCTCAAAATAAATAAACCTAAAAAAAAAAAAAAAAATAAACCTAAAAAAAAAAAAGCTATTCAGGATAACTGAATAGCTACATAAAAAAGATTAAGATTGGATCTAGTCCTTTCACCATACACTACAAAATATCCAAATGGATCAGAGATAATATAAAAATGAAATCATAAAAGAACCAGAGGGAAAGCTGATGCAACTTCAGCTCAGGTCATGATCTCACAGTCTGTGGGTTCAAGCCCCACGTCAGGCTCTGTGCTGACAATTCAGAGCCTAGAGCCTGCTTCAGATTCTGTGTCTCCCTCTTTCTCTGCCCCTCCCCTGCGTGCTTGCGCACTCTCTCTCTCTCTCTCAAAAATAAATAAACATTAAAAAAAATAAAAAATAAAAAAATAAACATTAAAAAATTTTTGTTAATCATAGAGACTGTTTTCTTTTATATAAAGGTGGTAAAATGCAAGTATAATAATGTACTCTGTTACTGAGGCTGGAAGGAAAGAGGCACTTTCAAGCACTTCTGCTGGGAAGGCCTCTGTGGAGGAGAATTTGGCACTATCTAGAACATTTACAAATGTATTTACTGTTTAATCCAGCAATCCTACTTCTAAGGATTGGGATCTATGCCAATAATACTTTGACAGAAATAGAAAATTATATATACACATGTCTCTTCAATACAATACCATTTATAATAGCAAGACCATAAACAACTCAATACCCATCAGTTGGTGAATAGTTGAACAAACTATGGTATATTCATACAATGGAGTTTTAAGGAACTGTTAAAAGGAATATATACTCTTGTGTATATAAGATATACTTCAATATACTCTGGGAGTGACCTCCCAGAATATTGCTAAGCACAAAGAAAAAAAAAGGTAAGGTGAAGAATAGTGTATGTGGTATGCAATATTTCATCCAAAAATGTCAAGGGAACATGAATATAAATAAATATACACACATAGCAATGTGCTTTTTTTTTTTTAAGTAAGGAGAGAAGAAAAGCAAGGAGGAAGAGAGAGAGAAGAAAAATAGATAAACTGAAAACCAACAAAAACGTTTACCTTGGAGGGCAGAGATAGGGTGGAGAGGCTAGAAATGAAAACTAGACTTCTCCAACTGTAGCAGTTTTTACAGTTTCAACTTTAGAATAATGTAAATACTATAATATAAGTACATATAATCACATAGTCACAAAACGAAATTAAATAAAAAATGGGAAAAACCAAGCAATTCCTACAAAGGAGCAAAATGGAACATACAAGTTGGTTATTGAGCCCCACAAGGAGGGTCTATTTCCAGTGCCTCTAAATATGATAATTTGATACCACATCTCTAGTGAAGTGTAGCCTAAAGACAAAATGAACAGTAAAGGAATCTGTGTGTTTTCAGCAATCATAGTTAGTAAAAAATATATATATACATATATATATGTATAATATACATGTATATAGACATACATGTAATATACATACATATATACATGTAGCATCTATCAGAATACAGCAAATCAATAATATATTAATGTAGTCATTGGGAATAAAAATTTTCAGTGTATGAGAAAAGAGATAGAAATACAAAATAAGGTTAGGCAAAAACCCTACGATCCTAGGTCTGAAATAAATAGAAAATTATTAGTAATTCTTGATGTACAATCTTAGCACCCAGCTTTTGGTCTTGAAATACCATTCACCACTAAAAGGAATCAGTTCTGGGGCAGAAAATGTACAATTTGAGTCTGGGATATCTAGTCCCAGAGAACAAGGAAGCTATCAAAGACTACCAGGGCCAAAGATTACTGGAGAGCTAGCTTAAAGGGCTTCCTCTGTTAAATTTATAGTTTTTAAAACCTTCGTCAGTCACTTTGGAAGATACGCAACCACCTTATTATTTTGAAAGCTGGTAGGGTACACAAAAGAATCATTTCTCTTACCTTTCTAGAAAGACGCACTTCAAAGTAACCAACATATAGATGTGAGAATGTTCTTTATAGAAGTATTTCAGCTAATAAACACAGAATGAATGGTACAATTAGATTATTACCATTTTGGAGGTGCAATGAAAATAATGGATCTAGACAATGATCATAAATGGCTATTTAAACCATGAGGTGAAAGGTAATAGGAAACTTTATAATGAATAGATCAGGCTGAAAACACCTAAACCCTTCAGTTGATCTTTTATTCACAAAGACAGAAACCAGCCCTAGTATGAGCCTCTTGATGAGGTTCAACAAGAGGTGCCAAGCATTACCAAAGAAGTAAGTATACTTGCCAAAAATATTGATCCCTAATCTAATTAACCTTCTAGATGTAAGGACCAGTATACAGAAAATACAGTGGTTAAATAGAACCAGTGGAATGGAATCAGCAAAATCCAGAGGGGTTAATCCTACAGTTTAAATGATCATATTCTTTTAAAGCATAAGAGGCAAGAAAAAAAAGAGATGTGGGAGACTATAAATTAGAAGAAATTTATGAGCCACACCAACCAAATACAATGTGTTTGGATCCTGAATTATAAAAAAGCAATTAAGAAAATTTAAACATTGACTAGCTACTTAATGATATCAATAAATTGTTACTTTAAGTGTGGTAATGATATTGTGGTTATGATAAAAACAGAGTCCTTATCTTTTATACATACATAAATTTTAAATGAATAAAATAATCTTCAAAACTTTTGTTTTGCTTTAAAATAATAGAGATGGATTAGGGGACCTGGAAAGGGGTACAGACTGCCCCTAGGTTGATAATTGTTGAAGCTAGGTGATGGGTACATTGGCATTCATTCATCCAATGATTTCTACTTGACATGTTTGAAATTTTCCACACAAAAAATTGATGTATGAATTGGTAAATGCCTGTATTAGCTGACAACACCCAACATTGTTACCTCCAGCCCAGACCCCTCTCCTGAACTTCAGACTCCTATATTCAAGTGCTGGCCTGACATCTCTACTTGGGTGACTAATATGCACCACAAACCAACATGTCCAAAACTAAGATCGTCATTTTTTCCCCCAAAACATTCTCCACCTACAGTCATCCTATTCCAGTTAACAGCAACTCCATCTTTCTAGTTGCTCAAGCCAAAATCTAAGAGTCCTCTTTGACCCTCTTCTCACATCCAGTCTGTCAGCAAATACTATGATTCCTTCAAACATATTCAGAATCTGTCCACTTTAAGTTCCTTCTTCTATAGGTTTACCAGATAAAATATAGGATGCTCAAATTTGAACTTCCCAAATATTGCCCAGGACACACTTGTACTAAAAAAAATATTGTTTACCTGAAATTCAAATTTAACTTGGTGTCCTGTATTTTTATTTGCTAAATCTGACAACTTTAGATTCAGAGTTCCTCTAACTTTAAGTCAGATCATGTTATCCCTGCTCCTACCCTACTCCAATACAAGCCAGAATTCCCATGATTATCTCTGGTGTCTGCAATCTCCCCTTAGCCCTGCTTTTTTCCATCTACACTCCATTCCACACTTCTTATGGGGCTTCTCACTGCTGCTTTCCCTTGCTGGGCACACAACCAGCTTCAGGCCCCTTTCCCATACTGTTTTCTCCACTTGGTTCACTCTTCCTTCAGATTATCAGCATAATAGGCCAAACCACATCCACCACCTCCAGGGGTTCTCTCAAATTATTCAAAACTGTAGCACCTCAATAATCAATGTTTCTTCTCTGCTTTTTCTCCAAAGCATACCTTTATTCTAATACACTATATATTTTTAAAATTTACCTTGTTTTGTCTGTCTCAGCACGCACATCCAAGCCTACAAGAATGTAATGTTAAGCTCTTTGAGGATAGGAATTTTTGTGTTCGGTTCACTGCTATATCCTCAGACTCTAGAAATTGTGCCTGGCACATAATAGGTGCCCAGAAAATATTTACTGTTAAATCAGTTGTTTTTTTTTTTAATGAGAACTAAATTAGGACAATAGAGCAAAACTTTCCAAGTATCCACAAATTTAAAAATACATATGATTTGGTTTTAATTATTACATTTCAAATCCCTAGATCTGCATAGACTTATTACATATTTAAAAAAAGAGGAAGAATTGAAGTAAATCTAGGATTCCTGACTCATGTTTACTTATTTCTTTGATAGTCTGAGCTTTTTTCTTCCATCAACACTTCAGAAATTCTTCCTTCTAGAGTCTTGATTTAGCATCTAGACAATTTTACATACATCACTACAAGACCATTATTACTACATCTAGATGTAAATCCTTTATCATCTTCCATTTCTGTTTATGTTGAGAAAGGAGAATAATTTATGCAGTATGTGGCTTGGGGTTTAGAATAACTATGCTCCTGGTTCCAGACCAAACTTACTCCTAAGAGATTTCTTAAATGTTGAGAAAATCCCATGGTTGCACCCTTGCCTATGTCTAAGGACCACATGGGGCTTGATGTGCTCAGCCTCAGGTTTATCTGTTCTCTATGCATTTACCTGTCACCATGCTACCTATTATAGGCTTTAAATTCCCAGAGGGCAGAAATCCCATCTGCCTATACCTATCCTTGTAGATGCTAGCACACTAGTAATGAAGTAGTAGTCATTCTTAGGTAGGACACTAGGTAAATGAAAACTGAAATGCACACATTACAAACTTTCAAGGGCAGGGTTCTCTCTCCCTCTCATCTCCCAGTCCTATTAGAAGAAGCATAAAAGCAGAGGAAACGTTTAAGTGCATGCAAGGTATACAACTGTCTCCCTAGGAAGGGCGCTGGCAAGGAGTTAGACAAGGGAGAAACATGTGTGAAGAGAATGCCCTAAGGGGAAGTACACCACCGCCATCATCTGACCCCCATCTTCAACATTGAGACTCCTGAGGCCACAGTGTGAGGTCCTCCACGTGCTCTTCTGGCTCCTCCACTCGGTCACAGAAAAAAACAGTTCTCTCTCTCAGACTTTGTGCCCCTTGGGCCTCGACCAGGCCCTCCTAAACCTCATACGACCGTCCACTCTCATCTTCAGTCTCTTTTCAATTAGGAGACACGCTATGGGCTCCCAGACTAAATCATTCAGATGTCCTTTCCAGAGGCCTCCAAGGGATACTGCATAATTATAAGGCAAATCCCAGTTTCCCGGGTTCCTGTTCACGCTTTCTGGGCCGATTCTCTTTCTTGCGTCTCCTAATCCCAGACTCGGGATGAGAGGCTGTGGACACCCGGGAATCTGACGAAAACAACTCCAAAGGTGAGCACAGAAAGTCTCCTTGAAGAGCCAGAGAGGTCTTCCATCACAGAGAAAGAATGAATGGCTAGGAATTCCAGGACAAGGATCAAGTTGGACAACCCGGCGTCCCGAGAAACTCCTCGACGTCGCCAGAAATCTCGAACCTGTACTCAAGGCCCCCGTTTGGCTCCCGGACCTCTCCACCTTCACCCCCTCCCCCTCCCTGCCCTTCCAGGCCAAACCCCCCCGCCTCTCTCCCCCCCCCCCCCCCCCCCCCCCGCGCCTCCACCTCTGAGGGACAGCTCGCGCCCCACCTGGGGCGTCTCTGATCTTACCTCAAGGCTACTTAGTCCCACTGAAGTTGCCTGAGCATGCGTGGTCCCGCCCCCAAGGCCCTATCTGACCAATGAGGATTAAGTCCTGCCTTCTGGGCCCGCCCCCTCTGCCGCATCGCGTTAAAGGTTTTAACGGGCGTGCCGGTTTCACCAGCACTTTCATTGGCCAGGCCAGGCGGTCTACCTCGCGGCGAGTACTGCTGCATGCCTTACCTGTCCCACGTGTACCTCTCAAGAGGTACCTGCGTGTCTCCACATTCACACCCAGCTGCCACCCACACCCCACCCAGCATCGCCTCAGCAAGGCAGACTGCTCAGGAGTTACCTGACACACACCCTGCTGCATGCGGAGAGGACTGTGTGCCCAGCGGCTAGGACATGGCTAGGGCCCAAGTGGTCCTAACAAGAGCTGGGTAAGGGGAGCCGATGGGAAGAGAGGAGCTGTGGTCAAAAGGGAACACAGAACTGGGGGCCTGGCCTGTTGGGGAAAGAAATAGTCCAAGGTACCTTGCCTGCTAGGTACTGACTGGGGCAGCCTGAGGGCAGAGTGGACAGGGGCAAAGGGTGTTGGGCGGAGGGGGTCTATGTAACTCTGCCTCTAATGGTTATAGATGGCCTTTAAAGTCGTGAAATAGAGAGTTCACCAATAAAGTTGCATGGATGGAAAACATTGTGTTGATTGAGCCCCAGGACACACACTTTAGAGGCCTAGATAAGGACAAAGCAGTAAAGGACCCAAAGTAGGTGTGGTCAGGGACAGGGGAGGGACACCAGGAGAGTGAGGTGCTGTGGAAGCCTCCTGGACCATCCTTCAAAGAAGAGGAGGAGACCAGCTATTTTGTTAGGTGGGAGAATGGAGGTTTGATTGGAAGGCTGGTTCTTGGATTCCCCAGGAAAGATTTACATGAGGATCCCCACTGGAATAAAGACAGCCAGAGGAAGGTAGCAAGCACAAAGCAGTTTATTAGGTTTATTAAGATGGGAAAGTGGGCAGGCCCAGAGATGGCAACTGTCTTTAAGATGGGTGTCTTTTCTTTTTATGTTTGCATAGTTTATGGGTCATAGCTAGGGCCAACTCTGACTGAGAAGGGAGGACTCCTACTGGTTGGGAGGGGGAATTTTTGGCCCTACAAGGTTCTTGCTGGAATTGTCTTGGCCATCTTGCCCATGGGGTTGGGGGTGTGAAACCCACAATGTAAATATATTATAATGAACCTAGGGAGTCACTTTGGGGCAGAGGTTGAAGTGAGAGTGCACGTTCTGCACCTATCACGTCTAACTAACTGCCTACTTCATCAATGTCAGATGCTCCTGATGGGTCAAGGAAAATGAAAAGTAAGAATTAATTATGGGTGACCTTGACAGAAGCAGTTTTAATCGTTGTAGTAGGGGCAAAAACCTGATTATAACTAAGTGTGTGGATTCAAGGTATCTGATAAAGGACTGTTATCCAAAATATATAAAGAATCCTTAAAACTCAACAATAAGAATACAACCCGATTTTAAAATGGGCTAAAAATCTAACATAATGCACCAAAAAAAAAAAAAAAGATATATGGATGGCAAATAAGCATATGAAAAGACGCTCAATATTATATATCACTAGGAAAGTGCACATTAAAACAATAATGAGGGGCGCCTGGTTGGCTCAGTCAGTTAAGTGACTAGACTCTTGATTTCCCAACTCTTGATTTCAGCTCAGGCCATAATCTTATGATTCATGAGTTTTAGCCCCACATCAGGCTTCATGCTGGCATTGTGGAGCCTGCGTAGGATTCTCTCTTTCTCTCTGCCCTTCCCCTGCTTGTGTTCTCTCTCTGAAAATAAACTTTAAAAAAATGAGCTAGTACTACACACCTGTTAGAATGGCCAAAATCCAGAACAAACACAAAATGCAGGTGAGGATATGGAGCAACAGGAACTCTCACCACTAATGGAAATGCTAAATAGTACAACCACCTTGGAAGATTGTCAGTTTCTTACAAAACTAAACATAGTCTTGTTATATGATCTAGCAAATCATGCTCTTTGGTATTTACCCAAAGGACTTGAAAACTTATGTCCACACAAAAACCTGCACATGGATATTTATAGCAGCTTTATTACATAATTGCAAAACCTTAAAAGCAAGCAATATATCATTTTCAGTAAGTGAATGAATAAACTGTGGTACATTCAGACAATGGGATATTATTAAGCACTAAAAAGAAATGAGCTATCATGCTAGGCAAAGACATAGAGGAAACTTAAATATATCTTCCTAAGTGAATATATATCAAAAAGATTCCAACCATTTGACATTGTGGAAAGGGCAAAATTATGGAGACCGTAAAAGGATCAGTGGTTACCATGGGTTAGGGGGTTGGGAGGTGGAGCACAGAGAGTTTTTAGGACAGTGAAACTATTCTGTATGATACTATAATGGTGCATACGTGTAATTGCATTCGTGTAATTGGCAGTATACATTTGTCCAAACCCATAGAATATACAACTCCAAGAGTGAACTATGGACTTTGGGGGATAATGACATGTCTATTTAAGTTCAGCAATTACAAGTGTGCTATTCTGGTGGGAGATATTGGTAATAGGAAAGGTTATGCATGTGTGGGGCAGGAGGTATATGAGAAATCTCTTCCACTCAATTTTGCTGTGAACCTAAAATTGCTCTAAAAGCCTATTCAAAATATACATATAGGAGCGCCCAGGTGGCTCAATCGGTTAAGCGTCTGACTTCGGCTCAGGTCGTGATCTCATGGTTCTTGAGTTCAAGCCCCACGTCGGGCTCTGTGCTGACAGCTTGCAGTCTGGAGTCTGCTTCAGATTCTGTGTCTCCCTCTCGCTGCCCCTGCCCTGCTCATGCTGCTCTCTCTCCCAAAAGTAAATAAAAACATTAAAAAATTAAAAAAAATATATATATATATGTATGTGTACATATATTAGGGGCACCTGGGTGGCTCAGTTGGTTAAGTGTCTGACTTCAGCTCAAGCCATGATCTCATCTATCTTCTATCCTGAATTTGATGCTTATCATTTCTGTGCATGTTTTATACTTTTAGTTCATATGTTTGTATCCATAAGCAATACATAACATTGTTTTACATGATTGAATCATTTTATAAATGGTATAATTTGTGCATATTTCTACAATTTGACTTTTTGACTCACCGTTTTTAAGACATATCTTTGTGGATTCAAGTATCTTTCTTATTGCCCTGTTGGTAAAACATTCAGACTGCTTACAGTTTTTTTTCTTTCCCTATGCAGATGCTGCAATGAACATTTCTGTACCTGTGAATACATGTGAGAAGGGATCTTAAGGGTAACTATAGTAGGGTGGGCTTTCTGGCTAGTAGGGCTTACACCAGTGATACCAGCTGGGTCTAAATGTTTCCTCCTGCTAAACTCTTTTTTTTAAATGTTTATTTGGGGTGCCTGGGTGGCTGAGTCGATTGGGCATCTGACTTTGGCTCAGGTCATGATCTCACGGTTCATGAGTTTGAGCCCCTCATTGGGCTCTGTGCTGACAGCTTGGAGCCTGGAGCCTGCTTCAGATTCTTTGTCTCCCTCTCTCTCTGTCCCTCCCTGCTCATGCTCTGTCTCTCTTTCCTTTAAATATAAATAAACATTAAAAAAATTAAAGAAAAAAGTTTGTTTATTGGGAGAAAGAGCACACACGAGCAGGGAAGGGGTGGAGAGAGAGAGAGAAAATCCCAAGCAGGCTTCACACTTAGCATGGATCCCAACATGGGGCTCGATCTTGACTATGAGATCCTGACCCTTAAGGTCATGACCTGAGCTGAAAGCAAGAGTCAGACACTTAACCGACTGAGCCACCCAGGCACCCCTGCTTTTTATTGGTACATTTTTAGAGGCTGATTGCCTCTTCTTTTGGTTAGTGAAAGGGCTGAACTCTTCATGTCCCTGTGTTACAAATGAGAAAGAGACAATAATCTGCCAAAGAGTAGCTTGGAATGGAACCACAATGTCAAATATTTTCATGCTCCTTCTTTTGCTGCTCTATTATGCTCTCTTTCTTCACTGGGGCCGTGGTAACAGTCACCTGCCCCAGTGTTCTCAGGCATCATAGACTCCTGAGAGAAAAGTTTACAGAGCCTTATTCTGAAGCAGCACTTTTATCCTAAGAGCCATAAACCCTTTTAACATTTCTTCTGAGTCCACGGAATGCTTTCTAAATTTATGTCCCTGGCAGTATGGTTGCACAATTCTAAAATGCAAGATTCACCTCTAAAATGTTCTTTGATATTTCATTGACTGAATTCATCACACTCCACTGTGGACTATGTTTCTATATGTAAGGACTCTCCCAGAATGTTAATGATGAGGGGCATATTTCTCTCATAAAGAAGTAAAGAAGTAAAGAAGTAAAACCAAGCAGGAAGCACAAAGGGGTAGCAGACTGGGCACTGCCTCAACAACCAGCAGCATTGTGCAGTCACAACCTCTCTTTGTCACTAAGCAACAAGAGGTTGACCTCTGAGATTCTCTTTCCTCAGGCATAGCCTCAAAAAGACAAGAGGAAAGTTTGCCTTTTCTGCTTCCTTCCTGGAAAGATGCAAAGTGCTTTAGTAGGATCCTGGGTAAGAGTGCATTTTACAATTAATCCTGCCCCTTGGCTCTAGGGTAGTACCTGAAATTTGAATGAATCATGAGAATAAATTTAGCAAGACAGGTTTCATTGAGCACACAGGCTCATGAAGGACCTTGAACTTCCCACTCCCCCTCTGCCATTCTGAGGTCACCCCTGTAGCCTACCTAGTCTTTACAATGCCATGTCCTTTTCCATGTGTCCTGGTCTGATGCTAACCAGCTGAACCTCCTAGTCTAATAGCCACCCCATTTATTCCCAGTCCTTTGCTTGGTCCTCCCATACTTCTGAAATTTGACTGTTCTCTATACTGGGAACATCTTGCAGGCAAAGACTGTTTTCTTCCATGTGTATATCCCATGCCTGGAATGCAGTAAAGGCCCAGTAAATACTATTGAATTAAACTGAATATTGAGCAAGCAGCGTCCAACAGACTGTAGAAAGATGGACAGACAAGTTGGGCAACCTGAGCCCTCAGTGGGATGAAAAGATAAAGGGCCTCTTAGTCATGTATAAGAACCCACAGTAATGGCCAGAGGACAAACTTGGGAGAGCTTCTTTCTGCTCAGGGCTATGATCATGGAGGACCAACCACACCTATCCTCTCCAGGGAGCTCTCAGGACAAAGAGTTGGGCTCTAGGAGTTCCCTGGCTAGACATGCTTATTGTCTATAGGGTGTCCACCTAATGACATCAACACAGTATGGCTCCTTCTTAGACCCCTGATAAATGCTCATTTCTGTCTTTTGCCAGTCCCTGTCTCTGAAATTCTCTCCAGAAGGTATCACTGTTAGTGAAGTACTTATTTTGAAAAGTTTATCCCTTGCTTAGGTGTCCCAGTTTCAGAGGGCGCCCTTCTTGCCCCAGAACATCAGGGTATGTGGCAAACAGGTATTCATGACTTTGTCAATGGATGCCCAAGATGGATCCATTCAATCCCCAGAGAAAGATCATATCACTGGACAGTGGCCTGTTCTCAAAACTTTGCTCAGTGCTTTGAATCACCTCAGCTCAGAACCTGTTTGAGCCCCTCCCCTGCTGAAAAGTCTCCCTTTGTTCTTAGAAGAGAATCCATATTCTTTTTTCTTTTATTAAAAAAAAAATTTTAATGTTTATTTATTTTTGAGAAAGAGCATGCATGGGGGAGGGACAGAGAGAGAAGGAAACATAGAATCCAAAGTAGGCCCCGGGCTCTGAGCTGTCAGCACAGAACTCAATGAGGGACTTGAACCCATGAACCACAAGATCATGACCTGGGCTGAAGTCGAATGCCTAACCAACTGAGCCACCCAGGCAACCCAAAAAATGCAGGTGGCCCGAGAATGCATATTTTTAAACCAGTGTTTCCTTGACCTTACCTCACTTGTTTGCTCACAATCCTTTAGTCATAAAGCCTCTTGTTTATTCTAACATATCTCTCTTTTTCTGACCTCCAGTCCTTTTACTCTTTCAATTCCCATCCCATAGAATATTCTTCTGCTGTTCCTCATACAGCTGACTCCTTCTCACGTTCAGGTCCCACCCTCAATGTCATGAGGGGCTATCCCTGTTCTCTATCACTATTGATCCTAGTCATCAGGTTATTTCTTCCCTGACCCTATTTGCTGTGTCTGACTCCTCCACTAGAAGGAAGATTCACAAGGGCCAGGATCTTTCAGTCCTTTCACTGCTGTCTCCCCAGCTTATATTAGGGCCTCAAGGGAAAGATAGTGAAGAAAGATGGAAGAAAGGAAAGAAGGGAAAGAAAAAAAAAAAAGGTAGCCTTTCCCTGCACACACTTAGCCCTCCCAGGTGAGCCAGCACAGCTAAAGCCAACTGTTCTAATGATGGATGGCAGACGGGTGTCTCTTGTTCTCAGATTCTTTTTATTCTGTCAGTAGCTCCCAAGAGAGGCTTCTAGCCGGGAGACCCTGAGGTCTGAGACTCAGGGTAAGGATTTGTGAAGGATTCACCCTCATACTTGCCTTGTTATAGCACAACACTGGCTTTTATGGGCACTACAGAGGCCAATTCAGGAGTGAAAGTGCTCAAGAATACCGTCTTGCAGCCAAGCCCCAGCCTCCAGCAGTGTTCCTGCGGCGATGTCAGGTACAAGGTAGCCCTGGGGAAAGCTGGGGTGGCTGGGCCAGTTTCTACTTGTCTCAGACCCCAAGAGCATCATCCCTAGACCTACCACAGCTGGACTGACATCTTATGCCAGCCTATCCCCAGGAAATGCATGAGGCCTGGCTCCTCTTCCCTGAAGTGGCAGGTCTTCCCCTTACAGACAGGGTGGAGAAGAGCCAGTACCAGGCTAGATAGTCTTGCTCAATGTTCTTTCTAGATGTAGGGAGAGTCAGGGCCCAGGTTGGGTAAGTGGCCATGGAAAGAGAGCTTCCAGAATCCATAATGTAAGCCTTGAGTTTTGCCAACAACTGCTCTCAAGCCTAGATTCTTTGATGTCATAAAAGCCCATGGTCAAACACACAGTCAGCCTTATAGTCTGGGGGCCCCAGGAGGCCTTCTCTGGTGAGGGAAGCAGCATATAAAGTGACATGTGTAGCCAACGAGGACCAGAAAGGAGTGATGGCAGAGGTGGCTGGAAAAGGCTTCCAGAGAACAGGAGAGAGATGCAGGGCCCAGACCCTCCACTGCTTCTAGGCCTGGAGACAAGGAGAGGGCACTGAGCATCAGTTGGGGGTCCCAACAGTAAAAAGCTCACTCAATGCAGGAGAACTCAGCAGAATGTACATGCAGAGGAATAGATGTAAGAGCCTCAGGTAAAGGTGTATCACAAGTTGGTAACAACCAGGTGGTCAGTACCTTTGGACCCAAAGGGACAAGGGGAAGGTATGGCTCCTAGAACCCAGAAAGAGAGGGTGGTGTGGAGAGAACCACACTGAGAGGAGTCATGATCTTGGGTGGAGAGACACAGACAGGCAAGGGCTAGCCTGGGAGGGAGTTAAGAGAAGAAACACCTCCTCCTTTCTTCTCTCTATCTCCTCCCAGGGCTTTCCAGTGGCCAGAGGGAAGGCAGCCTGGTGAGGAATGCACTCAGATCATCCCTGTGGGCAACAGCAGTGGGAAGACCTTGGAAAGGGACCTGGAGGAGTGTGTGGAACATGCTCTGCCCACTACAGCTTCTTGCTTCCCAGCTTCTAGACAGATCCTACTTGATCTGCCATCTGAATTCTCCAGCACTTGCTTTCCCAGGCCAAGAACAGGGTCCTGGAGGCTGCCATGCTATGGAGCCTGAATCTCCTTAGGATTCTCAGTTGGAAGCACTGGCTGGCAATGCCTACTGAGTGAGCCAGGCCCAAATGCAGCTCCAGACTGCTCATCTGGGTCCACCTCCCCTTGAGAGTAATGGAACCGGGGTAGTGCAGGGATAGAGGCAAACCGGGGACTTCTGGCTAGGTTTTTGTAGTAGCCCAGTGGCAGTTGTAATCCTAAAAACTGGCACATCCTCTCAATCTGGTCCCCAGGAAAGAAGTAGGGAACATGTTTTGGGGCATATTTTAATTGAAGACTTGCTACACAAATCATTTACTAGCATTACCACTGGCTCCAAACAGCATGATCTATGTATCTTGGGCTCAGATTGTATAAATGCCAAGTATAGTGGCTCTTTCTGGGTCTAAAGCTCTTCTAATTAGTGGGACTGCTTGGGGAAGGTGCACATTTTATTTTCCTATTAGTTGAGAGATACCAGATTTCAGCCAGCTGATTATAGCTATTGTTGAAAACCTTTCTAAGATGTGACACCACTTTTCTTTAGTTTGGAGCAGGTAGAAATTTTGTTCATGTCATTTAGACGCAAGAAATTTCTCTTTTCTTCTTTGTATCTTCTAGATGAGATTAATTTATTGGTAGCTTTCACCTACCTAACTCTTGGGACATGTAATCCTGGTTCTGTTTGTTCTTAAGATCAGACAAGAGTCCCAGGGACCCATGATTTGGAGTAGGTCTTTCATTGGCGGTGCAACCCCTGCCATGCCTCAGTCTGTTACAGGGGCTCCTCAGTCAGCACCCTACTGACTGCAAAATTCCCAGTCTCCACAGGGTCCCTTAGCCTTCCCATACACAAATACTGCCCCCTCCCAAGAAATCTACTTCTCCTCCAAGGCCTCTTCAGCTGGAACCCCAGCCCAAGCTGCACCTGCTCAGAGACTATAGGCTTTACTACCTCAATGGAAAAGGAGCATTAGATGGTTTAGAAGCAAAGAAGCAGGTGAAATTCTCTCCAGGTACAGGAATACTCAGAACTGCCTGGGTGGAAGGAAATGACCACACTTCTCACCAGGTTCTCACTATTGTGAGAACAAAACTTAAGTCAGTGGGAGTCACTAGATTATCCTGCCACTGTAAGAATAGTGAGTTTTGCTTTTCTGGGGATGGTGTCTAGAGGCATTCAGAATGATCCAAAGTTTGGCATACCATCATAGGCCATCCTACAATACAGTCTCTAACAAAACTAAGCTGTCCTGAATCCATGGTAATAGAATTGTGTACTTTTATACCAACAAGATTGGAAAAGCCCCCAAATCTGCATGTGGCACATGAGCAGGCTGACTTCAAGAAGTTTGTGCCGTGAGACCTAAAGTTCTTATGAGGTTGTCTAAAACAGAAAACCATGTCAGGAGAGTGGTACTTCACATATGCTAAGTGTGTCCATGACCAGATCAAGTGTGCTTTCCTTATTGAGGAGCGGAAAAACGCTGTTAAAGTGTTGAAGGCACAAGCACAGTCAGAAAGCTAATTTTTTTAATGAAACTTTTTTGAGTAATTTTTTTAAAAATCAAAAGACAAAAAAATATATATAGTGAGTTTTCATAGTCAGGGCTGCCTCCAAAAACAGAGGCATCCACATTCCAGGGCTGTGTACAATTCTGCAGCTGAGGATAGAGATGCAAAAGAAATTTGGGGATCAATTGGAACTTGCTGCAGATTCCCAGGGTTTTTTTTTTATTGAAATTTTTATTGAAACAATTATAAATTCATAAGCTGTTATGAGAAATAATAGAAATCCTTTCTACATTTTTCCCAGTTTCCCCCAATGATAACATTTTGCAAAACTATAGTATAATAACACAACCAGGACATTTTCATTAATGCAATCCACCTATCTCAGATTTCCAGTTTTACTTATTCTCATTTCTGTGTGTATATTAAGATCTAAAAAATGTTATCACCTATGTAGATTTGTGTATCCACCACCATAGTTAAGATACTGGCCAACCTCACAAGTATCCCTGCTTCTGGCCTTTTGTGACCACACCCACCAGCCTCCTGCTCCTCCACCCTTCTTCTGTCTCTTATCGCTAGCAACCACCACTCTCTTCTCCCTAAAATTTTGTCACTTCAAAATGTTATATAGGGGCACCTGAGTGGCTCAGTCGGTCAAGTGTCCAACTCTTGGTTTCAGCTCAGGTCATGATCTTATAGTTTCGTGAATTTGAGCCCCTGCATCGGGCTCCATGGATTCTCTCCCTGTGTCTCTCTGCCCCTCCCCCACTCACGCTATCTCTGTCTCTCTCAAAATAAATAAACCTTAAAAAAGATCATATAAATAAAATGATACAGCATGAAACCTTTGGACATTGGTTTTTCTTTCTCAGCATAATTTCCTAGAGATTCATCTAAGTTGTTCATGGTTCATTCCTCTTCACTACTGAGTAGTATTCTATGGTACGTATATACCACTTTGTGTAACGATTCACCTATTAGAGGATATCTGGGCTGATTCTAGTTTTTGACTCTTATAAAAAAAAGCTGCTATGAACATTTGTGTACAGGTTTTGGGGGGAACATAAATTTTCATTTCTTTAGAATAAATGTCCAGGAATGCAATTGCTGGGTCACATGGTAGTTGTATGTTAGTTTTTAAAAGAAACTGCTGAACTGTTTTCTAGAGTGAATGACTGTACCACTTTACATCCCCACCAGCAATGTATTAATGATCTAGTTTCTCTGCATTCTCCCCAATATTTGGTGGTGTCTCTATGTTTTATTTTAGTCATCCTGATTAATATGTCATGATATCTCATTGTGATTTTAATTTGCATTTCCCTAACGTTTAATGATGGTGAACATCTTTTCCTGTGTTATTTGCCATCTGTATATCCTCTTTGGTGAAATGTCTTCATGTTGTTTGCCCATTTTCTAATTGGATTTTTTTTTTATTTTACTTTTTATTTTTTTTAATTTACATCCAAATTAGTTAGCATATAGTGCAACAATGATTTCAGGAGTAGATTCCTTACTGCCCCTTACCCATTTAGCCCATCCTCCCTCCCACAACCCCTCCTTTAACCCTCTGTTTGTTCTCCATATTTATGAGTCTCTTCTGTTTTGTCCCCCTCCCTGTTTTTATATTATTTTTGTTTCCCTTCCCTTCCCTTATGTTCATCTATTTTGTCTCTTAACATCCTCATATGAGTGAAGTCATATGATTTTTGTCTTTCTCTGACTGACTAATTTCACTTAGCGTAATACCCTCCAGTTCCATCCACGTTGTTGCAAATGGCAAGATTTCATTCTTCTTGATTGCCGAGTAATACTCCATTGTATATATATACCACATCTTCTTTATCCATTCATCCATCGATGGACATTTGGGCTCTTTCCATACTTTGGCTATTGTTGATAGTGCTGCTATAAACATGGGGATGCATGTGTCCCTTCGAAACAGCACACCTGTATCCCGTGGGTAAATACCTAGTAGTGGTCATAGGGTAGTTCTATTTTTAGTTTTTTGAGGAACCTCCATACTGTTTTCCGGAGTGGCTGCACCAGCTTGCATTCCCATAATTGGATTGTTCTTTTACTGTTGAATTGTGAGAATTCTCTATATATTCTAGGTATTATTCCTTCATTGGATATTTGGTTTGCAAATATTTTCTCCCAGTCTGTAGCTTGTCTTTTCATCCTCTTTATGTAAACTTTCACAGAGCAAAACTTGAAAAATTTTTTTGATGAGGTCCAATTTGTCAATTTTTTCTTTTATTGCTCTTGCTTTTGGTGTCAAGTCTAAGAACTCTTTCCCTAGTTCTAGATTCTGAAGATTTTTTCCTATGTTTTTTTCTAAAAGGGTCCTGGGTTTTTAATCTCTGTCGTGTCAGCTTGCTTTATGAGGAATGGAAGATAAGGCTGGCTGGCTTCCCACCTTCATGGAGTTTTCAATCTACCTGGAAAACCGGCACCAGGTGTCTAAGGCAGGATCTCCCATAGAGGAGCTTGTTAAAGACACACACCACAGGCTCCACCCTGAAGAATCTGGTTCAGGGATCTGGGATGGATCTAGCCCCAGCCTTTACTCTAGGAACCTGCTGTCAGCCACTGCTCATACCCCAACCCAGGAAAGCCTGAATTCATCAGATCAGACACTTCATTCAAGTCTACAGCAGGAGAAGCTGAATGACTGACTAGAGACTGGGGACTCTGGGGGCAGAGACCAGGCACAAAGTCAAGGTTGATGGTCTTGGGAGAGATTTCTATTGAGGTCTGGGGGTTTGGGAGGTGGTCTTTCTCTGCCTGGGGATAGGGCATGGTTCTCTGGCTCCCAGCTGGGCCAAAGCAAATGCCCCAGGGACCTTCTGTCCCTGTTCATGATTTAAACAGCAAACACATATTAGGCCCAGTGCCAGGCACTATGCTCAGTTTTGGAGTTACAGATGTGAGCAAAACAGACAATAACTTATGTTCTAGTTACAGTTGGAGTTACAGATGTGAGCAAAACAGACAATGAGCTTATGTTCTAGTCAGGAGTATTAGCTGGTAAGCAACATCATACTATGTAGTCACATAGTATTCCAGAAAGTGAAAAATGCAGAGTTGGCATGATGGCACTGCTGGTGTAGTGCTTGAAGAAGCCCTCCCAAGAAGGAAGTGAGAGGGAGTCCTATGGCCAGTTGCAGGAAGAGTCCCAGACAGAAAGCACAGGTGGTGCAAAGGCCCAAGGTGGGAATAGCTGGTGTGTTTGAGGAGCAGTAAAGATGCCAGTGCGAGTTGCAGGTAATGGAGGGATCAATATAGTGTGGGTCTCATGGACCACTGTGAAGACTTTGTCTTTTACAAACATGAGGAACTGTCATGGGTTTTCAGCAAACAAGGAAGGTGATCTGATCTATGTATCATAAGAATTATTCTGCCTATTAAGAGGACAACAGACTGGAGGGAAAAGCTCGGAAGCAGGGACACCAGGTAGGAAGCTCTTTCAATAATTCAAGCAAGAGAAGGAGGTGGCCCTTGGATGAGAGAAAGCAGTGAACTTGCTGAGGAATGGTCCAATCCTAGGTTCATATTGAAGGAATGATCAACAGGATTTCTTGACACACTGGATGTAGGGTATGAAAGAAAAGAATCAAGGGGACTTCAAGGTGTTTGGTAGGACCTAGCTGCCATGGCCTGAGCTGGGGGAGGCTCTGGGCAGGGGGGGTTGGGGAATGATCCAGAGCTCAGTCATGTGTTTGGAGATACCTGGAAGACATTTACAAGGGGCTATGAAATAGGCTGTTGGCTATTGAGTCTAGAATTCAGGAGAGAGCTCAAGCTAGAGAGAGAATTGACAGTTTTCAGGTGGTACTTACTCAGGGCCAAGAGTTTGGGTTGCTGATGAGGGATCAAATGTGGACAGAAAGGAAGCCTCTGGTTCTGGTCCTGGGCAATCTAGAGATAAAGGGTCTGACACGAACCTTGAACCACTGCCCTCCCGATGGCAGTGTGTCTTAGAAGATGCCTCAGCCCCATCCTCAATCAGCAGCCCTAGAGACTTTTGCTTTGGAGGCAAATGCCAGCATGAGATGTCCTAGGAGTAAGGCGGTGCTTTAATTTGTAACTGCCCTTTCAGGATTTTGGCAAGTTTAGCAGTTTAGGGGTAGTAGCTCCTGGCATCTTCCCTCCATTATGGGTCCTGAGATAACATCTTAAGGGCAGGTAGGCATCATTTCCCCCCATTCACCTTCTTTCTCACTGTCTTTAAAGGAGCCAGCACAGCAACACTTCTTCTCCAAGCATGACAACCGTACTTCTTTCGACAAAGTGAGTGAAGAAAGGAAGGAGAGTGGGCAGACCCTCAGCCTAGGTTGAAGTTGAGGTAGGGTGGAGGGGATAAGACACTGTGGGGAGGGAGGGCTCCTGACAATCTCTCTTGTCTGGAAAATAGCCCATTCCCCCAACAGAGGTTTGGTTTCAGCCACTAGCTTGCCTGACAATGTGCAAGTATTCTGGGGCCCACTGACTTTCTAGAGGCTTCACCCTGGAATGGAAGGCATGGCTGGGGAGCAGGCCAAAGAGGCTGGGGTATGGGCCAGGGGAGCCAGGCATCACCAAGCAGGCTTGGCTTGAGGAGGACCTAAGGAGGGAGGTGTGTGGTGCCAGGACTGTGGGCCAATGGCCCATACCGTTGAGGAGGGCCCCTACTGCCTGCTGCAGGGAATCGGAAGGCGAAAAGACCTGGAGCACCTGTGGCAGCGGCACACCTTCCTGCGCTGGGCACCCTGTGAGCTGGAGTTGAGCCAGCAGCGGCCCCTTGAATCCTCCTACCAGGCCAATTTCCGGTCAGGCCCTGGACTCAGTGACCTCCCCCAGCGCCTTGTCCACTTTGTGCAGATCCAGCCTCCCCGTACCAGCACCACCTATCAGCAGAACTTCTGCCAACCATCCCAGGGTGGCCATTGTGGCAGCAACAATGTGGGGCCAGTCACCACACTGCCTGACCTCCCAGGGATCCCAAGACCCAAGCTGCTGCAGCATTACCTTCATGCTGGGGTCTCTGAGTGTCTAAACTGGTCCAGAGCATTAAACAAGGATGGCTAACACAGAGGCCTATCTGTGCTTACAGCCCAAGGGGTCTTAGAAGCTGGAGAGCAGTAAGGTCCATGGCGCCTGTATGCTGGGCAGGGGAGGATGTGCCCTGGGAACCCTGCCACCAAGTGAGAAGGGGTAAAGTCTATAGGAAGTACCATGGCCAAAGCAAGTCAGTTCTGGGAGTACCTTGCACTCAGTGTGGCTGCAGGGAAAGCAGAGTCAGTGACCCCTACTTGTATCCAGCAAAGACTGGAGGAGGAGGCAAAGGATGGCAGCTTTGATTTCTCCAGGAGGCTATTATGTCTCTAGGGGTCTGGTGGGTGGCCACATAGTTATGCCTAAGCTGGGACAGGGGGAGACTGCCCTGGCCACAGCCTACGCTGGACTACCCCTCCCTATGGAGGTGAGCAGACGAGGAGCTGCTGGGTGACATGGACCTTGAGGTCATCCTGACCCTGGGGTGCTTTGTTGTAGTTTCCTGACCCTGGGGTGTTTTGTTGTAGCTTTTCTTTGACTATCGTGTGAGTATCCTCTAACACCAGGACAGTTGCGGTGGGTGGGGGTGGGGTAGACAGCAGTCATCCTATGTCACCAAAAGAGAAGCTGAGGCTTAGGTGGGGCTAAGACATCAGAGGCCAGATTCAAAAGGCTACTCTGAACCCTCATCCCTGGGAGAGTTGAGACCCCTGAAGGAGGGCCAAAGGTTGCAGGGGCAACACAGGAGTCCACACCAGGGCCACACACCAGATTTTAGCAGCACTTTTACTTTCATGTCTGAACTTCCTGGGTCCTCACAACAGCCCTGTGAGGTAGGTAGGGCAGGAAGGTTTCAGAGATCCCCATTTACGGATGAGGATGCTGAGGCACAGAGAGGTGAAATGACTTGCTCAAGATCACACAGTCAACAGTGTAAAGGGCCCAAAGCCTATATTCTTCCGGTCCTCTAAAGGTTCCTGTATCCACTCCTCCATCCCCTCTGTGTCCCCTGCCCTCTCTGAACTCTCCTGGGGCCACAGAGGCCTTCAAGGCAGGCTGGCAGCTAGGATTTTTCAGGAACAGCCATTGGGGTGAGACTGGCCAACTCTAGGTAGGCACTAATCCTGTGGGACATGAGGCCAGCTCTCCCAGCCTCCCACTTCCCAGTTAGACAGAGGGCCCAGTAGTTCCAGAGCAAGTGTGGAGCTAGGCGTGGTCCATGAATGAATGGGGATAAAAGTGGGTATAAGCATATATGTCCTGCACTAAAGACAAAGCCCCCCCCACCCTTTGAGACATTTGTCTCAATTGCCTGCCCCTGTGCCTCCCTCATCCCACAGAGCCACAGTGAGCTTCTTCAGCAGCAAAAGGAGCCACAGACATTTGTCTCTGGCACTGTGCTGCTCCAGTGGACCTGTCCCATTAGGCATTCAGACCCCATCACGCAGACACAGTGCCTCCACAGCTTGGCTAGGACCCTGGGCCACACCCCCAATGACAAACAGCCAGGGCCCAGCCTGCAGACTAGAACAGGAGCAGCGGGCTGTGGGCATGGCAGGCAGGGCCTCCCAGCGCCGCCGTGCAAGGCTGAAGCCCTCCACGGAGCCCAGAGGGCATGGCTGGTTTCCTGCAGGAAAGAGACAGAAGTTGTAAATGGCACAGACTGCAAGGACTCCAGCTCTTTTGCTTGGGTTACTAGGGCCTTGCTACTCATCGCTCCCATTCATCATTCGTTCATTTCTTCGTATTTCTATTTTTCCATTCATTCAGTGGTCACTTGACCTGTTTCTGTCTCCTAAACCTCTGCTGGTACAAAGCCCTCAGTCAGGTGCTGAGGGACACCCCAAGAGTTAGGCCGTGCAGACCACACCCTGCCTGCCTCACAGATTGGGAAAGGGAAGCTCACAAAGCCCTGATCCCTGGAGTACCTGGAGAAGGGCAGGAGGGAGTGCTCATGCTTGGGGTTACTCCCGCCTGTCTTGGACTCGCCTCCTATCCCTAGCCCCACAGATACTCACCAAGGCCCCCAATGGCCATGATGTGGCCCCCAAGGGAGCCAACCACAAAGTCGGCCCTCTTATCCCTCATGCGCAGGCTGCGGGGCAGCTTGGTCCAGGACCCTGCAGGAAAGGGGAGGTCAGATCAAGTCCCCCAACACACACTGTGCCCCTCCATCCCACGGAAAGTGGGAGGCCAGCCCAGGCCAGCCACTGCTCACCATGTTCCAGGTCGAACATCTCCACAGTGTTGACAAAATGTGGGCGGGAGTAGAAATTGTGGGGCCCAGGCTGCTGCAGGCCACCCAGGCTAAAGACGTTGCCTTCTGCCATGGCACAGCCGGCAAAGGCTCGGCGGCTGGGCAGGCTTGGGTGCCGGGTCCAGGTACAGGCCTCCAGATCAAAAGCCTCAAAAGCAGTCACTGGGAGCTTTCCCTGGCGGCCCCCTGCCAATGGAATTGGAGCACCTTGGAAGGAGCCTAGGAGTCCTGACAGGCTCCTCCTTCACCAGGTTGCTAAGCTTTTACTGCTGCCCACCTTAGCTACCCATACCCAGCTGTGTGCACAACAGAGCATGAATCACCCACCCTGAAGATCCTTAGGCATTGGGGTTTGGTTTTCCAGCCTTAGTAGGGCCACCAGAGGTCAGAGCCTCCAAGCAAGCCTGGTTCACCCAAAACTTCTCTTGTTCTACCATCCCAGACTAAGCCTGATCCCAGCCAACCTATGAAGATAGGTGCTTCTGCACTTCGAGCCCCTTTCCCACATCCTTCCCCCGCCCCCACCCCCAGGCCCTTACCCAGGACATAGATCTTGTTCCCGTGCAGGAAGGTGGAAGCCCCGTAGCAGGGTGTGGGCATGGAGGGTAGTGAAAGCCAGCAGTCCCGCCTGGGCTCATACACCCGAACTTGGGCCTGGGGGGCCGTGTCAGGACCCATTCCCCCCAGAGCATACACCATACCATCTGCATAGAAAAGAGCGATTCAGAGTGCACCTCAGCCTGGCCAGGGCACTCTACCCTGACAGCTGCACTGGTCAGGTCTGGGGGTGGGTGGGGACCCGCTTCTGTGTAGTACTTCTCCCAAGCAGCAGAAACCCTCCTTACTTCCCAGAGTGGGGGCTGGGAGAGCTAGGATTCCTGCTCTGGCCAGGGCCCCTCCAAGTGAAGAGCAGGAGGCAGATGATCTAATTATAATCCATCTCTGTCTCCCTGGAGATGCTATGGCAACCAAATCTGGCATCTAAGCAGGACTGGTGGTCAGACCTGGAGGCCACAAGGTGGGGACTTCCCTAGGGGAAGGAAGGTGGAGGATGATTTAAGTCGGGGAGGGGCATTTGGGGATCTGCTCAGCATAGAGCTCAGACTGGGGAGGGAACTCTGGAGATCAGCTGGGGGCTGGGAGAGGAGCTTAGGCTTGTAGGATGGAGGTGCTGGCTGCAAGCCTTCTGCCAAAGAGCCCTGCCAGCACCTCTATATCCTGCCCTTTTAGAGTAGGTTCTTGCCCTGTTACACCCTCAGGGTCAGCTGGGAGCATGTCTGGGGGGCCTTAGGGAACCGGATCAGTCAGCTGAGGGCTTCCATGGCAACTATCCCCAGGCTAGCTTGGCCTTCCCATCTCAGGCTCCCTGGTAAGTGTGTATATGGGAGGAAGGTGGGGGGAATCTAAGCACTTACTGGGCTCTGAGCCAAGGCCCTGTTCCCCTCCCCCTCCCCCAGACTATTTATAACCCTGAGAGTCATTGAACTACTCCTCCTTGTGTCTTAGAGAGGAGGAATGGTCAGGGAGGTGGTTGGTGCCTCCCATCATTCTGGGGGCCAGCCTGGGCTGGTTCTCCCACTTCACAGCTGGAAAAGGCAGTTAAGGCTGCTGTTAGCTCAGCTCAGAGCTAGGTAGGAGAGGGTCTTTATAAGAATCAAATCTATGTCCAGGGTACTCAGACAAAATTTACATCTTTTTTCCAAACTCTAAGAGTAAGGGACCAAGGAAAGAATGGAGGGTGTTGGAGCACCTCAGGGACCTCCTTAAGGCCACTCACCTCTCTCCACAGTTGCAACCCCCATGGCTGCCTGAGGGAGGGTGGCCCGACGCTCCCAGCGGCCCTCATCAGCCAGGAAGGCCTCCACAGCAGCCACAGGGCTCTGGCCCTCATCCACACCGCCCACCACTAGCACCTGCTTGCCCAGCACCACAGCAGCCGCACCAGCCCGGGCAGTGGGCAGGGGTGCCAGTGTGAGCCATGTATGCGAGGCCATGTCCAGTGTCTCAGCAGTGTCCAGGGGCAGTCCAGCCCGGCCACAGCCCCCCAACACTAGCAGGTGCCCATCCTGGTATGCCACTGTGCCATACACCCGGCAGGTGGGCATGGGTGGGAACACCTGCCAAGCAAAGTCCCGGCCACCTCCTGTAGCCATGGTGTTCACCTCCAGTGGTAGGCCATACTATCTGCTCAGGCTGTAGGCCTCACTGAGGGGCATGATGCGGCCTCATCTTGACTCTATCAGGACTACAGGGAGTGTCTGACCAATCCAGGGACCTTGCCTTCACCTGGAGGAGAGAGGGAAAACAAAGGGTCAGGGCCATTGACCAGTCCCTCGGGGTACAGTTGAGCAGTCTGTAGGTAAGGGCAGGACTGGCCAGAATCACTGGTGGGAAGGCATGGGGGAGGACGTACCCCTGTTGGCTAGCACACCACTGCTGAGGTGCTTCTGGGGTGGGAAAGAAGGCAGATTACCAGATACTCAGGCAAATTCCCCTCTTCCTATGGGGCATGAAGGATTCTCCTCCCACCCCCTGCCTTCACCTAACACCTCCGCCCCAGCCAAATCTAGGTCTAGGTGGTAGGTAAGTAATCTAGGTCCAGGTGGTAGGTAAGTTGACTAGGATAAGACACTCCACCCTGGCCCCCTTCCCTTCCTTTCAACAATCCTCATTCTGGTGCTTTGCATGAATGGAGTCCTACTGTACCCTCCCCTTATTGGCTTCCAGTGGGTCTCCCACATGCTGCCAGGGATCAGACTCCAGGGTATACTTACAACCCTTTTGGGGGCCATTCCATAGAGATCATCCATTCCCACCAGCAAAAGGCCAGATCAGGGCGTTTGGGACTAGGAGAGGAGGAGATGGACGCCAGGGCCCCACATTCCCCCTTCAGGTCTACTATCAGGGGGTTGTTCGCGCCAGGTTCCCAGAGGCCAGTCTCCTTGGTGTCCAGAAGTAGGGGAGGGGGGTTGATTTGGGGATCCCATGATCATAGGACTCTAGACTCCCATAGTCCAGGGCGTTTCCAGTAGGAATGAGCAGCTGGACTTCCACAGCAGATCCCCAAGTTCCTCAGCCTTTCCTTTCCCGTGGGGGCCACGCTCCTGGGACCCTTGGCGTGATGGCCTCCTGGCCCCAAACTTCCAGCTCGCGGGAGGCGGGGGGCGGGTCCAGGCGAGCGCGCTTGGGGCTCTGCGCCCAGCGCCCCAAACTTCCCCTGAGCGCGGCTCCTGCGGGACTCACCGGCCGGGGCTCCGGCGCCGCCGGGACGCGGGGTCCGCCGTTCCGGCTCCGTGCCGGCTCTGGCTGGGGCTGAGGCCAGCCTCCGCGGGGCTCCGGCGGGGCTCCGGCTCGGCTCGGCGCGGGGCGGGGCTGGACCGGGTCCGCCCCTCGTCCCCCCTCCCGACTGGGGAAAATCTCCCCCCGCCTTAACCCTGCACCTGCCGTGGCCAGAGCAGGGCGCGTCGACCCACAGTCACACGCAAACCGGTAAACAGACAAATGGACATGTGGACGCTGGGCCTGTCCAGGATTTAGGGTCCGACCTCGGGCAGGAGGAGAAATGAAGCAGCAGTGAGCAGCACAACACGTGTGTGGTGGGGAATCGTTCGGAGTGGGACCCAGCCTGGGGAGCACCCGCGGGGGAAGGGGCGGAGGGCGGGCTAGCAGAACCAGCAGGCTTGGGGGACCGGCGCCCGCCCACCAGCACTAAGCTCAAAGAGCCCAAAGACCGGCTTCGCGGCGGCGCCCCCTGGAGGACGTTTGGGGCGTGGCCTGGGCCTTTGGTGGGGTCGGCGGCTGGGTCTCACTTCCCCAGGCACACAGCAGGGCGCTAAGTCCTATGGTGGACAGTGAGGCTAGCAGGGGATGGAGGAGCACGCAGTGCCGGCCTCAGTGCTTGACAGGCCCTTCCACAGGCCTGGGTGGGGAAAGTTCTTGTGGGGAGGGTAGTTCTGAGTAAGGGATGAACTTTAAGAATCAGAGGCCAGGCAGGTCTCTCTCCAGGGCCTGAGGCCTGGGCTACTCTGGGGCCCAAGACATTTTGTGACTGTTCATAGCAAGTTGGTATGACAGAGGCCTATTTATTTCAGACCCAGACCCTGGCCCAGCCTATCTTCTGAGCATGCAGAGTATTGGCTAAGTCTGTGAGCTGGGAGCCCATTCGTGCAGGTTGGTGGTCACCCAGAAGAAATCCTGTGGGTTTCTGTGCTTGCTACTATCTTGTCCCTCTTTCATGGACAGTGTGTGTCTCACTTTCCCCAGAAGCACATCTGGAGATAAAGATAGCAGTATATATAGTTAATGTGGGAGATGAGGCCAAGAAGCACCAGCAGAGGAGTGGCAGAAAGAGAAAGCAGCCAATAAAGGGTGTGTCATCAAGCAAGTTACCACTGTTGGCAACTGGGACCAAATCTTGCTGGGTTCTCTCCCAGAGCAAAGGTTGCTTGAGGAATTCATTTTCAAATCTCCATCAGTCACGGGTTGAGAGCTGTTTGGGGGGGGGGGGAGGCACTAAGTCCTTGGTTTGCCAAACTTCTGAAGCCTGCCCTGAGTGTGGGCAGAGCCTTCTCCATGATTAGAGAGAGAGTCCAGCTCCTTTCACAGACTGGCAGTTGGAGTTGGAAGGACCACATGGAAATGGTGGTATCAAGGCAGGTTTCAGAACCTGACTAGGTGGCTTCCATCCTCTCACTTCACTCTGCCTTTCACTTGCTCTTCACTTAGCACACTTGTACCTTCCTCCACGGGGTGTTCACACTGCCCTGCAGAACGCTCACATTTCCCACTATTCCCTTTCCAGGCCCTTTCCCCTCTCCATTCCAGCAATTAAGCGCTTAAAAGCCTCCTACTTTAAGACACATCCCAGTACCCCCAAGTCCCTCCAGCCTCCCCTTCCTCCCCTCCAATCACCTGATACCTGCTACTTCATGTCCACTGCTCCCCCCAAATTGCTCTTGTCAAAGTCTCTATGGAACACCATATAGCTAAAACTACAGGTCCCTATGGTCTTCATCTCAACTGAAATCTTGCTGACACCTTGGCACCTCTGCTCCTGCTTGTGCTGCTTCTCAGAGTCTTTTACAGGCTCTGGTTCCTCTTCTCCCTTGGAAGTGGCTCCTGAAGATCCAGCCCTGGCTTTTCTCTTTGTCACATAGACTCCCTCCTTGAGTGATCCCTCCCAGGCCCACTGGCCTCGCCCACAACTAGATATCCACCAGATCTCTGATTAGGTGGAAATGGGTCTAGGTCCCATCACTCAGGGCTGTAAAAGATGCCAAATGGAGAGCAAGAGCTGGATCCTGAGACAACCTTGTGGTCTCTGCCAACCTCATCCTGTCTGATCCCAGTTATGCCTACAGGGTCAGCATCCACCAAATTCCAGGTCAGGTCACACTTTTCTCTGATGAATGCTCCCAGGGTTCCATCTGGAACATACTGAGCACCAAGAGGCAGAAGGGTCAGCTTCCCCTCAGAGTGCTAGGTACCCATAACCCTGACCCCTAACCCCTACTATCCCTTCAGTTCTAATGTCTGCAAGGGATACAGCCTGGGGATGGACCTACCCTGCTAAGTCCTCCATTTTTCACTGAACTCTGGGATGGACATCACCAGAGAGGGATTCCCCTTTCCAGGACACACCTAAGTCCATGCCATCCCTGATGGCTGAGCTCTACCTCTTCATGGGACTTGTTTTTTGTTTTTTTTTTACACAGTCCTGGAACCACCTACATACAGGGGGCCAACACTGCTGACTTTGGAGAAGCTGTGGAAGACAACTGGGGTAGAAGATGAGGCTGGATTGGTCCTGAGAGCAGCAGCTAATTCTCAACCATGGATGGGGCAGAGACAGGGCTCACCCACAGTTGGAGACTGGGCATACCAAGGTGGGACTTCCTGATTGTACCAGGAGATCCTGGCCCTTGGGACCCCACCATTCTCCTCTTTCTAACAGAATGAAGAGTTAGAAGCACTGACCCCAAAGGAACAGGAGTTTGCATTTACTGTTGCACACTTTGGCTATGCTTGAAGGCACTGAGGGCCTTACCATGAGTGTTGAGGCCTTAGGAAGCTCAGAGGTGCCAGCTGAGGCCTAGGGAGGGCGGGGGTGAGTGTTTCCCTTTAGGGGTGCCTAGACCCTTCTATGCCTAAGGATTCTGGGGTCATATGGGGAGGGAGAAAAGCTATTAACCAGTCCCTAAATGAAGCATCTTGTGACTGCCCACAGGCTCCCACCTACCCTCAGCTACTAAATTTGGCACCATTGTACATGTCAGGGTCCAAGAGTTGTGGCAGTATTTCTGCCTCATAGCTCAGGCTCTAACTGAAGTACAAATGTCCCCAACTATCTCATCCATGAAACCAGAGTTTCCATGCTGGCTCCCATCCTGGACTTGGGGGACCCCTGACTAAGATAGGCCTTTGATCAGAGACTGACCTCTTAGACTCCTAGAGTTAATTTTGACCTGTGTCCTCTCATCTGGTGCTGCTTGGGCAATGGGCCCTGTAACCACCATGCCTCTGCTGGCCCCAGCGGTACAGGTAGCGAGACTGAGGTCCCAGTCTCCTAGGCAAAGGACAGGAATTCTAGGAGGCAGGACTTCCTGCCATTGACAGGGCTGAGGTTGGGCAAGGGTTCTCCCACCACACCCATGTACATGCTCTTAGGCAAGTACCCTCAGGCCCACATTGGTATGCTAGGACTCTCAGATTGTACATGCCCAGTTTTGGGCTGTGTGCACGCCAGCACCATCCTTTCACGTGGGCCTCATTCTCAGGAAGAGGCAGGCCTGCTGCCCTCAGAGGAGATACCCCTGCAACACTCCCAACGAGGCAGGGGACATTCCTCTTTCCCTCAAGTCAGGAGCTTGGGACTGAGGCAGGCCTTGTCCACAGCCTCTGAGAGCACCTCTGCTCCTCAGACTCCTGCACAGGACTGGATGGATTTAGAGCGGTCCCCGCAGCCACCTCCTCCAGGAAGCCTTCCTAGGTACCCACCTACCCCGTTCCCAGACTTTGGGGGAAACGGGGTCTCGGGGGGTCAAGGGTCACTAGGGCGGGCCAGGTCCCGGAAGCGGAAGCGCGGCGCACTTCCGGTGCGCAGCGGGCGGCCATGTTGGAGCAGCGGAGGCGGCGCAGAGGCGCGTCCTGGGTCCCCGCGGCGGCGCCGGTAGGTTGGGGCCATGGGCCTAGCCGCGCCGCGGAGGGGCCGTCCGCGAGGCGACAGGGCGGATGGGCCGGGCGGTCGGCCCTTTCGGGACCCGCGCCCTCCACTAGCCCGGCCAAGATCCTCCCCCACCCCCACCCCCTGCTCAGCGACCCCACCCTGGGGCTGCGCGACCGGGTCGGGCTCGCCCCGCCCGCCCCGCGCGTTTCGCTGCCTTCAAGATCCCCGCTCCTGCCCGCGGCTCAGGCCCCAGGGACGCGGACTCCCAGGCCAGTGGCCCTGATCTGCCCCCCAACCTGGTCCCCTTTGGATGAGGCCTCTCCTGTCTCCCATCTTTCATCAACTTCCCTGTCGGCCCCGGGGGCACGTGTGAAGGGAAGTCGGGGACCAGACTGCAGCCTCTGTTTCCGGAGCCTCTTGGAAAACCCAGAAGACCCCTCCCAAGAGTCTAGACCGACCTGGGCGGAAGAGCCCCCGGTTCACCCCTAATATCTGTGCCTGCGGGGAAACAGGCTCCTCCCTATTCTACAGTTCACAGCCCTGAAAACTACATCCCCTGGAAAGAAAAAAATAAAAGAAGTAAAGTCATGTGCAAGGATTGTGTTTGGAGAATGGCCTCTGGAGAGAGGAAGTGCCAGAGACACCTGAGGATCCAAGAATGTTTCCAAACAAAGAGCCCCAGGGCACTTCCTCCAGGGGATTCTGAAAACTTCCTCTGCTCCATTAGGGCGGTGGGAAGAAGCTGCACAGACGCGCCTCTTGGCCCCAGGGACCTGCCTGATCCCAGCTGATCTTTTAATGCTGTGGTACAGCTGGGATCAGGCTCCCTCTGGGAGCCCTCAGTACCAGGTTAGGCATTAGACATTAGTCATGACTGATGGCCTGTGGCTTCTTCAGAGAAGCCTGGTACAACTTGAGTGTTCCCAAACAGCTCCATCTGGGCTGTACTGAGGTCTGCAGCCCTCCAGACCCTAGTTAGGACAGCTCAGATTTCTAGTGTCCACCTTATTAGCCATCCTGTTGGAGCCTTTGGCTGTCACACCTTGAGCTCTTGGTCTGGCTGCTTGACCCACAGGCAGCCTGATTGCCCAGACATGTGTCATGAGTATCTGCTACTTATCTTTTTAGTTTCTGTTGAAGGAGAGTCTGACTCTTGCTTTGAGGTTAGTCTCCATGATTTGAGTCCTGGGAGTCAGGCTTCTGAGCCTGTCTGGGGACTCCAAAAGCAGAACTTCTGGTGGACAGGGAGGTTCATCCCTGAGCACCTGGATAACAGCAGCTGGAGGAACAGAGGTGGGCATTGACATTGAGTGTAGGTCTGGGCTCTTTGACTAGACTTAAAGGCTCATGTTGCCCTGCTCTCAGCTGGTTTCACAGCTAGACCGCCCAGCCCTGACCACAGACTCCAGTCACACACATTAAATGTGCCTTACTGTTTCTCATTTCTAAGACATTGTATTGGTTGTTCCCCTTTTTGCTCCATTTTCATCTGGTCCTTCCTATTCATCACTCATGTCCCACCTAGGTGTTGCCTCTCCTAGGAATCCTTCCCTGACCCACTGGAAGGCTGAGCTGGGTGTCAGTGTGCACTCCCAAGAACTTTCATGGTCTCTGTCTTGCTTTCTGTACAGGACTCCTTGAAGATGGATATTCACCTCTATTCCCAGGGTTGAGTCTAATACCAGGTTTCTGGTCTCAGAAAATAGAGAATTGAGTTAAAATGGGCCAACCAAGCCCAAATCTTCCTAGGGACCCAACAGCATGTTAGATGGCTCTGATGAGCTTCTGGACATTTATCTCAAAACTGCCTTTGACCCATGTGGGTCCCTCCTGCCACCCCAATCCTCACCCTGCCACTATAGTAAGTCAGGAAACCAGGGCTTTGCCCCAAGCAGTGGCTCACTATGGCAAGAGCCCTATGTATCCATAGTTGTTATCAAGGAGAGCACAGGCCCTGATGGACTTATTATCTACATGCCTTGTCCCTTATCCCAGTGCTCATCTTTTTTTTTTTTTTTTTTTAAGTTTAGTTAATTATTTTAAGAGAGGAAGCCAGCGGGGGAGGGGCAGAGAGAGGAAGACAGGATCCGAAGCTGACTCTACGCTGACAATAGCCCAATGTAGGGCTCAAACTCATGAACCATGAGATCATGACTTGAGCCAAAGTCAGATGCTCAAGTTACTGAGCCACAGGTGCCCCAATCTTTTTTTTTTAATTAATTAAATGATATATTTTCTTTTTTTTAATTTTTTTTTTAACGTTTATTTTTGAGACAGAGAGAGACAGAGCATGAACGGGGGAGGGTCAGAGAGAGAGGGAGACACAGAATCTGAAACAGGCTCCAGGCTCTGAGCGATCAGCACAGAGCTTCATGCGGGGCTCGAACTCACGGACTGCGAGATCATGACCTGAGCCGAAGTCGGCCGCTTAACCAACTGAGCCACACAGGTGCCCCTAATGATATATCTTCTTTAAGTAATCTCTACACTCAACATGGGGCTTGAACTCACAACCCCGAAATCAAGAGTAACATGCTGTACCATCCCAAACGCCCTTCAGTGCCATTCTTACTGATTCTTTTCTTCTTGTCTTGGAGGTGCCAAGCGCTGATTTGCGGATACCCAGGCGGATCTGCAGTGCCTAATGCCATGAGCGTGGTGGTGCAGCATGTGGAGGAGAAAGCTGTGCACTCCTGGTCGCGGATCTCCACGGCAGGGAAGAAGGCCCTGGAGGAGGCGCTGCTTGTCTTTAACCCCATGAGTCAGGATCTCAGTGCCACAGAGGCCCAGCTTGTAGCCTTCCTGCAGGGCCTGCGGGATGATGGCTTCCAACCTACCATCCTGCGCAGCGGTGATGTCTATGGCTATAGTTCATGCACAGCTAACCCCCCAAGCCAGACGAAGCTGCAAGCTCGTGCCCCCACCCCAGCTGCCACATCACCTCCAGCCAGTGCTCCCCGAACTGCCATGCGACTGCCTGCAGGCCGGGCCACGCTGCTCCCTATGCCACTATCTGGAAGGCTGGCCAAAGCATCCACACCAGCCCTTGCCAAGCACGCTACCACCAACCTGCTGCTGAGCTCCCTGAAGCAGTCAAGTGCCAGCCGTGCCCGGGGTGCAGCAGTGGGCTTCCCTGCCCACCTCTATCCAGGTGTCTACCCTGCCATGCGGCTCTCTGTTGTCCTTGAGGCCCTGGTTCCACTAAAGACTCCCATGCCCTGCTTGGGTGCCAAGCATAAGGCACAGTCACTGCAGCTCTCACTTACAGACTCTCCCCTGAAGCTGCGCAAAGGTCCAGGGAAGAGACCAGGGAACTCTCGGCCCAAAGCTCCCAAAACAGGCACAAGCAAGGGCCCCAAATGTCTGACTCATAGAGGCCCCAGGGCCAGACCCCAACAAGGCACTATGCCCCGGAAAAAGACCTGCAAAGCTACTGGGTCCCTCAGTGGCCTACAAATGAAAAGTGGCTCTGCCCTGGGCACCAAAACATCCCAGGCCAAGGCAGCTCGAACACTGGCCAAAGCTGCCCAGGCCAAGGTGGCTCGAACACAGGCCAGAGCTGCCAAGGCCCGGGCAAAAGCCAAGGCAGCACAGATGAGGGCCAAGGCCAAGGCAGCACGGATCAGGGCCAAGGCCAAAGCAGCACGGATCAAGGCCAAAGCCAAGGCTATGCGGGCCAAGGCCAAGGCAGTGCGGGCCAAGGCCAAGGCAGTGAGATCTAAGGCCAAGGTAACTCAGACCCAGTCCAGGAGCAGAGGCAGGCCAAAAGGGTCTGTTCAGACCAGGACTGCAAGAAGGGGCCAGAAAAGCCACCCTGAGACTGTGGGGCAGAAGAGGAAAAGGGCTGAGGAGGCAAAGGATCTTCCTCCCCGGAAAAGAACACGACTTGGGTCCCGATCCCCTAAGGCATGGCTAAGGCCTGGAACAGCAAAGCTGCTGAAATTCCGGGCCATCAAGGTGGACAGGCGGTCCTCAGACGATGAGGTTCGGCAGCGGGCTCAGCGGATCCTCCGTGTGAACCTGTCCCCTGTAATACAGCTCCAGCCATTGCTGCCATACTCAGCACTCTGATTCCTTCATGTAGCAATGTTTGGGGAAACTGAGCCCAGTTGTCTGTGTGACCAGTGGCACAGTGTGCAATGCCCATGGATTCTACAACCCCAAGGACTCCGGGTGCCTCTCCAGGGCTCTGAGAGCCACCATTCTCCTTTCAGAGACTGGAGGATATGGGGTGGTATGGGCGGGTGGGAGGGGTGTTCTCATGGCGCGATGCACTGTGATTTGTTACTCTTCAAGTTGTACCTCCACTGTTCCATCTATCACGTTTTATACCTTTCCACCTTCCAGTCTCCCTGCCCACCCTTCATGGTCTTTTTTGTGTTTATAGTTGCTGGTAGGCCAGCTTGAGCATATAGGAGGAGTGGCCCCAGGAACAGGGCTGCCAAAGTGGGTCCTGGTAGCCCCTGACAAGTCCTGGATGTGAGTGAAAAGAGTAGCTCCCAGGCTTCTCTAGAGATGCTGGCCTTTGTAGATGTGTGAGAAGCTGCCCCTGAGGGCAGGGGCAGAGCCACTCTATTCCTCCCCTTAGGTCTGCACTGACCAGGTAGGCCCCCTGCAGGAGGACAGTAGGTGGCTCTGTGGGGAACTTTGCAGCCAGCAGGTTTTTAGGCCAGGGAAAGGGGGTTTTGTGGTACTGCTCCCCAGGGGCCATTGTCTCCTACCCTGCTCTGGCTGAAACTTTGGGGCTTTGCCTGAGCTTGTCTGGGGCAGGGCCAGGCCTAAATTAGCTATAGTATTTCTGCCTCTCCTTGTTCCAGCCTCATCTTCCCCAGTTGATAGCAAGGGGTTGGGAGTTGAGTCAGAGGCCAGGGCTCTGGGTTGTAGAGCCACAGAGTCTGTCCATTGACTGCAGAATTTTCGCCTTGGATGATGAGTTGGGTACTCTGTTAACTGAACCAGGAGAGTTTCCACACTGCTTCACCCCATCAGCAGTGCTTTCGCCTGGGTCCCAAGCACTCTGTTTCCAGGTCCAGCCTTATGCCTCCCAACAGGGGCCTGTGTATTTCAGACATTTCCGCTCTTCATGCTTTGGAGAGGGGGCTGGGCCCCAAGCAGAACTAGGTCTCTGCCCATTTGCCCTCCTTTGCTGATTGCCCAGCCCAAAGGCAGTGCCTGGGGCTGGCAGGGACAGGGACACATTCCCCAGAGGCTCCTAGAGACCTACAGCCTTTCAGGGATAGAGGTGGGAGCCTCATTTGAATGAGAATTGGATCTTTTCTGCCTGTATGGGTTAGTCTGAATCCTGGCCCCACTAGTGCCAGCCATATTGGATGGCAGACCTGTAGAGAAGTTCTGTTTGTTTCTTGGTACGCCCTCCCCACCTTTATTCTGCATCTGGTGGCTGCAATTAATAGGGTGTGACCTCCATTGGCTCCCAGGCTCTGGGGACCCCCTTTGCTCCCAGCCTCACCATGGCTTCACAGCCCTGTATGCTCCTTGTCTCTGGCAATCCTGCTTTTATCTACCATGTGAGTATGGGGCCACACCCAGTTCCTCAAGGGCAGCCCGCTGTTCATCCTCTCTCTCAGGTCTGATTTCAGCTCCCATGGCCCAGGACCCCCAGCCTGGCTAGGCCTTCTCTCCAGTCTGCAGCTCCTTTCAGTTCTGCTTCTGCCACCAGCGGGTGAGAGGTTGGCTCTTTCCCTGAGAGCCATCCAGAGCGGGAGAAAAAATCTCCAGGCCTCTTATGGGGCAGAATGAGGTGGGGGAACCCTTAGGATCTCTGTTCAGATGCTGTCTTTCCCAGTCCTGGCTTCCAGAACAATTGAGGATGTGTCAGACACACTTCCCCTACCTGAATGCTCAAGTGGCAGCTGCTACCCACCTACTGGCAATTTGATTGTTGACCATGGCCAGAACTTTGTCCTCCTGTGGTCTCTGAGCCCTACTGCATTGTCAGTCACCTCCAGGTGGGGAGGAGGGTGAGGGCCCTGGAGATGGTATCTCTGGGTTTTCCTGGGCAGGTTTGGCTTTGTGGGGGTTCAGATCATTGCTGGGAGGGGAAGGCCTGTGCTGTGAAATTTGGGGCTTGGGGGCCAACCACGTACCTCTTGCAGGAATCTGAGAATTCCTTCTTTTGTGACATTTGGGATCAGGGAGGCCATGGCACTGAGAATGTGATTTGGAGTGGTCGTGGAAGAAACAAGACCTGATGGCCAGCAGAGAGAGGTGACGGTACCCATGTGCCCATGTGTGCAGGTCTAGGGTCAGGGCTCAGTCACTCTGATTGGCCCTTGTGGTTACAGGTGTTGAGAACGTCACCATCCAGCTGGACCTAGAGAGTGCCTTCTACGTTACCCACCTCATCATGACGTTCATCATGCCCCAGCCTAAAGGCTTGCTCTGTGCCTCCTGACCTCACAGCCACCAGTGATGCTTCCCTCTGGTGACCCAAGGACCCCCTCTTGTCCTTAGACATTCTGCCTGGCAACTCTGCTTCTGGAGCATTCAATGACCATGGCCACTCGGCATGTATGCTGATACTTTGCCTACAGCTGCTCAGGCCTCTTTCCTGGGATCCCTCCCACCCCTGGCCACGGAAACAGGGCTGGTTTGTGACCAGCATTACTCCAACATTGAGCCTTCCGCTGAGGGCAAGGTCAACCTAGAGGAAGGGAGGTTGGGCCCTGGGGTGAAGCCAGAGGCTCAGGTTTGCTTCTTCCAGGTTATTTTCAAAGTTCTGGACCCAGCCATTTTGATGGAGAACCTAAACAATCCCACGATTCAGGGTAATCCTCTCCACAGCATGTCAGGACAGCCAGATAATGCAGGGAGGTGAGGTCCTGCTTGGGTGTGTACACCAGTGAGGTATGGTGGGAGGCAAGCCAGCTCCGTCCCCCAGCATTATTCCCTGGCTCTATCCCATCATGGTCCTCTATTATGGACGTAATATGGCCCCCCTTTCCTGTCCCATCATTGTTCCCCATACCTATGCCCAGTGTATAGGGACTGGCAGTTTCTATCTCTGCCCCATCACAAATTCTTTGTGGGACCCCTTTGTGGTTCCCATCACTACTTTCTATGCCAGCTATCAACAATGTACCCCATTTCTGCACCTGTCGCTGTACCTTATAACTGTCCCTTTTATGAGCCTCCATCACAGCCCCTATTCTGGTCCCCCTGACTCATCACCCTGATGAGTCCTCATCCTGATTCATCACCCTGGCCTTACTTGGTGTCTGGCATCTCTGCAGCTGCCTCTAGGTGGCACCAGGGCATCTCTGGGTTGTGACCTCTTTCTTGTAAAACAAGTCATGAAAGACAAGACACATAACCATAACCCAGCAGGGCAACCCAGAGTCAGGCCAGGTGAGTACTAAAGCATGACATACCCCAACCTGGCCTTTTCTCTACTCTCCACCTACCTTGACTGGTTATTACCAACTACTTGCCCTGAGCCCCCATGCTAGGTTCCCAAGCAGGTCTTGCTTGCTCTTCTGATCAGGAGAGAGACACTCAGCAAAGGGAGGTATAAGAGGAAACTTGGTTCAGTAACTGACTTAAGCTGTGGAGCAGAAAGGAGCCATGGACCCATCTGTCCCATGTGTACATTGAACAAGTGCCCATTGAGCTCCACTGTGTGCCAGACATCTGTCTTCTGAGCAGTGTTCAGTGGGGAGCAGATAAAGTGTCTTGGATCTGACATGAAAATGAGAAAAACTTGATAAATAAGCAAACTAATACCATATATGGTTTGGCTGGATGGTAAACTGATTTCTAGTTTTGACGATAGACTGGGGAATGGAATGGTTTACTCCAGTGGGGAAGTAGTTTTCAACTAGTAATGCCAGGATGGGGTATCCAGGAAGAGGTGGGATGTGCAGGTCTCACCTCAGGAGTGATGTCATGGTTGGAGCAGTGCAGAGGTAGAATTATCACCATTAGGCTGTGGTCATCCTAAGATGGTATGCCTAGAGGAGCAGGTATGGGGGAGTCCCACAGCATGAATGCTGGAGGAGGTGGCTGCAATGATGCAGAGAGAGAAGAAACCCTTACCCCTATTCCATCCCAGCCATAGAGGGATGATGATCAGTGCACCTGAGGTCCCCAGTCCGTGTCTCCAGAACTCTTGCATGTGACAAATCTCCATGTGAACTCCAAATTGCACACACTGGGTGATAGGCTGCTGGAGGAGCCTAAAGGGACACCCCTTCTACTATTATGTCCTTTAGGAGCTTGTGCCCAGAGGCAGGTGCCTATGCCATGGCCATGCCTCTGAGTGCAGGCCCACAGCTAAGGCCCCAGCCAACATGAAAGGCATGGTGAGCGCCATGAAAGAGGCATCCTGTGGCTGCTGGGGTGGGCAAGCTGGGGGACTGGGGCAGACTCATCTTGCCCTCCTCCCTGCCAGGTGCGTGGCCTTTGCGTCTGCCATCACCACACAGTTGGTACCCACTGTGAGCATTGGTAGGACCTATGCTAGTACCACCTATGGCATGCAGCAGAGCCTGGGCACCCCCACACCTGGCAGGATACGTGCCGTGTCCTCTGTGCCTGGCCATAATCGCCTAAGTCAGCCTGCTCCATATCCTTGTTCTGCCCCATTCCTTGTTCTGCCCCAGAATGCAAGTGTAATGGGCACGCCCACAGTTGTCATTTTGACATAGCCCTGTATCTGGCATCTGGCAATGTGACTGGAGGCGTGTGTGATACATGTCAGCACAACACAGCTGGGTGCCACTGTGAACTCTGCCAGCCCTTCCACTGAGATCCCCAGGAGGAACCCCATTCTCTTCACTCTTGCAAACGTGAGCCTTCCAATCCCCAATCCCACCTCTGACCCCGATCCTTCAGCTCCATGGTGACCTCTGGCCTAACTCTGTCCTCACTTCTGATCCATGATTCAGCCTGTGACTATGACTCTATGGCTACTTTGGAAGGGGGGTTGTGTGATGCCCACACAGAAAGACCCGCAGCCTCCTCTCTGGGCAGTGTCGCTGCAGAGTTCATGTCGGGCCAGTGCTGTGACTTCTGCTGGCCTGGTCACTGTGGCTTAAGCCCCACTCAGGCAGAAGGTTGTCAGTGTGAGTTACCCTGAGAGTAGACCCAACCCTCATGTCCTTGCTCTGCCCCCAATCACTGCTCTAATGACACATGCATGCGCCTATCCCTGCAGGAATCCCAATAGCACCTTGCGAGCCCTGTGCCCTAGCCCGTAGACACTACCCCTGAGGCCAGGTCCCTGGCACTCATGCCTGTGATACCTCCAGCAGTGCCTGTCACTACAAACGCTTTGTCTCTGGATGGGACTGCAGACTTTATCTGGTAAGCCTTGCCCCACCTTCTGATTTGACCATGATTTTGGGCACTAGGCTTCTAGCAGCTGACAAGTATAAGGCTGTATAATCAGTGTGACTCTAGACTGAGCCTTGCACATGGGTTGGTTCTACTCCTTGATCTGGTTACCAAGGTCAACACCACTTCAGCTAGCTGAACCAGCATATGCCCTCAGGTGGGAGCTTTGGGAACATAAAAGGAAAAGCAATGAAGCAAGTTACAACATATTGTGCACTGGGTTTAAAGATGTTTCGCAACAAACATATTTGGAGGAAGACTCAGTCCAAGAAAGAATTCCATCCACTTCTTGCCTCTCCTTGAACATAAATCCTTTAACTTTTACTTTAGCCTCTGCAGTATCCTCATCTTACCTCTTATGAAGCTGTGCAGGAGTATACTGAGGTCTCCTCACCCCCTCTCAGCTACAGCCAGAGGAGCATTGAGGCCCTGTGCTCACTCCCCTTCCTCTTGCAACAGGCAGTCCCAGCATATGACCCCCTAGGCCCCAGATCTTCCTGTCCTTTCTCCACCTACTTGCTCTCTCTTACAGTCCGAGTTCTGGAGTCTGAGCGGTGACTCTTTGGGCTACAGGCCTTGTGACTATGCCTACAGCAATGGGTACAAGGTAGGGCCTGGGAGTTGGAATCAAGTGATAAGAGTCAGGAGTTGACTCTCCTTCCCTGCCCCCACATTAGTTCAGGTGTTCTGCTGGGGAGGGCCTCTGCCTGTGCCACCCCCACCTCCATGGCTGCCATGAATTCCCATCTGGGCACTTCTGTGTTGCCTTTGACCAAACCACTGCTGAAGCTGAACTTGGCCAGGGCTTCCAGCCAGCTGACCCCCTGTTGCCTATGAGTGTCCAGGAGGAGCAGGGGCAAGAGAAAACCAAAGCTTAGACTTGGTTTTCAGGGGAGGGAGGGAGTGAGTGTGTGGAGACGACTGGTTTGAACAAGAGGCTGGGCTGGGTTAGGAAGGTGAGGAAGTCTAGGTGGGAGCATCAGCATGATCAGAGGTTTGGTGTCTTAGAGCCCATATTTTCAGGGCAGTGTGGGAGAGGAGAGAGCCAGAATGTTAGAGGACACTGACACTCGACTTGTCCCCAGAGAGCTCCCTAGCCTGCTCCTCCCCACTGTACAGTCTCGGGGGCCTCTCCTAGTTGGCTCTGTCCCCAACTTTGTAGACAGCATGACCCTCCATGTGCCCACCATCCTGATGGCAAACCTATTACAGCAGCGAATTGCCCCAGGTGAGGAGTCTGAGAAATAGGGTGGGGTCATAGGACACTAGAGCCTTAGTAGGGATGGGATCCCTGGGATCTTCGGTTAATGGGAACCTAAGTCCTGGGGGTCCAGGTCTTGGGGTGGTCTGGGCCTGTGAGTTTGTGTCTTGTATCCAGGCCCCACCTGTTTCACCTCCTGGGACCAACGTCTAGCTCTGCTCCAGCTGCAGCTAGAAACTGTGGCCCAAGAGGTGGCCCCCCTACACAAGGGGATGCCTGGCTGGGGTGCCCAGGGCTAGGGTGGACACCTACAGGCCCTGGAGGTAGTACTCCACCAGGCACAGACTCTCCTGGAATCTTCTTCACCCATTGTGGGGACTCTGGAGCAACTAACAGAGTGGATAGCTGGATTCAGGACAGGGGTCTTGGGTCAGTAAGGGGGAGGTCTCCAGCTAGCTTCTCAGGGTTGGGGATTCAGGGGGTCTCAGGTCGGCCTGTCTTGCGTCCTGGGTCTGGGAGTCAGGTGGGTTTTCCTGAGTGAGGAGTCATAAAGGAGAGTACATCTTCCTGCAGGAAGAAAGTGACTGCTTTGGCTCAGACACTGTGGGCCACAGGACAGGTTGTGGCAGAAAGAGAGCCATGAGTTACGAGGCAGTGTGAACGTCTGGAAGAATTATCCTGGGAGCTAAACTGTGTCAAGGGCTTGCCTGGCCCAAGAGGGCAACAGGAGCCCAAGATGAGGCCTAATGAGCAGGTGAATGGGCAGCAGTTGAGGGTAGGGGCTAGTCTGGGGCAGAAGGAAGGGGCCAGGTGCTTTTGCTTATGTGCCTGGGGAAACCCAGAAGTCTAACTGACCCTGCCTCAACTAGTGGAGTCCTGAGCCACCCCTCTATCCATCCCTGCCATCTCCTGCAGATGCTGAGGCCCAAGCCTCCTCAGCTGCCTGCTTTCCCAAGAGGCCCTGCTTGGAGCCCAGGTTGTGACCACATTTGGAGAATGAGACAGCATCCTAGGACAGGCCCAAGAGACTGGTGGTGGACAGAGCAGCTGCTGTGGGGGATGGGCCAGCCAGGGACAGGAGCAACTATGTGGGAGCTGAAACTGATGAAGCTGGTTGACAGGATCCAGATGTTGTGTCCATAGCTTCTGAGACTCAGTCAAAGTTGAAGTGGTGGGTGGAGAGATGGATCACTATAGGGAGTTTCGCCAAGGCGAGGACTTTCTTCTAGCCAAAACCTGGGTGTAGGGCAATAGGGGATATCTGGGACATACAATTCTCACTGGATCATCTGGCTTGTTTACAGGAATGCAGGGGTTGGGGACCTGGACTGGCCTATGTTCCTGATACCCTGTGGTGTTGCCTCTTGCCCTGGGACCCTGCCACTACCCAGTGGGCTCTGGTTGCTTCCCATAACTCTTCCAATAGCCTTGATGTAGCTGCCACAATCCTAGGGCAGCATTAACCAACTAGTACAGAGCCATTGGGGCCATGCATGGGAGACAAGCGGGGAGTCATAGGGGTGCAGGAGATACATTCCACATCTGACTCACCCCTACGAGCTGCAGCAAATTCAGGCCACAGCAAGCTCCACAGGAATCCAGGCCTGGGAGACATCGTGTAAGGGGGTCCTGGGGTGTGGCCACCATAGCCCCTCTACAAGCAACTGTGCAGATCCTCCAGTGTTTCCTCTTGGGTACATGTCTGCTTGTTGTGTGTCTGTTCACAGCTGAGGGCAGGGGCAGGTGGGCATCTAGAACACTGTTGTGATACTCCTTCCAGAATGAGAAATATTCATAAGGGCTAACCAGGGGTCAGATGGGAGCACTAGTATGCTCCTAAATGTTTAACAGCTGGTTGGAGGTCAGAGGGAACTGATTGGTAGTGTTTATCAATTTGCATGGTGTGAGCAAACCCACCATGGCTGATTTTAGTCTACCTACCACTTATCAGCTAATTCACAAAATTCCTGAAAAAAAAATTTTTTTTAATTTTTTTTTTTAACGTTTATTTATTTTTGAGACAGAGAGAGACAGAGCATGAACAGGGGAGGGGCAGAGAGAGAGGGAGACAGAGAATCTGAAACAGGCTCCAGGCTCTGAGCAGTCAGCACAGAGCCCGACGCGGGGCTCGAACTCACGGACCGCGAGATCATGACCTGAGCCGAAGTCGGCCGCTTAACCGACCGAGCCACCCAGGCGCCCCATAAAATTCCTGAAAATTTAATACTTGGCTCTTATTAGCCCCCAGCACACCATGTAGTCATGTCAGAGGCAGGGTCAGTGAGAGGTTAGAGTCAGGGTTTGTTGGGTCAGGAATCGAGTTCATATCCAAGATTCCTACTCCAGTTCCTACATATGAAGGTGCAGATGCTGTGAGTGTGCAGCTGGTGCATGGCATGGGCTGGCAGTGCCCCTCCCCTAAGGTGGGACAGTGAGCATTGCCCTCTTGCTGAGTCAGATCCAGAGTGCCCTCCCTGCACCAGACACCATAGGCCAGGAACTGCCCAGAGCTGAAGGTGTCCTCCATCAGGCACAGCAGACCTGGTGAAGGGCCAGGAGACTGGAGGCAGAGGTCAGAGGATGGGGAGGACAGGGATGTCCAACTGATCATCTGTCCCCTTCAGGGGTTGGGGTGGGGGACAGCTAGGGCCCAGGACCAAGCACTGGATGTTCAGCTGGCTGAGGTGGGAAGTCATACAAGGGCTGCAGAACAAGGACTGCAGTCAGCAAAACAGACACTCCGAGGCCTGGAGGCCTCATTACCCCCAGCTCCTTCACACCTCTTGTTCAGTGGCTGCTGTTTTCTCCATTCTCCCCCTGAGATGCTTGAACCACTATGATACCCTGGCATTACTAAATACACAGACCATGTGAGCACCCTACTTAGTTGCTACCCTGCTGGGACCTCCCTGTGATCTTTGACCTTTGCCCCAGGTGGCAGGGCACCTGGCCTAGATGATACTGGCAGTGGCAGTGGATGTGACCCCAGTCCTGGGGCATCTGTCCAGTGCAGCTGTGGCTTTCAAGACCTACTTGGCCTTGTCAGCAGCAGGCTGAGAGGGCAGAAGAGCAAGCAGTACATGCCATGGGCATGGCTGGGGGCCTGGGCAAGGTGATATGGGTACACTGGGCATTGAGGTGTCAGAGGTGGGATTTAGGCTGGGACTGGGCTATACTGGGCTGAGGCAGAGTCTCAGCCCCCTTCCGCCCCCAGGAACCTTGGGCAGCAATCTGTCTGAAATAGTAGGATCTAGGTGGGGTGGGTTTTCGGTTCAAGTCCTGCTCTAGGAGTTGCAGATGGCCCAGTTAGGCGTGGTAGAGTTGCAGAAGGGCACACATAGCCTGGTGGCCACAGGGCAAGATGCAGGAGAGTGGGTACAGCAGGCACAAGCTGAGCCCAAGAGCTGCTGAAGTGGGTGCCTAACAGCTAGAGTTGGCTAAAAGGTGCATGGCTGGTCCATGGTGGGGTGGGGTATGGAGTGGGATCAGGGTCAGTGGACAGGTCAGAGTCAGAACAGGGATGGTGTAGGAGGGTCAGGGCTGGGTCCAGGTCGGGTCCAGATTCTTGTAGGGATCAGAGCTGGGGTCAAAGTTCACAACAGGGCTCAAATGTTAATTAGGGTTAGAGCTCACTTAGGGCTGGGGTCAGAGTTAAAGTCATGACAGAATTGAGGACCAGGGTCAGAGATTAGGGCCAAAGGTCAGAACCTGGTTCAGATGACCTGATCCTCAAGGTTGGAGCACCACTGGTGCAGAATGAGCAGATACTGAGCAAGCAGGTGTCATCCTGGGGCCCTGGAACAGAGGGCAGCAAAGCTGCTTGAACACATGTGGCTATGGGCAAACGCATGTGCCACCTGCTGACTGTGGTGTATGGAGCTAGTAAGACAGACTCCTGAATGATCCCAGCTAGTAACTCAGACTACCTGAATGATTCCAGATTGACCCAAGAATCTCCTGACCTTGAGGGACCAGGGACCCCACTGAGTGCCTACTGACCTTGAGTAACCCCCATGTGACTCCATGATATCCTCCAGTGATCTGTCCTTGAGAAACCAGAGATGACATAAAACTCACAGAGGCCATCAAGTGCCTTTGACACTGATAGGTCCTTTTCTGAGTGATCTAAAATTGAATCACCTCTAATACCCTTAGCCCCTCAGGTTGATTACATGACCCTCAGGGTAACTGGAGACCCCTACTTCAGAAAACTGGAGTAACCTCCTGAGACCCTGTAAGTCCATCAGATTGACTGCCCCCCTGCTCAGACACTCCTTGAGAAGCCTGGTGATGCCTGTGAAGAACCTCCAGCTTTCCACCCCCCCCCCCCCCACCCAGTTCCACAGCTCTGGGTACTCTCCACTTGGCCCCAGACAGAGTGGGCACAGTTGTGGCAGCTCAGAGCCACAGGGGCCTGGACTTAATAGACCTGGAGTCCACGGTCCGCCTGTGGTCCCAGGGGCCTGGGTGGGGCACTCGCCGGCAGCTCGCATTCCAAGCCCGGGCTCTGGCCTCCTGGCAGGCCAGAAAGTGTGGAACGGATGAATAGCCATAAGATCTGGATTCACTCCCTGCCTCTGTTGTCAGCTGCCCAGCACCCATTTTCACACCGGGAAACTGAGACAGCACTTCTTGTGCATACTTGCTGTAGTGACTAAGGGAGGTGGAGCCTCCTGGAACAGTGACTTGGGCAAGGGGATGGCTTTTCTCCATCTCTCGTCCTACCTCCATCTTGTCCTGTGGCTCTGGCCAGTCCAGCCTAAAGCTTCCCACATCCCTAAAGAGAGGAGCTTGATGCCTCCATGTGTGCTCTCTCACTTACCTGCTGATGCTGGAACCCTGGAACTGAACAGCCTAGTTGATGGTGACTTCCACAGCACTCACAATGCTGGGGAGAAAGGCTGGGTTCTGTGGGCCGTGTGAAGTCTCAGAAGATCAGACTCCTTTTCTTTGCTCATGCCATGCCCCCTACGTGGTGCGCTCCCTAACTGTGGCGGCCTAAAACCAAACCCCCTGCCCCTTGGTCTGAACCAGACCAAGGGAGCACAATAAAGTTTTGCAGGTGAGCTGGACTATGTCTGGTTTCTAGAATGAGGATCATTACTGGAGAGGTGGGAGAGGAAATTCTGCACAGTGTTGCACTCCTGCCCAAGATCCGCTCCACGCTTTCTTTCTTGCCGTACTTCTCAACTTTGCTCAAAGTCGCAGGACTGTGCTAGTGGAGGGACTGCCGGAGGGAGGATTGAGTGGGGAATCAGCCAGGGACTTACAAGGGCAGGGTCTGCACGGGACCCCAAGGGAGGGGTAGGGTGGGCCTGGGCTACAGATCTCTCATCCCCCCTCATCTGGATTCCCCTCTTCTTCAGGATGGAGCGGGTCTCAGGGGTATCAGGGAGGGACCTGCGGGGACTGCCTGGGCCCTGGGAGCTTCGACTGGGCCTGCTGCTGAGTGGTGAGAGGGCCTAGTGAAGGCCTGGGGTTTGTGGGATGAGATGGTGGGTCCGGGGGGAGCTAGCCCTGGGGCTGCGGGGTGGGAGCGCAGCAGAACTGGCTGACCCACTGTTCCCAGCGCTGGCCACCGCCCTGGCCCAGGCCCTGGCCCCAGATGTGCCAGGCTGTTCGAGGGGAAGCTGCTACCCCGCCACAGGTGACCTGCTAGTGGGCCGTGCTGACAGACTGACTGCCTCATCCACCTGTGGCTTGCATGGCCCCCAGCCCTACTGCATCGTTAGTCACCTTCAGGTGAGGCTGGGGGTGGCTAGGCCAGGGGAGGGGATGCTGGCACTGGCTGAAGCACTGACCCTGACCTTGACTCTGACCCAACCCAGGATGAGAAGAAGTGCTTCCTGTGTGATTCCCGGCGCCCCTTCTCTGCTAGAGACAACCCAAACAGTCATCGCATCCAGAATGTAGTTACCAGCTTTGCACCACAGCGCCGGACAGCCTGGTGGCAGTCAGAGAATGGTGAGGCCGTGGGTAGGGCATGGGGTGAGTGGGGTTGCCCACCAGTAGTCTCAAGTCCCTGACTTCCGACTCCTGCCTCAGGTGTCCCCGTGGTCACCATCCAGCTGGACTTGGAGGCTGAGTTTCATTTCACACACCTCATTATGACCTTCAAGGTGCCCGCATGTCTGGGAGCCTGCTTGAATCACCCTGCTTGGCTCCCCATTACCCCTGAACAGATTCCCAGCAACTTAGCCCAGCCTCCCTGAGGTCACATGCTGTACTCTGGCTGCATGGGAGGCTCCTTCATGGCCCACACCTTCTGTTGCCTTCTGCCTCCAGGCCTTTGCACGCGCTGCCTCCCTGGGCCCCATGACCCCTGAGCCTCCCCATTAGAAGGGGCTACCCTCCCTAACTATTGCTTGGCTTCCAGCGGTCACCCCCACCTATCCATGAACTGCTTGAGGGCAAGCCCCAGCTGGGCAGGGCTCTTGATAGGCCTGGGCCTGAGGCCCACTGATCAGCCATGCCCCCCACCCAGACATTTCGTCCTGCTGCCATGCTGGTGGAGCGCTCAGCAGACTTTGGACGCACCTGGCATGTGTACCGATATTTTTCCTATGACTGTGGGGCTGACTTTCCAGGAGTCCCACTGGCCCCCCCACGGCACTGGGATGACGTAGTCTGTGAGTCCCGCTACTCAGAGATTGAGCCATCCACTGAAGGCGAGGTGAGGGGTGGGATCTGACTTGGGGCAGGAAGAGGGGAGATGATGGGCCTGAGGCAGGGTCCAGTGCCTCTAATGACCCCATGTTCCTCCAGGTCATCTATCGTGTGCTGGATCCTGCCATCCCTATCCCAGACCCCTACAGCCCACGGATCCAGAGTGAGTGTTCTTCCCTTTGAGCCTGGCACAGTCCCAGCGTCCGGCCGGTGACTATTTGGGGCCTCAGTAGCTATTTTGGGTGCTTCTTAGGGCAGGTGCCAAGTCCAGTTTAGCTCACATAGCAATAGACAGGAGGTCTCCCAAGGTGACCTTAGCAGCTGCAGCCCCTGAGTGGGCATGGAGTAACAAGAGCCTGCCTGGCCAGCTGGCTCCCAATTCTTTCACCCAACTTAGACCTGCTGAAGATCACTAACCTACGGGTGAATCTGACACGGCTGCATACACTGGGGGACAACCTGCTTGACCCACGGCGGGAGATCCGTGAGAAATACTATTATGCCCTCTACGAGCTGGTTGTGCGTGGCAACTGCTTCTGTTACGGACACGCCTCACAGTGTGCACCCGCCCCAGGGGCACCAGTGCATGCTGAGGGCATGGTGAGGGGCTTTAACTGGTTGGAATAGGGCTGGGGGCAGGGGCGGGCATGGCTGGACAGTGCTGACCACCTGCTTGCCCACCTTCTAGGTTCATGGGGCCTGCATCTGCAAACATAACACTCGTGGCCTCAACTGTGAGCGGTGTCAAGATTTCTATCATGACCTGCCCTGGCGTCCGGCTGAAGATGGCCACAGTCATGCCTGCAGGAGTGAGTGAGATCCTGGCCCACATAGCCCCAGAACTCTGTTGTCTGGCTGTGCCATGAGTAAAACCTAGAGCTGGTTGGTCAAGCCCCTAACACCCAGACTGTATCCAAAGAGTATGCAGGCCTTCGTGCCCTTAGGGATTCCCTTAACTCTCCTTCACAATCTGCTCTGGGCAGCGGGTCAGTATAATGCTGAGACCTTAAAGTACCTGAGCCCACAGCCACAAATTCTGGCCTGTGGCAGGGACCTGCTGTGTCACTGGGACCCTTACACCCCTTACCTTCAGGACATTGGCCCTCAAGTGACCTTTGTCCTGCCTTCCCCTCCCCCAAGAGTGTGAGTGCCATGGGCATGCCCACAGCTGCCACTTCGACATGGCCATATATCTGGCATCTGGCAACGTAAGTGGAGGTGTGTGTGATGGATGTCAGCACAACACAGCTGGGCGCCACTGTGAGCTCTGCCGACCCTTCTTCTACCGTGACCCAACCAAGGACCTGCGGGACCCTGCTGTGTGCCGCTGTGAGGCTGGGATTGGGCATGGGAGAGGGAAGGCTGAGTCTGGGGTAGGAACTGGGAAGCCAGACTGCTGTCCAGGTTGCAGGGGTTTGGGGGTGGGTGGGAGGGGGCGTGGGGTGAAACCAGGCTGGGAATCCAGGGTAAAGAGGCTTGGGAGATAAGTGGTGTTGGGCTAGTTGGAATAGGGTGACCCTGCACCTCTTTTTGCCCTCAGCCTGTGATTGTGACCCCATGGGTTCTCAAGATGGTGGTCGCTGTGATCCCCATGATGATCCTGCTCTGGGGCTGGTCTCGGGCCAGTGTCGCTGCAAAGAACATGTGGTGGGCTCTCGCTGCCAGCAATGCCGTGATGGCTTCTTTGGGCTCAGTGCCAGCGACCCTGCAGGCTGTCGGCGTATGTGCTTCCCGCCCTACCTCCTGTGCTAACCTTAACCCTTGACTTCTTACTTTTTACCCAATGAACACCAGCACTACCATGTTCCCCAGAGTGCTGATGGGTCTCCTTCCCCGCAGGATGTCAGTGTGATGCACGGGGCACAGTGCCTGGGATCACCTCTTGTGACCCCAACAGTGGAACCTGTTTCTGCAAGCGTCTAGTGACTGGACGTGGCTGCAACCGCTGCTTGGTGCGACTGCAGGGGGCTGGGGTTCTGGGGTCCTGCACTTATTCTCAGAGCACAGGGTGAGGGGGTGGTGTCTATACTCCACTGGGGAGAGCTTAGGGTCTGTTCCTAGCTGGGAGGCCAAGGGTGGGAGCCATGGTCTAGGGACCATGTTTTCTCCAAGGGGTGGTAGAGGCTGAGAGCTGTCATTGGATTCCCTGATGGGTGGTGGTGGGGGGGGTCTGTTTCTGGCCCCCAGCAACTTCCTCTCCCCTAGCCTGGCCATTGGGGCCTGAGCCACGACCTGCTTGGCTGCCGTCCATGTGATTGCGACGTGGGTGGTGCCTTGGATCCCCAGTGAGTGCCGTATAAGGGGTCTGGTGGGGGGGAGATCCTGGGCAGGGTAAGGGATCCTTCTTGAGTAAACGTGGGCTTCCCAGGTGCAATGAGGCCACAGGTCAGTGCCGCTGTCGCCAGCACATGGTGGGGCGACGCTGTGAGCAGGTGCAGCCTGGCTACTTCCGGCCTTTCCTTGACCACCTAACTTGGGAGGCTGAGGACACCCGAGGACAGGTAGGGAGCAATGTTGGAGGGCAAGGCTTGTGCAGAGTTATGGGTGGTACTTTGTCTGGGGAGGGTGTCCAGCCTTGGACAGGGCCTCAGCTGAAGAGCTGGGGTTTGGGGACAGGTTGTGGTAGAAGAAATGGTGCCTTACCTAGGCACCCACCCTGAGCTGCATCCCTCACAGGTGCTGGATGTGGTGGAGCGCCTGGCGACCCCTGGTGGGACTGTATCCTGGACAGGCCGGGGCTTTGTTAGACTGCAGGAAGGTCAGGCACTGGAGTTCCTGGTGACATCTGTGCCAAGAGCCATGGATTATGATCTGCTGCTGCGCTTGGAGCCCCAGGTCAGACTCTGTGAAACCTGACCCAGAGCTGAACCTCCAGGTGTGGTAGCATTTCCTTCATCATCCTGTTCCACCAGGTCCCTGAGCAATGGGCAGAGATGGAAGTGGCCGTGCAGCGCCCAGGGCCTGTGTCTGCTCATGGCCCATGTGGGCACATGCTGCCCAAGGATGACCACATTCCAGGGACTCTGCAACCAGAAACTAGGTGAGGGCACTAATGTAGCATCTATAACAGTGGAGGGGTGCAGGCCAGCCCTAATTCTCTGAAGGGCACTTGGAAGCCCCCGCTGCTCATTCATCTGTCCCTTGCTTCAAGTGCCTCCTCCTGAGAGCTGTTTGCCAGGTGCTGTTAGGCGTGGCAGAGGTCAGAGGAAGGAAGTAGAATAGGCCTGCTCTCTTAGGGGTCTAAATTCCAGAGGTCTGTGGCAAGAATTAATGGGAACTCATTTAGTGTCACTATAAGGAATGCCCACAGTGGGAAGGGATGGCATCAGAGCATTCTGAGCAGGGATGTGCCTGGTCTGATTATTGTTTTATTACATTCTGGGTAATATTTGTTTCATGTATCTGTTTTGTCACCTTCTTTTTTGATGTTTTTATTATGTAAATATTCAAACATACACAGAAGTAGAGAGAGCAGTATAAAAGGGGTCGTACCCATTATAGACATTTTTACCAACTGCGACTTGTGTTTAACAAAGATCCCTCTACTTTCTGAGTGGAGAACAGACTGAAAGGGACCAAAGGGGAAGCTGGAAGATCTGCTGGAGACTATTGAGTTAGCTGAGTGACAGTGGTTTGGACAGAGGTTTAGTGGTTGATGTGGTGAGATGATGAAGGTTCCAGAGGGTTCTAGTGGCAGAGATGATGGGTTAGAAGTGTAGGAAAGGGAAAGTGGAAAGATGAGTCTAGAGTTTTGAGTTTGTTCATCTGGGTGGGTGTTGGGCTCTTTATTGAGATAGAGACATAGGGAGAGCTGTTCTGAGTTGCTTAGACATGCGAGAGAAGGCCAGTGGATGGTTGGATTTCTATGTCTGCAATTACTGAGAGGCCTCAAGTTGGAAATATAAGTTTGGGACTTGTCACTAAAGAGATAGGTCTAGATGAAATGACCAGAGAAAGGAAGGAGGACCAGAAGAAAGCTCTGGGTGTTAGAGGCCAGTAGAGAAGGAAGAGTTGGCAGTGGGGGGAAATCAGGAGTGTGGACAGGGTTCCAGAAGTGGAGAGAAGAGTGTCTCAGGAAGGAGGGTGCACTGCTCTCATCGCATGCTGCTAAATGCTGGAGCAGACGGGAACAGAGAAGAGGCTGCTGGGTTTGGCTACATGGAGGTTTATGGTGAGCTTGATACAGGCATCTTGATGGCATGTTGGCATAAAAACTCCATTGGAGTGCGAGGCTGGAGTAGAGGCAGTGACCACAGTTCAATTTATTGGGGAGGAGAGCAAAGATAAAACAACAGCTACGGGAGACTCAGGGATTAAGAGAAGATGTTTTCAAGGGGGAATAAAAGATGTTTGTAGGCTGATGGGAATGACCTAGGAAAGGCAGAGCCAGGTTGGAGGGAATGACATAGTCTTGGTGAAGAGGAGCATAGGTTGGAGGTCAAGGTTGGAGGAAATGTGAGGAGGCCATTGAAGAAAAATTGGCAAGTATTTGTGCCAGGGAAATGCCATGGGGTTGCAAGGCTGTAGCGAGCATTTTCAGAGATTGGTCTGCACAGGTATAGGAGTCCAGTGAGGCATGCTTGTGGAAATCTGTATACCAGCCCTAGCATCTTTCTTGGCCGATGGTTGGGTTGCTGTGTGCGGGGTGAGGAGGCCTAGGACGGTGGGTACAGGGACCCTGGGTGAACCCCATACCTGTCCTTGTCTCCCCCCAGGTACATGGTATTTCCAAGACCTGTCTGCCTTGAGCCTGGCATCTCCTATAAGTTGCATCTGAAGCTGGTGCGGACAGGGGGAAGTGCCCAGCCTGAGGCCCCCTACTCTAGACCCAGCCTGCTCATTGACTCGGTGAATAGTCCTCTCTCCCCACACTGACTAGGAAGGCAAGGTCTATGGGATAGGACCTGTAGTGGTGGTGGCTGGATAGGCGGGGCCTATGACAGAAGAGGCAGGCCCATGGTGGTGCTAAGTGCTCTGGCAGTGTCAATATGGTCTTGGGTCTGGACCTCATTCTTCCTTGCTCATCTTTTCAGTTGGTGCTGCTTCCCCGTGTCCTCGTGCTGGAGATGTTTAGTGGGGGTGATGCTGCTGCCCTGGAGCGCCGTGCCACCTTTGAACACTACCGTTGTCACGAGGAGGGTCTGGTGCCCAGTAAGACCCTTCCCTCTGAGGCCTGTGTCCCCCTCCTCATCAGCCTGTCTGCCCTACTCTACAATGGTGCCTTGCGTAAGTGTCTGTGATGTGGGTCGGTGGGGCAGAGGTATGGGGCCCCAGCCTGACTTGGCCCTATCCACCTGCCCCACAGCCTGTCAGTGTGACCCCCAGGGCTCACTGAGTTCTGAGTGTAATCCCCATGGCGGTCAGTGCCTGTGTAAACCTGCAGTGGTTGGGCGCCGCTGTGATCACTGTGCCCCTGGTTTCTACGGCTTTGGCCCCACAGGTTGTCAAGGTACTTGCCTGCCTTTCTTTCCTCCTTTCCTTCTCTCTCCTCCCCACTACTATTCTCCCTCCTCCCTCCGACTCAGCTTCTTCCTTCCTCTAACTCTGCATTGGACCCCATGCTCTCAGCACCAGGACACTGGAAGTTCTCTTCCATTCCCTGACTTTCCCACCCTGACCCCACCTAGATTCCCTCAAATCCCCTCCCTGGCTCAGCCTCTGCCTTGCCCCCAGCCTGCCAGTGCAGCCCCGAGGGGGCACTCAGTGGCCTATGTGAAGGGACTAGTGGGCAATGCCCCTGCCGAACTGGTGCCTTTGGGCTTCGCTGCGATCGCTGCCAGCGTGGCCAGTGGGGATTCCCTAACTGCCAGCCATGTGTCTGCAACGGGCATGCAGATGAATGCGACACCCACACAGGCACTTGCCTGGGCTGCCGTGATCACACAGGGGGTGAGCACTGTGAAAGGTGAGCCTGGAGCAGCTGGGAGTGGGTTGGTGGGTGGGAATGCCGCTCGGGGATCACATATCTCTTCCTGCCCCTCCCTGAAGGTGCATTGCTGGCTTCCACGGGGACCCACGGCTACCACATGGGGGCCAGTGCCGGCCCTGTCCCTGCCCTGAAGGCCCTGGGAGCCGGCGGCACTTTGCTACTTCTTGCCATCGGGATGGGTACTCCCAGCAGATCATGTGCCACTGTAAGGCAGGCTACACAGGTAAGTAAGGTGCAGGCATGGGATCAGGGTGGGGCAGCTGAACTGAACACTCATGCCTTTCCCAACCGTGGGCAGGGCTGCGGTGCGAAGCTTGTGCCCCTGGGCACTTTGGGGACCCATCAAGGCCAGGTGGCCAGTGCCAGCCCTGTGAGTGCAGTGGGAACATTGACCCCACGGACCCTGATGCCTGTGACCCCCGCACGGGGCAATGCCTGCGCTGCTTATACCACACGGAGGGGCCACACTGTGCCCACTGCAAGCCTGGCTTCCATGGACAGGCCACTCGACAGAGCTGTCACCGTGAGTGTGGGATTGGGATGGCTGGGGCAGAGCTCTGCTGCTCAGGCTCTCCTTGATTAATGTGTTTGACTGGCACAGGCTGCACCTGCAACTTGCTGGGCACAGATCCCCAGCAGTGCCCGTCCACTGACCGGTGCCACTGTGACCCAAGCAGTGGGCAGTGCCCATGCCTCCCCAATGTCCAGGGCCCTAGCTGTGACCGCTGTGCCCCCAACTTCTGGAACCTTACCAGTGGCCATGGATGTCAGCCCTGTGCCTGCCACCCAAGCCGAGCCAGAGGCCCCACCTGCAATGAGGTATGAGATTCTCCTGTGGATCCCTGGGTGGATGGTGCCAGCTGTCTGTCTTAACTCTCAAGGGCTTAGCCTCTGATTGAGGCTCTGACCTCTGCCCTGTTCCCACTCTAGTTCACAGGGCAGTGCCACTGCCGTGCTGGCTTTGGTGGGCGAACCTGTTCTGAGTGCCAAGAGCTCCACTGGGGAGACCCTGGTTTGCAGTGCCGCGGTGAGAGCTGGCAGGGCTAGAGTAGATGGGGGACTTCTCAGGATGTCCCACTGCCACCCTAACTTCATGGTCTGCCCTTTTCTGCAGCCTGTGATTGTGACCCTCGTGGAATAGACACGCCTCAGTGTCACCGCTCCACGGGCCACTGTAGCTGCCGCCCAGGCGTGTCTGGCGTGCGCTGTGACCAGTGTGCCCGTGGCTTCTCAGGGGTCTTTCCTGCTTGCCACCCATGCCACACATGCTTCGGGGACTGGGACCGTGTGGTACAGGACTTGGCTGCCCGTACGCGGCGCCTGGAGCAGCGGGCACAGGAGCTGCAGCAGACGGGTGTGCTGGGTGCCTTTGAGAGCCGCTTCTGGCACATGCAGGAGAAGCTGGGGACTGTGCAGGGGATTGTGGGTGCCCGCAACACCTCAGCTGCCTCCACTGCGCAACTTGTGGAGGCCACAGAGGAGCTACGGTGCGGATGGGCCTGAGGATATGTGGTGGGATGGGGCAGAGGCCCAGTGGCCTGAAGCTTCTCTAAACACCACTCCCTACTGGCACAGGCGTGAAATTGGGGAGGCCACTGAGCACCTGACCCAGCTGGAGGCAGAACTGACTGATGTGCAGGATGAGAACTTCAATGCCAACCATGCACTGAGCAGTCTGGAGCGAGATGGGCTTGCCCTTAATCTCACACTGCGGCAGCTGGACCAGCATTTGGACCTGCTCAAGCATTCAAACTTCTTGGGTGGGTTGTTGGCCAACTAGGCAGGTGGACCAGGGTTGAGTGATCTTTAGCTGACTGCCAGCCTTTGCCCAATATAGGTGCCTATGACAGCATCCGCCACGCCCACAGTCTGTCTGCAGAGGCGGAACGTCGTGCCAACACATCAGCCCTGACAGTGCCCAGTCCTGTGAGCAACTCAGCAGATACCCGGCACAGGACAGAGGTGCTAATAGGTGCCAAGAAGGAGGACTTCAACCGCAAGCACATGGCCAACCAGCAGGCACTAGGCGAGCTCTCAGCCCGTACCCAGTCCCTGAGCCTGACAGGCATCAATGAACTGGTGAGGCACAAGTGTGGGGTGGGACATGTGGGTGTGGCTGTTCCTTCCACAGGGCCCTGACTTGTTCTGTGCCTGGCAGGTGTGTGGGCCCCCAGGGGATGCACCCTGTGCAACAAGCCCTTGCGGGGGTGCTGGCTGCCTGGACGAGGATGGGCAACCCCGCTGTGGGGGCCTCAGCTGCAATGGGGCAGTAGCCATGGCGGACCTGGCACTGGGCCGGGCCCGGCACACGCAGGCAGAGCTGCAGCGGGCACTGGCAGAAGGTGGCGGCATCCTCAGCCAGGTGGCTGAGACCCGTCGGCAGGCAGGAGAGGCACAGCAGCGGGCCCAGGCAGCCCTGGACAAGGCTAATGCTTCCAGGGGACAGGTGGAGAAGGCCAACCAAGAACTTCGGGAACTTATCCAGAGTGTGAAGGACTTCCTCAGCCGTGAGCCTCCCGTGTGGCCCAGGCCATGTGGTTGTGTCACCTGTGTCTATGTTCATACTTGTGTCCCTGGGTCCATACTTGGGTCAGAGCCTGCACTGGACCTGTGCTTATGACCCCATGTCTAGCCCCTCAACCCTTGCCTATATGTGGTCCCCAAGTCCACGACCCCAAGTCTGTGCCCACTTACAGTTCCCGTCCTTGTAGTTAATCACTATGCCTAGTAGCAAACCCATATTCTGTGTGGGGTCCCTGAGTCCATACCCCAAAATTGTGTTCGATGCCAATACTGGAGAATCTGTGTCCCTAAGCCCTTGCCTGTGTCCCCATAGAGGAGGGGGCTGATCCTGATAGCATTGAGATGGTGGCCACACGAGTGCTAGAGCTCTCCATCCCAGCATCACCTGAGCAAATCCAGCACCTGGCAGGCGCAATTGCAGAGAGGGTCCAGAGCCTGGCGGATGTGGACACAATCCTGGCACACACCGTGGGAGATGTACGCCGGGCAGAACAGCTATTGCAAGATGCACGGCGGGCAAGGTCTGACTGTGACCCTGGCCCCAATCCTTGACACCTGGTCCTGATACTTGCAGGCTCTGATTCCCTCTCTTCTTCAGGAGCCGGGCTGAGGGTGAGAAACAGAAGGCAGAAACAGTACAAGCAGCACTGGAGGAAGCCCAGAGGGCACAGGGAGCTGCTCAGGGTGCCATCCAAGGGGCGGTAGTTGATACACAGGACACTGAGCGGACACTGCATCAGGTGTGGTTTCTCTGGGACATCAGTGGGGCAAGATTATGGGCATGCACCATAGACCTGTTTAACCCTCGGTCCACCCATGACAGGTTCAGGAGAAGATGGCAGGTGCAGAGCAGGCACTGAGCTCTGCAGGCGAGCGGGCTCAGCAATTGGATGGTCTTCTGGAGGCTCTGAAATTGAAACGAGCAGGGAATAGCCTGGCAGCCTCTAGTGCGGAAGAAACAGCGGGCAGTGCCCAGGGTCGTGCCCGAGAGGCTGAGCAGGTGGGTTGAGGCAGAGCCAGCTGGTGGGGGTTGAAGTAGAGTCTGGGCCTCCACTGAGACACCCAGCTGACTTTGCCTTCTATATCCCCAGCTGCTGCAGGGCCCACTAGGCGACCAGTACCAAACAGTGAAGGCCTTGGCTGAGCGCAAGGCCCAGGGTGTGCTGGCTGCACAGGCACGGGCAGAGCAACTTCGGGATGAAGCTCGAGGCTTGTTGCAGGCTGCTCAGGACAAGCTGCAACGGCTACAAGGTGATGATTGGGGTGGGTGGGCGCCAGAGGTGTGGGACTGTGGGAGTAGGACCCTTCAGCTGAGACTTTCCCCTCCTAGAGCTGGAGGGCACCTATGAAGAGAACGAGCGGGCACTGGAAGGCAAAGCAGCCCAGCTGGATGGGCTGGAGGCCAGGATGCGTAGCGTGCTTCAAGCCATCAACTTGCAGGTTCAGATCTACAACACCTGCCAGTGACCCCTGCGCGACGCCTACTCCAGTCCCCAACCCCGCCCGTTACTGCATCTGCTTGAAACAGTTCCCAGCCCGACCAGGCCCCCAATAAACCGCTGTGATTACCCACTGTGTAGTCTGGACTCTGATTTGGGGAGGGCGGGGTCTCTGGGCGGAACCTCAGGAAGGCACCAGCAGGGCCAGGGCGAGGCCAAAGCACCGGAGCCCCGCCTCCTCCGTTCGGGCCCGCCCCGGAGCTGCCCGTCGCCGCATGCCCACTCCCACCGGAAGTGCGTCACCAGCTAGGCTCTCAGCCACCCGCGGCCGTAACTAGAAGTCGAAACAAAACAAGCGGCTGAGGCGGCGGCGACGGGACGGGGGAGGGGCGCGCCGGAACCGGAACCGACCAGACGCCGGAACCGGAACCGAGAGCGGGTTGCCAGGGCCCTAACAGGGCTGGCGGCGGCGGCCTCGCTCGGTGAGTGGGACGGGCCGCAACTCGCCTGTCTGGCAGGAGCCAGGGAGGCCGCGACGCGGGCCCCGGGCTGCCTGTTCAAGGTCATGTGCCGTGCCAGTCTCGACTCCTCGAACCCCGCGGCGTCCCGGGCCCACCGATGCGGGCGGGGCCGTTACTCTACGCCCATGGTCGGCTTCCTGCCTCCAAGAGGGCTGGCGGCGAGCGAGGGTGGCTTCCTGGAGGAGGTGGTGGAGGGCGCAGGATTTGGAGGCTGGAGCTGAGTCGCAGCCCGGCCAGGGCGCTGGTCTGTAGTCAGTAACCCCGCGCAGCCGTGTAGGCCTACATGGTCTCTAGACAGACTCTTGTCTCGGTGTCGCCGGGAGAATGGGGAGGGACGGGACCTTAAGCTGGGGCCTGGTGCAAAGAGGTGGAGGGTGTCCACCCCTCGGCTCTGGATCTGTCGTCATTGAAGATCCAGCCCACCAGCCCCCCATAGAAGAACGTTCCTCTACCCCCGCCACACATACACGCTGGGGAACACAGAGTAGTCACTGTTTGCTCTGCTCCCGTCTCAGGCCAGGCTTGAAGCTGCCAGGGGTCCTGGATTCATTGTTCATCCCTACCCTTATCTCAATTTTGAGAACTTTATTTTGGATGGAAAAACAGCCCAGAATCTACTGGCGGGTTTGAGGGAAACTGGGTAGGAGGTCGCTAGCCCACTTCTCATGAGTGAGTGGATCTAGGAAGGAAGGGGATGCTGTCTGTTTCAGTCTCAAACTGGATACCCAGCCGGCTTTGGCTCTGGGGCAGGATTGCTGCTGAAAGGGTAGTGTGACAGCTGGATACCCTTTTCACCCCAGCTTTTGCAGTCCCCTCTCTGCTTGGGACAGCAGCTGGAGAGAAAAATCTCTTGGGATGTAGGAAGAAACCCCAAACAGCACATGGGAATAGTTTCAGAGGAAGGTGGGAGTTGGCAGGCAGCAGGTGGAGCCCCTTAACCCCAGGACCTTGCCTGTGCAGTGGTAGCACCTGAGTTGGGCCTGTCGTTAGCCACAGAGCCTGGTCCCCTTGCTGCTTGGTTGTCTTCTTTCTGCCTTCCTCCTTCACCTCCTACTTCTCGGGCGGTGACTAAGCAGCCAGTGAGAGTGAGGAAAAGTGAGCACCCTGCTCAGAGTGCCAGCCCTGTGGGCTGGAGCCATGGCTCCTTTCCAGATTGGTGGAGGAGCCTGGTTCCAGGCCATGGCTGCCCTGACCTGGCACCTTCTCAGTGAGGCTCCCATCTTTGTGGGTCTGTATGGCAGTCAACTAGGAGTCTCTGCCAGAAGTTGTCATTGCCACTTGTATTGTTTATTTCCTTTTCAGAATAGTCCGAGAGTGTCCAGGGCCACATTAGGTGGTGAGATATTGCTCTGTAGGGTTAGTTGTATCCTGGGTTGCTGAGCTCTGGTTGTAACCAAGGAGCAAATTGTTGGGCCTTGGTAGTGATCACTGCTTCCTTCTCATTAGGCTGTCAGTTCCTTGTTGGAGAATTTGGCCACAAAGAGTTGCCAAGATAGCTGGGCCAGGAAGAAAGCGCCGTAGCCCTGACCCAGACGCCGTTGCCGACCCTGGGGCACTCTGGCTGTCGACCAAGCGGCTCAAGATGTCTGGTGGGGCCAGCACCACGGGCCCAAGGAGAGGTCCCCCAGGACTGGAGGAGGCCACCAGTAAGAAGAAGCAGAAGGATCGAGCAAACCAGGAGAGCAAGAATGGAGATCCTAGGAGAGGTGAAAGTGGCATTCCCAGAATGCTTGTGGTCTCCTCCTCCTGCCTTTTGAGCATACAGATTGGGGGTTGGGAGATGACAGTTCTTTCTGTGTTGGTCTGATACCAAGAGAAGAACCCACAGCAGGCTGGGTAGAGCCTCAGCTTTGAGGTCTGCATACTTGGCTGTGATACTGAAGATGGTGCTTGGTGGAGTGGTGGGGTCTTGGAGGCTGCCTCCCCATCATCATTTCCCTGTTCTTTTCTTTGTTGTCAGGGTCAGTGTCCTCTCGGGAGGAGCAGGCCAAAGAGGGTGAGTAATGAATTGGCCTTTTGGATGCTAGAGTGCTATGGGTGAGGAGGGCGTACTGGGGCTATAGCCTTCATCTGGAGCAGTCCTGTTAGGGTTGGGTCTGTGGCACCTGCTTGTCCCCATTGGGAGTTTATGGAGACCCTCACAGTCTTGTTGGTACTCCTCCTACAGAGTTGTTGCTTGATTGGAGGCAGAGTGCAGATGAGGTGATTGTCAAGCTGCGTGTGGGAGCGGGTCCCCTGCGGCTGGAGGAGGTGGATGCTGCTTTCACAGACACAGACTGCGTGGTGCGGCTTCCAGGTGTGCCCATCTGCCCTGAGCCCAGCAGTGTATTTGAATCCTCTGATATTCCTCACCACAGTTCACTGCCCTTATTCTACTTCCAGGTGGTCGGCAGTGGGGTGGTGTTTTCTATGCTGAGATAGAAAGTTCTTGCACCAAAGTACAAGCCCGCAAGGGTGGCCTCCTGCAGCTGGCACTGCCCAAGAAGGTGCCTCTGCTCACATGGCCCTCTCTTCTGGTAAGTTCCACAGCAGAGTAGGGTAGGGATACCCAGTGTGGTTGACAGGGCCTGACTGCTGTATCTTTGGTAGAAGAAACCTCTAGGGACCCAGGAGGCGTTGCCAGGGCTGCGGTGTCAGGAGAATGGGCAGGAGCCATCTCCCATTGCCCTGGAGCCAGGCCCTGAGCCCCGGCGGGGTAAACAGGAGGCCCGGAACCAGAAGAGGGCCCAGGGCCGTGGTGAGGTAGGCGCAGGGGCTGGCCCCGGGGCCCAGGCAGGGCCCAGCGCCAAGAGGGCTGTGCATCTCCGCAGAGGGCCAGATGGGGAAGGGTCCAGAGATGGGCCTGGACCCCGGGGCGATGCCCCCCCCTTCTTGGCTGAGACAGCCACCCAGGTGAGAGTGGGGTACCTGTGGGAGATGGGAGGGTAGGGAGATGGACTGTAGTGGGGGGCCACCTGCCAGACCTAGGGCTGATCCTGCCCACAATCTTGCCACAAATAGGCTGAGGCTGAGGAACAGCTCCGGGTACCACCACTGAACCCCCAGACCTGCCTTTTGGGTTCAGAGGAGAATCTAGCACTCTTGGCAGGAGAGAAGACCGTGTCCCCCAGGAATGATCCAGTCTCCCCAGCCATGGCTCGGAGCAGAGATCCTGAGAAAGGTGACCGTTCCAAAGAGGAGATGGCAGAGGCAGCAGATGCTCTAACCTTGGTGGATGGTAAAGGTGGGGCTGGGGGTGGTAAGCAGAGCCCTAGGTTGGGTTGCAAGGTTGGTGGATGGATAGGGAATAGAACAGCCACGGGCTGGAACCTGTCCTGGGCGGTGCTGAGCTATGGTTTCAATGTAGAGCCGGAGTCCATGGTGAACCTGGCATTTGTCAAGAATGACTCATATGAGAAGGGCCCGGATTCAGTGGTGGTGCATGTGTATGTGAAAGAAATCTGCAGGGACACTTCTCGAGTGCTTTTCCGCGAGCAAGATTTCACGCTTATCTTCCAGACCAGGTGGGTGGGGTGGCAGGAGACGGGGCAGACAGTGCACTTCAGGCAGGACATTGTATCTCATGCTTTTCTTCCCACCCTTCCTCCTGCCCTGCCCCTGCTCTGCTTCTGCAGGGATGGAAACTTCCTGAGACTACACCCAGGCTGTGGGCCCCATACCATCTTCCGTTGGCAGGTGAAGCTCAGGTGGGTGGTTCCTGGCCCCAGCACTATGCCTGTCCCACCCTGGGCTCCATCTCCCTGGCCCATTTAGCCCAATATCCACTCCACCTAAGTCCCTGAGCTCAGCCTTTCCCCACAGGAACCTGATTGAGCCTGAGCAGTGCACCTTTTGCTTCACGGCCTCTCGAATTGACATCTGCCTCCGAAAGCGGCAAAGTCAGCGCTGGGGGGGCCTGGAGGCCCCAGCTGCACGAGGTCTGCACACGAGCTCCCTTCATTGTCCAGCCCACATTACTCGGACCCTCATCCCCACCACATGCTGCTAACCACCAGCCCCCTCATTCCCCCTTTTTAAGGTGCAGTGGGTGGTGCAAAGGTTGCCGTGCCGACAGGTCCAACCCCTCTGGATTCAACCCCACCGGGAGGTGCCCCCCACCCTCTCACAGGCCAGGAGGAAGCTCGGGCTGTGGAGAAGGAAAAACCCAAGGCTCGATCTGAGGACACGGGGCTGGATGGTGTGGTGGCCCGCACCCCCATGGAGCATGTAGCCCCAAAGCCAGAGCCACACCTAGCCTCGGTGAGAATCCTGGGTGGGGAGGGCCAAGGTTAGAGGCTGGAGAACCTCAGGGCTGCTCGCTCATGCCCCTCCTTGCTTCCACAGCCCAAGCCCACATGTATGGTGCCTCCAATGCCCCACAGCCCTGTGAGCGGAGATAGTGTGGAGGAAGAGGAGGAGGAAGAGAAGAAGGTGTGTCTGCCTGGCTTCACTGGCCTTGTCAACCTAGGCAACACCTGCTTCATGAACAGTGTCATTCAGTCTCTGTCCAATACTCGGGAGCTCCGGGACTTCTTCCACGGTGAGAGCAGGGCCTGGAGCCCAGGGCTGTGGCAGAGGGGAATCTTTTCCCTGCTCACACCTGTACTTGGCTGCTGTCCCTAGACCGCTCCTTTGAGGCCGAGATCAACTACAACAACCCACTGGGGACTGGTGGGCGTCTGGCCATTGGCTTTGCTGTGTTGCTCCGGGCACTGTGGAAGGGCACCCACCATGCCTTCCAGCCTTCCAAGTTGAAGGTGATCTGTGGCCATTCCTACCCCTGGCTAGAGTGGGTGGGGAAGGCTGACCAGCTGGGCACGGGGTGGGTGCTGGGTCTCCGTGCTCACACTTGGCCCCTGCATCCAGGCCATTGTGGCGAGCAAGGCCAGCCAGTTCACAGGCTATGCGCAGCATGATGCCCAGGAGTTCATGGCTTTCTTGCTGGATGGGCTGCATGAAGACTTGAATCGCATTCAGAACAAGCCCTACACAGAAACTGTGGATTCAGATGGGCGGCCCGATGAGGTCAGTCAGGGTTGGGGGCAGAGGTGGGCATATCTCATGCACATCCCAGTCCCCAGGGCTCCTTGATCCTCACCACTCTGCTCCTCAGGTGGTGGCTGAAGAAGCATGGCAGCGGCATAAGATGAGGAATGACTCTTTCATCGTAGACCTGTTTCAGGGCCAGTATAAGTCGAAGCTGGTGTGCCCTGTGTGTGCCAAGGTGTGAAGGGCTCCCCTGGAAAGAGGCTCCTAGCTTGGTCTAGCTAGCTTGGTCAAACTGGGGTTGGAGGCATGTGCATCTTTAGATGCTGTTTGGGCATAGAAGCTGACGGAGGCCTTTGGCTGCTTTGTGGGCTGCAGAAATCAGGCTGGGTAGGTTTCCTGACTGAGGTTAAAGGGGTGTTTGGGCGCCAAGACAGCGATAAGGTGGGGCAGGGGTATGGGTAGTATTGGGAAGATGTGGGGTACAAGTGAGGGGCAAATTGATAAGTGGTGAGGCTGAGCAGGGCCTCGATTGCCAGAAAGACCCTTCTAGTCTGTCTGGTGTTCTCAAACCTGAGAGTTTGCTGGTTGGCTCTGAGGCCCTGAGAGCCATCCGAGTGCCTGGATTGGGCTCCCTGGGTGTGAGCATCCTGTTCCCAACTCCCTGTGCAGCCACCTAGTGCCACTTGTGCATCCGCAGGTCTCCATCACTTTTGACCCATTCCTCTACCTGCCAGTACCCTTGCCACAGAAGCAGAAGGTTCTCCCCGTCTTCTATTTTGCCCGGGAGCCACACAGCAAACCCATCAAGGTGAGAAGTAAGCTCCTATTTCTGGGCAATCCCGAAGACCCCGGTCCACCTCCCCCAGGGTTTCTACTCTTGTCACCACAGTTTCTGGTGAGCATCAGCAAGGAGAACTCCAGTGCAAGTGAAGTGTTGGAATCCCTCTCTCAGAGTGTCCACGTGAAGCCTGAGAACCTGCGTCTAGCTGAGGTATATCTGTCTTTCCTCAAGCTCTTACACACGTGGATCTGTGTATGTACTTAGGGTGTGTAGTCACATGTGGATGGTTATTGGCATCCGTGTACATACACACAAATGTGCGTGTGGCTGCACAGTGGTGCGCTAGGGGTTGAGGCATGGGTGAAACCAGGCTTTTGGGCTGTGTAACAGAAGTTCTGTAAGTTCCCAAGGTTCCCATCATCAGTGTTTACTCCCCCTTTGGGTGAGGGCCCTCAACTGCTTTTCTGTCTTCCAACAAGAAACTGGAGCTGGAGGGCTACCTTTCCCCCCAGCTGTTGTTCTCCCTCCATCCTGCTACTCCCTCGTATTATCTAAGATCTGTGTGCTAGTCTTCCCCTAAGTTTCCTAGCTTCCAGCCTGGAAGTGCTCTTTTCTTTGGGGATAGAAGTGGGAAGGAGCCTCCTCAAATGTGACCCCTCCACTGTAACAGCCATGTTGCAGTCTCAGCAGGACCCCACTAATTGATAGCAGGGTAGAGGCCTTCAGTGTGGTGAAGTGCTGGTTTCACCAGAGTACTGGTTTGGTTGATACTTTCCCTAGTCCTGACTTTCAGGCTCTCTGAAGCACCCGACTGCTTATTTTCTTAGGCACTGAGGCTGGTATCAGCAGAGGCATATGCTGCTTTGGGGCCACGATCCCCACTCTGCTGCCTAGACCCAAGTCAGGTCCAAGCTTTCTTGTGCCCTGGGGCAGGGCTATAGAAAGGGCTTGTCCTCATATAGGATCTGTGTGTCCTCTGTCCCCAGGTGATTAAGAATCGTTTCCACCGTGTATTCCTGCCCTCCCACTCATTGGACACTGTGTCCCCATCTGACACGCTCCTCTGCTTTGAGCTGCTATCCCCAGAGTTGGCTAAGGAGCGGGTGGTGGTGCTAGAGGTGCAGCAGGTGAGTGAGGACCAACCTGATGGCACAAGGCCCTGTGGGAGGGGGCATTCTCAACCAGGCTGGCCTTGCTGAGCCAGACAACCCACCCTAGCGCCCCCAGGTGCCCAGCATCCCCATCTCCAAGTGTGCAGCCTGCCAGCGGAAGCAGCAGTCAGAGGACGAGAAGCTGAAGCGCTGTACCCGGTGCTACCGCGTGGGCTACTGCAACCAGTGAGGACCCCCGCGGTCCCCCCCCCTTTCCCTCCTCTTCACATTTCATTTGCCACTCTATCTCCTCTCCTCTCATAGAGGCACATGTTTTAAGCCCTCCACCGATCACTCTACTCTGCCAGACTCTGGGGGAGGCGGGGCTGGCATACCCAGTTCCCAAGGCCAGAGGCTAGCCCCCGGTGGAGAGTTAAAAGAGGTGGGGCTAAGGCCCTATTCTTACTTCCTCCTTCTCTCCAGGCTCTGCCAGAAAACCCACTGGCCTGACCACAAGGGTCTCTGCCGCCCTGAGAACATTGGCTACCCATTTCTGGTCAGTGTACCTGCCTCACGTCTCACTTATGCTCGTCTTGCTCAGCTGCTAGAGGGCTATGCCCGGTAAGTGTCTAGTGGTTGGATGAGGGTGTGGTAGTTGGGGGAATAGAGACGCCAGGTAGGCTTGTCAGGATTCTTACTTGCCTTGCTGCCTGTTGCCAGGTATTCTGTGAGTGTATTCCAACCACCCTTCCAGCCTGGCCGCATGGCCTTGGAATCCCAGGGCACTGGCTGTACTACGTTGCTCTCTACTAGCTCCCTGGAGGCTGGGGACAGTGAGAGGGACCCGATTCAGCCTCCTGAGCTCCAGTTGGTGACCCCCGTGGCTGAGGGGGACACAGGGGTCCCTAGGACATGGGCGGCTCCTGATCGGGGCTCTGTGCCCAGCACCAGTGGAGTTTCTTCTGAGGTGCTGGCCAGTGGGCCTGTTGAAGTTGGCTCCTTGCCTGCTGGTGAGAGGATGTCTCGGCCCGAAGGTAAGAGTCTGGTGAAAGGCTCCGCAGCTGGGTAGGGGAGTTTAGTGGGAGCTTGTTTAGGTCCTGGTAGTTAGGGGAGCTCTGATTATATGTTTTTTCACAGCTGCTGTGCCTGGATATCAGCACCCAAGTGAAGCCATAAATGCCCACACCCCTCAGTTCTTCATCTATAAAATTGACGCATCTAACCGAGAGCAGCGGCTGGAGGACAAAGGTGTCTGAGGCTATGGGTGGAAGCCATGGGTAGGCTGGGCTGGCCGTTCTCTACAGCTACATGACGCCTCTCCCTGCCCATCTCTAGGAGACACCCCCTGGAGCTGGGTGAGGACTGCAGCCTGGCTCTAGTGTGGCGGAACAATGAGCGCCTGCAGGAATTTGTGTTGGTAGCCTCCAAAGAGCTGGAGTGTGCTGAGGATCCAGGCTCTGCTGGTGAGGCTGCCCGTGCTGGGCACTTTACTCTGGACCAGTGCCTGAACCTCTTCACTCGGCCTGAGGTGCTGGCGCCTGAGGAGGCTTGGTGAGGATGGGGTGGCAGGCAGGTGGTTGGGCAGGGTGGGGTGGAGATCTGCTGGTCTTAACCTCACCTGTGTCTGCTGTCAGGTACTGCCCACAGTGTAAACAACACAGAGAGGCCTCCAAGCAGCTGCTGCTGTGGCGCTTGCCCAATGTACTCATTGTGCAGCTCAAGCGCTTCTCCTTTCGGAGTTTCATTTGGCGTGATAAGATCAACGACCTGGTGGAGTTCCCTGTTCGGTAAGTGATGAGCCCTGGTGATGGTAGTCAGGTTATAGGGGGTACCATCCTGGGCACCTGTTGACTCTTTGACCTTTCTCTGGCTGGGACCACAGGAACCTGGACCTGAGCAAGTTTTGCATTGGTCAGAAAGAGGAACAGCTGCCTAGCTACGACCTGTACGCTGTCATCAACCACTACGGAGGCATGATTGGCGGCCACTACACTGCCTGTGCCCGCCTGCCCAATGACCGCAGCAGCCAGCGCAGCGACGTGGGTGAGGGCACATGCAGCCAGCAGAATAGGTGGTAGGCGTGGGGGTGCAGGTTATGTTCACACTCTTCCCACTTCACTGTAGGGTGGCGCTTATTTGATGACAGCACGGTGACAACAGTAGACGAGAGCCAGGTCGTGACGCGTTATGCCTATGTACTCTTCTACCGCCGGCGGAACTCTCCTGTGGAGAGGCCCCCCAGGGCAGGTCACTCTGAGCACCACCCAGACCTAGGCCCTGCAGCCGAGGCTGCTGCCAGCCAGGTGAGGCGCTGGGGAGGCTTCATAGGCTAGTGAGCCTGATTCATAGACGGGAGGGGGTGGGGCACAGCCTCCTCTCTTCCAGCCATAGGCCCCTGGAGCTTTGGGATTCATGATCTTCTTACATCAGAGTCCTAGTTAGAGGAATCCCCATGCTGTAGTGACACTTGTAAAAGGTGCATGCACAGTAGCACGTTGCTGTTGGCATGCATACAGGCACCCTCTTGGCACAGGCCTAAGTAGCTGCTCTGAACCTCACCGGGTAGGATGCCATAAACAGACTGTACCCGACACTCACCCAGCTTTCCTCTGCACCCTCCTCACATGCCAGCCAGCCCACAGACTCTCATTTGTCATCACTCCCTTGTTCTGATGTGCACTCAGGACAGGGCCTGTCCAGACTGGCCATGGGCTAGGGTGGCCGCCACCCTCTGAGGTGAGCATCAGTTCCTGCTGAACCCTTGGGGTCTTCTGTCCCTTATTGACATGGGATGCCATAGGTCTGGTTGGTGGGCACTGCTGCATCTCTCTTTGGACTTGTTTCCTCCTTGCTGCCCTCTTCTCCCTTGAGCCCTCTCTGCTCAGATGCAGAGGAATCCCAGTAGAGGACAGTGGTCACTGTCTATCGGGACATGGGTGGGAGGGAGCCAGATTACTCAGGTTGACAGCTCTATCCTCCATGAGCTCCTCTGTGGGAACCCTGGGCTGAAAAACTGACTAGCTAACCATCCCCCTCCAATCTCCATGAGAAGCTGCATGTCAATTGGGAAGCTTTTTGAGGGAGCCAAAATGCTGTCAAGATTCGCCTGCCCTGGTGCTCTGTCTAGACAACTCTGCAAATGGCCCATTTGGCTCCCGCCTGCCCACCTCCCTGCTGCTTGACTTGGGATGTGTAAGGAGTTAGTGCCAGTAGTCTTGGGTGGGAGCATCATGGCCAGGGGACACTGGGTCCCTCCCTACCCTCCTGCCCCAGGTGCTGATGGCCGTTTCCACACACTGTAGGCTTCCCGGATTTGGCAGGAGCTGGAGGCCGAGGAGGAACCAGTACCTGAGGGGCCTGTGCCCCTGGGTCCCTGGGGGCCCCAAGACTGGGTGGGCCCCCCACCACGTGGCCCTACCACACCAGATGAGGGCTGCCTCCGGTACTTTGTTCTGGGTACCGTGGCAGCTTTGGTGGCCCTCGTGCTCAACATGTTCTATCCTCTGGTATCCCAGAGTCGCTGGAGATGAGCTCGACTGCAGGCAACAGCTGTGAGCTGGCCCACCTGCCTGCCCATCAGGCAATGCCTGCCTCTGTGGTGGGGACCAACTCTGGGCTTGGGCCTCAGTGTGTGCGTCTGGTGGGTGAGGGTGGGGACTGTGGCTCCTGCCGGGACAGAGCATCTAGGGTGGGTATCTGTCCAGCTGTTTGTCCATTCATCCTGCTGCTCTGACCTGTGGCATGGGGCTTAGTCCTGCCCAAGCAGCTTCCTGTATTTCAAGTGTTAATAAAGCGAGACTGTTCAGGCCCGATCTCGTCTCTCTGTCTCAACGCCGCTGCTGTCTGCGCCTGCCTTGGGGCCCTCCCTTGGGTGCCGGGGCTCTGAGCCAGCACCCCCGGGATGCCAGGCAGCATACTGGGCAGCCCCCAACCCCTGTCCTCATATTCTGTTGCAGGGACTAGGCCCTGGCCAGGCCCCCGAGGTGGCCCCCACGCGGACAGCCCCTGAACGCTTCGCCCCCCCTGTGGACCGCCCAGCCCCCACCTACAGCAACATGGAGGAGGTCGATTAGCAGGTCCCTGGCTGGTGGGGGAGGTGGGGACTGGGTTTGGGGAATCTCCCACAGAGGGCCAGCTCTTTGCCGCTTCTCCTTTGCTAACCCAGAGGACACTGGCTTCATCAGTGGGGGTTGGGGGTGTGATTGAGGTGGGAACCTCACAGGTTGGGCCCTTTTGTCAGTTTGACCCAACCAGTGGACCTTGGCTTCTCCAGCCACTCCCAGTGCCGCCTGATTTGATTCTCAGTTGTACCTTCAATTCTTTCTGACTCGCACCATAAACGTTATATAATTTTATTCTAAAAATTGTAATTTTTTTTTTTTTTTTTGCATTTTGGAAGTGATTGCTGCTGTTTAAATATATTTTAAAAATAAATGATAAATAAGCAGACTTAGTGACTATGATGCACCAGGTGCTGTGGCCACCTCTCCCCATCGAGAGGGGAGGTGTGTGTGTGTGTGTGTGTGTGTGTGTGTGTGTGTGTGTGTGTACACGTGTATATATGTAGGTAGGTGTATTAAAGACCCTGAAAGTGCTCTGGTCTGAGTAGAGATGGTGGGGTCCCACTGTAGTCCCTGTGGGTCATGAAGCCCCGAGTGCCATCAGCTTTCTGGGGCCTACCTGCTGCCCTTTGATCCCACCAGTTCTGGGTCTCATATGGAGGCAGCTATGGTGGACATCACTGTCAATATCTTCTACCTAAAGGATGGGTGAATACCCCATGAGGCTCCAGAAGTTGAGGTAAAAGGTGCAGGCACTGGAGTAGCCTGGAGCTGACTGCCAGACATGTCAGGGAGGACTTGTTAGGGAACAGGAAGCACTGGGAGTATTGCCTTCCTCCTTTCCTAGTATCAGGTTTTTCTTTGCTGTAGCCTGAGCACCATCTGGATCTCTTAGTGGAGAACAGAGCAGGGGAAAAATGCTGTGGTGAGAGAGACCCTGCTCCACAAGGAGGATAGGCAGAGAGACCAGAGCTCATCTTGGCTGCTTTCATATGGAGGGAGGGTGCAGGGTCCTGGCGGGCCATTTCTTCCCTAGAGTCCCTGAGACCTTGGCTCCTGGCCATTGCCCCAGGCTGTTCACCCATAGTGGGTCTGCAGTCTTGTCCTAGTTTCAGACCCCTGTGACCTTGTGAGAAGCTTCCTTGACTCTCTTCATGGATAATGTTGCTTCTTCCTCTGTCCAATTGCTTGGAGGTAAGGATGGGTGTCTCCAGCTGGAGGAGATGGGGACCAGAGGTACTCATGAGGCGAGTGTTAAGATAAAGCCAGAAAGAGTATAAGGCAGGCAGCGGTGGTACAGGATCCTGGCAGCCCTGTAAGTCCATCCCTGTCCCAAGCCTCTGGGGCCAGTCATACAAGAAGGTTAGCATGTGGGCCTTGCTAGTACCCTTTAGCCTTGGCTGGAGTTGGGGGGGCAGCGAGCAGAGGGAGCTCTTGGAGAAAGCTACCGTGACCAGTGTTGGCTTTTCTCTATGGGAACAACAGCACAAGGGCTGTAGTGGGGTTGCTGGCTGGGGGGTGGGGCTGGGGTTGGGAGCCTGGAGAGCTGGGAGTGAGAACCTGCAGAAATGGTGGAATTGCAAGATGACTGCCATTGGCTGGCATACTGTGGGAGGGCCTGCTAGGTATGGGGTACAACAGGATTGTGCTGGGTCTTTACTGTGTGCAGCTCCAAGTGTCTAGCCACTGGGGGTCTGCCTGTACTGGATGCACTGATCAAGGGGGTCCGTCCATCCCTGACCTGCTGCTGTTGTGTCTGCCATATAACCTTTCTGTGGCATCTGCACTGTGGCTCTACTGCCTCTGTGCTGTCAGTTTATGCCCCGGGACCCTGCTTCTTCCCATGCCACAGCTGGGCCTTGCAGACTGTTGCCTGGCTTTTCTCCTTGTGATCATCTTTTTCTTGATTTTCTTTGAAGTGGTGCCAAGGGCTCATGCAAACTAGCCAGCCCCTGGGCTGGGCCATAAAATTTCATGATTCTGTCCTAAATCCTAGGGCTCCAGAGGACTGGCTAGCCTGCCACTGCCTCTGGTGGCATTCTCGGTAGCACTGGTGGGGCTACCACTTCATCCTGTGACGTGGAGCCACAAGGTCCACAGGGTAGGCACCATCAGAGAACCAGAAAAGGGGTTAGTCCCTGACTCCATTGAGGGGGCCATCACCAGACCTGCAGGACTCAGTGATGGTGGTGATGGTGCTGTAATAAATCCTTTGGTGGCATCAGGTACAGAGCGGACAGTGGATGTGGCAGGCACTCTTCAGCATAGGCACCTTTGTAGTGGGCTAGGCACCTGTAGCTGTAGACTCAGCATAGGGCTGGTGTGGCTGAGGCTCCCCTTCTTGGTGCCGGTCTATGGCACCACTGTACTGCACCCCCTGCTCAATCCCCTACACCTAGTTGGCCTTGCCTGGGCTGAACATCAAGCTGGTGTCATGGGGAGCCAAGACACAGGACGAGACTTAGATATTGATAGAGTGTGTGGCACCTGGATGTGGTCATCATGTGGGACCCAGATGTAGGCCCAGAAATGAAACTTGGTCATTAGTGGGATATAGCCACAAAGCAGGACACAGAATATGGACAGATTGGTCAGGATCCTGCCCAGTTCTTGAAGGTCCACGAGTATTAGTGACACCAAAGCCTCAAAGAGCCTGAGTTCCAATCCCAAATTTGGGGATCTCTTCACCATGCTAGCAGCTCCAGTTCCACAAAGAAAACAGACTGTTCTGTTTTAGCCCCATTCTCAGCAGGTCCTAGAAGTCCAGTGAGAGACTGTGGCGAGACCCTCCCAAGCACAATAGGTATCCTCAAGACAGTATTTCATCTGCCCCACCCTATCCCAACTTCAGTAAAATGCCTTGTCAAACACTTGCAGATGGTTTTCAAGGTCTAACTTGCTGGTGGTTTTCGTGACATTTGCATGCTTTGAAAGGGGAGGGTAATTGTGACAGAAGATTTTAAAACCAAATCATTACAGAACATCTACGAGGTGCTTCCTGGCCCAAACCCCTCTCTCTCCTGACCAGGTGTGTCTAGGTGGGCGCCTGAAAAGTGCCAGACTTACAGAGCCCGCGCTTTATCTTGACTGGATTTCCCGGGCTTCGTTTAGCTCAACTGTTTCCATGACAACTCCAAAGCTGTTACGTCAGAAATGTGACAGGGACTCGCAATAGCTCCCAACAACGGAACTAGGATGGTCCCAAGGTTCCCAGGGCTGAAGGAAAAAAATGGAAAAGCAAAGGGCCATGCCTGCTTCTACCTCCTGCTTCTGTGCTGAGCACCTTCCCTCCAGGTCGGCGGCAAATCTCCCTTAAAGTCCTATCGCCCTCTACCCCTTAACCTCCGCAAAAGACCGCGAGCGCGAAGACGGAAGTGAAGCGCCCGGAAAGGCGGGTTTGGGCCGGCTCTGCCTTTTAAAGGGCGCTGAAGACCCTGGCGAGCCCGCCCCCTCCCTTCAGGAAGGCTACCATTGGCTTTCCCTGGCGGCTTCGCTCTCTTATTGGTCAGTGGGCTAATGCCAACGTGCAGATTGGCCCTAAAGTTTTCTTTCGGTTTCCGGTGTGCCAGCGATGGCGGCCCTGGACTCCCTGTCGCTCTTCACCGGCCTTGGCCTGAGCGAGCACAAGGCCCGGGAGACGCTCAAGAACACGGCTCTGAGCGCGCAGCTGCGCGAGGCGGCGACCCAGGTGCGAGTCCCTCTGTCCTTGGCCCGGGCTGTCGACTGTGCCCCAAAGCCGGGCTGGGTCCCGATCCCGATCCTCACCTACCAAACTTGTCTAACTCAGGCTTTTCTTACTGGGCGTGGGGCTTCTCTCCTGAATCTCCTCGGACTCCCAGGCGCAGCAGACTCTGGGCTCCACCATCGACAAAGCCACCGGGACCCTGCTCTATGGCTTGGCATCCCGACTCAGGGATCCCCGGCGTCTCTCTTTTCTTGTGAGCTATGTAGCCAATAAGAAGATCCACACCGAGCTCCAGCTGAGCGGTGAGACCCCTGCCTGTCCTCCCACTTCCACCTCCAACTCCTCCCTTTAGCCAAGACCGCTGTCTGCCCTTTCTGTCAAGTGCCCCAGCATTCTCTAGATGCTTCATACTGCACTCCTCTCTAAACCCAGGCCCTGGCACTGAAGGATGGAGAGGGCCACCCCTGGTGAGACTGACTGGGGAATAGTGTAGGTCTGAGGGAAAGCCTCTTAACTGTGGTCTCAGGGCTTCTCTAGGGTGGTGCAAGGCTTAACCTCTGAGGAGGCAAAACTGTGATTGGGGTTTCATCGGGGTGGGTAAGGCCTTGTCTACCTACTTCTTGGAGCTGAGATGTCACTCACTGATTCTTCTTTCTCAGCTGCCCTTGAGTATGTGCGAAGTCATCCCCTGGACCCCATCAACACCCAGGACTTTGAGCAGGAATGCGGTGTGGGTGTCATGGTGACCCCAGAGCAGATTGAGGAGGCTGTGAGTCTTTCCTTAGGCATTGGGTACCTCCTTAGTGCTGATCCTGGAAAGGAGTGGCTCCTCTTCTTCACCCAGGCAGACCCAGGGTGAGACTGTGGGTGCCTAGTGCATTTCTGAAGAACGCTTTTCTGAACCACATTGGTTTGGCTTTCTTGCAGGTGGAGGCCGCCATAAATCGCCACCGGCCCCAACTCTTGGAGGAACGTTATCGTTTCAACATGGGACTGTTGATGGGTGAGTAGGGCCTGTGTCAAGGGACTATATTGTTCTCTCTGATCATGCCTTCTTTTCTGGGTGTAAGTGAGAGAGAAGAGGGAGGAATAGAGCATCTTAAAAGTGGTCTGGTTGGGGGAGGTGGTGGTGTGCCTGGGTGGCTCAGTCAGTTGAGTGTCTGACCCTTGATTCCGGCTCTGGTCATGATATCACAGTTTGTGAGCACAGAGCCTGCTTGGGATTCTCTCTCTCCTCTCTCTCTGCCCCTCTCCCCTCTCAAATAAACAAACATTTAAAAAAAAAAACAAAAAACAGTGGTCTGGCTGGTCCCAGGCTCTGGTTCTTGAGGTCAACCAGGACCTTTTCAAGGAAGGAGGGTGGGAAGTGTCCTTCTTGGCCTTTCTGCAGCTCCTTGTGCCCATGTTTCTAGGAGAGGCTCGGGCTGTGCTCAAGTGGGCAGATGGCAAAATGATCAAGCACGAAGTAGACATGCAGGTGGGCAACTCCTTGAGCTGAAGCAGGCAAAGACCCTGCCATGGACAGTGCCTAAAGTCCACTGAGGGGTAATTGGGAGTGGGAGGGGAAGAGACACTGTCCATATTCTGATGGTGGATAGTAGAGCCTGGTGTGGAGGGGCAGCACCTTGGTGGGCAGTGAGAGTCTTGGGCCTCTGGATTGTGCCTAATTTGGGGTGAGTTTCTTTACTCCGGACTTAAGTTGCCTTATATTGTAAATAGGGGTGATAAGTTGCCTTATATTGTAATAGGGGTGCCTTCATCTCAGGATGATGGCATAGAATCACAAGCGGCTGATGGCTGAGGTAGATTGTTATCTTGATGCTGAGCCCACAGTTACTCTCTGTAAATGGCAGTTTTTGTTACCTGTTTTGCTACCAGTTTTTGGACTCTCAGGGGGAACAGAGCATTTGAGGCCAGCAAAACCATGTGAGGAGCAGAAGTGGGATGGGCTAGGTAGGTTTTTCAAGGCAGTGCTTGTAGGCAGGCCAGGAAGCCCTTAGGTGGGTGGGCAGGTTCCATCAGGTGCTTCTTGAAAGAGAACACTCCTGTTTCAGCCCTGACTCTGGTTTTTGCTCAGGTCCTTCACCTTCTGGGGCCCAAGACGGAGAATGATCTAGAGAAGAAGCCCAAGGTGGGGCTGAGTATGGTCCTGGGTCCCTGGGGATGAGGTGGGGTGGGCTGAGACTTCAGGCTGGCGAAGGGAGTATGTGACTCCAGTGATCCCAAGACCAGGAGAGACCCTGACCCAATTTCTGGGCTTCTCTCAGGTGTCAAAAGCTCGGCCAGAAGAAAAAGACCGGAGGACAGCAAAGGATGTGGTAGAGAATGGTGAGAGACTTGAGGTTTCTGTCTGATTCAGCTCCCTGACTTCTGGGCTTTCACCTGATAGGTCCTTACAGTCTAGTCTCCTTAGGCCATTAGCATACTCATCACCCTGCCTTCTGCTGCCAGACTGGAATTCCTGGTGTTTCCTTTGTTCCCATTACCCAGAGACTAGTATGAGGAGAACTGAGAAGTCTGGCTCTGTATCTTATCTCTGTGGTTAGGGAAAGAGGGGCCTGCTTGGTTCTATTCTGGTTGCAGGATGTAGGTAGTACTGAGAGGCAACTCCCTGAGCTGAATGGGATAGTTAGCTGTGTTTAGAGGATCAGAGGATTAAGTTTTCCTTGTTCTATTCTTCACAGGTGAGGCTGCTGGTCAGACCCTGTCTCTGATGGAGCAGCTCCGAGGGGAGGCACTTAAGTTCCACAAGCCTGGTGAGCAGGCAAATCAAAACCCTGGGGAGGGTGAGCAACTCTTACATCCAGAGTATGGAGCATTGGGCTGCAGCCCAGTCCTCAGGTTTATTCTGGCCCTGGCAGGTGAGAACTACAAAACCCCAGGCTATGTGACCACTCCACATACCATGGATCTACTGAAGCAGCACCTGGAGATCACTGGAGGACAGGTGTGTGGAAGTACTGCAGGAAAGTTAGTGCCATCAACACTTGCCAGAGGGCCTGGGCTGCTTTCATGCTGCCCCATCCAACCTATCACCAGAGCCTCCCTGGCAAGGGGCATCTGTTGCTTTATAGTAGTCTTGAGTTCTGGTTTAATTTCTCTGTTCCCATTTTCTTTATCTCAGGTACGTACCCGGTTCCCACCAGAACCTAATGGAATCCTGCACATAGGACATGCCAAAGCCATCAATTTCAACTTTGGCTATGCCAAGGTGAGTGTGTGGGAATCTGGCAATCAGGGTGACCACTTGCTGCTCCCTTGATTGGATACCAGAAAAGTGTCCTTGCCTTTCCTTCTGCTCCTATAATGTTCCCAGAGCAGACAAAGGCCATGGAGGAGAATCACATATGTGATAGGTAGCTAGGAATCCATTGGGCTTATTGGGGAAAAGTTCTGGGTGAGACAGTGAGTTCAGCTTTGGGGAAATGCCCAGTGCAGCCCCTCAGGCTTAGAAAGAGGCTGTTTGGAGTTGGTGTAAGATTCCTTGTTTAAGGCATTTCGATACAGAGGATGAATGAAACTTCTGAAGGCATTTCAATTCTGACCTGGGAGAGCTCATTTCAACGAGTTGGATTTTGGGAGCTAATGATGTGAGAATTCACATATTCTGTGACTCTCCTAGGCCAACAGTGGGATCTGTTTTCTGCGCTTTGATGACACCAATCCTGAGAAGGAGGAAGCAAAGTTCTTCACTGCCATCTGCGACATGGTGGCCTGGCTGGGTATGGGCTGGGCAAGGCCTGGGAAGAAAGACCTGGTGGTCTTTCTTGGGCTATGGCTTGCCATTGGGTATCCCTGGTTGGATGTTCACATTGTTCCTTTTTCTGCCCCAGGTTATACACCTTACAAGGTGACATATGCCTCTGACTATTTTGACCAGCTGTATGCCTGGGCTGTGGAGCTCATCCATAGGTGAGGCCAGGTCCATGATGTAGAGCCAGGCAGGCTGCCCAGGACATAGCTATCTTGGGTGCTCACACCTTTTCCCCATAGGGGCCAGGCGTATGTGTGCCACCAGAGAGGAGAGGAGCTCAAAGGCCACAACTCCCTGCCCTCACCCTGGAGGGACCGTCCTATAGAGGAGTCACTGCTGCTCTTTGAGGTGGGATTTGGGGGGTGGGGGAAGCAGCCGGATCTTTGTGGGTCAGGATGCTGAGAAAGAGATGCCTCTGTGCTGAGAGGCAGCCTGAGGCCTTGCTCCTGTCAGGCAATGCGCAAGGGCAAGTTTGCAGAGGGTGAGGCCACACTGCGGATGAAGCTGGTGATGGAGGATGGCAAGATGGACCCGGTGGCCTATCGAGTCAAGTACACACCACACCATCGCACGGGGGATACCTGGTGGGTGTGAGCATGGGGTGGGGCTGTGGAGTTGTAGAGTGGGGTGGTGGGCCATGGGTAGGGCAGAGTGGGGTTGGATGGTGGGGCCCATTGCCTATGCCCTGCAGGTGCATCTATCCCACCTATGACTACACACACTGCCTCTGTGACTCCATCGAGCACATCACCCACTCACTCTGCACCAAGGAATTCCAGGCCCGGTGAGGGAGCTGGGCCCATGGGTGGGTAGGGCCAGTGGGATTCTAGTAGCCCTTCCTGTGGTGTCTGTCTGGTCTGAGGTGGCCAGACCTGACTCTCCCTTCCCACCCCAGACGCTCTTCCTACTTCTGGCTGTGCAATGCATTGGATGTGTATTGCCCTGTTCAGTGGGAGTATGGCCGTCTCAACCTTCACTATGCTATTGTGTCTAAGAGGAAGATTCTCCAGCTTGTGGCAGCTGGTGCTGTGCGGTAGGTGTAATCGTTTGCCTCATTATACGTTGGTGGTACTAGTGGCATGTACTGCCAAAGGGCTTTTCACCACCTCCTTGCCCACAGGGATTGGGACGACCCACGGCTCTTCACGCTCACAGCTTTACGTCGGCGGGGCTTCCCGCCTGAGGCCATCAACAACTTTTGTGCTCGGGTATAGCCCAGTGGGTTTGGTGGGCAGGTAGGGATTGAGGACAGCATTTGCGGTGTTGCTGACTGATGCTGATCTTTCCTGCTAGGTGGGGGTGACAGTGGCACAGACCACAATGGAACCCCATCTGCTAGAAGCCTGCGTGCGTGATGTGTTGAATGACACAGCCCCACGGGCCATGGCTGTGCTAGAACCATTACAGGTCATCATTACCAACTTTCCTGCTGCCAAGGTAGGTATGCCTCAGTGTGTGCATGCGTGCGTGCGTGCGTGCGTGTGTGTGTGTTGGGGGTGGTGCACCTGGGTCTGGGCATGGGGGGTCTCAGTGCCTAGTGTGACTCAGACACCTATCTCCTGCTATAGTCCTTAGACATCCAGGTGCCCAACTTCCCGGCTGATGAGACCAAGGGCTTCCATCAGGTTCCCTTTGGACCCATAGTCTTCATTGAAAGGACTGACTTCAAGGAAGTAAGTGGGTGTGGAGGGTACTGTTTGCTGCTAAGCCCAGTCCTGAGGTCCCTTTATCCTCTTCTGTCAGCCCACCTACTTCTTACTTCAGATGAGTCAGTCCCTGCCAGACATAGAGATGGGGGAGAAGCCTCTTGTATCTATTTGACCCATTCAGTCTCTTGTGTCTGCATCACTTCCTACCTCTAGGAGCCAGAACCAGGCTATAAGCGCCTGGCGTGGGGCCAACCTGTGGGCCTGAGGCATACAGGCTACGTCATCGAGCTGCAGCATGTTGTCAAGGTGAGAGCTGGCTGCAGTCTTCCTACCTCAGTGCCTGCTGCAGGGAGGATCTGGGTACGTGCAGCTTCCAGTCCTTTTAGTGGTTCCCAGGTCTAATTGCAGGCCCCTTGACTTCCAGGGTCCCAGTGGCTGTGTAGAGAGCCTGGAGGTAACCTGTAGACGGGCAGATGCTGGAGAAAAGCCCAAGGCCTTTATTCACTGGGTGTCACAGCCTCTGACATGTGAAATTCGCCTCTATGAGCGACTGTGAGTGAACAGAGCTGGGGTGCGGGCAGATACAAGATGGGCATTGCCTGCTGTGGCTACCCAGCTGGAGTCTGACCTTCATTCTGGCTGCAGATTTCAGCACAAGAACCCTGAAGATCCTGCTGAAGTGCCTGGTGGATTCTTAAGTGACCTGAACCCGGTAGGCTCCTGGGGTGTAAGGTGAGGGTGGTGGGTCTCCCTGGCTGGATGGCCACCTGAGTTCCCTCCCCACAGGCATCGCTACAAGTGGTGGAGGCAGCGTTAGTGGACTACTCTGTGGCCCTGGCAAAGCCCTTTGACAAGTTCCAGTTTGAGCGGCTTGGCTACTTCTCCGTGGATCCAGACAGCTGCCAGGGACAGGTGCTTTTTACCTGCTTGCCCTTTCTACAACAATGCACTTGTGGCAGCCATTTACTGTGGCATTTACTTTGCCAACATTCCCTTAGTTAACTGAGTTGGGGTTCATGTTTTACTGATGAGGAAATGGGTTCGGAGGTCCATGCACAAAATTTTGTATGGACCCTGGCTTTCTTACTCCTCAAGGTGTAGGGGTCAGCCATAGTGGTGGTTATAATCTTTATAAAATAGAGGCCCAGAGCCATCAGTCCCCTACTCACAATCATAAAGTTATTGAGAACCTGAGTGTTCTGACCCTCAGCTCCTCAGGGATGAGGTGAGGGTAGGATCCAGTGAGGTCTGGGCCTTCTAGTCTGGTTCTGGCTTGGTTGTCATTCTTCCCCTTCTGCCATCCAGCTTGTCTTCAACCGGACTGTCACACTGAAGGAGGACCCAGGAAAGGTGTGAGCTGTAAGGAAGCCCCATGGACCTACCTCATCCTTCTGGAAGCTAGGGGTACCCAGACTCCATGTCAATAAAGAACAGCTAAATTCCCTGGAGTCTGTGTGTTATCTGTCTGCACTTCCAATCTCTGAGGACCTTAGAGATTTGCTGGGGGTAGGGAGGAGGTGCAATGCACACTGAGCAATACGGACAGCTCTGAAACCACTGTTGCATTTCTAGCGCTCAAGGGCAGGAGCCTGGGCCTGCCTGATTTGAAATCCTCTGCATCTGGTCTGAGAGGCACTGGCAGGATCTGGGTGTTGTTCTACTGTTAGGAACCTTGTGCTAGAGGGATCTGGAAGGTTTGTGTCCGCCTGTGTGCCTAGGCAGATGAAAACAGACTTGGTTCTCCATCCAGTCATTCAGCAAATAATTATCGAGTACCTACTATGTGCCAGGCACAATGAGACGAGGAAGACTTCTGTGGTTTGCCTTCTAAGATGACCACCTAGTTGGGGAGACAGAGAGTGACTAGGCACTGTGCAAGAGAGATCTCCCTGGGGACTGCAAGGCTGGAGGAAATTCCTGACCCAAGTCTGTGCCTTAGACTACTCTCAAGAAGTGACTCCTTAGGGAACCCCTAAGGACCAAGATGTTTGCCAGGGCAGGAGAAACAAGTGCAAGGGCCCTGAGGCCCTTTAAAGGAAGTCTACAGGAGAATGGTTGCCCTCTGGGGCAGTGTGGGCTACAAGTGAGGCCCACGTGTGCCTGCAGCTTTAACACCCTCCACATTTTCCCTGTATACAAACACAAGGCTACCCAAGGCCTGCTTTAAGGTGGACTGGGTTGCGGAAGGCTGGATTAGGATGACAGCAGATTGAAGAGGGGGTTCCCAAATGTTAAGGACTCCTGCTGGAAAGTGACTAAGGCCTTACCAGGTTGCATTATGGTATGGGGGCGCAGGGCCTAGATCTGGGGCTATGGGCGCTACCTTAAGCAAGAGACCGGGCCCCGCCCCACGTGGGGCTGCGCAACTGAAGGAGGCCTGGGATGGCTGCTGAAGGTTGGTCCAGACAGCAAGCTTCGAGCCCCAACCAGCCCAGGCTCCAACTCCAGGCCAATCTCCGGCCCTGGCTCCGCCCAGCACGGAGGGGCGTCCGAGGGCGGGGCGCTCCGCCCTACACTCCAGGCTCTTCTTGCGGTGTCTGGGGCCCGAGGCCAGGCCTCTAGCCTCGGCAGAAGCGTTCCCTTTAAGTTTGGCCAGGAGGCAGCCTCAACTCTCGCGGGATCCGACGCTTCGGTTATCGCGAGAGGGGCATTCGGCACCCATTGGCTGTGAGGGTTGAATGTAAGATGGCGCCCAGGGAGCTGTGAGGGGAAAATCCTGTCGATCTTGGAGCGGCGACGGCGGAACCGGGGCCCCCAGCGGTGCGGTGGGGCCGGCGGGTAGAGCGGCGGCGGCGGCGGCGGCGACGACGACGTCGCCGGGTGAGGGCTGCAGTGGGGGCAGGGATGCGGCGAACCTGCGGGCCTGAGACAGCGGGCCCACCCCACACAACGGCGGGCGGGGGCGGGCGGGCCGCTGCCTCTGGGCCCAAGAGACCTCGGGGCGGCTCCGGAGTGGAGAATGTCCCTGGGCTCGCGCGCCCCCGCCCCTTGTGGGGTGTAAGAGAGGCAGGTCGGGGACTCGGGTGGGCGCGGCGCGCGAACGCGCACTGGTGCTCGGGCGCGCTCGGCCCTGTTTATACACGGGCGCGCGCGCGCTGTGCGGCCCTCCCGGTGCGCGCGGCCGCCGACGTGCGCGTTCCCGGTCCGGATATCTCGGCTCCTGAAGCGGCGGCCCTTGGGCAAAGAGTGGCTTTCTGTGGCGCGCGCCCGCCCGCGACCCCCGGCTTCGGGGCGCGCGCCCCGCTGTTGGGTGGCGGCTGCGCCGCCGCCGCGAGGACGCGCGGGACACCTCTGCTGCGTGGAGCGGCGGCGAGCTGGCGGGCGGTTCGCAGTGTGAGGAAGGTTGTGGGTTGGGCCCTTCCTGCTCTGGTGACGTCCCCGGACCGCCATGGCCTAGGCCTGGGGAGAAACCAACCGGCTTTGCAGTCTTGCGGTTCCGCTCCTCTAAGAGGCGGGCGAGATTGCTCGTTCTTCTGGAGGAATGCAGTGACTTGAGGCCAATGTGCGGGAAAGGTGCTGCCCTGTTTCTGAAACAGAACCCTGTAGGTTTGTGAGGGCAGCGAGCCCCTTCGAGTTTCCTCACCTTGTTCTGGTGCTTTGTGCTGGAGAGGGAAGGTTAATCCTTTAAGGCCTTTCGGCGGTACTTGCTTTCTTGTCATTGGAAAGTAATTCTTCCATAAGCGCAATTCCTACACGTCACCTCTGTGCGCTCCGGAAGGGGATCCTCTTCTGTGGACGTGAAACTACCCGAGCTCTAAATGCCACTTTAAATCCTTAAATGCAACCTTTTCTTCTGTGTAGGTGGGAGGGGTTTACTTGTACTCTGTTAGACTAAGGGAGGGCCCCGCTATCGCGCAGCCAAAAAGTTGCCCAGGACAAAATTGGAACGACCTGAGAATCTGCTTTGCCTTCTTTTGTTATTACACAGTTCCCCAACAGAAATTTCTAAAATCTGTTCATGTATTACTACAAAAGTCACTTTTGATGTAGAATTTCAATCCTTTTCAGCTTTTTGTTTTGTTTTAGTTCCAGTGCTAGGGGAGTTCTAGGTTTGTTCTAGAGAAAAATGCACTTTTTTTTTCTAAAACAAGACATCAGTTTTACAGTCTTGCCTAATGAAGTTTAAGGAAAACGGAGCTAAGGGCAAGTAAAATTAGGAAATCTGATAATGATGGGGGTAGTTCTTTTTAATATACTGTATTTTAAGAACAAAGTTAAAATTTAAAAAGAGGCTGAGGATGGAAAGAACTTCTTTGTTCTATCTTCTTCAGAATGTTACAAGTCTTAAGAACTCAGGACAAGCAGCAGAAATACATGCAACATGGTGACTGGTGAGTTAAAATCATTCATATGCTGAAAATATGTGTGCAGTCTTTTTCCTAGTAATATTGAAACATTACAAATCCTGCCAATCATTCTGGGTGCTGTCTGACAGAAACTGCTAAGTGCTGGAAAATTGAAGATGGGGGAGAACTGCATCTTTGAATCCAGTAACAGTTTACTGCTTGAACAATTTTCTTCTCTTGAAGTGTAAGCCAGCGCAACTTTCAGGTTTTAGCATGAGGACACACCAGCTTTTCTAAGGAACTTAAATGATTGAAATAAAAGCAGTGAAGTTTAAGATGCACTTAAAATTTAAATATACCTTTTAGGCCTGCTTGTACCGGAACATCTTTGTTTTTAACTGTTAAATTTGAGATCTGTCTTTTAAGTTGGTATTTGCAGATAATATTTTTTTGTAAGCTCATTAACTTCAATTTGCCTATTAGGAGATGTCCTACTTCCAGCCTTCTGTGATGAATAGTTTGTGTACCTCTCAGGAACCTTTTGCCTTTCCACCTCCCCTTTCCAATTTTATGTTGCCATTTCACAGAAAAGATAAAATAATGGTTCATGTTTTTTGTGGATTTGAATTGCTCCAAAAAGGTAACCAAATGTCAGGGGCTCTAGGTGTCTATCATGACAGCTTCAGAATCAAGGATCTCTTCCCTCGAGCTTGCATGGTTTTAATTTAATCAATTGTGTTTTGTCCTCCGTGTGCCATGCTTGCTTGTCTCCTTTTTAAATGGCGACCCTTTATTGGCAGAGGTCTTTTATTTCTTAACCTTAGAATGAGATGTTACACAAACACCTGTTCTTTTGTGTTACTTTGTACTTAGTTGCCCTGATTTTGTTACAGATGTTTTAAGTCTTCTCTAGGCTTCGCTTAAATGCTTCATTTGTCACACTGGATTGTGATTTCTGGTTGTGGCTGCATGAAGAAATGATAGATTAACTTCTTGCATTGCTGAAAAGGGGAAAAGAATGAACCTTTGATGTCACACTTGAGGCTAGAGCAAAATTGTAGGTAGAGCTTGTGGGCTGTATCAGAAAGCTTTTTTTGCTTTTTGAAATATCTATCAGTAAATTCAGATGATCTGTATAAAATTTAATGAAAAGTTATAAGGTGAACCACTGTGTAACTATCACCTCTTCAAGAAATAGAACAGTGCCAGCCCCCTGCACCCTTCATGGGTCCCTTCCTGGTCATAGCTTCTCAACCACTAGAGATAATTACAATTCTGACTTCTGTGATAATCACATTCTTTATTTTTCTTTTTATTTACCACCTTCATATCCCTCAGTGTAGTTTTATTTGCTTTTGAATTTTTGTAAGTGGAATCATGCTGTATTTTATGGTTTCCTTCTTTTAGCATTGTGAAATTCATCCATGTTGTGTGCAGCTGTAGTTCATTTATTCCTGTTTCTTTATAGTATTCAGCTGTGTGACTATACCATAATTTATTTATCTATCGATTCTACTATTGATAGACATCTAGATTCCTTCCAGTTTGCAACTGTTATAAACAATGAACATTCTTGTGTAAGTACCTTTGTATATGTGTGTATCATATACCTAGGGGTAGATTGCTGAGTTATGTGGAAAGGATATTGTCAGCTTTATTAGTTAATGCAAATGGTTGTGCCAGTTTACAGCCCATTGATCTTTGGTGGGAATGTAAATTTATGTTTCTGGTTGAAAGTGTGTTGTCCAAAAATAGAACCATGGCAAAAATGCCCCTAAATCAGGGTCTCCTCTGGTAAAAGTATGGAGCAGGTGAATGGCCCAATGAGATAATAGCTTATCACAAACTCTGTATTGGGTTAGTATCTTTAAGAATAGAGGTGTATCTCCCAATTTGCTTCTTTGAAATGACTCTTTATGTTAATTAGAACAAATGTGACTGTAATTCCTTAAAATAGAAATTGATTTCTTTTTTAATGTGAATGTGTTCTTCAAACCAGATTTAAAAAGCTATGAGGAGCTATTGCTAGAGTAGATGTGAACGAACCATAAGCGGGGCCCGAGAACCTGACTGGGTAAACAGGAAGAGGCAGGGCTCTGAGGCAGCTCAGAGTTTCTTCTCTTAGTCCATCTCATATTCAAGACCCACTTTGTGGAGCTGCATGGGGAGCTGGGAAGAGGTATCAGAAATTTGAGGAGACCCAAGAAAGGATGATTCTGGTGAGTACTTAGGCCTTCCCTTAGAATATAAATTGAAAAAAATTCGCAAAGAGACCTATGAAAATGTAATAGATTGTTGCTTTGGAATAACCTTTGTTCATCATATCTTTTTGTGTTCTAGTGATAAAATAATAAAAGTAATGATCACTTTGATACATCGAGGGCCTAAATCTGTGTCAGGCACTGTACTAAGCTCCTACTAGAAAGTGGTGTAGGGGAACTACTAGTGATTAATGGGTGCATACAAGTGAAAATTTCCTAGGCCTGTTGGTATGGGATTTGCATATTGTTTTGCAAAGCGGCTATTCTTAAAAGTATTCAGAAGCAAATGCTTGTTTACAGACTCTCCTACACCAATGAGGTCCCAAGTGTTTTCCTCTCTTCCCTTTTCTAATGCCCAGAAATTGGGAGTACTCAACTCTCCCTCCAGCTTCGTGTTTTTCTGAAGTATTTTAATTATTCTGTTTATTTACTGCTCCCACCAAGCCTTTGACTTGGAGCTAATTAAGAATCTTGCTTCTTTGAAAGGAGTTTCATTAAGTTTATCCATTTCTGTATTACCAAGGCTCACCCTTGTGTTTCTTGTGAGCAGCATCTTGAAGAAGTTAACAATTTTCATTATTATGCAAACTTATGGTGCTTGATGATTTTGTTTTTTAAGAGTTTCAGATTTTGAGGGGAAAAGCACGCTATGATCAGCCAGAATTGTTGTGTGTGTTACTGTTATTGTGGTAAATCACTGTGTAAAAATATTACTTTTTAATTTTCTTTTGGTTTAATATAAATTGTAGAAAATACAGGAGAGTATTCAACAGGAAGAAATTTAAGTCCTCTGATTCTACCACCAAGGCATAACTAACTACTGTTAGCATTTAGATGCAGTTGTTTTGTTTTTTTTTTTCTCTCATATGGATAAATAATACTGGTATATGTAAATAAAATTGTGTTGGTTCCTTTTTCACACATAATGTGCTTCTGTGTTGTTAAATTTAAAAAGCAAACATTATGTTCAGGGGGCAAGGAATCTTCCAGGTATTAACATCCTTTTTTTTTTTTTTTTTTTTTAAGCTACCATGTTAAAGAAAGATCTGTAGAATCACACTAAATCCTTAGGAGACTTTATATGAAATTTGGCATATAATAACAGTGGCATATCAAAAAGAAGAAACCATCACCACTATTGAAAATGTGTTTAATTTCTCTCTCTCTCTCTTTTTTTTCTTAAACTCACTGATTAACCTAAAATATTTAAATATATTTCTGAAGCTTTCCCTCCACCGCGCCTTGTAAGCATCACTTTTGTGTCTGGTCAAATGCTGACTTAGTGTATTTTCATTATTGGGGTGTGTCAGTCTGGTGGATAGTGCCAAGTGAGCAGGTTAAAAGGACAAGAAATGAAGCCATGTGTGTTGTAGTCTGTATGAATGGGCAGATAGGAATGTTCTTCCAAATTGACCTTTTCTATTAAATTTTTAAGTTCTCCAGGGTGTTCCTGGATGGCTCAAGTCAGTAAATCGTGCAACTCTTGATCTCTGGGTTGTTGAGTTCAAGCCCCACATTGGGTGTAGAGATTACTAAAAATAAAATCTTAAAAAAAATTTTTTTAAGTTCTCCATTGAATCCGTTATTGGTTAATATTTTTTAGCTACCTCTGATCTCAGTGGTTCTCAAGTGATTATGTGGATTTGTACAGAGTTGGTGAAGAACCTTCTAGGGGCTTAGTGAACGAAAAAAGCAATGGGAATTGGGAAGCAATGGCTGCTTCTGCTTGAAGCTCCACTGACTTAGGCTCTAAGCTTGGAACTCTGTAGAGTGTGTTATACTTTGTAGTTTAAACTGCTTAAAATACAGAAGGTGTTTTTTATCATAAATTATTTGAAATATTTTCACAAGGATACAGAAGAATAGAATGAATACCTGTTAATGAGCTTTTATCAACAGTTTCTAAGTTTTATAGAATTTTACCTACTTCAGGCTATTGGTGTTCTGTGTGTGTGTGTGTGTGTGTGTGTGTGTGTGTGTGTGTGTGTTTAATGAAAGCTTAAAGAATGAACTTTGAGGCTTTATAGAAGATACATTTCCAAGCTTTTATTCCATTTCTGGGAGATGACTATTCATCTATCTTACTTGTCGTTACTGGAATAAATTTATAGCTGGATTAGATTTTCTTATATTGACTTTTTTTTAAGGTGGTATTCTGGAAATATGGGATTTGTTTGGAGGAGAATGGTTTTATCATCTTTGGAACCTGGATTTTTTAAACAAATATGTCCTGAGTTTAATTTGGTATGAAATGCTGTGTTCTAAAAGGTTGATTAATTACAAGCTATATTCAACTTTGCTAAATGTTTGTCGAAAATAGAGGATGTGGTATGGGGGCGCCTGGGTGGCTCAGTCTGTTGAGCATTTGACTCTTGATTTTGGCTCAGGTTATGATCCCACGGTTATGGAATCAAGCCCCGGGTCTGGCTGAGCATGGAGCCTGCTTTGGAGTCTGTCTCCCTTGCCCCTCTCCCCCGCTCGTGCTTGCTCTCTCAAATAAAAAAAATTTTCTTTAATTAAAAAATAGAGGACATGGCACTTTAATTTCTTAATCTTAGTGGGAGGTCTAGAGATACTCTAAAATTAGTAAGTCTACATATAACTAAAGGTTTAAAGGTATGAAAGTGAACATTGGCAAAAATAACAATGAGATTGGCAGGGGTTGGTGACAGGAGGGTGATTTAAAAGCCCTAAACTTACCTTTCCTGAAGGACAGGTCAGTGTTTCAAATTGGTAGATCAACAAAGCATACTTAGGTGTTTTGTTTTTGGTTGTTTTTTTTTTTTTTCTATACTGTTTGATGAATATTTTTTCCTTAGAAAATGGATGTGTTACTTTTACTGCCTGTCGTCCCCCCCCCCCCCCCCCCCCCCCCCCCGGCCAAAGAAACAAAAATAAAAAAACTAGTTGTAATTCTACCCTGGAAACTGAAGAAAATTTGTTTCTAGGAAAAGAAGTTAGTGTAGTCTCCCTTTATATTTAATATTAGACTTCAGATAAAGCTTAAGCATCCTCATTAGTGAAACCTGAAAGAGTGAAGGAAAATAAGTCACTAGGAAGTTTCTAGGGACTGCCTTTACCAAGCAATATTTGTGTGAAGGTTTTCTGATTCTATTAACTTATTTTGCAATTTTTTTGGTTCTTAATTGTGTGTATTTCTTTTCTCCCAGATTTGAAACAAAAAAATGTTTTGCCCCATGGTTACCCATATTTTTTAAAAAAATTGCTTTCACACAGTAGCGATGATTCCAGTGCAGACAGTCTTCAGAATTCGGTGTCAGTATTTTATGGGAATGTAATTGTTGAAAATAAATTTGGGGAAGTGTAAATTTCAGTTGGCCTCTGCCATTCTTCTGTAATGGAGGTAGAAAATTGAAATATGTACCAGCATGGTACAGAATCCGTTAATTGCTATTCATATAGCTCTTCTTTGTCCCTTTTTGAGCAGAAGGGTAGATATGATGAGGTATTTAGAGTCACATGTGAATTTTGTGATGTTATTGGGTCTATATAATGAGAGATGCCTTCTTCAGAAGGAAATTCTAGTCATGATGCTCTTATCAGAAGGGAGATTTGACACATTCTGTGCCAGTGTGGTGAGTGATTGTGGGTCACCTACACTGGAATGGCCTGCTCTGAATAGGTAACAGAAGGATGGGGTGTTTGGCCTTGGTGATGTTCTTATTCACTTGTATCATGGTCATTGTTGAGAGCTTAATTTTGAAGTCTTACAGCAGACCTCCTAATTTTCAACTCCCCTGCAGCAGAGAGCAAGAAGGGAGAACAGAGCAAGGCAAGTGGTCAAGAAGAGAAGTGGGAAAGGGACAAACGAGTTGTATTTCAGGAGATTAGAGGTCTTCAACAAAGATTTTAACTTTGCAGTCACCTGGCCTGTGCTTGCTTTTCTTTGCACTCTTGCGTTTGGGGTGTCCTGAGATGTAGAGGCTCTCCTCAGAGTAGTGGGTTAAGGTTTGATTTTAGGCAGGATAAGGTATATGTGCTGTTCTTTATTTATGGAGAAATATATTTGCAATGTATTATATGCATAGTTATAAAAGATTTACTGTTGTGTCAACTATGTAGGGAAAGCACCCAAATATAACTTGTATACTATACTTAGAGTGTCCCACAGAAATGTTGCCAGTGTTAGTAACTTAATAGCAGTAAGGATCATATGTTTTCTCTGGTCTCAACGCTTGTCTTGGATATATAGGCCCTTTTCCCAGGGTGTATACTGACCATTTACCGGGAGAAAGCTTAACATTTATAATTGTAACTTACAGATGTTACAGGAACAGCTTAACATTTATAATTGTAAGTTATAGATGTTACAGGAACAAAGAGCCATAATCCTTCTTGTTCTACATTGAATTGCAAATGTAACATATACATATACACGTACATATACATATGAAGCACCTACCATGTGTCAGCCATCTGAGAGGATCAGGACACAGTCTTGTGTGCCAGGAGTTTAGAGCCAGGTGGAAGAGATAAGATGATTACCCATATGCCTTATATCTGTAACATAAGGCAGAACATCTGGGCAGTGAAAGAGAGACTGATATTTCTAGTGTTGATGCCTTTCTAGTCTTCTAGCCTTTCTTTAATGGTTCAGGGAAACAAATAACTTTTCCATTTGCGATTGATAAGAGTCCTTTCTGGCAAAAATGTTCACTTGGTTTGTGTGACCCTCATATCCTGCTGCTGCTTTTGTTCTGGAGGTGGTTCTGATCCAGAGGGGAGGGAATGATATGAAATCAGCAGTGGCAGGCCACCAATAGTCCGTAGGTAGATTGCATGGTTGTCCCCCAGGTAGTTGAGAATTACTATCCACCCCTGCAGATTAATTCTTAGGGTAAATACCCTGATGAAAAATTTGCAGAATTGATTTCTGAGTTTTAGGAGTGACCTAGTTATTATTTAAAGCACTATTCAACTTTACCCACCTATTTTAATATTAGTTAGCACTTATATAGTACTGTCTGTGTCAGGTACTTTTCTCAGAGTTTTATATTTAATCTTCATGTCAACTCTGTAAGGTAAATACTATTTTATTTATCCCCATTTTATACACAAAACCAAGGTTAACTAACTTGTCTAGTGTTTCAAAGCTAAAGAGAGATTGAGCTGAGATTTGAACCCAGGCAAGCTAGCTCCAAAATCCATGCTTCTGACAAGTAAGCTATGCTGCAAAACTATGTGAGCAATATATGGCAAACTGGGATTTTTGGTGTTTCTGGTGGGAGATGAAGTATTTATCCCCTTTTTCTCAGGTCTTGCTACAGCTAAGTGACATACATGTTTTTACTATAGGACATAGTTGGCGGTGGAAATTGAACATGTCAGAAGGAATCCCTGCTCCTGGCTTCCTTGGTCGTCCTCTCTGTGATGATCACAATAGTTTTGCATGTGACTTTTATTGTCCAGTGCTTGGCTCTGCAGGGAAGATGGCATTGGCCTAGTGCTGGGTGGAGAGTGTGTTTTCAGCCTGTTTCATCCAGTACTGTGACGCATGCCTTTGTTTTTTGTTTTCAGTGTGATAGTTTAAGAAATGTTTATAGAAGCAATTTTTAAACATGGGTAACTTAAAAAAATAATAAGGTGGTATAATAAATTACTGTATTTTGGATTCCTGTATACAGCTGCCCTGAATATTCCACTCTGATGCAAAAGTGATTGACTGCTGTGTGCATTTCAAAATATGAAAACAATAGCATAATTTTGACTTCTGACCATTTATTTTTATTTCTAGGAACCCTAAGGACTCTGCAATATGAATAATTCTCTGGAGAACACCATTTCCTTTGAAGAGTACATCCGAGTAAAGGCGCGGTCTGTCCCGCAGCACAGGATGAAGGAATTTCTGGACTCACTAGCCTCTAAGGGGCCAGAAGCCCTTCAGGAGTTCCAGCAGACAGCTACCACTACCATGGTGTACCAACAGGGTGGGAACTGCATTTATACAGACAGCACCGAAGTGGCTGGGTCTTTACTTGAACTTGCCTGTCCAGTCACCACCAGTGTTCAGCCACAAACTCAACAAGAACAGCAGATTCAGGTTCAACAGCCACAGCAGGTTCAGGTAAAAGGGAGATGTTGAGGTGCATCCTATTTAGTAGATTTTATTTGCCATCAGGGTTTTGGTTAGTAGGAACATCACATCTATATACAGATATCTGAGGTTATTTTCACTAAGGGAATATTCTGTGTTTTTTTGAAACATTTTATTTAACACAATGGCTTTCATATATAGTACAGACTAAAAATATTTGCAGCTACCATAAACTGAAACCATCACAGATACTTGCCATTTGCTTTGGAGAATTAAACTACAGAAATTAGAGGTCTTCTGGGACTGGGCTCGGATGTGACATAGCTGTGTGTAACTGAAGCTTCCCTTTTGTCTGTGTCACCCTGGGTAGATCAAGAACATAGGAGGGGCTTATCTTTTCTCATTACTTACAAGCATGACATTTGGAACTTATTTTAAAATGGATGTGATCTATTTTAGTGATCTTCCTTTAGTTGTATGGTTCCATGACTCAGGTCACTTATAGATTTCCAGGTCTTCATTTACTGTTTATAATTCTCAGGAAATAATGCTAATTGATAATGAGCTTACAGAAAGAGGAGGAACTACTAAATTTGCCAAGAATTTAAAAGTGCCTCTTTAAGGGTTCCTCATATGAAACTAACAGTATGCTCCATTTACAAATGCTCCTTTCTTGCTATTGTCTCATGTGGTTCTATTTCATTTTGCCCTCAATGCTTTTTCCACTAAGAGAATTGGAAAGGGAGTAGAATGTGACTGAGGGGCAAGAGGGTGGAGAGGTGTGTCTGGTGAGATAGAAGGCACCTTTAGTCCTTAGGGATGCAGACAGGTATATTGGAAGAACATGGGTCTGGAGTTGTATTCTTGGGTTTAGATCTGGCTTGACATGTAAATTTTTCCAGCCCTAGGTTTTTCATCTGTTAAATAGGGATAATACTGTTTAGTGAGACTGAATGAGATAATAGACCAGAAAACATCTGGCACACAGGAATGCAGTCATTGTTTATTCCATTCTTTGTAAGGAAGGAGGGCAGGGTACAGGAAAGGTAGATAAGAGAAGGCTGGCTTTTTGGTTTAAGAAATTATTCTGCTGTTATTTACAGCTTGGACTTCTTTTTTCATAAGATTAAATGGTTTGGGATGGGGCATCTGGCTGGTTCGGTTGGTAGAGCATGCGGAGCATGTGACTCTTGATCTTGGGATCATGAGTTCAAGCCCTACATGGATGTAGAACTTACTTTAAAAAAAAAAAAAAAAAGGAAGGGGGTACCTGGATGGCTCAGTTGGTTTAGTGTCTAACTCGATTTCAGCTCAAGTCACAATCTCACAGTTTGTGGGATCGAGCCCCAAATCAGGCTCTGCACTGACATCATGGAGCCTGCTTGGGATTCTCCCTTGCCTTCACTTTCTCTGCCCCTCTCCTGCTCGCACTCACTCTTTCTCTCTCTCTCTCTCACTCTCAAAATAAGTAAACATTTAAATAAAAAAAGGAGGGGGATACAAATGGTTTGGGATTTGAGTTTAAAGTGTTTGAGACTTTGTTTTCAAGATGGCTGATTGAAGTCACCTGTTAACTTCATTGTCGTTCTCCAAAACCCCTGTAAATAAAAGAAGTGTAAATAATAATAAATCCATGAGATAGGTTCAATATGTTGGACTCATAAGAACACATATTTTCTTCATTCTAAGTAACTTAAAAAATACTTTCAAAAAAGTAGTGCTGGAAAAAACAAGTGCCATCAAAAAACCACTAAATCCGGGGTACCTGGGTGGCTCAGTTGGTTGAACATCCAGCTCTTTTTTTTTTTTAATATGAAATTTATTGTCAAATTGGTTTCCGTACAACACCCAGTGCTCATCCCAACAGGTGCCCTCCTCAATGCCCATCACTCACTTTCCTCTCCCTCCCACCCCCCAGCGTCCGACTCTTGATTTCAGCTCATAATCCCAGGGTTGTGGGATCAAGCCCTGTGTCAGCATAGAGTCTGTTTAAGATTATCTCTCTCCTCCTCTGCCTGTCTCCCCCGCTCGCACAAGCGCTGGCTCTCTCTCAAAAAAAAAAATCACTAAATCTGAGAAATTGCTAAGAGAGAAAGCAAACAGAATCAGGCAACAGAAGAATTAATGTAAAAGAGAACTTTTAGGGAAGGTGAAATAGTTCTCAGGGTGCTCTAAGCCAAGAAGTTAAGGATACAAAGCAAAATTCTCCCCTGGGGCAACCTCAGTCTCCCACCAGTTGGGACTTGGCCAAGGGTGTAGAACACACATTTACATATGTATGTCTGCATATATTATGAGTATAGTTGACCCTTGAACAACATAGGTTTGAACTACACAGGTCCGCTTCTATACAAATTTTTTTTGAGAAATACAGTACAGTACTGAAAATTTATCTTACGATATTCTTAATGACATCTTTTTGTATACTTTATTATTTTTATTTTTTTAATTTTTTTTTTTTTAACGTTTATTTATTTTTGAGACCGAGAGACAGAGCATGAACGGGGGAGGGTCAGAGAGAGGGAGACACAGAATCTGAAACAGGCTCCAGGCTCTGAGCTGTCAGCACAGAGCCCGACGCGGGGCTCGAACTCAGGGACCGCGAGATCATGACCTGAGCCAAAGTCGGCTGCCCAACCGACTGAGCCACCCAGGCGCCCCTGTATACTTTATTATAAGAATATATAATAGAAATAACATACAAAATATATGTTGACAGTTTTAGTTATCAGTAAGGTTTCTAATCAACAGGTTTTTAATAGTTTCACAGGAGTCAAAAGTTTTATATGTTGATTTCTGATTGCAAAGGAGTTCGTGCCCCTAGCCCCTGCCATGTTCTTCCAGGGTCAGCTGTGATAGATACCAGGTATAGGATGAAGGTGGCTCTTCTAATAGGTGGGGAAAGGATATATTTCATTAGTGGAGTAAGGCAGTCTACTACTCTTCTTGGAAATAAAGTCAGATACCTCTCCTAATACCAGATAGGTGAAAGAGTCAGATAAAAACAAAACAATAAAACCATTAAAAGACAGTATAGAAAGTTTTTGGAATTCTAGATTGTGGAAAGCCTTCCTAAGGAAAAAAGTAAACTCCGAGATAGCTTTACCCAATCTTTTTTACCCTGAAGGAGTACTTGAAATAATTTTCAGGTCTCAGGGAACCCCTGCATAAATATAACTATTTGTGGGCACCTGGGTGGCTGAGTCATTAAGCACCTGATTTTGGCTCAAGTCGTGAGCTTATTGGTGAGTTTGAGTCCCCCATGGAGTGAGCTCACCCCTCCTCTCTGTATCTGTCTCTGCCCGCCCCCCCCCGCCCCTCACTCACTCTCCTCAAAAAAAAATTGCTGTATTTATATATCTCACAGAATATTAGCTTGATCAGCAAGTTAGAGGCATAATAATTTTAATAATAACTATCAATGTTCTTTTGATATATTTTTTTGTGGATTTACATTTTGGCCAACTTATTAGGCTGTCTTGGTGTGGTTCTCTTCCCCACATAGGTTATCAGATTTTTTAATTATTATTATTATTATTTTAGTTTTATTTTTTATTTTTTAAAATTTACATCCAAAATAGTTAGCATATAGTGAAACAATGATTTCAGGAGTAGATTCCTTAATGTCCCTTATCCATTTAGCCCATCCCCCCTCCCATTTTTAAAATTTTTTTTAATGTTTATTTATCTTTGAGAGAGAGACAGAGTGTGCGTGGGTTAGGGGCAGAGAGAGAGGGAGACAGAATCTGAAACAGGCTGCAAGCTGTCAGCACAGAGCCCAATGTGGGGCTCGAACTCACGAACTGTGTGTGAGATCATGACTAAGCCGAAGTTGGACACCCAACCAACTGAGCCACTCAGGTGCCCCTAGGTTATCAGATTTAATTCAAGTTATTAGCGTGTATTTCTTTTTAAAAAAGTTTCCTCCTTGAACATTTTTTGCCTTTTTCAAGTAGTCCATTTCTACCATCTAAGTTGCTGAGATAAGGATTGTGGTATATGGTATGTATGTGCAAGAGTAGTTTTTTTCCCCTCTTTAAAATTAAAAATGACCTTTGAGCCAAGCATTCTTGGACCAAAGGGTAGTTAATCCTAGCTTACCTTTCTTGAGACTGATCTTTCTTTCCTTTTCATAAGTTTTAAATTAAAAACTCTTAAGGCAGTGGCATCTGGGTGGCTCAGTCGGTTAAGCAACCGACTTAGGCTCAGGTCATGATCTCACGGTTTGAGTTCAGGCCCCGCATAGGGCTCCATGCTGACAGCTCAGAGCCTGGAGCCTGCTTCAGATTCTGTGTCTCCCTCTCTCTGTCCCTCCCCCACCTCTCCAAAATAAATAAACGTGAAAAAAAATTGTTTAAAAATAATATATTTTCATTAATAACTGGTTTAAGCCAAACGGGGTTTAGTTTTTCTAAAAGTTGGCTTTGTAGATTAAATAAAATTAAATTGTATTACCTAATGTTACTTACATGAAAATTGACATTGTTATTCTAAAGCTGCCAAAATCATAAGCCAGATAATATTAATAAAAATATGAATGGGGCGCCTGGGTGGCTCGGTTGGTTAAGCATCCGACTTCGGTTCAGGTCATGATCTCATGGTCCGTGAGTTCGAGCCCCGCGTCGGGCTCTGTGCTGACCGCTTAAAGCCTGGAGCCTGTTTCAGATTCTGTGTCTCCCCCTCTCTCTCTGCCCCTCCCCTGTTCATGCTCTGTCTCTCTGTCTCAAAAATAAACGTTAAAATTAAAAATATATATATATGACTGACAATACATCTTTATATAAAATTTTGTAAAAACATTTTTTTCTGAGTGATACCAGAATCAAATATACCTTGCAGTTACAAAATTATTATACACACGTTGGTTTTTTGATATCTTATAGGTCTGTACTTAGTTTAAAAGCATAATTTTTGAAACTAAAAATAGCACATGAGGCATAAGGAGGTTAAGTCCTATTTCAGTAGCTAGTATTTGCACCCAAGCTGTTTTAACTTGAGACTGTGCTTCTTTCTAGTGTTTGTAACACACAAAGAACTCTTAGAAAGTAGAAAAAAATAATTAGTAAAAAAAATGAACAAAGGATATAAGACAATTCATAGAAGAAGAATACAAGTAGTACTAATAAGCATATCAGAAGATGTTTCTTTAACGTTTATTTTTTTGAGAGAGAAAGAGTGTGAGCCAGGGAGGGGCAGAGAGAGGGAGACACAGAATCTAAAGCAGGCTTCGGGCTCTGAACTGTCAGCACAGAGCTCGATGTGGGGCCTAAACTCCTGAACCGAGAGATCATGACCTGAGCTAAAGTCAGCCACTCAACCGACTGAGCCACCCAGGTGCTCCAGGAAGTACAAATTTTAAAAGTGAAATACCAGGGGCGCCTGGGTGGCTCAGTCAGTTGAGTGTCCAACTCTTGATTTCGATGTAGGTCATGACCTCGTGGTTCATGAGATGGAGCCCTGCCTTGGGCTCTGCGCTGACAGTGCAGAGCCTGCTTGGGATTCTCTGCTCCTTCCCTGCTTATGGTCTCTCTCTCTCAAAATAAAGTAGTAAACATTTTAAATAAATAATAAATGTGAAATGCCATATTTCATTTATTAGGTAGGGTAACATTTATAAAGATTTCACCCAGGGTGGCAAGGGTATGAGAGGATAAATTAGTGTAATTTTCTTGAAAGTGATTTTGGCAATACTTACAAAATTTTTTTTTAAGTGTGCATACCATTGGCTTTGCATTTGTGTTCACAGATACATGTGTATACAAGGATATTCACTGCTGCACTGCTTATGATAGTAGTAACACTAGAAACAAATCACTAAATAAGGGAAATGGTGAATAATGGTACAATTGTAGTGTGTCCTGTGCAGTCAGAAGAATGAGGTAGATCTTTGCCTATTGACAGGGTAGGATGTGTAACAGATTGCTGAGTGTCAAAACCGGTTTAGTATCACTGATTTTTAACATGTAGAATGTCATGGTCCTTGAATAATAGTAGTAAAGTTCAAAACAGTAACTGGGCTGGGGAGTGGGTTGCTAAGGAGGATAACTTGAATTTTTTATTTTTTGTTTTTATTTTTTAGTTTATTTTTGAGAGAGAGAATGTGCTCATGTGTGCAGCTGAGGGGCAGAGAGAGAGAGAGAATCCCAAGCCACCCTGTACTGTCCGCACATAGCCCAATGTAGCACTCGAACCTGCGAACTGTGAGATCATTACCTGGGCCGAAATCAAGAATCAGATGCTTAACTGACTAAGCCACCCAGATGCCCTGAGAGCTTGAATTTTTCATTAAACATGAACTGCTTTTCTAATGAAAGAAAAGTTGTTTGAGAATATTTTGCTTTGAACTTGTATGTACAGAGCAATAGTTCTTAACCTTTTCTTCCCTATCCCAAACATCTTAATGTCTTTTTATTTGTAAAGCCCTTTACTCTAGATGCTTGGGTACAGTAGTGAGCCGACAGAAAGCTCCCTGTATACAGGAGCATACGTTATAGCTGGAAGGAGATAGATGGTACGTAAGATAAGAAAAATCTTGTTACATAGTGATAATGCAGAGGAGTGAAAAAAAAGCAGATGGAGGTAACCAGGGTAAGCCCCAATGTGCTCTTGACATTTGAGTTAAGACCAAGGAGAGTTGGCAGATGAGCCACGTGATTATCTGAGGAAAGAGCATTCCAAATCCGAAAGCCCGAAGCCTGCTTATTTAAAAAATGGCAAAAAAGCTGGTGTAACTAGAATGCACTGAAAGAATGGATGAGGCTAGAGTGTATGTACTGAACAGACCTGCCTTTCTCAATTCACATGTGAAAAGGCTCTTTTGCCTCATAGTACAGTTGACTCATGAACAACATGGGGTTAGGGATGTTGATCCCTTGCACAGTTGAAAATCTTCTTATAATTTTTGACTCCCCCAAAACTTAATTGTTTACTGTGGACCCAGAAGCCTTACCGATAACCTTAGTAGTCAATTAATATGTATTTTGTATGGTGTATGTATTATATACTGTATTCTTAAAATAAGCTAGAGAAAGTGTTATAAAGAAAACCATAAGGAAGAAAAAATACATTTTCAGTACTGTAGTGCATTTATTGAAAAAATCTGCATATAAGTGGACCCATGCTGTTCAAACCCAAGTTGTTCAAGGGTCAACTATATTGTGTCTCAACCTAATCCTTTTGATAATAAAAAATTATGTCAGGTGCCTGGGTGGTTCAGTCAGTTAAGTATCCAACTCTTGATTTCGGCTCAGGTCATGATCTCACAGTTGTGAGATTGAGCCTCACCGACAGGCTCCATGCTTGGCATTCTTACTTGGGATTCTCTCTCCCTCTCTGTCCCTGCTCCAACTCTCTCAAAATAAACAGTAAGAAAAATTAAAAATTAAGTATATATTAATGATATTTAAAACAATTTACTGTCTTGAGAGCTCAGGCTGTTTTCTAGATTGCTTTTTTTTTAATTATGGCAAAATTAGATTGCCTTTTAAAAAACATCTGTCATCACCTCAGAGTTGCCTTTATCCTCTGACTTAATCAATCTGTGCAACACATACCTTATTGTATGTATACAAAGTAATTACATCCTTAAAACAGTTTTAGTGAATTGGTGGGAGACAGAGGTACATGTTAATTAGAAGAGTAGCTATCTGAGTAAGTCTCACTGTGTTCCCTTACTACTAACACATTCACACTTCAGACTACCAAAAGTGTGGTTTTTCCCACATTTACCAATTCTCTGACACCAGCTGGCTGTCCTGTAATTCAGTCTGACGCTGTCTACTTGGAATTAGCATCAGGTCCCACAAGTTAAGGGATCAATTCCACAAGACTTCCCCCTCAGCTCAGACACCAATCACATGTCCCAGGTTACTGTACTTCTGATTGATCATCTATCAGTTGGGGTTCTCCCTACCCCTCCTCAGGTTTCATAATTTGTTAGAACAACTGACAGAACTCAGGGAAACATGTTTCCTGGAATATTATATAATAAATGATACAATAGAGGATACAAATGAACAGAATAAAGACATAGAGGGGCCTCTGTCCCTTTGGAGTTTGGGTGTACCACCCTCCTGGCATGTGAGTGTATTCATTGACACACAGTTCCCTGAACCCCATACTTTTGGGATTTTTGTGGAGCCTACAGCACATGGGTATGATCCATTAGTAAATCAATTTCTAGCCCCTCTTCTTTACAGAGGGGAGCATGGGCTGAAATACCAAGCTCTGTTTTTATTTATTTAAAAAAGTTTTTTGGGGGGCACCTGGGTGGCTCAGGTCAAGATCTCACGGTCTGTGACTTCAAGCCCTGCATCGGGCTCTGTGCTGACAAGCTCAGAGCCTGGAGCCTGTTTCAGATTCTGTGTCTCCCTCTCTCTCTGCCCCTCCCCAGCTATTGCTCTGTCTCTCTCTCTGTCAAAAATAAACAAACATAAAAAATAATTAAAAAAAATTTTTTTTTTCTTTAATGTTTTTATTTATTTTTGAGACAGAGGGAGACACAGAATCCAAAGCAGGCTCCAGGCTCTGAGCTGTCAGCACAGCTCTGAGCTGAAGTTGGACGCTTAACCGACTGAACCACCCAGGCGCCCCAACCGAGCTTTGTTTTTATTTTTTTTTATTTTTTATTTTTTTTTAATGTTTTATTTATTTTTGAGAGAGAGACAGACCATGAGTGGGCGAGGGGCAGAGAGAGGGAGACACAGAATCGAAAGTAGGCTCCAGGCTTTGAGCTGTCAGCACAGAGCCCAACATGGGGCTAGAACCATGAACCGCGATACCATGACCTGAGCTGAAGTCTGCCACTTAACCAACTGAGCCACCCAAGCGCCCCTGAAGGTACCAAACTTTAATCATGGTTTGTTCTTACCAGTGACCAGCCTCCATCCAGGAGCCCTCTAAGAGTTGAATGCATGAATACATCATTAGAATACATGATGCTCCTGGCACTTTTATTATCACTTAGGAAATTAACGAAGGTTTTAGGAGCTCCAGCCAGGAACCAGAGAGACCCAAATATGTATTTCTTATTACATACCAGTACCCTACATCTATTTAAGTTAAGGAAGTACCTTCTGAAGGCAAAAACAAGAGCTCCCATGTAAGAGCCTTGACAGTGTGTACAATACTAGAAAAGACCCCAAGTTTCCTGTTCCTGGTAGGTTGGCCTGAGCTAGGTGACGGGGATTCATTTGGATCTTCCCTTTCAAGAGCCCTCTTGAGTTGGGTGCTTCCTAAAGCATCCACTTGAAGTTAAATGCATGTGCCAGAGAGAAGGCCTTCTGATGGTGAATCGCAGGTGTTGGGTTTCACTTAGCACCCATAGAATTGCTTGTTTCTTCTCTGCCCTTCTCAGTTCCTACAGGGCAGGAACTGAGGCTTCATACAAGTCTGGTTGGTCAAACTGGCCTCACAAGTGAAGGATACTCTGGGGAAAGAGACCTCTCATCACTTGCTTCTTCTGGTGCTAGAAGTCAAGATCTCAAGGCTTCAGTGGCTCAAAGTGCAACTCTTCCCCGTTTGTCATTTCAACGTTTGTCCCTCTTCCTCTTTTTCTTCTTGTTGCACATTTCCTCCATGCTGGATGGTCCCTAACCCCTCATCGTAGTGTGAGCTACTGAGAATGAGGAAAGTTAATTAAGAGCCAGACTTGACTCTGAGACAGAAGAATCTGGTCTGCCTCTGCTACTTTAGATGTGTGTCATCTTAGGCAAGTGATTTAACCACATAGAGTCCATTTCCTTATCTATATCATGAAAATAAAAAGAATTTATATTGTAGTTACTTTGAGGATTACATAAAATACTAGGTTATAAGCACGTTGGCACATAGTAATCCTCGATAAATAAATAATAGTTGCTTTTGTTTTCTTCTTCCACTTCTCATTAATGCCATTCCTACCTATGGCCCCCGTTGCCTTTTAGAGTTTTGAAAAGTATCCAAACATTTATAAATAAGGATTCCCACACTGTTGGTAATATGTCATTTTTATCCCTTTTTTCTTTTAATACATAAACTGTTACAAATGCAGTTCAAATCTCTGATACCCTTCTAAACAAGCCCCTTTCCCAAGGTAAATACTGTTTTAAAGTTTTCAACTTGATGTGATATTTTCTGTATCCATCTGGGTATTGGTTTTTAGTTACAAATATCAGACAGCATTCCCCCTCATCCCCCTCATTTATTCAGAAAAAAATTGATTAAAGGATAGCTGTTAACTCAGGGAATTTATGGGAGGGCCAGAGAATGGGTCTTGGAGGCTGTGCATCCAGGAATAGGACTCAGGTCACATTGCAGGCCTGTTCTGGCAGAGACCTTCTGCCATACCCCTGGGCCCAGGTCCTTGCCCTACCACAGTCTCTCATTGGGATCTATGCCATCCTGCTCCATTTCTGCCATATTCCTCCACTCTTACCAGAAAATGGAGGTTGTGGTTCCTGCTGCCTCATGTTGTTCCCCTCTGAGTCCAAATTTCATACAGTGTGTCTAATTCGGGAAGCTTTGGTCATATGCCTGCATTCTAGCTGCAGAAGAGGATGTTGGGACAGTGATTCTGGCTTCTGCCTTGAGAGGCAGTGCTCATAATATGATGTGTTCTCCAAACATGGTTTTGCAGCCAAAAACAAGACTACCGTCAACTATTCTCTCACAGGCACTTTGTGGGCTGATTGGGATCCTGATTGAATTGGTGACCCATTTATTGCTGCCTTTTCTGCCCCTTCATATCCAGCCTTTTGCCCACAGTTAAATCTCTTCCCTACCACATTTCTAAGTTCATTTATATCATAAGAGTTTGGCAGGAGCACCTGGGTGGCCCAGTTGGTTAAGTGTCCGACTTCGGCTTGGGTCCTGATCTCACAGTTTGTGAGTTCAAGCCCCGCATCAGCCTCTGTGCTGACAGCTCAGAGCCTGGAGCCTGCCTCGGATTCTGTGTCTCCCTCTCTCTGCTCCTCCCCTGCTCATACTCTGTCTCTGTCTCTCTCCCTCTCTCTCAAAAATATTAAAAACTTTAAAACATTAAAAAACACTTAAAAAAACAGAGTTTAGCAAATGTTTAATACTTGGATAAAGACTACTAGTTTTCAGAAGAGTGCTATTTGAACAGTGAAATTCTATCAAGGTCCCTAAAGTTTTGCTAGACTAGTTGTTAAAAGGTTTGGTCTTAGGTGTATGATTCCTCACCTAGTCTGGTCTTCTGCCAGCACACTGAGCACTGTCCTTAACCATCCCTCCTCAGTAAGACTCAGAAAATGAAATGGAATGTGAGCCACATACGTTGTTGTAAGTTTTCTAGTAGCCTCTCTCTCTTTTTTTTTTTTTTTTAAAGTAATCCCTACACCCAGTGTGGGGTTTGAACTCGTAACCCTGAGATCAAGAGTAGCATGGTCTTCTGACTGCCAGGCACCCCTAGTAGCCTCTTTTCTAAAGGGAATACAAGAGGTGAAATTGATTTTTTTTAATCACATTTTACTTAGTCTAATATAGTTTTTCAACGTGTGATCAGTATAATATTACTGATAAACTGTTTTGCCCTTCTTTGATACAAATCCTTGAAATCTGGTTGTTTTGTACTTGTAGCACCTTATTTGTAGCACATCATAGTTTGAATATCTCAAGTGATTGGCAACTACATGTAACTAATGGGTATTGGACCAGTGGAGCTTCAGAGAAATGTAAGAGAAGAATTATTCTTTCTTGTGGAAATAAATTTTAAAATTATTCATGAGGGGACACCTGGGGGGCTCAGTCAGTTAAGCGACGGGCTCTGTGCTGCCAATCTGCTGACAGTGCAGAGCCTCCTTGGGTTTGTCTTCCTCTCTTCTCTGCCCCTTCCCTGCTTGCTCTCTCAAAAATAAGTAAACTTAAAAAAAAAAAGTTTAAAATCGTTTATAAGGTGGAATTTGGAAATTGACCTGACACACTCACTGAGTTTATTCTCCTTGAAATATTTTTTTAATGTTTATTTTTTAGAGAGCAAGAGCATGCGCATGTGAGTGGGGTAGGGGCAAAGGCGGGGGGTGGGTGGGCAGAGGACCTGAAGTGTGCTCTGTGCTGACAGCAGAGAGCCCCAGGTGGGGCTGGAACTCATGAACTGCAAGATCATGACCTGAGCTGAAGTTGGATGCTTAACTGACCGAGCTACACAGGTGCCCCAGTTTATTCTTTTTTTTTTTCTTTTCTAAAGTATTTATTTTGAGAGAGAGAGCAAGCATGAGTGGGGGAGGAGCAGACAGAGAGGAAGAGAGAGAGAATCCTAAATATGTTCTGTGCTGTCAGCACAGAGCCTGATGCAGGGCTTGAACTCACAAACCGTGAGATCATGACCTGACCTGAAACCAAGACATGGACACTCAACCAATTTAGCCACCCAGGACCCCGATTCTCCTTTAAATGAAATCTTGGTTTTACATTTTAGCCGGAAAGAAAACAAAAAAATCAAGAAATGGTATTAGATGTTTGTTTGTTTAGTTTCAGTGATTGGAAAAAAAGATTCCTAATTGAGGTAATACATGCGTTACTTCATGGTTTCTCATTGTTTCTTAGTTGGAGTACTTAGTCTTAACGTTGGGTTGAGCTCTGGATTACTTAGGTTCTGAACACTGAGGAAAAGGAAGATTAACCATCTACAAACTAATAACATTGACAAATGAGGTCCAATAAAATTTCTAGACTAGTGGTTATCAAACTTCAGGGTGCATTAGAATCACCTGAAAAGTTTCTTAAAATGGAAATGGCTGTTTCCCCCACCCCTCCCAACCCCTGAATTCTGCTTGAGTGTAGGACTGGAGTCAGTTCTGAGAATTTGCACTTTCCCCCCAATTTTATTGAGATATATTTGACATATAGCACTATATAAGTTTAAGTCTACAGCTTAATGATTTGACTTAAATATATCATGAAATAAGTTTAGTTAACATCCATCATCTGATATAGATGAAAAGATAAATTTTTTTCTTTGTGATGAGAACTCTTAGGATTTACTCTACTAACTTTCCTCTGTATCATACAGCATTGTTAGCTACAGTCATCCATCCAATTGTTTATTATATCCCTAGCATATCTTATAACTTGGGAGTTTGTACCTTTTGACCACATTCATCCTGTTCTTCCTCCTTTGCCCACTCACTGCTTTTGGTAACCACAAATCTGATCTCTTTTTTTTCCCCCATGGGTTTGTTCCTTTTTTGTTTGGATTTTGAGATTGTGTAGTATTTGCCTTTCTCTGACTTATTTCACTTAGCATAAAGCCCTAGAAAGTCCATCTATGTTGTCACAAATGGCAGAATTTCCTCCTTTCTTATGGCTGAGTAAAATCCCATTTTTTATATATTCCATAACTTTTTCATCCATCTGTTCAGACACTTCATTCATTTTCATGTCTTTGTTTATTGTAAATAATGCTCTAAACATGGGAGTGCAGATATCTCTTTGGCATAATGTTTTCATTTCCAGAGAATTTTCATTTCTTTTTTTTTTTTTTTTTTTATTTTTTTTTTCAACGTTTTTTATTTATTTTTGGGACAGAGAGAGACAGAGCATGAACGGGGGAGGGGCAGAGAGAGAGGGAGACACAGAATCGGAAACAGGCTCCAGGCTCTGAGCCATCAGCCCAGAGCCTGACGCGGGGCTCGAACTCACGGACCGTGAGATCGTGACCTGGCTGAAGTCGGACGCTTAACCGACTGCGCCACCCAGGCGCCCCAGAGAATTTTCATTTCTAACAAATTTCCAGGTTGATGTTGAATGTGCTGCTCTGCAGACCACATTTAGACATACTTTCTGAAGAACTTAATTGATAGTATACTCAATGAAATAAAGAATTTAAGAAAAGTCATGAAAATAAAAGAAATGGTAGAACCAACTCAGAATTGAGATCTGATTGCAGTGTGGTAGCCATACAGAAGAGCCAGAAAGCAGTCTGTCCAGGTTGAAATAGAAAGTCAGAATGCTCAAGAAGAAAGTAGTAGTGCGGTACATATTATGTGGTCAAGAGCTCAGAAGTATAGTTATTTTACGTGTCTCTTCTGATCAACTGGAAAAAAAAAAAGGCAATTAGAAACTCTGGAGAAGGTAGGGAGCCAAATGAGAAGGTTGAATAATTAAAAAAAAAATTTTATGTTTATTTATTTTTGAGAGAGAGAAAGAGAGAAGGAACATGAGAGGGGGAGGGCCAGAAAGAGGATCTGAAGCAGACTCCATACTGACACCAGAGAGCCCAATGTGGGGCTTAACTCACACACCTTGAGTTCGTGACCTGAGCAGAGGATGGATGCTTAACCAACTGAGCCACCTAGGTGCCCCAATAAGGTTGAATAATTTAAATGTGAAGGGAACTAAAATATGGTGTGATTCATGAGGGATTGAGAGGTGAGAAACAGTGGTTTTTGAAACAATAAAACCAAATTCATGCCCCTAGTAATGTCCCCCCTCTCCTATTTGATATGTAACTTTTCTAGGATATGCTAGGGTTAGAGATGATAGTTTTCCTTTTTGTACGTCTTGAGAATCATCTTAAATCTAGGCTTAAGTTTAAAAATGCCTTTTTATTATATATATATTTTTTTCTGTAGTTATCTGTAATTTTTTCGAGACAATTGATCTAAATATAATCTTGAAAATTATAGCTAAACCTGTTAAGAAACATAGAGCAACTAGTGAATCACAATACCAACTTCTGAATGTCTTCCTTAGGTTTTTTTTCTTTTTCTCCTCCTCCTTCACTTCAGTTCTGTTTCCTCTTCTTTGAGTAAAATTTCATTTTTTTTATTAAAAAAATAAAGTTATGTTTTTATATGAATAAAAATTGGAAGGGAGGTAATAAAAATAACATTTAATTCTTATTGACCTTTGATAGTTACGATTGAAGGTTATAAACAGAATGTAGGATTTCTTACTCAATATGTTGACATTGGTAAAGAAATGTCACAAAGTGCTATAACTCTTAGCTCTTACTCCTCTAATTTTAAATTCTAGCTACTTTGTATCTAAAATGGCATCAGATTACTTGCGCTGGTTTATTCTGGAGTGAGGAGTAGATCCTCCCCCCACCCCAGTTCTGATTCCATAGTATTTCCATAGTAATTGTGATAACTTGTTTCTGATTCTGTTGGAAGTTTGAATGTTGATAAATGGTTTCTTAAAAAAATCCATTAAAAGAGGTACAGTAAAATTATGAAGCATATGAGCTATAATTTAGTGATAACCAGATTAAAAATTTTTCATTTTTAAGGAGGTAATAACAATTATAAAGTGTACTACGTAATTAACTCTATAGTAGTGGGGTTTTTTTGTTTGTTTTTGAGAGAGAGGGTGCAAGTGAGTGAGAGGCAGAGAGAATCAGAAGCAGGGCTCACCCACCAAAGTGGGCTCGAGCTCACCCAATGTGAGACTCGAACTCACAAACCATGAGATCATGACTTGAGTGAAAGTCAGATGCTTAACATCTGAATCATGCTGGCGCCCTTATAGTAGTTTTTTTTTGTTTTTGTTTTTTAATGTTCATTTTTGAAAGAGCACTAGCAGGGAGGGGCAGGGGGGAAACACAGAATCTGAAGCAGGCTCCAGGCTCTGAGCTGTCCACACAGCCCAACAATAGGGCTCAAACCCACAAACTGTGAGATCATGACCTGAGCTGAAGTCAGACACTTAACCCACTGAGCCTCCCAGGCACCCCTGTAGTAGTGGTTCTTAAAGGGTGGTTCAAGATTGGTCATCCCCAGTACCCTTGCAGGACTTCTTAAAATCAAAGCTGTTTTTATTAGAATACTGAGATGTTACCTGCCTTTTTCATTCTCATTTTCTTATGAATGTACAGTGGAGTTTTTTAGATGGCCACATGTGATGTATACACAACAGATGGAATGCAGAAGCAAATAGAATCCAGCTGTCTTCATTTAAGTCAGCCATTAAAGAAAGTTGCAAAAAATGTAAAAAATGCAACTCTTAAAAAAAATTTTTTTGGCAAATAACGTGCATACTTCAAAGATACTGCAAATTCAGTTCTAGACTACTGCAATAGAGTGAATATCGCAATAAAGTGAGTCAAATGACTTGGTTTCTCAGTGCATATAGAAGTTGTTCAGACTAAACTGTAGTCTGTTAAGTATGTAACAGCATTATGTCTTAAAAAAAAGAGTGTACATATCTTAATTTAAAAATACTTTATTGCTGGGGCACCTGAATGGCTCAGTCAGTTAAGCATCCAACTCTTGGTTTCGACTCAGCTCGTGATCTCATGGTCTGAGTTTGAGCCCTGCGTCGGGCTCTGCGCTGACAGCTAGGAGCCTGGAGCCTGCTTTGGATTCTGTGTCTCCCTCTCTCTCTGCCCCTCCCCTGCTCATGCTCTGTCTCTCTCTCTGTCAAAAATAATAAACATTTTTTTAAAAAAATTTAAGAACTGTTGAATGACCACATGCATTGTCAGTGAGCAGTAATATTTTGAAAAGAACCTTTTTTTTGTGAGCAGTAGGTCTCAACACTGGGCTTAGAATTATTCAGTAAGCCACGTTAAACAGATGTGCTATCATCCAGGCTTTGTTTTTCAATTTTTTTTTTTTTTCAACGTTTTTTATTTATTTTTGGGACAGAGAGAGACAGAGCATGAACGGGGGAGGGGCAGAGAGAGAGGGAGACACAGAATCGGAAACAGGCTCCAGGCTCCGAGCCATCAGCCCAGAGCCTGACGCGGGGCTCGAACTCACGGACCGCGAGATCGTGACCTGGCTGAAGTCGGACGCTTAACCGACTGTGCCACCCAGGCGCCCCCAGGCTTTGTTTTTCTATGTATAGAGTACAAACAAAGTAAACTTAGCATAAATCCTAAGGGCCTTAGCCCTAGGACCTTTGGAATAATAAGTGAACTTCAGTTTCACCATAAAGTTACCCAGCTGCATAAGCCCCTAACACAATGTCAGCCTATTCTTTGAGGCTTTGAAGCCAGGCATTGATTTCTCCTCTGCAGCTATGAAAGTCCTAGATGGCATCTTCAAATATAAGACTGTTTTATCTACATTGAAAATCTGTTGTTTCGTATAGCCACTTTCATTAATTACCTTAACTAAATCTTCTGTATAATTTGCTGTAGCTTCTACATCAGCACTTGCTGTTTCACCTTACACTTTTACATTATGGAGACAGCTTAAACCTCATGAGCCAACCTCCGCTAGCTTCAGACTTTTCTTCTGCAGGTTCCTCCCCTCTCTCTCAGCCTTTGTAGAATTGAGAGTTGGGGTCTTGCTCTGAATTAGTCTTTGGCTGACTTAAACTTTCTCCTTTTAGCAATAAAGTTGGTGTTCTCATCATTCATGTGTTCACTGGAGTAACACTTAACTTCCTTCAAGAAGTTTTCCTTTGCATTCACAGCTTCACTAACTGTTTGGCACAAGAGACCTAGCTTTTGGCCTGCCTTGGCTTTTGATATACCTTTCTCACTAAGTTTAGTCATTTCTAGCTTTTGGAAATGACTCTTATTTTCACTTAAACACTTAGAAGCTGTTGTTTTTAATTGGCCTAATTTCAATATTATTTTGTCTCTGGAAATAAGGAGGCCTGTTGGTGGAGCTGTTAGAACATGCACATTTATCAATTAAGTTTGCCGTGGTCTTATATGGGCAAGGTTCATTGGTCCCCAGTTATAACAAGTAACTTAGTAACATCAAAGATCTCAACAGATCACTATAAAAAATATAATGATAAAAGGGGCACCTGGGTGGCTCAGTTGGTTAAGCATCCAACTCTTGATTTCAGTCTGGGTCATGATCTCATAGTTTGAGTTCAAACCCCAGGTCAGGGCTTCAATTCTTTCCCTCTCTCTCTCTGCCCCTTCCCTGCTGGCGCTCTCTCTCTCTCAAATAAATAAACATTAAAAAAATAAAAACCTATATTGTGTGTGGGGAGCACAATAAACCTAGGTATGCCTTTTCATAGGCATGTGTTATTTATGTTAACAAGATTGGTTTGTGTGATATCCTAGTTTTTTTTTTTTTTTAAATGAGATTTGCCACATCAAGGGACTTTTTTTTTTTTAAGGTTTACTTATTAATTTTTGAGAGAGAGAGTGAGCCAGAGAGAGACAGAATTCCAGGCAGGCTCCGCACTGTCAGCACAGAGCCTGATGTGGCACTCAAACCCATGAACCACAAGATCATGACCTCAGCCAAAACCAAGAGCCAGATGCTTAAGCACCTAAGCCACCCAGGTGCCCTAATTTTAATTTCTAATACAGTAAACATCAACATCTATATCCATGTAATCAAAAGCTAGTGGGGGTCCTCAATAATTTTTTGAGAGGATCCCAGGACCAAAAAAGCTTCTATAGTAATTGGTTTCATAGTTTCCTTTATGTCCTTGATGTAAAGCACTGGTTCTAAACATGGGCCTTCCATCAGTCAACTGGAAAACTTGTTAAGATAGATTGCTAGGCTTGTTCCCCAGAGTTTCTGATTCAGTAGTTCTGAGGTGGGACCTGAGAATTTGTATTTCTAAAAGTGCCTGGGTACTGATGCTGTTGGCCTGGAAGCTATATTTTGAGACTCACTGGTGTAAAGAAATAATGCTTATCAGACTCTTGATTTCACGGTTGTGGGATCAAGCCCCACATTGGGCTCCATGCTGATAGCATGGAGCCTGCTTGGGATTCTAACTCTGCCTCTCCTCTGCTCACACCCTGTCTCTCGAAACAAAGTCTACAAAGAAGAAATAATGCTTATAAGGAAGGAAACCTCCTTTTTGAGCACCTACTGTATATTGGTAGATACTATTTTATGCTCATTACAACTCTAGGGAGTTAGGTGTTCTCCCCCTTTATATTACATCTAAGGGGAATCACAGCTAGGAAAGTATACCAGCAATTCAAGTTCAAGTCTGACTTCAAGGTCTATTATGCCCTTTACATAATCTCCTTGCTTATCTTTTTAATTAGTAATGGCTTTACTGAGATCTAATTCTCATATAATTCACCTATTGAAAGTATATAATTCAGGGGCGCCTGGGTGGCTCAGTCAGTTGACCTTCCGACTTTGGCTCAGGTCATGATCTCACGGTTTGTGAGTTCGAGCCCCGCGTCAGGCTCTGTGCTGACAGCTCAGAGCCTGGGGCCTGCCTCAGATTGTGTGTCCCCCTCTCTCTCTGCCCCACCCCTGCTTGTGCTCTGTCTCTCTCTTTCAAAAATGAATAAACATAAAAATAATTAATTAAAAAAAATAAAGTATATAATTCAGCAGTTTTTAAATCTACCCACAGAGTTCTGCAACCAATTTTAGACCATTTTTATCAACCCAAAAAAGAGACCCTGTACCCATTACCCCTTTATATTTTCCCCAATCCTGTGCTCTTAGACAATCATTAGTCTTTGTGACTGACTTCCCTTAACATAATTTTTTTTTTAATGTTTATTTGAGAGAGAGCAGGGGAAGGGCAGAGAGAGAGGGGGGTTGGGGAATCCCAAGCAGGCTTCACACTGTCAGCACAGAGCCTTACTCGGGTCTTGATTTCATGAACCATGAGATCATGACCTGAGCCAAAATCAAGAGTCGAATGCCTAACTGAGCCACCCAGGTGCCGCTAGCATAGTGTTTTCACTAGGTTTATCTAAGTTGTACCAAAGTTTCATTCATTCCTTTTTGTTGCTAAATAATACTCTGTTCTATGGAAATACCAAATATATTTTTAATTGATCAATTTATGAACATTTGGGTTGTTTCTGCTTTTTAGCTATTAGGAATAAGGCTACTATAAACTTTGTATCTACATTTTTATGTGGACATAGTTTTCATTCCTCTTAGGTATATACCTAGGAGTGGAATTGCTGGGTCCTGTGGGTTTTTCATGTTTGTCATAGGTATGTTTAACTTTTTGAGAAACTGCTAGACTGTTTTCCAAAGCAGCTGTACCAATTTTACACTCCTCCTGGCAGTATATGAGGATTCCAATTTTTTTACATCCCTGTCAACCCTTGTTATTGTCAGTCTTTTTTTTTTTTTTAATTTTTTTTTTCAACGTTTTTAATTTATTTTTGGGACAGAGAGAGACAGAGCATGCAGGCTCCAGGCTCCGAGCCATCAGCCCAGAGCCTGACGCGGGGCTCGAACTCACGGACCGCGAGATCGTGACCTGGCTGAAGTCGGACGCTTAACCGACTGCGCCACCCAGGCGCCCCAGTCTTTTTTTTTTTTTTTTTGAATCAAGTATTTATTGAGAATAAAAACTATGTATTATTTTCTTTTTTTATTATTTTTAAATTTTATCTTTTATTTTTTAAAATTTACGTCCAAATTAGCATATAGTGCAACAATGATTGCAGGAGTAGATTCCTTATTGCCCCTTACCCATTTAGCCCATTCCCCCTCCCACAACCCTTCCCATAACCCTCAGTTTGTTCTCCATATTTATGAGTCTCTTCTGTTTTGTCCCCCTCCCTGTGTTTATATTATTTTTGTTTCCCTTCCCTTATGTTCATCTGTTTTGTCTCTTAAAGTCCTCATATGAGTGAAGTCATATGATTTTTGTCTTTCTGTGACTAATTTCACTCAGCACAATACCCTCCAGTTCTATCCACGTAGTTGCAAATGGCAAGATTTCATTCTTTTTGATTGCTGAGTAATACTCCATTGTATATATATACCACATCTTCTTTATCCATTCATCCATCGATGGCCATTTGGGCTCTTTCCATACTTTGGCTGTTGTTGATTGTGCTGCTATAAACATGAGGGTGCATGTGTCCCTTCAAAACAGCACACCTGTATCCCTTGGATAAAAACCTAGTAGTGCAATTGCTGGGTCGTAGGGTAGTTCTGTTTTTAGTTTTTTGAGGAACCTCCATACTGTTTTCCAGAGTGGCTGCGCCAGCTTGCATTCCCACCAACAATGCAAAAGAGATCCTCTTTCTCCGCATCCTCGCCAACATCTGTTGTTGCCTGAGCTGTTAATGTTAGCCATTCTGACAGGTGTAAGGTGGTATCTCATTGTGGTTTTGATTTGTATTTCCCTGATGATGAATGATGTTGAGCATTTTTTCATGTGCCATTTCCATGGCCATCTGGAGGTCTTCTTTGGAGAAGTGTCTATTCATGTTTTTTGCCCATTTCTTCACTGGATTATTTGTTTTTTGGGTGTTGAGTTTGAGAAGTTCTTTATAGATTTTAGATACTAACCCTTTATCTGATATGTCATTTGCAAATATCTTCTCCCATTCTGTCAGTTGCCTTTTAGTTTTGCTGATTGTTTCCTAAGCTGTGCAGAAGCTTTTTATTTTGATGAGGTCCCAGTAGTTCGGTCTTTTTTTAATTATAGCCATCTTAATGGCTTTCAAGTGGCATCTTATTGTGGTTCTGATTTGCATTTCCTTATAACTAATGATGTTGAGCAACTTTTCATTGGCTTATTGTCCATTTGCATTTCTCTGGAGAAATGTTTGTTCAGATCCTTTTTAATTTTTTTGTGTATGAAATAATTAAGAGATGCAACTTCATTGTTTTCATATGGATAGCCAGTTGTCCTAGCACCATGCTTGATTATCTTTGTGATGTGTCTCCTTCTTTAAAAAAAAAATTTTTTTTAACGTTTTATTTATTTTTGAGACAGGGAGGGACAGAGCATGAACAGGGGAGGGTCAGAGAGAGGGGGAGACACAGAATCTGAAACAGGCTCCAAGCTCTGAGCTGTCAGCACAGAGCCCAACGCGGGGCTTGAACTCAAGTACTGCAAGATCATGACCTGAGCCGAAGTCTGCCGCTTAACCAACTGAGCCACCCAGGCACCCCGATGTGTCTACTTCTTTTATTAGATAGATAAAATCTCTCATCTGCCTTCCTTTCTACCTTCCTACCAGTGTTTAGAGTTTAGATATGTGTGTCTGAAGGAAATATCTTTTTCTTTCTTTCTTTTTTTTTTTTTTTTTAACCACAGGCTATACAAGGCATCCTTTCATGCTGCTTTGTATGCTGAGGTAACAGCAATAAGAAATGAACTGCATTATCATCAGAAATCAGAAGGAGGATATAGTAACCTTCTTAGATTAAATTGTCAGGAATATTGTGGGTTTGTTTAATGTTTCTTTTTTAAAGATATCTTACTTAACGGGTGCCGGTTGGCTCAGCCGCTTAAACGTCCAACTTAGGCTCAGGTCATGATCTCGCAGTTCGTGAGTTCAAACTCTGCATCAGGCTCTATGCAGACAGCTCAGAGCCTGGAGCCTACTTCGGATTCTGTGTCTCCCTCTCTCTCTGCCCCTTCACCACTTGTACTTTCTCTCTCTCTCTCTCTCTCTCTCTCTCTCTCTCTCTCTCTTTCTCAGAAGTAAATAAACATTAAAAAAAAAGATATCTTAAGAAATTATTTATCAGTGCCTACATTTTAATAGCAATATTGGGAGATCTCTCCAAATTCAAGAGTTTTGTCTCTACTGTGTTTTCCACTAGTCTGTGGTGGGAGTAGTTTTGATCCTGGGTTGAGAATTGCATGCCTGTAAAATGTACTTGTCTTGCTGACCCTTTAGAACATTGGTCCCCACCAGACTGTTTTTTTAGTATATATTTTTTTGTTGTCTACTTATTTTTGAGAGAGTGCTAGTGAGGGAAGGGCAGAGAGAGAAGGAGACACAGAATCCGAAGCAGGCTCCAGGCTCTGAGCTGTCAGCAAAGACTCCAATCCAGGGCTTGAACCCATGAACCACGAGGTCATGATCTGAGCCAAAGCCTGATGCTTAACTGACTGAGCCACCCAGGTGCCCCTGTCCCCACACTTTTTATTACTCACCCCATGGATAAACTGTTTTTGATCATACACCAAAATATATTTTTATAAACTATCTACTTGTACTATACCAATATGCAAAAACAAAGGGGTGGGGTCACACCTTAAAACAATAATTAAAACATAAGCAGAAGTTCTGATATTTTCTTCAGAGATCCAAGTTGATAGTCTTGCTTGCTCTGGTAGCTAATTGTTGCTCTGAATGCTGTGTGATGCTGGAGAATTATGCACATGGTTTTGGGGGTTATGGTCTCCAAAGAAGCCTTGGGTCTTCCAAAGAAGCCCCTTCTCCTCACATTACCTAGGGCCTCTCCCTGAGATCTCTTCCTTTTGGGGCTGAATTCTTAATGTTGCCTGGTTCACTCACTGGTGAATCTTGTCGCTGCAGGTACAGGTGCAGGTACAGCAGTCTCCGCAGCAGGTCTCGGCTCAGCAGCTCTCCCCGCAGCTCACCGTTCACCAGCCTGCTGAGCAGCCCATCCAGGTCCAGGTGCAGATCCAAGGCCAAGCACCACAGCCGGCAGCCCCCTCCATCCAGACCCCGTCTCTGCAGAGCCCCAGCCCTTCGCAGCTGCAGGCAGCCCAGATCCAGGTGCAGCACGTGCAGGCGGCCCAGCAGATACAGGCTGCAGAGATCCCAGAGGAGCACATCCCACATCAGCAGATCCAGGCTCAGCTGGTGGCCGGCCAGTCTCTTGCTGGGGGTCAGCAGATCCAAATCCAGACCGTGGGTGCCCTTTCCCCACCACCGTCTCAGCAGGGCTCACCCCGGGAAGGGGAGCGACGGGTTGGCACAGCCAGTGTCCTCCAGCCAGTGAAGAAACGCAAAGTGGACATGCCCATCACTGTGTCCTATGCCATCTCAGGGCAGCCGGTGGCTACTGTGCTGGCCATTCCACAGGGCCAGCAGCAGAGTTATGTGTCTTTGAGGCCAGACTTACTGACAGTAGACAGTGCCCACCTGTATAGTGCCACTGGGACCATTACTAGCCCTACAGGAGAAACCTGGACCATCCCTGTTTACTCTGCCCAGCCCCGTGGGGATCCTCAACAGCAGAGCATTACCCACATTGCCATTCCCCAGGAAGCCTACAATGCAGTTCACGTCAGTGGCTCACCCACGGCCCTGGCAGCTGTAAAGCTGGAGGATGACAAGGAGAAGATGGTGGGCACCACGTCTGTAGTGAAAAACTCACATGAAGAGGTAGTGCAGACCCTTGCAAACTCTCTCTTTCCAGCACAGTTCATGAATGGCAACATCCACATTCCAGTGGCTGTGCAGGCTGTGGCAGGCACATACCAGAATACAGCTCAGACTGTCCATATATGGGACCCCCAGCAGCAGCCACAACAACAAACCCCCCAGGAACAGACACCACCGCCACCACCGCAGCAGCAGCAGCAGCAGCTCCAGGTTACTTGTTCAGTAAGTGAGACTTCTCTGTAGGGCAGCCTGCTCCCCTGGGGCCCAGGGCAACACAGAACTTTCCTGGTAACCTCCAGCACCTCTGGCTTGTTTACTGCAACGATGTTGGTCTTGCAGTAATATATAATATTTATATTTTGGTTGAGGTTGGGGAGGGGGAATAGAAGCAGCAGATGAAGCTATGCAATGAGCAGGAGTTCTGTCCTGGTAACTGGAGGTAGATGAAAGGATCAATAACTGCTTTGGGGGGGTAGATGCTTCAGGTGCTTCTTTATAATCTCTTAAGAGTAAAGTTCAAGGTAAAGACTAACGAGACACACCAAGTGTTAATCTGCATTTAATAAGCTACTTTCTGCATTACAAACGAATGGATCTAGACTTTCATCCACTAGATGAAAACTAGTTTTCACTAGACTGTATGCACTAGACTGTAAACTCATCACAGCAGAGAGGCTGTGAAATTATTCCTTTTTAGTTATCATCTGTGGACACAATGTAGGTGAATTAGATGATCAAAAACACTTTCCAGAGGGCCTGTTAAAAGTGATAACCTTTGGGAGTGTCAGATGAGCCACCACTGCAATGTGATTTCCCAAAGGTATTTAACAATAGTCAAGCTTTCGTTAATTTTCTGTTATGGAAACTATATTGAAAAAAAATTTTAACTTTTATTTTGAAATAATTTTAGACTTACAGAAAAGTTACAATAATAGAACCCTGTTGAAATTTCAACTTTAAAATTGCTTGATTCTTTTATGTTTTCTAATTGTTAAATTTTTTTAAGGATACCACGGAGGTATGGATAAATTTATTCCTTAAGACTGTTAGTAAACTTTAGGGACTCTCGTCTCATGGGACTGCTGAAGGCACTGTGTCTCAGGGACTCCTGGGAATGTATGCAAGGGAGCTGGAACAAACAGCGCCCATACTCAGAAACTCAGCCCATATGTAATTGGTTAAGCAAAGGCTGACCAAGTGGTTTCATAGATAATATATTAACTTAGGTGACTTTGCTAAGGACCTATTAAATATCCAGCTGTCAGGCCTAGAAGTTGAGCAAGACAGAGTCATTGCTTCAGGTAGCTTCCAGTCCAGTTTTGGAGTAAGAATGTATGATTTCTATTTTTTGAATATAAGGCAGCATAATCAAGTGTGCTGTGTGCTCGACACACAAAAATAAACTTGGTATTCAGAAACTATCCTAGGTTAAAAAGTCAGCAGAGGCATCTTTGTGGAAAAAAGTGGTATTTGATCTCTAATTTATAGGATCAACTGACCAGAGTGAAGCAGCATGAATACAGAACCAGGGATGGACAGAAGGGACATGGCCTAGTGCAACATGAGAGGGGAACTGTGGGAGAGGAGTTGGCATGGGAGGCAAAGGATTTATCTTCCCAAAGTGAAGAGTTGAGTTTGATCTGATCTTTGGTAGGAAATTTTTCCAGAATCCTAAAAGTTGTGATAACAAGAAGAGTCAAGTACAGATGTGTAGAATTAATTGCACGTAGAAGAGACCAGCGTGGAGTATTGTGATGTAGCTCTGCACTCAGCTATTGCTCACCAGGATGGAGGACATCAGGGCTCTCAGCTTTCTTGGGCCTCATGGTCCAGTTCACAAGTCAATCCTCTTTAATTTAAAAGTCCTCTTTTAATTTGTACTTCTGGACCCTGTATCGGAAGATCTTTTCTGGAGTTCATTTTAGTAGGCCTGTATTCTTCAGGGGCAATGTTTCCTTTGGGAAAGTCTTAACAGGAATGTATATCAGGTATTACCGGAAAAGGAAAAATTGAGAAGAATACCCATCATGCAGGAAAGATGAGTTCATCCATTTATACCACAAACATCCCTCTGCCTTCCTTATTAGGCTTAGTGCTATGTGCTGGGGAACAAATATGAATAGAGAGTCTCTGCCCTTGGAGTACTCACAGCCCGTGGGAAGATAATTGTGATGTGAGTTGAACCCTAAGGAGAGCTGATGACAAAGTGTTGTGGTCCTTCACCTGCCATACCCTTTATGTAAGTTCTCTTATCACCCACTTTAAAATGAGATTTATGGTGAAACCGCCCTCCCTTGAGCTCATATGCACCTCCATCTATTGCCCTGTTTCTCCACTGTGCTTTATTCCCAGAGTTCTCAGAAGCATTATCTGCGCAAGCCGACTCTGCCTTCTAAAAGGTTTTCTCTTCAGTTTGTGAGTCTGCTCTTGTTAAGGTTATTAGTGACCTCTTTTTGGCCAGATTTAAGAGGCATGTCTGTTTTTATCTCACAGCAACATATTAAACAACAGATCATACCTGTCTTCCTGGAATTCTCTTCTGGTGTGGTTTTTCCTCCTACCCCTACTGGTTCTTTTTCCTTCTCAGAAGAGTTTGCTGGTGGCTCTGTCTAAACCATACATGTAGATGTTCCTCAGAGCTCAGTACTGGCCTTCTTTTCTCCCTAAGGGATTTCTGTCCATGGCCATGGTTTTCAGCACCCTCTAGATGGCTGGTGCCATGAAGAGGATAGTCACTGACACTGTCTGCCAGGCACTATTTCAGTGTTACACATATTAACTCATTTAATTCTCACATCAACTTCATGAGGTGTGTACCACTATTTTACAGAGGACGAAACTGAGACACAGATTAAACCAGTAAGACCAGAGCCAGGATTAGTATTTAGCAGAGTTGGGCTTTAGCCCTGGAAAGACTGGCTCTGGAGCCCAGAGCCTGTGCTGCATTGACGCAGATCTTTATCTCTAGACCATGCCTTTCCTCTTAGAACCTTTCGCACACATCCAGCAGCCTATTTTTCATTTCCTTGGATTTACTGAGGATATTTCAGCTTTTCATTAGCATCACCTCTACCACTGTCAAAACTTCTCCTCTGGGCACCTGGCTGGCTCAGTCAGTAGAGCATGCAACTCTTGATCTTGGGGTTGAGTTTGAGCCCCACATTGGGTACAGAGTTTACTTAAAAATAGATAGATAGATAGATAGATAGATAGATACATACATACATACATGCATACATACATGCATACATACATATATACATACATACATACATGTACTGTTAAAAAAAAAAAAACTTTCCCTCTCAGAAAGTGGTACCATCCTCCACCCATTTGTTTAAACCAGAAACCCAAGAATCATCCTTGAGTCTCCTTTCCCTTACTCTCACAGCCAGTTTCTCAAGAAGCCACTTTGGTTCTGCCACCACACTTTTCAGAATTTCTTAAATTCTCTCCACTGTCACCATCCTGGTCCAGGCCACCAGTACCTTTGCTCTTCAATCCATTCTCCATAAATCAGCAAGAATAATTTTCTTAAAATGTAAGATTGTGTCACTTCTCAGCTTAAAACTCTCCAAGGACTCCATTATAAATAGGAAAACTCTACACCACAGTATATAAGGCCCCACTTACATCAGTAGTTTTCATCCTGGTTGGGATCACTACCACCCCTACCCACTGACATTTAGACAGATACAGAAGAAGTTTACTGTCAAGATGCTTGGGAATGTTACATTAGTGGGTGAAGGGCACCTGTCTAAAAACCAGAAGGAAAGTACTGCCCCACATGCCCTGGCCCCCACCTACTTACCTGTTCAGACTCCTACTAGATTTTGCAGCTTGGGTAGATGGTGTTGCTGTTGAACAAGGTAGGGAGGGAACTCTGAGGAGAATAGTTTTGGATGGGGAAGATGCTGAGTTCTCTCTGTAGATATTAGTTTGAGGTGGTTGGTTGTAAGATGTTCACTTGGAAACATATAGTACCCCCTGGGTATATTAAGGGGATGTTTAGCTTGGAGGTGCATAGTTAGCAATCATTTCCACAAACATGGAAATCCAAACTGGAAAAGTGGTTAAGACTCAACAAGGAGATTGGTAGTTGAACTGGGAAGCGTGTCTACAGTGGAGTTCCTGGGTTGACAAACATTTAACAACCTTGCACTGATACTGTTTTATCTCCTTGTTTAATTGAGCAGAGATAGGAAGGAGAGTTTTTATTTTTATTCATTGACAAGCAGATTAATGTGTCGTATATAAATTATTTTGCCTTCAGTTTGAATAATTTGACATTGCTTAGCCCTTTGGGTAGGCCCTGGCATGATGAATGGCTCAAAGGAATTTGTTTAGAATATAGACAAGTGAGTGAGACTCAAGAATCTATGCTTGGTATCTATGATGCTATCTATCCTGCCCAAAATGAGGATTGTGATTGAGGCTCATGGACATTTCTCTGCCCCTTTGTGTGCATGGCTTGGCTGTTAGACCATTGAGGATGGGATGGGATGACTTCCTTTGGAGGCAGGAAGGTAGAGTAGTGCCTCTTGTCTTCAAAAATGTCCTTAGGAAATAGAGCAGTATTATTGAGAAGGAATATGGTGGGGAGAAAACCAACCTTATATATAGCTAGAGAAGCCATATAGATCCTTCAGTGTTAACCCTCTCATCTTACAGTTGCAGGGGAGAGAACATAACTTGTTTGTTGTACTTTCCTTTTTCTTTTAAAAGGGATGATTTTCACCCATGACTGGATATGAGAATCACCTGGGAGCTTTTAAAAGTACTGGTGGCAGACCCCCCCCTCAGACCAATTAAATCATAATCTGCAAGGATAAGGCCCAGTCATGGGTATTTTCTAAAAGCAGCCCAGAAGTTTTTAAAGTGCACCCAAAAGTTTAATGGTCACTACTCTGGACACTTGGTATTCAAAGTGTGTTCTGCAAACCAGCTCCCTCACTTGGGAACTTGTTAGAAATGCAGAATCTCAGGTCCCACCTGAGACCTTTCAAATCAGAATCTGCACTTTAATAAAATCCTTAAGTGATTTGTTTGCACTTTATAGTTTGACAAGCTGTGCTTTGGGCCAGTAGTTCTGAGAAATGACTGAACTTTAGAATGGCCTTTTTATGTGAGAAGGTTTTTGAAAGACTAATCTGTTTAAAAAGATTCTGGGGCCTCAAGGCTTGTATGCCTTGTCAACTGGTGCAGACCTATGGAAAAGCAGTTCGAGTGCCTTTACATTGGATTGGTTTTGGCAACGCAGCACTGGTTGCTTCTGGTAGGATCATTGGCTGTGCAAAAGCAGGTAGTGTCCCGTCACTGGCTGCTGGTCTTCATTTCAGTAGTTTTGCAGGCCTGGGTGCTTATCATCTGTCTCAGGATCCAGGGAACATTTGGGTTTTCCTAGCCACCTCTGGAACCTTAGCTGACATTATGGGAATGAGATTCTGCCACTCTGGAAAACGTCTGTGGGCTTAATTGCAGGTCATTTTGCTGATGGTTGCCAAACTTGGAATTAGTGTGTTGAATAGACCCCAGAAGTATCCCCAGAAGTAGTAGTCATGACCCAGCTTGGACTCATGAAGAACTTAAAAACTTCCACCATTTTTAGTGTATTAAGAGAAGCAAGTGCAACATTTTCACATATTGTGACATTTTACTTAAAAAACAAAACAAAACAAAAAATGACATTGAACTTTCCAGAAGAAGAAATCCTTCATTATCATTACAGCCTTAAAAAGGTGGGTGGTATGTAACCCAAGAGCTTCTTGTTACAGTTTAATTCTTGTGTATTGATGTTCTCTTTTCTTTATCTATTGGTAAAATCTCAAGAGGTAAAATGTTAGGTATCAATCTACTCCTGAAATCATTGTTGCACTATTGCTAACTAACTTGGATATAAATTTAAAAAATAAATAAATTTAAATAAATAATAAAAAATTTTAAAATGTTAAGTATCAACATTGGGGACCCCAAAACCTCATGTCCTACTCAGAACAGTGTGAAAAAAATCTCTTAGGAGCTTTAGGGTTTCTGTTGTTTGGCTCATCTTACAGCACAGATCTTCTTTGAAATTATGTTAAATGAAATATCAATGAAAACAAAGGTTACTGTAAATTAAAAAAAAAAAGATTCTGGGTGGAGCCCAGATACTGGTTTTTGTAATTCAGAGATTCAGAAGTCCAGCCAGGGCTGAGAGGCACTGCAGTAGCCTTAGCTGTCCCTGGGGTAAGGAGTAGAACTCCACAAAATTTTTTGGAAGTAGGACAAGTAGAAGAAAGTTGTTTTTCGTTTTTTTTTTTGTTTTGTTTTTAATTTAAAAAAAACCACAGGTAACATTTTTTTAACAGTATTGTGGAAGGGCCTGATGGAAAACAATATTGACACATTTTGATGGTTTCTCTCTCATAGGCTCAGACTGTCCAGGTTGCTGAAGTTGAACCACAGTCACAGCCACAGCCTTCCCCAGAACTTCTGCTTCCAAATTCTCTGAAACCAGAAGAAGGGCTTGAAGTATGGAAAAACTGGGCCCAGACCAAGAATGCTGAGTTAGAGAAGGATGCTCAGAACAGACTGGCACCCATTGGGAGTGAGTGTTTGTGAAGGAGAGAGGAGGGTGGACTCTCTAAAATGCAGTGGTATGAAAGCAGCTGGAGGACAAAATGGCAGAAAAGTGGTGTCCCTTGGCTCTGGGGGTTAGGGATCACCATCTGAAATAGTATGCTAAATTCAAGACCAGCAACAAGCTGGTAATGAGAGGATTTATGGTGTTTGCCCAAGACCAGACATTTTTGTACACATGGATTTCTGGAGTCAACCTAGCAGATCTGGGCAGAGTAAATTCTGGAAGGAGATAGGACCAGTGAGTATGCTCAAGGGCCTTCTTCCTTAGCAATATGTTCGTATTCTTCCTCTTAAAGTGTGGATTTTGGGGGGTTTTGTTTTTGCTTTCATGTCTTGGCCCTAATAACTTTGAGGGTATGTGTGGTGGGGAGGATTGTGGGAAGGAAAGCCTTGGTGTAAACAGGGCATACAGGATTACTATCTTAGTGGGCCAATTCTGACCTTAGATACAGGTGACCATTTCCGTCCTAGCACCCTGATGATCAGTGTCTTCTCTGAGCCCTCCTTCTGGGGATCTGAGCAACCTGTGAAGAGATTACTGTTATCAAGATCCCCTCCCATTCACCTTTGGGGGTTACCTTTGGCTTGTGTTGCAGGGCGCCAACTGCTTCGATTCCAGGAAGATCTCATCTCTTCTGCTGTGGCTGAGTTGAATTATGGGCTCTGTCTAATGACAAGAGAAGCTCGAAATGGAGAAGGTGAACCCTATGATCCAGATGTGCTCTACTATATTTTCCTGTGTATTCAAAAGGTAGGAAACAGCTTCGCAGGAACATGTTTGAGCTGTTCCCATTGGGTATTTGCTGGTTACTCAAATTAGTAAAATGATAAGCAAGTGATTATAGGGAAGTTTTCTTTCAACTATATAATAAGTTTTTAAATGTACATCTTTTAAAATTGCAAAAGACCTAACATGTTCACTTCAAAAAAATAAAATAGACATCATATATAATTCTGTCATCTAGAGAAGTTTTTGTTAAAATGTTTGGTATATTAAAACTTTTTAATCACAAAGGATTTGTATATAACACTTCATTAAAAGTAAACACATGGTTTGCATAAAAGTAATTTATCCAAAATAAAATGTGGTGCTAACATTCAGCCCATTTTCTCATTGTTCCCTGCATTAACACAGAATAATTATTCGAGAGTCTAGCTAGAATATACAGCTGTAGTTGGGCTTTCAGGACATCTAACGTGAAACGTAACGGAAACTTGTCTTAGAACTGGCAGTTTAAGAAGAACAAAGGCGGATTTCTTAGTGTGTGAATGCTCTTGTGGAGAAACCCACAGTATGATGAAAGCACTTGCTGGTTGGGACCACCCTGTTGCCTGGGCCTGAGAAAAGTCTGCCCCCCAGTTTGTTCCTCTTTCTTCCCAGTCACCCAGGGCACTGAGTGGATTGCTTTACATGCCCTGTTTCATTCCATGCTCTCCCTAGTCCTAGAAGGCTGGCACAGTCCTTTCCATTTACAAAGAAACTGAGCCCCAAAAGTTAAAATACTCAGATGAGTTATTTAACTTACACTATAGCTAATAAGAGGCTGGCCCCAGAGCCTGTATTGTTTTTTTGCTACCACAAGACAGTGCCTTATCTGGGAGAAATAGTATTCACAAAATCTGCCCCTTTGACCCTACTCTCTAGAGTGTTGTGAGAGTCATTTCACATGATTTGAAGTGTGCTGTGGAAGCGTCACATGCTGGACATTTTTGACCTGTTGTGTTGGTTTGTTAAGGAAGCAGAAACAGGTAGGGAGAGGTAGTGATACAGTATTTATTTACCCTGGAAGTTTTACTCAGGAGACTACCAACAACTTTTATTGTTTTTCTTTTAGTATCTTTTTGAAAATGGAAGGGTTGATGACATTTTCTCCGATCTTTATTATGTTCGATTCACGGAGTGGCTACATGAAGTTCTGAAAGATGTTCAGCCCCGAGTCACTCCACTTGGTAAGAGTCTTCCTAGTCCTTGGATGTCTTTCCCACCTGGGTTTATAAAAGATCAGCTGTTTTTGTGGCTGGCTATGACAGCATGTGAGTGAGGAGGCTATAAATCCTTGGCACCAGCATGAACTTCTGTACTGCTTGGCCTGATACTGAAGGGGCACTGCACATCAGACAGAGAAACCCTGGTCCCAGTGTGGCCAGGACACGGGGGCATGCAGAGCCTTGGGTTGTTACTCTTCTGTTTGTTTTAATTAAAATTTATTGGGGTGCCTGGGTGGCTCAGTCAGTTAAGTGTCTGATTTCGGCTCAGGTCATGATCTCATGGTTCGTGAGTTCGAACCCTGTGGTGGGCTCGGTGCTAACAGCTCAGCCTGGAGCCTGCTTTGGATTCTGTGTCTCCCTCTCTCTCTGCCCTTCCCCTTCTCACGCATGCACTCACTCTCTCAAAAATAAATAAAACATTTAAAAAAATTTTATTGATTAAAATTAGAATCATTGCAAAACTTAAGAATTATGAATTCTTTCATATAGGTTGCTCATGTTACATACTGGAGATTTTTTTCCCATATGTTTGAACATATGTTCTACATATATGGAGCATAATTTTTGGTTTACTCATAAAACTCCTGAAAGAATAAGAGTCTTAGAGTAGAATGTCTGAGGTATTTGGGGTTTTATTTTTTAATAAATTTTTGTCTTTTTAGACCACTTTTAGGTTTACAGAAAAAATTAGCAGGAGGTAGAGAATTCCCATATACTCCCTCACACACTCTTCCCTCTATTATTTAGTATTTTGTATTCATATGATGTATTTGCTATAATTGATGAGCCATTATTGACACACTACAGAAGTCTGTAGTTTACATTAGGGTTCACTCCTCCTGTTCTACATTCTGTGGGTTTCAACAAATGTATAATGACATGTATCTACAGTTGCAGTATCATACAGAAGTTTCAGGGCCCTAAAATCCTCTGTGCTCCACCTATTTATCCCCTCCGTCCCCAAATCTCTGCAATCACTGATCTTTTCACTGTCTCCATAGTTTTGCCTTTTCCAGAATGTCATATAGTTGGAATAATTCAGTATGTAGCTATTTCAGATTTATTTCTTTGACTTAGCAATACGCATTTAATGTTCCTGTGTGTCTTTTCATGGCTTGATAGCTCATTTATTTTTACTTCTGAATAATATACCATTGTATGGATGTACCACACAGTTTGTTTATCCATTCACCTATTGAAGGACATCTTTGTTGTTTCCAGATTTTGGCAATTATGAATAAAGCTGCTGTAAACATTGTGTGCAGGTGTTTGGTGAAAGAATAGAGAGCCCAGAGGTAGAGTCGCAGAAATATAACCAACTGATCTTTAACAAAAGAGTAAGGGCAGTTCAGTGGACAAAGAATAGTCTTTTCAACAAATGGTGCTGGAACAACGGGACATCCACATACCAGAATATGAATCTAGATGGAGACCTTACACCTTTCATAAAATTAACTGAAAATGGGTCATAGACCTAAATGTAAAACACAAAACTATAAAACTCCTAGAAGATAACATAGGAGAAAATCTAGGTGACCTTGGGTTTGGTAGTTAGTAACTTTTTGGATATACCACCAAAAAGCACAGTCCATGAAAGAAAATAATTGATAAGTTGGACTTCGTTAAAATTAAAGGCTTATGCTCTGTTAAAGACACTGTTAAGAGAATGAAAAGACAAGCCACAAACTGGGAGAAAATATTTGCAAAACTCATACCTGATAAAGAACTGGTATCCAAAATATACAAAGAACTCCTAACGCTCAACAATAAAAAACAACCTGAACCAAAAAAAGGAAAAGATCTAAACAGATTCCTCACCAAAGAAGATAACACAGGTGGTAGATAAGTATATGAAGATGCTTATCATTAGATATCATCAGGAAACTGCAAATTAAAATGAGATACCACTATACACCCATTAGATTGGCTAAAATCACAAGCAGTGGCAGGCCCAATTGCTGGATAGGGAGGACAAGAATGCTCATTCGTTGCTGGTGGGAATGCAAAATGGTACAATCCCTTTATAAGCAGTTTGGCTTTTTTTTTTTTTTTTTTTTTAAGTAAACATTTTCTGGAGTGCCTAGGTGGCTCAGTTGGTTAAGTGTCCAACTTCAGCTCAGGTCATGATCTCACGGTTCATGGGTTCAAGCCCTGCATCAGGCTGTTATTGGGATGGAGCCTGCTTCAGATCCTCTGTCCCCCTCTTCTCTGCCCTTCCCTCGCTCTCTGTCTCTCTCAGAAATAAACATGAGGGGTGCCTGGGTGGCTCAGTGGGTTAAGCATCTGACCTCATCCCAGGTCATGATCTCTCTGTTCATGGCTTCAAGTCCCGCATCAGGCTCTGTGCTGACAGCTCAGAGCCTGGAACCTGCTTCGGATTCCCTGTCTCCCTCCCTTTCTGCCCCTCCCCTATACTTATTCATATTCATTCATTCATTCTCTCTCTCTCTCTCTCTCTCTCTCTCTCTCTCTCAAAAGTAAAAAAAAAAAAAAAAACATTTAAAAAATAAACATTAAAAATATTAAAAAAAAAAAGTAAACCTTTTCTTACCTTATGATCTAGTAGTTGTCTTCCTTATTAGTATTTACCCAGATGAGTTGAAAAGTTTATATTCACATGAATATCTGAGTTTTAATCCTGGCTTTGCCAATTGTTTTTTATTTATTTTTATTTATTTACTTTTTGCATTAATCTAACAGGAATTTTAAAATGAAAACAAAATTGAGATAATTGACATAAAGCATATTAGTTTTAGGTATACAACATAATGATTTGATATGTGTAGATCTTGCATAATGATCTAGTTTAGTTAACATCCATCACCACACAGTTACACGCTTAACCTTTAAAAAATAGGTATTTTATTTAGTTAACTTATTTATTTTATTTAGAGAGAGAGAAAGCGCATGAACTGGGTAGGGGCAGAGAGAGAGTGAAAAGAGAGAGAATCCCAATCAGGCTCCGCGCTGACAGAGCAGAGCCAGACACAGGGCTCAAACTCACAAATCATGAGATCATGACCTGAGCTGAAATTAAGTGCCAGATGCTTAACTGACTGAGCCACCCAGACACCCCTAAAAGAAAAATTCTTTTTTAAGCAAATATTTTTTGCATGCCTGTTATGTGCCAAGTAGCATTTCAGGTGTAGATAATATTATAATGAATAAAATGGAACTTATAGTCTAATAGGGGGGAGACAGTGTATATGATTAAGTGACTTGAACCAAGCACAGGGGAATGGAAAGTTTTAAGGGCATTAGGAAAGAGTCCTTTCTGAGGGACTATCATTAGAACAGAAACCAAATAAGTGAATCACTCTACATGATGTGCAAATTTTCAAGCCAAGTGTGGCTGTGCAAACTTTGCTTTTTAAAAATTGCATTGTGGAAATTTTAAGCATATATAAAACTAAACTTGAGATAAATGACACTCCCTTGTACCCATTGTCCATGGCAAATCTTGTGTCATAGGTGCCCCATCTGTTTTTTTCCCTTCCCATATTATTTTGAAGTAACTCCTAGACACTTTATTCATAAATATTTTAGTATGCTTGACACATGATGCCTTTATTATACTGGGGGGGGGGATATAATTCCATAATGTCATAAAAATCTACCCTTTGTTCAAATTTCTAATGTCTCAAAAATGTCTTGACTTTGTTTTGAGTCAAGGTGCAAATAAGATCCGCACATTGAAATTGCTGGTATGTCTTTTAATATTTAGCTTTAATCTTTAGTTTTCCCCTTGATTCCTTAATTCTTTTTTTTTTTTTTGCAATTTATTTATAGAAGAAAGTAGCCTTTTAAATTGTCAGTCTGATTACATCCCCATATTGTAGTTTAGTATAGTTTTCTGTTCCTTGTATTCACATAACTGTAAATGTTGCAGATAGTTGCAGATAAAGACTTCATTGATGGGGTTTTGAATTTTGTGTTTCCTTTTTGGAAGGAGACATCATAGATGGGCTATATACTTCCATCTGATACCCATAATATCTAGATCCATTCATTCATTAGGAGTTGCAAACAGTGGTATTCTGATGTTACTACTTCTTCATTATTAGCTGAAATACAGAGCACAACTTTCTCCTGATCACTCTTTCAATGCCTAGCAGTATAGATTATGGATTTTATAGTAGAGACAGAATAAGGGCTTGTTTCTTCTCCTTTGTTTAGCAGTTTTTACAGTAATGAGTTGGTTCACTGGTTTCATCCAGTGATGAACAATTCACTTTTTAAAGAATCCTTGTGAACTGATGGATTTAAACATTTAATATGGTTTACTCCATTGCAGGTAATCTTTTTTGATGTGCAGATTGTTCTGTCTTTGGCCATTTGGACCTCTTTAAATTGGCTTTTAAGTTCTTTTGACATGGCCCTACTTCCTTGATTTCTGATTTTCCAGATGTTCCATGCTCATCTTGGACATTTTCTGTTTTCTGCCTCAGTATAGAATTGGTCAGTTCAGCATAGAACCTGGTTCCTTTTAGTGGTAAATGGTATTTTAAGTAGCATAGGGGTGTTCATTGCTTCTGGGTTGGTCATTGTTTCTAGGCCTTTCAGGGGGGCAGAACTAAAAAATAAAATAAAATCATTTTGATACCTGCAGTTCAGATTCAGAACTACAAGGCTTTTTATATGATGTCTCTGCATCTCCCTTCTCCCATGCCAGGAGTCCTGGTTTTTAGACACTAAAGTTCACTTTAAGTTGTGTTAGGAAGTGGGTAAAGCTAGGGAAGAGACACTACCAGTTGGCAGAGTGAAGTGAATCCAAAGAAAATAGTGCATGCTAAGGTATGTGTGGGACCACTTTTAGCTCTGGCCTTCCCCAAACAGGGCTGTCTTGTGCCACTCATCTGCTTCAGATATTTTGAGGGCAGGGAATCTTATCGTATTGCCAGTGGGCCACAAAATAGAAGAGTAGAGATAGTGCTGCCAGAAAGAGATGGGAGTGCACTAATGGACTTAGGGGACCAGCTTTGGCAAGAGTAGAGAAGAGGAATGTGTTGGGCAGAATATTTCTTTCCCTGCTCCTAGGATGTGGCATCCTCACTGTCTGCTTGGAGAATTCCTGAACTCCTGCAGGAGAATACTGTTTCACCAGGGCCTCAGTACTTGGCACATAAACACTGGTACATCGACTGTTGAATGAACACATGATGGGGGCTTGGTGATCAACCTAAGTGTCATCTTCTGTTCACATAGACCTGGCTGCACAGGGCTTTTGATCAAACATTGGCCTTTGCCCCTGCCCAGCCCTCAGTTTGCTTATGAACCAGCGTCTTAAAGTTAGACCTTCCCTGTGGGAGAACCCTGTAATAGTTCTGAATATCATTCTCCCCTTTATCCAGACAGGGAATGAGAATGAGCTTGCTTTTTAGAGGTGGAAAACACAAGAGGTTTAACAAGGACACACATATTGGTTCTTTGGGCCCTTGACACCTTTGAAAAAATATGATGAAAGCTCTATACCCTCTTTCTAGAGAAGTATGCATATATGCAGAGTTTGATTTATAGTTTTGGGTGTTACACTATGTTCTTTTGCCCAGTTGTAATCTTGGATTAGAGGAAGAATTAACATCAGGTAAGAATCATATAGGGCACTGGTTCTCAGGAACTTGTTAGAAATGCACATTATCAGGTCCCACCCCAGAAACTTGGGCTGAAACCCAGGCATCTGTGTTTCAAGCTTCCAGGTGATTCTGCCATTCTCTAGGGAGATTTTTCTGGGAAACTTGTACTCCTGTGTGGTCCTTGTGCCTCCCACTTCCCATCCTGCACCTCTGAGGGCCCTTCTCCCATCGTCTTGTTGTAGCAGTACTCTATTCCTCCTAGGCTATGTCCTGCCCAGCCACGTGACTGAGGAGATGCTGTGGGAGTGCAAGCAGCTCGGGGCTCACTCCCCTTCCACCCTGCTGACCACCCTCATGTTCTTTAACACCAAGTAAGTGTTCTAGAAGCTCCATGCTTAGCCACTGCTGGCATCTGCCCAGTGAAGAGGGTGGAAACTATCCAGGTAGACTTAGGAATTCCTTTGACACATATTTGAGAGCATCTGGGCTACTGAAAGCCTTCAGCCCCATTTGGCTACATTTGTGTGGTGACCAGTGAGGCAGACAGCCTTGCCAGACCCCTGCCATCAGTCTTGATGTGGTTCCTCCACTAGACAGTGTTTTTGGGTGTGGGCCTGCCCAGATCCTGGGAGTGTGTGCATCAGCTCCTCCGAGACACTGATGGCAGAGGCTGAGTCATGGTCTCCTCCTGGCACCCCTCCCTTTGCCTTGCTTTCACTTGTGGTGCAGATACTTCCTTTTGAAGACAGTGGACCAGCATATGAAGCTGGCCTTCTCCAAGGTTTTGCGACAGACAAAGAAGAACCCCTCTAATCCTAAGGATAAAAGCACGAGTATTCGGTACCTGAAGGCACTTGGGATACACCAGACTGGCCAGAAAGGTAGGGGCTACGGAAACAGGTGCAACTTGTCCTGCCCTGTCCTTGTGCCGGGGGACTAGTGATTAGTGTGAAGGTTGGGATTTGCTGGATAAGAATTCTCCATTCCCTTCTCCCCAGCCAGAAACTTCAAACTCTTCTAGAAGCAGAGATGCCCCAGAAATGATTGCTGCTTTTTCCTTTCATACTTTCCCTTCATGCCTCACACCATTTTTCCTCCCAATAAGTCTAGTTTGGGATGGCTAGAAGCCTAAGGTTCCTAATCTGGGCCTGAGCTAAAGCAGTCTGATGCCATGTCTCTGGTGTTGGGGGTGTGTTTTGTAGTTACAGATGACATGTATGCAGAGCAGACGGAAAATCCAGAGAATCCACTGAGATGTCCCATCAAGCTCTACGATTTCTACCTCTTTAAATGGTGAGGAAGCTTTATGGTGGCTGGGGGACTGTGTGTGTGTGCATGCATGCACTGTACCTGTATACAAAGGCATTCTTTAGTCACGAACTGAGAGTAAATACACACTTCCCAAAAGCTAAATATAGAAGCAACCTTACTGGTTTCCCAAAAACATGTGGAATGACCAGCATTGTAATTTTATATGGTCCCCTGTCTTGGAGAGGGGAATGAAGGTAGAGGGAGGAAAGTATAGAGAAGTGGCTTCCATCACATAGCATAGCTTAACATCTTCCTGTCCTTGACCTTTGTCACTAGCAACATCAATCTAGAGGGGATTCATTTTCTTTGCTTTTGCTGTCTTGCCCTTTCAGTTTGACATGTCATCTCTACAGCAATGCCAAAGTGATGTTTCTGTGCTATAGTTCTTAACATGTTACTTAGACTAAAACCTTCAGTGGTTTTAGTTTATTATATAAAGAAGAGTAATCTTAATGTTGCCAACGAGGCCTTTCGTATACTTCCCTTGCTCATCTCATGTCCATGTAGCTCTTGGCTCTCTAGCCATGCTGGCTTCTCTCCACTCAAGGACCTCATGCTCTCCCTACCCGCAAGGCCTCAGCATAGAAATTTTCCCTGTTGATGGGGCGCCTGGGTGGCTCAGTTGGTGAAAGTGTCCAACTTTGGCTCAGGTTATGATCTCGCAGTTTGTGAGTTCCAGCCCTACGTCGGGCTCTGTACTGACAGCTCAGAGCCTGGAACCTGCTTCAGATTCTGTGTCTTCCCCTCTCTCTGCCCCTCCCATGCTCATGCTCTGTGTCGGTCTCTCAATAATAAATAAACATTAAAAAAATTTTTCCCTGTTGGGCAGGCCTTCCCCACCCGCTACGGGCCCCCATATTTGGCTAGTTGGCTCCTATCAATCCTCTTCTCAGCTTTATTAGGAAAGCATTTCCAGATTCCCTACCTGTTCTTTTGGGCTCTTTCCTTTGTAGCATTTATCACTGATTGTCATTTTGTGTGTATTTATCTAATTGTTGACTATCTCTCCTCTTACCTGTAAGCTCCATAAGGTGGGAAGTCTTGGATTCTGCTCATTTCTTGAACACCAGCTCCTAGTGCAGACCTGGCACACAGTGGCCCTTTGATAAATCTTGAGTGGATGGGTGAATGTAACTGTTTAGACAGCGACATGTGCTAATAAGTACAGCAAAACATTGAAGGGGTAGAGTGTGAGCCTAAGTAAGGGTCCCAGCATCTTAGCCAAGCTGGGAAGGCAGATAGAGTCCCTTAGGTAAAATTGAGGAATTGTCAGTGGATTGGGTAGAGGCAAACAACATGAGGAAAGACTTGGAGATGACCTTGTAAGTGGTGAAATTGGTTCCAGGTGGGATATAGTTGGACTCAAGAAGATGAACCCCACATCCTTAGGTATCACTCAGAGGTATTCACAGCTGGCAGCATGTAAGGGAGGAGTGGAAGGGAGGTAGCCTATTACTGACATTTGCAGTAGCCCCAAAGGAGGTCCTAGAGGTAATATGTGTTGGCTGCATGGAATTCAGTAGCTATGATACCATACCTCCAAGAGCTGCTGTCTTCCCAACTTTTGCAGACAGCATCTGTCCAGTAGATTCCAATGTGGGAGGGTTGAGACTGTTGTGGTTTTACCCAGCTTTTACTGATATATTTTTCAGCCCCCAGAGTGTGAAAGGCCGGAATGACACCTTTTATCTGACGCCCGAGCCAGTGGTGGCCCCCAATAGCCCAATCTGGTACTCGGTCCAGCCTATCAGCAGAGAACAGATGGGACAGATGCTGACTCGGATCCTGGTGATACGAGAAATTCAGGAGGCCATTGCAGTGGCCAACGCAAGCACCATGCACTGAGATGCCTAAGCCATGGTGCAAGGGAGATGATCCAGGAAAAAAAATGGACAGACTTTCACACTAAAGAAGAGGCCTCCATTTTTTCTTTTTTTTATTGGTGTAGTTATGAAGCCTTTCAGACTGCTTCTGTTTAAAATGTAAAAGGAAACTTTGCCTCCTGTGCGTCTCCGTAAATCTGCGGCAGATTCCTCAGCCCGTGGGGGTGCTGGGTTTCCTGAAAAGCCAGATGTCCTAGAAAGTGGCTGGCTGGCTTTTTCTTTTTTTGTCTGGGGCCTGGGAAAGGGCTTGGACTGTTAGGAGAAATGTGGCCCGTTCCCTTACTCTAGAAAGATGGAATTAGTGATGGATGGACCCTCCAGGGAATCTCCCCAGCTGGCTTCCACTCTGACTGGCAGACGTCGCTGACCACAGGGGAGCCACCGTCTTTTTCTTTCTTCATGCTCAGACATAAACTTAGCATCTTAATGGAAGGAAAATGAGGGGAACTTCAATTATGATTTATTAAAGACAATTTCTATTACACCCTCCTTTATGACAAGTGACATTTTAGATGTTAAAGTAAAAACTTTACCATGCCTTTTTTTTTTTTTTTTTGGCCTAGCATTGAGGCCTTAAACCTGAGGCTCCTGTGCCTGATGGAATTCTTGTAACATACACTTGTGTATCATATAAAGATACCACTCTGTTTCTCTTATGTATTCTTAATCTAGTTGTTTATTAAGAATGACAAGCACGTCTTTTCAACATGCTAGTGAACATCGCCTCTTTATTTGGGAGGATCCTGGCGGGCCAGTGGAAGCAAAGCCTTGCCTGCTAATTGAACGGGTCAAGGTCTTGTGGGAGGGAGCAGACACGGTAACACCCAACTACAAGGCTACAAGCCCTAGTGCATGCTGTGCGCATGCGCTCCTTCGGTAGTCCCGCCCCGGAGTCGCGTAGGCTCCGCCTGCTCGCACTGCGTCCTGACGTCAGTGACGCGCAGGGCGCAATGACGATATCGGCGGGTTTATATTGGCGCGGCCCAGACGGCAGAGGCCTCTGCGGCGCGGTCTTCGGACACACGCGGCTTTGCCCGGTCCTGGCTATGGCCGACTACCTGATTAGCGGGGGCACGTCCTACGTGCCAGACGACGGGCTTACGGCACAGCAGCTGTTCAACTGCGGGGACGGCCTCACCTACAAGTGCGGGCCTAGCGGGCTCACCTGGGCGAGGAGAGGGGCGGCGCGCTGCGGTGGGAGGCCGGGTGGGGTTTTCCACTGAGCCCTCTGGGACTCGGGCGTGGGGACAGGTTGCGGAAAATCCCCCATCATCTCCGGCTCCATTTGGTAGATCTGAAGTGGGGCGGAATGGAGGAGGCATCTTGGCAGTGCTTGGGATTTCAGACTAGAAGCTCCATTCTGTCGGCACATGGAGTTGTCAGGATGCCAGGGTCGCTGTTGACAGCTAGGTGGCAGAAAAGGTCCCCTATCTACATCTCCACCTTGTGATTTGTCTTCCCTTAATGTGACACGGGCTAGGGCAGTGCCCTCTAGGCCCAAATGCCCTTTGATGTGATCAGTGGGGATGGAATCTTAAGCCGCCCTAAACCTGAGCCTTACTCCCAATTCATTCCCCTTCCCCATAGTGACTTTCTCATTCTCCCTGGGTACATCGACTTCACTGCAGACCAGGTGGTGAGTATCACCAGAAACTGGGTCCTGAACATCAGGTTAGGTAAGGTACTCCTTTGCCCTGTCCTCTCAGCTACCAAACCAAATTGGGCTTGGGGGTAGATTCTGTAGAATAGTCTGATTGGCATGCATGTCATGCAGGGCACCTGATTTATGGGGATCTGGCACCACCCTGAGGCATATGAGGTGCTTTCCCACATTACTTGGCTGTATCTCCTCAGGACCTGACTTCTGCTCTGACCAAAAAGATTACTCTGAAGACCCCACTGGTTTCCTCACCCATGGACACAGTCACAGAGGCTGGCATGGCCATAGCAATGGCGGTGAGCATGACGGGACAGAAGGAGGGGCCCCACATTGTTCCCCAAAGGCATATAGAGTCATGCTGCTCTTACTCTTTACTTTTTTCTTCTTTTTAAAGTTTATTTTTGAGAGAAAAAGAATGAGTGGGGAAGGGGCAGAGACAGGGGTCAGAGGATCCGAAGTGGGCTCCGTGCTGACAGCAGAGAGCCCTACGTGGTGCTCAAACCCATGAACCCGTGAGATCATGACTTGAGCTGAAGTCAAGATGCTTAACCAACTGAGCCACCCAGGAGCACCTCTTTGTCACTTTTTCACTATCTTCTGTTTATCGTGCAGCTTACAGGTGGTATTGGTTTCATCCACCACAACTGTACACCGGAGTTCCAAGCCAACGAAGTTCGGAAAGTGAAGGTCAGAGGGCAAGGATAGTGGTCAAGAGCTCCTGGGAACTGCATTGAGGTGGAGTGGGGGGTGGGAATGGGGGATATATTCTCCTGATCTTTTCCCCACTTTGGGGTTCAATTCTTGAGAAGACTATGAGACCCTGTGTCCTTAGGCAACAGAAGAGGACCAGGTGGACAGTACCTACAGCCCACCCGTGTTTCCTATTCCTGGGTTTGAGTTGTGATTTGGTCCTGTGGCACTGCCAGAGGGGGGAGTTGGCACAGACCCCGGGCTTCAAACTGGTAAAGGCCGTTCAGAAATATTCTTGCCATCCCTTCCAGAAATATGAGCAGGGATTCATCACAGACCCTGTGGTCCTCAGCCCCAAGGATCGAGTGCGGGATGTGTTTGAAGCCAAAGCTCGGCATGGTTTCTGTGGTATCCCAATAACTGACACAGGACGGATGGGAAGCCGCCTGGTTGGCATCATTTCCTCAAGGGACATTGATTTTCTCAAGGAGGAGGAGCACGACCGGTTTTTGGAAGAGGTAGGTGCTACTGACAAAGCAAAGCCAAGCTCTAGCAGCCAAGGCTTAAGACAAGGTTTCTGTTGCCTGAATGGCATCTCTGGGGGCCTTTGCAGTCCAGAAAAGATGAGTGCCCAGCCAAGTTTCTGATCCCTTCATGGGGTTCGTGCATCTCTTCCCCACCAGAGGCTCTGAATGGGCCCGAATGTTTGCCACCCCCAAGGTGCAGGCAGTACTCAAGGATCAATTTCGACCTCCTCTTCCAATTCTCTTGTCATTGCTCTGGCATCGCATTTCTGTCTCCACTATGTAACAGGAGGCTCTGTGTACCATGTTGTCCTTTCTACTGAATTTTCACCCCTGCCACTATATTGCTGCACAGACTGTTGGGTTCACTTGAGGAGGGTGGTTTGGGTGCAGGTGTGTGATCGTGGTGGTCTTTGGAACCTCCCTCCTGTATTAGGGCAGGGTCTGTTGGGAAGTCTGGTCTCTGGCCTTTTCTCATAGCTCCCCTCACTGCTAGATCATGACGAAGAGGGAAGACTTGGTGGTAGCTCCTGCAGGCATCACATTGAAAGAAGCAAATGAAATTTTGCAGCGCAGCAAGAAAGGTGAGTCCTAGAGGTGGAAGGGTTCTGGAACCAAAGACCAGGGTTCTGATTTATGTATTTGCCCTACCTCCAGGAAAGTTACCCATTGTAAATGAAGATGATGAACTGGTAGCCATCATTGCCCGGACAGACCTGAAGAAGAACCGGGATTACCCACTGGCCTCCAAAGATGCCAAGAAGCAGCTGCTCTGTGGAGCAGCCATTGGCACTCATGAAGATGACAAGTATCGGCTGGACTTGCTAGCCCAGGCTGGTGTGGATGTAGTGGTTTTGGTGAGTTGTCACATAGGCAGGGTAGGGTGGTAGGGGCAGCTGTAATACCAGTCTCACTGGGACTTTCTTTCTGTCCCAGGACTCTTCCCAGGGAAATTCAATCTTCCAGATCAACATGATCAAGTACATCAAAGAGAAATACCCCAGTCTCCAAGTTATTGGAGGCAATGGTGAGGCAAGACTGGGCACTGAAGGATGTGGGGCAAGAGGAGGGAAGCTAAGCTCCCACTTAGACCTTCACACAAGCTTTTCCCTGTTTTAGTGGTCACAGCTGCTCAGGCCAAGAACCTCATTGATGCTGGCGTAGATGCCCTGCGGGTGGGCATGGGCAGTGGCTCCATCTGCATCACCCAGGAAGGTAGGAAATGCTTCAGCAGGCCCTCAGAGACTCTGGCTTCAACAGGGCCCTTAGTCCCAGATGGCCTGAGCCAAGCGCTCTTGTGGGAACAATACGGAGTCCTCCAATAGGGGCAGCCCCAGGGCCAGATGGGCCCCTTGGATGGGTGACATGCTGGAAGACGAGCTCGTCATTCCTCACCTGCCACTCCCTCCCACCCCACCCCTCACCTAGCCTGGCCTCCTTGCTCCTGCTCTGCACCCTCTCTAAACTCTGGTCTGTTTGTTTTATTTAGTGGCTCCCAAGATCCCTCCAGACATAAAGTCCCACAGCCCCAAATGCCCTTCTACTGTCACGGGCTGCTATAGTAAGTCCAGCCCGGCCCACTGGCCCGGCCCAGCTGCCCACTGCCCGGCTGCTTGGTTGACTGTAGCTGTAGCTCCCGGGGTTTGTGGTGCTGATGGGTGGGCAGGGCAAACTGAATGACAGACCATGGTTTTGGGGGCTGCTGGAAAACACAGCTCCCTCCTCTTCCCGGGGTGCTCATAAGGCAGGATCTCCTTCCCAGGTAGGCCCTAGTCTGCCCACATTTCCTATAGTAGGCACAGCTCAAGAACCAGCAAGCCACTCTTCCTTCTACACAACCACTCCCCTGATCTTGCCCAAGCTGCCAACTAGGCAGGAAGGGGTGGGCCTCTGGGTTACTAACTGCACGGTGACCCCCTACGTCCACTTGATACCAGGTGGGTGGGGCTTTTCCCGGCTGCTGACTGCATGTGCCTGAGGCTGCCCTGGGCCATGCACACATGCACGCGCACATGCAGGATTGAGTGGAGGCCATCACAGCTATTTGTACTGTTCAAGGCAGACGGGGCAGCAGCCATCCCAGACTTGACTCTCTCGGCCAAGCTGCAGTCTTGGTGCATCTGTAGCTGAGAGCTCCGGGGTGCTGAGTTATGGCCACAGGGCCCCTTGCCTGTCCCCATTAATTCCATCCACCCATATATTCCTCTCTCAATAGTGCTGGCCTGCGGGCGGCCCCAAGCAACAGCAGTATACAAGGTGTCAGAATATGCACGGCGCTTTGGTGTTCCTGTTATTGCTGATGGAGGAATCCAAAATGTGGGCCACATCGCTAAAGCCTTGGCCCTTGGGGCCTCCACAGGTGAGGCCCAGCACCCAGGGAATTTGGTGGGATTCCTTCCCTAATGCCACTCAGAGTCTGCCCCCAGCACTCCCATCTGTCCATAGTTATGATGGGCTCCCTCCTGGCTGCTACTACTGAGGCCCCTGGCGAGTACTTCTTCTCTGATGGAATCCGGCTAAAGAAATATCGTGGTATGGGTTCTCTTGATGCCATGGACAAGCATCTCAGCAGCCAGAACCGATATTTCAGGTGGGACAGGAAAGTCAGTTATCCTGTACTGACAGCCTTGTACTGGCAGCTTCATCTATGCTTTGACCTTGCTTGTGTTGTCCTGCCTCTCCCCACAGTGAAGCTGACAAAATCAAGGTGGCTCAGGGGGTGTCTGGGGCTGTGCAGGACAAAGGGTCCATCCACAAATTTGTCCCCTACCTGATTGCTGGCATCCAGCACTCCTGCCAAGACATTGGTGCCAAGAGTTTGACCCAAGTCCGGTAAGCTTGGGGAGTTGAACATGGGTAGAGGGGGTGGTTGAGGGCCAGCTACCCACATCTGACATCCGTCCCTCTTCAGAGCCATGATGTATTCTGGAGAACTCAAGTTTGAGAAGAGAACATCCTCAGCTCAGGTGGAAGGTGGTGTCCACAGCCTCCATTCGTAAGTGACCAGCCCTTTTGTACCCATCTACCTTCAGAGCAAAGGTTTTTGCTGTGCCTCCTTCCTCCTGCCACACCTCACAGCTTGTTATTCTGCTTACAGGTATGAGAAGAGGCTTTTCTGAAAAGGGATACGGCATACCCCCTTGGTTTTTCAATAAAAGTTTGGGAAAAAAAAAACAATGCCTGATCTTTGAGGTCAACAAGCAGGTGTGGCTGTGCAGCTGCCACTATCACAGATGCACACAAACACAACACCCTCATTTGTGGGGAAAGCCTCAGACATTGAGGTCAGGATACTCCTTGGATCTGGAAGGAGGAACTAGTTCTTGATTCAAAAAGTCCCTCCTGAGGCAGCTCACAAGATGAGTCTGGCCAGCTCTGACTCACAAGAGTGCAGTCTCACATTATGGCTACTTAGGACAGGTCATGGAACAGTCCATGGGGGCTTTGGACTGGCACTCACAGGTGCTTGGCCACGTGGGACCAGGTTGAGATCCACATATGTATTCTCTAACTTGAATCTCCAAGGGATCTTGTGGAGAAAGCACTGAGGTCCCCTCAACTCTGCATGTGAGCAAGTAGTTAACATTCGCAGTTTGAAACAGGTGCCTATACTGCCTCCTGCCTCTGAGGAGGTAAGTAGCCTAGATAAAAAGGTGATCCCTTGGTTTCTTTGCAACCCCCACCAAGAGCCCACTGAGCCAAGTAGCTCCTCACTAGCAGTAAACTAGAACAAAATGGAAGATGTGGATTAAATTATTAACTTGCTGGCAAGAAAGACAAGTGTTACAGTGCCAAAGGGGAGGGACTAGTGAAAGTGCTGGAAACCCGTGTGCACTGCAAAAGTGCCACGGCCCTCCTGGACAGGTTAGGTCAGCTCCTGGCGGTTCATTCTGCAGCTTGTGCCAAAGTTGTGAGCACAGTCCCTCCAGGTGGGGGAATAAGGGCAGCTCCTGTCACTCGGCCTTCATGACACAGGAAGTTGAAAGTGGCACAGGCATTGGGCTGCAAAGAGAAAGCCTGCATCAGCTTGGCTAGAGATAGGACTGGGCCCTGCTCAGCACTCCCAAGTGGCAGGACTTACCGTGTCCTGCACTTCCACCGCGATGCCCCGCTGCCTCATGGCTTGCAGCACCCGGGGCTGCAGTCGTTCAGTCCGGTCTCCGGTGCCCACCACAATGATCTCTAGGGAAAGATGGCCATGATTAGCTTATGGCGGGTCAGTGGGGAGGCTGGGGCTGGGTGGTTTGCTGGGGCTGGAAGCACCTCAGCCCTCCCCTTCTCCAGTACCTATTCGCGGCTCCAGCAACCAGAAGAGAGAGAAGCTTTCTTCAGTGATGTCCTGGTGAGTTCCTACCTGGGTTGGGAGGAGGCAAGTTAAGTACAAGTTCGCGCAGCTTTCCCCACAGAGCCCTTACCTGCTCCACAAAGGGGTAACGGAAAAGCCAAGTTTGCCAGGGACAGAATCAGGGGACAGGCCTGGGGCTCTGGACCTCTACTTCCTCACTGCTCACGTTCCACTGCACGACCGAGTGCGGGAGCAACGCGCAGGGCCCAAGCACACGATTTCCGTTGACCATGAAGCCGAGGCTGCTGTAGCTGTCGATATACATGGATTGCGGGGACTCGCGTTGCAGCAGAGAGATGCGCGTCCGCTGGTACAGCTCATCGTCCGCCGGCGTGAGCCGATGCCCTCGCCTTGGAACCCTGCGGGTGGGGTATGCTCAGGTTCTAGGGAGCCGTTGGGGGGGGGGGGGGAGTCGCCGGTCGTGGGGGGCGAGAGAATCAGGGACGCTGGGTCTGGACTCACCACAGCAGCTCTGCGAGGTCACAGCGAAAGGCGGCTCGAGCTCGGCACAGGCCGCGAAGAGCGAACGAGGCAACCATGGCGGACCCGCGTGCAGGGAACCCGGCGCTAGGTCAGCGGAGTCGTGGCGAAGTTCTCCGCAGCGCGCTGACAGCGCCCTCTGCGTCCCGGAGGGCACCGCGCGAGTCGGCTGCCCCAGCGCGGGATTGTGAAAGAGCCGGCCCGGGAAAACTGTCCCAGGAGGGCCCGTCCCCTACCGCGGCTCCGGTGTCTGCACCTGCCGCCCGCCCCGCCCCAGGCCCCCACAGACCGTCCTGGGGGAGCCGGACACCTGGTGGCGTGGCCGGCCTCAGAGCGCTGCCTGGGCCCCCGCCGCCGCTTGGTCCCCGGCCCTCAGCTATTAACGCAGGACTCCCGGAGCCTGGGGCGGGGCTGCCGCGCACCTGGTCGAGTCCCTCACACCTGGCCAGGGCGTGGGGCCAGCATCCAAGCCCCTAATCCCAGGCTTTGGGGCGTCGGGTTCCGAGGGCGGAGCGGCCAGCTCAGGTTTCCCCCGCACTTCTGCGAATCACGCCCCTCCTCAACCGTCACCCGCGCGACCGTTGGCGTCGTCGCCGCGCGTCTCCCGGGGCGTGGCCACGCGTGGATTGGCTTCTCAGGAGCGCGAGGGGGCGTGGCTGATTGGTTTCGCCTTAAAATGGCTCCAAATCTGCGGCCCCAGCAAGCGGAAGGGGACGCCGTGGTAGGGCGATTGTAGCCGTTCGGGTGGGAGCCACCGGGCCGAACGGAACCAGATATTGAACTAGACAGCTGCTGGAGCATCGCCCTGTCGTCGCTCACGCTGCTCGCGGCCCGAGAATTCCCCGACCCCCCGTCTTGAACCGAATCAGAGGGCCTACTGGCGCGAGAGTCGCTGGCGCCCGCGCGGGTTTCGGGCATCTTCGCGCCCCCACCGTGTCGTGGCCTCAAGGGAATGTTGACGCGTCTGCTACCCACGGGACCGGGCGGGAGGGAGGCTCGGCATAGCGGAGGACGGTCGCAATGGCTTCCCGGGGGTCCTATCGCCGCCATTGGGTCCCCAGCGCTCCGGGCGCTGGCATAGTCACGGGACAAAGGGCCCGGGGTGCGGGGGTGTCCCTGAGGCGGGCGCGCGGCTTTACTTCCTCTCCGGCCCCACGGGTGAGCTTCCCTCTAGGCTGATCTCGAAGCCCTTCCCACCACCGTCTCCGCACTGGTGGCCTGGCTTCATGGGACCAACAGGAGTAATCTTACCCTGCGGATCTAATCCGGATCTGGACCGGTCCCAGGGGAGACCCCCACCAACCTTCCTATTTTGGGGGGGCCCAGGTGAGCGCCTCGTTCCCACTACACTCGGTTTTACCGCCCACTCGTAGGTCTGTCTCCTGGTACTGGGAATGGGGGTCCTGATCTGGCCCCAGGACATGGAACTACCCCCCCCCCCCCCGCCCCGGGGTCATTCCCACCCGCCACGGCTGGACAGCGGGCAACGGAATCCCAAAAGCAGCTGTTGTCTCCAGAGCATTCCAGCTGCGCTTGGATTTCGTTCCCTGCTCTCCTGCCAGAGCAGCGTCCTGGCCTAGGTGGGGTGGGCCAGCCTCTGACCCCCATACATACTTATTGGGTCGCTCTGGTCTCTGACCCTGTCTCAGGTGCGCCCTCAGCCTGGAAGTGGTGGGCGTAGACGTCGGAGAGCCAGGTTTGTGGTCATCTCTGGAACCTGGAGTGGCATTGACAAGGGAGGGCGTTTCCAGGGCCTCTGGACAGGGCTGCGATCGCGGTGAGTCCCACAGGGCCACCGCAGCTCGCTAAAGATAGCCCTTCACTTCCTGGGGAAAACCCACCCCAACCGTCTTCGTGTACCGAGAGTAGCTGTAGTCCCCAGCTCCGCCTCCAGCCCCCAACCCTGTTAGTAGCTGCCCCAGGGTCATGCGCCTGCGGAATGGAAAGCGCTTTGGAATGACACGATCACTCCCGTTGAGTGGGCACCCAAGAAGCCATCGGGAATGTCGTGTCCGCCCAGTGCTCTTTCTGCGATCCCAGCAGGGCCTTGGAGCCCTGGCCCAGAAAGGGGTCTTGACAAACTTTTGCTGCCCCTTTCTAGGGTTCTCTCCTTTCTGAGCCCTGGGCACTCTCACTGCTTCAGAGCAGAAATCATGGTTTTCCCAGCACTGTGTGCTGTGTCAGGTTCAATCTCCATTAAAGAAAATGGAAGAAAAGGGGATTTAAGTTACATTGAAGTGAAAACATTCAGGATCCCTGGTGGGACAGAGGAAAGAGCTTTGTCTCTCTAGTGGAATGGGATGCTCCAACTGGGAACAGTCCTTTAGCTGGGGCTTCTCATGATCACATTGTTTATTTGGCTCAGAATGGCTCCTTGCCTAAACCAGGAAGCCGGAGGATCCCTGTTAAAGTACACAAGGTTAAAAGGAAAGCATTAAAGGCTGGTCATTCTGGGGGCGCCTGGGTGGCTCAGTCGGTTGGGCATCTGCCTTCGGCTCAGGTCATGAGATCTCTCTCGTCCTGAGTTCGAGCCCTGCACTGGGTTCTGTGCTGACAGCTCAGAGCCTGGAGCCTGCTTCGGATTCTGTATCTCCCTCTCTCTCTGCCCCTCCCCCACTCACTCTCTTGTCTCTGCTTCTCAAAAATGAATAAACGTTAAAAAAAAAAAAAAGCTGGTAATTCTGGAAACTATCTTGATGGATCTAATTCCTCAAAAATCAAGAGAAGCAATTCTACGAGAGTAGGCATTTATCCGATGTAAAGACGACCCAAATCGCAAAGGAGGAAATACTTCTGAATAACCCGAAACCGCAGAATACTAATTCTTTTAAAAATGAGTTTTTAGGTGGTCGTGAAATGTTAGCTGGCTGTAATGTTAGCTGCCCTATCCCACTAAATTCATTTGGAGCTTCTGACGTTTGATCATGTGTCAAATGTGGGGAATGAAACGTCATCACAAATACACAGAGGTAAGACTTCGAGGGGAGAAACAGCGATCTGGGCCCCACCCAGTAGGGAGGATCCTTTCCCTGGTTGCTAATGCAGGTGGCGAAGACAGAACCCTAGGTCTAAGATGGACCCGGAGATTTAGGAACCTAGGACAGGCAGGGCAGACTGGCCACGCAGAGGGAGAGCTGGGGCCGAAGGTCTAAAGCGGCTATCAGGTTCCCTCTGGCGCACCTGTCAGCTCAGGGGCCGCCACCGGATACGCGCCCTGGCCTGTCGGTCCTCCCGGAAGTTCGACCTCCCGGGGGTTTGCTTCCGGTTCTGCTGGTTCCTTCCGGTCGCCATGGCGACGGGGCGCCTGGGGGTCGGAGAGACGCTAGGGGCCCTCAACACCGCCCTGGGGCCTGGCGACCCCGTGTGGTTCAAGGAGACGCGCGCCCGCCACCTGCGTGCCCGAGACTTTCTGGCGCCGCGGCCCGCATTACAAGCGCGCTTCGGGGACGGACAGGTGGGCGCGAGCGGCCGAGTGGGGACATGCGGCGGGGGGGCATCGCCGCAGCCCGCTCATCGCCCTTCCTCTCGCAGGTGCCCGAGCGTGTGGTCCGTGCAGTCGCCGGCCTGCAGGGCCCCGGCGTGGCCCCGGTGCTGCGCTGCACGTCGACCCCCGCGGGTCTAGCGCTCCAGCTGCAGCGGCCCGCCGTCTTCGAGCGCGTGCTCGGCGCCGTGGCCGCCTATGTCGCGCCCGCCGCGCCCGCCGCGCCCGCCGCGCCGGGCCCGTGCATCCTCCTCCACTGCCCGGCGCTGCGCAGCGCCCCCGGCGCGCTCCGCCTGAGCCAGCTGCGCGCCGTGCTCGTGGCCGATCATTTGGCGCGAACTCTGCGCGCTCACGGGTGAGCGCGACGCGGGGCCAAAGAGGCGGGGGTAGGAAGCTGGGACGGAAGCAGCTGCGAGTGGGAAGTAGGGGGGAGCTGGGCCGGGTGATAGGGCTGAGGCGGTCGCCCTCGCTTCGCAGGGAGAGTGTGCGCCTCGTCCCCGCCGTGCGAGACCCGCACATGCCGACCTTCCTGCAGCAACTGCGCGTGGACTGGCCCGCTGCTTCGGAGAGAGCCGCCACCGAAGCCCTGAGGAACCGCGCGCTTGCAGAGCTTAGCCCTGCCCAGGAGCGGGGAGCCCTGCCCCGCGGCGTCCTGGGCACAGTGTGCCTGAAGGAGCTGGTGCAAGAACGGGGACGCGCAGCTGGCTATGACCCCAACCTGGACAAGTGTCTGGGTAGGAGCTGGAGCCTCGCAGGGCTGGAGGGAAGGTGGGGACTCTGTGCTCCTGGCTAGCCTCAACGCCCTCGTGTTCTCTGCAGTGACTGAGGATCTGCTCTCGGTGCTAGCCGAGCTGCAGGAGGCTGCGCGCTGCTGGCCAGGGGACAGCCCTCCATCCCTGGTTAGTGACTGACCCGACTCCGTAGGCTGACACTGGCCAGCCGAGTGTCCTGTGTTCGCTCGGTGACCGTCTTCCTACACACCGTAGGCTGCGGCCCCAGATGCTAACGCAGACCGCTGCATGGTTGTGCACGTGGTGAGCTGTGAGGAGGAGTTCCAGCAACAAAAGGTGGACCTGCTTTGGCGGAAGCTGGATGACCAGGCTCCGCTCACACAGGTAGGTTTAGTGGCTTCCTCCCCGCCCCCACCATCCCGAGGGCCCTTGAAAACCCTCAAGCGTCCCGTTGGCCAGGGTGTCCATACGTGACGCCTGATCCTGAGGGGGAGGTTAGGCTCGGTGAGTGGGTATTTGCCGCAGCTTGTGAGCATCCTGAGAGAAGGTGGGGTCCGGAGGCACATCCCAGAGAACACTGAAGAAACTGGACTGTGTCCTGGGGTGGGCTTGAAAGGCGGGGGGAGTCCAGGCACCAGATTTAGGCTTCCCGAAGGATTTGGTGTTGGAGGGTGTCGCTTCCTAGCTGAGTGCCTGTTCTCTTCCCGACAGAAGCACCTGGTCTGTGGCCCGGTGAAAGTGGCTGGTGCACCCAGCACCCTCACCGCCCCTGAGTACTACGAGTGAGTGAGACTGGAAGGGAGGCCCCCTAGTCAGGGTAGTTGAGGTGGAGGGGAACTCCTCACCACCCCGCCTGCCCCGCTCACTCTTCTCCTCATGCAGGCTCCGGCACGCCCAGGTGTGCAAGGCGTCGGCAGTGAAGCACGGCAGGGACCTGGCACGAGGTGCGTGCGCCCGGGAACCCCTAGCTGTGCTCTGCAGGAGGGGCGGCCCGTCTGCTTCCCTGCCTGTGGAGACTCACCGACCGCACTCCCCCAGACCCAGCCTGGACAGAGGTCTTCAGCGTTCTCTCCGTGGCGACCATCAAGTTTGAGATGCTCAGCACAGCCCCGCACGGTCAGGTGAGCCTGGGTGACCTACAGGATCAGGGCTTGGACAGCACGTGTGGTGGCTGCAGCTGTGCCCCCATTCCTCAGCTTCTCCTGGCCCTGGCCGACAGCAGCATTTCCACAAAGGGCACCAAGAGCGGCACCTTCGTCATGTATAACTGTGCCCGTCTTGCCACACTGTTTGAAGGGTACAGGCACAGCATGGAACAAGGTCTGTACCCCACTTTTCCACCTGTGAGCAGTCTCGATTTCTCAGTGCTACAGGATGAGGTGAGTGCCCTCCCCAGGTAGTTGGGCACCCACAGGAGGTTGGGACCTCATCTCCCAGCACCCTTCTTCCTCCCAGGGTGAGTGGCTCCTGCTCTTCAATGGCATCCTCCCCTTCCCAGACCTGCTGAGCCAGACAGCAGCCCTGGCATGCACAGCCCCAGGGCTGCACACGACCGCACGCACAGAGACGGTGAGGCAGAGGAGACGGGGACAGACACTGCACACTCAATGCTTTATTCTGGGTTGGGCACAAGATCAGAGACCAGCCAGTGACTCAGTCTCTGTCTCTAGATGTGCAAGTTCCTGGTACAGCTCAGCATGGATTTCAGCTCCTACTATAACCGCATACACATCCTAGGAGTAAGTGCACAGCAAAACGGGGTGGGGGGTTGCGGGGGTGCAAGGGAAGCAAAGGACGAGACCAGCAGGCCCTTTCTCTCCAACAGGCACCTCGACCACACCTGTTTGGTCAAATGTTTGCCCGTCTCCAGCTTCTGCGGGCCGTGCGTGAAGTGCTTCACACCGGCCTAGCCACGCTGGGCCTCCCTCCGCTGAACCATATCTAAGGCCACAGAGACCCCAAATATCTAGGAATGTTTACAGAGTCATCACCTGAAAAAAAGATACACAGATTTTGTTAGGGACCTGAAACCAAAAATAAACTACTTCTATTATAAAGCCTGGTCCTATTATACGCAGTAGGGCATATTTTTGGTCTGCCCAGATGGCACCCTACTCACCTCCAGCTCCTGCTCTGACGTCAGGAACCCGCGGCTGCCGCCTCCTCCCCTCAAGGCACACTGGGCATGGGCACAGACAGTCACTCCTGTTCCACTCCGTCTGCGAGCAGGCCCCATACCCAGCATGCCGGCCACCGCGGGACACTTCAATCATACCAGTTGTAAACCTCAAGCCCCTGGCCCCCAAGAGCACAGCGGTGGCCAAACTCAGGGCTCACAGGCCAGCAGTCCATGTCAGCCACATCTGGGACGTGGTACACGGTACTGTTCATGAAGGTGGGCTCACCATGCCCCAGACGCCAGAAGGTCAGCCGTTGGTCGATGGAGGCTGAGACCATAAGGCTTGGGCTTAGGATCTTGAGGCCTGTCACATGGGCAGCATGTGCACAGGGGACAGAGTATTCCTCTAGCACATGCAACTGGGGCACCAGCTCAGCACCCCCAGCGGCCTCTTCCAGCTCTGGTGCCTCCACAGCCAGCACAAAGACATGGAGGGAGCCATCCTCACTGCCACTGGCCACAAGGTGGCCCTCACGTGTGGGCAAGGTGTGCAGGCTGTTGACACCACAGCTATGAGCCTGGAGGGTCAGGCAGGGGGTGCCCAGTCCTGGAGGAAGAAGATGGTTATCAGGGCCTCGCTGCCACATGGGTGAAGGCAAAGTGTGAGGTGGGGAGGGACAGCCATGGTTGTACACTGGCTACTCACGGTAGGGAAGCCCGGGATCCGCTGGAGGCTCCAGGGCAGTGGAACCATGGTCTAGCACAGTAGTGAGATCCCAGAAGGCCAAGCTGCCATCAGTAGCTGCACTGCACAGGAACAGCCTCCTGGGAGCCAGGGGAGGGCAGCTAGGTCAGTGAGGGGGATGGAAAGCAACAGGAGCCCCCACCTGGCCCACGCAGGACCACCATGCAGCCTCTCTCACCGCCGCTGGTTGGGTGCCTCATGTGTAAAGGAATGGACCTTAAGGACACACCGCTTGTGGTGGAAGGTTTCAGCCAGGAGCTGCAGCCGCCGCCCAGAGTCCTGCAAAAGAAAGAGCCTGGGGGGCGGAGAGTGGCCCAGCTCAGAACCCATTCTGGACAACCTTCCAGGCTTTGTCTCTTGGCCCTACCACCCCCCATGCCCATTCTCACCTCACTGCTCCATCACTGCAGGCTGCAGCCACAAGGGGGCCAAGGCCAGGCCTGTTGAGCTCACAGATAGCTAGGGACATATACCTGCCGAGACCAGACACAGGTCAGGGCAAACCTGGGAGCAGCTGTAAGGGGCTTGCCCTGCGTGACACCACCCTACACTCCCACCTAGCAGTGCACATTACCTGGTCTCTGGATCCACCTTGATCATCCGGTGCCGATTGCGCTGCCGGTCCCAGTACTCGTCTAGCCGGTGGGACGAAAGGTGCATGACGTGGCAGGCGAGGCGGCTCGGGGTGCTGGGGTCTGGGGTGACCATGATGCTGAAGCAATGCATCTCAGCCCGGCCCCCCGCAGACACCACATGAGCAGTCAGGCCTGGCCGAGGATCCTGAGGGCCACCTGGGGTACCAATGCCCCACACAGCCAGCGCACGCACCGAGGAGATGTGATTACAGACAGCTGTAAGTGCATGGGCCGAGCCAGTGGCTGTGGGGAGCGCCAGGACACAGACAGTGGTGTCCTCGCTGCATGTGATCACAATGTCAGTCAGGCCAGGCCCCTCGCTGCCGGGCTCCAAGTAGTCAGGCTGCATGAAGCTGGGCATCTCAAATTCAGGTCCCAGAGTGATGGTGCCCACACGCTTTACACAAGTGATCTCACGGCCATGCAGGCTCTCCCGGAGGATCACGTGTGGCCTAGTACAGCCACCCAAAGCCCGGTACAGCATGACATCCCCATCCTTGAGGTAGGCAAAGGCCATAGCCGCCTCGGTATCAGAGAAGGCCCAGGAGCGGTGCCCTCCACCACAGTTAACGATGTGCAGCTTTTCATGGGATCGGGGACTCCACACCACAAACTCATTGGCATGGAAACCCAGGATGACCATACTCCCATCAGCCATCATACGGAGCCCAGCCACCCAGTTCATGCCTCGACAGGACTTCTGCCTTAGGACTGGCTGGAGTTGGCCACCTCGCACAAAGAGCTGGTAATAGGCGCCATCACGCCCTGTGGTATACACGTAGCCACCATGGCAGGTGACCGAGGTCACACCCTGCTTCCCGTGCAGAGAAGGGAGGGTGGACACAGGGCCCCACTCAGTTTCATCCCCACCACTGCCACTACCTGCTTCAAGTGCTCCAGTGACAGCTCCGGCCTTGCCCGCAATCCCAAGATCCTTGAGCAGAGCTGGTCTGGAGGGGAACAGCAACACAGAGCCCCGACGGTCCCCGCACACCAGGAAGTCACCAGGGGGTAAGAAGGCACTACATGTGTGCCATCTCTGCTTGCTTGGAGGCAGTAGGTACCGGCAACGTTCCTTTACAAAGATGGCTTTGCCAGAGGGTGCGGCTGAGATTTCCAGGCAAGCCACCACACCACCAGGGCCCGATGCCAGCAACAGGAGCTCCTCATAGCCACGCAAGGCCCAGCTCAGACTATGCACCTTCCCACAGAACAGGGTCAGGTCCACAGCTGCTGTTGGAGTGTTGATGGGGACAACCTTGACACGACCCTCCCCATTGGCCATGGCACACAGTCCAAAGCCCTCAGGACCAGGGGCTGCCTCCAGGAGGCAGTAGGACTGGAAGCGTTTATCCTCCAGCAGCTGCTCCCAGCACTTGACCTCAAAGTCATAGAGGTACAGGACCCCTGTGTCAGTCACTGCCAGTAGTCGCCATGAGCCAGCCAGCGTCACAGCCTTGAGGGTACCTGGCCTGCTACGGGACTTGAAGCAGAGAGCTGAGACCCCCGAACCTGGGTACCCACGCCCTACCAAGTGCCACAGCCGGATGCCTGAGTCATCACCCCCAGTAACCACCCAGGCCTGCCTCTCATGGGCAGCTAAAGCCCTGATGCCACGACCCTGGTGGCCCCGAAAGGCCTGAAGGATCTCACCTTCGTGGCTCCATACCAAGCAGACACAGTCCTCTCCAGCACTGATAAGGTAATTCTCTAGTAGCTTGACCTGCCACACACGGGCACTGTGCCCAAAGCAGTGCCCAATATTCTGTACCCGACCCCCAGGCACCCGCAGGTCACCCACCTTCCAGATGCGGACACTTCGGTCTTCTGAAGCTGTGGCCAACAAGCCTTTACTTTCCAGGTACGACATGCTGAAGATGACACCCACATGCCCACTGACCCGTCGGTCAGGGGCCACAGGCTTATTATCTATTAAGGCAGCTGCTGGGTACCAGACAAGGAGCTGATTGGAAACAGCACCTGCCACTATGGTCAGCTCCTTCCAGGTGTCTCCGATCAGACAGGCTGAGGAGAGGGTGCACCTGTCTGTGCAGGGCACCTCCTGCAGCATGCACCCTACCACAGGGTCGTATAGCACTACTGAGTTATGGCCCAGGGCCAAGGCTATGTTCCCCTCAAGCCAACGTGCATCCCAGATCCAGTCAGACATGTTCCATAGGCCAGAGCGCCAGAGCTCCCGGAAGCGGCCCTGTCCCCAGCTAACTTTCACAACTCGGAGTCCCTTGCTCCCAAACACAGCCACCATAGCCTCCGAGTCAAGGTCTCCGTTTGGTTCTGGTCGCACCCGGAACCCATGGATAAGATAGTGGCCAAGCAGGTTCTGCACGCGCTTCATCATCCGCAGATGGCCACCAAAATCGAGGCTGTACACCAGGACATCTGGCCCCTCACCTAGACAGAGGCAGAGAGCCACATCAGAACCTCACCTCTGATAAGTCATGAAGAGACGAGGGCAGGGAAAACTTGGGCATGTAGCCTGCGAATGCATTAGAACACACGACCCTGCAGGCTTGAACCCTGGACAATCCCCGGCCTCAGCTTCAGCTGGACTTTCAATGCTGACATTCAGATACTCAGTTCAACCTGACTTCCTCAAACACAGGCTCTTCCTCGCCCCACCTAACTTCTCATCCTTCCATTGGAAGCCTGTCAGCCTTTCTCCCAAATCCTCAGCCTCATCTGCTTCTACACACCCTCTTCCGCCCCCCCCCCAACCCATCCCTCCCCCAGGGCAGAGGCTGTCCCTAAAGGTGATCCTCCCACCTTGGGGCCACAGCAGAACGCCTCTGGATTTCCAGAAACTTCTTCCTTGAAGCTCAGATGTGAGCATGTTCAACACTGATGAGAAGAACCAGGAGAGGCAGCCCCTACTTTGACAGCCAAGGTTCCCATGACCCTAAGCCACCTCCTGCCTGCCCTGCAGGCACTTCCCACTCTACTAGTTCACCTTCAAGTTCTCTCAACCATTGCCACCCTCTACTCAGCCCCAGCCCCAAAGCAGGAAGCTCACCACTTACTCCTCTAAACTTCCCACATCTTCTCATGTTCCGAGTGCTCATTTTCTAAAGATTTTGCAAATCCTCCCCACCACAGTGACTTTGCCCCAGGATATCACCTTAACCTGAGATGACATTAACAGTTCCTCATGATATTCTTAGCTTGCAATCTCCATTTTTCGACATTCAATAGACATGAACTGAGCATCAATTATAAACCAGACAAGGAACTAACTACATGCTGGAGTAGTGAGTAAGACAAGCACAGACCCAGACTCCTGCCCATCAGGCAGACAATAAACAGTATCACCCAAGTAAACTACATTGTTGTAACTCTGGTAAGTTCCAAGAAAGAACTATACAGGTTGCTTTAAGAATATAAAAGAGGAAAATCTATTCCACAGGATTTTCCCTCCAGAAGACATCTGGCAATATCTGGAGACATTCTGGTTGTCACAACTGGGAGCTATGCTAACTGGCAACTAGGAGTAGAAGCCAGGGATGCTCCTAAACGTCCTGCAAAGCACAGACAGCCCCCCACACAAAAAAAGGATCTGGGCCAAAATGTCAAAAGTGCTGATACTGAGAAACCCTGGTCTCGTCTAAACAGACTGGGTGAGGGGCGCCTGGGTGGCTCAGTCAGTTGAGCATCTAACTTTGGCTCAGGTCATGATTACACAGTTGGTGAGTTTGAGCCCTGCATCAGGCTCTGTGCTGACAGCTCAGAGTATGGAGCCTGCTTCAGATCCTGTGTCTCCCTCTCTCTCTCTCTGCTCCTCCCCTGCGCTCTCTCTCAAAAATAAAATTAAAAAAATAATAATTAAAAAATAAACAGACTGGGTGTCAGGAGAGGCCACCTTGCGAACATAACATATAGACGGAGAGGAATCAATAAGCAGTGGTAACCAAAGGAAGAGCAAGCATGGGGGAGGTGGGTGAACCTTTCTTGGCAGATAGAATAGCAAGTCTGATGACCCTGAGGTGAGCACAGTCGTGTGGTTGGAATAAGAAACAAAGAGCTCAAGGATAGGCTGGGAGAATGCTCCTGAGGGGGTCTAGGAGACAAAGTTGCATGGCCTCAAATGACGGCAATATACAGACAGTGGCCACATGTATGAAGTCAAAATCAACCAGATTGGCTTGGGAGCTGAGGGAGATGCTCAGACTCAGGCACCTGACTGGCTGTTGTTCCCTCTGCTGAGCTGGAGCACCCAGTAGGAATATTTCAAATTGAAGGCACCTGTGCACTTGGACCTGGAACTCATAAGCAAAGAGGGCTGGAAATTCAGATTATAGGTGCACATGGACAGAATTTGAGAATTGCAGCAATACAAAAGTCACTCTGGAAGTCACTGGAGTAGAGGAATTCACTTGAAGAGCTTTCTAACCTGCATTTCCCAGGTCATTTTCTTGCCTAAAACCCTTCATGGGGCCGCTCTCCACCACCACTATGAAGTCAGATCTAGGCTTAAAACGGTCTGGCCTCTGCTCCTTTCTCCAGCACTTGTCCCACCCCACCCCTGCTCAGCCTCACAGAAATTCCCTCTTTCTCCCGAAGTAAGAAATTCTCAGCCTCAAAGCCTTTGGCATGTTTACCCTCTGCCAGAAACTCACCGCTTCCCTTCTCCTAGCTCATTGTTGTGGTTCTTTGGGTTTCTGCCTACCTATCTCTTCCTGCAGAAGCCTTAGGACTCTAACCCATCGTAGGCACCTTGAACTCCCAGAGTCCCCACCCTTCACCAGATCACAACTGGGCCATCCCTCCCCACACACACATACCCACCCCCTTAGGATAGTAAGCAGCTCACTCAAGACTTGACAGAGCCCTGCCTCAGGACCCTTAAAAAACTCAGCAGCACCACCATCAATCACTAGTGTCTTCCAGTCAGTCCTCAATGCTCCCCAAGGGTCTGCTGCCTCAGGTCTCAGGGCTTTGATGGCCTATGCTTCTTGACCTGACCTTCCCCCAAGAAGCATCAACATCGGAATTCCTGGACGCAACCATCTCGGAAGGGGCCTTAGCGTCTGCCTCCCCAAGCATTGGCTCACTCAAAAAGGTCTCATCTCTAGTTTCCCGCCACTCAATCTGATCCTCCCCATCTTCCACGGAGAAGCCTCACACAGCCCTGAGGCCACACCCCCGCCACCGGGCCCCGCCCTCAGGACCGCCCACCTTGGGGTCGGCTCATCCCAACCCACCCACCCCCGCCCCCCGCTCCACTCCAGGAAGGTGCCACACACCACTCGCCCTCCATATCACTGCGTTTCCTCGCACTTTCCCGCAGCCCCACCGCTCTTTCCACGTCGGCTGCAGACTATGAAGGGACTCAGTAGCCACATCGGGTTTTTTTTGTCTCCAGGGCTCCTCCGGCTGGGTCTCCTGCCCGCCATCTCCTGGGCTCCCGCCCCCCTCGGTCGGGCTTCATCCCGCCGCCCGTCCTCCTCCTTGGGGGTATCCCTTTGTTCTCACGGTCCCGCCCCACGCGAGCGCACGGTTTCTTCTCCACTAGCATGCGCTTCAACCCAAACCTCACCCGCCAACAGCCGATCCCCCACGCACTCCAGACCCGTGACCGGGAGGAGTATGAGCTCGGAGGTTGCCCGCGGCCAAACGTAGTCCTCGTGAGCGTCCATGTCCTTCCTCCTGCTGCTGCGGCTGCCCTGGCCAAGAAGGGAGCTGAGCTCTCGCGAGACGAGCCTTCCTCGCACGCAGCAGAGCCGATCTACAGCGGCCTTAGCAACAGGTAGCTGAGCCCAGGGTCGCCCGCTGCCGATGTCCAATCACGACCCTTCGCCTCACGCAATCCAGCCCGTCATTGGCGAGGCCGCCCTCGCCCCTCCCCCTGGCGTGACGCTCTCCAAGCGCAGCGGCGGGCTCGTACTGGCCCAATCTACCTCCCCCTCCCCCGGCCCGACCCGCTGCTTCGGGGGCCCAGCGGCTCAAAGCCGTGTGGTTTTATTTTACGGGGCAGCATGGGTCTGTACACAATAAATAACACGAATGTAGGAACTGTGCCCTAGTCGCGGCTGGAGGCAGGAATGGGGCAAGACATCAGCCAGGCCTTTGGCCTGCATCTGGACAGGGGAAAGGCGGGTCTCACCCCCAACCCCCCCGTCTGGGGCGGCGGGCAGCCTGTGGCTGGGGGCTGGGGCCAACACTCCCCTCAGAGCTCCACACGCGCGTCGCGGTAGGCCCGATCCAGGGCCCACTCTGGCTGCGCATCAGTGCCACCTTCGCGGGCCAGGCGCGCCATCTCCTGCTGGAATAGCGCCTGCCGCGCCCTGCTGGGGTCCACATTGATCCAGTTGTTGGCGATCCACTTAGTGCCACGTGTGACCAGGCAGCCCCCATGCAGCGAGTAGTCGTCCACGTCGCCCACCCAACCTAGGAGAGGTGGATGGTATGAGCAAGGGAGGCGACCGAAGGGACTCTAGGCTGAGCTAACCTGAGCTTGACCTTATGCAGGCCAAGGGCATGACAAGGGTGGCCCCAGCTGTACACATCTTAGGTGGTTAAATCTGGCCCCAAGGTGTCCTTGGGGACTCAGCATCTCTTTCCAACCAATACCTTGACAATACTCTTTCTTGACAATACCACTGGTCTTCTGAAACCAGCTTTCTTACTGCCAGGCCTGTCCACAGCCTGGGTTGGTGACAGACCTGTGTCCCCAGCCCCAGTGAGCTGGAAGGCTGGAGCATCAGGGAATCAATCACAGGGTTCAAGATAACCTAGGAGGCTGCACAGGTGCAGGCCACTGAAGTCACTAAGGATGATCTTTGGGAGGCACTAGGGGCAGAAAACCATTTGTAGGGGTGCTAGAAACATCCCACCAAGGTGGCAGTCTGGGCTGGATAAAGGGAAGTTTCCTTCAAGGCATGCTTGGCCTGGCCACAGGCCCTCACCTTGCCCATCAGGCAGGTAGTTGTACCAGAAGACTGCTGTGCCCTGCCGGGGCTTGACCCGCAGGTTCCCCTTGTCACAGTGCCTCCGAGTGTCACGGAGATCAACGTCATCTTGAATCAGACTCTGTGGACAGCAGGATGGTAAGGTTTTCAAACTTGCCCCCACTGCCAAAAGCCAAGGCCAGGCAGCCAAAAGTGGCCAGAGGGAAACCAGTCAGATGTGCCCAGGGGTTCACTTGGGCCCCTCATCCCAGGTCTGGAAGGTTATATACTATGATTGCCCAAGAAACTGCCATCCCACCAGAGTTAACAGCCTGGTTGGCCCTTACCATTTCATCGTAGGTTCTGTTGTCTGCTACAGGGAAGACAGTCTCGCCCCCACCGGTGACGTTGTTCAAATAAAACAGCACTGTCATGTAGCTGTAAGGCAGGGGGCCCGTTGAGCAGGTCCCCAGCTGTGGGCACTCCCAGGAGCTTACCTGTGGGCAGGATAAGCTGCCCAGGTTCCCAAGGGCCAGAGGGGCAGGCTGGGATCAGTGACAACACTGCAGGTCAGTGCCAAGACCCTAGCCTGTTACTCCTCCCACAAACCATCTCTTTCTGTGTGTCACAATGTTTTGTGTGGCCAACATCACAGGTGCACTTAGCTAAATTACGTGGCTGGCTGGGAAAGGTAGGCTAGCAGAAGCAGCGTGACCATGCAGAAGGGCTGGTGGGGAGTACAAGGGGCTGACCCAGAGCAGCCACATGAAGAGAAGAGACCCGCCTCCCTGCCTTAGCAGAGGAAGGGGACAAAGCTTCAAAGGGAGAAGCTGAGGCCTCCAGCAATGGAGGCAGAATCAAGACCCCGGGGGTGGGGGTTAAAAAAAAAAGCCAGAAATCCAGCCTTTCCCCTTACCTCAGAGTTCTGGGGAAATTTTTCAGTGTCTGTGCATACCTTAGTCTGGCCACTGAGACAAGATGGCCACCCCTTTCCTGCCACTTGGTAAACAAACTAGGGCAAGAGATGGGGTATCCTCAACCAGGATGCTCCCATGTTCTCCTGGCCCTGGGGGCATGCCCATAGGGCAGAACTGTGTTTATGTCATGGGAGTGTCTAGTCTGGGAGTTGAAGGCCACCCCAGGTGGGAGGTACTTGCCGGCAGGAGGTCTCGAATGGTACAGACTCATTGGCTACCAACTTAGTATGGGAGCAGATGGTCTCTGGGTACACAGGTCCGCTGTCCACATGGGCATGGTAGTGGCCTCCCTCGCCATACCGTACAACCTGCAGCGGCTCGCTGAGCTCCACGATCTCAGGTGACAGGCGGGTGAGGCGTAGCACCCTGGTAGGCAGTAGGAATTCGGCTGGGTAATCTCATGCAAGGCAGCACCCTGAAGGAGCTGGACCCCCAGAATGCCACAAGCTCTGCCCCTGCCCACCTCCCCTGGAAGCCCCTTAGGCCACCCTAGACTGGCCCTGTAAGAGCAGGAAGGGGTTACCCATGAACCCTTCTCCCTGGATGCCAGAGACCTCGCTGGGTGAGAAAGATGAGATTTCCACCAAGTTGCGGGTGTGTGTGTGTGTGGGGGGGGGGGGGTCACTCCCTCCAGGAAGGAGGTTCCTTATCTAAAACCCCTGGCTGCTCAGGAGCAGGGGGTCCTGTAGACGGAGATAAGAAGTCATTTTTCTAATTAGCAAAAAACAAATATTCCAATCTATCTCTAATCCCAAATGTCTATTGTTTGCCCACAATTAGGGCTAATTTGCCTTTGTTAATTGCCTTTTTAATGGGTCCCAATCCTGGTCTAATGAATAGAACTTAATCCTGAGTTGGCTAATCAAGTCTGTCCTCTAGGCCCCAGCCAAGGACTTCTGTGAGGGCCCCACATGGCTTTCTCCTGCTCCAGGGCTCACCTCTGGCGGATGGAGCGCATGACGTGGTGGGCACCTTCACCCTGGTAGAGCCACGTGTGGTGGCTGTTCCGCACCAGCTCACTGGATGCTGCCTTGTGGCTCCTCATGTACTTGTGGAAGTCTCGAAGGTCCATGTCAGCGAACTCCTGCAGGCTCAGCACTCCTGCACAGGGCCCCCACCATCATGCCCCCCAAGCCCATGTGAGGAAGCCACAGTGGCAGGCTTTACCATCCTACCTACCCCTGGCCTCAGGCACTGGGGGACCATGTGTACCTGTCCCCCAACCTGGACTCTTGGGTAAGATGAACCTTCTGTCACATCAGGCCCTATAGGAAGACCTAGGGAAATTCATTTCCTCAGTTTAAACCCTGATTTGGTCCCCCAAAGGACCTAACCCCTACTAGATTGGCCACAGCAGGGTGGTCAAAGGAAGCGTGAACCATATGGCCAGGACCTTAGGCCAAGCACTGCCCTTGGCTGGCCTCCAGCGTGGCTCTAAAGCACATGGTGGCTACCCTCTGGTCCTGTAGAGGGTGAAGAAAGACAGCAGTCAGGGCTGGGTTCTGTCCAGGGCCTTCCACGCTGTAGGGTTTAAGCTGGGGCTGGTCCCCAGGAGTTCCCTTATGACCTCAGGTCCCATCCTGAGTGGAAGATATCTATCTGGCCAGTCCTGTCTGCTGGGTTACCAGTCTACCTCAACAAAGAAAGCCAGGCCGCTCTCCCAAGTAAGAACACTCTTTCCCTGTTCCTGTCCAACCCACAAAACAGGAAATCCACCCTTTGGGGGTTCTGGAAGAGTAGCTGATGTCTGCTCCATGTAATCCTGGCTAACCCAAGAAAGAAACCTTCTACTGTTTGACCCAGGTATCTCTGAGGGTGAGGAACACTTAAGGCCTGTGGGCCTGTTACCGGCTCTGTACATAGGGATGGTAGCATCATGGTGCCCCTCCAGCCACAGGTCTTGGCCAGATCCTTCACTCTGGGTTCACCAGCCACAGGGCCATTCTTCCAAGTCCTGTTTCACTGTTGTATCTTCCCCATTCTGTCCAGAACTTGGGCATGTGAATGATGACTACACCTCAGAAATATCCTGAGGATTATTACCAAAGAGGGGGTGGGGCACTTGTATGACAGCTCCCCTACCCAAACCACCCCCAGAAGTTAGCATGACTCTAGGCAGGCAAGAGGAAAGCAAGCAAGATCTCAGACCAGAGAGGGTGGCTTCTGGGGAAGACCTCACGCTTGGCTGAAAAGAGGAAGATGGAGCAGGGTGAACAGCCAAGCTCAAGCTGGTCTCACTGCCCTGTTCCTGCTGTGCCCACTCTGCCCTCTGCCAGCCAAGCAAGCCCCCTCCTGTACCCCAGTCTCTGCCTGTTGAGGTCAAAATGGCCTCCAAGAATGTCCCTCTAGACTGTCGTCAAGAGGAGTGGGATGACCCAGCCCAGGAGTGAGGGCAAGGCTGGATCCTCACCTCATCATCTCTGGCTACTCTAGAAGGTGGGTATAGAGGCCACCTGGCTGTGGGGGCAGGAGGCTCACAGAGACAGAACTGTGGCGAGGTATGGGCTCACCATCACCATCAGGGTCAGCCTTGATCGCAGAGTACATCTCCTGAATGTTCTCTGGAGTCATCCACCGTCCATTTCCCAGGCGAGTCTGGGCCAGGACCTAAAGCACAAGATGGTCCCTCAGTGGAGTGGCCCCAATGATGGAGAGCCCCTAGAGCATAGACAGTCACCCAGTTCTTGCTGTAAAGGTTAAGGGTTCAGGTGATGGGGTATGGGTGAGGACACAGAACAGAGCCTGAGGTCCCTGAGCTGAAGGGATGGTAGGCAGAAAGGCCCACAGGCATCTGGGGAGGAGGCCAGGAAGATAGTTAAGAGGCCTGCAGGCCATAGGCATTCCTGCCCCTGTTGGGACTGTGGCCTCCATGGGGAGCACCGTCAGCTGGTTGGGGGCAGAGTGAAGGACAGCACTGTATCCCACTCAGATACCCGAGGTGAGGTGGGGAGGCCAAGGCCTGAGTGCAAACAGAGAACAGACACCAAGGGGAGGGCTGGCCACAGCATGACCACTAAGCTCGTCAAAGAAGCCCAGGCTCAGTGAGGCATTCTCTGTATAGGCAAGGGACCACATACCCTGCCAAGACCTCTGTCAGAAGCCTGGTGTGAGTGAGGGGCATGTAAAAGAGAGATGCAGACTTCTGGCTACCTCAGAGCTGCCACCCCTCCACCATGGGTTTTGTGGGGACCCCAGCCGTGGCAGCAAGGAATCCAGATCACAGATGGTGCACCACCCAGGAACTGTGGCAATAAAGGTCATCACCCCCAGGGGGATTCTCCTGCCATCTTCTGGGGTTCCCAGGGCAGCCAGGGGCTCTCCAGTGAAGGAGGGGGCCTCTGGAACTGAGCATGCCCAAGCTGATCTGAGGTGGCACCTGACTCTCAGGGCCAGGGCTGAGCAGGCCACCAGAAAGACAATTCAGGGCGCTCCCACCCTGTGTCTATTCCAGACCCCAGGATCCCAACCTCGCGGAGCTGCAGGCGACCGTCATGGTTCTGGTCCAACAGCCGGAAGAGGTCCAGCTGGCTGACCTGCATTGTGCCCATTGCCTCCTCGTATTCTTCAGTGGGCAGAATCTGGCTGCGCTGTAGCCCCTTCATCTGGGCCAGGTGGATGATGAGCCGACACTCTTCATCACTCAGGAAGCCAGGGATTTCTGCCAGGAGAGGAGGTGGGTGAAGCCGAGGGCTGAGCCCAGGCAGTGATGCAACCAGTACCTTCTCTGCAGAGTTTCTAGGGTACTCTCTGTCCCCTGGTGGTCACCACGTCAGGACCTCACACACCCCTTTACCTCTACTCTGGACTCCGACCCCAAAATTGAGTTGTCCTGCAAAGGTTGGCCAGCATTTGGAACGTGGGGCTTCTTTCTTTGATGCTGAGAGAACACACGTCCCAGAGGAGTCTTGGAAAGCTCACCAGAGCTAAGCTGGATAGGGGTTAACCCACCTTGCAGTGGGACTGAAGGCCAGAGGGTTGACCTCCACTTCTTATTTGGTATATATTTAAAAGTGGATGATGGTGGCTGGGTTTTGCTTTCAATTTTGCTTTTCAGAATTGTTCAAATAAAAACAAAGTGTAAAACATTCAGTGCTGTAGGCCAGTCCTTGCCCTCTATTCTGCACAAGTCTTCTGCCCAGGGCTGAGATGCCCAGTGCTGGCACATCAGTGGTGGTGGTGGGGGTCACTCAGGTCTTTGACAGATGCTCTGGGAAGACGTCTGGGTGTCCTTTGCTTTGGGAACAAGTGTACACTGAATGTCATGCCTCTAAGCCCGAGTAAAAGCCAGTCAGGCCTGGCTGGATGCCACCACACCAGCCTCACAAGCAGCTTGGATGAGCTGGAAAGTGAGCCTCACACCTGGGGGTCCCACACCCCAATGTCCCCACGCACTTTTAGGAGCTACATTCCCTCATTCCTGGGAAAGAAGATTTCCTTAGATGGGGACCAAGAGGCCACCAAGAGGTGGAGGCAGGGCCACACCATCACAGTGACCCCTCAGGACTGCAGCGTGGTCTACCACTTCTTTGGGTTACACTCCCAGCATGAAGTTCCGGTCATTGCCAAGAGGAAGGAAAATGGCTGCTCAGAGCCAGGACTAAAATGATTTTTAGTGGTTATCACAGCAGATCACATTTAGGTGGTATAGACTCTGTACCCTGTCCTAATCACATCGTCAACTCCTTAATCCCTATACTCATCCTAGAAAAAAGGGCCCCATCAGTTTGCCTTCCTATTCATGACGCACGGCAAGTACAGAGACATCAGCAACTTGCTTAGGGCCACCCAGGCTGTTGCACTCCAGAGTCCATGCTCACAACCACATTCAGCTTCCATGGGTAGGTTACCCAGATGTGATGACACTAAAGGCAGGACAAAGGCCCCCCACTCTGGCCTGCTTGACCCCTCAACCCAGTAAACCCAGAAAGGGTATGAGCCATCCACTGGGGAGGCAGGGGTAGCACTGGACAATGGATGACACCAAACTGCTAGTCAACAGTCACCTCCTGATAGTTTAAACAATAAACAAACAAGAAAAGTAAACCAGAAAAAGAAAAGAAAACACAGGCCCAGGTTTCTTCAGTTTATTAAGTGCTGGTAATCCGTAGACCCAAAGGAGATGCCACCAACCTCTACAGTCCCCTGCAGTGTGCTAATCAAATGCAAATGGCTCAGGCCAGCACACTGGGGCCTAAGCAGATGGGTCCCAGCACCTAGGAGGCTGCACAAACACAGCCTCCTGGGGTGTGCATGCAGCCCTATAAAGCCCTCAACCTCAACTCATTGAGACCAAGGCAGACAGAGCAGGTGATGGATCAAAGGCTGTGGCTGTTTGTGGCACTGGTGGTGATGTGGGGTGACAGTGGGGTAGGGGCTCCCTGGGTCCCCACACGGTGCATGCCTATTCCCCAAGCCATGGCGCTGTGCCATGACATTGGCTACACAGAGATGCGGCTGCCCAACTTGCTGGATCATGACACGGCAACTGAGGCTGTCCAGCAGTCAGTCAGCTGGTTGCCCCTGCTGGCCAGGGAGTGCCACCCTGATGCCTGCCTCTTCCTCTGCTCCCTTTTTGCCCCTGTGTGCCTTGACAGGTAGGGCAGGGGCTCCTAGGTGAGGGTGGATGGGGGGCCTTTCCTCTGCCGGGGTCTGTTCACTAACCACTGCTGGATACCTATCCATGCTAGGTGCTGGTAGGGGTGGGGAGGGAAATGAAGATGAAGGATTGTTTTGTCAGGGTGTTCCTGGCACAGGGGAGCAGGTGCCTAGGGGACAGAGGAGACATAGGTAAGGGACCATCGATGGTGAGCACCTCTGGACCCATGAATCCTCAAGGGCTCTTGAACATCAACAAGGTATGACAAGTGGGTAGGCTGTTTTTGGCTGGGGGGCGGGGCAGAAGCCCCTCTCCAGTGGGTGTGGAAACTCTGCCCAAGAGATCCCAGCAAGAGACGGAGCCACATCTCATCTGGGGGCCTTTTCTCCCAGAGTCCAGAGATGGCAAGGCTGATTCCTCTTCCCCAGCCTAACCTATCCCGTGAACGGCTCCCTCAGTTCCTTCTTTGCAGAGTGAGGGACCTTCCCAGAGCCTCAGGGTGACCACGCCAGTAGCAGCAAGAATGAGCTCTTTCAGAATCCAATGATCAGGCCTCTGCGCTCTTTGCCAACCCCAGCCTCGACCAGAAGCGGCAGTCTCCTGCAGGCCTTTCAGGACAAGAGGGAGGGCTCTGCTTTCTCCCTCCGAAATGGGGGAGTGAAGGCCCCCAGTGCAGGGTCCTTCGCATACAACCCTCTCCCCGTCAGTGGACTTCCGCCATGGCTGGAGGGGGGCGGGGTGCGCTGGAAAGCGGGATAGTGGCCCGAGCCACGCGAGCACCACGCGAGGACGGTGGGGGATGTAAGACCTAAACGCTGGGAGGAGGTTGCGGGGCTGAGGGCTGTTGCCAGGTGACCAGGTGTCGTTGCCCAGCAACCGTGGAGTCACTGGCTGTTCCTCTGCACTGGGACGGGACAGGAGCTCCAGCCCAGGGGCCAGGAAGTCCTGAGCGCCCGGCCACCCGATACTTCCCCTCCCCCCACCTCCGCAGGCTCATCTACCCGTGCCGCAGCCTGTGTGAGGCCGTGCAGGCCAGCTGTGCGCCCATCATGGCCTGCTACGGCTACCCCTGGCCCGCCATCCTGCACTGCGGCCGCTTCCCCGCCGGGCACAGCCTCTGCGTCGCGGCTGTCTCCGTAGGCTCCCGCCTGGGCCGCCCACGTGAGTCCCCGCGCGGCCCCCAGGCCATGTCCACGGGCAGCGCCCCACCCTTCCAAGCCGCTCCCCGCAGGGCCAGGTACACGGGTCTCTCTGGTAGGGAAGACAGGGACTGGCCACAGCAGCAGGTCTCAGAAAGGGTGAAGATCGAGGGGCCCATGGGAAGGCTCCCCCAGCCAGCGCTGACGGCCCTTCCCCCACTCTCGGCTGGCGGAGCCTCACTCGGCCCCTCCCCCCCTCCCCCCAGTGCCGCGCGCCAGCTGCAGGGACTGCGAGTTGCAGGACGCCCGCTCATCCAACGAGGTTCTGGACGCGCTCTGTGCCAGCGACTTTGGTGAGCCCATCCCTAGCGTCCAGTACTCCTTACACCCACCTTACAAGTGCCTCCATCCCAGCTCCCAGCTTGGATAAGACAGATGAAAGAGGGGACACTTAAATGCTATACCTGGTTAAAGCTACAAAATAAATGCCTTTAATAAGCTTGGCATTGCTAAAACAACACACCAAACAAATCTGCCTAGGAGAGTGGCCGCCAGGACTTCAGCCCTTCCCTAGGATCCTGACTAAGGGTAGAGCATCACAAGAGGGTGTGGGTCACTAGGTGGTGGGGGGTGGGGGGTTATTCTTAGAAGCCCTGCACATCACCCCACTCCTCTGGTCCTATTCAGCAGTGAAGGTCAGGCTCTCCCGATGCAACGGCTCGTCCTTTGGCCTCTCAGACTGCAACCTGGACTCCGGGCTAGAGGTGCTGAAGGCAGGCCCACTGCCTGCTGTGGAACTGGCACCTATTCTGCGTCGCTGGCTGCAGCTGGATACCCAATGCATGCACAACCTCTTGCGAGGAAGGCATGCTGGGACCTACGTGCTAAGCGGGGAGGTGCAGGGCCATCGGTTGCTGGTAACCACAGCTTACGCCTGGAGCCAAGGTCACAGAAATCTGCAGTTGGTGGTGCGCAGGTGGCACCATCACCAGTGCCCAGAATAGGAGTTAATGCAGGAAGAGCCTGGGACTTTGTAGCCACAGCCTCAGCAGCAGCCATACAAACCATGTCCTGCTCTGGCTGGACATACATAAAACCCTCTATCTCCTGCCCTTCATGGATACTTATAGACCAGCCCCAGGAACAGCCCAAGCAGGGCATAAACCCTTCTGTGATCAACGCTAAAGGGCCCCTTCCTGAGCTATAGTGCTCTGCCCAGACATGAAGGAGGCTTGCTCCCTGGCAGCTGTGTGTGCTGGGTAGGCAAGACCACCTTTCTGTCCCAGGCCTGGGATGACAGCCTGGCTAATGCCCACAAGCCCCAGCAGCCCAATCTATTTCAGGGCAGGTGCAAAGCCTCAGGCTTTGCTCATTCTGGGCAGGATGCTACTTGTCAAGCCACACACAGACTGCCCCAAGCGGTAGGCCCATGCAAAAGCACAGGGGGTGGAGAGAGGTCCATGCAGAAAATTGTATTAAGCTGCTTACAAATCTGAACTTATATGCACACAAAAAGTTCTTCCCCTATTTCTGGGCCTCCAGTGTTTGTCAAGAACACAGTGGTCTTAAGTAACTGCCTAATTGTTTTCTTGAACTGACTTGGAAATCCTATGATAAAGCAGTCATGGTTTTAAGATAAATTGTTTTGTGTACTGGTGTTAAGTTACTCATTTACCTTAAATAGTAAGAAAATGGGCTAAAGCTCTTGTTGGCCTTCTGAAAGTGCCCCCTGCTGCTCTTGAAGGGAGTGCCGAATCAGGGGGCACCTGCCAGGGTGGTGGGAAGTCACTTCAAGCAAGCAGATAGGTGCTGGTCTGGCTGAGTGCCCAGTAAATCCCTCCAGCCAGCCAATAAGGACCAGCAATAGACACGACTCTGGCTCCTGGCTACACAGCCAGCACAAATCAGGCCTCCTCTGCATGCAGCTCATCTTTAGGGGCAGAGGCATGAAAATGACAAATAAATACAGAAAATAGTCTCCAATGATGCCAAGCGCTGAGAAGAAAACCAAGCAGGCTGATGTAAGAGCATCTCGGAACCTCTTAAGACCAGTTTGAGGTCAAGGGAGGTATCTGAGGAGGGGATGTATGCGTAGAGGCCCAATGGAGCTGAAGCCATCCTCTTTGTGGGAAGAGCTAGATGTGAGCTTTCTGGTAGTGAGCATAGCACAAAGGCTCCAAGGCAGCATGAGCTTGGGGACAGCAGTGAGTGAGTGAGGGGGCAGCAGAAGATGAGGGTACCAAATGAAACTTAGAAGTGAAGTGGGAATCTTGGAGACTTTTAAGGAAGGGGGTGGTAAGATCGATCTGTTCAAACACAGAATGAGGGTGGGGTGGGATGGAAGGAGAAGTGAGCCACATGAAAGAAGGCAGTGTCCCCAGAGAGATGGCAATGACTCAAAACTGGGACACCTCCCTTCTGAACGGAACAGGATGAAGTCCTCAGCTGACTTCCAGTAGTCCAAATCTTTGCAAAATGCCTACCACAGTCAAGTAGGTATTACGGCAAGAACTCAGGGTGGGGCCTTTGTGGCCTGGTCCCGCTTGCCCCATGTCTCTAGGGATAAAGGTGGGAAACAGGAAATGTCTCCCAAAGGGAGAGACTGGTGGTTGCATGGGGTCTTCCCCATGAAATGGTGGGGCTCCATCCCATGCAGGTGGAGGCACCCTGGGGCAGAACCCAACCCCCTTGCCCCAGCTTACATTATGAACACCCACCCCTTGAACCCTGGCATCTTGGGTCCCTGAGGTTGAAGGTCACAGGTCTGGAGCCAAGAGCAGCAGGGCAGAGGTGACAGAACCCACAGCAGGCCCATTCTCCTTAGGCCCTCCTGCCTTTTTAGGGTGACAGTAGATGACTAAACAGGCACAGAAGACAGACACTCCTCCTTGAGATGAGGCTTCATTGTTTGGGTTCATCCAACACCACGCATTCAGGAACTCCCCCTCCTCTCACACCTTCTACCCTGTGCTTTTCCTGCCTCACAAGTGGACTTCCTGTAATCACTAATCTCTTCTTCATGTGGCTCACCTCGTTTCACCAAGGAGCAAGCCTCAGGGTAAAACCTGGGACACCGTCCACCAGCGGACTCAAAGGCAATGTAAGAGTTTGGGAGAAAATGGGGGCCACAGCCCTTTGTGATTTGCGGATACACAGACCCATCGGATGGCTTAACCAGGACCAGCTGACCTTTTGTCACATCTCTCCTGCTTCCTGCAATTTATGGGGTTTGGGTTTCTCATTCTCAGCTTTGTAAGGCTTTGATGCAACAGCTGCATGTTAGGGGGTGAGAGGTACGGTTATGGCCTCATGGCTCTTCTGAATTAAGTGTCTACATGTCCCAAGAAGGCTGATGGGAGACAGTACAACCCCTTCAGATGTGTCTGTTCATGGCAGTGTAGCAGTAAAAGGGTGAGTGTTGTTCCCTTTGCCTGGATCACCTTTTCCTGACAGCCACCTGCCTTGATCCCACAGCTCCTACAAGTCTGCAGGGAGGCCTACCTTGGCCTCCTTGGCCTCTATTAAGAGTTTCATTCAACCCCAGTTGAAATTCTGCCTTATTTGTCTGCAGTCGTGTATCACCATCTGACACGCCATATATACTTGCTTGTTTATTTACTGTCTTCTTTTTCAAATGTCAGCTTCAGATGTGTGTTGTTGTTGTTGTTTTCCTCCTATTTTGTTCAATGCTGTGTTCTCAGCCTTAAAATAGTGTTTGGCATAGACTTCATCGGTTATGCAGTAGTAATAATAACAGTAACAACCTTCTAGGGTCCTTCCCAGAACAGGACCGACATTACCTATTTCCCCTCACACAGCATGCATGTGAAATCATTCTCATAGGCCTAAGTATAATTCTCAACCACGGCCCTCTGCCCCAGGGGTAATGGCATGTGCTCAGATGCTCTGCTTTGGTCCCCAGCCCCCTTCTTAAAGCCCCTTACCCACACCATCCCACAGCAGGCAGGAATGGCCCCAAGTCTGTGGTAAGTGTGTCACTGAGACTGACTACCTAGGGTTGGGTGGGCAAACCTATCCTGGGCAAGGTCATGGTTCTGGGGAACCCCACCTTGTTGACACTGGTGGTCTCTGAAGGACTTCTGAATCTTCTCAGCCAGAATGTTGGCTTTAGAGTATAGGCCCTGGAGACAGGCTGCCTGGGTTCTAATCCTAGCTTCATCCCTGAACTAGCTGTATGAGCCTGACCAAGCAACCACAGCTCTCTGTGCTTCACTTTCTCACCCAGTAACCTGAGGGTGGGATCCACACTCATCTCACTGAGGGGGTGTAAGAATGAAATGAAACGATCACATGAAGCCTAGCACATAACCAGAGCTCGGAAAATGTGAGCTTATAATGCTGCTTCCAAATGAGGCCACCCTAGAAGGTTTTGCCTACAACTCCATCCTAAGAACCCCAAGGTGCTGGTAGCTAAGGCTGGTGGTCCAGGGGGGCAGGTTTGGGGGCACTGACATTCACATTGGACAGAGTGCTTTTCATCAGCCCACAGGGCCCACTTTGGGAGTGAGAGTCTTCCTCAGAGGCCCTGAGATCAGCTAGGACCTGGTTATTAGTCTCTCCCACGCTCCCCCATTCTAGAATATGACAGAATTAATGATGGCAGGGAGTGTCCAAAGACAGTTTCAATGAAATGTTTAGACAATGGCCTCAGGGTCACATTGCCCAGCCCTGTGATGGAAGGATCAGCTGTAGAGTAGGGGTCAGAGAGGGGAGTGTGGAAAGGTCACCCTGTACAACCCTATTATGGAGGTGGGGGCGGGTACTGCACTTTGGGAAACCTTTGGGTGGAAAAAGAGCTACTCTGAAGCAGCCATTTTCAAAACAGAAGTCACGTGGTCAAAACAAGCCTCCAGGCACCCCCAAACCGCAGCCCCTGGCCCCTCCCAGGAGCGCCCGGCGAACTTACCAAAGAGCAGCGGCTTCAGGCTGAGTGTTCGGATGAAGTGATCCCTGTCCGCGACCAGCTGGACTTTACGTTCGTGCCCCACCTAAGGGAAAGGGGCACTGCGGGCAGCTCGGGCCCCAGGCCGCAACGCCCGAGGAAAGTACAGGCGCCCGGGGCCCCGAGCGCGACGAGCGGGGTTCGCGCGGGGCAGACGCAGGGAGCAACGTGGAGGTCGTGGGCTGGGCGGCGGCTGTCACGGGCTCGGCCGTGCAGGGCCTGGAGCGTAGCGAGGCGGGGGTCCTCACCTTGATGCCCTCCAGCCGGGTGAGGGGACCCAGGGTTGGCGCGGGCCCGGGGCCCTGGGAGCGGCGCTGGGGCCCGGGGTCGCTGCTCTCGTCGCCGTTGCTGTAGTGCACGAAGAGCAGCAGCGCCAGCACGTTGCCCAGGTACAGGTGCACGAACACCATCAGCACCAGGAAGTAGGCGCGCGAGCAGATGCCGCGGGGCTTGCACAGCGGCCGGACCGGTGCGTCCTCGCAGTCGTCCAGCCCGGCCGCGGCCCCGGCCCGCTCGCGTTCAGGCGGTGCCCACTTCGGACTCGCGGCTTCTGGCCTCGGGGCCGCCGCCGCCGCCGCCATGGCGCCCAGGTCGCGCGCACGTCCAGAGGAGGGGCCGCGGGGATGCCCGCGCCGTGCAGCGCCGTCGCCCAGACAACCGCCGCGGAGCCCGCGCGCGCCGCGGTCTCTAGGAGACGGTGCCCTGGGATGCTGCGCCAGCCATAACAGCCCCCGCCCGCCCCCGCGCCGCCCCCACGCCGCCCTATTTCTCCCTGAGCCGTGCTCGGTCTCCTTTGCGCCCTGGACCCGGCCCACCTGGGAGTTTCTCTTCCCGGGCTGGATTATCGTCAGGAGGAGATAATCACTACCCAGGGTAGAAGCCGATCGCCCCCCACTCCCAATGGAGATGCGGACAAGAGCAGCACTGTTAAAGGAAACCCCATTAGAAGTTTCTCCGTCCCCTGGTTAAGATGCGCTTCCCTCTTTCTGGAAATGTATGGTCTGCGTTTTCTCATTCCGGGGAGTAGGGTGGCAGCGAGGAGACGGTGCCAAAAGATGACTCAATAATGCGGCGGTTTGGGGGCGCCAAGGAGGCCGATGACTGCGCATGTGATGGCGTAGGATCCACAGATTTAGGCACTGATGCTCGCCAGCGTAGGAGGCAAAGAACGCCTTGGAAGTCCACTCTGTCAGTCTGGACCTCACACAGAAACATAGCAGTAAGGGCTTAAGAAGCTGCCTCATGATGGGGTGCCTAGGTGGCTCAGTGGGTTAAGCGGCTGACTCCCGATTTCAGCTCAGGTCATGATCTCATGATTGGTGGGATTGCATGGAGCCCTGCATTGGGCTCTGCCCTGACAGGGAGCCTGCTTGGGATTCTCTCTGCCCCTCCCCCACGCGTGCACCCTCTTTCTGTAAATAAATTAACTTAAAAAAAAAAAAAAAAAAAAGAAGCTGCTTGATGCCACATACACGCGTAGACTGTGGAATCTGGTCTGGAGTGGTCAGAGAGGGCTTCTGAAGAAGTCCTGACACCAGGAAGCTCAAACCCTGAACAGTAAGTAACGTGCAGCAACGCAAGCAGGTACTCAGGTGCACAGGAACATTCCTTGCCTCAAACCTGGCACAGGTGAAGAGGGAGAAAGGGACTTTTCTATAATTAAGACACCATCACCTCAGAGGAAGATTAAACTCAGATTATCACCAGGTATGGAGATAGGAGGACATACCAGTGCCCAAGTGCCAAAGCCTAGGCGTTTTCATGTTCCCTGCTCTTCTAGGACTGGGTTATTCTCAGGCAGAGATGCACATGCCCCAGAACAGAAGCCGACATGCAGACAAGAGCAACACCACTGAGGCAAGTCCCACTAGTGGCTTCTCTCTACTCTGTTAATACACCCCCTCTCCCTATTTCCTTCTAGAAAAGTGGAGTCTGTATTTTCTGGTGTCTCCAGTAGAGCGGGCCGGGGGCTTGAGTGGCCACCTCTTTCTCTCAGAGATTTTACACACAACAGAAGGTTTCACCAGTGCTCAAGCACATGGGTGTATCTCATCCAGCCACCCTCAGGGACCATTTTGTCAATCTCCTTAGGATACTACAGAGAAACACTGCTCAACCAAAGGAGACATTCTGGACATTTCTAAGAGGGGAAGAGGGCCAGGTGGTAATGGGAACTGTTACGGCTCAATGGCTCGGCCAAAGTTGGGATGCTGACCAAACACCACCACTGGCCCAGCATCCCGTTTCAGATGGAGTGGGAACTGACAGTTCTGTGGGTAACCAGGTAAGCCTGGACTCCCTGTGCATGGAGGTGAAGACAGAGGCAGTGAGGGCCTGGCCCTGCTCCCTGAAACGAATTCTAAAAATAAGTAAATACTAGAATGGTCACAAAAGAAATGTTTCTGATTCAAAAGGAAGAAAACTCTATTACCAACTTCAAAGTGTCCAGATTTCCTGCAGCTTGTCTTTACTCCAGTTAGGTCAGAAGTCTCTCAACTTCCACGTACACAGAACAACTGAAAACAAAATTTCCCCCCAATTGTATTAATCTTCTAAATTCTTTAATGTGAAAAACAACAACCGAGTCACAGTTTTACCAAGGATGTCATCATTTGCTGGTACCCATGAATGAACGTTGAGACCATTTCCTCTTTAGCCTTTTAATACCTATAATTAGATCACCTCAAAATCTTCATACTGCTCATTTTTTTCTGAACCATTCTCCTATATTCCTATCTCCTGTCTCCTGTATCCAAGTGAGTTATGCCCACTGCCATGCACAGCTCCTTCTTTAACTCATCACCAGAAAACAGAAGGCAAGCAAGCCTGTTGGAGCTCAGTGGAAGGGGAAGGGGGATAGGAGAGGATGCTCATTGCTTATTTCTGCTCCACCTGCTGTTGGTTGTGGGGATTTCACAACCATGATATAAGCTAACTTCTTGGCCTTTTAAAACCCATGTTCCTTTTGGCACCTAAGGGCCATAAGGTCTCCCTCCCTCCCTTCCTCCTTTCTTTTTAATGTTATATTCTGAGAGAGTGAGTGGGGGAGGGGCAGAGAGAGATGGAAACAGAATCCAAAGCAGGCTCCAGGCTCTGAGCTGCCAGCACTAAGCCTGATGTGGGGCTCAAACCCGAGAGCTGTGAGATCACGACCTGAGCCGAAGTTGGACGCTTAACAGACTGAACAACCCAGGTGCCCCTCTTTCTTTTTTTAAGTAGGTTCCAAACCCAACGTGAGGCCTGAACTCATGATCCTGAGATAAGCATCGCATCCTCTACCGACTGAGCCAGCCAGGTGCCCCATTTTTAAATTTATTATTTTTAAAAGGACCATAAGGTTTCTCACTGCTCAGGCTGGCTCACCTTAAGAGGGTGGATGTCCTGGGGCGCCTGGGTGTCTCAGAGGACTAAATGGGCTATGTGCTCAGTAACCCTTAAGTGTGATTATCTTGTAGGGACAGAAGCTGGCCTAACAAGCCAAAGCCAATAGCTGTGTCCTCAGTACCCAAAACAGGGCAGAGACAATGCTGATTGTTGCATGAACCCTGGAGATTTACGTGGAAAATCCCTCCTCTAGCCAGAATGTTAGCTCTTGTTCTCTTTTAAGATCTCTAATGGTATAGTGATCAATTCCATCCGTGTCCCGCATGTTCTGGAGGCTCTGAGAGGGTAAAACCCATGGATCTTTTGCACACCACTGTATGCCCAGTACCGTGCATGGGGCGTGGTGCATCCGAGGCCCAGGGATGAGCAGCTGTGGCGTTCAGACTGGCAGGGTCTAGGGCCTCTCTGGCCTTGCCTGCCCTCTGCATGCTGCCCACAGCTTTGGAGCCTTCACCCCTGAGCTATCACTGAAGTTGCTGCCACTCTTCCCACCACAAGCGTGGACCCACTCGATCAGAACCCAAACTCCATTTCCTGTCCTCAATCCTTGGGATTAAACTCTGTGCACTCAGGTTTCTGTCTAGGGTCCTCTCTTTGTAACCCCAGAGCCCCTGTGAAGGCACAACACCCCTGCCATACTGTATAACCTTAGGCTTCCCCATCTGCTTTGCAGGGACCCAGGGGGTCTTCTGGATGAGGGGCTCAGGGCCTCAGCAGCAGCTGTGGGGCATTCCCACTGGTAGTCTGCTACAATCCCAGGATCTGTGTGTGGTGGGGGGAGTGGTATGACTTGCAACCCAGGGAGGGAGAGGAGAGCAAAAACTGCCAGGATATTCCACTTCCCTCTGGATGCCCTCTCGCCAGCAAGCCAGAGAAGGCAGAACAGAGGCCAGTGGGTTCTTCCCAGCTCTCTAGAGGACAGAGCTGATCAGCAGGAAGACCCCCATTTGGTGCTCACTGGCCAGAATCCCCTGGGGTATTGGCTCAGGTTACTTACATCCTTGGAAGAAAGACCCTACACAGTTTTATAATCAGAAACTTTCAGTTTATTTTGAATAAACCACTCAACATTGAGCAGATGACATTGCCTCAATTTTTTCTTTGAAGAAAACAAAGATATAAGGTAAATTCATGAAAACACTGTGCCTTCCTTTATCTTCCATCCTTTGTAGGGCAGAAAAATTCTGCCTGATCTTTCTCATCTTCCTGATGATGTTAGCAAAGGACAGCTACTGGGGACACAAAAGGAAGCTCTCCACAGGTCAAGGGCTGCAGGCTACTGTCTGGGCACAGAACCTCCTACAGCTCTAGTGGTTGGGGGCCACAGCTGGGTACAAGTGCACTACGTGGCAGCCGTGCAGTCCAAACAATGCCCAGGGATGCCCAGGGTGTGACCTAAGGCGCAGAGCTGCAACACAGGTCCTGTGCCATGGTGGTGACACGGAAAGGACTTGGTAAGAGAGGTAAAGGCTCCAGACGCCAGGATCTTCCACGTGTCAATGCAGCATTGACACCCACCCCGAGGTCCTGCAAGCAGGCATGTTCCTCCTTCAGTGAGCTCCCCACTGTTTCAATTCTGGGCTCATTTGCTGCCCTCCTAGCCTGTTTTCCCACTCCACCCCACAGTTCCTCCCTTGTAGGTGACAGAAAGAGATAGGACCTGACAGGAAGAGAGGGAGCCTGTAGCCAGCTGTGTACCCCATGATCCCAAGAGTCACAGCTGTCTTCTATCTTCAAGAGTGATTCAGTTTACAGCTAACATGATACCTGGGAAATTGCTGACCAAGGTGAAAATGTTTGAATATCAAAGAACTTCCAAAATAATATTTTCACAGATCTCCCAAGCAACTCTTCTAGGAGGTTAAGGAGGCCCTGTCGAGTATGGACAGCCTCAGAGGGGAGGCAGTGAACAAAGTCACAGAAACCCCAGGAATCACAAAAGTAACTTTTAAAAGGCCCATAGGACCAGGCTCAGGACAGGCAGGACACCACACAAACCACCTGTTCCTTTGTACTCCACTGTGCAAAAGCTGGCCTTCTCCCCTGACCAGCCCTTCTAGCATCATAGCTGAGACTACAAACCAAGGACTCTCCTGGCCTCAAGACTCCCAGACCCCAGAGATGGTGTCCTCCAACAGCTAAACCCAGGCAAGTGGGAGAGCACCCAACCCTCCAGAGCAGCCACAGAACACACTCCAGATAACATAAAAACCACGTGTGCAAACAAGGCCCCTGAGGCAGGAATACCAGTGCCCTTGGGAGGGCCATGCTGAACTCTGACCCTGAAGTTCACCAGAGAACAGTGTAGCAGGACAGTGTCAGGTTGTGAATGGCCATCTGTGAACCTGGTTAGTTACACCACCAGAACACTGGCACAAAAGAAGGGACCAAGGTAAAACAAATTTATTTGGGGGAATAATTCCCTTTAAAAGTAGATCTCTATCTTTAGGAGACAAAATGAAACAACTGTGCTGAACTCACATCCCCTGGTCTGGAGGGCCACAAGCTCACCTATGCTTTGCTGTGGGCTGGTCTCAGTAGCCAGACCCAGGTAAACCTGGAAGAAAGATGAGCTCACAGACACATAGTGCCATCAGACAATGACACCCTGTGACAAGGCCCTTTTCTGTATTATCTCCTCACTGCAAGGTGAGGCAGGTGCATCCAACCACTAAAAGGCCTCTAAGGACCAGGCAGAAGGCATGATGTGATTCTCTGCGCTCCGTGCCCATCACACAGGCCAACTCCATTCCCCACCATCTGCCACCCACGTTCTTCCCTTGGGACACCAGCTGTGGCCAGACACATGAGAATCCAAAAACAGAGACCCCTGGGGCCCTCTTACAGTAGACATTCTGAGGCAGTGGGGGCAGGCAGCAAATGTTATATTCTAAGTAAAATAGCTAGAGGGTAAAACACTCCATTGCCAATTTATTTTTAAAAAGGGTTCTGTGTAATTCTATGGTTTGCTTTTTTTTTTTTTTGTATAATTATACAACTTTTGAAAATTACATAAGTTGTAATGATCTAATACTATTAATAGTCATTCAGAAAAAACTTTCCCTCCCTCCCAACAACCATCCAGGGGGAATTAAAAGTCCTGAAAAGAGGCCAATTCAAACATGGCCTCTACCCTGGTAAAAACAAAAAGCAAAAAGATGAGAAGAAAACAGAAGTGGACTAAGAGGTGTGCGGCCAGTGTCTCTCAGGAGTGGGGCCCTGGCTGTTGCCTGGGGTCGTGAAAGGCAGAGCCTGCAGCATGCAGTACGGCAGCCAGGAGGCCTCGCAGCCACATCTTCCTCACTCCAGCATGCCCGTGTCCCACCTAGGTGTCATGGAAATCCTTCAGCAGGGTTCTCCTCCGCTGCTCTGCTATGTGCATCTGGTTCTCTAAGTCCTGCAGCAGGAAAGCAAGATGGTGCTCGCACGGCCGTCCCACGCAGGGAGCAGCCAAAGCCATGTCCACCATGTCAGGGGCTA